>NC_141700.1:421670677-423100919 GCF_964263255.1 Lissotriton vulgaris | reverse complement strand
CTTCCTTGGTAAAGTATGAGAAGATTATAACCTTGCTGCTAGCAACTTGAATGTCTCCCAGAGTCTCTGTAGTATAGTAGCCTAGCCACTATCCGGGCGATGTGGTGCCCCTGACAGGGGCGGCTGAACTAGAACCCTGTGTGCCCACTCTAGTGCATGGAAAGGAGAGAGTCCCTCTGGCGCTACCTTCTCACACAGCCATTGTTCCCAGTAGGCCACCATGTGTTTCCCCTCAGTGAGCTCTGGGTGGCCTATGATCCAGATGTTGTTCATCCAGAACCTGTTTTCACTGTCTTCACCACTGACCTCCAGAGTGTGGACCTTATCTTCCATGGCAGCAAGTCTGTCCCTCAGTGTTGAAATATCTGAATGCATATCCACTAATGTATGCTCTATAGTAGTGACTCGTTCTGCGAGGCGTCGATGGTCATCCTTCAGGAGGCCCAGGTCTGCTCCCAGAGCATCAAACTTTGTCTCCAGTGCGTCTATGAAGGCAGTAAGGGCCTGCACAATGTCTTGGAGTGTAATCCCCTCCTACCAAGATGAGGGTGCTCCTGCACCTCCGCCGGTAGCACTCTAGGTTGTCCTTGATCCCCAGGCCTTTGGGTTCCGCCACCTGCCACCTTGTCCATGGTGGCCAAATAGTGTGTTGGGACCCTCTTGTCTTCTGCGGTGGGGCTTGCCTGTACCCCACCACTTGCACGGCAGTAAAGACACCTCCTTCATGTGGTGCACCAGTGTTCAGTGGGCGTCAGGGCATGCCAGTTCATTGTGAGGCAGCTCTTGTACTGCAGGCCCAAGTAATGTCTTGGCAATATATCAGGCTCTCTCCTAGGAGCTTCTATCGGGAGAGGGCTGTAAGAGTCCTTATGAGCAGTGCCCCTCAGCCTTTCGGTTATCTGTAGTGCCCAGTTTGGCCAGCTTCATCATGCCAGCCACTTCCAGAGGGGTACTTATAGAGAGTGCACTGCAAGTTGTTGTATGCCCAGTGCAGTGCTGAGGGTGCCCTACTTAGCAATGGGCCTGCTCACAGTAAATTTTCAGGTTCTGCACTTGGGGCACACAAGAACAGGCACTGCTCCAGTCAAACCATGGAGGCCTCATCCTGAAGTCTCCTGGGCCACTTCTATACCCGGCTCTCAGTGCCAGCACATCAGCTCCACCAGCAGGCTCTCCTTTCCCAGCTCATGACCTTCACCAGGATGGGCCAGGCTATTGGTGGCATTACAGTACAGTTTGAGGCCCGCCCCAGGGGCATTCGAGGTGCTCTGCACCTCAGGTGAGTGAGCGCTTTCAGGGCATGATCTGTTTGCAAACTGGAGGAGGATCCGAAATGGATACTACTCTTTCCAAATCATCCCTCAGCACATGATATTGCTTAGTCAGCTTGTCAATAACAGTTGCATTCTTAGCATGTCCTGCCTGGCCTGGGTGGCCGCTTCCTCCTGGAGTAAGTTCTGTTATTTCATCCATTTTCTGACTCAGCACCTGGCAGAAGGCATGTATGGCTATCTAGTTAGTCTCAGACATTACAAACCTTTTCTTTATCTCGGTCCTGGGGCCCAGCAAAATCACAGCCAATGACCCCTCAGGTTGCCTGACATCATCAGTTTCCCCCTTACAGTGCCACCAGATGAGGGGTGGGATTTCCTTGCTGCGCGCTCACCTGATCAGATACCTCAGTCTCTGCTGGCAAATACGGAGCCTCGAGGTTGCTGCAAAGAATTATCTGAGGTTCAGTCTGACACGTGCCACCTGCTTATGAGTTGCCTTGCCCACTTGCAGTGAGGGCTAATAAATTGCCATTGTTAACACCTGATATACCCTGTATGGGCCCTACATCTATAATAATCGATACATAAGACCCCATCTCAGTTGCCTGTGAGATATCTGATGACGCAATGACTCATAAGAAGGAGTTTAGCAAAGGAGTAACCTTGGGCTGGGTACCAGCCTTTTTCTTCCCTCCCTCCCAAGCACCTGGGAGTTTATTAAAGTGGCCTGAGTGTCTCCCTTCACATGATTTCTTGATCTTATATGCAACATTCCCAGACCTTTCCGTTAAAGAAGAGCTTTCCTTTCCAAGACTTTGTATACCACTGGCAAATTGAAATTCTGACCTTACCTCCAAAGTGACACAGAGAGGAGGCCTGCCTTGCAGAGCACATAGTAAATGCCTTGTGCACAGGCTTGACCCTCTCTCATCCATGGAAGAGATGCTCCTCGAGGCTTCTTCTCCTTTGGACTCCGGAGAGGAGAGACTTTTGCTGGGGCTTCCTCTTCCTCGCCTGCACATGACTTCTTCATCCCTCGGGGACCCAGGGGCGTGGTCTAGTAGTACAACCATCTTCATTTCCTGTGTGCTCCTCTGTCCCCAAAGTACTGCTGCATGGCATAAGTACAAGCATCCTCCTGCCATGCCACAGCTCCTGTGTGGTATCCTCTCAGCAGGGATTTCCAGCAGAGCCAGAGATATTTGTCTTTTGCAGATGGGGCACAAATGGCCACTGTACTTGTCCTTGGCCTGCAACAAGAAGCAGAATCAGGTAGACAGCAAGAAAGACACCCTGGGGGGATGGGGTATGCACAGAAGCTTGTGCCTCCTCCATCAGCGTCCACAACCCACTAGTGTTTTCCCCATTATTTTTCAAAGGAAACCATACCTGTCCCTCTCAAGATCTGCCACTTACCAGCTCTACTGAAGAAGACAGACACCAAACTCCCCCAAACAGAGAACTTCAAACCAATCACAGGCCTACCATACCTGCCACAATTACTAATAAAATGTGTTTGTGTTCAACTCATTGACCACATCATCAATAATCAGTTCCTAGGGATAATTCAATCAAGTTTCAGAGATGGGCATAAGACCAAAAAAGCCACACCAGATGTTCAGGTACTTCTGTCCAACTCCTTGACAAACAAAACATATGCAGCCTAGTGTTATTTGACTTAATCTCGGCATTTGACATGATTGGTCATGACATCTTCCTTATTCAACTTGGAGAACTATGGATTTCAAAGATAGGGTTCTGAACTGGTTCAAGTCCTATCTCTACAATCCACTTAAACAGGTTAAAGTTAGAAACTCAACTTCAAAACTCGCCCCTCACCATTACATGTCCATGCATACACCCATTCTGTCTTTTTGATTGAATCATAAGATTAAATCATGTTTCAATATGGTTCCACTTTTCACCAATATGCAGATGCCTCCTAGTAATAACTGAAAACAGATTTCCAGAACAGCTGCTAGATCATAACTTCCTACATACTGCATATGTAGCAACCTGGATGAAAATATTCCCAGAAAACAGAATACAGTGAGATTCCTGCTGATTAGTCTGAACACCTCAGCAATAGTGGAATGGCACCTTGAAACATTTCTTCTGCAAAATTCATATGTGCCATCTTAAAGTGAAACTAAAACTCTGACATTCATATCAAGTCGACAGCAATGAGTACCAACTTCCATGTAAAACCTGCATGTAACACTAGGCATTTAATTCCTAGGCACATCCCCAAGGCTGACATGCACTAGTAAAAGCAGCCTAATACTCCTCGCGTCTCCTCTCCATGACTAAGACTTTCGACAATATCGCTCCAGCCCAGGCACCACTAAAGTGACTGCCAATTTGAATCACTTATATGGTGCTGCACATGAGTAAGGTGAAACACCTGACAAATTAGATACTGGTTGTAGAAAGCAAAGACCTAAGAGAGAAATACAATAAATCCTCCACAACAAAATTCTCCTTCTCTAGCGATGTTCCAAAAATGTGGACTGTCCTACCAAATACATATAGATCCCTTATTTAATGTATTCAAAGTTAGCCCACAAATCAGCTTTATCCACAGGTTAAACGAATGCTTAAAATAATATTCCACTGCAGGACTGTATCATCAGACATTTGTAGATCTCTTGCTTGAGTATATATCTCCTTTCTTGGTGGTAAAGTTTCACAGCAGCAGCTGTTTACATAAGTACTAATACATATAATAGGTATGTCTCTCTTTATACCCTGTACATTGAACATATGTAGTATTCTGGCACCCATGCAAAGGCTCAAGATCTGGATATATAAAACTAACTAAACAAAAAATAAAAAAGAGCATCAACATCTCTACATTTACTCCAATGCAGTATACAAAAGGAAGACCCAAAGGTCCTCCACTCATACATTGATCAGTATGTCACAATGAATGAACGAGGGCGCATGACCCTCTAAGACATTCTTCTGAAAAGTATTGTGGAACATATTTTAGCACTATCATTACTCCCTGATTTCACCTTTCAAATTCTCAGGTCATGATGCTCTAGTTACCAACTGTGAAAATATATATTCCCTTTCCCAATCTTTTATGGATTAATCATTTTCATATACGGAAACAGTCACATATTCCTGTCTCCTTTTGAATATGTTTCTCTATAGATTGCATGATGTTTAGGAAGATAGTAGTGACAATGGGTAGCTCAAATTAAAAAAAGATAAAATTATGGGAAGTTAAGTGAGACGTTTTGGGAGAAGAAAGTCCCTCTAATTTCCTATATTCCTTGTATGATCTCAATGACCTCTTAACAAATCCAAATATCATTCACTTTAAGTTGGGCCCCTTAGTTCTTAATGCTAAATTTCCCCTTTCTATAAGATATGTCTCAGCAAATATCTGATTGCCTATTTTAAATTAATGCTCTGCATGTACACTTTAGGTAACCTAGCCTATTCCTCCTGTAGTTATTCAAGGCCAGATATAATACTTATTCATATACTCTTTCCAAGCTATGGAAATTATAATGTGCAAGAACATTCTAGACCAAACTGAAGTGGCATTGCTTAGTATTAACCTCTTGCTAGAGTTCATGATGTTGACAAGCTACAAACATTCTTTAATAAAAGAAAATGTGGTGTCCTGATACATTTCAAACCTGCAATGCCTCCTCAAGAAGGTGTAATGGTCTGTTTTTGTTTCTTTCATTTTTATCGCCTAAATAAACTGTTTTCTGAACTCCCTGTTTTTTATTACATAATTCTGCTATTAACCCCCTGATTATTTTTTTGATTCTTTCTTCTTGTATCTTCTCCTTGAAGCAATTTTTACAATGGATGCCATGCAGATTATGTTTTGGTTTTAAGATGATAAGAATTTTCACCATTATGTAGGAGGTAGATCTTGGTCCTCTCCAGCATCAATCAATGAGTCAAAAGCTAGCTTTTATCACAGTGACAGATACTTATATGAGCCCATTCTCCAATGAGGAAATGGTCCCTGCGTAACCATAGCGATTGGTAGTGATAAAGCAGGATTATTTGCGAATAGTCTTGCTTGATCAAGTTTGCTCATCAGTGTGTTTTTATAAACATAACTGTGTGAAAATCATTAACATGTGAAAGTTCCAAAAGTACAATGTGAAAATGTGCAAGAAAGACACAACACTTTTAGTAATCAGAAGCTGCAATGAATAATCATGCAGAAAGCATAGAAAAATGTGATTATATACATTTAAAATCACACAATAGAAAAACTTGATAAATGTGCTAAACAAACTGACGAGTAGATTTTGAAAATAAATGATAATGAAAATGTTTTGAGTAAAATGGTTTCCGATTATGTTTTCTTCTTCATAACATGTAAATGGTTGATTATTAATAGTTTATGTTTGAAAATAGATTACATTTATGAGTTTAATTAGAATAATGAACCTTTGAATATCGATTTTTTTCACATCTTTCTCTCTATTTTCTTAACAAGTAGAGTTTTTTATTCTTCAAAAAAACAACAGTTCATGGTTTCTCAATGAAGGCCTTAAAATCTGCTATACCTATTTCCTTTTCCCAACCTAGGCCTCAGAAGAACGTTTTTTGGCCTTCATTATTTCTAGATGCTGAATTATTTGTTTAGTTGTGCATAAACATATCACTAGAATTTCCTTCCTATGGTTAGAGTATTTCTTTCTATGAATAATTGTGTTGACTATGTTGCAAGCTGGTGTAGAAGCAAGTGCAAGGATGTGGAGAAATCTACATTTTCTTGTCTGTTTCTGTGGAGCAATGACGACATCCATTTTAACAAAGAACCACATTATAAAATTCCGGATGAACTGACTTGGAGAATGATCACCTCATGAACATAACCAATAAAATTGTGTAGAAATGTTAAAATGAAACATTTGGGGGATGGATTGTGAAGATTTTGGGGTATAATTATTCCTGTGGGAAAAATAACTCAGTAGTAGCTGTTTCTATGAGAAGAGAGCTTTGCTGCTGTACTCACTATGCTACTCTGGCTGGCTATATTCCTTGCACATCTTAGGCATGAGATACTGTTGGTCCAAATCTTTAACTCTCTTTATATTGAACTATGCTGATTACCTTGCTCGTTATCGGCTGGTGATGCTTCTCGAGATATACCTTTTCGGCTGAAGGGTTAGTTTATTTTGTGTATTGCATGCTGTGCATTAGTTCATTGATTTTAGGTCTGTATAAATCTTGAAATTGGATACCGATATTGCAATGTTGTATTTCTTTTTGTCTCTCTTTCCTCTCGCACTTATTTTGATTTTTATGATGTATTTGTTATGAACTGTATTTTCTTATTGTGAATTTACCTGTAACATTGAAATAACATAGAATTGACATTTAAAATTGTGGTTTGTGCATTGACCATTCATATTTGAATATTTAGATAAAAGTGAAATGATAAGTACAGAGTTTGTCTTTGTTTGTGAATTATTTGACATTTTTTTATTTATTTTTATTTAGAGAGTTTTATATAGCTCGAATGTGACCCTTGGGTATCAGAGTGCTTCACAATGACATATACATGATGAGGTATATAATTAGCAAAAGACAACACATTGTTATATCGTGAGTGAGGTAGATAAGTATGGAGCTATATGGTAAACATATCCCACTGATATGAGGTAGATAGGTGAAAGTCATATTAAAGTTCTATAAAGTACACATTTACATTGCTATGAGGTAGGATCGGTATAAGTCTATCAGGGACATATCATAGCATATTAGTAATGGATTTGTACGAATAGTTTAGTGTTTGACATCGGTTTACACATTTCTAGGTACTTTCAGTCTGCGTCTGAAGCTATTCGATTATAATTGAGCACTGTATTCCTGTGTAAATAGTTCAAGCATTGTCTTTGTCCGTGTATTCTTCTTCTCGGTTTTGGGTCCATAAAGCACTTGAGGCTAGCTCCCATCTAGTTAGCGACTCTCACTTTCTTCTTTTCCAAGTCCGAAGAGAGATATTTAGTATGCAGTGTCGTTGAGGTCATTTTCTGGCTATGTAAGGAACTTACTCATTAAGAAGATCTTAGGTTCCTTTTTGAATGATGTTGTGTTCGTAATTTTCCTGATATTTGGAGGGAGTGAGTTCCATAGTCTGGGTGCTGCCCCTGAGAAGGCTCTGTCGTATATTTTCTTTTTCCGGAAGATGGGTGGTTTCAGTATCAGCGAATTGGCGCTCCTGGCTGGTCTGACTCCTCCCGAAAGTTCAATCTTCTGGGCCAGATATCTTGGTGTTTTGTAGTGTAGTGCTTTGTGGGTGACACATGCCATCTTGAATTGAATTCTGGCTTCGTATGGTAGCCAGTTTAACGCTTTTAGATGTGGAGAGATATGGTCGAATTTCAGTCAGAGGTTCGACGTAAAGGTTAAAGAGTGACGGAGATAGTGTCGATCCTTGAGGAACTCCGATCGAATTTGAACTTGATGTGGATAGTGACTGGTTGACCCAAAGTTTTTGTGTTCTGTTCTGAAGAAAGGATTCAAACCATTTTAGCACATTTCCCGACATTCCCATCCTGTTGTGAAGTCTGTCTAGTAGTTTTTCATGATTTACAGTGTCAAATGCAGATGATAAGTCAAGAAGGACTAGTAGACATGTCTTATTGCGGTCAAGGGCCTGTACTGCGTCATCAACTATATGTAGGATCGCTGTTTCCGTGCTGTGACCAGTTCTGAATTCAGATTGGCAGTCGTCCAATAGCATGAAATTAGCGATGTGTTGGCTCAGTTAGTTTTGTACGCATTTCTCGATTAGTTTGGCCAGTAGTGGAATATTGGTGACTGGGCGGAGGTTATTGGGGTCTGCTGGGTCCGCTGTTGGTTTCTTGATGATCGGGACAACTTGGCCTGTTTTTAAGCAGTCTGGCAAGATCCCTTGAGATAGGGAGGCGTTTATTATTCTTGTCCATATTGGGATGATGTGGTTTATTTTTTGTATACATTTGGCGGGGAGTGGATCATTATAGTGGTTATTCGGTTTAATATCCGCTAGTGTTCTGGCAATGGTATTCTGATCATATAGCTTGAAGGTGTCCCAATGCGCTTTGTTTTTTACTTCAACGTGGTCGAATGTCGGTGTGGTCTTGCTCAGTTTGTGTGGTTGGTTGTTCAGTTGGTCCGCTGCCGTCTTGAGCTCTGTTTCCAACTTATTTGCCTTTTCGGATGAAAAAATTAGAGAATTCTTCACAGCTTAACTGGGTTTTAGTTGTTCCTTGGGCCGATTTTGCTAATTTGTTGGATTGTTGCCTTAAAATTTCAAATAGTTTCCGTGATCTGTTTTTTGCATTATCCAACTCTGATCTAATATATTCTTTTTTGGATCTGAGGATCTTTTTGTTGTATTCATTTCTGATTTTTCTGAGTGATTTCAGTTCGGGTGTTGCAGGATGTTCTCTCCATTTTCTTTCGGCCATTCTTAGTTTCCTTCTATCCTCGTTCAATGTACCATTAAACCATGGGTTTTTGTCCTTTTCTGCGATTCTTTTCAGTTTGAGTGGCATGGTGTTGTTAACTATGTTTGTTACTGTTGTAGTGTAATGCTCCGTTAGGTCATTCACATTCCGCAATTTGTTAGGTAGCTTCAGATCTTTCTCGCAATGTTCCACTAAACGTTCGATATTCAAGTCTTTAGTGTCGCGAGTCCACTTTTTGAGTTTGATGGGCTGTGAGATATTATTCCTTTTCAGTTTTGGAATTTGGAAGATTATTGCATGGTGATCCGACCAGTCGCATGGCACAATTGAGTGGATCACTATGTTCTTGTTTCTTGATATTATCCAGTCTAGTGTTGCACCTTTTGAGTGTGTTGGTTGTGTACACGCTTGAGTGAGATTTAGCTCCGTCATAAAGTCTTTAAGAGCGTTAATCTGTTTGTCCTTACTGTCTTCCCAGTGTAGGTTGAAATCGCCCAGGAATATGTTGTTAGATTGATTATTAGAGTTATCTGTGATAATCTCCATTAACTGGTCTATGAAAGCCGCATTATTTCCTGGGGGATGGTACAGGGCATGTAGGGTGCATCTTTGATTGTCTGTAGATTTTATATTAATACCTAGGTATTCACAGGATTTCAGAGGATCTGATTGTATTTGTTTAATTTCTATGTCAGTTCGGTGGATGCATGCTATCCCGCCTCCTGTCTTTTTCAGTCTATCCAATCTCAATATGTTGTATTGTGGGGGCACTAACAAATCCATGCAAGGAGAGGATGATTCAGAAAGCCATGTTTCTGTTAGGATTGCTATGTCAATTTCTTCGTTAATGATAAGTGCCGTGATGTCTGAGGAGTGTTTTACAGCGGATCAACAGTTGAGCAATAGGCCTTTCAGAGGATTTCTTGTAATGCTCGGGTCCCGTTCAAGCTGGATGGTGGATCGCTGGACTTGCTGTAGGTTGTTAAGGATTGGTTTTCTTGTCTTATGTCTTCGTGTTCTATTATTGTCAATCGGAACTGTCTTGATTTCCTCCCCCCTCAAGTATTTTGTGGGCTTGTACGTCTGAAGTAGAGAAAGGGTTTCTTCTTCTGTTATGCAGCTAAGGTTTCTGTTTGGCCGGTTGTGCCTTTCTGTTAATGTCATGGCCCTCTCATTTGTTTTTCCTACAGACTTTTGCACTACTTCTTGGATGTGTTCAACTTTGAAGTGTGTGCCTGCAGCAATTTCTAGGATCTTTACCATTGTTTTCAATGCACATTGTATGTCTTGTGCCATATTGTCAATTTGTGTTTGTATTCCTTGGATGTCTCTCTGTGTCTGATGTGGTGTAATAGCATTGGTCAACCTCTCAGTTTGGTCTTCAGGGTTTGTGTTGATATGTTTCAGCTCCGTTCCTTTTCTCGTCTCCCTCGCATGTGGTGTAATAGCAGTGGTCATCCTCTCAGTTTGGTCTTCAGGGTTTGAGTTGATATGATTCAGCTTCATTCCTTTTCTCGCATCCCTTTCCTTTGTGCTCTTATTTCTATTATCCCTACCTTTACTATCTAAGAGGTGCGCTGCACTAACTGATTCGTATGATCTTTCTCTCACTATTTGTTGGCGAACATTTCGTGTGTTCCCAGCTGGGCTTTGTGTTGTATATGGGGAGTTCGCTGGGAGGGTGGCATCTTCCATATCACTTGTAGTTATCTTCCTGCTTAGTGGCCTATTACTAGGTGAGGCCACCCTCTGTGTGAGCCGTCGCGTTGAGTCTTCCCTACACGTATGCTGCATAGCAATATTACCCGGTATTATAGTTAGATCTTTTTTTTCATATACTCTTCATCCAGTCTATCTTCCCTCTTCTCTAATTCTCCTGGTGTTGTTGCATGTTGTGGGAGCGATGTTTCTTTGTTCTGTGCTTGTGCCAGCGTGGTATTAGCCAATAGTATTGGTGTTTTTGTGCTCTTTGTACCCTCTCCGTCCAAGCTGTCTCCTGTCTCCGTTGTGTCTCTTGGTGGCGTTGGGTGTTGAGGCTGTTGTGGTTCTCTGGGTAACATGATTTCTATGTTTTCTCTTAGCGATTGTTGCTGTGATTCTTGCGGTTGTCTAGGCAATGTGCTGCCTGTGGTGTTAAGGTGGATGGAGCCTAGGATATCTGCTTGTGCGGTCCGTGGATGTCGTTGATACCTTGGGCTCTCTACCCATTGTTTTAAGGTAGGGAAAATCATGTCAAATTTCTCTAATTCTTCACTGGCTGCTTGTATAAGCACTATTCCGTTCTTGTATAATGTTATACAGAGGTCTGCTCTAAGTCTTGGTGATGGTATGATCGTTAGTTTTATGCCATGTGGTATATTGTTAATCTTTTTTATGTTGAGCTTCTCTGTGATGACAGTGTGCCATTTAGCCGTTCTTCTGGTGAAGAATATCAGGTCATTGACGATCGTACCATTGTTTGGGTTAAACGAGGGGTCAGAGATCAATATGTCCGTTTTTTTCCTCATTAGATCATGCTTAAACTATTTGGCTGCTGCTTTGGATAGACATGGTGGATATTTTATGGCATGTGCGTTTGTGCCTGCCAGTTCTAAGTTGTTATCGGCCATTCTTGCTAGATAAAGTCATGTGTTATGCATTGATGTATCTTCCAGCTGTGTTAACTCATTAGGTAGTCATTTCTAAGTTGTTATCGGCTATTATTGCTAGATAAAGTCACGTGTTATGCATTGATGTATCTTCCAGCTGTGTTAACTCATTAGGTAGTCATCGTCTAGCTCCGTCTGTTGTTGGTGTAAAGGCTATATTTGTTTGTTATAGGTGCATTATTATTTTTCCTGCCCCACAGTTTTTTATTGACTTCCCACCAGTCGCTTTCTCTGTCAAGTTCTTTTCCTGCCCCTATGTGTCTCTACATGAAATTCGAAATTCAACTTACTCCTTCTCTTTTATAACTTTTGTGCTCAGCCGCCATTTTGGGGCAATCGGACCAGGGTCTTGTTATTCTCCTTGGCTTTGCCTGCTTAACAGCTAGGTTCTGACTATGATGTTAGAATCGGTCGCCATTTTGATACAGGCAGAGCTGGTCATGTTTCTAGCTAGTTTATATAGCTTCCAAACGATCCTCTGTTATTTTAATCGTTACACTTTTGTTCTATCAATGGAAGGGGTAATTGACATTTACAGTCTAAGCCATTGATGGGAAAACAGTGTCAGTAGTCAGCACCGCCCTTGATTTGGTGTTTGCTGCCACTACGACTTTTTTTTTCCACAATGGCCGCCATTTTAAGGTCAGGCGGGGCGGAACTTTCATTTAATTCTTGCCGCTTTCAAAGTTGTCCCACATATTGTATACTGTGACTATTGTGGCTAGTTAGGCTTTTCCTTTTATTATTGTTCCTCATGAAGGAAATAGGATCCATCTCTTGTTATCTGAGTCCCTATTAGCTCTGCCAAAGATCTGATATCTGTGAGTGGTTAAAGAGTTTCTATGGGCCCAAATTCTAAGTTATAATGAAGTATTTGTTCATGATATATTGGAGATATAGTAAATGAGTATAAAATTATAACAGCTTCCGCTGGGTCAGTATACATATGAAGCACTAAGGTAGCATTTTTTTCAGCAGTTTCAAGTATGTGTGACGAGCAGGAGCAACACGTAGCTTTTGGTGAGAGAAAATGATTAAATCCCTTTAATAATTAATGTCTCTTTATTTAAAATGTTTACATGTAATGATTTTTATTAGCTTTTAAGTCTCACATGCAAACGGGTTGTGAAACAGATCTACTGTATCCCATAAAGACGTAGTCAGAGTTTGGTGAACATGATACTCCATCAAAATGCAAAGGATATTCTGTTTGCCATATTGCAAGTGACATAGCCTATAATGCACTTGCATTACAGCAGACAAGACATCTGCCTCATTTGTGACAGATTATCCCATCCACCAAACTCTAATTAACACCTTGGCTGCTAATGGTTTTCCCCTCCTGTGCTAACATTCCTTGAATCCCTTTATTCATGACGAGCTCAGCTCATCATAAGCACAGCTCAACCGTGCCTCATGACGAGCTGAGCTCGTCATGAGCATCGAAGGGGTTAAGGTAATTAGACAATTTGAGATTGCCCCTTGCTCATGATTCAATGCTTTTTTGCCAATATCAGTACTTTGTCATGAGTCAGTTGATTTTCTCCCTCTCCTTCTGCTTATCCTACCATAAGAGCATTTTAGACTTACTGTTTTTGGATTACGTGAGCTTTATTTTTCCTCTGCTGATGCCATGACCTTTCATCGTAGTGAATGAGGAACTATTTTTGCTTCGTGTTTGTAGCTCTTTCTGCTCCTCCCTCTACTTTGCGACCCCTGATCTCTTTGTAATGTATTTGTCCGACAACACCTACTTACCCACAGCCTTTTCAAATTCTCACCACCACCTACCTCTGTATCAGCCACCGGACAAATTTAAATGGATTTGAAATTATTCTAAGATTGTGGCACCTTCTGTGTGGATATGCTACAACCTTCTGGGAACTCTTTTCTTTTGTTTTTTGAAAAGTCATTCAAAGATGGCCATAGTGCCTGGGAAAACATATGCTGTGGCTTCCATAGAGTGATGTTTCTTAAGCAAATGTATAACCATTCCAAGATAGTCACTGTGCATGAGCATGTATAAGTGGCAACCATCCTTGAATTATTTACGTATTTAATTTTAAAACAAAAGAAAATCACAATCATCTCTTTTCAATTCACAGAGCCTACCTAACTCTACAAAGGTTATCAAAGATTTCAAAAGGTCCTCCTGTCAAATGCATCAAATGTGATCTGGGGAGAGCATTGAATACTCACATGTTTAAGCAATGTCCAGCTATTCTTGAATTCCGGGTGAGGGTTGGTAAGACTATTTCCGACATCCTGGGGTTCCAAGTCAAGGTAAGCGTCCCTTTAATTATCTTTGGAATTTCGAATTAAATTACAGGCCCTGCCAGATCCTTCCTATTCTATGCCATACTTCTAGCAAGAAGGGAAATATGTTGTAGGTGGGCGGAATGTTCATCCCCGAGCATTTGGACTGGTTAGAATCGCTATTGTCAACAGCTAAGTTAGATCTAAGGGAAAACCCATCTAAGAGGAAGAAGGCCCTCTGGAACTTTCTATTAAGATGGTTGGACGAAGACGTAGGATAAACTGTTTAGTATTCTTCTTCATTTTGATAGACTTGCCCTATGATTATTCCCATTTGGATCTCTCTAGGCTGCATGCCCTCCCTCCCTCATTTCCATAACCCTCGCTAGCAGCTGCCGTTTTTTTATCGGACCAAATTTAAGAGTAGCTTTACCCATTTGGGACAGTACCCTCCTGGGCGTAGGTGTACCCGCAGGTGGGAGATTACCACACCTGCTTCCAGGTTTCCTTCGCCTTGGGTACAGACGTCTGGCGAGTTTGTTGTGGTCAGAGGTGAATGAGGACAATAAAAATTTTTTTTTTAAAAAGAAATCATGCCTAAATGGACACCACATATTTATGCACACGCACAGCAACTGCAAGACACAAACAATAATCGCCAAAGCCAGGTGTCACTTGCATTACCCCGTTAGGGCTTTGCCATCCTATTTTCATATATAATATGTGTGCTAAGTAACTGATAAATACCTAAATCAATTCCATCACACATTAGGCCTGATTCACAAAGGTAAACTTACACGTTTGTGTACCTTTTGCACTTTTTTAACAGTACATTTATGGAAGGGGAGAACTCTGCTAAAAAATGATGGGCCTGTCAAACTTTTGTATGTGCGAAGTTCTCTGCCTCGACTGCCGAATCTCCGCAGTCATAAACATACTATTAAAGTGCAGTTTTGTCAATTCTGAAAAAAAGTAAATTGACACAAAAGTGTACGTTTAACTTTGAGAATCAAGTACAACATTTCTGTCAATTGCATACAATTCTAACCAATCGTTTTCAGTAGCTGACACACCATCAGACTACAAGTTAGACTTCGGAATACTGCGTGAGCATGACCAAAAAAAGTCATAATTTTAAACTTCTTGGTTGTAGTTACAGTATTGACAATACATTTTTATAGGGTGAAAAACCCTTCTCTGTTTTGTGTTCTATTCATGGTCTGCATTTAAATTCAACGAGATGTCACAGTTTTAGATGCTGTTTTAGTGAAGAGCCGACCGTTCAAACGGTCACTTAGTGTAATAATAATTGGATATATTCGGAGCAGGCTGGCAAGCCCCGGACATAAACTCCTAAATCAAAACATTAGAGTACACGAAGAAACGCATGGCGCCTTACTTCCTGTAATAATTATCGTCAGCGGTTTCCCTCGTTGTTACCGACCAGTGAAAGATCACAGCAGGATGACTGACAAGGAGGCATCACAGAATAAGTAAAGTGCACATTTAAACATCAGTCATTGGTTACAACTCTCGGATGTAGTTAGGTTCAGAACCACATGGAACAGGCTTCTAATACATTTAAGTGGCTAAAAATAGGAAAGTGACTGATATGATGCCAGTGGTGCTTCTTTTAAGATTATTTCGGTCTACTTTTTTTTATTAGTTACAAAATCTCAAGCTGTTTCCAATTGGTTACTCATGTTTTCCAATAAATGTTCCTGTATCTAAAACCATGCATAGAAATGGCGGCAAAAGTGCCCACGTACCCACTTTTACAGTTGCATCGCTTAAGGCAGGGAAATGACGTTTATTATTGACCTTATCGCATCCTAAGAAGTGCTGCTTCATTGAAGATGTCCCCTACTGTTTTTCCTACACTTCGAAGCGGGGTAAACCTGCAACTACAAAACAAAAAACATATTTTGAGTTGAGTAGACATTTCCGATATTGTGTGGTAAAATCAGGCTCAAGACACACTACTACATTTTGTTCCAGGGCCCGAAGTATCTGAAACACTGGGTCAGATTCGGTATACGGTATAAATGAACCAATTATGAGGGCACTTAGTAATGCTGAGTGAGATAATACTGCACCTGGTATTATCGCGCATGTGCTATACATCCATCAACAGGGAACTGTTATAGAGGTAGGAACCATGTCATTTTGTATAGGCCTATAGCCTGGCTATGCTTGCAGTATAGTCTGCTAACGGGAGTACCCTAACCTTTTACCTCTCTGTCCTGCTCATACACTGCCCGTTGCCCGCACAATCACAAGGCTGCAACGTTGTCCTTCTATTTGCAGCCTTTTTCAAGTATTGAATCAGTTGCCATCTTTGATAGCTGCTTCCTTAATAAACTCTAAAAAAGAGTTCTAATTACCTGAAATGTCACGTGCGCGATTTCAAGCACCAGCTAGAAAATCAGGCAACTAAATGTGGCTGTTGTGTATAAAAACTGATTGTGCAATTGTGGGAGAAAACAGTGAGGCCCATTTTTCAGCTCACAGACCTGGAGGGACTTGAAGAAGGACATGAAGCTAGAGAGACTGAAGACACAGGTGAGTGTAGCAAGCACTGTCCAATCAGCACGCATGTTGAAGCCTCAATGCCCACGTTGAAAGCTGTCTGATTCTCCAGATTTGAGATCATGAAAACCGCTGCTAACTGCACTTCAATTTGGCCAAAACATTGCCACTTGTGATTGGTATGTGATGGAAGCATTGCAAATTCAATCAAAACATGGGGTCTTAGAGACACGGAATGATGAAATGCTCAGGGGTTTGGGCACATCATATACAGCAACCTGTGAGGCAGAGGAGTGAATAGTATGTTAATTGTTGCCATGAATCTTGTTGAAAGGACCCTGAAGGTATGAGAGATGAAAATGTGACTTGGAAAATTTGCTGCCTGATTTATTTGGGGACAGCACTTACCAACTGGCGGTGGGAGGATTTCTACCCACTTTGGAAAAGGGCCTGGGGTGTGTGCCACTTTATAAACAATATTTCGAAGGCGGGTAGTTCCGAATCCATGACTAAAGCATCTTCGATACTCAAGATATAGCCGTACATAGGTAGCTACACATTAGGCTATTTGTTATATTAATTATATTTATAAGCACGCATTATCCGCAGATCAACGTCATAACAAAGTAGAAAAAAATATTTAAGAAGGATTAAGTATTGATAATAAAAATAATAAGAAAATAAAGAGGTATGTTACATTTTTATTTGCTTGTAGCAGCAACTTAAAATCATTTAAATAGCTGTGGGAGGGTACTCCACCACTTAGTAACAAAGATATCAAATGGTCTGCCTCTACGTCTACCTAGGGTTGGACTGACCTATTGGGCATTCAGGCAGTGCCCAAGGGCATGGCCTAACAGGCCAATATGTGGGCCGTTTCTTTAACAGTTTGTGGGCCCATTTTATGGTCCAACCAGGCAAGAGCTGAATCTTTCATCCTACAGTCTCTCAACGTTTGTTGCCTTTATAGGCAGTAGAATTACAATCATACTGTGGACCAGAGGTCAAAAGTACATATTGGTTACGCCCACACTCCCTTTGCAGTTTTTACTGCATAGTATGATGGAGATATGCCTTCCACACGATTGTGTACCACAGCCCACATGATGTGTCTGGAGTCAGCCTTCTGTTGTCATGTGCCCGAATTAGGCCTGGTAGGAAATAGTGGCTATTTACATGTACACAATTCTTTCCTAAAGTTGCCTTCCCATTGTCACTTTGAATTTTGGCACACATTTGCATTTGTGGCACTTGGGTTAGTTTCTAAGAAACACCAACCTTTGCTGACTCAAAAGAAGTTTGTGAGAACACTATTACACTGCCTAGGCATTATGTGCAAGACATTTACGTGTGTGATACAAATGTGTTTGTTATTACGTCCATATGGCGACACAGCTATCTGTGGAATATAAACAATGGGCAGCCTGATCACAATCACAGCCCGAGGCAAGGATGCCCTTTCCAGATATATCCTTTTGTTTCCGAATACAATCAGAGGAGATGCTTCTGCTGACTTCGAGGAGTCCCTGCTTGTTGAACCTTTTGCCTAGCAGCTGACTGACATCTCTCTGAGGGGTGTCAAGTTTGTGACCAAGATGGGGTTCTGAATTCTTATCCACCAGGTAAAGGGTTGGATCATCCAGAAGGGAGTTTCTTGGCAGATCACAGAACCACACGCTAGACACTTAGGTTAGGGTTTGCATCATAGGGGTACGCTAAATTGTTATAATACTGTATATGTATGCAAATATAAGCTGTCTCAACATGATTGTGGAACTGTTTGTTTGCTTCACTGTTTTGCCACTCATTATAACTTTTGTCTGCTTCTGTCTATTAATCATTGAAGTGCATATTTTATATACAGGAATCATAGTGGTTCAATAAATACTGAAAACCATCCCTTTGTGTATTCTTTGTATATTTCTCTGAGCGAAAGAGAGCATGAGCGACAGAACTAAAAGTTCTCGGACTGTCCCCTCGGTACCTTAGGGAACATGGTTTTCATGCTCAAATAGCTGCCAGAACTGTTCACTCCCGGGGGGCTAACAGTGGCACTGTGAGATTGCTGGTCCAAAGGATAACATATCCTGTGGAGGTGAATGGAATCAGTCTGGCACCATCCTAGGTTTATGTTGTCGGCAAACGTGCAGTTCCTACTGACTATTGGAAATGACACTACACTGTACCATCAGCTTCTGACATCAGCATACCAGCAGCCACTTCTAGAACACCTATCACACACCAGCTGCAACCGCCACAGCACCAGTCTTCCTGACGTCCAATGATCCTCTTGCCACACCACCTGTCAAAGCTGCTGCCATCATCACCCCTGCAGCTGCCATCTGTGAAGCCACATTGCCAGCCACTGATACCAGCAGTGAAGATGCTGTACCATCTGCTATAAATTCCATGCAGGCTATCTATTGTGAAGGAGAGAGCAACATGGAAAAAGGGGCAACTAGGATTCTGATGGCCCACTCAAGGGCCTGCAGTCATTGCTTCCATTGATACTGGTCATTCTACCCTCCTAGGGAACTTGATATAACCAAAAGAAGCAATATTGCTGTTTGGAGAATGCATGAAGTGTTAGAGTGTTTGAGTGAATGGCAGATTTGTTTAAAAACTCACCAACAGGAGACCTGGTTTTCTTTACACAAAAGCCTCTCAATTGATGGACAGAATGCAGAACAAATCAAAACATTCAACCCCAGTCAAGATATCTGGGTTAAATACATCATTCTGTTGCTCACCAAGCCCCCCCAGTTTAGACCTGGCCATATGCAAATCAGTCTTGACCCTGTGCCTCATGGGAACAGTCCGGCACAAACTGCCAAGCCAGGTCCTACCTGGACAGAAAACAAGCATCCTAGGACCGGTTTTGGAGTTTCACCCCTCTTCAGCCAGGGTAGCTAGATTCCAGTGGCACAGTGAGCCCAGGACCCACGTCTGGGCATACCTGGCGCACTTAGGGCGAAAAAAAGCAAAAGACGCACACCATTGATGAACGGAATGAAGAACAAATCAAAACATTCACCCCCAGTCAAGAGATCTGGGTTAAATCCATCATTATTTTGCTCACCATGCCATCCCAGTTTAGACTTGGCCATATGCAAATCAATCTTGCCCCCATGCCTCATGGGAACATTCCAGCCCAAACTGCCAAGTCGGGTCCTCCAGTTTTACAGCACAGGATTCAGCGACACAGGGACACTAGACCAGCCAAACTACAGTACAATGCACTTTGCAGAGAAGCACACAACCAGATGGTACTTTACTGCGGACATCTGCCATCTGTGGCATGCGATGGAGAAAGGTGTGGTCATTATGTAGGCAATACAAGACCAGCCCATTCTTATTTAACAGATGTATAACAAATTCTAGCCAGCACAACCATATAATCCCTGCGACTGGGGCGCCAACAGTCACTTACCCCGCTCTTCTAAGGTGTCACCTTTCCACTTATCCCCATAGGCCTTCCCTTTCAGTATTCAGAGGTCTCATTCAGTCCAGACAATAGAGCAGGCCAAGGCTCTGCAAAACAAGAGTTGAAAATGTGTGACATTCTTGTACAAATTTATAGAAGTTGGGACTAGAGTCATCAGTGTATTGTGAACATATTGTCGATAGCAGGATAAAGAATATAGGTAATGGGTTAGCTGGGAACACAGAAATGTGGGTTTTGAGGTTGGAGGTAGGCTAGGGCCGCTATGGAGAAATTACTAGATTCCAACTAGGATGAATGTGTTAATAAGGAGTGAATTGCGCAGTGGTTAGTGTAAGATTCTGTTTTTGGGATAAGAAAGGAATTCAGATAATTATTCTGTTATTCTCAGCAGTGAGATGCACTTATTCAAAAGTAATGGTTGATGAGGTAGTCTGTGATGCCAGCATCGTTTGCCTCTGATGATGTTGGACTCATCCATCTTATGGGATATCCTAAGCATGTGGTACATCATAATGCTATGATGTATTCTACTTCTCCTCTAGATCATGGAGCCATGGCTGGATTAAGGAAATTGGTCACAGAAGGGTGTGAGCACCAGGTCTGCACCTTCCACCATTTGAACATAGATTATTTGTTGCATTTTCCTGTTTTTGGACATTTACTGTTTGAACTTAGGATATAGAAGTACAACACATGTCCAGTATGTCTCACCAAAGATATTAGGGGAAACCCCAGCGTGACAGAACTTGTCATTGACAGGATTTACTATCTGGGGTTCTGTGGGAAAAATGTTAGGTTGATTAATGTGAGAAGAGCACTCATTAAATGACTCAACATCTTTCAGAAAGTCAGCAGTAACAAAGCAGGCAGATGTTCAAATGGGCTCTGGCATGCAGAATCTGCAATGACATACATCAAATCATATATATTTATAGAATATGCTTGTACATGATGAGCGCGTTAAGGCACCTTCTTAAGAGCCAGCACGTTCTTCTATGCTTATGGGGTAGCAATGCCTTTTGGTTGCGTGGTTGCAGTAGTACTTGCTGAACCTAAATTTGTATTTCATGCAGCCTGAGGTAATGGTCACAATGCGGTTGCTTTTTCGCGCTGGTTGCAAATGAGTGAGGATAATGTGGACTGAAATTACAGCACTTGTTGGTAATAGCAGGCACTCTGAGTTCAGGTATTATCATTAGTAGTATTGCAGCCAAGGATGTTTGTGAAATTATTTTGAAAAAGTTGAAGTTTTGTGTCAGTACTCATTGATCCTGTCTACATTGCTGTTTTTATGGGATATAATGACTAACTCTGGGCGTAAGACTACGCTACGCTCGTGTACTTTGCGTAGCTTGCGCAACTAGGTGCTACGTGAATTGCAGGTAGCACAGTGCAAAAACGCGTAGGGGGCATTTTTTGCTTACTTGCGGTCCTCAATGCCAAGTTGGCGACCGCGAGCAAGTAAAATGACATCCCGGCGAGACTTTTTCCTTGTTCGCGATCAGCAACATCAAGTTGCCGATCACGAGCTTGGAAAATAAACCTCCCGGCGAGATTCTCAATGCGGGGAGGTCAGGTTTCTCATTGCGAGTGGTCACGTATGCTCGCGACCGCTTGCGATGTGAAACTACCAGTCCATGTTGAGAAAACTGCAGCTTGAGTACAAATCTATTTGAGCAGCAGAAAACAACCCCTTGCACTGTGCAAGATGCCGTTTGTAATGATTGCATAGTGCGGACAAGCATCCGGCACTGTGCAATCAGTGTGAACAGAATTTTCCCTACCGCACTATGCAGTTCGCGTAGCCACGCGTAGCTTGCGTAGTGTGCAGTGCATTTGGCCTAGCTACGCTTAGAGCGACAAGCAAACTACGCCCAGGGTTAATAATAACCCTACAATATTTTCCACCTGCGTTGCAGGATGAGTTTATTTCCACATGTGCTGCCTCTCACTCTGCTATTTGTATGGGGATACATCGAGAAGGACTCCTACCGAGTTCATTGCATATTGGCAATTAACCCCAGACGTTCCTGTATTTTCAAAAAGAGAAGTTATGCAAATGGCATTTTACTTGAGCTATACCGCTGTAGGTACATTATAGCCTATAAAGCCATACACATATTTATTTTCTGTCACTTTTTGTAAAGAACCTAATGGCAATTTTTTACATAGTGATACGTGAGTAAGGTGGGGAAGTTTTGCCCCCGTCCTGAAGAAGGAGCTTGGTCTACAAAATATGTTGACGCACACATGAGGTGCTGTCCATAATCACGACATCCAAACCTCGCACTTCACTTCTTTTAACAGTACCAGCCCGGGGACGTGAATAACATTTTTTTCTCTAAACCCATGAGCCAGGTGCTTTTTAATTATTTCACTAATCCCACCACTCACATATAGAAATACCACACTCACATGCACCACATATAGTCATTTACTAAAAGTGCTCCCGCGTAGTCGTAGGTCGTAGCACGCCGCATCCCGCTAGAGGGGTGCGAAGACCCCTATGATGAAGCATGACACCAAGGGTCCTTTTGGTGTGTGAGGGGTACTTTATAAAAACACTAAGTGCTCTCACACCACTGTGAGGAACACTTCCAGACATCATTAGGTGGATTCCTTTTGTTTATGTACATATATTCTATCCAAGTGGTCAAAAAGTGTTGACAATCTTAACTGTGCTCTTTGAGGATTTGTGCCAAGTGCTGCAGGAACGGACCAGCAACTGCACAGTGCAAAAGACATGAAATAAAGGGCACCACCTCTTAGGTTTTATTACGCCGACTGAGGGCAGCAGGTGTTGAGGGTGCTGCGTTAACTCTACTTACATCATTCCTAGCATCTCGGGAACAACTGATTCACTGGAACGGCCTTCAATCAGGAATTTTCCACCTCCCATGTGGAGTCCCACAGGGGTCGGCCTTGTCTCCAACACTGTTTTACTTATATGTTACACCATTGGCAAGATTAATCAAAGATCATGGTCTTATGCTGGTGTTGTATGCAGACGATACCCAGTTAGGGGTGTCGGTGATGCAAAGTGTGGATTTAACAGCTGACAGGTTTCACAATTGCCTCAGGGATGTGATGGCTTGAATGAACTCGAACTTCCTGAAGCTTAATACTGAAAAAACTGAGGTAATTGAGTTCAGTCAAAAAACGTCTGTATGGAATCAAGCATAGTGGCCCCTGTGGTGGGTAACTGCCCGGTCCCTGTGTCCAAGGCTAAGAACCTTGGCTTTGTGTTTGATAAGGATCTGAAACTTGCCCCACAGATAAATCAAGTCTCCTCTGCATGTTTCTTCACATTAAAAGTTCTGCGCAAATTCTCCCATTTATTCCTGCATCACTTAGGAAAACAGTAGTCGAAGCTCTGGTTCTTTCCAGAGTCAACTACTGTAACGTTCTATACTTAGGTGCGGACAAAGGACAGATCACTAAACTTCAGTCACTTCAAAACACTGCTGCCCGGGTTTTGCTTGGTTTACCCAAACATCACCCAACATCTACTAGTATTAAGCAGCTCCATTGGCTTCCAATTTGTTGGAGAGTGGACTATAAGGCACTTTGTTTAGTGCATAAGGCGCTGTATGGAGGAGGAGCTGCGGACATTCAAACCCTATTTCCTCTATACCAGCCACAACGTTGTCTCAGGTCTGCCAATGCAGGATTGGTTCAGGTCCCTAAGATAAAAAAAGAGCCAGATTGGAAGGAAAGGGTTTCTCATATGAAGCAGCCACCATGTGGAACTACCTGCCCCTGACAACTAGATTACAATCAAACAGGGCCCTTTTCAGGAAATCGATAAAGACCTGGCTCTTCTCAATGCCCTAAGATCCATAAGTGCCTGGTTGGTTTCCACTCACCTCCGCGCCAAGGCGCCTCAGCAATAGTGCGCTTTATAATCTATCAGTCAGTCAGTCAGGTGTTGCAAAAGTGCACCTGAAAAAAATCACTTCTCGTTTAAATATCAAAATGTATTTAAATTATTGTTAGATATTTTATCAATTTGATGGAAATGTTTGCACATTATTCCATTGATATACTGGTAATTAGAAAAATGCTAGTTCAGAGAGAAATTAGCTACTAATGTAAAATAAAAAGGTTGATTTAGAGTTTGGTAGACAGGGTACTCTGTCAAAGGGGCAACAGTGTAACCTGTCCGCCAAGCTCTCAGTACTTTTGAGAGAAAACACAACCGCCACTACAACAAAGACAGAGTAACAATGTATTTAATTCATTGTCTCATGTTTCTAAATTCATTTTGTACATTGTTGCATTGTTTCAAAAGTAAAAACCAAAGGAAAGTTTGCCCAAAAGGAGCGTGCAAAAGAGAGTGATTAGAGTGTTAGGTGGATAAAGAAAGGAAAATAAATTCACAGTAATAACCATAACAAATTCACATTACTTCTCGTTCAATAAGGGTATTCTGTTTTTTCCATATTGAGTCTACCTGGCCAAAGAAGATTTAAAAACCATTACATTCAAAACAATCTAAAGAGAAATCCATGTCCTCAGTGTGCACTATGTAATGTCAAGATACAGGTCCAAGGTAGGAATAATAGCGTCGACGTTTCGACTCGACTTAGGGCCAACCGGTCATTTGAACCTGGGGCATGCGAGTCTTCATCAGGACAAGATAAGGAAGGGCAACCAAGGGTTATCGATGACCCCTAGGGTGGGGAACCAACGAGTTGAAATGCTCTTGAATATTTGATTTAATGAACAAAGATTGATTGGGTCAATTATTTCAATCAATAGGTCTAGGGTCATTGTTTATTTATATCGTAGCATACCCAGGTCCATACCTTGTGGGCTACCCCATTTTCTTTAATGGCTAAGCTCTCAGTACACCCACCTTATTTAGAGATGGGAGGACTATAAGCTTTCCATTGCCAGAGCCCCAGTTGGTTCGGCCAACAGAAAGAGTACTCAGTCGGCCCAAAGCAAAAGAGGCTATCAGAGTAAAGTATCAAACCGCTAGCTAGCCCTATTAAGATTAGACGTCTGATTTATTTTTTCTACTGGGAAAAGCACAGTGGTGCGGGGCAGACAGAAAACATAATGACCCCATACACTGGGAGAAAACTCCCAGGGTGTGGAGGTAATTGGTCTTTTGTTTTACAGAAACAATGTTTCAGAAAAACACAAAAAAGTTAAATGTTTTGTGAACAGCCACATCAAAACCAACAGTAGACAGCCACAAAACCTTTTGGATCTTCAAGGGAACCACTGTGATGACAGTTCATTTCAAGGCAGAGAGGTGAATGCTGAACCAGCAGTCATCTCTAAATATGACATATGGACTACAGTCGGGCTCAGGAAGTTAATGTCCTCCACCATCCCGATGGATAGTACTCCATCCATCTAACTGTAAATCAGGCCCAAAGCCTCTTTTCGAACAATGTTTTATCCTAACAGAGATCCTTATAGTAATCTGACAGTAATAATAACTAACCAATGTTCTTTTTCTACCAATTTCCACCTCATTTATGTTTTTGTGAAGCACAAGAAGAGGGTCAAATATTCAAGCATATTTATAATTTATAAACCAAATTAGAGTTGCCAGGGTACGGTAAAATACTATTTAAAATGTCTGCTTGTTTCCTGATGTTTTTTAGAATACTTGTGTGCATTTTGCACTAGTATGTAATAGTCAATAGACAATGCGAAAAAATGAGGCTATTCTGTTTTCTAGGACCAGCCCACGCAAACACCATCCAAGGTGCTAGGTTACCTTTCACGAAAAGACTATGCTCTATTTTTTCACACTGTTTGCATTAGACTTTCAAGAAGTTCAGCAGGACCAGCCTTGGCAGACATTTAACATTTACACTGCAATTATCACCTGTGCCTAGCATTTAGTTTGCAGACAGGCACTGTAAACAGAAAAGCTTCTGTCAATTTCATTTAATGACAATGGTGTATATATAATAATGAGTTTGTCTAAAATGCTGGCTGTTAAACACACCTCTGCTATTCTGCCACTTTTGTACCATCCACATTGATATATGTTGTAGGAAAATACAAATTGCTTTAGAGCAAGAGCCTTCATAATTCTCTGATATCCCACGTGAACATTTGCTGTGGTACTAGAAAAGAGTTCACGATTAACTCTAGGCCTTTACCCTTTCCCTTTCAGTGATTCGCAAAAAGCAAAGATTTGCAACTGTCCCGAATGAGATTAATTCTTGTCTAGTAGCATGCAATATTGTATTTCTAAAAACAGCAGTCATAAAATATGAGTCGTTCTCTGGGGGTACATTATACCAGCTGGATGGTGTGATGTAATTTCCTTGCACTAGGTATAGACTCTGAAATTGAACAGTTTCAATTTCTTGTATCAGTCTCTTGCAAGATTTTACTGTTTTACCTGGTAAAAGGACAAGATCGGAAAGGCTGACCCAAAAGGTCAATGTGGCCTGCATTTTATGCCAAATCTCTCTCTCTCTCTCTTTCTCTCTCTCTGTCTCTCTCTCTCTCTCTTTCTCTTTCTCTCTCTCTCTCTCTCTCTCTCTCTCTCTCTCTCCCCCCATTGCTGTGTCCCACAATACATAATTTTCATTGCTAATTGATTATTTCTCTAGTTCCCATTTATCAACCACAATGTTTACAGATTGTGCCCTTTAGCACACACTGTAAATAGGTTTTAAGTGGATGCACAGGGATCTCAAAGCAGTGATCTTGAGTGTGGGCAGGATAGCCAAGTCGATCCCAGTAGGGGCCAGCTTTGCTCGTTGGTTGGGGGGCGGGTGAAGAAGGGTCACAGGGGAATTCACTGGGGGTGTTGCAGGGGAGGGTTGCGGGGGTGTCGCAGAGAACTAAAAAAAATAAAACTGCGAGAAAGCAATGGGGCGATACTCCTGCACCCTAGTGGATGAGCCTCCCCTAGTTGATCCTCCTGCTCTCATATTTGAAGAGTTATTGTAAAAAAAAGCCCTTTAACTACAGAATTGTTTTCGAGAATTGGTGCCTTTGGAATTTTAACAACTTAGCAACTTTGTTATACTTTTCTTAATGTCGACTTGGTAGTTTCTTATCAGTGGTTATCAACTTATCAGATGTCTGGCACAGCTAAACACAAGTTCTAGATCCTAGCGATAGGCATCAATGTGAGGATCTGTGTTTACTATATGATAGGAATGCAGGGTCTTATCATGGAGTACACTCACAGATACAGACCTGGGTTCAGTCAATAAGTTTACTTAACCTCAGCTCACCCATGAGTAGCTATGGCTGCGAGCTGTGAGACTTGGCAAAGGAGCTCAACATAAAGCATTTAACAGCATCAAACAACAAAGTAAGAAAATCATGGACTATTTGTATTGTATTGTATATAGTATATATTAAGCGCAACAAACACGCCACGGGTACCCTGGCGCTGCAATACGTAGACACAGACCAATATTAATCAGGAGGGCGAACGTTAAATTAAATGGTACTCAAGAGAAAAGAATCAAATTCTAGGGAACAAAAATGTCTTAATTCTTTTTCTGAACACAGACTGGGAGCTGCATTGCCTAATACTGAGTGGCAGTTCATTCCACAGCCTCGCGTCAGCAGTACTGAAAGCTCTTCCTCCCAACCTAACCCTGTTGAACCTAGGAACCTTTGCTAGACAGGCCGAAGAGGAACGAAGGTGCCGGGTGGGGATGTACCAGAGTAATTTTTCTTGGAGCAGTTTTAGACCAGATCCATGCAAGGCCCTGAACACTATACAAAGGGACTTAAATTGTACTCTTAGCAGCACTGGGAGCCAGTATAGCTCAGCTAGACATTTTGAGGCAGAGAAGTCTTGTGGTCTAGCCAAAGCTAACTTTTCTGCCGTGTTTTGAACATGTTGCAGTCACTGAATCAAATATTTAGGAGAGTCCAGCAGCAGTGGTCAAGATGACTTAAAATAGCGCCTTGCACTATTAAAGCTCTGGCTAAGGCAGGTGACAGTGGGAGGATCTTTCTCAGAGCTCTAATGAGACCAAAACAGCACCCCACAAATCTGTTCACCTGCGACTCCAGAGAGAGATTGGCCTTAAACATGATTGCCAGATTTCAGACCATTTTAGATGGGACCAAAGGGGTAGAAGTTCCTAGTGGCCAAAAGTTGTGAGGGAGAGGCAGAGGAACTTTCCCCACTGCACAGTGCAGGATTTCAGATTTCTCTGCATTGAATTGTAGAAAATGTATCCTTAGCCGCTATGCAGTGTCATGCATGCAGGCATGAAAATCCTCCAGAGCCGAAGGTTGGGTGCCATCCAAGGATAAAATAATCTGAGTGTCATCAGCATAGTTTATCAGTTTCACATTGTGAGCCTGAATTATATTAATCAATGGGCTTAAATAAATATTAAACAAAATCGGGCTGATGGCAGACCCTTGAGGGACACCATGGCAGATGTTTCTAAAAGCTGATTGAAACGGTGGAAGAGCCACCGCCTGACAACTGCCAGAAAGATAGGAGCGGAACCAGGCCAGAGCGGTACCTACCACTCCTATCTCCTCTAGGCGGGTCAGCAAAATACTAGGGTTGACCGTTTCGAAAGCGGCAGACAAGGCAAACAAGATTAGTATTGCTGAATGTCCCCTGTCTTCCAGCAAAGTAGATCCTCCATCATGGTCACTAGAGCAGACTCTGTACCGTGTTCTGGGTGAAAGCCAAATTGAACGTCCGCTAACTTGTTGTTACGTTCTAAGAACACAGACAGGGATTTGCTGACCCAGCGTTCGAAGATCTTCACTGGGTAGGGTAAGAGGGAGATAGGTTGATAACTTTCTGGGCGAGCTGGATCAAGAGTGGCCTTCTTCAGGAGTGGCGTAACCATAGCCTGTTTCCGGCTGGATGGCACAACCCCACTAGAAAGAGATTGATTGCAAATCTGCCTAAGACTAAAAAAAATATCTGAGGCAAATTCCTTCCAGACTTTATGGGGGGGATCCAATGGGGAGCCAGAGGAAACACCCAGAGCCAGCCCACCAAAATCCTCCTCTGATAGAGGTTCAAAGTGATCCAGGGTGCTCGGATTAACGATCCCAACATCCGTCTGCATTCCTGCATAGGACATCTTTCCTACACCAGTGGTCGGGCTAGTTGTTCCACTGGTCAGACCTTCTTCTACGGCTGGGGTAGTTGTTTCGAGCCTGTTTATGATTGTACAGATTTTTTTCATCAAAAAAAGTTGCTTGTCTATCACAGAGATCTTGGGTTGGCAGAATCTCATTTAATAAACACTTTAGGTTAGTGATATCATCGACTATTCTGAAGACACATTTAGATGTGTTTGATGATTTCAGGATAGTTTCTGCAAAATATTCTGCTTTAACGGAGAAGATCACTTTTTTATAGATGGATATGGCCATTTTCCCTGCAATCTTATCGTCATCTGCATAATGCTTTCGCTATTTCCTTTCTGCCTGTTTACACTTCAGTTTCAAATTTTCCAAATTATCATTAAACCATCTGGATGAAGGTCTGCCTCTGTTTTTACAGATTTTCAAGTGTTCAATTTGATGGAAGGTTGCAGTAATCTGACTGCAGAGATCCGCATTGTTCTCCTCCTCTGACCTAGCTATGTCAAGATCTCAATTGAGGGCAAACGTTGGAGAGCGCGTTGCCCTTTTTAATGCCCCCTTCCAATCCCTGCTAAGGAAACTCCTAGCTTCCCTATTCACAGGGATTCCTCAACTGGGGATAAGATTTGAGAATTTAATCAAATAGTGATCAGTCCACTCCACCGGAAGTACCTTCATTTGCCCGATAAACCTTTCCTCACTAAAGATTAGATCTAACATGTGTCCCCCTGTGTGTGTAGACCCTGTCACCCCTTGATGGAGACCTAGGTTTCCACAGGATTGGAGAAGATTGGAATATCCTATGTCCAAGTTCCCATTTAACCACATGTTAAAATCATCAACTATAAGCAGTCTCCAATGCATGAGAGCCATGTTATCAATAATAAGCATGGGCGAATTTTGCGAATCTCGCGTTCGCGAATTTTGCGGATTTGAGAACTCGCAATCCGCAAAATCCGCGAATTCTCGCGAATTTTTTTTTTTTGTGTTTGCGCGGGTTTCTGCCAGTTCGCGAGGGTTTTGTACACTTTCGCAAATTGCGAACTTACCTGTCGGGTCGCAAGTTTCACGAACTTGTTGTTTCTACGTGTCCAGTCTGTTTGGGACACTCTTCTTCATCACTGCCACTCTCTGTCACCACTGCCACTCTCTGACTACTCATGCCACCCTCTGGCCCACCCATGCCACCCTCTGTTTCATCACAGCACCCTCTGGTTGTCCAGTCAGTGTACATTATTGTGGCAACGCAAGCACACCTTCCCTGCCTCAAGTGACCTGAATTAATTTGGGGCTGATTAATGTGTCACAGAATATTTTTTTAGCTGGCACCTGCTTCCTTAGTGCTTCCTGATTAGTGATCTTTCGCACTTGCTAAGTGCTTTCATTGTTGCAAAATTAGTTACAACACCTGCCCTGCCCCAACTGACAATAATAAATTAGGGGCTGATTAATGGATTTGAACTTCCAGCCTGGCTCCTGCTTGTCTCCTTTAGCTGTAATTCAGGACCTTTGTGGCATATGTGTAACTATTCTGAGGTTCAGAGCAGGGTCACATAATAGTTGCAACTGGCAACTGAACTCTGGAGGGGCCCCTCAGGAAGCACTACAGGAAATGGCTACTAATGATGAGCCTGAACTTTTGAACCTGGTAAGTAGTTTCAGTTTTGCTAAGATCGTATTTCTGCAATTTTGCACTTATTCGCGGGGCGCGAAGTTGTGCTGGGAAGCCGCGAACTCACGCGAACAGTGCGAGCAGTGCGAGCAAAATCCGCTGCTCGCGGATTTGCGGATTTTGCGGGAGATTCGCGAATCTCGCGGATTGCGAATTTACAGAAAATCCGCAAAATCCGCGAGCGAAACGGATTTTCCGCCCATGCTTAATCAATAACAACAATCAACGCTTGCAGGTGAAGCACATTAACAGAGTCAGGGGGTCTATAACAGACTATACCATCTAGCAGTCTCGTGTCTTTTAATGAGAATTCCAAAAGCTGAAATCCCTCCACCACATCGATATCTATAGGGACAAAGTCCCAGCTATCTTTAAACAGAATGCCACCCCCCCCTCTACCTGTAGCTCTAGGCTTGTGAAAGATCATATACCCGGGAGGGCAGGCTAGACCTAGTTCAAGAGCAGAGTCAGGGTATGTCCAGGTTTTGGTCATAAACAGAGCATCAAGATGAAGTACCTCAAAAGCAGTTGAATCTCTGTGCAATGTTTGGAGAAGGATCGAATATTCAATAATCCACAAGTCAAAGCATCTTTCCTAAAAATATCAACATTCAGCCTAGTAACTCCCAGTGCGGTGTTTAAATAGATGGTAGAAAAAAAGACAAGAGCACTGACCAAGAAAAAAGGCATGTCCGCTCTTACATACGGACAACGCCGGGTCAAGTGCAAGAAGTGCAAAGTGCAGAAAAGGAGGCAAATAAGAATCAAAATACAACACTTTTAGTTAAAACAGAGTTAAAAGTTCTTCAAAAAACTATTTTATCGAGCAGTTTTATCACGTTGCCCTCACAAGAAATTACACAATGGTGCTTCAATGTTATGTCTGCTGGAGACCTTGGAGACATTAATCATCCGAATTCACCAGAGGGTTCCAGAGATACAGATTTTAGAAGCTTTGATCACTTTTAAATGCATCCGCAACTAAGCATTGGTCAACAAAAAGTTTGTCAACTTTTAAAAAGTTTGAAAGAGTTAGTGCGAATACTCTGACCTGGGTTGGGCAACCAAATCTGACAAGGAACATGTCTAAGGGGCCACCATAGACTTCAATAAAATGGTTCTGATGCTGAGGTAAGCAGTCAAAGATGTTCAAAATGATGCTTCAATGGTGGGATACTTGTTTGTTTCTTACGGAGGCTCTACCAGCAATCATAGGAGTACAGCGGCGTTCCCTCCATCAATCCCTCCCACACCTCGCCGCACCCGCTCCGCGGGTGCCGCATCGCGGGTGCCGCGTCGCCTTGTTGGGTGCAGGACAGCATTTTCCACGGAGTGACGAGGAAGGCGGCACTGGGTGAGAGGCATCAGCGGGGCTGCGAGCGTGCGAGGACTCCAACAACCAGGAGTCCCTGCGAGACCGACAGCCAGCTTCCGGTCCGCTCTCCCTGCTGGCCCGCCCCCGCCCACCTGAGGATTTTAAAAGCGTTCCTCACCTTTGCCTTAGTGGGATACTTGTTCGTTTCTTACGGAGGCTCTACCAGCAATCATAGGAGTACAGCGGTGTTCCCTCCATCAATCCCGCCCACACCTCGCCGCACCCGCTCCGCGGGTGCCGCATCGCGGGTGCCGCATCGCCTTGTTGGGTGCAGGACAGCATTTTCCACGGAGTGACGAGGAAGGCGGCACCGGGTGAGAGGCATCAGCGGGGCTGCGAGCGTGCGGGGACTCCAACAACCAGGAGTCCCTGCGAGACCGACAGCCAGCTTCCGGTCCGCTCTCCCTGCTGGCCCGCCCCCCGCCCATCACGCCCCCTATATTTTAGTTCTAGACTCCCGCAGCACGGGACGCAGCACGGGGCGAAGACCGGGCAAAGAGCGGGCCGTTTGAGGCCGTTCGAGGTCCTAGAGGTCTGGTCTGGGCCCCCTCCCCTTCGCCCCTTGTTCTGACACTGGTACTGCTTTCATTGCTCCTTTCTATTGTTTATGCTGGTTGTCTACCCTTGCTAGATATGTGCACTCGGGCTAGCCGCAGTAGGGCTGTTAAGGGTGGGTTGCAACAAAATGCCCCTATGGATGATTTCATTACACGCACAAATATTGCTATAGACAAGGAAATCACAAAATTGCAAACTCGTGTCTCTTTAGATTTGGCTGCTGCGAGAAGATTGTCGCAGGACATCGCTAATTCCAAAAAATCTTCTTTGGGTCACATAGCATCTGCTATAACTCCGGAACGTCTGGTCAATCCGCGCTGCGTAATCACGCAGGCGGATGTCCATTATACTCCAGTTTCGCTTGTCCCATCTCCAACTCTGTGCCCCACACCCCAGTTTGAAAGTTAGAACCCACCGTGGCTATCCTCGACCAGCAAACCACCATTACACCCCATACCCTGGAAATTCCCGATGAATCTGCATGCAATACTACCAAAGGCATAATAAACAAAAGGAAACGTAACTCAAGGTCTGCATATTCACGGAAGAAGGCTAAAATTGTTGGGGCACACCAACTTAATGTTGGTAGTTTCCCTGTGACCAGCGTTACAGGAGGGTGTGCTTCTTCGCCACAGGTACTCCGGGGAAAAGATAGAGATGGTGCAGCCCCTGCAACCACCAAAGATAACACAATTGCAGAGGAAAATGGATCACAATTAGAGGGCCAGGAAGGGAGCGATGGGGAGTTTATAAGAATAGTTTGGGAAACCCAAAAAAAGCTCCTATCTCCTTTGGACCTAAGATTATCACGCATTGAGAACAATCTATTAGAGATGGAAAAGAGTATCATAGCTTTGGCCACCCTCGGCTTGCGAGGTCTAGAAAACCAAGGCCTCCTAGAGAATAACTTAGCCCCACAGTCTCCAAACCTCACCCCTCCAGCACCAGTTACAACACGGCCAGTTCCCAAACCTCGTACTAAGGGAGTTGATCACAAAACCTCTGATCCTCCACCTAGGGCAACAAAGCACACCATTCCCCAAGCTCTCATACACACTAATGTAGGTGTACCTCCAAGGTCGAATGCTAGCAATGTTGTCCACCGACCCACCCAGGGATCACATAATAAGAGCAATTTTCGAGGGGGTTATATTGATCTCCCCCCAGAGGCCAATGATTACGTGGTGTGCCTGAGGTTGAGAACGACCACCACGAAAACCATTGGTCCCTGAAGAACAAGGTCATGCACTGGCTTAATGTGAATAGACCGATCCCAAATGGTTTGAGAAGTAGAGTTTTAATGGTCCGAAGAGTTCCCTGGGTGGGTCCATCACGGAAATCTAGTCCTGGTGACTGTATAGTCGTGACGTTTGAGGATCCATACACGGCCCACCATATCTGCTCATGGCTCACTGATGGCGAAGGCTCACCTATTGTACCCAGGCCACTAACTTTCTTTTACCCTCCGCGCACCACACATACTTATGGGGGCGATTGGACCTTGGTACACCATCATTCTCGGAGGGGGTATCCAAATAAAGAGCAAGTTCCAACTAGACGCTGGTTCGGGCACCAACCTTGAACAGGTTTGGCTGTCTCGAAGAAGTTGATTGACTCCTCAAGCAAGCTGATTCTCCACTGCATCCAAAGGTTTCCTTAACCCATAGGGTCTCTGACTCCTTATCCTTGGTAATCAAACCTGACGGAATCAGCTCCGCTTCACTTACCCAACCAACGGCACATGCCTTGCTAGCGCAGGGAGCGCCTAACACCTCATATACACATAGAACTCATGCAATAGTACACAAGATAGTTGCACCCCCAACGACCTCTATGTTATTTCACCAGTTGGCCCTGCCTGCTGGCATACGACCTACCGTCACCAGGGAAAATATCAGAACTCAGAATGAGGCCACTCAAATACCAACCAGAGCTAATGAGGTGGTGACAGGGTTGGTTCATGGCTCAAGAAGGTTAGGCCCAGTTTCTGATCCTGATCCCCCTGCTTTTGCCCCAATGCCCAGGCAGAGAACCACAGGTAACCAACAGTTGAAGATCCTAAGTGGGAACGTGGCAGGGCTTGCACGCAATTTTGACAATCCAGATTGGAACTCCTTTGTGGATCCCTTCGGGATTTGTCTTCTGCAAGAAACATGGTGCTTGGAACCCTGCCACAGGGAAGGTTTCACAACCTTCTTTGTGCCTGCATCCCAACCTCAGGGCAGCAAAGGTCGCCCGTTGGGCGGCCTTCTCATTTGGGTCAGTATTGCATTGGGACTGACCATAAGGCATATAAATGCACAATCTCCTGATCTTCAGAGACTAACAATACAGTGCCATGGGGGGAGGAAGTTAGAAGTGTTCAACCTTTACTTAAGGGGGGCCAGGGGCGGGGCCTCAACGTTATCCTCATCAGGAATAGAAGAGGAGCTTGGATCCTGTAACATCGATTCCTTTGTTGTCTTAGCAGGAGACTTTAACTGCTGCTTCGAACCTCTAGCCAGTGAGGACATTTTGGACACCTGGGAAGATGATGCTAGGAGAGGCATTCCCATGCTCTCTCTAGACCCGATAAAAAAATGGACTCAGAGTGCCATAGATATTAACTCACTCTGTATGGAACACGACCTTAGAGCAACCAATGGTCGATCCAAGTCAGATCCCAGGGGAGCGTACACTTACAATAGGGTGGGACACACTTCCAGAATTGATTATATTCTTTTGAATCACAAGCTATGGCCGTATCATCAAGATATGGAAGTGTTATTGACTTCCGACAGTGACCATAACCCTTTGGTCCTAACCCTCACCGCCCCCGTGGCAAGACAGGAACCCAACCACGTCTCTAAACATATGGAAATCATCCCACGAACTTGTTCCCTCGACCTGTGGTAGGCGATTAAAATGGGCTAAAGTTGCCGCGGACGAGGGAAGAATGGCCCAAGCCAAGACCATAATGACAGCTGTGAAGTTGCGTCTAGACACAACGGAAACTACTAATCATGCTGTCCTTACGGCCTTTACAGAAACTATTTCAGCTCTAAGTGAGTTGTTCATAGTCCCACAGAGCAGGGCAAGGGCCATAAACAGAGTCGCTACCAAGGGAAGAGACAAATGGTACTCCTCTGCATGTCGTGCTGCCAAAGGGGAACTCATTCAAGCTGTGAAATTAAAAGACCCAGGTCAAATTAGTCTTGCTAGGAAAAGCTATAAAAAAGCTTTATCCCTGGCAAGGGATGCACACGAAACCAACTTCTGGAGAGAGCTAATGGATGCGAGTTCTAAAAAGGACTCGAAGGGGTTCTGGGAACTGCTTAGAGCTAGGGACAAGCCCGTCGATTCACAATTGACTTGCAACATTACAGGGGAGGCTTGGTTTGCCCACTTTTCTAAGCTTTATTCCATTTCAACAGGCGCACCACAATCAAATGCGGGTTTCTTGCTTAGAGCGCCTGTTGCCACCACAATTAATGACCATCCCTTTGTTGCCAAGGAAGATGAAGGGGCAATAACGTGCCTTGTTGCCAACAAGGCTGCAAGCCCAGACGGCATCCCAGGTGACCTGTTGCGGGTCAATTCAGAGGTATGGAGCAGACTTATTGCCTCACTCCTGAACGAGGCCGTGATGGGAGGCTGTTTCCCTGACTCCTGCAGGGGTGCAGAGGTCGTCTCGATTTTCAAGAAAGGCTGTCGGGACGTCCCTGCTAACTATCGCCCATTTAGTTTGCTCGACTCCACCCAAAAGGTAGCCGGCAAAGTAGTTTTAGGCAGGATCCTGCACTGGGCTGAAGAAAATCAGGTACTGTCGGACTTCCAGGCCGGTTTTAGATCAGGAACTGGTACCATTGAACAGACATTTCGCCTATTAATGCTTTATTGGAAAGTGGTCGTATTGGGCAAAGGCAGTCTGTATCTCGCATTCATAGATTTACGGACTGCCTTTGATCTGGTCCCACGTGACCAACTGTGGAATGTCTTAGAGGGTTTGGGTATCCCTCCATATCTGCTGGGTTTGCTTATTAAGTTCCATGAAAGCAACTTTGCACAGATCAGGTGGGGAGATCAGGGGCAAAAAATATCTCGCATTCCTGTAGATAGGGGTGTCCGCCAGGGTTGTGTGCTAGCCCCCACTCTGTTTTCACTATGCGTTAACAGAGTGGTGGAGCACCTTCTTCAACATCCAGCTGATGCACCCTCCCTGGCGGGCAGAAAAATACCTACCCTCCTATTTGCAGATGACACCCTCCTGATCTCAAAAACCCCGATAGGCCTCCAAACGTTGCTTTCTAGTTTCAAGGATTTTTGTGACACTAAGGGCCTTATCATCAATGTAAGCAAAACCAAATTCCTTGTTCTAAACCCCTCTAGGAAAACCGTCATCCCTCCCACCCTAGACTCAGTGCCACTTGAAAGGGTAAAGGAGTTTGATTATTTAGGCATTCAACTCTGTGACTCCATGAATTGGAAGGCTCACCACCAAAAAGTCTTTCTGACTCATAAGAGGGTTACAGGGGCCCTGCTAAAAGAACAACGTGCCTCGCCCCTTAAACCGATTGGGGTGATATTAGACATCTATAGGGCAAGGGTGGTGAGTGCGGCGCTGTATGGGTCGGAATTGTGGGGTGTCCAGAGTTTACACCTTGACACATCTTGAAAACAACTTCCATAAAGATCTCATGAAGCTACCACACAGCACCCCTACACTCCCATTCCTATTAGATGCAGGTACACGCCCAATAAGCGAGCAAGCTAGGCTACGTCCCCTCTTACTGTGGGCTCGAATATGGAATGTACCAGAACTGTCCAGTTATGCTGAAGCCTTAAGAGAACTCCTTTCTTTACCCGGCTGGTACAAGGTCGGCTGGCTCAGGGAAGTTAAGCGGCTTCTCTGTGAGCTGGGCCTTGGAGACGCCTGGGTCAGTAGAACAGCCCCACCCAAACAGTTGTTAAAGAAACTATATTGGTCTTGGGTGACAAACAAGAGAACGAGCAATTCTAAATTAAGCAGATCTGTTGTAGAGTTTCTGTTAACCAAGGAGCGCCCCTTCAGAGAACCTTATCTGGACTTGATCCTTAATCCGAGGAATAGGTCATTGTATTTTAAATTCAGGGTGGGAGTTCTACCTCTAGGGCAGTTGACAGCAAGTTGTAAGCCACCGCTACAAACTACACCGTATTGCCCTTTTTGCGAGAAAAGGGTTGAGTCTATTGCCCATCTAATGTTTGAGTGTTCAGCCTATGCAGCCCCTCGGTGCAGATGGCTGAAACCACTATGCAGGAACCTTGGAACTAGATCGCATCTGGAGGCTCTACGCATCTTACGTTCTGATGCTCGCCCTTTGTTCGCCTGTTGCCTGGCAAAATTCCTGGGTTGGGTATGGCGGATAAGATCCGCGAGGAAACTGTTTCTCCAGTAATACGATCTGTTTGATTCAGTCCCTAGCTTGTTTACAATTTTTGGGCAAATGAACTCCTTCTTATGATATTTTATTGTTGTTTATGAGAAATCGAAGAATTGTTAAAATGTATAATGTGGTCAGAGGGATGAATTGTCAAATTGTATTGTATTTTTAACCATTTTTGTACTGTAACGCTTTTATGATATGATAAATATATCGAAATAAAGCTATTCAAGCAAGCTTCAATGGTGGCGCGGTCAATATTAATAATAATAATACAGTTGTTTGTAGAGCACGGACAGCTACCTCCTGAAGGGGGTGTCCCGGCGCAATGGAAGTGTCTCTGTGGTGGTTCCTTGGTCCATGGTTGATGTGGAGCAACTGTGGCCACTGAGATAGGGTCCCTTGAAGTCCTCTACAGTGCAGTAGTTGAACAACCAATGATGCACTACTGGTCTCGCTGCACTGTGGTTCGATGCAAATCCTTGAGTGGAGGCATTTCCTTACATACACTCTGATGGCTTATTACACAGAATTTTACTGCAGAACCTCCTGCCTAACCCAATTGTTCAAATATATATCCCATTGAGAGCTAATAACCACACTTTATAGCATGTTTGCGGGGATCTGTGTGTTACAAGAGGCAGGAGCAAATACATTGAGAAGCTGATTTACATTCTACACTGTCAGATAAAGCTTGGGATTATTTTCTGCCAGCTGTACCATATCAGATAAAGCTTGGTATTATGCCTGCTCCTAGACACATGAAAGATTGCTCAACAGTAGACACCGGCTGATTCATTAAAAGTATCTTCATAGACTATACTACACATCAGCAGATTTCAATGCAGTGGGACTCGAGGTGAGGTGGACCCAGCGTGTTGCCTTCTCTTTTTTGGCTGTCAAGGACTGGAATGAGCTCCCCTGTGAGCTGTGATGGATTGTTTCTGAGCCTTTTTTTTCGTAAAAAACTTAAAACTTGTTTTTTCTCTTGGAAAAAGGAGTTATTCCAGTATTGGGCTGTGAACTTGCCTCTCTTGCTAGCGCCGGGACACTCATCGGAGTAGCTGAGTGCTTTATAAATCCATAATTAATTCATCAGTTTGTGGATACCCTAGAGCAGACCTTATTCACCTGGCATGTGAAGGAGGACCAATTGCGAAATTCTGTCCCATATCTTTGAAACATTATGGGCTATGACCTCAGTACTGCTCATTCCTAGTCCTCTCCTCTCCTAGCACTTTTTTGGTTACTCTAAAGGAATTCCTAAACATACCAGGAGATTTACAGCGTAAGCCTTCCTGTTGACAGGCAGATGACTGGCCATATGATGGAGCAGAGGCCCTAGTCCGAAATTAAAAACTGGCTAACAGATATGATATATTGTAACAATGACACTGTAATGTGTACTGAAATGTTACTTTACTCTTCAAAACCCGGAAATACATGGGTCCACCTATAAAAGTAAAAGACAAGAGATGATCCAGCCCAAGTAAGACCACAAAAAAATATACAAAATGGCTTGAGATAGGTTATGTCTGATGAAACATGTAAGCTCGCTATATGTATAAACAGTAGTTAATTTTTAATAGGATTGCGGACTGGGAGGGACAAAAGGTTCACTAGAATATGACTAGAGGGGGTAGCCTTTTGATGGTATTACTTCATAAGTGTCTGCGCGAGCAATGCTTTTAGATCTAGAGACTGCAGCGTCATACTGTGTAATATGATAGGGATCTGCTGCCCTGACATGGGGGGCTTAAAGGAGGCAGTTTTACTGATTGTCCTTCTCTATGTATATTCCTTTTGTGATGCACTGATTAAAGTCTTGTTTCTTTTTACTATGGAGGTGGTGCTGTGCATATATGGGGATTCATGATTTGTACCCATGTACAATTGAAATAAAAAGAAATCTTTTTTTTTTTTAATCGTGAAATTATTTTTTGTGCTGAAAATTATATTTTACAGAAAAGTGCAAAATATACTTATACCAGTTCCAAAACTGGTCAGAGAAAGATGGGTTATTTTCTGGAGGCTAGGGACGGTCATATGAAAAATCTAATAATGTCAAAGATTTACTAGTCACAGTCTGGATGTAGTTTGGCTGAGCACTTACACTGTCCAAATTGGAGTCTACTGAGAGATAAACCAGTTTGCAATAAGAGTATTCCATATGACCTCTGGAAAGTTGACTGAGACACAGTCACCCCTTATGGCTAAACTGTAAATTCACTAAGTTAGATACATTCAACGAGTTTGCACCAGGGAAAGTTTCTGCCTTCACAGTCACAAAACCTACAGTTCTCAAGAATATAAGGTGGGAGCAACATAGAAATTATACATGAGAAGGCTCAGGAGAGAAGGGATGCATGTTGTGGGACTAGTCAGTTAGAAAGTGAGCATTAATAGCCAAATATGCAAGTCAAAAACACATTTATATTTGTGTAACTTAATAGTGTTGTGTGTCTTGGAGTTACATTTCAAATGGTTGTTTTTGGTATTTTGTACAGCCCAGTGTTAGTCTAGTGTCCTGGCTCTGCTTTATGCAAAATAAATATCACCAGATTCTGTCTTTGACTAGGAGTCTGCAGTTGGAAAACGAATGTGTTGTGAACTATCAACTATAAAAATAAAAAGTGAAGGCACAACCATACAAAGGAAGGATATCATTATTTGACATTAAAATCCTGGAAATAGAGTTTTTGCAAATGTAACCCTCTTATGTTACAGAGGACAAGGAATGGCTCTTTTTGTTGATGCCAAACATAAGGTCAATATCAATACATTTATTAAAATCCATGATTAAGCCTAATTTATTAAAGATGAATCATTAAAATTCAGAATAAAGACTACGAAGCTAGCAGAATAAGGGCCCATTTAAAGTGTGCCAAAGAGGGCACTCTGTCACAAACGCACATGAGTTTCCTGCCTACCATCTTTTGGTTTACCCAAATCATTTAAGATTTTCTTCCATGGAGTCCCTTTTGACAGTGTCAGTAGAAAACTTTCTCAGACACCTTTACGGAGGATCAATTTTCACCTTCTGCCCTATTTAGGCTGGACGATGTAATGCGTTTTTCCCTATCAGTCAATGCCAGGACAATCCAGGTGGTGAGGGACAGAAACATAAATTATGACCCTCTCCAGACCCTGGGAGAAAACTCCAATGGTGTGGGGGGGTCATTCGGTTTTTGTTTTTCTGAAACAAGCACCAACTGTGGGAGTTTGGTTCTAAGAAAAGCACTACAATGTTAAGAGTTGGAATAATGACTATCAAAACCTACATTTTGTATACTGAAAGGAGCCTCCTTCATGGCGGTTCCTTTCAATGTACAGAGATGATGGCTTGGCCAGTGGCCATCTCTAAATTTGACAGAGGATAGCCCAGCACGATAGGCGAACTAATATCACCTGCCCCCCTGAGGGACTGCCCATCAAGAACTAAATCTTACCCTAAGTAATAACTATAATGTCCATATGTTTGTGGAATGGACACATGTGGATTCACATTAACGAATCAACGTATAATAAGGTCTTGGGAATAGAGTTAAGGTGAGTGAAACACTACCAATATCTAAAGGTCTCTGTGATGGGTGGTGGTCCATTGATGTTTATCTAGTCCACGGCAGTGTCAGGAAAACGGTGCAAGTGCAGTATTCGAGACTTCCCTCTGTATTGAAGGGGAGCCTCTGGAGTATACCTTCATACCAGTGATAACGTGGGAGCAGTGATTCATTTGTGGTGGTGCTTTCCGGTGCTTAGCACCAGCACTTTCTTATCAGGGCCGGCTCCGCACTTTACACCCATCTTCTGCACGTGGTGGTCACATATTGGATATTAGTTGCAATGATGTATTAAATTCAGTTCAACTCAGTGCAGGTGCAGAGTGTTGTTCTTGTGACCATCTCCAGTCTCGAGTGAGTGTCCCGGTCAGTAGTGGTGTTGCAGGCCTTGCGGCTCTAAGACTGAGCCAAGGCTGAGGCAAGAGCAGCCAGTTAGATTCATGAATCATTAAATGTTTATTGATGGTGGCCCTTAGTTCAGTGTTGCCGTTGCCCGGTGGGTAGTCCGCGGGACACTGATTCATTGGGCTGGATTTTGGTTCTGCAGGTGCAAGGGCTGTGTGGCAGCAGGCAGAGTGCGCAGATTTTTTTTACATTGCCACGCCCCAGTATCCACATGCGCGCACACCACAGCGAGTCATCCGTCCAATAGTTACTAGCTGCAGCAGCAGGCCCGCTTAACGAAACTAGTCAGTGTAGTTTGTGCCATGAGTACAGGTAAATTAATTAAGTACTGAGTTAAGTTGTAGACAGTGGTCATGATCAATGCATTACCAATAATATGCCATAATCACCATGCCAAACTAATGCTTTTCTTTGGTAGCGGCATGAGAGGCGTGATAGTCATCGGAATTCGGAAGTCATGCATTTCAGCGAATAATACTGTTCAGTACCACGTGTGCACTTGAAAGGCTGATTAGGCGTAAAGTTATTTTCGCGAACCACATTTATTGTGTATTTTTTTCCAGTTGACGCTTTTGTATTTAGTTATTGCGCTGTGTCAGTTTTGAGGGTAGGCAAGGATATAACCTGGCCAAATAACCACAGTGCGACGGTAGCTCCGGCTCCACAAAATTAGATGATCATGAATAATGATCGTGCAGATGCACTCATTGCAGTGCCTGGCCTGGGCTAGTAGCTGGCACCGGCCGTACACTTAGTTATAACACGATAGGGGCGGGCCCGGCCGGGGTTAAGTTAAAGGCCCTGCCCGCCCGGCCCCTGTGAAGTATGTATCCTCCCCTGCTTCAGAGTACTGGTCTAAATAAATCCATGCAGGCTGGCTGGCAAAAATTGGGCTCGTCTGACTGTGTCTCACTCTCATAGTCCTGGAATGCCCGTTCTGTGCTCTCTGGGATGGCAGCACAACTAAGCCGTAAGTAAACTTAAAAGTAGGTAGCTGAAATGAACTCTGGTCTCATGAGTTTAGGATTACTTTAACTTCTATCCCCGCCCCTGGCCTCAGCACACAAAGTCATTTAGACCATAAGTAGTAAACTACTAGTTCCATAATGCTTGGTGCTGTTGTAAATAAGACCCAGGCGGGAATAGCAAGTTGACGGTTACTCGATATGTTATATGCACCATTATTCCATAGAATACCTTGGCTTGGTCACATGAGATGCATGGCAGTCATAGAGGTTGAATGACTTGATTCTGTGATGCACTGGTGCTGGGAAGAGAAGGAAGCACCATCTTGAACCTGGCAAAGGATTATAACTTTTATTGTGAGCCCAGTGCCCTCCTATTTATTTATTTATGGATCTTGTAGAGCGCACAGCTACCTCCGTCGGAGGTGTCCCGGCGCTAAAAGACTGTCAGCGGAGATAGAGAGGAGCCTATCTAAGATGAGGAAAATAGCCAAGTTTTCAGGCGGCTGCGAAACAGTGCTTCAGATGAGGCAAATCTGAGGTCCAAAGGGAGGCCGTTCCAGTGTTTCGCAGCAAGGACAGCAAAAGCTCTGCCACCCATTCGAGCGCGGCGGAAGCGTGGCACAACCATAAGGCGTAGACTGTTGGAACGTAGGTCTCTCACTGAATGGGATAATGTGAGTCTCTTTCTCAGGTAATCTGGACCGGTACCATTGAGAGCACGGAAGGCAAGAGTGAGTATTTTAAACTTAATCCGAGAGGCTATAGGAAGCCAATGGAGCTTTTTGCGAAACATGGAGATCGAATGTCGGAAAGGGATGTTGCCAATCAGACTTGCTGCCGCGTTTTGAACTGCTTGCAGGCGTTCAATTTGATACAGAGGGGCCCCCGCATAAAGACTGTTGGCATAGTCCAAATGGGACGTTATTAGCGCCTGGGTGACTGTTCTGCGCGCATCCATTGGCAGGAATGGGAAGATTTTTTTCATCATTTTTAGCTTACCAAAGCAGGCAGCCGTGACTTTATTAATTTGCGGGCCGCAGGAGAGCGTATCGTCAAACTGGAATCCCAAATTACGGGCGGTGTGCACCGGAATAGGGGGGGGATTAAGTACCGTAGGCCACCACAGTGAGGGGGGTATTGTCATTTTTTGATTAAAGAACAGGACCTCCGTCTTATCCGCATTGAGACGAAGGTACCACACCATGGCACACAGTTGTTCTGCACCTAGTTACTTGTTATTTTACCTCGGGGTTAGCCTGTCAAACAGAGTATCATAACAGAGTAACATAAAGTATACATAAGAACTTGTAACGTGCAAGTTCACCCAAGGGTATCTTGGAGCTGAACAACAGATCGTTATATTTAGACAACTCAATGGTACTCATTTTATCGACATTAGAAAGATGAAAGGCGAGGGGACCTGCCAGAATTTAAACCTGTGACCAAACAGACAGGAAATTAGAACCTCTAACTGTGGGTGACGATGGCCATGGCTAATAGAGTAAGTGGGTGGAGCCGGTGGAGGGAGTGGGTGGAGCCAGAGAAACGTAGGTGTGGCCTCCGACAAACATTTGAGCACCTGCACTTCAAATTTTACAAATTAAGCACTGCCTGTTTTGTTAAATACACTGGGAGTATACAGACACCGCACAATACAAGAAGACGCAAGTTCATAAGTATGGAATAGTTTCTCTTTAGGAAAATTGTGCCCATGGAAAATACGTCACCAGAACCACCACTCTCTTTGATGGGCTAAGACATAAACAGATAACAAGAAGTCTAAAAATGAAAGTATTGTTTATACTCTTGCAAAAACGATGATGACAATGTTAAACGACCCACTAGGTCTAAACCTGTCTTTCCTTATTTCTGAAGTCATTTTAAATTATATTTTTCTACAGTGCGTGTTGGAGAACACATGAAATTACCAGGATGAATATAAGGCAGGCGGGCACCACATCCACCCAGCCAGTGAGCAAGCCAACAATTTGCTTTTTGATCTGCTTTTAGTCATACCTAAATGCATCTTGCCAAACAATACACCAACATGATTCCCTTTTATAAAACCTTTGCTTCCTTCCTGCCAGCTCATTCGGTGAGGATCTATTTCGGCCACGACTTAGAACTACTTTTGTACTGTTTGTTTGGTGAGAGGGCATGTAGTGTTATAGAAACCTAAACGTTTGCCCTTTATTTTTTGTTTTAGTTACTTTTGTTGCCTTCCTCTGAATACCTTTCTGACCACTGCTATTCCTCTAGGGCTTCTATGAAAATGTACAACATTTCTATTATGCTACACTTCATTTATAATGCCCTTGCCACAGAGCACCAAAACACACACATTGGTATTGCTGTCGAACATTAGAAAGTAATTAAAACATCTGTGCAAAAACAATTTTAACGCTGGATTAGAAAGATGAAAGTATCTGTCATTATTTGAAAAAAATAATAATATTTGAACCAATATTGACCTCTATCCCATATTGTATTTCTTAATGCAGTTTTGTATAGTGAATACAATGCACTAGGGTAGCAGAGGATGCTGCTGCAGCATCTTTATTGTTTTAACAATGGTCCCTAATTAAAGAGATGTCTTTACTTATTAGATATAACCACATTCTCTTTATCTGTATCTCCCAGGAATGTTTGCTGGAAAGCTGTCTCATTCCATGACAAATAAAAATTGAAGTGCTGTGCACTTTCTCTCACGAAACCATACTTTAGGACAGTCCTTGATTTTCCACCTCTGATGCTTTCACGATCAGTTGTGTGGACATTTGAACGTGTGACTGATTTTTTTTAATTTTCCTCGTGCATGACACTTTTTTATAGCATGCAAGCATTATCATTGCTTTATGAATTGTGGGCGCTTTCGCTATGGAGATACTGGCCATGTACTTTTTCATGCATCTCAAGTAGGCTCAGTTACTTATAATAATTGATTATTTATACCATCCATGATACAACAACCTAACATGCTTCATCTTCAGTGAAAATGTATTATATGTGTCATTATGTTGTGAATATTTTTGTATTTACACTGTTCCAACATGTCTGCCATCTGCTTTGCTACAGTCCTATGTTGATGTTTACCCTCTTAATACTATTTACGCTGTGCTGTGACTGCTGTTCGTTTCACGTGAACAAGCTTCGCATAAGGTGAAACGTGTTGTGAATTAAACAAAGGACACCCTCATGATCGTGCGTTTGTCTTTACTGAGAGTACTCTGATTTCATGGATTTTTGATATACATGAAAGTATGCATGGAATAAAGCTTACATTCATCAATGTGACTACACCTCAAACCAGTTGAAACCTGCATTTCTCTTGTAAACTATTTGCATGGTTGTTGGGCCTAGCCCTTTCTGCAGGGAGACCCCCAAGCCTTTTGCTTTCCTCCTCCTCTTTTTCTGACCTTAGTTTTGTTGGCTTTAGTATTCTGGGCACTTTATCACTGCTAACCAGTGCTAAAGTGCATATGCTATGTACCCAAAACATGGTAATGTTAACTTAGTCACAAATGTCATATATAATTTACTTATAAGTCCCTGTAAATTGCACTGCATGTGCCCAGGGCCTGTAAATTAAAAGCTACTAGTGGGCCTCCAGCACTGACTGGGCCACCCATTTCAGTAGCCATTTAAACATGGCTCAGGCTTGCCAACGCAGAGCCGGTGTGTGCAGTTTTAAGCTGTCATTTTGACCTGGCAAGTTGCTTGCCAGGCCCAAACCATCCCTTTTATTATATATGTCACGCCTAAGGTAGACCCCAGGCAGTCATACTGGCAGGATGCAGCATATTTGAAAAGTAGAACATGTACTTTTAGGTTTTACATGTCCTAGTAGTGAAAAACTACTAAATTCGTTTTTCAGTACTGCTAGGTTTCTCTCTCCGATAGGTTAACATGGTGATTGCCATAAAACATATTTTAAATGTAATTTCCAATTGAGAAAAGATAGAAATTTGGAGCCAGATATATGAAATACTTATTTTGCATTTCCTAAATAGTGACTCCTTAGAAATCGCTATTTAGGAAATGCAAAATGGTATATACAGTAATAAAGAATCCCTAATAGCGATTCCTAAAGAGTAGGAATCGCTATTGGGAAATATCTATTTAGGTAATACCAAACCATTTGTTCATTTGGGCCTAAAGGCCCATAGGGACCAATGGTTTTTCCTTTCCTAATTTGTGATTTCCTAAGAGGAAATTGCAAATTAGGAAATGCTAAAGCAAGGTTGATGTTCAGTCTAAGTGCCCCCTGGCTGCCCTCCGAAAAAAGTGGTGCACATGAAAAGTGCACAGATGCCCTAGAGGCATGTGTGTGCTTTATTGCACTTTAAATAAAAGCATTTTGGAGTGTTTTTTAAAACTGCACATGTTTACCATCGGCTTTGAGTTAATGGTAATTCTAACTGCCTAATTCGCGTTTTATACATGTGCATAGGAATTCGCAAATAGGAAATCCCTATTTGCGATTTCCTAATTGTGTGTCGCATAATGCGATTTCGACTCTGTAGACATAGCATTTTGGGAGTCTCAAACGGCCTTTGTACATTCCAAAAGGATATTTAGTTTTTTTCATGGGTCGAAATAGAGATTCAGCCCGTTAAGAAATACTAAATAACTTTGTTCATCTGGTCCTTAGAGGTTGGTGTCTCTGGACTTGCAATTTAAAATCACTACTTATGGTGAGGTTGCATTTTAAATTGTGTGAGTCTGAAAATTTAAATTTTAGAAAGTTGGCATTTTTTTACTTTAACCATTCTGTGATTTTGCTTATCCCTGACTAAACAACTGGGTTGGGTGATAGCTGGGCTTTGAGCATTCCCTCTAGACAGTCACACATAGGGAGTTGGGGCGTGATATTTGCATCCTTATAGCCCATCACCATGCTGAAGGGCCTTCCTGAGGTATATTGGAGGGAGAAGCTGACTCTTGCATCTGAATGGAGCTGAGCCTTTCCCTATGCTAAGAGCTGCATATCCTACTGTAGTGAGTCTGGAGCCCAGACAGGAAAGGCAGGGATATGTGATCTTAAAAGGCTTCTTTGACATCTCCCCCAATTCAAAGGCACCTTTGACTATAAGTGCTGGACCCCTGACACCACCAAAGGAGAACTCTACTGAAACCAAGGATATTTTGTCTGAAAGATGAGCTGCTGTGCTGCAGGAGGGACTGCCACTTTGCGACTTGCATTTCTGTGTTGGATTGCTGCTTGTTGTTTGCTGTACTGTAGGAGAAACTGCCACTTTGCAACTTGCTCTACTGTGTTGGCCTGCTGCTTCTTGCCTGGGATAGAGAGGGGCTGCACCATCTCTCTACATCCTTTAAGTTTGTCCAAGGGCTTGCCTCCTGTTTTCTGAAGTCTAAAGCACACACATGACTTCTTGCATCTCTGCTGGGGCTGTTGAACTTTGCCATCTGGGACTCCTACCCCTGCATAAAGTGTCCCCTGCAGCTCCTGGACCTTGGAAGTTGTTTTTCAGCACTAACGTCCCTTTAAATCAAGTTTTTGGGCTCCTCGCAACTGTGAACGGGCCCGTTTGCTCCGGAACAATGTAACTCCCTTGAAGGATCAACACAAGTGGGAGCAAGTTGGTCTCTTTGTGACGCAATATCGCCACTCGCGACCACGAGGCACCAGCCCATCTATCAGCGACACCCGGCGGCTCTTCACACCACATGAACCAGCGATGCTTGCCATGCTCCCAGGGAACTTCTTCCCCATGAACAGGACTCTGAGCTCAACTTGAGAAGGTAAAACGTCGCAAGACCTATTTGGTACTTCATCCGACTCGTGCTCCCTCATGGTCGACTTGACTTTGTGAGGAATCTTTTTGTGGTATTTTCACTGTGTTCCTGTAATTGAAGTGCACACAGGTACTTTACACATTGCCTTTCAAGTTAAGTCTGACTGGTCTGTACCAAGCTACCAGAGGGTGAGCACAGGTTAATCTAAGTTGTGTATCTGATTTACCCTCGCTAGGACTGTGAATCCTGCTTGGGACGGGTGTATACTCTGCCAACCAGAAAATTCAGTTTCTAATAATGGCCATTAGGATGCTACTGGCAGCATATTTTATTGCAATCAATAGAGTGACATTGATTTCAGTACTGATCAGAATGTTGAATGTAATTTCTGATATATTTGAGTAGCATAGCTCTTGGAAAAAAATGGCTTTTCCTTGTTATATTCTTACTGTTCAGTTCTTTCACCTTGTTTCACTTGCCTTGTTCTTGTTCTTCCCTTAGGTATGTTCCAATTTCCACCTCCTTTACCATTTCTTTGCCTCACTAAAATTTTCAGAATATTGAATTCTAGAATGTGAGAAAGATGGTTGAGGATTCTATGTGAGATGGCTGAGTTAAGGATGGAGATGTAGAAAGGTACCTATTTTAATGCTCACCCCCTCATTAAAGGTTTTCTTGACATTCCTTGCTTCATCATCTTTACACCATTTGTTTCTGCAAAAAGTTGTGTCTAAATTGGGAAGGCGATTAATAAAAGGATGGTTATCAGGGATTACAGTTGGGTTCAATTTAGGTTACCAATATGGTTTGCAACATAAGAGGCACGTGATTTATGAAATGTTAGATCCTATAATCAATTTCTAAAATTAATTTACTTGAACACTGATTTTCATATGTTAAATCAAGTTAATATAATCAGTCCAACTATAAAAGGGGATTAAGTACTATATTTTCATGAGTATTATCAAAGTATATGACATTAATTCAGCAGCTGTTTGATGTAGTTCAAAATGCCTCATAGCATAAGACTTCAAACCATAAAGCATAGTAGCCCTGCCTCTCCTAGAGATTTCATGGCATCTATGAATGTGTGGAGGAGGGTGAGCCCAGGGCCCTCAGCATTTATTCCCAACACATGCTGAGACAGAGCATTTTTCCTATGCAAAAGAGGGTGTATTCTGATCTGACCACGGTAAAGGAATTTGAGCCTATATCAATGCTTGAGTGAAGTGCTGATAACTGACCTAAAAAAAAGCTCTAAAAGAATTTACTTGTAGTCACGGAAAATACCTGTGAATTGGTTGAAATCAAGTTTTGCTTCTCTCCCAAGAATAAAACCTAGTGTTACGCTCTCTTACTGATTGGTAAAATTATGGCAAAAAGAGCTTCCTTCCTTAATATGGAATTAAATAAAAGACTTAACAAAGTTAGGTTGTCAGAAGTGATTCTAGTATCAGGCAATAATTTCAATACATTACGAAGAACAATTTGATAGGTATATAGGCATTTGGGTTCATGCAATTTAGTATGGTAAAAACAGTGGGTAAGAGGGAAGATTTTTCAGAAGGAAACTTGTTGGATTTTCTAGGTGTTTTTGGAAATGCTGTATCTTCAATAAAGTTCTTAAAACGAGAAAAAAGAGTTGAGAGAGTTTAGCTCTTAGGGGAGAGAGTACCATAACTTGTAGACATTTATAATAAGGATTATTTCGTGGCTTGAGGCATTCCATATTTTTGAGTCTTCAGCTGGAAGACCTTGTGTACATCTAGGAATACTCAATTTAGCCAGCAAATGACTGTTTTTTTCTGGTGGGCACATAACAAGTCAATGAGCATTGTTTCAGAAAGATCCAAGCACCTACTGGAAGCTAGGAATAAGGCTATCGGAATTTGTGAAATATGCCTATTATTTATTTCTGACTGAGACTAGTCTAGCTGTAGAGTGAAATAAAGCTTTCAATGGATAGAAAGATGACTGGGGTGTACCTGCTGAAATAGAGTTGCAGAGTGTAGTCTAAAAGAATCAGAGCATATGATGCTATCTTCCAATGAATTGAGAGGGTGAATTGTTTTAAATAATTTTATGGAGTATAAGTGGAACTTTGATGATGTGGCTTGGTTGGTAAATGAGAGGATAGTGCAAAACTGTAAGCAAGTGAGAAGCCTGGTAAGTTTCCCTCAGTGACAGGATCTGCAACAAAATGATCAATGTTCAGCTCATTCAGTATACTGGTTCTACTGTATTTATTAATTAGGGAGTGATAAGCATGAATTCGGTTTTCTAAAGATTTAGCATTAGTAGATTGTCATTAAATCTTTCATAGTCATGAGGCAAGCAAACAGATTTAAGATATAATTTAGAGTCAGATTAGTCATGAGGCAAGCATACAAGGTCAAGCTATCCTTTACAGACAACCTTAGGCAGAGTTGTTTTTCATCAGCATATTCATGGATTGTGATACTTAAATCTATTAGTGATAGGCTGAGTGGCTTGAGATAGTCATTTTACAATTTAGTGTATAGTATTTAGTGGAAAGCAGCATTTCATAGGTTTGGTTCCTGATGTGCCTGTCCCTGAATTCACAAACTGTTCTCGGTGAGATAAGAAGGATGCTCTAATGTTGTTTATAAGTACAGACTGTAGCCTCTGGTTATCAAAGGTTGAAGTGGTGTTAAAATATCTAGTAATACCAGTAAACACGTATGGCCCTCACCTAAGATGCAATAAATGTCACCAAGCACTTTCAAAGATGTTGTTTTCTTAAGGATTCTGCTATGAATCCAGATTAGTAGTCTTCTAGTAGCTGATTTTTAATTTTTGTTTGCAGAGATGACGTACAAAGTTCAATTGTTTTTTCAAATGGTTATAAATTGGTTTGAAACTGGTCTGTAATTTGACAAGAAGTTTGGATCTTCAATTGTAATTAGTCCATCTAAGTTCCTTGGCTATGCATTTAAGGTTTCTGTGAAAATCGGGCCAGTGATCCTTGTTTTTGGTATTTTTGAGGATAGTTGTTTGAGTTGCTTGAGATTTTTTACAATCTTATTTCTGATCACACACATTTTGTCCATAAAAAATTCAGAAAATCATTGCACATGGATGGAGTAGATATGGGTACTGCATTGCTTTTTGTAAATGTGCTTTCATAAAAGTATTTAAAGTAAGGTACAGTCAGGTTTGATTAAGGAAAATTTTCTCTTGAATTGGATTGCTTTTAGCATTTTGAAAGGATAGCCTGTGTTCCTTCCTCATGGCTTTTGAGTGTGGTTCACACAATAGGAGATTTTGGGACTTATAGTTTTTCACAGTTCCTAATGCTTATTTTATGATTGTGAAGGGATCTATGGAACCATGGTTGACTGGGAGTTTTATCAGAATGGTTTGATTTTGGGAGGTGCTATATTGTTGATAAATTAACTGTCTCAAATCAGATCTTGCTGCAGACCGTCTGATCTCACTATGATCAATAGTATTTAGTGTTAGGAGCAAAATGTTGGATACTGGGATTTTTTTGTTAAAGGGCAGAAGGATGTAAGACACTGGGTAATGACCAAACCAGTGGAACTGGATGGGAGGTAAGCATTTGATAGGTGGGTTTGGTGCAATAATTACTTAGATCAGGATGCATTATTTGTTGAGGGTTAGGATTAGCAGATATCTGGGAGAGTTTATGCACATTAAGTAGGTCATAGAAATATCGTAGGTGTTTAGGCTTTTTATTGTCCAAACTTGCTACTTAGGTGACCTAAGAATATGTAGCTCGGTTACAATGAGGGATTGAGAGTGAAATAGTCTGCTATCTGGTAATTGGTCAACAAGATTTTTGTTTTGTTTTGGTAGGTCGCATATGATAAGTAGGTAGATGTGATAAATAGGGAGGGAAGACTTTTGACTTAAAGACTCTCCAATGTAGAGTAAGTAATGATCAATACTCATTGTCCTTAAAAATGATGGCTATACCTTTGTCTAGTTCTAAATATCTATTTTTCTGAGGATGGAGTATGGTGGAGGTACTAGAAAACATATTACTGGTTGTAAGTGTTGGTTCAGTCTTTATTAAGTAATGCAGAACAGGTCTAAATTATGCATATCGATGATTGGGGCAATCTCGGCTTGATGAGGATTTGCCAATCTGATATCATGAATCATGCCAGATGGACTGAGTGTGTATTGTAAATGAACTCATTTGATGCTTTTGAGGCTGCTCTGACCTAATTTATTGGATAAGAATTGTCTAGTGTGTCAGAGTATTCTAATATCTTGCATTTAGGGTTGTAGGTACATTTTGAATGACTTTAAGTCGAAGTCCCAACTTTTAGGTGACACAATGGAAAGTTACTTGTGTGGATAGATCAGGTTCGAACTTCAAGTTGTTAATATCAGAACTTAGGAGAGTAATTCCTTGAGGGTTCTCTATTCTTATGATGAAGGGATATTTGAGGCTAGAGGATTATTTAGGCTTCACCTTGTTAAACTATATTTGGGCTATAAGGTGGAGTTTTAGAAATTAGGCTTCACAATATTTAGATGGAGTTCCACCCAATTCAGCTGGATTTTAATTATATTGTGAGGTTTAATATGAGAAGTTATAACAACATCCGTATTTGTTTGGGATTAACGGCCTCAAAATGCTTCAGAATTCAACAAAATCCTAGCTTGTTTGCATGTGAAAAACACCTCATGTGTGTTCCAGACAGCCTGAAATTGCCTAGATTATTAGGGAGTGCAGGAGAAGCAAGCAAGGAACCTACCCGTACCTGAATGCCATGAGCCAGACTAACTTAAGGTCTACCAAGAATGTTGTGGTGTTCAGCACCATGCTCCTGCCAAGGAACTCAAAATTGCGGTATTCTGATAGGTGGTCCCCTGGGAGTATTGATTTACAGTTTAACACATGGTGAGTGAAACACTCACCAGGTTGGATAAGTTTGAATCATCTTGCACCCTCAAGTTTAAGAAAACTTGCCACTCATACACTTGTCTGTATTTAAGGTTGCAGCTTGCAGCCTGGCACTTTCTTGCCTCATTAGCTTAGTGAGTTTCCCGAAACGCAAAATTGTATTTATTGAGTTGGTGTGTCTCTAGTTGAATCAATATGCGTATCAGGGAGTAGGCTTTTATAGCAGTCAGTGACAGTTCATGCTAGGCTGTGAAGCTTCTTTCTAAATCTTACTTGATGAAATTGAGAATAATGTGGCAGAGAAGATATTTATTTTCTTATACTCATTTATGCCACTTAAGTATGTTTTGCGTGTTATGCGTATCTTATTTCAGTCAGGCTTTTCCAGGTATAAGTCATGTTCTTTGCTCAGTGTCTGAGGGAGCTGGTGTCAGTGCAGCTGGTGTCAGTTTATCACCTTTCCTTGCTCAGTCTGTGTGGGTTCTGGTATCTGCACTGGTGTCACTTTCTTGCCCTGTCCTTGTGAGTAGCTGGTGTTGTCTGTGTGGGTTCTGGTATCTGCACTGGTGTCGCTTTCTTGCCCTGTCCTTGTGAGTAGCTGGGGTTGATGCAGTTGGGGAACAGCTTATGCTTATTTCTTTCTCAGGTACAACAGTTGTTTGAAAGGAAGAACCTAATAGAAGTAACACTCACATTTAGAATGTGTTTACATTTTATTCTACTGGAAATAGGTCAGTTACAAGAAAAAGGAGTAAAGGACATGTATGACATCTGATCACACAAGAAGAGAGCCTTCAGAGAGGGGGAAGAATGCTGACATTGTTAGACTTATGCAATACAAGATCTACTTTCTCTATTGTGGTATGCAAGTTATTTAATACATCATGAAGGAGCTAAAGATTAATTGCAAGAATTGTTGGGTTGCAAGATGGCTTCTGGTGCATGTGAATGTCTGCTCACACATAACAGGCCCTAGTTGCAATTCATTTTTATTACACTTTCAGAATGATATAGCCCCACCCCCTTGCCCTTGTCCACATGCACATGCACGAATTTCCTCCTTGGAATGCTTTTGATCTTAGAGTATGCCAAAGCAAGCAAGTATTAGAAAACTCAGTAGGTCTGCCCCTGTATTTAAAGGCAAGAACTATTGCATTTGCCAGCCCTTGTTACGTATATGATAATAGGTATAAGTGCTACTATTGTTTCTTGACTATACATAGAATAATAACATTAACCTGTTTTATAGATATCACGTCAGCACAGTTTTGAAGCGGTGTAAACAATATTTGTTACTATAAGCAGATGTAATAGTGCTCCATCTATTGACCTTGGAAGGATGAACGTTCACATAGATGTGATGCCTACACGTGACCTGCAGGACAAACGCAAATGCTGGCAGTGAGTGCAAAACTCTCTGAGCCATCTTCCGAGTTTGCATAAGTGTGTGATAGAAAAAATAAAGTTACAACTAATATTGCTCTATGTTTATTATACAGACAGTCTAAACTCACATTAGCATACTCGCAGTTATTTTGCGCTACATATTATAGACATATGCAATAAGATATTGTTTTATTACATTTCTATGCGGTTTATATTACAGGTATCTTTCCCATGTGACTATTAAGGCTCAGGTGAAAGTTGCTGGATAAAGACCACCAGAATGAAATCTCTGCAGCAGTGGTACCTAACTGACATGGACCACCAATATGAATAGAACTTGATTTTCGGGTTGAGAGAGTAAAGTTCTTCTTGCTGAAAAACTGTTTATCCATCCAGTCAAGAAGCAGGAACCAGAAAGATTAGTTACTTTTGTTAAAAAATTGTTTGAGCTCAACTTCCATTTATAAACATCTAACTAGGATTTGCTTCCAGATCATTGGCGAATGTAAATTGAATTTTAATTTAAATGATTACAGAGGCAGTAATATATAAAGGACATACTGATATTCTAGGCTGTTCATGCTGTCAATGGGAACAGTTAGTGGGTTCGAAGACTTGCAAACAGAATTGTTTTCCATTTTAAATAAATACAGACAGTCATATATCGACATAAAAATAATTGATAGCAAAATGTTGGAAGCCTTCGTTATTTACAGCCGAGATACTCAATGCATCTCGTCAACTAAAAACACCACCAAAAATGTGAAAAATCATGAAATATTTTTTGGGCAAAGTCAGATTGCCTCCTCATCTCCCTTCTCATCCGATTCCTTACTAAATGAGGTTAAACTAGAATGTTCCCAATGAGCCACTCCCCTCCTTCTCCTGGGGAGGATTACTTACAAAGAGGAGTGTTAAAGAGCAATCACATGTATCACCCATACCTGAGCAGAATTTCCAGAAGATGGTGTGATCACTGTTGGAGGCCTATAACACACAGTATTGTATTAATCTCCCTTGCAATCTTCTGATGGGTCGAACAGCTCTCAATTATCAAAGATAGGGCCTTCTTTATGGTCCTCTTGTGCTTCGCAAGATAATATGAGCAGGAAAGATGTTTTCCTGCCAATTCTAATTGCTGCGTGAGTAAAGCATTTACTGAGAGAACAGTTTAAACCAGTGATTCCCTAACCTTTCCTCCAACATTCGGTTGCCAGCTGATGAATAACAACCTAGCATCAGTGGGGAGTGGTTTCATCAGTTTCTGAGAACCTTCTTTCCAAAGGTTCCTGCTATTAAAGCTATCTAAGGAGTGAATGGAAGGATCCAGATAGAGTTTCTGTCTCAGGAATTATGGGCAGTGGTAGCTTCTGGCTAAGGGAACTTCAGAGTCCACAATATTTGGCCATACATCCTCTGTTAGCCAAGCTGATGAGGCAATCTTCCCTTTTGACATAGGACTCTGACCCAATGGACAAAATGTCACAGGGCACATTGAAAAGAGAGAGAGCACATGCTTGGTTGAGTCTGTAATAAGGTCAAAGATTTATGCATTTTATGCTTTTCAATCCTTGGTTAAGTATTTCCAGTCTCTTTAGTCCAGGTTTGCAGATGTGTGCCACTTTATTGACTATCTGGATGGCTAATGTGGGCCACTTTTATTTTGCTGCCTGGGCCTATTTTCTTTCCCAGACCGACCCTGGGCAGTTTCCTGTGACTATTTATTTTATAGTTTCCTGTCAAAGGGTATTGCCTTCCAGTCCCACTCTCTCACTTTATGCCCCACCTGCATCTGCCCTAAAGCAGGGGACTCTAGTTATTCATCTTCTAGTGAAAGCACCTCTTTACACCCATGAACTAAAGCATTCAAGCAATGAATGTGGAGAGAACAGCCTTCCCAAGGTTAGACATGCCCAGTGAGGGCCTCTCACTTCTGTTATCTAGAAGGTCATGTGACACTGATAACCACCTGCTCATACTGAGTAATAGCCACTCGCCCTACATTTACAAGACTTGAGGCCTCATTTACAAAAAAAAAATGATGCAGCATGGCACTTCAAGCCTTTTTCCTGCCTGAGCTGCATCATTTTAAAATCACAGTGTTGTGTTGTATTAACAGCAATACAATGTATCCATGTGCTTTCCCCTGCACTGGCGCACAATTGTCTGCCATGCATCAAAACAGGAATCCTTGTGTCATGTTGCAAGGGTGCCTGCATTGTGGAGATGTTTGTTTTTGTGGAAGAAGGGACACCTTCCCACATAAAAACAATCGTTGATGGCATTTTCCTCTTTCTATGAGTGCTGAAGAATGCAACACGCATAGAAAGTGGAAAAACAAGGAGAAGTAAAAGTATTTCTCCTCGTTGCTCCAATCCTACTTCTCCCCTGGGGAGGCGTAGGATTCTGACGCATTCTCAGCCTTGCAAACTCTGTAAATCTGGGAATGTGTAAGGCTTCATGGATGTTGCGCAGGAACACCCACAGTAATATCCATGGAATTCCCCTTTCGCCCAGAGAAATGCGTGAAAGGGGCCCATATTTACAAGGCCACGAACAGTCACACAGGGTGACTTTACATGGCCTTTTAAATATGAGCAGGTACACGAACCGGTGGTGCAATGGCCTTGTAAATGAGGCCATTACTGTTCACATGATAGGTGAAATTCATAGACAGTTAAATAAAATTACAATATCAATCCATAATGTACTTCTTTATAATGCACATCTATAAAACCTTTCCGTTTCATCCAAATATTCTTAGGTCCTTTGACAGCAAACATTTGGTTACTAGCATTTTCAGTTTGTATTTGTTCAAGATAATTTTCACGTTTTTTTAATGAATCCAATATTTTGATCACCGAGCCTCACAATGACATAAATCGCAGGGATGTCACTTTCATAAGCAGCTTTCATTCTAAATGCAGTAAATCCCCTCCGATTATATCTTCATTGCACAGATGAGTTGCCCTTGGGGATTTCTATAAATGTCTGTTCAATAAAGTGCTGCATATTTAACATCATAAATACATTAATGAGTGTGAAGCTGTTATAAGCGGGAATAAAGGGTTGATTTATCATTCCAGGCTATCTCAGACTCACACAGAAAATGTAACCCTAAGTCCATTTTCTGTTAGTGTAACCTGTCTAAACACTTTTTGTGGGATCATAAACCAAAATGTATGTCTCAAGCTCCAACATTTTTTCGAGTTTTCACTTTTTGTATCACCCTAAACCCATTTGAGTGCTGTACTGCGAGACAAATCTGATATTTTTCTTCGTGAATTATAAATTAAAAGAGAAATACTAGCAATGAAGTGTACAGAAGTAGCTGATTTATCGAACTTGTATACCTGCATTTGTAAATGTATCTATCACTGGGGCCTGAGCCATATCAAGACCAATAGCAAGAAACGTCTCTCTACGTAAACAGACCTACAGAATTTGAAAACTTCGCCTTGGAAGACACTGAATGGGATCTGGTTTCAGTGAGATTGGGGTCTCCTTCAGTGGCGGCTCGCACAGGTAAGAGCGTTGAGGTGGGGTGGGGGATGGTGGAATTCGACAGACGACGGTCTAAATAATAATAAATAATATAAAATAAATAAAAACACTTACTTTGCACTCAGCGAGTGTAAAGTAGGTGGTTTTATTTATCTACTTATTTAATATTATCTAGCCCATCGTCTATCAAATTCCACCACCTCCCACCCCCACCGGCCCCACTGCTCCTACCTATGCTAGTAACCACTAGTCTACTTTAGCCCATGTCCCAGTCACGGCTTGCATGACTCGCAGGTGGGGGGGCATGGCGGGTTTATGCAGGGGTTCGTGCAGTGGGTGGGGAGGGATGCACCGCCTCTGCTCCTGGCCGGGTCCCATTTCCTGGAACCGGAAGCATGCATCTTCCCTCCCCTTCTCTAAGCCAATCCCACTGCTGGAATGGCAGCGTTGAAATTGGTGTGGAACGCACCCAGCCGGGCGTATGTAAGGAGGCCATTTTCTCTATGAAGCCTATGTAGGAAAAATGTAGAGTGGGCATGACTGGTTTGGTCGGCTCCAGCGGGGCAAACCAAACCAACGGGGCCCACAACAGTGGGCAAGCCACTCCTCCCCGACCTGCCCACCCGCCCGCCCCAAACCATTCATACCCCCACCCGCCACCGAGGCATACTCTGCCTTCTGGTTTCTCGCAGCACAGAAACAAACCATTTTATGTTTCTGCTTCTCGCACTGCGAGGAAGTAGTGGCGCGACGATCCTCCGCCCTAATGGAGGAGGCACCCCTACCATGCCCGCCTAGTATTTATTGGTTAGCATCAGGAGTTTTATGCAAACCTATTTACATGTTTTATAATCTTTCATTACGTTTGGGCATCCACCCCAAATCATGGATTTACCCTAGTTAAAAAAACGCAGATCCCTCTGTTCTGAACAATCACAGACCAATATCCCTCCTGCCGGCCCTAGGCAGATTGTTAGAGCAAGCTGTCAATAGCCAGATTTCACACTTTATTGAAAGAAATGACTTAATACACCCCTCCCAATCTGGCTTTTTATAAGGGATTCAGTACGGAAGTTGCACTCCTTCAAGTGGCAGAATTTGACATAAAAAGAATGAAGACTTGGGCGAACAAGCAGTAGTTATCCTGCTGGATCTCTCTGACATGTCCGATTCTGTCTCTCATGAGATTTTGCTGGACTGGCTGAAAAATGCCGGCATTAAAAAGATATGCAAAAAAAAAAGATCGCAAACAAAGGGCTCATATGGCTCAAATCTTTTCTATCAGACAGTAAGCAAGCTGTACATCTTCCATCATTTTCTTCGGATTTTAGGAAAATGTGCTGTGGGGTACCTCAAGGTTCTGCCCTAAGTTCCACTCTCTTCAATATCTATCCTGTCCCTCTGGGCAAATTAGTGGAGAACTGGGGCTTTAATTCAGTTTTCTACGCTGATGACACACAGTTGATGCTCTATTTCCAACAAATGAACAGTGAGCTGGTCGAAAGCGCGCAGAGCTGTGTAACTGCCATTGTAAAATGGATGAACTAGAACTCTCTGGCACTAAATTCAGATAAATCTGAAATGTTGTTCTTTGAAGACTCACACTCTCCTGCTGATACATCTTTGTGGCAAGACAACTTAGGCCGCCCTCCAGTTTCTAAAGAAGAGGTTAGGAATCTTAGTGTAACTTTTGACAATCAACTATCTTTCAAGCCTCAGGTGGGAAAGATTACAGCTGCATGTTTTTTCCTTTTTAAATCTTTAAAGAAGACCCTACTATTCTTGCCAGACCACTCAAGCAAGACAGTAATCCATGCAATGCAATGCTTAATTTGAGCTGTTGTTTCTGGTGCTCAGCACCAGCACTTAATCATCGACACCATCGCTTTTCATAAGCACCAGTTAAGGGGAGTGGAGTTGGCTTAACTGCTAGGGTGGTCATCCTCGAATCTGGAGAACTGGGTTCAATTCTCAGCAATGACGCTGAACATCCTATGATTTTGGGCAAATCACTTAATCTCCCCGTGCCTAACCAAAAAATGAATGTGTCCGCATGTAATGCAATTGGTGCTATGTAAAGCGCTCTGATACCTGATTCGGGTCAAATTTGCGCTATATAAAACTCTGAAAAAAAAGGACACATTCATTAATGGGGAGATTAGATGATTTGCCCAGAATCACAAGATGTTGAGCCGACACCGAGTCTCGAACCTGAAGTCAGCAGCTCTGACAATAATGCCACATCCTCTCTCCACTGTCATGGTTATTATTAACCCTGGGCATAGGACTACGCTACACTCGCGGAGCATGCGTAGTTTGTGCAACTACGCGCTACGTGAATTGCACGTAGCACAGTGCAAAAACGCGTAAGGTAGCGGGCATTTTTTGCTTTCTTGTGGTCCTCAACGTCAAGATGGCGTCAGCGAGCAAGCAAAATAAGATTCCGGCGAGACTTTTTCCTCGTTCCTGATCAGCAACATCAAGTTGCCGATCGCAAGCGTGGAAAATAAACCTCCCGGCTAGATTCTCAATGTGGGGAGGTCAGGTTTCTCATTGCGAGTGGTCGCGTATGCTCCCGACCGCTCGCAATGAGAGACTGTCAGTCCGCATTGAGAAAGCTGCTGCTCGAGTACAAATCTACTCGAGTGGCAGAAAACGACTTCTTGTGCTGTGTAAGATGTGGTTTGCAATGATTGCACAGTGCGGACAAACATCCGACACTGTTCAATCAGTGCAAACAGCATTTTCCCTACCACACTACGCAGTTCCCGCAGCTACGCGTAGCTTGCGTAGTGCACTTTGCGTAGCTACGCGTAGCGCTACTACGCGAACTACACCCAGGGTTAGTTATTAGTTAGTTCTATTTTAGGCAGTGATAAAAGGAGAAATGGGCTGATACAAGCTGCCTCCTGATGAGAGGCCCAGCAATTTTTATTTACTTTTTTAAATTAACCTCTGATGCAATGATCATGGCCAAACTAGATTATGCAGATTCATTGTATGTGGGATAGCCCAGAGGACTTCTTAATAAATTACAATTGGCCTGAAAGGCTTCTGCTGGCTTTATTTTGAAGTGTTCTAAAAGACAATCCTTTGTGCAAAACTTGAAGACCTTACACTGGCTCCTCATTAAACAGAAGATACTGTTTAAAGCTCTCACTATCACCTACAGGGCCCTTCATCTTTCTGGTCCTCTCTATTGACAAAGGAGATTTAAACTGTATGGTCCTAGCATAACTCTAAGTCCCGCCAGCCAGGGATTAGTGTGTAGCCCTAAGATACATAAGGAGAGGCTGGGGCTGGCACTCCTTTATATGACATCAAAAAACTGCATCTTGCCTCATAAAGCACAGAGAGAATTGGATACTGAAAAAGCCTTTAAAGCTTCATTAAAAACTAATTTCTTCAGAGATCTCTAATTATCTCTTCACTTTGCTTTTCTTTGAGCACCAGGAAGCTTCTGGTGAAGCAGCTGTGCACTGTATAAATGACATTTCATTAATTTACTCATATTACTACATTTACATTAACTGTGTTTTAATTGATTCAAAATCTTGGGGATTCCGTCCACAAAAGTGTGTGCAGTTCTTGATACAACTTCATGAATTATTTTTTAGGTTTTGTTACAGACCAATTTAGCTGTCTAGAAAGAGCCCATGCCATTATTACATACTATAGAGAACAGCACAAAACACAACATGTAACGTGCAGAAAGGGCCCTTGGGTTAGCCATCTTCTGCCACAGGATTGTGTGGGTGATCTGTCTTCAGGCACTGTCTTGCTGGGTTGCCTGGCCCTTCCTGGGACCAGCCCATGGCATTTTGCAGATGTTCACACTGGTAACAAGGAAAGAAAGAACTATGACCTACTTCTGCAGGTGTCTTTCTCCTTGCATACCTTTATATGGGCTGCACCTGTCTTGTCCCTCTTCTCTTACTCAGGTTCTGCTTCCCTGTCCTGGTGCATCAGCAAACGTTTGTGAAACCCGCATGATAAAAGCCGAAGAATTGACACTTGACACTAGCGCTGCATACAAACACTCTTCTGTGCTGAGCACCCTATGTCTGTACTTGCATTACTCACCTGCATGTAACTTCTCTAACTTCTTTATTATTACAATCCCATCCCTCATTGCATCTTTAGAGACAAGAGAAAAACACATTATATAATTGGCGTGCTGATATCTGACCATAAAATGGTCACTTTCTAGAGTGGGGGCTAGTTCATTAGAGCGGAAAAGGAACAGGTTTTGTTCCAATAAATGCATCTCACCTGTATGTTCTGCATACCTCTCACTGTCCTTTGGAATCTTTCTTCATTTCTGAACATTTCGCAGGGACACCTGCCCTGCAAATCTTCCTCACCACCCACAGATAATTAGCTCCCTGAGCCAATTTGAGGAAAACAGAAAGCGATGGATGGACTGTGTGAATTGATCTCAGCCAATGGTAATTACTTGCATTCAATCAGGATGGCATGCTAGCATTAACAAAACTAATGGATTTATAGTGAAACCCCATTGTGTGTTGAACAGGAAGTCAGATATGTTTTGCTTGTGTAAGATTATGGCTGTGTTACTATTTTTAGCATGGAACAATGCTGTGAAATTTACTGTGCAGTAAATGCAGTAAATGAACTAGGCTAGATAAAGCCAATGGTGGACGACTTAGAAGTGCCTGATGCCTTTGCTTGTCATTGCCTCTAACCAAATGTGTGCTCTTCAACAACAATGGTTAAAGTTGTGTTTCCTATGTGCTAACTTAAGGCACTTAGGGCCAGATGTAGGTGGGCCAATAACGGTCGGTAACGGACAAAATTACCGAATTTCGGCCGTTACCGACCGGTATTGGGCTTTTTAGATGTAGGTGGCATTTTTTTAGGGGTCGGTATTTTACCAAATCGGTAATTTAAGGATTCTGTAAAATACCGAATTATTAACATACCGATTTGGTAAATTACCGAATCCAGGATGTTGGGAGCACTCAAGTTAGTGCATTCCTCAGTTAAGGATTCGGTATTTACCACCAACTACAAGTTGGTGGTAAATAATTAAAACCTTTGAAAAAGCATTTTGTTTGCTTTTCCAACAGTGCGATGTGGCAGATGTGTGCCTTATGTGCACCCATACACAATTGAGGGGTGCAACAGGGTGTCAAAGTGACACCCTGCCACCCTTCAATCTTTTCCCCCTTTTACTGAATCGGTATTTACCGATTCGGTAGTTGACATTCATTCCTATGGGCCTCCAGGCCCATAGGAATGAATGGCAATTACCGATTCGGTAAATACCGATTCGGTAAATATGGAATCTTAACGATTCGGTAATTTTTACCGAATTTTTAGCTACATAGCATTTACCGATTCGTAAATACCGAATCGGTAAAATTTGGTATTTACGAATCGGTAAATACTATTTACCTACATCTATCCCTTAGTCATCGGTGATCTTCTTTCAGCCCCACTATACACCACGTTCCTGACCTGCAGATCATACAGCTTTTCCAATTCAACTATTTTGGGCCAGCCATGCCACTCCATTATTTTCCTAGCCTTTTCCAGAAATGTGTGCTTTAATGATTTCTCCTGTAGTTCTGTCACCTCTCTGTTGCTCTCCTTCATGCTTATATTGTAATAATTGCATTGACCACCAAATAATGTACCTCAAGCATACATGTAGATGTAGATGTGATGCATTTATCACTAGACATGAAACACACAAAAAATGGGATGGGCATGCCCAGATGTGGGTCCCATGCTCACCATGCCACTGGATACAAGCATCCTGGCTGATGGGAGGTGATACCCCAAAATTGGTCCTAGCATGCTTGTTTTCGGTCCAGGGACAACTTGGCCTGGCAGTTTGGGCTGGACTGTTCCCATGGGGAGAGGGTTCAAGACAGATTTGCATATGGCTGGGTCCAAACTGGATTGGCGTGGTGAGCAAAATAACAATGGATTTATGTACAGATCTCTGACTGGGGGCAAGTGTTTGACATTGTTCAGCATTCCATCCATCAATTGTTCTTTTTGCATTCATCACTAGACAGCCATACAAAATATGGTTTCATAAGATTGGTAAATATACACTTGAGGCTGGTAATAATTCCAACTAAATGAAGCAACATCATTGTTTAGGAGCAGCTATGATCAGAAGTTAACTTTATTTGTAGCATTTGTGAGCCAAGGTCTGCAAGACTGATCTATAATTGCAGACAATCTTCACATTCTACCACATACTAATTTGCCTGTCAGCAAAAAAATGTTTAATTTATGTAATCACTAGATCTACTGATTTTGCCAATTCTTGCTTATTTATTCATGACCCCTGCTTTAGTGGGTTTACTGATTTGCCAATGAGATTTAAACTACAAACAATATATTTGTAACAAAATAAAAGGTGTTGTGCAACAAAGCAAATTATAATTTAGTATAAATTCTGCAAAATACAGATTTTCTGAAAATGGAATTTGCACAAATCGTTTTAGACAAGTTACCTGTACACAGTTATGGCATGTGCAGAAGTAAATGAACCCACAATGCATGCTAGTGTGAGCCACCAAGCACAAAGTGCTTCTGATGTCTGCCCTTCTGCTTGTATTTCCTATTCCTAGTCTCTCTCAACAACTGCCTTTAAGTCACTTTTAAATGTTTAGCTTAGTGTGGGTTTTACACTTAGCAGGAATATGTAGATAGGTGAGATAGGTGAGCAGGAAGTTACATTTACAAGCTAGAATAATAATTTTCTTCATTTAATATAAGGTTTAGTCAGATCAAGAATTTGTAAGATGAACACACTCCAGTGCACTCAGTTTCCTGAAAGGGATACTTTCAAATCTACATTGCCAAACGGAGAAGCCTCAAAGCTAGAGAAAATTGTCACCTTTCTCGCCAAACTGTCAGGCTGATCAATGATGATGGCAGTAGAATGCAGATCTCCATATGCTATGTGAGATATCTCATTTTGTGCTATACCGTTGTGGATTTTGGCTATAAATTAGATAAATTGGGGTAGAAATTCAAGAAATGGGCATACATAAATCTCCAAAGAAAGTTCTCCTGAGATCAGCAAGAATGCATATCTTATGAGAGAGTTAGTATGCCACTTCACTGCTCAGTGTTGCAATGAAGAATTTGGCAAATGTTCTATTAACTAGCTTTAAAAAGTTGATGACATTGTTCGTGCATGACAAACTAATTAGAAAGTGGGATCATATGCAAATTCCAAAACATTAACAGAAGGTACTCTGACTACATTTGAAAATGATTAAAAAGTAGTGAGCTCTGAGGTGGCTTAGTTTGTGCTTTCCCATACAGAGAAAGCCCATCGCCATCCTGGGGTAATCCTCAAAATCCTTTTAGCCTGGATGTCTATTGGATTTTCTGGGTGGAAATGCCATTATATAGACAGGATGAAATCAAAAAATTATGTTGTATATGGCCCTTTAAACTCTTTCCATTGATGAACTGAGCCCATTGGTCGAGGAAACACAGGGAGCCTTGCACAACATAGTTTAATATCTTTAAACACTCTTTCACACCATGCATATTCAAAATGTCAAATGCAAGGTGTCTATACAACCACCAACATTCACCCTCTGGCTAACCGTACCTGTTTTTCATAAAAAAATACTCACATCCTGGCACCATCCCCCACCTCTCTAGACCTCCTTCCAACCAAATTAAATCATATTTTTCCTTTCAAACTATGTGTACACATCCATACAGACCATTAAAAAATGTCATATGTGGCATCTCACCACTCTTATCACCAATGTTAGCAAACTTTTTCCTATCCTCTTTCAATGTGAGAGCAAAGAGCTAGCAGTGTGCTGGCCGAACCCCTATCAGCATGGAGAGTGAGTCCCGGCCAGCATTGACCTGCACAGAACCATGACTGACAGAAAGGATGGTGGTTGAATATTGTTAATACTCTCTTTGGTCACATAGGATGGACAGAGAAGACAGTAAACCTTGTTTACTTTGTTTATGCATTTATCTTGCCTACTGGGATGAGGTGTATGTGAGTAAGATATGGGAAGCAGCAATTTTCCTAAAAGTACTAAAAGCCAAAATGAGAGTGAGAGAGTACTAATATGAATTAGGTGACATGACAAGTAGGATTTACCTCCAGACACGCTGTGAAGATAGCAAATATACAGGAAGGCTCCTAGCCTGACAAACAAAGGAAAAGCAGGAGTGAAATAGAATCGTGAGCATTCGGAATCAAGCAACTAATACGCATTTAAAGACAACGGCGCAGATAGACAAAACTGTTCTTAAACATTATAGTGTTATCTATCAGACACGTTACCAGATTCCCTTAGAAGCTGTCAATTACTTTTTACGGGAGTTGCCAATCCCAGATTTGAATAAAAAATGTAGTGAAATGTTACTAGCCGATTTTACAAAAGACAAACTAGATTTAGTTATCAGCTCCCTGCCAAATTGTAAAGCTAGCGGAGAGGACGTTCTCCTAACAGAATTTTTAAAAAAAAATTCTACAACACTCAGCCCCGAATTTTTAAGACCTGCAAATTATTTATTACTTGGGAGCGATCCGCCAGCATCCTTTCGTAGTGCAGTAGTGGTCGGTATTTTAAAAAAGGATAAAGACAGTGAGAATGTGAAATTCTATAGACGTAGCGCCAGGACGACCCTTGGCTGGGGCATCTGTGCGCTATAAAAATATAATTAACATAACATAACATAACATAACGTATAAGTCTTTTAAATGCTGACTATAACATTTTTACTAAACTTCTCGCCAATAGATTAAATAAAATGGTGGGCTCGCTTATAGGAATGGATCAGAGCGAATTCATAGCGGGGAGACAGCTTCATACTAACACGAGTTTTTTATTAGAAGCATTACATTTTTTTTATACAAATAAGATTAAGGCCCAGGTCTGGTTTTTAAATGCCGAAAAAGTATTCGACCTGGTCTCTTGGAGTTGTCGGTTTTCAATTTTAGAAAAATTGGGCTTCCCATTTTATTAAAGCAGCTTTATAAAAATTCTCAGGTGCAAATTTTAATCAAATCAGTAAATATAGGGACATGCCCGATTTTATTTGCCCTATTTATAGAGCCATTAGCAATTGCAATTAGGAAAAAAAGGGCTCATATGGTCCCTGTTCAAGGGATGACAGATATAAAGCTTTATGCCGATGATATTGTTCTTTTTTAGATTCGAAAACAGACACCCAAGTGGAAATCATAAAGATATTTTCAGATTTTCAAGAGATAGGGGGCTATAAAATTAATAAAACCAAAACAGAAATCATATTATGCAATTGTTGCGCCAATTCCCTATTACCAGAATTTAGATATGCATACAATACACGCCCAAAGAGATACCTTGGGATCTATGTGACAGAGAGAGTGGAAGACTTATTCCACTTAAACTATACACCGCTGCTGAAAAAGTTGAAATCCCAGCTAGCACGATGGAACCAGCTCCCACTTTCAATAATAGGTTGAGTTGCACTAATTCGAATGTCCATTCTTCCACTATTTAACCTCTTTTTTAGAGCAGCTCCTTGCGTATCACAGACTTCCTACTTTAAAGAGATAGATAGTATGTTCTCTTCCTTCTTATGGTCAAATAAAATACCAAGACTTGCACTCAGCACTTTAAGTTATCCTGTTGCAGAGGGAGGACTTTCACTTCCAAACATTAGAAATTATCATTATGCGACATTTGCACATTATAGTTTTAGATTTTTCTATTTTGATCCTCAAGAGGCAGATAATTGTTTTATGAAAAAAATGTTAAGGGAATGTAACATTGTTGACCCTACAAGAATTACTAAGTACCCCAAGAAAGTGCGTTATAAGACCATTCAATGGCTATTTAAGCAACAATCTCAACTCCTAGCATACTACTGCATTGTAAGAGTTAATAACTCGACGAGGCTTTCCAATATATACACCGGGGAGAGATGCATGTTAGAGACCAGAATTTTAAGGCTGTGGGAAAATAATGGATATGTTCAAATCCAGGACTTTCTCAGAGGTAGCTGCTGGAATTCATGGTTAGAGATTGAAACGGGGCTCCAACATTTTAATACAATCTTAAAATGGTTATTCATTAGACTAAAACCTATCTTGGAGAAATTAGATAAGGAGAACCTAACCTACAAAACTAGCATAAGTGATGCTCTGAATTCCCAGACAGAAAGGAAGATCAGCCCCTGGGTTAATATCTTTGAGGAGAATAAATCTGTTTCGCTATATGAAAAAGCTAGGGACAGATGGAAGAGAAGTGAGGATAAGCAGGTCTCCAAATCAACCTGGAATAGAATTAATAAGTTAAATGCAGTGATATTTAGAGGTGCAAATTTTAAACGCATGCAATATTACTCAAAATGGTTGATTTATAGGACACCTTGCTTCCTCCATAAGATATACCCACAAATTGAAAATAAGTGCTTCCGCTGCGCAAAAGAGGGTGGAAGCACCTGGGCGCATATCATGTGGGAGTGTCCTAAAATTCGTAGTCTTTGGGAGGAAATTGAGATATATTTCAGATCCCTATTAGACCCCTCTATACTAATTGATGAATCTATTGCAGTTTTGGGGTGCTCACCTGATATCTCTCCACATGAAGAACATCTTTTTATTGCAACATTAATAGCAAGATCTTACTTTTACAGCTTTGGAGAACGGAAAAGGTACCTACCTTTCATGCTTGGAGAGCAAAAGTATGTAAAATCCAAGAATTAGAAAAAAATATGCAATAAGATCAGGTGCCATAAGAAAGTATGAGAAATATTGGAGTTTATTTGAGGTATAGGGTAGGAATCCGGATTTATAGATAATCCAATATTATTAAGTGGAATGTAAGGAGGGACCATGCGGGAAGCGGATTGCCTGTAGAAAGGGGGTTTCTGCTTACTTGTTTACACGCACTCCGCACTTTTCTCTATCCCAAATATCAACCAATTGATATAATCCTAATGAATTTAGGTTTTATTTGTCAGGTAGAGACATTGTAGATATATTCTGATTTACTTGTTAGTTGCATAAAAGTTCCACTCTATTAACGTATTCTCGATCTATGCTACGTTTGGTATAGAGCAGAGGGGGATTTATTTTTGTGATATTGTGTACTCTTTTAAGATGATCTTTTTAGCGCCTCACATGAATGTACCAATTCTACTGCTGAAAATTCTGGAACATATATTTATTAAGTATCGGCGAATTTTGCGGATTTGCGGTCCGCGAAATGGTAAAAAAATCTGCGAGTTCGCGGGAAAATCTGCAAACTCGCGGATTTGCACAAATATATGTGACCACGTGTGTCTGTAACTTTGCCACCACGCTGAAAGGAGCCGAGGTCCCTCGAGTGAGCTGTCCATCATAGTGAGGAAAGGGCGCGAAGACGTTGCATACCCTTGTGTGTGTGGGGAGGGGCCAAACGGTTGGGGCTTCCATGCGAGTTCACATGCCTCTTGTTTATAAAGGGTCAGAGACCGATCAGAGCAGCAGATGAGAAGGAAGCAGCCTCCTGGTCACAGGAAGTACACAGTGATTGGGCTTGAGAAACTCTTAGATGCACAGACCTTGATCAAGGATTACATCTAAGTGTAGACGGTAGATATAGGGAGGAAGCACACCTGCCGAGCCTCGACCGTGCTCACTAATATTTTGGGCTGAACGTTACTGAATTTGAGCTTCAACTCGGGCATGTGCAAAAACAAAAACAATCCGCTCGCGAGCGGATTTGCGGATTATTCGGCAATTTCGTGAGATTCGTGGATCACTAAATTGCCGAAAATCCACAAATTCCGCGAGCGGAACGGATTTTGCGCCCATATTTAATATTTATGTTTCACAATATGTAGCATTTTGTATCTTAAATCTAGAATGATCTATTGTTGAATATCCTGGAAAATATATTCAAAACTGATAATATTTAGCACACTTCACTTTAACTTGAGATGATCTACTGTTTTTATTAATATTTTAGAACATGTATTTACACACAATTGTATTGTATGTTTATAATTCCTATGAACTCTCAATAAAAATAAAAATAAATATTTTTTTTAAAAATGACTATTACTCTTGCTTTTATAAAGTATCTGTTTCATTCTTGGAAGGGTCATGCAAACATTGCTGGTTTGCTGCAGCACATGCCTGGTAATTTAAGAAACAGTGAATTTTAAAACAAACCATCCTCCATCACAAGGGCATTGAATACATCCTCACCATCTTCTATATTGAGATGCAAAATAAAATTGAAAGATGAAAGGACACATATTAGCTTCTTGCTCGACTTACACTGCAAGACACATTCTCCACCTTCATTACATAGACACTAGAGCAAATCATTTAGCGTCCCCAACCATTTTACGCCTCGAGTTGGTTAAATCTTACAGACTTCTTGGACTGGTTGAACTCCAAGGGAGTATAAAATCTGTCAGTTTAACTTCTGATTTTTTTAACTTCAAAGACCAATATTTATTTGAGACTCTCCTTGATGACGTCTATCCACACATGGCAAGGAAACTCTATGTCCAATTTAGTTGGGGTTGCCTGCCAGCCCATGCATTTACAAGCAAATGGACAAAAGCCCCCCCAGCCGGCTGTCCTGCCTGTGAGAGCCAGGAAGAGACCCTTATACACTTTTTTTCTTCTGTCCAGGTTACAATGCACCTAGAAGGTACTGGCTCATACCAATATGCAGGAACATGGAGTTATGCGAACTGGAATGCACCCCCCAATTTATTTTTCCGTGTCCCGTTTTCTTAACTCCATGTGGCTCAGGTGTCACAAGTTTTTTAAATCCCTCTACTGCATGCTAAATATACCCCTTCCGTTTTCCACTGCTTTGATCCTATTAAATAATGAACATGCTGTTTTAAATGCTTTTTAAACTTCAATATTTGTTTAACTTGTTATCAAATTTGTACAACTAACTGCTAATGGCTATATTTTGAGATGTTCTTTTACTTTTATGGTCAGCAATGATCAAAATAAAGCTTGGAAATGGAATGGTAAATCATTTAGACCTTAAGAAGTAATCCAATTGTGAAAATAGACCATAGTCACCAACTCAACTGTGACACTTCCCAGGGACTGACTTCACCCCCCCAATTTGCAGTTGGCAACCAAAGAGACACTAACATTTCCAAACCAGTGAATATTATATGTTTCGAAAACATATTGATGAACACATTTTTATTCAAACTTCTTTCTAACAAAAACACATTTTTCTTCCTCCACTCTCAGTCTTCATCACCCTCTAACCAGGACAGGCTTTATAAGAAAAAAAGGAGCTGGCTTCATTCCAACCATTATTTTCTTCAGTCAAGTCACTCGATTTAAATTCTGATCAGAATATCACCATTACAATCCACATCTCTAAAATGGTCAAAACCAAATATGTCCAATTCTACCTGCTAAGGACTCTGAAGCACTCCACACCAGCTGAAGCTGTCACGGCCACAATTAAAGTACTGCTGCTTTCACTTCTAGACAAGATTACCTCAATACGTGCAAACCTCTCCAAACTTATCAGGTCCGAGTCATATCAAAACTAACCTCAGCCACATGACTTGTCAGAGTGCAAAGAAATCTGACCTTATCACCACAATCCTGATCATTGAGTACAGACTCCAATTCAAGATAACATAGTTAATTCAAAAAGCTTTTCACTTCAGCTGACCCACCAACTTAAAAAAGACAAACCATTGTTTACCAGAGAAGTAGAAAGACTGAGAGGACATCTTGTCCAATGTTGGAGATCTCAAAAGACATGAAAACAAAAGCATTAAACCAAGCCTTCAGTTTTCTTGCTCCTAGAATCTGGATCCTTCTCTTTGAAGAATGAATAACTCCATTCTGTCAAACTTGAAGACGCGCTACTTTAAATCCTCTCTTAAAAAGACTAATGTTCTCTCCATGAATCCTCATTAATGGCACTATGACTATACTACACTTCTATGTGACTCCACAATAACTGCTTCTCTTTGTTATTTTGGTGATGTGGTCAATACAACGCTCTTTCCTCAGATGATAAGTGCAAAGCGCTACTTGCGTATGTGGCTAGATTATAAACACTATGAACTCATGCTAAATAAATAAGTAAGTACATAAATAAATAATTGAATGTCCTTCATTCTTTTGTGGGTATTACATAGACACGCTTGCCCCAATTAGAAAATAAACAGTAGAGATCATAAAGTTGTTCACTCCCCGAGGAACATTAAGTCATAATGCAATGAGTCATTTCGGAGAAAACCTATGATGGGTCTGTCGGATCTTTGAATGAGTTTGAACAGATCCCATGAATCACCAAGGGAAGTTAAAGATGTAGTGGAAGTTCTGGAAACTCCCTCTGGGACTGGTACAATCAGTCACATCACTTAAGCACTAAGATCCTAACATGCATGTACGTATGCCTGTAGATATGTATGTATGTATGTATGTTTTAATGTGTGTGTGTTTGTATTCAAATGGTACATGTTTGTGTATAAAAAATAAGATTGGAACACCACATAAAGGTCCTTGGAAATTTTAGTTTCTTGTTAGGTTGTGCTTGGCTGCAAAACAACTTGTAATTGGATTACAGGTGATATACATGTGATTTAATCCTTTGATTAGAATCTATGCACAATGTGCCTGCATCTACCTTGGACGAATGGTGTGCAAAAACAGCCAGGAAATCTATTGTATGAAAAGAACATTTTGACATAAGTATGTTTGGGGTTCTCCTATTGGCACTGACCTGTGCAGACCTGAGCTACTAGTCGGTTTTTGACAAAGCAAAAAAGCCAGCATGTTCTTGGTTTTATCAAAAACATAGCAGTTTTGCTTGGAGGCTTAGAAGTCATGTGAAGCAAATTAGAGTCTAACATGCCCTAAAAGAAGGCATGTTACAAATGCTGGTGGCTTGTCTTAGAAGGTTGGAATGAAACTTTCTTTAGAAACAGTACTAAACTGTTGAACCTGGCTCCTTCTGCAGGGTTGCCCGCAAACATTTTGCCTTCACCCTTCTGTTTCTGAACCTGTTTTTGTTGTTATTTAGAACTCTGTGCACTTTGCTACTGCGGACCAGTGGTAAAATGCTTCTCCCATCTCCTTTAAATATAGTAAAATTGGCTTACACCCAATTTAAATCCATAGTAAAGTGGGTACCCAGGGTCTGTAAATTAAATACTACTAGTGAGTCTGCAGCACTGGTTGCGCCAGTAGCTTTTGGAAACATGAGTCAGGACTGCCCTCACAGCCTGTGTATTCATTTCAAGCTACCATTTTGACCTCGCAAAATACACCTTTTGCAATGCAAAAAGATGATGGACGGAATGTTGAACATTGTCAAACATTGATCTCCAGTCACAGATCTGGGTTAAATCCATTGTTTTGTTGCTCCCCATGCCATCCCAGTTTGGACCCAGCCATTTGCAAATCAGTCTTGGCCCTTCCTCCCCATGGGAACAGTCCACCTGGAACTGCCAGTCCAGCTTCGCTGGACTGGAAACAAGCATTCTAGGACTAGCCTGACTTATGAGGGATGATACTCCGAAACCAGTACCAGGATGCTTGTTTGCGGTCCAAGGAGGTCCTGGCCAAATAGACGGTTCCCATGTAATTGGAGGCAACTTCAATATGGTCCCCTGAAAGTCTCAAGATAAATTGCAACAATGCCATGCTGGTATCCCACACATTCCGCGGAGGAGTAAGCCATTGCTTGCCAATTTGGGGCTATTAGGTGCCTGGCGTACACGCCACCTCCTTACAATAAATTATTCTCACTACTTAGCAGTACACCATATATATCCCCGCTTTGACCTCCACCTCATAGGTAAGCACCTGTCTGCAGCACACCATATTAGAGGCAGACCAACACACCCAAATCAAGCCCAATCACCAGGACACTCTACTGCGAAGGGAGACAGAAGCCAAGGCATGGCCACTGGTGTCTTAACAACTCCCTCCTCTAGGACCCAGTTGTGGTGTGAGTAATCCAGGAGACACTCAGTGACTTCCTAGCCCATAACAACACAGGAAATGAAGGAAAGTGCACAGTTTGGGATGCCCTCAAGACAGTGTCTGGGAAACTTCATTTACGAGGCAGCCAGGCTCAAGAGCATATGCAATCTAACTAGATCCCAACTAACTTTGGAGTTAGTGACTCTCGAACTGCAAAGCATGCGCTTCCCCTCTAATGTTCTTTGGCGTAGAGGTTTGGCAGTACTTGGTCAGCTAGGAATATTAGAGCTAGATAGGGCTAAATGACACTGGTCCGCACAGGAGCACACTTCCACAAGGGGGGGTAACAAACAAGGCAATCTACTGACTCGCAAACTACAGGTTCACCAGGCATGTAGGCACATTGGTGGAATCCAGGCAGGCTGTGTCACTCATAATTTGACTGAGGGTATACTCCAGGCTTTCTTGTCCTTCTATCAATACCTCTACATGGCATACTCACCCTCTGCTGAATGAATGCTGTGAGGCATTCTTCAGTTTTGTCAACCTTCCATGACTCCCAGCGGCCACAGAACTCATTGTTCCATCCCTGCTGCTGCATCCTAATAGCCATTAACCAAATCGAACCTTCCAAGGCCCTTGGACCGGATGGCTTTACCCCACTTTTCTACAACCACTTTGCCCCTGAACTCCTTCTGGTCCTTATTACGCTCTTCACCTCTTTGACCATAAAGCGGAGAGCATCCACCAGTATGACAGAAGCATCCATTACATTATCTATGCCAGGAAAAAACAACAAATCTTTGTCCAACCTTTCACCTGATATACCTCCTGAACATAGACCTAAAACTTTGTGTGATGCTCCTTGGAACATGGCGGCGGGCTGACGCCGGTCACTGGAGCTCCAGAGGCAGCGAGGCAGAAATCAAAATGCAGCTGTGAGACTATCTTAAGAAGCGCTTTAAGGCTATTTTTATGGTAAGAAAGATGCGGCTTTCCAAAAAAGAATAGCATTCCCCCCATTCTAATCATTATTTTTGCTTTCTTCTCACCGGTAAATCGTGGTCTCTGGGAGCCGGTCTCTTTCTCCCTCCCGTCCTGCAGAGCAATAACATGTATGGGGCTGGAGGGGGAGCTGGAGGAGTACGGGGGTTACGGAGGACGTCGAACTAAGCTGTGGCTGAGGATTCAAGCCGCGACTGGCAGGATCAACTTCTGAGTCACGGAGAGTAGAGACAGCACGGCAAGACGGTGGGTGGTTTCCCTGCTGAAAGGCATATTGCAGGATTTTTCCGGCTCCCCCAATAATGCAGTAAGATTGGCATTTAGCGGGTGTGAAGTCCGGCCCATGGATAAAAAACCCTTTTTGGGCCTCTTTAGTGGTTCCCCCCAGGGTAGTATGGTGGCAGACGTGGGGAAAATAGTAAGTTTGTTATTCCTGATAAACAACTTTTTGTGAGGTAGTGCAGCTGTGTCTGGACAGTCACCGATGGCTTTACACCCCAAGGGGGAGGTGGTACTCCCCGTAAAAAAAAATATCAATTGTGCTCTCAGCTAGAGGCCAGAAATACGGAAAAGCAAGTTGCGGTGGAGAATACTGTAGGGGAAGTACTCCCAACCACCCCTAGAAAGAAGAAAACAACTAAACCCGGAGATATTAAAAAACAAAGGGAGGCCAAGGCATTACGTCCACCAGTTAAGACTAACCCCTCACTTAAATCTTATTTTAAAATAAGGGAGCATGCGGTTATCTCTAAGGATCAGACAATTGGTCTCCAGCAGAGTCTCCCCCCGATCCTGATTGAAAATCGTTTCTCTCCCCTAATGCTCGACCCTGGAGTTGAGAAAGAGGTTTGCTATGTTATCACAGTTGATCCATTTAGTGCTGAAAATACCCCCAATGATAGATCAGCCTCCTAATACTTCCCTAGTGCCATCAATGTCTACGCCAATTATAGCTAGTAGCAGTGTTTCAGTTGGAGTAAATGCAGATACATTAAAGGTGATAGACGGGGCAGAGGGGGCAGACGTAGGTCAGTCACAGTTAGAGTTAATGATTCAATCTTTAAGGGGTGACCTACTCGCAAAATTTGAGTTCTCGGAGGCAAATCAGAAAGGGATACATGAGAAGTGCGAGTCACTGGAGGCTAAAATGGACGATATTGGTATACAAACTGGGATTCTGGAATCTGAAGTCAAGGCACTCTCGGAAGGCGTACAAGGGAACACTAAGGACTTGAAGACATTACAAGCTCAAAATTAAACCCTGCAGGAGGACCTAGAAAGGCTTGAAACACAAGCAAGGAGGAATAACTTGAGAATTCTTAAAATACCGGAGGGCTCCGAGAGAGGAGACATCAAGGCTTTTGTTTGTAAACTTCTCAGGGAGGGACTCTTGAAAGATAGACAGGACATAGATTTGGAGAAAGAAATTCAGAGGGCTCATAGAGACCCCTTTAAGTTACATCCCAACATGTTTTGATTAACTTTCACACCGACCCTGTTAAGGAACTGGTCCCGGGAAGAGCCCCAACAGAGTCTGCACTTCAATTTGACTCAGTAAATGACCAAATCCGATCAGATCTGGGGGAAAAAAAACAGCGCAAAGGCAATGGGAGCTCAGATCTAGAATGCCTGAGTTAAGGAGTCTGGGGACACATGTCCGAATGAAATTTCCTGCACTACTAAAGGTGATGTGGAGAAACAAGATGCATCATTTCAGTTCCCCTGATGTAGTTGACATCTTTATGGCAAAAATGAAGGAGTAGCCCAGACTTTAATAGGCATCTAGATAGGTATTTATATCTGCTGAAATCCAAATCTGATGTGAGATATGTCATGAGAACATTAAAGTTAAAAAAAGGGAATAGAAGGGGGTGTAACTTACTAATCAGAATGGGTGAGCTTTTCCCATATTATTTTCTTATTTGCGTTTTAGTTTCTTTATAGGATAGGTGCCTCTGCCGCTTAGGGAGGATCCCGAATAGGCGTTTTTTTTTTATTGCCAAGAGAATGGTAGCAGGGTTCCTTATGGGTGGGAGGGGGAGGGGGGTACAGGATGCAGGGAGCAAGAGGGGGAAAAGATCAAGTCCTCATATGAGCCTAAAAACGTTAGAGCTATGCGGGAAGAACTCTGGGAGCCATGAAAAATGAATAGGTCAAATAAAATCAAGCTAATAACTTGGAATTTGTATGGATTGAGAAATAGGATGTAGATGTCCTGGGTTAGTAAATTTCTAAATAATAGCGAGGCCCATATTTTTTTTCTAGAAGAAACTCACCTCGAGGCCCATGAGTGTAAGCAGGGTTTTGGTAAGCTCAGATGGGTTCAGGAGGTGCTCTGTTGTGAACAAAAAGGAAGCACAAAGGGAGTTGCATTAATTATCAGAAGCAATGCTGGCATAAAGGTAGAAGAATTTGACACAGATCCGTCGAGGAGATGGCTGGTGGCTACTCTGACAGTCTGGGGAACACCTTTAGCGTGTGCAACCTATTATGGGACGGATGAAGACAATTCAGGCGCGCTTTTAAAGTTAGAGGCCAGTTTGCTAAATACTGCCGCACCGATCATAATTGGGGGTGATTTTAACCTGGTCTTGAATAAGAAGCTAGATCGTACCTCAAAAGTAAAATATAATATCCCACCAAGAATGTTTTCTGCCCTTAAAAGCATTATTAAAGAATTTAATTTGCTTGATATTTGGAGAGCAAAGAATGGGAATATTAGGGACTTTTCCTTTTATAGTAAGAAATACAAACATCATTCTAGAATTGACTATTTCTTGGTGGATCAGTCAATGTTCCCCGAAGTCGAGTCTATAAGGCATATTCCAGCAATTTTATAAGACCATTCAGCCAGAGAGTTGACACTTAGCTTTAAACCCAAAGAGTGTCAAAGAAGGTGGACTCTGGATAGGACTATGTTATTGAATGAAGTAGTAAGGTTAGAGTTAGAAGAAAAAACTGATGAATACTTCAAGTGCAATACAGGTACAGCGAAAGACCAGATAGTCTGGAAGGCTTTTAAAGCCTATTTAAGAGGGCTACTAAGCTCTAAAATGATTAATAGGAGGATTATGATGAAAAAGACTGAAGTGGACAGGATTAATAAGAGAAAGGAAAAGGAGAAAGATTTACAGAGGGCTTCTCGGGTCTCCCTGGGTTTAGTGCTGCAGTTGGAAAAAGAGCTAGAGGGTCTACATGCAGATTTCCAGGTGAATTGGACAAGATTTTAAAGGACAAGTGGGATGCCAGTAAGCTCCAACACTTCGACTATGGCGAGAAATGTGGTTCTCTTTTAGCCTGGAAGACTAGGACGGACAGGGGAAGAAACCTGATAATGAATTTAATTCAAAGAGGGTCAGGAGTCTTACTACATGATGATGATAAGATTCGGGAGGAGGCCAGATCTTTCATGAATAACCTTTATGAGGAAGATATGAAATCAGGACCAGAGAGAGCTAAGGAATGGCTAAAGTTAATAACTCACCCTCAGCTGGCTGAAGAACACACGCTGTTTTTGCATGCAAGTATAATGGAGAAAGAGGTCAGAGTACAATTTAAAAAAATGGCCAGGGGTAAAGCAGCCAGCCCAGTTGGGCTTCCAATTGAGGTATATTTGGGGATGTTGGACAAGGTAGTACCAGTCCTAAAAAATCTGTTCAATAAAATATATATGCAGGGAGAAGGCACTCCTAGTTCATGGGCAGAAGCAACAGCGACTCTAATAATAAAACCAAATAAAGACCCTCAGAAAATTGAGTCCTACAGACCAATATCTCTGTTAAATTCTGATCATATGGTCTTCGCAGGAATATTGGCAGCAAGGGTGGCTAAAGTTATTAAGCTTATAGTGCACCCAGATCAGAGGGGTTTTATACCCAGTAGACAGTTAAATGAGCTCACCTTCCACGTAATGGGGGCAATCGATGTCGCGGCGGTTAAGAAGACCCCTCTCACAATAGTTGCAATAGATGCCGCAAAGGCTTTTGACCAGGTGAACTGGACATATCTCTGGGAGACTCTACGAAGCTTTGGTTTTCCGAACAATTTTGTGCAGGCTGTGAAATCCTTTTACTTTAATCCTAAACCAAAAATGTTAGTCAATGGAGTACTGACTGATTGGTTCAGTATCTCAAGAGGCATTAGACAGGGGTGTCCCCTGTCACCATTATTATTTAACCTGTATATTGAACCGTTAGTCTGTTGGCTCAGGGCAGATCCAATTATCACTCCCTTTAAAATCACAGAGCTAGAGTTAAAGCTCGCCCTGTACGCGGATGATCTGCTTCTGTATACGTCTAATCCAGCAGAAGCTATACCGAGGCTGTTTGAGAAAGCAGAAAAATTTGGAGAAGTTTCAGGTTACAAAATTAAGAAGGAAAAGACCGAAATAATGGAATGGAATCAAGTCAATGGAACTCAGGGGGCAACAAATCAAATGAGATACCTTGGGGTCCTTCTAGCCCAGAATTTAGAAAACATCCAGAAAATTAATTGGAAGAGGGCCTCTAAAGAGGTTGGTAGTCTTTTAACACGATGGGCAAACCTCCCCTTAAATTTTTACTGGAGGGTCAACCTCGTTAAAATGATAATCTTGCCTAAAATAACTTTCCTGTATAATTCTATTCCATTACTTTTTAGCGTTAAGGACATCGCTAAATTACAGGGCAAAATTGGGACTTTTATATGGGCAACTAAAAGTCCCAGAATTTCATGGAAAAAGCTTAAAAGAGGTCTTAATGTGGAAGGATCAGCTTTATCAGACCTACTTACCTATTGTTACACCTTTCATTTAATTTTTTTTTAGAATATTGGCCAACAAAACTGATCCTCATCATTGGGTTTATTATTCGAGGCAATGTTACAGGATGTGGAGCAGGCGCAGGAGCATTTCCTCTAAGAGTTCGGAGATCCCAAGTTTTATAAAAAAGTTAGACTTAAGATTCTGGGAGCTGCATTAAAGAATTGGATGAACATCAGAAGAGGTGTGAAAATTCTGTATGATGCAGCACAGGCTCCAATTTGGGACTCTCCCGGTACTCCGGAATGTCTGCATGACCAACTTTGTCAACCTCTTAAATTGGCCAGTATTAGATTTTGGGGAGATCTTCAAAAGGACTTGCAGTTGATCCATTGGGAGTCATTATCTGGTTTACTGCAAGGTACATTGTCAAGATTTCAGTTTTATAAGTTATCCGCTTGGTGGGCTACGCAGACCTGGGGCAGAGACGAAGCCAACTGGAAATTTGATTTAGTTTCTAGAACAGATATTTGGAAAAGGTAAGTTTCCATTTGGTACTGGGCCCTATTAGAAACTGGTGAAGACATGGAAATGGAAGTTAGAAGACTCTGGGGTGGTGAATTTAGAGGTAAAGAACAGGAGATACGTAAGCTTTGGTCTGACTCTTTTTCCATGTTACAGGCAGTAGATAAACCAGCTGCACTTAGGAAGATCCATCTATATACGGCCCATAGAGTCTATTGGTCTCCAAAGAAGCTATCTAAAGCTACTGGGAAGGAGTATAATTGCCCCAGGTGTAAGTACCCCGCAGCGGATGACATTCACATGTTTGCGGATTGTGTGAGAATTAAGCAGTACTGGACTGACGTATGTGGTTTTTTGGAAGATGTGTTGCATCAGCAGGTTGATGCTACGCCCAGTACAATTTTCTTTGGTCTTCCGAACAACTATTGTATGAATGCTCCTGCCTCCAAACTTGTGTTTTATGTGATAATTCTTGCAAGGAGGGAAATTTGTAGGGCGTGGAAATCGGAATCCCCCCGACCTTCCTCGAATGTCTGAAGAATATTATCTATACCAGCTGATATGGCCTGCAACAATTTAAGTAAAAGCAAGATTTTAGCTGCTCTAGAGGACTGGAGGGAGAAGTAAAGTTGGTCCTAGGATTATGCCAGGGTACCGTCCGTTCTGTCCTCCCTAGTAACATGTGGTGTTCCTCGAGATGTGAACAGGAGTGGGATAAGGTAACGGTATCATCTTGTAGGGAGAGCTCCTTTTCTCTTTCCTTGTGCCTACCCAAGGGCTGGAATGAGATGGCTTGGATTGGTTGAAGGTATCCTCATCAAGAGTTATCCTTAAGGCATGTATGAGGACAAAAAAATCCAAAAAACTTTGTGTGATGCTCCTTGCCAAACGACTTGATAACCTAATGCCTGACCAGGTCCACACCAACCAGGGAGGCTTTATAACATTATCCGACTTTACCATTAAAGAGGTTTTTAATAACACTTTCATAGATACCAAACACTAACGCTTATCTGTCCCAAATCTAAAGTTAACACTTAATTACGGTAATAAGGCAACCTAATGTTATCCTGTGGGAAAAGTAGACCTCACAGTAGTGGAAAACGAATTTCAGAGTTTTTCACTACCACGACATGTGAACCTAAAAAGTATATATCCAACCTTTTATTTACAATGCACCCTGCCCTACTGGCTACCTGAAGCTCACCCTATGGGTGACTCATATGCGATAAAAAGGGAGTTAATGGTTTGGCAATGGGGTAAAATTACGAAGGTGAGTTGGAAGTTTAAAACTGCTTTCAGGCTGCAATGGCAGGCTTAGGACATGTTTAAGGGGCTACTTAAGTGGGGGGCACAATAAGTGCCGTGGGCCTACTAGTATCATTTAATTTACAGGTCCTGGATATATATTATGCCACTCTACAAATGACTTAGAAATAAATTAAATATGACACTCAGATGTAATAAAATGTTGCCATGTTTAAGGAAGTGAGCTCTGGTATTTTAGCACTAGTTGGCAGTGGCAAAGCGCACATAGTCTTAAAGCCAACAAAAGCTATTGTAAGTATAATGGACAGAAACAGGAAAAATGTTTGGGGGAAGACCACCCTAGGGACGACATGCCTAACAAGTGTTGAGATGCATCCCCTCACTCTATCATCCATAGAACAAAGCATCTGAGTACCTCAAAGAGTATTCCTCAATCAACCCTGTAGACCGCCTATTTGGCTTCCAAGGACAGGCAGACAGCCGCTCTCCCTTTCTTCCTGGTAATATCAATAGGAAGGAAGGTAAATTTGATGTTGTCACTAGTGAAATGATTATAAATTACAATTGTGAATAATGCCACTTTTATAAAGTTAACATTTTCCTGCCCTCTGCCATTTGGTGCCTGCTGTCTTCCCTTGGTCACATGACAGAGTGTAGTTGGCAGTTTGGACTTAGTGAATTTCTCCCAGACAGTGGCACAATAGAGCGATTAGGTGTGCCTGAATGGGCCATCTACTGGCAGGATAGAGAGTGAAGCTGGGCCCAGCCCCACTAGAAACTAAATAGACTTCACACAAAGTTATTTTCACCATTGCATTTCCTCTGCAACTAATTTGGATCCTGGGCAGGGGATTCAGGAAATTCCAAGCACTTCAAAGAGAAACTTCTAGAAAATGTTCCTACTACAAACAAGGCAACAGGTATAAAAATAGGGTCCTCAGACCTACTCTTCAGTTTTCTGGACCTGAAGAAGAACTCTCAGAGAACTGCCTGCTGCTGCGACCCGCGATGTACACCACAAAACAGTTTTGATGCACCTTGGAAAACTGCTTTGCTGCCTGAAACTTCCCTTGAACCATCAAAGGTCTGCCCTGCTGCTTCATCACTTCAACCCAGACCTACACCAGGGTTACTCGTAGGGGTAGTTTACTTACCTCCTGTTCAGATCCACTGGAACATAACAGGCTCCCACCATTTCCCCTGAAGAAGCCGGCTTCTAGAATGCCGCGACGAGGCTGCCTCGATCAGCAAGTTTTTTCTTCCTCGCCTGCACTGACACCCCGTCACCTTTGCTACAGGTGAATCCTTTTCCAGGTATGGGGGTGTGGGTTCCATGACTGGTGGATTGCCAGTTATAGATGCCACACTGGTCCCAAGCCTGCTCGCCTCTTCTGCCTTTCACCCGCTTTTGATTTTCTGAACTGCGTCCCCCCCCCTTTGACTTTGACTTTTTGTTGCACTTTCATCCTGCTCCTTGGCTTCACAGGTACGGACTGTTGGACTCTTTGAATTTTGCTCTGCCCGCCATTTTGTTGCCGGCCACAATCGATTTCCAGGACCCGACTCACCATCTTGTTTTGACCCCTTTCCTTTACCTCTTGCCTCTGTTCTCTCCCTGAGGATCCTCTATCGTTTTTCTCCTCTCCTTCAAGTAATTTTACGTTTTCTCGTCTCGCCCGACTGCCTTTATTCACTTCCCCCTCAGATTTCCTTCCCACTCACCTAGTCTTTTCTCATATTCCTGTCCCCCTTTCCTTCGCTGCCTCTTTTAATTTGTCATCCTTTTTGTAATTTCTGTGAAAAATGCTTAATTTATTACTCATGTAACTTGCTGCTGTTCTATTTTTATTGATATCTTTGGTGCCTTTTCCGTTTTTGTCTCCCTTTCTGTCCTTATCTGCTTCCTGTACCCTTTTTCTCCCCCTGCCCCTTAGGTTACTTCTTGCCGCCGCTTAATCCTCCACTTTTACTGTTATTCCTGTTGTTGTTTGTTTCCTAATCTTTAGTCTTCTCTTTGCCATCCTCGAGTATTCTCTGATCCTTAACTCGTGTTCTTTCTTTTTTCTATTGTATAACATTGTGCCATTGTTTTGTGATTTTGTGTTAATTGCTTCGCGCTGATACTCTGTAAAGCGCAATGATACCTTCAGGTCCAGCCAGCGCTATATAAAACTCATAATAAATCTTAAACCTGTACCTGGTCCCACCCTGAATAAGTTCTAACACCTCCCACCCCCACCCCTCAGTGGTGCCATTCCAGTCTTGGACGCTTGGTAGTCTTACTAAAGGTACCCAGATATCCAAAATTCAAATCTTTGCACTTGGAAAATGTGTGGCTAAAAAAATGCTCTGAAAGCCAAAGGAAGGCTGGGACTAGCCAGGTTGTCAATCTGATTGAGGTACATCATTGGTCGACCTGACGTTGAGGTAGATCCTGCTATGTTCTTCTCCTCAGAAGTAAATCCTCTTCAGCGGTCCTTTGCCAAGGACTATCCAGCCTTCTGGAACTTTTGTCGGCTACAGTCTCCTGCCTTTTGCCGCAGGAAATTTTCAACTTCCAAAAAACGGACTATTTTCTGAATGTAGAAACGTCACTGTGACTTTGTCCTGTGGGCTTCACATCGACAATGCTCTCTACTCAGACATAGCCTGCAGCCTTGCCCTGTCGAACTTTAGCTTATCTGAACATTTTATTCAAAATGTCTTTTATGTTCGAAGGTAAGCAACATCCGGGCTTTAATCCACTTCTTGCATCCAACCCCAAGCTCCATCGCTGTCTACCATATTTTTCAAGTTTGACCCAGTCTCACCCAACTAAATTCAGGCGGTTAGTGCTTTGATCTTTTACGTGCTAGTTTTTACTAAAAAAGTTAAAAAATGTATAACTCTGTTTCTATATATTAGATTTTTGTTGTTTTGGTGTCAAATAATTGATTAACATTTACTCTATTTTTCTAAATTGGTGTTGGATCATTCTTTTGTTGTGTTTTCACTTCATTACTGTTTGAATGTAGCATAACTTCTTAACACATTGCCTCTAAGTTAAGCCTTACTGCTTTTTGTGCCTAGCTACCCAGGGTAAAGCACAGGTGTATTTAATGGCATGATGTGGTTCATGTGAGGGTCAATGGCCACTAATCTACACCTATAGAAATCCGATGGGACTCTCAACAGGGCTGACCCCTATCCCCTATCCTCTCTCCTCTTTGAACTATTTCTGGAACCCCTTCTCTAGTGCATCAGAAACAATCCTCAGATCAAAGGCATTTCCTTGTTTTAGGGACACCTTCAGGGTATTTGCTTCTGCTGATGACATTGTACTCTCTCTCACAGAACCCCGAAGCTGTTTCCATGCTCTCATGCCCCTTCTGGAGGAATTCCAAGTGGTGTCCGGCCTACAGATCAGCATTACAAAATCTGAGGGACTGATCCTTTTGGGTGGGAATACCCTGGGGGAGTCAATAACAACATTGACGCTATTCTGATGTACACTCAACTGTATCAGATACTTGGGTATCCAATTGCCACCCAACATTTCCATCTGTGCCAGACTTCGAATCTGTCTTGCGGAAGACTAAAGCATCAGGGCCAGCCTGAAAAAAACACTCAATGTCATGGGTGGGACATATTGAGGCACTTAAAATATCTCTTCTACAGTGCATCCCACATCTCTTTCAAGTCATGCCCTTACTAATCCCCAAAGAGTATATCACCCACTTTTCAGCTGCCTGCACATCCTATGTTTGGGGGGGAATTCCCAGATTAGCCTTTCAAATTTGCACTATACACCCTTGGGAGGAAGACTAGAAGTGCTGCATTTACTTCACTACTACCAACTACCAGGCGTCTTAACTACACTACATGATCAAATGCCTCAAGGGGGAACCAGATAACCCCAGGCTCATTATAGACCAGAATTGTGTGTCCAGACCACTGGGGGAAATCCCAAGGGTGACCTATGGCTTCAAGAGGAAGGCTCCTGTGTATCTCCTCAAGCACTAGAGCCATCCTAGCAGTCTGGGACTTGATTGGCACAGAACAGGGCCTTACCTCTTTCCCCTCCTGTTTCACTACCATCTTAGACAACCCCTAGCTCACTCCAGGGCTAATGAAATAAGCCTTCCACATCTGAAGAGAGAGGATCTGCTTTTGTCTCAGCGATTTCTCACAGAGGTTCGAGTGAAGATGTTCGAGGAGCGCAAGGTTGAATATGCGATCCAGGAGACTGAGTGATTCCACCCCCCCCCCCCCAGCTCGCACTGGGTTTCACACAGCAGCATTAAATCACAGGCAACTAACGCACTTACCTTTTTCAAAAAGTTACTCCAGCGCCTCACTTCCTTCAAGCCCCTGTTCTTGAATATCCATAGCCTTCTCAATACTTAACAGCAGTAACTAATGCATCACATCAGGTGTGCTGGGAGGGAGTACTGCACATCACCTTAGACACCAAATAATGGCAGGAAGGGTTCCACCGTGGCCCTGACTTTGCTTGCCATTCACAGGGCAGAGGGATCCTTTATAATTGTCTGTACTGCTGGCATCTCACACCTTCTTGCCTGCATATCATTAATGCTGCCCACTCGGATACTTGTTGGTGTTGCAGCACTGGCATTCTCATAGACACCGTCTGGTCCTGCTCCCACCTAGAGGACTTTGGGAATGCCATCTTCTCAGTGATTTCCCAGATTCAGAGGCAAGACTTAGGCAAACTTACAAAATGTGGAATCCTATATTGACCTGTTATGGGATTTTATCCACTCCACTCCGTAGCGGGCAAACGAAAATCCTACCGTTACCTAACTTTCAAAAACACAATTCTTTCACTCTGGGGAAACCCCTCCAGCCCTACAAACTTGATTTCACAAGCTGTGGCTACAGCTGAGCCCTGAAAAGATTGCTTATGAATTGGTGGACAAAATTGCAGTTTTCTCCCAAACTATGGAACTTAGGGCCAGATGTAGGTAAATCACATTTACCGATTTTGAAATACCGAATTTTACCGATTCGGTATTTCAAAATCAGTAAATGGGATGTAGGTACCAACATCTGGATATTTTACCGATACCTTAAAACTCGGTATTTACCGATTCGGTAAATACCGAATCGGTATTTGCTATTGAATCCTATGGGCCTTGAAACCCATAGGATTCAATGCAAATACCGATTTGGTATTTACCGAATCGGTAAATACTGAGTTTGTCAAGGGTGCAGGGGGTGTCACTTTGACACCCTCTAGCACCCTCAAAACGGGCATGTGTGCAATGTGGCACACAGACATGCCCTAAGGGCACGTCTATCTGTCACATGGCACATGTGTACATGCACAGATGTGCATGTACACAGGAATCGGTATTTTACCATGGATTTGTATTCCATGGTAAAATACCGATTCTGAAAGCCATGTACCAATGGAAAATTGGCTACCCACATTTCAATTTAGCATTTTCGGTAATTTTACCGAATCGATAAATATTACCGAATCAGTAAATTTACTGATTCGGTAAAATTACTGAATATGTGCACCTACATCTCCATAGCCCTTTACCGATCGGAAACGGCAGAAAATCAGTATTTCCGGCCGATTCCAATCGGTAAAGGGCTACCTACATCTGGCCCTTAGTTCTTGCCTATTTCAGGGTGGGACATGACAGTTCATGCTTATATGAGGGTAGGACATGCCCCCTTGGGTCTACCGAACTTAACACTACTGCCTCATTTTGGGGTAAATCACACTATTTATTCCGATGCATAGGTCACTATGTGCGTAATCTATTGGGGTAGGGTATTGATTGTTTTGTTCAGAAGTTGGTTTCGAAGGCACTATTTGTGGGCCACTATATGTAAAACCTCTTTAAAAATAACAGGAACAGTTATTATCATTTAGTGCATTAAAATATAATCAATGAGCGAAGTAAAAGAAATCGAAATAACCAATTGGTGAATAAAAGTCTAATATTTAAACGTTTGTACATGTTGTTAATTTCTAATTATGATCATAAATATCATATTAATTCACGTACCTGTTTATTTGCCACTGTGCCTTTAACAGATTCTTTTCCACATGCAATTTCTTTAGTCAGTGCAGAGAAAAATATATACATAAATACTCCAGCTCCATTTAAACACTTTATAAAGTATTCAACCCATATCTGCCGTTTCAAATTATTTTGGCAACACTGTAGTGGTCCAGGGGTTAAGGGTAGAAAAAAGGTCCAGTGGATTAGTAGACTCTAATGACAGCATTACTGAAATGAGAGAGTGATGTTAAAAGTACAGATCACTGATGCTGGCCCTTGTCTTGAACCCGGGAACATTACTGCACCATTTCACTGCCTCTTTATGGGAAGTGTCACCTACTGAGGATAAGTATTTTGGTTCAAGAAGTCACAGAGCCTAAAGGATACTGCAATGCTTAGGGTGGAATATGGGGCATGTACAATATATTTTGATAGATTGCTGGTTTGACAATTTGAAGCACTTGCTCAAACAAGATAGATTAATCATGAAAATGTGCTGATAACCTGGACACTAAAGACGGATTCAAAGTGGGTTTAATGATTCGACACAATGTGAAAGTGACTCTGGTCCACTGTTTCAGAGCCCTCTTGATTCCCTGTTCACTGAAGAATTCTAAGTCCACCAAAAGCAAGCAGTTACGTGTTTTCAGAGATGGCATTATGGCGTTGCGACCAGTGCGGACGCACTGGGCGATGACCTGGAAGGGGGTCACTGGCCTCCAGATGGCGCTGTGTTTAGCAATAACATACGATTTCAAATAACCTGCTGCACAACAATTCTGTGCGTTGAGCAATCAGGGGAAAAATGCCATGATAACTTATGTGATTAATGTTCCTGCTAGAGAGAGAGATCAGAGTATTGTCTCATCAGTTTTGACTCGCCATAATGTAGCGCAGAAGGATAATGCGCCACCTGCAAAGAGCAGATCTGTATTTTATGTGGATAGCTGAGTGGATTAGTGAAGCCAGCCTTTATCGGCGCTTTAAATCTAATTAATATATTTGAGAGAGGGTCAATCTAGAGATGAGGGGAGCTTTTGCCAGGTGTTAGAGAGGGATTCTGAGGAGGAGGTCCAGTGGCCGAACGAAAAGTGAGTGCAAAGTACATGGAGGAGGACCTTCAGGCCAGGGGCCCACCACCCTTGGACAGTGCCACAGTGGCCCGTGTATCTCAGGGCCCACTGCCCCGCAGAGGCAGGGGGGATATTGTTATACCACTGAGGTGGTCATGTAGGGAGGGACCAAAAAAGATCGCTGCACTGGGTGCCACCAGAGCTAAACCCAGCCCTGCGTGTTTTAATTGTCTTGCAAGGTTCTTTTTTTTGTAGTCATGCTAGGATTTTTTTTTATTTAGGCTTCTGCTTCCACTACTAGATCACCTCTGCCTCTTAAAGGTTTTACAGAAACAGAGAGTGACATATTCTCCCTGCTGGACCATGATGCCGCGCCTCCAAATGATCTGCAAGATCAGGTTAATGTATGTTAATGCTTGAGGCAATACAAGGAGACGAGATGGGCAGAATGAGAAAGAGGGGAGAGAGAGAGAACAAGAGAGTAGGAATGGGAGCGAAAGATGGCAAACTAGTAGAAGAGAAAGAGGAGAGAGAGCAGTAGACAGAGTGAGGGCGTTGAAAGTGGGGATGAGAGATTTTTCGAGTGGAAAGTAAGAGTTTTGCAGTGCAACAATCGCTATATAGAAGTAGCCGTGTCTACCTATTGACAGCAGAGGTGATAATCCAAAACACCAACAACCCCCTGGTCTGAGCCTGGAAATGGCAATGATAATCCTAAAGCATCCTTCTCATGCAAATATGCTGCTTTTACAGCCCACTGTAGAATGCATGGAGGGTCATCCTTTTTCTTTGTGTTTAATGTGGTACACGTGATGTGGATGGTGTCAGGTTGATTATGGTTGTAAGAAGACCATATGTTTTTCCTGCATGGGATAATTGTGAAGTTCTGCTTTGGGATGCTGTCAGTCCACAAGTCTGATCCTTGAGTCCTGCCCAGCACCATCAAGAGACAGGACTTCTTCAGTGCCGTCGAATCACCATGCACAACCACTGCACACGGATGCAGAATGTTTGTAAAGGAGTTATTTGTGAGGCATGGAGAGCCGTTACCTTACTGTCATGGAGGGCTGCACTGGAGCTCACAGGCAAACTGTGAGGGTGAAGGGCAATCCGAAGCAAGGTGTCCCCTTTCCACCACCGCAGAACTGGTCAGCTGTGTTCGGGGTACTGCGATACACAGTACTGCCAGTGAGTCTCCCAGCCATCTTGCTTCCACATAACATGAGTGGAGCAGAGGCTAGTGAATACACAAGGATGTAGGTCACAGAATGGCTCTGGAAAGGAGAGAGGGCTGTAGTTATGGGAAACATAAATACTTAGGACATTCACTTTGGTATTCTTTTAAATGCTTGCAACTGATAATGCTACTTACTGATATTCTTCACCCCCTCACTTAGCGCAACAGCTTTTTGTGAACCTGAATACATTACTGCATCTGCTTATTAATTTACTGCTTATTGGATGAAGTGATCATTTGTTCAAGTTTATTAAACACCTATCATTGACTAACTTTAACAAAGTGAAATAATGCGTTTGTACGATATTTGTCCACCACATTCCTACCCGGAACACCACAGGTGGTCATCGGCAGGCGGCTCAGTGAATGTGTGGACCAGTTAGCTGAAGAGATGTAGAAGAAGGCTTCCCAACGCAGCAACGCTATTTGCGGTATTTATCTGGACGGACTAAAATATCTGCATCTCAGTACTATATTGTGGGCATGGGTTCAGCCACCCACGGCAAGATGGGTCCTGTGGCTAAGTAATCAGTACTATAAGGTTTTCAGAGTAGTACCCCAATTTCCTTTTCACTCAAAACTCTCATGAGCATGACGGCTCTACTGAAACGAATGGAGGTCAGCTGAAGACACCGCCTCATGAGGATAGTGAGCAGGAGGGGCACATTAAAAAACTGAGAAGACCACTTGAAATCTCGAAAGCAGAGGAAAGAGTCCTTTATTCACAAATAGAGCTGAGGCTACACTCTTGGGAGCAAGGAAGAGATTTAAATCTTTCTAAAGTTAGTCTTTTTAAAGAGTAAAGCAGGCAAGCAGAAAGCCTCCAGAGTAGACAGTCAAATTGGCAGCACTCTCCTAGCAACGAACTAGGTCCTAGTCAAAAATAGAAAAGAAGCTCTATCTCCATGACCCAAATGATCCTTCAGGACAACATCAACCAAATACAATACAATGTTCAAAATGATTTCTTACTTACTGTAGCAAACAAAGCGCGTTGACTTTCTGTTTCTTTTTCCTGTTGCTGCAACACAGGTCAACACTCTAGCTTAACGTGCATAGATAATAATATATGCATATGTCTATACAAATAAATATAGATACCGCTAGAGATACAACTTTGCTTCTGTAAGAGAAAAATATAATGCTGTGACAAAATATAGTGTTGCGAAACACTTAGTAGGCAGGAACTTCATGAACACCCGATCCATTTCAGTATCCGTTGGCAAACAGATTAATCGACTTTATATCTTATGGCCCGTGGTTCATTTAAGGCTATGGATCCCAGATATGCCATTGTCTTTTCTGGGGCTTTCCCCTTCATCAGACCTGTCAGGACCTACATTCAATGACTCCTTAGCTATATTATGTGGCAACTTCAGAGGATTAGGACCTCACAAGAGGCAAAAGAAGTTCTGTTGAGTGTGAAATTTGAGAAAATCAATGGTAAATTGGAGTGCATTATAGGATGTTTTGAGGAGTGCAGCAGCATACTGGGAATTTGAAAGATTCTCAAGCACAAATGTAATTTCAAGCCTCCTCACTGAGGAAGAATATCACAGCATAAAAGCAAAGCAAGCAGATTTAGAAAATCGGTTTCAGCACGCAACTTAGGTTTGTGCAGATCCTACAACAGAGAGGGAGGAGACACCCTAATTGACAATGTACAAAAATGATTTAAAGAAGACATCCTCTTAGATTTTTAAAGGTATTTAACAATATATCTGGACCCACAGGATTCCATTTGCCCCGCCTGAACGTGGTGCATGGCCCTCTACTTTTGTAGTAGATTTTGTTGTATGGAACCCATTTTTTGATTGTCTCTGGAGTCTCTTTTCTTGTCCCCCAGCCACCACATTGTATCACACATATAGCACAAGATATTATTGTACCATGAGTGGTCCTTTGCTTCTAGATTATGTAACTCCTCTTGTGATCAGTCACTTACCATGTATTTGCTCATTTTGTGAAGAAATCATCCTTTTCTGTATTTTTATTGGATATGCATTAAACTGCCTTTGGTGTTTTCGGGCATAAAAGACCCGGTCAACATCTGTAATTTGGACATGAAGCTACTCAGTCCCTGTGTGCATGTATGGATAAACTGCCTATGAACTTGAATTAGTCTGTGTCTCTTTTCTTATGGTTTTACAGCTGTTGTAGTACATGTTGCAGATGTTATGATCCTGTGTAGGGTTCTATTCGAATATGTGCATAGGCAGTGGCAAGAGATACTGAATGTTTATGCAGGTTATTCCAGAATGTAATCAAACCAGTACTCTGGCAACAATTAATTGGCCAGCATCCAAAATTAAAATCGCTTTCAGCTAGCATGTTCCCTTTATTCCACGAACAAAGGACTCTACAAGAATTAGAGAGTCTGTTGTTGAAGTATAGAAATGGTTCTCAAGAGAAGGTCATTAATGCACAATCACCTTTTGGTGCATTGAGGTGCTCGGTGAGGTCAGAGAAATTCCCTGAAGTGAATCACAAGGCGCTATGTTGGAGGGAACAGGTGCTATTTGGCGGCTCATTATGGGAATGGTTATCTAGGGAAACAGGCTGATACTCGGAAAGGGAGGGATGCACAAGGAAGTAAAAAAATCATATGTTTCCGTTTACACAGCAGTTAACTTTGAGCACCTTTCCCAGCGTTATGGACTCAGAAGGACTAGACAGCAACTAGATACATTATTGCTTAAAACATTCGTGAAAAAAAATAAAAAGAGTTTAAGCCGTAATATTATATAGTAAACACGGGTACTGCAGTCCCAATAGAGTATGGTAGGATTTTAAAATCGCTCTTGGTTGGGGGTGTAATATGAACTTACTTTATTAGATTCCTTAAAATCAAACAGCAACAGATGATGAAACTGAAAATAGGCAAAGAGTAAGTCTGGGGATTACTATCTCCAATTAAGAAGTTGTAAATGGTGGGGCAGTTAGATATCAAGTGTATGAAGAACACAGGAAAAATGCAACAAACCAGAGAAACAGGAATGAATAAAAGATAAACATGGCTTCCTATCACAGTATTAGCAGCTACCACAAGATTAGTCCAACGGATCTTGTGCTGACACAGGGACATCATTTGAGAAAGAATCGAAGATTCCCAGCTCATCTTTGATGGAACAACTATTATCACTTGCACTTTATCTGAAGAGAATATAGGGGAGGTTACATCTATCCTTTCCAACTATGTGGGTTGTGGTGATGATTCCTTTCCAGGCATGCTATGAAATGTTTTCATAAGTGTAATAAAGGGAACATTAATATATCTATGAAATCACTAGCTAGTCAAAGGTAGGTTTATCTATTCTTTAAAATTGGGAATTTTAGTCAACTTTGAAACTCGGAAATCCATGAACCGTGCAGTCCTCCTATCTGTTGCTTATGTTACTCAACACGGAATGTAACATACTGGCTATCCCTTAATCCAATACGATTACAATTTATTTCAACGGGATGAAGTTGCACATTGATTGGCAAACCTATCCCAGTCCTCCCCAATGCATCTTGGTAAATGTAGAAAATAACAATCTGTTTACTTACAAGATTACAACTCATGCTGATCAATTGATCTAGCTAGATCAGCATGGATTAATTTCTTCCTGCCAGGTAGCCCGCAAAACACAATAGTTGGAGGATGCAATTCTTAGAAAAGGGGAAATGAGTTTTTATATCCCAATTAGATCAGAGAAGGTGCTTGTCCTCTTTAACTAGGAGTTCATGTTCTCTTTCTCAGTTATAATGATTTCCCCTACACTATTCAAAGGGTTACTCTCAAGTCTACATCACATCAGGGCTCTCTAAACTCCCTAATTATCAACTTGCAAAATGTGCAAGAGGAGATAGTAACAAAAGGGACTCATCAGGAGTGCCCCATGCCTCCAGTTCTTTTTATCGACCATTGGCTATCTCGATTTCATTATTTATGTTCAATTGAAATTAAAATTGAGACATGATATGACATTGTTCCTAGAGGCTGTTGTTCAAATATAGAAAAAACTGTAAGCCATTATGAAAACCCTCAAAAAACAGCGGTTCTACAGTTTAATGATCCATACTTGCGACTCATTCTTGATTTTTGCAACACATTCGTTTTTTAGTATGACAGAATGTCTGTTTTCAAATGTTAGTTGGGGAGACGACTTTCTTTAAGCATATAATGATTCTGTGTGTCTGTATAGCTACCCTTTGCTTGACAAATATTGATTTTACGACTCACATTACTCTGAAGTATAATTCATGCTTTATTGTCTCTCTATGTAAGACTATTATTTTTCAAACTTATTTTCCACCTAACGATCAAGGATGAAGGGCATGGATTATTAGCCTGATTTGCGAATGATTATCATAGCTGCAAGCAACTGTATTTAAGATCCTGATCAATTTAACAGAAACACTAGTGAGATGTTCATAGAGTATTTTTGCAGATGCAGAGCTCTACTGTGAAACGAAATTATTTTATTGCAAAACGGCAATTGTATTACTTGGTGCAAAAACAGTTTCATTGTGGAAATGTCCTGTATCACTTTGCTTCCTTTTCGCCCACTGTCCAATTTCTGGATTAATCCATCATAACTTACATTTTCAATTTTCTGGAATCATTTAATGCCCTCAATAATTTGCAAGCTACTTCCTGCCAAGGAAAATGGGCATAATCTGTTCTTAACATGAACGTATATCCGTTTTTAAAAAATAGACCTACACAACCAGGGTTGCTAGGGTGCTTCACAAAGAAGGATATGTGTTGCTTCTAAAATTTATAAGAGACAAGAGAACATTTAGCATGAATCATTGAAGCCGTATAAGAGAAAGCTGATAAGATCTGAAGCAGCAAAAGAGGTGTGTTGTGAAGTTCCTTGAGAAGGAACAATGAATGCATAGAATTTAAAGCTCAGTGGTGAAAACGTTCTAAGAGGCAGCTGCTACACCTTTGAGTAATAATTTTTTTCTTGGGGGACTTTTAAATTTAGTATATCCAAGAAAGAGGGATTCTTTACTTCTATGGCTTCTCGTTCCTTTCTGCAAGGAGTATATCAAGGGCTATATGGGCGCACAATCATCTTGCTTTGTTTTCTTTGATATCACCCATTCAGTCAAGACAGTCAAATAAAATGGCTTGTTACGAACATTGAAATTGAGCCTTGCTTTAGGGTTCAGCTTTCTTTTTGTTTGATTCTTCACTGATGCCAGTAGATCTCGGTAAGTCACGGAGACTGGTCCTCTGGACATACTGCCTTCTGTTTCTTTTTGAGTTGCATCAGTCTTGCTGGAAAGTCATGTTCTAAGGCAAAACTTCATAAACATATGCTAGGATTTCAGAGGGGCACCGACAGGAACTAGCTATCGAGATCAAACAGAGATCCGACCCTTTGAGAATAAATGTCTTTATCTGCATCATTCTTTTATCCTGCAGGCATTGCATCCGTTTTGACATCACTCAAGGACAGCAGCACAGTACTTTGTGGCTCACTTGGTGGTTTTTACTTCAGTATTTAATATGTATTTGTCTTGCCCCTTACTTCCCTAATTATACTGTTCATGTATTGTATTGTGTTTGCCTTCATTATAGCCAGGTAGCAACATTGAGCTATTATATAACTGTGTGTGTATTTGTCATTGCTTGAGTTTCATTCTTCTGAATTGGCAAGCTAGCCTTCTATTACAGCTGTTATGTGGGTGGCTTACAGGGCTAATGGTGAGTGAGCAGAAATCCTACACACAACATTGTGGGGCATGCCTGCTTTACAGGGCAGCACATAGATAATACCTTTATTGGAAGTATGATTTTCCGAATATTAATAGACAAAATTGATCTATGAACCACCAAGAGTCACCATGAGTTTGAGAGACCCACCAGTGAATGTTATAGGATCAATTTTGAAATCAAGTTACCTGAGCCACATCACTATATCCACCACCAATGCAGTTAGCCTTTTCAGACTCTTTTGGGCTGGAATCCTTTTGTGTTTCTAATACACAATTCAAAAGTCTGACATTCCTAACCATCCAGCAGACACCAGAAAGGTTATTTGCATATCGCTGGTAATGTACTTGCTGACTTGTGGTTAACTATATATATAGGCAAACATTCCACCTCTCCTTATATATGCTCTTTTGGATGCCATAGATAAGTTTTTAAGACATGTTGTTATTAGTAATATCTTTGTAGATATGCTTTTACAAATATGGCCTACACTCAAACCTATTTTGTGCACTTTTTTAAACTTCTGTATGTCTCTTCACTCTGGCAACATATGTTTTCTGTTTTTCTTTTCCTTGCAGGTCCCACATATGTAAGATTGTGGAATCATTCTCCAGCTTGTCCTAGCCTAGACCATGGAGCACTATGAAAGCACCGAGAGCCAGTTTTTTTCCAGTCACATGGGAGAGTCGGTTAAGGACTCACGTCCTGGGCATAAGTTACATTACAGTTGCCAGGAATTTTTGTTTATTTAGTTTGCATGACCTGTGTACAGTTTGTGAGGTTACCTGCGGCAGAAGTAGATAATGAATCTATTGGTAATGCCCATCTGGGCACTAATTCAACAAACAAAGTAAATAAGAAAGAAAGGGGGACAGGATAGGAATACCCTGACCCCGCCTTGCATTAAAAAAGATGTTATTTTCAATTTTGCAGTAAGTTTGCAGTTGGACCTGCAAATTTGCGGCAAAATTGAAGAAAAAATATGGCGTGGGCTTCTGTGCTACTATTAAAGGAAGACCCCAGATGAGCCAAAACCCTGGGGCATATGAAAAATATAGGAGGGAGTGCATGGGTTCCCCTCCTAGGGTTTAATCATATTCCAGAGACCACCACCTCCCAAAGGTTTTTAATTTAAATTATGTGGGGGTACCCTCATGGCACCTCTGCACCCCAGGGACCACCACCTCCCCAGGGCTTCTTTAATTATTAAAAGGGGGTCCTCTCAGGAACCACCACCTCCCTGGGGCTTTAGAAGTAAAAATGTGGGGCTGCGCTGACCCCCAGCATGCCCCAAGGGGCAGCACAACCAGAAGGCTTTAACATTTATTAATGGGGTGCCATGCAGCCCTATATACCACGCTGGGGACCGTCACCTCCCCTGGGCTTTTTGTTTAAAGAATGCAGGGGATGTGTGGTACCCACAAAACCCCAGGGGCCGCCACCTCCCCGGGGCTTTAAATTAAATTATTGCTGGGGGTGCAGCATGGCCCCCCCTGCAACCCCAGGGACCGCCACTTCACCGGGCTTTTGACAAATTGAAGGCCACACCAGGCAGCACCACCTCAACAGGGCAAATTCACAGCAAGGAGCGGGGCACGTGGCCACACTCCTGGAGCCATAGCTTACCTTGTGATCCAACGCCCCCCCCCCCCCCCCACACCCCCCAGGGTAGCCTCTGCTATGTCCCAGGATAGCAGCTTGCTATGGCTTGACGGGAGCATTACTTCTCCTGGAAAGCCTTAGCAAATGTTGCTTCGCTTACAGCATGCAAGAACATTTAAAATGCTCTTGCTTGCTGAAAGCCGAGCAGAATTGCTTTTGGACAGAGGGAGCTGCAGGTTCAACTGCTCCCTTTGTCCAAAAGCAATGCCGGCTCCCGCAGGATGCAGGGAACTAGAAAGGACTGTGGAGGCCTTTAGGTTCCCCGTGCGGTTCCCATGAATAACACATGGGTGCCTTGGGTGGGACCAGGGCATCCACAATAGAGGCTGGGCCATGGGAGATGGGCTCCCAGGGACCAAAATCAGCCCTTTATTTGATTTTTTTAAAGACTGGGCCCAGGAAAATGGGGTCCTGGGGCAGAAATCGGCCTGAGGAGGGGTCACATGGCCTGCCTTCCATTAGAAAAAGGGCTGGCCTTGGGGGATGGGGTCCCTGCTGCCCAGAACAGCCCAGAGAAGGAGGGCGACATCGCCCCCCTTCCTAAAATATAAAATAAATAATAGTCAAGTCACCTGAGGCCCGCCTCCTTTCTCCATCACTCTGCAAACGCCCCTCCTTGTACACTGCTGGTGGATTGATAAAGTCCCCTTGGGTCCAGAGAGTCCTTGGGGGCCCACACGCCCTGCTGTTACCTCCAGTAAACCCACAAAGTAGGATTTCTGAGAGGTCTTTGGAGGCCACGCCCCCTTTCTCAAACCACTTTACAACGCACCTCCTGGTGTACTGCTAGTTGGGGGAAGAAATCCCCTTGGCTGCTGAGGGTCCTTGGGGGCAACTACCCCTCCTGTTACCTCTAGTAAGTTCCAGAGAGAGTGATTTGTTATGTTATGTTATTTAATTTTTGTATTTCTGTGAGGATTTCAGAGAACATGCCCCCTTTCTCGCCCACTCTGCAAATGTGAATACCGGTTAAAAAAGCATAAAAAATCACTTTAAAAACAAAGGTTACTCAGACGTCAATGTTAGGAAATAGATTTAGAAAAACCTTTGAAATTCATTGAAAATAACAAAAATTACAGGGATGTTATAGTTAGGGAATGCAGTTAAAACAACCTTAGAAATTATGTGGAAAAAAAACTAAGGTTACAGGGAAGTTATAGTTAGGCTCAGATTTCCCTCATACAAAATAAGTGAAATTCAGCAGTTATAGTTACCTGAGCTAACTATAATTTACGCAACCTGGAATGCACTGCTTATGACCTCATATATTAGACCACTCATGACCTGGTCAGTGACATCACTGATGGCATCACTCAAGACATCTAAAATGACATCACTGATGATATCATCCCATGAGTGTAAGTGTTTCATAAATGTTTCTGAGACTTAAAGATATATACTAAGCTTGTGCAAAACCAGCACAAGTCAGCAGTTATAGTTACCTGAACTAACTATAACTAAGGGCCCCCACAATGCACTGCTTATGACCTCACATATTACATCACTCATGACATGGTGAGTGACATCACTCATGACATCTCAAATTAAATTATTGGTGACATTATCCACAGAATCTCTCACACACCAACTCATAACCCCATGCACCTCTCATACACCCACTCACACAACTCACATACCCATTCAGAGACCCATGCAAGTACTTACACAACCACTCACTTATTCACAGAGCCACTCACACACCCACTCACTCACAGAGCCTGATCATACAGCCAGTGACTACTCCATACAGCAACTAACACAGCCCCACTCTCACCCATACAGCTACTGACACACCGATTTATTAAGCCCTTGGCTGTGGGGCACATTCCCCTGCTGTGCTGGGGGGGGGGCGCACACAGCGCCCCGGTGCTCATGACGAGCTCAGCTCCTCATGAGCCATGGTTCTCGTGTTCTCATGACGAGCTCAGCTCGTCACGGCCACGCCTGTTTAAAGGAATGCTCAGCACAGCAGGGGAATTAGCCCCGCGTGTGATCGATCCATGGCTCATGACGAGCTCAGCTCGTCATGAGCACACAGGAACCGTGGCTCATGATGAGCTCAGCTCGTCATGAGCATGGGAGGCGTTAACCTATACAGTCGCTCAATCTCCCACGCACTCACCCATAAAGCCTCTCATTAGAGCCACTCCTTACCCATGCAACCACTCTCACACTCACTGAAAGACCCTAACAACCCCTTACATACCCATACAACCACGTACTTACCCGTTCACACATCCATGCAACCACTCACACTGCCACTCAATCACCCATACAGACATTCACTCTTCCATAAAGCCTCTCATACACCAACGCACTTAAGAACTCACTCAGACAGCCACTCACTCACCCAATCAGCCACTTACACAAGTCCCTTACTCATGCAGCCATTCAGACACCCACTCACTCACCTATACTGTCACTGACATACCCACTCACCAACCCTTCAGCCACTCACACACCCACTCACTCACCCATACAGCCACTAACACACCCACTCACTCACCAATACAGCCACTCTCACAGCCACTAAGTCACCCACACGGCTACTCAGACACCCACTTATACACCTATACTGCCACTCACATGCCCACTCATACACTTATAAGCCACTCAGACACCCACTCACACGCAGATGCACACAATCACACAGCCACTCACATAAACTATGTTAAAAAAAAAGGAATCACTCCTAAGTTGCACAAAAAGTATACAAATGTAACTTTTGTTGTACCTTAGTATATACTTATATCACTCAAATATTTTTAGAAACACTGACAATCACAGGAGGATGTAGTCAGTGATGTCGTGAGCGATGTCATTTGATATGTCATGAGTGATGTCATCAGTGATGTCACTGACCATGTCATGAGTGATGTAATATGTGCAGTCATAAGCAGTGCATGCGAGGGCGTAATTTATAGTTAACTCAGGTATTTATAATACCTGAATTTCACTGGCTTTGTGAGAGTGAAATCTGAGCCTAAATTTATTGTCACTGTAACCTTTGTTTTTTTCTGTGAATATATATATATATTACCTTATTGGATCCAATTCCTAAACCCTACCCAACCTAAACTAAAAATACCCTTGCCTCCCAAATTGTTCTACCCGCCCTAAACCCTAAAAACCCTTGCCTCCCAAATAGATCACCCATCCTAAACACTAAAAATACACTTGACAACCAAATACTCCTACCCACCCTAAACCCTAAAAATGCCCTTGCCATCCAAATGCCCTCGCCTACCCTAAAACCTATAAATACCCTAGCCACACAATACCTGCACCCACCCCATAACACTAAATACGCCTTTGCCCTAATATGTATATCATACACTCAACTGTAACATACTTACATTTTTGTAGTAAAAATATGCATCGTAAAGGCATATGTGTGGTAAATGTTTGCACGGTAAAGTCATGCGTGGTAAAGACATGCACATTATAATGAATGTGTCGTATAGGTATTGCGTGGAAGCAACCACTTTGTAAAGCCTCTTTCCCTTCTCTGAGCACAGGAACGGCGGATGGGTGTTAACTGCCCTCTCAGACTAAACAGGGGCAGTTGGCAGAGCAAAGGGCAACTTTAGCAGTACTTTATTGTATTTGGGAATGCCAGGAAGGCTTCTCTTATTCATTCTTAGGGCACTTATAAGCAGTTCTGCTGCAGTCACAATGAGAGATTGTGTGGGTGGTAATCAGTTTGGACCCTGTGAGTTGGCAGGAAAGTTCATCTGAATAGAGGAGCAGTCAATGAACGGACAACTGGCCTGCCTGGCAGGCAAAGCCAAAGGGCACTTCCATATTTAAACAGGCGCTCATGAGTAATTTTACATTAAGACAGAGAGTAAGTGCTGCAAAAGGAAGAAGACGCACCATGAGAAAACCGGTAAGATTGGGTGGGAGAAATTTTCCAATTACTGGCAATTGCCCAGTGTTGGACCTAGGGTCACATAGGGTAGCTTGGCACTAAGTGGGAAGGCCTAACTCCAAGGAACATGTGCAAAGTTTGCGTCACACCCTTCAGTAACAGAACATCCATCCACTCAAAAATAAGGCCACTACACCAATTTTGGAAAAATACGAGCTGTTTTATAAAATTTCTTTGTTGATTTAATGACTTGTTATCAGGTTTCAATACATCATATAATCTCAAATGTCATTATTACTTTACAACACATTTTTTATGACATTAGCAACCTTTCTAGGAAATGCTCCTGTAATTCAAACAAGTTTTTCACATACTTCAGCTCTAGATCAAGTTTCTGCAATTGACAAACTCCATTACAAAACAAAGAAGCTGAACTTTACCGCCACAGTCTCAAGGATATTTCATACAAGACATTCAGGTTTACAACTCCAGCTTCAGTAATGTAATACACTGGTTGTACTATGTGAAACCCCAAAAAGGGAATGACAGGTAGTTACTTCCTATGTTTCAGGGCTACTTTAACTTGTCCCTGGACCCACTTTAGGCTATGTGGCCCCTTTCATAAAGCGCTGTGTTTCTAGGACAGTTGCAGCTCCTACACCCTTTCTTTACCCCTAGTTTGCCCCCCGACTTCCCGGGACTCCGGATTAGGTAGAATATTAGTGCTTAGCCCCGTTTGGGCGGAGAAACATCCGGACACCAAGGGTAATGATTCTTCCACTATACTCCTACTCGGGAGCCAGTACACTCCCTGAGGAATAATTTTCAGTCTCCCCTGCCGTTTCATCACTCTCCCCGTGACGGTCCCCACCTCCCTCCAGGCGTGGGGCCCCGGCTTACTTGTCTCCGATTCGGATTGCCGGTTAGGTTGCTAAGACGCCAATACCTGGGGACACAAGGCGCTTACGGACACTCTGGTTTTCTTCCGTCTCGGTCCCGGGTTGAGATGCTCCTCTCTCGGAGGGGTCGTTGTACACAGACTTCACCGCCCGGTGCACTCCTCAGCTACCGGCACCTCTGAGTCTGCGTAGCCGTCGACGCTGTGGCACTACCCCTGGCGTTTCCTCTCAGACTGCTGGGCTTGCGCAGAAGACGACGCGGCTGCACTTCCTCCAACACTCTCGCCTGGCCGCTCCCTCTTCGCTGTCTCCTCACGCAGGGGTCCCGCCTCTCTCGATCCGCCTCTTTCGTCGCTGCCTCACTTCCTCGGTCACCCTCCAGCACTTCACCAACTCGCAGAGGGAGTCGGTGCCGGTCACATGGGGTGTGGAAGCCGAAGCAGGCTTCTCCTGTCTTCGGGTCTGTCCCTTTTTGGCAGCGGGCTGGGCCATTGTTCCAGGCTCCAACCCGGGCAATCTCCCCCTCCGGGCAGTCGCAGACCTTGTGCTTACACAGGCCCAGTCAGGTGTACCCAGCATCTCTGAATGAGTCCGGTATTCCACCTCTCTCCAAGCATTGTGCTCCATGTCATTCCCCAGCAGGCAATCGACTGGCACGGCAGGGCTTACGGCAACTCGAAGTGAACCTGCAACCCCTTCCCACTCAAAGGGAACCTCAGCCATAGGGTAGTGGCCCATTCTGCCGTCAGCCATCGCGGCAGGGTGGAGTGCATTGGGAATCACCTACTCTGGAGACACCAGTTGACTTCTTACCATAGTCATACTGGCTCCTGTATCTCTCAGAGCCTCCCCTCTCTGGCCATTGATGGTGATCCATTGCCCATTTGCCCATACTTAGTAGTATTTGGGGGCACCTGGATCTTAGGAACCATCTCCCGATCTCCCAGGGACACTAAGGTGACACCCGCCCACTCACCCCCATTATCTAAGGGCAACTCCTCCCCGAGCGCTACACTATCTACTCCCGGGGCTTTTCCTCCGGTGGGAGGGGGTGGTCTCTTTGGGCATTTGACATCTCCCTTATAATGTCCAACACCAACACACTCGAAGCAGTGGACAGCCCTTGGCTGCTGGCTTTGGCCAGGATGAGGGTTTCTGGGCGGGTTAGCCTTAGGGGTGAAACCTGTTCCCTTTCCCTGGAAACTGTTTTGGGGACCTTTAGAGAACTCCCGCTTTTTATCTCCCCCCTCCTTCTTCTGAGGGGCGCCCTGTCCGGTCCTTTGGGAATCCCCTCCAGTCCCCTTTGAGGACACCCGGGTACTTGCCCAGATGTCCGCCTCCTCTGCAAGCTTCCGGGGGTTGGTCAGCTTGCTGTCCACCAGGTGTTGGCGCAGCTCGGGAAAACATTTCTCGAGTAGATGCTCTTTAAGAAAAAGGTCATACAACCCCTCATAGTCCTTCACCTCTCTGCCCTGTACCCAGCCCTCCAATGCCTTCCTCGCATAGTCCAGGAAATCCACCCAGTTTTGGGTGCTTAACTTGTGGCTCCCCCTGAACTTTTGGCGATACTTTTCTGGGGTTAGCCCAAACTTTTTGATTAACGCTACCTTCGCGGTGGGGTAGTGGGTCTGCTCCTCCTGTTTAGGGCCAATAATGTGTCCCGACCAGTGGGAGGCATATACTTATATAACCCACCCCCCCAGTGTTTCTCCTGGATCCCATGGGCTCTTAAAGAAACCTCATAGGCAGCCAGCCACTTGGCAATGTCATCCCCTTGGCTATAGCTGGCAACTATGTCTTTAGGTATGTAGGGTCTGGACTCCCTGGTTGGTTCTCTTATTTCACTGCCACCATTAGGGGAGTTGGAGGATCCTAATTGTAGGGCCTTGAGTTCTAGCTCCCTTAGTTTAAGCTCATGAGCCATCCTCTGTTCCTCCCTCTCCTGTTCTAATCTGGCTAACTCCCACTTCAGCTGCCTTTTCTCCCTCCTGTCTGTTAGTTCAGCTTCGGTCAAGCTTCCTCCGGAGACACTACTGCCCCTCCTTGAGTAGGTCATCGGTCCTGGAAGTAGAATTACCATCTCAGGATGGAACAATCCCTCTACCCCTATGACTGTGTCCCGGTCCGTCCCCTCTTCCTCCTCCTTCCCTTCTCCATGTGCTGCCACCCAAGCCCGCAAACTGGTCTGGAGTTCCCCCTTCTTGGCACCACGCTTAAAGAACACTCCCATCTTTTGACAAAAGTTCTTAAGCTGGGCTACAGAATAAGTGTCCAGTTCTTCCAAAGCAAATTCCATTTTGCTGAAAAGCAATGTAGGGACAAGCACACAAAAAGAATAGATTCACAAGGGGCAATTTGAAGCTACCTCCACCCACCACCAGGAATGAATTTAGAAAAAGCAAAAGTAGTAATTGGGAAGTCCGCCAGGAGAAAACTCCAGGTGTAGGCCTGTGGGGTATGCTTTGTTACTTCAGAGTAGACGCAAACACAGTTCGGATCCCACCGCTAGACACCAATTATGTTGGACCTAGGGAATCCCAAGTCACATAGGGTAGCTTGGCACTAAGTGGGAAGGCCTAACTCCAAGGAACATGTGCAAAGTTTGCGTAACACCCTTCAGTAACAGAACATCCATCCACTCAAAAATAAGGACACTACACCAATTTTGGAAAAATACGAGCTGTTTTATAAAATTTCTTTGTTGATTTAACAACTATCAGGTTTCAATACATCATATAATCTCACATGTCATTATTACTTTACAACACATTTTTTATGACATTAGCAACCTTTCTAGGAAATGCTCCTGTAATTCAAACACGTTTTCCACATACTTCAGCTCTAGATCAAGTTTCTGCAATTGACAAACTCCTTTACAAAACAAAGAAGCTGAACTTTACCACCACAGTCTCAAGGATATTTCTTACAAGACATTCAGGTTTACAACTCCAGCTTCAGTAATGTAATACACTGGTTGTACTATGTGAAACCCCAAAAAGGGAATGACAGGTAGTTACTTCCTATGTTTCAGGGCTACTTTAACTTGTCCCTGGACCCACTTTAGGCTATGTGGCCCCTTCATAAAGCGCTGTGTTTCTAGGACAGTTGCAGCTTCTTCACCCTTTCTTTACCCCAGTTCGGCCCCCGACTTCCCGGGACTCCGGATTAGGTAGAATATTAGTGCTTAGCACCGTTTGGGCGGAGAAACATCCGGACACCAAGGGTAATGATTCTTCCACTATACTCCTACTCGGGAGCCAGTACACTACGTGAGGTGTAATTTTCAGTCTCCCCTGCCGTTTCGTCACTCTCCCCGTGATGGTCCCCACCTCCCTCCAGGCGTGCGGCGACGGCTTACTTGTCTCCGATTTGGATTGCCGGTTAGGTTGCTAAGACGCCAATACCTGCGGACACAAGGCGCTTACGGACACTCTGGTTTTCTGCCGTCTCGGTCCCGGGTTGAGATGCTCCTCTCTCGGAGGAGTCGTTGTACACAGACTTCACCGCCCGGTGCACTCCTCAGCTACCGACACCTCTGAGTCTGCGCAGCCGTCGACGCTGTGGCACTACCCCTGGCGTTTCCTCTCAGACTGCTGGGCTTGCGCAGAAGACGACGCGGCTCCACTTCCTCCGACGCTCTCGCCTGTCCGCTCCCTCTTTGCTGTCTCCTCACGCCGGGGTCCCGCCTCTCTCGATCCGCCTCTTCCGTCGCTGCCTCACTTCCTCGGTCACCCTCCAGCACTTCCCCAACTCGCAGAGGGAGTCGGTGCCGGACAGAGCCCTTACCCCACGCAGAGTTGTCAGTTGGACACGCCAGGTTCCGGGTCACGGTCAGATCTTGAAGAAGGAAGCGCTAGCTCCTTAAATGCTTTAGGGGGAAAGCTCTCAGCGCCGCAGTTGATAGAGCGATCCTTCAGGATTAGGCTTCACCCCTTCTTACAAGCGCGACTCTTCTCAGAAACCTCAGAGACTTTAGTATGTCCTGGAGAGGTCGTACAAGGATTTTAGGAATGGGTTACCCTGGTAGGGTTTGGTCAACACGGGTGGGTACAGGTCAGTACAGGAGTTGAGTCTGCCCACATATCAATTCCGCTCCTGGTCAAGCGCTGTCCTCTCCCTCAGAGTCGCCTCCCTCCTCACCAGTTCCACTTCTAGCAATCACTGGACAACACAACATGGCTGCCTCGCATCCTGCCTTATATAGATACCCCTTCAGAGGTCCAGCAAAGTCCAGAAGGTTCTGGAAGGTCTCTATATTACCCTATGGGACTTCCTCAGAGGATGGCAGTTGTGGCAGTTAATGGCCACCATTTTGTGAGTCCCATACTTTTCTAGTCAGAAAAGGCACCTAGGCCTCAAATAAAGAAAACTATGTGGGCAAAGAACATCTAACCCCCAGGTCACCACCACAAAAAAATACTCCAGTGGACATACAATTTTTTAAAAGGTTATGAGGGGCAAAAAGGGGACAAAATAAATAAATATAAGGAGGGGCTACGCAAAGGGCTGACAGGTCTAACACCCAGGATAAATCTGGAACTTCACCATCCCCTCCTCAGAACATTCCTGGACTTGGGAAGATTCCACCTAAAAAGAAAGGCCCTGCTGGAAGAAGATTCCTAAATCCTGGTTCATGCTGAAAGAAGAGGACTTACTTAAAGACTCGAGGACTTCTAATATCTGCTTGCCCCCAGGGACTAGAACTGCTCTCCAAGGATCAAGGGGCACAAAAAGCACAAGGACTACTGACTCCAAAAGGGCCCAGGTGACCACACAGAACTGTACCGGGAAGGATACCTGGCTGGGGAGAGACCCAGTGCCTAGAATCCTGCCCTGAGGAGCTCAGGATTGCAGAGTGACCAGAAGAGACTTTTCCTGTAGTTGGATAAAAGTCAGACTTAGTCATTTTTTCCTCTTCTGGAAGACCAGGGCAAGGTGCTCAGGTTTGCCCATTGTGTTGAGAGCAAGCCACAATGGTTGTTTTATGGCCCAGGATGGCATATATCCGAAGTAAGGGTGATTACTTTCTGTAGTGCACTTTCCAAACTGATGGTTAATTATGCAGTAATCCAAAAAAAGAAATCACTGACATGGAGTTAAAAGTTACTAGCATTAAAAACGTTTACGGCACTGGTAGACGAAGGATGAGATGACCAAGGCCTACCAACTGCCAGGTAGTAGAAGGAAATTATCAACTAAAGCTTAAAGTCAAAAAGGCAATTAAAACATTGTAAATAAGTACCAGAAGCTTTGCAAAGTACAGCTCTTCAATATAAGGCTCTTAAAATTCCCAAATTTCACCTGGAAGAGGAAACAGAATGCAGGAAATAACAAGCATTTGCAATGCAATAGGTCTTGCATTAGGAAAGTTTGAGCTATTGGAATTGTAAATGACAATTTTTTTAGTTAGGTTTTGTTTTTGAAAATAGCGAAATTAATAGCTTTGTCATTTACAATGCCAATAGTTATAATTTTTGCAAATGTGACACATATTGCACTTGTAATGCAATATGTGTTGTATTTACGTGACTTACATGTATTGATATTACAAATAACAATGGGTTTTCATTTTTTTTTACATAATTAATACTTAAATAAAAGGTATTATAATTTATAATGGCAATAGCTTAAACTTTTGTAAATAACTTGTGAAGATTATGTTCTGTGTCTTTTATTGTTACAAAACTCCTAGAACAGAAGTGAAATATTAACATGTTTTTGTTACATTTGTAATAAAGCTTGAAACATTGAAAGAACATATTTGAAGTAGTTGTTGAATGGTTGCACAGATTGATGTTGTGGTGGCGAATGAGTGATGCGGGGTGAGGATGTGAGAGGGTGTTTGAGGGTGAGAGGGGGTGTGAGGGTGAGAGTGAGGGTGAGTGAGGGTGAGTGAGGGTGGGTGAGGGTGGGTGAGGGTGGGTGAGGGTGAGAGGGGGTGAGGGTGTGTGTGTGTGTGAGGGTGAGTGTGAGGGTGAAGGGGTGTGTGTGGGGGTGAAGGGGTGTGTGAGGGTGAGGGGGGTGTGAGGGTGAGGGGGGGTGTGAGGGTGAGGGGGGTGTGAGGGTGAGGGGGTGTGTGAGGGTGAGGAGGTGTGTGAGGGTGAGTGAGGGAGGGTGAAGGGGGTGAGTGAGGGTGTGTGGCCGAGGAGGTGTGAGGGTGTGTGAGGATGAGTGAGGCTTTGATTGTGTGAGGGTGAGTGTGTGATGGTGTGAGGGTGAGTGAGGGTTTGATGGTGTGAGGGTGAGGGTGCGAGGATGTGAGAGGGTGGGGTGATGTGAGGGTGTGTGAGGGTTGTGAGGGTGAGGGGGGTGTGAGGGTGAGTGAGGGTGTGAGGGTGAGTGAGGGTGTGAGGGTGACTAGGAGAAGCTGGCAGTGTAGTTCTCCGGTTCCACACCTAGTGTCACAACAGAGATCTTGATGTTACTGCAAAAGCCTACTGCCTCCAACACAACACAGCTGAGTGTTTCAGATTGAAAAACAGACAGGGATGGGCATGTAGTGCAGGTAGTGGGCACCAGTACCTATTTTCGAGGTCCAATAATTATTTTTCGTCATCTGACTTTGGTGTAGAGCACAACAGAGAAAGGCTAAAAAGGAAGAAAGGATAAGAAAACTGGTACTAAAACAGCAGGGGTAAGAAAAAGAACCTGGAAAGTGAGGTATAAGACAGAAAGAGTAAAGTGGTCTAAGAAAGGTTGATGAGGTGGAATCAAAACAAGGCAGCCTCAGTATTCAACAATCCCAGTATTCAGTAGAATCTGTGGTTAACTCCCAAGAAAACTGAGCTCCGGCACTTTTAGGCATATATTATTTTACAAATTAAGCGCCGGAATAGAGGTTTAGCTAGACTCTTTTCATTGTGTAAGTGTTACATCATCCTCCGGCTCAACAGCCACATCTCTACTGGTGAAGAAAAGAGAGCAAAAGAGCTTCCAACCACACCCACACACAGAAGGTGCTGACTGGTTGTGCAAGTCTGCTTGTACATAGCTGTGCTCAGTCACTGAGTTCAAATACACTCCCTTGAGTAGAACCAGACAGCAGGGAATCTGAAGAACCAGGGATGGATCTATGTGCGCCCACCTTGTTTCTGGCAGCAGCAGGGTAAAAGGATGCCTCTTGCACCTGGAGTGGAAAGGAAGCATGTAAGAGCGGCCTGGGGTCAAATGTCATGAACTGCAAACCGGAACAGTTAACAAGACTCAGAGGGATGCTAGTGTCCCACACCAACGCAGGAATTCCAGACACATGAAGCCACAAAACAAACAAGAATGTTTCAGCCAATAAATTACGCAAATTCTCCATGACTTGAAACGTGAGAATCCCCAGCTGTGAGACTGCATGAATATCCACGCCACCAGAAACTGGTCTGAGGCGGGACAGAGATAATGAATGACACGCGAAGCGCCATGACATTCCCCATTATAAAGCCTTGCATTCAGGCACTTTTAGGAATAGGTGAGTAAGTCACTAAGGTGCATGATTTTTATTTTATTTGAAATGTTTTATATAGCGTTGCCTAGACCCGGAGGTATCAGAGCGCTTTACATGAGTATCAGACCATAGTTACAGGTTACACATTTGGTAAGTCACGGTTAGTAAGTCACTAAGGTGCACGGTTAATTAAAGGGGGAGGGGAGCCATGTCTGCGGCAGCCGTGGCCTGCGGGGTTGGCAGTCATCGTGGCAGAGTGGGAGTCCGCTGTGGGGCCTCTTCTGCCCAAGGGCACCACTCCCAGCTTCTCCACCCACCAGACTCAGAGGTACAATTCAAACTCGAGAAGTGTCCTCTCCCGGTCATGCTTTCATTAGAAAAATGTTACCATTCCTGAAGAGGAGCCGCCTGCCAGACTGCACATCCGGGTGAAAGTGGAGGAGGAAACTAAACAACCGAGACGAGGAATTAATATCACGAGACAAGTAGTGGCGTTGAAGGGCGCGCTGGGATCGTGCAGGTCCTAAAAGAGGCAGCACCGAGTCAAGCAAAGCCCTCCAACTTTTTTGGATCAAATGACAGCACTAAAATGTTTACAACAATTCCCAAACGACATGAATGACACAAGGCCATGCATGCTAGAGAGGGGCACTCGTGGTCCCGGTAGAATCCAAGAGAAGGTGCCATTACCGAGAAGAACTACACACATCACATGCCAGTGAAATGAACATTAGAAAGCAAGGTACAGAAGGGGGCTCCGTTTCTGTGCTGCTGCAGGGTGCCAGCAACGAGAGAGACGGAGCACCTCCCACAATAATTACATTAATATTAGAAGGCAAGTCATGGGGGGTTTCATGTCTTCACGAGTTCCCAGCTGACCTGATTTTGTAGCTATTTTCTTCGCTAATGAGGGGCATTTTTATTTGGATGTCCAAGTCTAATTTGTGTCCCACCCTGACCCTGGTCAGAAAGCGGAGGGCTGTCACTCGGGCCAGATGGAAATGCCAGTAGTGACAGGAAACAGCCCACCACACAGACTGAATTAGCAATGTCAAAATGCAAGTCACCCGGACGAGGGGCTCCCCCGGGTCTCTGCAGCGCAGGGAAACAAGGAAGTGTCAGCACAGAAAAGCGGGCGAATAAAATAAAACACAACTTTTACACATATCGAAGTCCTATGTGCTGACGCGGTGCCCAGGGTGACGTGTCTACAGACAGGAAAGGGTTAAAAAGCAAACTCACCGCCGCAGCCCGGCTTCAACAGGAAGCCAGGCAACCTTTGTTGGGACAGGGGCGGGGCCGGACACGCGACCAGAGCTTCCCAGGAGGCAGGCTGCAGTGGCTGGCGCATGGCTCCGGTGCAGAGAGAGGAGAGCCCTGCGTGCAGCCGGCGTCCGCCCGGGAAGCCAAGGAGCGGAGTGCCGGTGTCCCTGTGCCCGTTGACGTCGGAAGAGTCCTGCGGAGTAGAAGTCCCGGTGAGTGGGGCTGCAGCTTGTGTATGTGTGTGTGTGTGTGTGCGCGAGCGCGCCTGTGTGTGCGTGCGTGCATGCAGAGGGGTGGGGGCTGGATGTGTCCCGGTGAGTGGGGCTCCGTGCTTGCGTGTCTGTGTGTATGCAGGGGGGTGGGTGGGGGGCGGCAGCGTGTGTGTTTGTGTGCGCACGCGCCTGTGTGTGTATGCGTGCATGCAGAGGGGTGGGGGCTGGCTGTGTGTGAGCAGGGGCTGTGAGTTACTCTGCGCAAGCGCGGCTCAGACGTGCGCTCCCGCGGTCAAAACTGAGACTGCAAAAGCGCGCGTCTGAGTCGTATCCACTCTCCTGAATACGGGCCACATTAGGTCTGTAGCAGACACTCTCAATGCTCACACATTGAGAGTACGTCTGCTCGACCTAAAAACTCTTGGATGAGACTCTGCTCATTTTGCTAAGAGAAAAAATTGCTGTCCTAAATTGGTCTAGAACATAATCCCATGCCCCTACATGGCATCCAATCTAGAATGAAGATTAGATGCCAACATCCAGCTTAACCATCTCTGTGTTACCCCCAAAAGAACAAGGACACCAGTCATTCAAGTTCCAAGCAAAGAAGCGGACACTGATATCCTACCCGCATGGGTAAGTGCATGCATAAATTGCAAAGTAGAAACACCAAAACCTACATGCCATCTGACTTCAGCTCTCTTACTCTTATCTTGGGTAGAAAAGGATACATGGGTATCGAGAATCCTAATTTAGTGAGGTTGCTCCCAAGGTAGGCTACAAAACCAGTATTGTCCCATTTGAGGATTTTTGTTATGCTGAAGACTTGTGGTGAAGGTGTCCGGCCTTGTGGAACCATGCCTGGGCACAGCTTCCAGAGTTGCCTCACTGGAGGATTTTGATTTTTGACTAAGTCTAAATGTAAAACGTAGGAGAAGGCTGAGATGGCAAATGTATCTTGCCTTTTTGTCCCACTTGCAGCTTTCAGTGCCAAAAGCAATGGCTGGAGTGGGAGCTCTACAATGATATAGCAGACTTTGTATGGCCCTCACTAGCCAGATTTGTGTACCTTATCTCAATGGAAGATTTTGAATTCCGTTTAAAAAAATCACAAGGTAAAACCTTTGTTGGGGCAACCCCTTTAGTATCCGATTTTCACACCATCGTGGTTGGCCAGAAATCATGCCCAAGTCCTGATCAAATGCAAGCAATGACTTTTGATTCGCCCTTTTTTTTTCTCTGGGTTTTTGCCTTAAACTTATCACAATTCATATCTCTGACTCCCCTAAACCTATTTTAATGAACTTGGGGCCATATTATCAAGGCGGTTTATCTCCGCTTTCTTGGCTTTAAAAGCCAAGAAAGCGGAGATAAAATGATCTCCCTATTACCTAGCTGTCGCTAACACCAGTTAGCGACAGCTAGTAGGAGATAGCGACCATCTTGGGCCCCACTTTGCATGTCAGTGATATTTATCACTAATGACATGCAAAGTGGGCGTGCCAAGATGTTAGCGACTGGAACATCGCTATCTCCTATTACCAACTTTTGGAGATATTCGCGCTTTTTCCAAAAGCTAACACCTGCCCTTAACAGTTCTTAGCCATGTTATCCAATGGGAGGTGGATAACATGGCTAAGAGCATTTGCTCGGTAATGCATGAATATCGCTGACTTTTCAGAGATATTCATGCATTGCGGCCGACTTTTATCGCTTAGGAGATAAACCTTGATAATATCAAGGCTCCTAAGCGATAAAAATCGTCGCTACACGGCGATAAAATTATTGCCGCTAAGCCAACCTAGCGATAATTATCGCTAGTTGTTGGTAATATGCCCCTTGGTGTCAAGTTGCTCATTACATTTCTCTCTGTTTCTAAATTGGTTTCAGATTTTTTTTGTTTTATGTTCTTTACTTTAAAATTGTTGGAACTGCTAAACACTAATACACACTGCTCCGGGGATTGCATACCACTAGTGTCACAGCTACCAGGGGCTGAGCAGAGATTCTCTAAGAATTGTGCTTCGACTTAACCAAAGTGGATTAATTAGGTTGGTGGGGGTACCACCCTTCTAAATTAATAACCCCAGTTCTGACAGTAACATGGTGCAAAATGGGCTCGGTGTGAACATTAATCGAATAAAATACTGCCCATTACCATTCTTTAAAGCAGTAAGTATTGGAAAAACGTAATATGCAAGCTATTGATTAGATTACCAAGGATTCGCCAGTCCATGCAGTAAATTGCTTATACAAAATGTAGTTCAACCAATCATTATTAGGAGATTATCATTCATTCACACCTATCCTTAAACTGTATTTGCCTACAAAGTAATCAAAAAACATTGGCAATATTTTGATATGTATAGTCTTCTGTTTTGAGGGGTAGATTTGCAATCATTTTGCGCTGGATTTCCATCACCAAAGTGACAGAAAGCAGTGCAAATTGTTCATTTTTAATTTACTTTCCAGTGCAAAACTTGTTTTGAGCAGGAAAGTTGCTCTACTTTGTTTTGGGGCTGTTCCATGGGTAGCTTGTGTGCGTTCTCGTGCAACCGCCCACGGCTTTGTTTTGTCACAAAGCCCTCTCTACAAACAATAGTACACAGGCTTTTGAGCCACAAAATAACACACTATTGAGGATGGCCTTACTTGGAGAAATGTTTTTATTTCTTCTAACTTTTTCGACTTTGGATGTGTGCTGCCCTTTATACACACTTTGAATATGGTGCAAATGTGTGTGCTTGGCACTAGAAAGCTTAACCTGTTTACCGCGGTGCAAATTTCGCTGCAGTGTGGGCGTTCTACTAGGAGGGCGGGCCGCCAGCCGCGGCCAGTAGTGGGAGTACCGGCCGTGCGGTGACGTGGGGAGGAGCAGGTTGGGGGTGGTAATGTATGTACTACGGATTTTAGCAGGTAGGTAAACATAAAAATAATTAAAACAAATGTTGTTGCGCGCACTGCCTCACCAAATGCGATGCAGTGTGTGCAGCGAAATTCGTTTTATTTATTTTTATGTTTACTTACCTGTTAAAGTCCGTAATCCATACATTACTACCCCCCACCATGCCCCTCCCCACGTCACCGCCTGGCCGGTACTCCCACTACCGGCCGCGGCTGGGGACCGCGTCAGCCAATGGACGTGCGCAGCACTACCGAGGTAGTGCTCACGACGGCCGTTGGCCGATGTACACACGCAAGGGGTTCATTGTCCGCCAGCACTAGGGAGAGACGAGGGCAGTGCCATATCTTAGTAGATCTGGAGCTTTCCTGCTCTCCCTCTCACGCTACAGACCACAGCATCTTTGCTTTCTGCACTGTACTGGGTGAGTTTTTTTTAGTAAATATACCCCTGAGTGTTTTCTGGTTTAGGTGTTCTTCCCATTAAATAGTCTTCATATGTATAGTTTAAAGCTCAGCAGACATTTAGCACTTAAGCTCCTCTCGTTCATAACACAACCCATCATGTTTTCCCTTTGATGCCATTCCATCAATGTGTAAAGAGCTGCCATGACCTCTTACTGCTCTTTTAAAAACATATTGTTTTATAAATCTGTACAACAGACATGTTGCTACAGGAGGTTTTGACCCAAACCATATGTGGAACATTGCAAATCACACTGCTAGCGTGGCAGGAAGACTGCCGGTCCCTCTATTAACACTGCAGTCAGTTCAAAATAAAAACATCCTGGAGAAGTCACGCTTGCCGGGTGTGAGAAAGAAGTGTGAAAGCAAGTGAAGTCAGCAAGGCACTCAAAGAGCCTGGGGTCGGAGTGCATTTCACTGCAAGGGTTTGACGGCTGAAAGCCTTAATTAGCCCCAAAATAGATTAAAATTGGCGCACGGGACACTAAACTGTGGGGCAAGAGAAGTAGGCTTCAATAAAGTTTACGTTTTCCTATGCAATGCATGTAGCGGACTCTTTGTCAGAGTGCTGTGGCTAACACTGTGCAATGCAGTGAGGGAGAATGTGTATGTGGCTTAACGACCAGAGCGGGCGACTTTGAGACTGGGGAAGCAAGTCCCAGTTTTGGAAGTCTTGTGATTCTGTGCATATCACTTGGTTTCCCGTGCCCCTCCCCGCACCCCGTGCATAAAAACAAAAAAACCTGAGTAGGTTTAATGTAATCTAATCTCTGGTGCTCGTGCAAAACACTCCAGCGCTCTTGGGCCACGTCCGAACTATATAAAGCAGACGCAGTGAGGAGTGCCTACCGGCGGTACAAGTATGCATAGTATAGTTTGCATGTGGCAGAAACGAAAGACTTTCAATGAAGTTAAACGGTGGCACGGGAGCCAGACAGAAAACAAAACTCTGTGTCATGGAAGTTGAGCTTGAAAAGCACAGTTATTTTACTGGCAAAACTGTGCAACGCTTTTTTTGCATTTCTGTTTTGCAGGAAGGGAAAAATTACCCCCTGTGATACTTAATGTATATGCTATGTTAACTCCTATCCCTTCCGTGGGGAATAGGCATTTGCTCACTTGCAGAAAGGGTTTTATTAGCTAAGGATGCATTTTCTGTGATTTAAATGAAGCAACAACTGTGAATTTTCTATGTTAGGACCAAGGTCCATTATGCACTGCACTCCAAAAGTTGGTGTTAGATAGTGAGAAATACAGTCAATGACTCGGGACTGCAACCAGGTGTTGTCAAGACTGACAAGCCTTGCTGTGTGTCACAGGGCTCTGCCTTTACTTGTTTAGAGTAGGCTAACAAGGCTGGATGCAATCAAGTACTTTCTCTTTTTTTTTTTTTTTTTTTTTTTTTTTTATCTTCAGAATGCCAGTAAAACGTAAGCATGACCTTTTACAGTCTGACTGAGCAGTAGGTGGTGTGGCTCACTGGTTAGAGGCGGCAGACCCGGAAGCAGAAAACGGCCCGGGACCAGGGTTCAACTCCCTACGCGGCAGGTTCGTGGACCAGGGTAAACGGACTCGATAATTCTCGCCTCAGTTCCTTCTCTAAACAGAGATCACACTCGGCAACTCTGGGCATTCAGTTTGCCTCATCTCTAGAACGGCCCGCCGGGGATGCCTGGTTTCACCTTGGAGATACCCAGAAGGGACCATCTCACAGGGAAAGCCAGGACGGGTTCCCCAGCGGTCTTCAGCCCCAGGACACCCCCGAGATAGGGTAACAGTGCGCTTTACAAGTATCATCATTACATTTTTTTTTTTAGGTTATACCACCACTGACCTTTTGTTGCAGTTTGGGGTGTTTTACACGTAATATTACTCAATCAATCAATCAATCAAAGCATTTATATAGCGCACTACTCACCCGGAGGGTCTCAAGGCGCTCAATGAACTGTTCTGAGGGAAGCGTGTCCTAGCGACAGCAGGCACGGTGGTCCCTTAGGAGTCTTTTTGAAGTTTATTAGGAAGTCTTGTAGTAGAAAAACATACAATGGCAGGAAATGCGAATTTTGTGGGTCTTCTGTAGAAAACGGTGCTATCTGATCAGTGTAATGGAGAAGCCGTCCTGCAGGCCGACCAGACATTTCTAAGGATAGCCTTGGCGAACATGTTCAGCTTGATGCTCTCTTGAAGGAAATGCAAGCAGACACCACAGGGAAAATAGATTCCACTGAAACATTATTACATACTGGTTGTCAGCCTTGCTGAATTGAAAGACTCACGCATAGGAAGAAACAATATGTAATTATCACCGTTGGATATCTGCTTTTAATGTTTCACACAGACCAATCATCTTATCACAGTACACAACTTCCAGTGCCCTGAAATCTATTGAACAGGCTTCAACGGGCTTTGAGTGAATTATTGATCACCACCACCTCAAGCATAGGTCTAGCTGGGAAATTACAACTTCTACCAAAAAACCTGTGTAAATGACCTGGCATCCTTGACATGGTTACCGCTGACATTTTGCCTTCAGACCTCCTAATTTCACTGACTTGTTTTTGCTAGCTTTAGGCCTCTGGGCACTTTACCACTGCTAACCAGTGCTAAACTGCATGTGTGCCCTGCTTAAAACATGGTAAAATTGTCTTCTCCACAATTGGCACATTTAATTTAGTTACAAGTCCCTAGTAAAGTGCACTATATGTGCCCAGGGCTATGGATGCCTGGAAGGTCCAAGTCATTCTGGATTGGCCCACTCCTACTTCTGTAAAAGATATTCAAAGCTTTTGAGGCCTGCCTAATTACATTCGCAAATTCATCAAGAATTTCTCTAAGTTTATCTCACTGATCTGCTCTTAAAGAAAAAGATCTTTCAGTGGAGTAACAATGCCACCCTAGCCTTTAACCCGTTACCGCAGGCGTTCTAAAGGGTGGGCGGGGCTTCGTCGGCCAAAGGTTGTGTGCAGCACCAGGGAGGGCCGACGCGAGCACGGAAGGGGTTAAAGGGTTCACTCATGCTCCGATCTGATGCTTATAATTCAATCTTCAGACTTCAGACTGATGCCTCAGATATAGCTATGGGTGCAGTCTTCATTAAACTAGGTCAAGATGGAGAAGAACACTCCAACTACTTCTTCTACAGAAAGAAACTATTCATTTTTAGAGAAAGAACTCTAGGCTATTAAGACAGCTTATATCGAGTAAAGACACTCTTTACTTGGAGCTCACTTCCGAGCAACTGTCCGCACTGATAAGAGAACTCATTGAGAGCCCAAACAAGCTGAATGTTGAAATAGTAGGAAAGTCTGCTGGGAATTCTTTTTTCAACAATTTGCTTTTTTCCTTTCCTGCATTCCCACCTCTGAAAATGGAATTTTGGACTCCCTGTCCAGGCGATACCCTGATTCTGAAAACTCCACGACAAGTAGGATAATCATTGTTCCACAGGCCTTCATTTCTATAACGATTTACACCTTTGTTAAGTCAATCCGCTAAGAAACAAGACAATTCCATCACCACAAATTAGAAAATAATGTTCCTCGTTCTCAGATAAATGATACAAATCATCTGACTTTATGTTCAAAACAAACTCTTTATCCCGTCGTGATATTCATAAGAATGTATACTTCAACTATGCAACAGTTCATTAATCTCTGAACGCAGATGTCGAAGGGTCACTACAGTCTTAATCAGAAGGAAGTTTTAGTGGCCTTCTCCTTACAGCGATATCATAGGATTCATCAACTCTCAAAATAAACCTGAAACACAAAAAAGCATAATAATTGTTGACACTCAAAATTCCTTTCAACCCTTGGGAGACTATACTTAATGACTTTATAATAGCGTTGCCTCCAAAAATAAATAAATAAATAAATAAATAAATAAATAAATAAACCTGAAACACAAAAAAGCATAATAATTGTTGACACTCAAAATTCCTTTCAACCCTTGGGAGACTATACTTAATGACTTTATAATAGCGTTGCCTCCACCTGCAAAATTGTACCACAATTATGTTTACTATGGATTCATACACTAAAATGGCTCATTGTTCTGCTCTTTTAAAATTGCCAACTGCATCAGAAATGGATGAGGTTTTTTACTCTGGAGAACTTTTGACTCCACAGGTTGTCTTTGCAAATCATCTCAGATTTCGTGCCTCAATATGTCTAAAAACTTTGGAAATCTCTGTGCATAAACTTGACACCCAAAGAGCATCAACTTCCAGCTTCGAACCTCATGCCAGTGGGCAAACAGACAGGTCAAATAGTACTCTTGAAGAATGTTTAAGGTTCTACATTTCTGGTACCCAAGAAAACTAGAAAGCTGTTTTACCCACAGATGAGTTTGCCTACAATAATTCCATCCATACTTCAGCTCGGGTTTCGCCCTTCTTTGCCTTAACAGATTTCATCCTCGAAAATTTCAAGACTCTTTAGAAACTGAAGATACCCCCTCAACTGAAGGGCCTTCAGCCCTTGCCAGCCCCTCAGGCGCCAAGCCGACCCCCAGATCCTTCTGGTTTGTCAGACTAGTCAGGCTAGCACAACTGCCCCAAGTGTTTTTAGAGAGCGGGGTTTTGAGCTCTGCCTCGAGCAGCATAATAGCCCCCAACATGTCTGCTTTCCCGATCTCACCCACCGGCGCCGCATCGCTTACCGTGCCCTCCACTTGATCCACTACTCCTCTAGCGCTACAAACTGTAGATTCTGCCGTGAAGGTTTGAGCTGCAGTGAGAGTTTCGGCAGAAGCGGCGGTGTTGCTAACTGCTGTGGGCCGTTGCCTAGCAACCGAGGATTCGGCGTCCTCGGCGCTCCCAGCGTTTCCAGCGTTTCCAGCGTCCTCGAGGACGCTCCTCTGAGTCACCATTCCTGCACTGATGCCGGCGTTAACAGCCGGAGAGCCCGGGGATTTTGCAGAAAATGCCTCCGTTTAGGTGGGTTGCCGGAGAGAGTTCTCTTTGTTTTTTGATCTTTCACTGGCTTTCCCCAGTTTGCCCGTACTTGAGGCTCGGCTGTCTGTAAGGTTTTCTTGCGCTGTCCCAACGGTCACAGCTACTTTCCCCCGTGAGTCTGTTTTCTTTTTTAATGGGGGGGGGCCATCGTTTTGCGGGTAGCGCCCAGGGATCTTGCTATCGGTCCGGCCGCGTTTGTGCTGTCTCCAGGTGGTGCTACTGCCGGCGCTATATCCTTCGCTGGTGCCTTCACACTCTCCTGTCCCTTCTCCAGCTTTCCATTGCGTGTAGGCATTTTAATCGGGTGTTGCTGCTGCTGCTTTTTCCTGAGCCCGTAGGAGTTCATCCGGATTCTGAATCTCCCCTTTAACCTGCCGCAGTCTTGAAGAAGCCTTTTTACACAGTTAGCAATATAGTTTAGGATAGTAGTATCTCCTAGTTCGTTATATAGCCATTTCTGCAGGGCCATCGGGGGAACGGGCTGGAACATAATCCTTTGTTACCGCATCCTTGGGTCTAGGTGGGAGCTGGGGTAGATGCGACTGCTCACCACAACCCACCAGCGGCCATCTTGCCTCCAAGATCTGGGGGTCGGCTTGGCGCCTAAGGGGCTGGCAAGGGCTGAAGGCCCTTCAGTTGAGGGGGAATGTTTTTATTCTCTCACCGAGGACTCTGACTCAGAGAGTGTATCTGAAGCAAGCTCAGCTGAGCATTCAGACGCAGGGTCCAGCATATCAGGCATATCAGGCAAAGATACCACACAGAGGAAAAAATCGGCAAAAAAGAGAACGCAGATTGATGAGTTACCGGGAGGCACGTAGAGATGGCTGGTATGGGACTACTCGGCTACCTCGCAGACATATCAAGAAGATGACAACACCTTAGAAGCTTCTCCGGAGCCCACAGCACAACAGGCTCCTTTTGAACTTATCTTTTCTATGCTCAGGCAAATGCAGGCAGAAGCCAGATCAGAAAGCCGCAGAGCAAGACAGGCCTCGAAAAAGATTCAGAATACTATGAGGAAAGTCAATAAATTATATGACGAAATGGCGTACAGGGTAACAGAAGTGGAGGAGCGGACAGGCAAGCTGGAGGATGAGGTTACCAGTTGGCAAACATTCAGGACAGTACAGGAGAAACTCTCTCAAGATCTTCAGTGGAAAATTGAAGATTTTGAAAGTCGCCAGAGGCGGAATAACATTAGACTTTTGGGTGTGGCAGAAGGGCAGGAAGGGCAAGATATCATGCGTTTTGTGGTGAACTTACTGAAGGGGGCTTTCCCAGAATCTGAGTGGCAGTGGGAGAAGGAGATACAATGGGCACATAGGTTTCCCTTTACGCAGAAGAAAGGACAAGGAACAGGTGCGGGTGGTTAGGGGGCTTTTCCCAGGGCTATCCTTGTGAATGTGGGGAACTTTCTACTGAGAGAAGAAATTATCCAGAAGGCCAGACCAGAAAGCAGGCGGACATATGAGGGTATTACCTTCTTTGCCAGACCGGACTTCCGCCATGTCACAGTAGAGAGAAGGTGGAGACTTAGAAAGATGATTTCTCCATTTCAGGCTGTGGGGTCAGAAGTGTATCTTCTATTTCCGGCTAGATTAAAGGTGGTCACTAAGGGGGGAGTAAGAATGTTCTTGTCAGAAGTTAAAGCCCAACAATACCTAGAAGAGCTCAAGAGTCAGAAGGGAGGATTAACATCGCTATGGATCGGTGTGAGTCTCCAGCGCAGTAGAAGGGGGAACACCGGGGCATGGGATATTTAGTACTATAGTAGAAGGGTAGGTGGGGGTGGGGGTGCAATGATCACGGCCCTTAAAGCAGCCACACATAGGTCATTCCTGACCTATTTGCCAGTAGTGGGGTGGGGAGGGGGCAGCAGAGGGGGGGGGTTCCAGGGGGGTGAGGGGGGTAATGCAGCAGAAATGGTTAGTCTTTTTTGTCTATTTCAGCACATTGTTAAATGGTTTAGAACACATAGTATATGTACAAGATGGTTTGACGACTTCAAACTTTACTTGTATATTTGGTTCTATGCCACAAGGTCTCCAATGTTATATGCATGGCGTGTAGGATAGCCTCAATTAATGTATGTGGTCTCAATGAGGTAAATAAGAGGATGAGAGTGGCGGCATATCTTAAAACCTTGAGCCTAGACCTGATATGTCTACAAGAGACCCACATAGAAGGGAGCAACACGTATCTCGTGGAGCAATTAGGGTTCACTGTTCTAGCAAGTACTAAACAGGGGACCAGAACTAGAGGGGTAGCAGTTTTGGGTAAAGGCAGGGATGTGGTAATAGGGAGGAAAAAGGAAGATCAATGGGGTAGGTGGGTGATCTTGGAAGTAAATCTTAAGGGTCAGAAATTAACACTTGCTACAATCTACGGTTCTACAGATGATGATCCAGATGTCTTCCAATTCCTTGACACAGAGTTAGCTCAGTGGCCCGAGCCTATTGTCTGTTGTGGGGATTTTAATATACACGATTTAAAGAGTATATTTGCACAGACAGGTGGGATATATCAGGGAAGGAAGAAGGAGGTGTATAGGGCACTAGCTTCCATGGTGTCTCATAACGCTTTGGTGGACCCTTGGGTAAAGCTACATCCATACCTGGACGGGAGCACTTTCTTCTCCGCCCCACATAAAGTCATGGTCAGGCTGGATTATTTTTTAATTTCTAATTACTTGTTCTCCGGGTCTCAGATAGAGAAACATGCTTGGATTATATCCGATCACAGCCCGCTGATCCTGACACTTAAAATTGGTCAGGCCCCAAGAACATCCTTGCAGTGGTCCTTCGAGAGGGCCCTGTTAAAGGATCCCGCATATAGGGAACATATGACAACATGGATACAATACTTCTGGGACATTAATAGAGGGACAGCAACTCCAGGGGTGGTATGGGACACTTTTAAGGCAGGGGCAAGGGGAGAGACAATGAGTTTCGCATTAGCAAGACAAAAAAGGGAAAGGGATAAGAGAGAGGAAGTGCAACAAAGATTATTAAGAGAGGAAGAAGGCTTGACTTTTGCAATATCACAAAATTTACCTCTCGAAGAAAATCTCTTTAGAATTATAGCATTGAAAGCCGAAGCTATGGAAGGTCTTGCCAGGAAAGCAGCAGATAATTATCTAACGAAGAAGGAAAGAACGTATGAGTTCAGCGAAAGAGTAGGGCAGGTCTTGGTCATTAGAACTAGGCAGAGAATAGCCGCAGCCGAAATTAAAGAAATTAGGAATGCACATGGTAATTTGATCTCAGACCCAAACTAAATAAGGGAAGTGTTTAGGAGTTTCTACACAGATTTATACACCCCGAGGTTTTAGGGAGGTTGGTAGATACAGAAACTTATCTCGGGAATATATCTCCTCCCAATATGTCTGAAGAAGACAGGGAGACTTTGGAGGGACCTTTGCGGTTGGAGGAATTCATAGCAGCTCTTGGCAGTCTACCAGCAGGAAAGGCAGCTGGGCCAGACCAAATTCCGGTCGAATTTGATCAAGTATTTAAAGATGTACTTTTGATAGATATGTTTAACATAATGCTCCAGACGCAATCAGGGGAATCCAGCCTGGACTCGTTGGGGGGGGCTGATATTGTTGTAATTTTAAAAAAGGGGAAGCCACCAGAGGTACCTGGATCTTACAGACCAATCACTCTGATGAACTCAGACGTTAAAATATACTCTAAAATGCTGGCAAAAAGATTGGCAGGGATTATTGAGCAGCTGGTAAGCCCAGCACAGCATGGGTTCATACCTGGTAAAGGGACAACGCAGCATGTTAGGACAGTTGTCACTATGTTTGATTCGGCAGGTGTCCTAGGAGACCCCATCGCAGCTCTCTTTCTAGACGCAGAGAAAGCATTCGACAGGGTCTCCTGGGACCACCTATGGCTGGTCATGAGGTGGTGTGGGATAGGGGAGGTGTTCTTAAAAGCTATACAGGCCCTTTATAAAGATCCAACTGCTAGGATCAGAGTTAATGGAGGGTTGTCAGCTGCAGTACAAATTGCTAGGGGGACCAGGCAGGGGTGCCCCTCCTCACCTCTGCTCTTTGCACTGTATCTGGAGCCATTACTGCGGCGACTTGAAAGTAACCATGAGATTCCACCGATGAGGGCAAATAATAGCATCGTGAAGACTCTGGCTTACGCAGATGATGTAGCCATATTGACCTCGAATCCTTCCCAAGCTATAAAGGAGGTGGGAGCGGAGGCCCAGGTGTTTGGGCAGATGTCTGGGTATAGTTTGAACAGATCCAAGACCAAGATAATAATGTACGGACACACTATCTGTGATGATAGTAGGGTGGTTAGCTCTGCAGTATACCTAGGGGTGTCACTATCTGCTGATTTGGATGAGGTGGTCGGGAGTAATCTGACCCCATTAATTTCTAGGGTAAAGAGAGACTCGGAGAGGATGAAAAATCTTCACCTCTCTCTCATGGGCTGCACTAACGTGATAAAAATGTTGATCCTGCCTAAATTTCTTTATTTTTTTAGATCCATCCCCTTAGTTTTTGAAGCTAAATGGTTTAATATAATAGAGGGAGTATTGAATAGGTTTATCTGGGCCCATGGGAAGACTCGGCGGGCCTACAGATTCATGTCTCTCCCTAGAGAAAGAGGGGGTTGGGGGGCTCCTGACTTTAGGCTCTATCAAATGGCAGCAGCATTACAATACATGCAGGGATTTATTGGGGGAGGAGGTCTCGAGCAAAGAGTTACGAGCATGTCCACGGAGGTATATTCAGTAGTCTTGGGGGCGGAGGCAGAAAACTGTTTTTTAAATAGAATGGAGTTTGGGTACTATAAAAGGACAAGATTTAAGACTGTCTCGGCAGCAGTGAAAATCTGGAATGCTGTACTAAAAAGGGCAGGATTAGGAAGATATAACAGAAATGTCCGGTTGTATAAAAACAAATCCTTTCCTGCGGCAGTGTTTGCTGATTTAACAATGGCTGGTTGGGCACAAAAAGGGATCATACAGATTGGGGACCTAATGGATGAAGAGGGGATAGTTCAGTTTTCAGACCTTACCTCCAAGTATGGCATTGATAAAAGGGATTTTTTTTAAATTCTGCGGGTAAGGAGCTTCCTTAATAATAAACAGGGTGGTACAGCTGGGTTTGGTAGGAATGAGATATTGGAGAAAATAAAACTAGGTGTGGATTGCACGATTAGATCCTTTTACGCAAGCCTTGCAATAGGAAAGAGCGATGATATTGACAAATTTAGTAACAAGTGGGCTGAAAAACTGGGTGGAGAGCCTGAATGCTTTCAGGAATCTCTGGACTTGGGACGTACCATCTTGTGCTCAGCTCCCCTTCAGTCTCAGCACTATAAAACCCTGTTTTCATTATACCATACTCCAGCCAGGATAGCTAAGTGGGGAGGATCCACTGGTATCACATGTCCTCGATGCAATTCAGCAGAGGCAGATATTGTGCATATGTTCGCTCTCTGCCCACAACTATTAACTTTGATTAAAGATTTGAAGGACTTTCTGGGTAGGATATTACCGTTACAAGCACGTTTGACACCTATGCTGATACTGTTGGGGAGAGCCCCAGAGGGAGATATTGCACAAAAGGAATTCATGTTTATGGCTATGGCAGTGTTTAGGCTGACACTAGCAAGAGCATGGTTGGATAAGAATCCCCCGGTTATGCAAACCTGGCTGGCGAATTTATTAGCCACGTATAACCTTGAGAAGCCAATTTATGCACGAAAGGGAAAAAGGGGAAGAAGGCTAGGCTTAAAAATTTGGGAGCCAATAGCGAAATGGAAGGGGACCTTGGCAACATAGGGTACATTATAGGGTAGTTTATGTGAAATGTAACATGAATTATAAGGTTTATGAAGGATATGAAAATGTTTGGTAGTTCCAAAAAGAGGTTAAAGCTTGTGAAAAGTCAACAAACTGGATATTGTAATTCATAAATGTAAATGTAAATGGTTATATGTATAATATATACAATGTGTGTACTTGGAAAAAGAAAAAAATATATTTAAAAAAAAGAAACTGAAGATACAGTGCCTGCAGTTCATACATAATTGGAAATATTGAAAATACTTTGAGATAAACTAATCTGGAATTTCCAAGTTGCTAAATGTAGACAAAAGTGATAAGCCAATCGGCATGGAGGAATAGCCCTTTTTAGGTCGCGTCTAAGCCATCGCGTTAGCGATGCTTGGCGAGATAGTGGGGCTTTCAAAAATGCACCCAAAGTCTGCAGGCGGATCGGGCACAGTGTATATGTGCCAGGCGCATGCACCATTTGTCCGCCTGCAATCTTTGGGGGCACTTTAGCGGCCGCTTTGATGTTCTCAGTGAGACGCAGCCACTGAGAACATCCAAGCGGCTGGGGAAATGCTCACCATTTTCCACCCCCTCCCTTATCACACTTCCTGCTTGTTAACTCGGGATATGGATGGGGCTCAGTCTTGCGGGGCAGGCCGGGCTCCATCCGTCAGACCGACTACATAAGCCTGTGTATTGCAGTTGGCATCCTCGTGCACATTTCCGAGCCATGAGTCACAACCATTAACATTATAAGAACTCTCGACCCCCTCCCCTTCCTCAGCCTTGCTTTCTTGCAGTTTAAACGTGATCAAAAGGTGAAAAATAACAGTGAAATAAATTATATCTTCCAATGTTTTTTTTAAGCAAACTCAGACATGAGTCTCTGAATATTCATTCTATCTTCTCCACTCCCCCCCTACAAACTAGTTTATCTATAGCTCCTCCCCTGCCTTCTCTCCGCATATTGCCGCTAACCTCTGGCTTTAGTTTCTGTGAATTCCCTTTCTGCTTTTTTTGCTTTTCACCTTTTATTTTCTTCCTCATGCTCCCTGTTCAAGCAAAGTGTGATACACATGTACAATGTACATACATATATGTGTATTACTAATAGTGAAGTTACACCCTCCAAAAAAACAATAATACATTATAATACAGCATGTCCGCTTTTGTAGTCAACAGCTTTTTGATCTCTTAAAACAACAGGATAATCATCAGAGCTCAATTGTAACAAGAGCCGGAGTAGAATCTTCTGAGCATTGCTTTATGTAGGACATTGTATTATCAGGATATGCCAAAGTGTTCTTAGACACTCTGGACAATTGTAGGTGGGCTACTGGACATCCAAAACATTAAACCAGGGATTGGAACAATTGTCCAACATGCTCATATAATGTGGGGAGCGGGTCTTAAGGGAGCTACTGCACTCAAAGGTTGGGCCCTTGCCCTATCGTGAAGATACCGATGTGTGAGCACGTATGATTTCTGTCTACAGGCTGCCAAATCACCGGGCCACGGGACACATTTCCTAACACCACCACGTCCACCACCACCATGTCCACCACCACTCCATGTCCTCCACCACGGCCACCACCACGTCCACCACAAGGCCACTACCACGTCCACCACCTCCACGTCTACCTCCACCACATCCACCACCACATCCACCACTACATTCACCACCACCAAGTTCACCACACCCACGTCCACCACCACCACGTCCCCCACCACATCCACCCCCACCATGTCCACCTTCACATCCACCACCACCACGTCCATCACCACCACGTCCAGTAGCACCATGTCCACCACCACCACACCCACCACCACTATGTCCACCACCACCACTCCCACCACCACTACCACCACATCAACCACCACCACATACACCACCAATACGTCCATCACCACTACCTCCACCACCACCATGTCCATCACATCCACCACATCCACCACCACGTCCACCACCACCATGTCCACCACCACCACGTCCACCACCACCATGTCCCATCACCACCATGTCCATCACAACCATGTCCACAACCACCATGTCCACCACGTCCACCATGTCCACCATGTCCACCACCACCACGTCCACCAACACCACACCCACCACTACTACACCCACCACCACCACATCCACCATCACTACATCCACCACCACCACATCCACCACCACCATGTCCACCACATCCATCACCACCACATCCACCACCACCACATCCACCACCACCATTTCCACCACATCCACCAACATGTCTACCACCACCACGTCCACCACCACCACGTCCAACACCACCACGTCCATCACCACCACGTCCATCACTACCACTTCTATCACCACCATGTCCACAACCACCATGTCACCCACATCCAGCACCACCATGTCCACCACAATTTCCACCACCACAACCACCACACCCACCTCCACCACGTCCATCACTACCATATCCATCACCACCATGTCCACAACCACCATGTCCACCAAGTCCACCACGTCCGCCACCACCACCACACCCACCACCACCACACCCACCACCACCACGTCCACCACCATATCCACCACCACATCCACCACCACTACATCCACAACCACTACATCCACCACAACCATGTCCACCACCACCACATCAACCACCACTACCACTACCACCACCACCACATCCACCACCACCACATCCACCACCACCACATCCACCACCTTCATGTCCACTACACCCACCAACATGTCTACCACCACCACGCCCACCACCACCATGTTCAACACCACCACGTCCTTCACCACCACATCCATCACTACCACGTCTATTACCACCATGTCCACAACCACCATGTCCTCCACATCCACCACCACCATGTCCACCACCACAACCACCACACCCACCTCCACCACCACCACGTCCACCACCACTACCACCACCACCACATCCACCACCACCATGTCCACCACATCCACCAACACATCCACCACCACCATGTCCACAACCACCACGTCCACCACCCCCACACCCACCACCACTACCACGTCCACCACCACATCCACCACCACAACGCCCACCACCACCAGGTCCACCACCACATCCACAACCAACTTACCCACCTCCACCACCACCACGTCCACCACGTCCACCACCACTACCACCACCACCACTACCACTACCACCACATCCACCACCACCATGTCTACCACCCCATGTCCACCACATCCACCAACATGTCCACCACCACCACGTCCAACACCACCACATCCAACACCACCACGTCCATCACCACCATGTCCATCACCTCCATGTCCATCACCACCGTGTCCTCCACACCCACCACCACCATGTGCACCACCGCCACGTCCACCACCACAACCACCACACCCACCTCCACCACCACCACATCCATCACCACCATGTCCACAACCACCACGTCCACCACCACCACGTCCACCACCACCACCACTACCACGTCCACCACCACATCCACCACCACAACGTTCACCACCACCATGTCCACCACCACGTCCACAACCAACTTACCCATCTCCACCACCACCATGTCCAGCACGTCCACCACCACTACCACTACATCCACCGCCACCATGTCCACCACCTCCACCACCACCATATCCACCACCACCATGTCCTCCACCACCACCACATCCATCACCACCATGTCAACAACCACCACTTACACCACGTCCACCACCACCATGTGCACCACCACCACATCCATCACCACCATATTGACCACCACGTCCACCACCACCATGTCCACCATGTTCACCACCACCACCACCATGTCCACCACCACCATGTCCACCACCACTGCGTCCACCACCACCACAAAAACCACCATCATGTCCACCACCTATACCATCACATCCACCACCACCACCACATCTACCTCCACCACGTTCACCACCACCAACACCATGTCCACCACCACCATGTCCTCCACCACCACCACATCCATCACCACCATGTCAACAACCACCACTTCCACCACGTCCACCACCACCATGTGCACCACCACCACCACATCCATCACCACCACATTGACCACCACGTCCACCACCACCACGTCCACCACGTTCACCATCACCACCACAAACACCACCACCATGTCCACCACCAATACCATCACATCCACCACCACCACCACATCCCCCTCCACCATGTGCACCACCACCACCACATCCATCACCACCACATTGACCACCACGTCCACCACCACCACGTCCACCACGTTCACCATCACCACCACAAACACCACCACCATGTCCACCACCAATACCATCACATCCACCACCACCACCACATCCCCCTCCACCAGATCCACCACCACCACATCCACCACCACCACGTCCACCACCACCACATCCACCACCACCTCCACCACCACCACATCTACCACATCCACCACCACTACATACCCACCACCATGTCCACCGCCACCACATTCACCACCGCCACCACCACACCCACCTCCACCACCACCACATCCACCATCACCACATCCACCACCACTACCACCACCACCATGTCCACCACTACCATGTCCACCACATCCACCACCATGTGCACCACCACCATGTCTACCGCACCCACCACCACGTCCACCACCAACATATCCACCACCACCACCACAGACATCACCATGTCCACGGTCGCCACCATGTCCACCATGAGGCCACTACCATGTCCACCACCACCAAGTCCACCACCAAGTCCACCACCACATCCACCTCTATATCCACTGCCACCACGTCCACAACCACCACGTCCACCACCATCATTTCCACCACCACCATGTCCACCACCACCATGTCCACCTTCACGTCCTCCACCACTACATCCACCACCACCACGCCCACCACCACCATGTCCAACACCACCATGTCCACCACCACGTTTATCACCACCACCACAACACCCACCTCCACCACCACCACATCCACCACCACACCCACCACAAAGTCCACCACCACTACCACCACCACCACATCCACCACCACCACATTCACCACCATCACGTCCACCACCACCATGTCCACCACATCCACCACCACCACGTCCACCACCACCACGTCCATCACCACCACATTCATCACTACCACGTCCATCACCACCATGTCCACAACCACCATGTCCACCACATCCACCACCACCACGTCCATCACCACAACACCCACCACGACCACATCCACCACCACATACACCACCACTACATCCACCACCACCATGTCCACCACCACCACACCCACCTCCACCACCACTACGTCCACCACCACTACCACCACCAACAAATCCACCACCATCATGTCCACCACCACGTCCTCCATCACCACCACATCCACCACCACCATGGCCACCACCACCACATCCACCACCACTACGTCCACCAGCACCATGTCCACCACCACTACAACCACCACCACCATGTCCCCCACTACCACCACCACACCCACCTCCACTACCACCACGTCCACTACCATCACACCCACCACCACCACCATGTCCACTACCACATCCACCACCACATCCACCACCACCACGTCCACCACCACAACCACCACACCCACCTCCACCACCACCACATCCATCACCACCATGTCCACAACCACCACGTCCACCACCACCACCACGTCCACCACCACCACCACTACCACATCCACCACCACATCCACCACCACAACGTTCACCACCACCATGTCCACCGCCACGTCTACGACCAACTTACCCACCTCCACCACCACCATGTCCAGCACGTCCACCACCACTACCACTACATCCACCGCCACCATGTCCACCACGTCCACCACCACCATATCCGCCACCACTGTGTCCTCCACCACCACCACATCCATCACCACCATGTCAACAACCACCACTTCCACCACGTCCACCACCACCATGTGCACCACCACCACATCCATCACCACCATATTGACCACCACATCCACCACCACCATGTCCACCACGTTCACCACCACCATGTCCACCACCACCATGTCCAACACCACTGCATCCACCACCACCACAAACACCACCACCATGTCCACCACCTATACCATCACATCTACCACCACCACCACATCTACCTCCACCACGTTCACCACCACCACCACCATGTCCACCACCCCCATGTCCTCCACCACCACCACATCCATCACCACCATGTCAACAACCATAACTTCCACCACGTCCAACACCACCATGTGCACCACCACCACCACATCCATCACCACCACATTGACCACCACGTCCACCACCACCACGTCCACCACGTTCACCACCACCACCACAAACACCACCATCATGTCCACCACCAATACCATCACATCCACCACCACCACCACATCCCCCTCCACCACATCCACCACCACCACATCCACCACCACCACATCCACCACCACCACGTCCACCACCACCACATCCACCACCACCTCCACCACAACCACATCTACCACCTCCACCACCACTACATACCCACCACCATGTCCACCGCCACCACGTCCACCACCGCCATCACCACACCCACCTCCACCACCACCACATCCACCATCACCACATCCACCACCACTACCACCACCACCATGTCCACCACATCCACCACCACGTGCACCACCATCATGTCCACCACCACCACCACCACAGCCATCACCATGTCCACGGCCACCACCATGTCCATCATGAGGCCACTACCATGTCCACCACCATCAAGTCCACCACCAAGTCCACCACCACATCCACCACTACATCCACCTTCTCCACGTCCACAACCACCACGTCCACCACCACCAGCATGTCCACCACCACCATTTCCACCTTCACGTCCACCACCACTACATCCACCACCACCACGCTCACCACCACCATGTCCAACACCACCATGTCCACCACCACGTCTATCACCACCACCACAACACCCACCTCCACCACCACCACATCCACCACCACACCCACCACAACGTCCACCACCACTACCACCACCACCACATCCACCACCACCACATTCACCACCACCATGTCCACCACCACCATGTCCACCACATCCACCACCACATCCACCACCACCACGTCCACCACCACCACATCCATCACTACCACGTCCATCACCACCATGTCCACCACCACCATGTCCACCACGTCCACCACCACCACGTCCATCACCACAACACCCACCAAGACCACATCCACCACCACATACACCACCACTATGTCCACCACCTCCATGTCCACCACCACCACCACACCCACCTCCACCATAACTACGTCCACCACCACTACCACCACCACCAAATCCACCACCATCATGTCCACCACCACCACGTCCTCCATCACCACCACATCCACCACCACCATGTCCACCACCACCACATCCACCACCACTACGTCCACCAGCACCATGTCCACCACCACTACGACCACCACCACCATGTCCCCCACTACCACCACCACACCCACCTCCACTACCACCACGTCCACTACCACCACACCCACCACCACCACCATGTCCACTACCACTACCACCACATCCACCACCACCACATCTACCACCACCATGCCCACCACCACCATGTCAACCACATCCACCACCACGTACACCACCACCATGTCAACCACCACCACGTACACCATCACCATGTCCATCACCACCACATCCATCACCACCATGTCCACAACCACCACGTCCACCACGTCCACCACAACCATGTCCACCATGTCCACCACCAACACATCCACCATGTCCACCACCACATTCACCACCACAACATCCACCACCACCATGTCCAACACCACCATGTCCACAACCACCACATCCACCACCACCACCACACCCACCACCACCATCACATCCATCACCACCACGTCTACTACGATGTCCACCACCACAATGTCCACCTCCACCACGTCAACCACCACTACCACCACCACCATGTCCACCACCACCATGCCCACCACCACCACCACCACACCCACCATGTCCACCACCACATCCACCACCACAACATCCACCACCACCATGTCCAACACAACCATGTCCACCACCACCACATCCACCACCACCACCACTACCACCACCAACACACTACACCACCATGTCCACCACCATCACATCCATCACCACCAGGTCTACCACGATGTCCACCACCACAATGTCCACCTCCACCACATCAACCACCACTACCACCACCACCATGTCCACCACCACCATGCCCACCACCACCACATCCATCACCACCATGTCCACCACGACGTCCACCACCACCACATCCACCACCACCATGTCCACCACCACTACGACCACCACCACCATGTCCCCCACTACCACCACCACACCCACCTCCACCACCACCACGTCCACCACCACAACCACCACCACCACCACGTCCACCACCACTACCACCACCAAATCCACCACCACCACATCCACCACCACCACCTCCACCACCACCATGTCCACCACGCCCACCACCTTCATGTCCACCACATCCACCACCACGTCCACTACCACCACGTGCACCACCACCACGTCCATCACCACCACATCCATCACCATATCCATCACCACCATGTCTACAACAACCATGTCCACCATGTCCACCACTGCCACGTCCACCACCACATCCACCACCACCACATCCACCACCACTATGTCCACCACCAACATGTCCACCACCAAGTCCACCACCACTACATCCACCACCATCATGTCCACCATCAAACCCACCTCCACCACCACGTCCACGACCACCACATCCACCACTACCATGTCCACCACCTCAACCTTCACCACCACCACATCCACCACCACCATGTCCACCACCACCACATCCACCACCACTATGTCCACCACCACGATGTCCACCAACACTACGACCACCACCACCATGTCCACCACCACCACTTCCACTTCCACACCCACCACGTCCACCACTGCCACACCCACCACCACGTCCACTACCACCACATCCACCACCACCACATCTACCACCACCACGTCCACCACCACCATGTCCACCACCACCAAGTCCACCATCAACACATCCATCACAACCACGTCCATCACCACCATGTCCACAACCACCACGACAACCACAACCACATTCACCACATCCATGACCACCACACCCACCATGTCCACCACCACATCCACCACCACCACCACATCCACCATCACCATGTCCATCACCACCACATCCATCACCACCATGTCCACCATGACGTCCACCAATACCACCACATCCACCACCACCATGTCCACCACCATGGCCATCACCATGTCCATGGCCACCACGATGTCCACCACGAGGCCACTGCCACGTCCACAACCACCAAGTCCACCACCAAGTCCACCACCACATCCACCACTACATCCACCACCACCACGTCCACCACCACCATATGCACCACCACCATGTCCACCTTCAGGTCCACTACCACCACATCCACCACCTCCACATCCACCACCACAAGGTCCAACACAACCATGTCCACCACCACCACGTCTACCACCACCACCACAACACCCACCTCCACCACCAGCACGTCCACAGCCACCACCACCACCACTTCCACCACTATGTCCAACACCATCATGTCCACCACCACCACATCTACCACCACCACCACAACACCCACCTCCTCCACCACCACATCCACCATCACACCCACCACCACGTCCATCACCACTACCAGCAACACCACATCCACCACCACCACATCCACCACCACCACGTCCACCACCATCATGTCCACCACATCCACCACCTCGTCCACTACCACCACGTCCACCACCACCACGCCCATCACCATCACGTCCCTCACCACATCCATCACCACCATGTCTACAACCACCATGTCCACCACGTCCACCACCACCACATCCACCACTACATCCACCACCACTACGTCCACCACCAACATGTCCACCACCACCACATCCACCACCACCACATTCACCACCATCAAACCCACCTCCACCACCACCACATCCCCCACCACTACCACCACCACCACATCCACCACCACCACCACCATATCCACCACCACGTCCTCCACCACCACCACATCCACCACCACCATGTCCACCACCACATCCACCACCACAAGGTCCACCACCACCATGTCCACCACCACTACGTCCACCACCACCATGTCCACCACCAACACCACACCCACTTCCACTACCACCATGTCCACCACATCCACACCCACCACCATGTCCTTTACCACCACCACTAAATCCACTACCACCACATCCACCACCACCATGTCTACCACATCCACCACCACGTCCACCACAACCATGTCCATTACCACCACGTCCACCACCACCAGATCCATCACAAGCACCTCCATCACCACCATGTCCACTACCACCATGTCCACCACATCCACCACAACCACATCCACCACATCTACCACCACCACACCCACCATGTCCACCACCATGTCCACCACCACAACCACATCCACCATGTCCACCACCACCATGTCCACCACCACATCCATCTCCACCACATCCACCATGACATTCACCACCACCACATCCACAACCACCATGTCCACCACCACTGCCACCACATCCACCACCACATCCACCACCATGTCCTCCACCACGTTCACCACCACGTTCACCACCACGTTCACCACCACTGCATCCACCACCACCACATCTACCACAACCACCATGTCCACCACCAACACCACCACATCCACCACCAACACATCCACCACCACAATCATACACCACAACCATGTCCACCGCCACCACATCCATAACCACGACCTTCACCACCACCACATCCTTCACATCCACCACATTCACCACCACTACGTCCACCACCACCATGTCCACCACCACCACATCCACCACCTCCACACCCACCCCTACCACCACCACGTCCACCACCACAACGTCCACCACCACCACACCCACCACCACCACGTCCACCACCACCACATCCACCACCACCATGTCCACCACTACCACATCCACCACCACCATGTCCACCACCACATCCACCAACACCATGTCCGCCACATCCACCACCACGTCCACCACCACCATGTCCACCACCACCACGGCCACCACCACGTCCACCACAAGGCCACCTCACTTTGTCTATCTGTCGCCCTCACTCTATTGCCCTCTATCTATCTATCTATCTATCTATCTATCTATCTATCTATCTATCTATCTATCTATCTATCATCTATCTATCTATCTATCTATCTATCTATCTATCTATCTATCTATCTATCTATCTATCTATCTATCTATCTATCTATCTATCTATCTATCTATCTATCTATCTATCTATCTATCTATCTATCTATCTATCCATCTATCTATCTATCTATCTATCTATCTATCTATCTATCTATCCATCTATCCATCTATCTATCTATTTATCACCCTCACTATCTATCTATCTATCTATCTATCTATCTATCTATCTATCTATCTATCTATCTATCTATCTATCTATCTATCTATCTATCTATCTATCTATCTATCTATCTATCTATCTATAGCCCTCACTCTATCTATCTATCGGCCTCACTCTATCTATCTATCTATCTATCTATCTATCTATCTATCTATCTATCTATCTATCTATCTATCTATCTATCTATCTATCTATCTATCTATCTATCTATCTATCTATCTATCTATCTATCTATCTATCTATCTATCTATCTATCTATCTATCTATCACACTCACTCTATAGCCATCACTATCTATCAATCGCCCTCACTCTATCTATCTGTCTATCTATCAATCGCCCTCACTCTATCTATCTGTCTATCTATCTATCTCCCTCACTCTATCTATCTATCTATCTATCTATCTATCTATCTATCTATCTATCTATCTATCTATCTATCTATCTATCTATCTATCTATCTATCTATCTATCTATCTATTTCACTCTAGCTATATGTCTATCTATCTATCCCCCTCACTCTATCTATCTATCTATCTATCTATCTATCTATCTATCTATCTATCTATCTATCTATCTATCTATCTATCTATCTATCTATCTATCTATCTATCTATCTATCTATCTATCTATCTATCTATCTATCTATCTATCTATCTATCTATCTATCTATCACACTCACTCTATAGCCATCACTATCTATCAATCGCCCTCACTCTATCTATCTGTCTATCTATCTCCCTCACTCTATCTATCTATCTATCTATCTATCTATCTATCTATCTATCTATCTATCTATCTATCTATCTATCTATCTATCTATCTATCTATCTATCTATCTATCTATCTATCTATCTATCTATCTATCTATCTATCTATCCATCTATCTATCTATCTATCTATCTATCTATCTATCTATCTATCTATCTATCTATCTATCTATCTATCTATCTATCTATCTATCTATCTATCTATCTATCTATCTATCTATCTATCTATCTATCTATCTATCTATCTATCTATCTATCTATCTATCTATCTATCTATCTATCTATCTATCTATCTATCTATTTATCACCCTCACTATCTATCTATCTATCTATCTATCTATCTATCTATCTATCTATCTATCTATCTATCTATCTATCTATCTATCTATCTATCTATCTATCTATCTATCTATCTATCTATCTATCTATCTATCTATCTATCTATTTCACTCTAGCTATATGTCTATCTATCTATCCCCCTCACTCTATCTATCTATCTATCTATCTATCTATCTATCTATCTATCTATCTATCTATCTATCTATCTATCTATCTATCTATCTATCTATCTATCTATCTATCTATCTATCTATCTATCTATCTATCTATCTATCTATCTATCTATCTATCTATCTATCCATCTAGCTGTCTATCTATCTATCTATCTATCTATCTATCTATCTATCTATCTATCTATCTATCTATCTATCTATCTATCTATCTATCTATCTATCTATCTATCTATCTATCTATCTATCTATCACACTCACTCTATAGCCATCACTATCTATCAATCGCCCTCACTCTATCTATCTGTCTATCTATCAATCGCCCTCACTCTATCTATCTGTCTATCTATCTCCCTCACTCTATCTATCTATCTATCTATCTATCTATCTATCTATCTATCTATCTATCTATCTATCTATCTATCTATCTATCTATCTATCTATCTATCTATCTATCTATCTATCTATCTATCTATCTATCTATCTATCTATCTATCTATCTATCTATCTATCTATCTATCTATCTATCTATCTATTTCACTCTAGCTATATGTCTATCTATCTATCCCCCTCACTCTATCTATCTATCTATCTATCTATCTATCTATCTATCTATCTATCTATCTATCTATCTATCTATCTATCTATCTATCTATCTATCTATCTATCTATCTATCTATCTATCTATCTATCTATCTATCTATCTATCTATCTATCTATCTATCTATCTATCCATCTAGCTATCTATCTATCTATCTGTCTATCTATCTATCTATCTATCTATCTATATATCGCCCTCACTCTATCTATGTATCGCCGTCACTCTATCTAGTATCGCCCTCACTCTATTTATTTAGCGCCCTCACTCTATTGCCCTCACTCTATCTATCTATCGCCTTCACTCTATCTATCTATCTATCTATCTATCTATCTATCTATCTATCTATCTATCTATCTATCTATCTATCTATCTATCTATCTATCTATCTATCTATCTATCTATCTATCTATCTATCTATCTATCTATCTATCTATCTATCTATCTATCTATCTATCTATCTATCTATCTATCTATCTATCTATATCTCTCTCTCTCTCTCTATCTATCTATCTATCGCACTCACTCTATCTATCGCCATCACTCTATCTATCTATCGCCCTCACTCTATCTATCTGTCTATCTATCTATCGCCCTCACTCTATCTATCTGTCTATCTATCTATCGCCCTCACTCAATCTATCTATTTATATATCTATCTTATCTATCTATCTATTATATATCTATCTATCTATCTATCTATCTATCTATCTATCTATCTATCTATCTATCTATCGTACTCACTCTATCTATGTATCGCCCTCACTCTATCTATGTATCGCCCTTACTCTTTCTATCTATCGCCCTCTCTCTATCTATCGCCCTCAATCTATCTGTCTATCTGCTTCTATCTATCTATCTATCTATCTATCTATCTATCTATCTATCTATCTATCTATCTATCTATCTATCTATCTATCTATCTATCTATCTATCTATCTATCTATCTATCGCTCTATCTATCGCTCTATCTATCACCCTCACTCTATCTATCTCCCTCACTCTATCTATCGCCTTAACTCTATCTATCTATCTATCTATCTATCTATCTATCTATCTATCTATCTATCTATCTATCTATCTATCTATCTATCTATCTATCTATCTATCTATCTATCTATCTATCTATCTATCTATCTATCTATCTATCGCACTCACTCTATCGCCATCACTCTATCTATCAATCGCCCTCACTCTATCTATCTGTCTATCTATCAACCGCCCTCACTCTATCTATCTATCTATCGCCATCTATCTATCTATCTATCTATCTATCTATCTATCTATCTATCTATCTATCTATCTATCTATCTATCTATCTATCTATCTATCTATCTATCTATCTATCTATCTATCTATCTATCTATCTATCTATCTATCTATCTATCTATCTATCTATCTATCGCACTCACTCTATCGCCATCACTCTATCTATCAATCGCCCTCACTCTAGCTATCTGTCTATCTATCAATCGCCCTCACTCTATCTATCTGTCTATCTATCTATCTATCTATCTATCTATCTATCTATCTATCTATCTATCTATCTATCTATCTATCTATCTATCTATCTATCTATCTATCTATCTAGCTATCTATCTATCTATCTATCTATCTATCTATCTATCTATCTATCTATCTATCTATCTATCTATCTATCTACCACCACGTCCACCACGTCCACCACCACTACCACCACCACCACTACCACTACCACCACATCCACCACCACCATGTCTACCACCCCATGTCCACCACATCCACCAACATGTCCACCACCACCACGTCCAACACCACCACATCCAACACCACCACGTCCATCACCACCATGTCCATCACCTCCATGTCCATCACCACCGTGTCCTCCACACCCACCACCACCATGTGCACCACCGCCACATCCACCACCACAACCACCACACCCACCTCCACCACCACCACATCCATCACCACCATGTCCACAACCACCACGTCCACCACCACCACGTTCACCACCACCACCACTACCACGTCCACCACCACATCCACCACCACAACGCTCACCACCACCATGTCCACCACCACGTCCACAACCAACTTACCCATCTCCACCACCACCATGTCCAGCACGTCCACCACCACTACCACTACATCCACCGCCACCATGTCCACCACCTCCACCACCACCATATCCACCACCACCATGTCCTCCACCACCACCACATCCATCACCACCATGTCAACAACCACCACTTACACCACGTCCACCACCACCATGTGCACCACCACCACATCCATCACCACCATATTGACCACCACGTCCACCACCACCATGTCCACCATGTTCACCACCACCACCACCATGTCCACCACCACCATGTCCACCACCACTGCGTCCACCACCACCACAAACACCACCACCATGTCCACCACCTATACCATCACATCCACCACCACCACCACATCTACCTCCACCACGTTCACCACCACCAACACCATGTCCACCACCACCATGTCCTCCACCACCACCACATCCATCACCACCATGTCAACAACCACCACTTCCACCACGTCCACCACCACCATGTGCACCACCACCACCACATCCATCACCACCACATTGACCACCACGTCCACCACCACCACGTCCACCACGTTCACCATCACACCCACAAACACCACCACCATGTCCACCACCAATACCATCACATCCACCACCACCACATCCCCCTCCACCATGTGCACCACCACCACCACATCCATCACCACCACATTGACCACCACGTCCACCACCACCACGTCCACCACGTTCACCATCACCACCACAAACACCACCACCAATACCATCACATCCACCACCACCACCACATCCCCCTCCACCAGATCCACCACCACCACATCCACCACCACCACGTCCACCACCACCACATCCACCACCACCTCCACCACCACCACATCTACCACATCCACCACCACTACATACCCACCACCATGTCCACCGCCACCACATTCACCACCGCCACCACCACACCCACCTCCACCACCACCACATCCACCATCACCACATCCACCACCACTACCACCACCACCATGTCCACCACTACCATGTCCACCACATCCACCACCATGTGCACCACCACCATGTCTACCGCACCCACCACCACGTCCACCACCAACATATCCACCACCACCACCACAGACATCACCATGTCCACGGTCGCCACCATGTCCACCATGAGGCCACTACCATGTCCACCACCACCAAGTCCACCACCAAGTCCACCACCACATCCACCTCTATATCCACTGCCACCACGTCCACAACCACCACGTCCACCACCATCATTTCCACCACCACCATGTCCACCACCACCATGTCCACCTTCACGTCCTCCACCACTACATCCACCACCACCACGCCCACCACCACCATGTCCAACACCACCATGTCCACCACCACGTTTATCACCACCACCACAACACCCACCTCCACCACCACCACATCCACCACCACACCCACCACAAAGTCCACCACCACTACCACCACCACCACATCCACCACCACCACATTCACCACCATCACGTCCACCACCACCATGTCCACCACATCCACCACCACCACGTCCACCACCACCACGTCCATCACCACCACATTCATCACTACCACGTCCATCACCACCATGTCCACAACCACCATGTCCACCACATCCACCACCACCACGTCCATCACCACAACACCCACCACGACCACATCCACCACCACATACACCACCACTACATCCACCACCACCATGTCCACCACCACCACACCCACCTCCACCACCACTACGTCCACCACCACTACCACCACCAACAAATCCACCACCATCATGTCCACCACCACGTCCTCCATCACCACCACATCCACCACCACCATGGCCACCACCACCACATCCACCACCACTACGTCCACCAGCACCATGTCCACCACCACTACAACCACCACCACCATGTCCCCCACTACCACCACCACACCCACCTCCACTACCACCACGTCCACTACCATCACACCCACCACCACCACCATGTCCACTACCACATCCACCACCACATCCACCACCACCACGTCCACCACCACAACCACCACACCCACCTCCACCACCACCACATCCATCACCACCATGTCCACAACCACCACGTCCACCACCACCACCACGTCCACCACCACCACCACTACCACATCCACCACCACATCCACCACCACAACGTTCACCACCACCATGTCCACCGCCACGTCTACGACCAACTTACCCACCTCCACCACCACCATGTCCAGCACGTCCACCACCACTACCACTACATCCACCGCCACCATGTCCACCACGTCCACCACCACCATATCCGCCACCACTGTGTCCTCCACCACCACCACATCCATCACCACCATGTCAACAACCACCACTTCCTCCACGTCCACCACCACCATGTGCACCACCACCACATCCATCACCACCATATTGACCACCACATCCACCACCACCATGTCCACCACGTTCACCACCACCATGTCCACCACCACCATGTCCACCACCACTGCATCCACCACCACCACAAACACCACCACCATGTCCACCACCTATACCATCACATCTACCACCACCACCACATCTACCTCCACCACGTTCACCACCACCACCACCATGTCCACCACCCCCATGTCCTCCACCACCACCACATCCATCACCACCATGTCAACAACCACCACTTCCACCACGTCCAACACCACCATGTGCACCACCACCACCACATCCATCACCACCACATTGACCACCACGTCCACCACCACCACGTCCACCACGTTCACCACCACCACCACAAACACCACCATCATGTCCACCACCAATACCATCACATCCACCACCACCACCACATCCCCCTCCACCACATCCACCACCACCACATCCACCACCACCACGTCCACCACCACCACATCCACCACCACCTCCACCACAACCACATCTACCACCTCCACCACCACTACATACCCACCACCATGTCCACCGCCACCACGTCCACCACCGCCATCACCACACCCACCTCCACCACCACCACATCCACCATCACCACATCCACCACCACTACCACCACCACCATGTCCACCACATCCACCACCACGTGCACCACCATCATGTCCACCACCACCACCACCACCACCACAGCCATCACCATGTCCACGGCCACCACCATGTCCATAATGAGGCCACTACCATGTCCACCACCATCAAGTCCACCACCAAGTCCACCACCACATCCACCACTACATCCACCACCTCCACGTCCACAACCACCACGTCCACCACCACCAGCATGTCCACCACCACCATTTCCACCTTCACGTCCACCACCACTACATCCACCACCACCACGCTCACCACCACCATGTCCAACACCACCATGTCCACCACCACGTCTATCACCACCACCACAACACCCACCTCCACCACCACCACATCCACCACCACACCCACCACAACGTCCACCACCACTACCACCACCACAACATCCACCACCACCACATTCACCACCACCATGTCCACCACCACCATGTCCACCACATCCACCACCACATCCACCACCACCACGTCCACCACCACCACATCCATCACTACCACGTCCATCACCACCATGTCCACCACCACCATGTCCACCACGTCCACCACCACCACGTCCATCACCACAACACCCACCAAGACCACATCCACCACCACATACACCACCACTACGTCCACCACCTCCATGTCCACCACCACCACCACACCCACCTCCACCATAACTACGTCCACCACCACTACCACCACCACCAAATCCACCACCATCATGTCCACCACCACCACGTCCTCCATCACCACCACATCCACCACCACCATGTCCACCACCACCACATCCACCACCACTACGTCCACCAGCACCATGTCCACCACCACTACGACCACCACCACCATGTCCCCCACTACCACCACCACACCCACCTCCACTACCACCACGTCCACTACCACCACACCCACCACCACCACCATGTCCACTACCACTACCACCACATCCACCACCACCACATCTACCACCACCATGCCCACCACCACCATGTCCACCACATCCACCACCACGTACACCACCACCATGTCAACCACCACCACGTACACCATCACCATGTCCATCACCACCACATCCATCACCACCATGTCCACAACCACCACGTCCACCACGTCCACCACAACCATGTCCACCATGTCCACCACCAACACATCCACCATGTCCACCACCACATTCACCACCACAACATCCACCACCACCATGTCCAACACCACCATGTCCACAACCACCACATCCACCACCACTACCACCACCACCACACCCACCACCACCATCACATCCATCACCACCACGTCTACCACGATGTCCACCACCACAATGTCCACCTCCACCACGTCAACCACCACTACCACCACCACCATGTCCACCACCACCATGCCCACCACCACCACCACCACACCCACCATGTCCACCACCACATCCACCACCACAACATCCACCACCACCATGTCCAACACAACCATGTCCACCACCACCACATCCACCACCACCACCACTACCACCACCACCACACTACACCACCATGTCCACCACCATCACATCCATCACCACCACGTCTACCACGATGTCCACCACCACAATGTCCACCTCCACCACATCAACCACCACTACCACCACCACCATGTCCACCACCACCATGCCCACCACCACCACATCCATCACCACCATGTCCACCACGACGTCCACCACCACCACATCCACCACCACCATGTCCACCACCACTAAGACCACCACCACCATGTCCCCCACTACCACCACCACACCCACCTCCACCACCACCACGTCCACCACCACAACCACCACCACCACCACGTCCACCACCACTACCACCACCAAATCCACCACCACCACATCCACCACCACCACCTCCACCACCACCATGTCCACCACGCCCACCACCTTCATGTCCACCACATCCACCACCACGTCCACTACCACCACGTGCACCACCACCACGTCCATCACCACCACATCCATCACCATATCCATCACCACCATGTCTACAACAACCATGTCCACCATGTCCACCACTGCCACGTCCACCACCACATCCACCACCACCACATCCACCACCACTATGTCCACCACCAACATGTCCACCACCAAGTCCACCACCACTACATCCACCACCATCATGTCCACCATCAAACCCACCTCCACCACCACGTCCACGACCACCACATCCACCACTACCATGTCCACCACCTCAACCTCCACCACCACCACATCCACCACCGCCATGTCCACCACCACCACATCCACCACCACTATGTCCACCACCACGATGTCCACCAACACTACGACCACCACCACCATGTACACCACCACCACTTCCACTTCCACACCCACCACGTCCACCACTGCCACACCCACCACCACGTCCACTACCACCACATCCACCACCACCACATCTACCACCACCACGTCCACCACCACCATGTCCACCACCACCAAGTCCACCATCAACACATCCATCACAACCACGTCCATCACCACCATGTCCACAACCACCACGACAACCACAACCACATTCACCACATCCATGACCACCACACCCACCATGTCCACCACCACATCCACCACCACCACCACATCCACCATCACCATGTCCATCACCACCACATCCATTACCACCATGTCCACCACGACGTCCACCAATACCACCACATCCACCACCACCATGTCCACCACCATGGCCATCACCATGTCCATGGCCACCACGATGTCCACCACGAGGCCACTGCCACGTCCACCACCACCAAGTCCACCACCAAGTCCACCACCACATCCACCACTACATCCACCACCACCACGTCCACCACCACCATATGCACCACCACCATGTCCACCTTCAGGTCCACTACCACCACATCCACCACCTCCACATCCACCACCACAAGGTCCAACACAACCATGTCCACCACCACCACGTCTACCACCACCACCACAACACCCACCTCCACCACCAGCACGTCCACAGCCACCACCACCACCACTTCCACCACTATGTCCAACACCATAATGTCCACCACCACCACATCTACCACCACCACCACAACACCCACCTCCTCCACCACCACATCCACCATCACACCCACCACCACGTCCATCACCACTACCAGCAACACCACATCCACCACCACCACATCCACCACCACCACGTCCACCACCATCATGTCCACCACATCCACCACCTCGTCCACTACCACCACGTCCACCACCACCACGCCCATCACCATCACGTCCCTCACCACATCCATCACCACCATGTCTACAACCACCATGTCCACCACGTCCACCACCACCACATCCACCACTACATCCACCACCACTACGTCCACCACCAACATGTCCACCACCACCACATCCACCACCACCACATTCACCACCATCAAACCCACCTCCACCACCACCACATCCCCCACCACTACCACCACCACCACATCCACCACCACCACCACCATATCCACCACCACGTCCTCCACCACCACCACATCCACCACCACCATGTCCACCACCACATCCACCACCACTAGGTCCACCACCACCATGTCCACCACCACTACGTCCACCACCACCATGTCCACCACCAACACCACACCCACTTCCACTACCACCATGTCCACCACATCCACACCCACCACCATGTCCTTTACCACCACCACTAAATCCACTACCACCACATCCACCACCACCATGTCTACCACATCCACCACCACGTCCACCACCACCATGTCCATTACCACCACGTCCACCACCACCAGATCCATCACAAGCACCTCCATCACCACCATGTCCACTACCACCATGTCCACCACATCCACCACAACCACATCCACCACATCTACCACCACCACACCCACCATGTCCACCACCATGTCCACCACCACAACCACATCCACGATGTCCACCACCACCATGTCCACCACCACATCCATCTCCACCACATCCACCATGACATTCACCACCACCACATCCACAACCACCATGTCCACCACCACTGCCACCACATCCACCACCACATCCACCACCATGTCCTCCACCACGTTCACCACCACGTTCACCACCACGTTCACCACCACTGCATCCACCACCACCACATCTACCACAACCACCATGTCCACCACCAACACCACCACATCCACCACCAACACATCCACCACCACAATCATACACCACAACCATGTCCACCGCCACCACATCCATAACCACGACCTTCACCACCACCACATCCTTCACATCCACCACATTCACCACCACTACGTCCACCACCACCATGTCCACCACCACCACATCCACCACCTCCACACCCACCCCTACCACCACCACGTCCACCACCACAACGTCCACCACCACCACACCCACCACCACCACGTCCACCACCACCACATCCACCACCACCATGTCCACCACTACCACATCCACCACCACCATGTCCACCACCACATCCACCAACACCATGTCCGCCACATCCACCACCACGTCCACCACCACCATGTCCACCACCACCACGGCCACCACCACGTCCACCACAAGGCCACCTCACTTTGTCTATCTGTCGCCCTCACTCTATTGCCCTCACTCTATCTATCTATCTATCTATCTATCTATCTATCTATCTATCTATCTATCTATCTATCTATCTATCTATCTATCTATCTATCTATCTATCTATCTATCTATCTATCTATCTATCTATCTATCTATCTATCTATCTATCTATCAACCTCTCTATCTATCTATCTATCTATCTATCTATCTATCTATCTATCTATCTATCTATCTATCTATCTATCTATCTATCTATCTATCTATCTATCTATCTATCTATCTATCTATCTATCTATCTATCTATCTATCTATCTATCTATCTATCTATCTATCTATCTATCTATCTATCTATCTATCTATCTATCCATCTATCCATCTATCTATCTATTTATCACCCTCACTATCTATCTATCTATCTATCTATCTATCTATCTATCTATCTATCTATCTATCTATCTATCTATCTATCTATCTATCTATCTATCTATCTATCTATCTATCGCCCTCACTCTATCTATCTATCGGCCTCACTCTATATCTATCTATCTATCTATCTATCTATCTATCTATCTATCTATCTATCTATCTATCTATCTATCTATCTATCTATCTATCTATCTATCTATCTATCTATCTATCTATCTATCTATCTATCTATCTATCTATCTATCTATCTATCTATCTATCTATCTATCTATCTATCTATCTATCTGTCTATCTGTCTATCTATCTATCTATCTATCTATCTATCTATCTATCTATCTATCTATCTATCTATCTATCTATCACACTCACTCTATAGCCATCACTATCTATCAATCGCCCTCACTATCTATCTGTCTATCTATCAATCGCCCTCACTCTATCTATCTGTCTATCTATCTATCTCCCTCACTCTATCTATCTATCTATCTATCTATCTATCTATCTATCTATCTATCTATCTATCTATCTATCTATCTATCTATCTATCTATCTATCTATCTATCTATCTATCTATCTATTTCACTCTAGCTATATGTCTATCTATCTATCCCCCTCACTCTATCTATCTATCTATCTATCTATCTATCTATCTATCTATCTATCTATCTATCTATCTATCTATCTATCTATCTATCTATCTATCTATCTATCTATCTATCTATCTATCTATCTATCTATCTATCTATCTATCTATCTATCTATCTATCTATCTATATATCGCCCTCACTCTATCTATGTATCGCCGTCACTCTATCTAGTATCGCCCTCACTCTATTTATTTAGCGCCCTCACTCTATTGCCCTCACTCTATCTATCTATCGCCTTCACTCTATCTATCTATCTATCTATCTATCTATCTATCTATCTATCTATCTATCTATCTATCTATCTATCTATCTATCTATCTATCTATCTATCTATCTATCTATCTATCTATCTATCTATCTATCTATCTATCTATCTATCTATCTATCTATCTATATCTCTCTCTCTCTCTCTATCTATCTATCTATCGCACTCACTCTATCTATCGCCATCACTCTATCTATCTATCGCCCTCACTCTATCTATCTGTCTATCTATCTATCGCCCTCACTCTATCTATCTGTCTATCTATCTATCGCCCTCACTCTATCTATCTGTCTATCTATCTATCGCCCTCACTCAATCTATCTATTTATATATCTATCTTATCTATCTATCTATTATATATCTATCTATCTATCTATCTATCTATCTATCTATCTATCTATCGTACTCACTCTATCTATGTATCGCCCTCACTCTATCTATGTATCGCCCTTACTCTTTCTATCTATCGCCCTCTCTCTATCTATCGCCCTCAATCTATCTGTCTATCTGCTTCTATCTATCTATCTATCTATCTATCTATCTATCTATCTACCTATCTATCTATCTATCTATCTATCTATCTATCTATCTATCTATCGCTCTATCTATCACCCTCACTCTATCTATCTCCCTCACTCTATCTATCGCCTTAACTCTATCTATCTATCTATCTATCTATCTATCTATCTATCTATCTATCTATCTATCTATCTATCTATCTATCTATCTATCTATCTATCTATCTATCTATCTATCTATCTATCTATCTATCTATCTATCTATCTATCTATCTATCTATCTATCTATCTATCTATCTATCTATCTATCTATCGCACTCACTCTATCGCCATCACTCTATCTATCAATCGCCCTCACTCTATCTATCTGTCTATCTATCAACCGCCCTCACTCTATCTATCTATCTATCACCATCTATCTATCTATCTATCTATCTATCTATCTATCTATCTATCTATCTATCTATCTATCTATCTATCTATCTATCTATCTATCTATCTATCTATCTATCTATCTATCTATCTATCTATCTATCTATCTATCCATCTATCCATCTATCCATCTATCCATCTATCCATCTATCCATCTATCCATCTATCCATCTATCCATCTATCCATCTATCCATCTATCCATCTATCCATCTATCCATCTATCTATCTATCTATCTATCTATCTATCTATCTATCTATCTATCTATCTATCTATCTATCGCCCTCACTCTATCTGTCTATCTATCGCAAAGATGCTGAAACTGGTCTGGGGCTGTTTGTGTTTCGTTTCAGAGAGAACCTGACATGGCGGTCTAGCTGTACTGTTCCTAATGGAGCAGGGTCAAGACTGATTTACATATGACTGGGTCTAAACTGAGGTGTCCTGATGGGCAAAAGAACAGTGGCTTTGAATCCTACCCCAAGCGATTGCCAGTCGTTCAACATATTGCAAGCAGTGCTCTCATCACCTTTTGTGTGTTTGATACTTAAGTATGTAAAGAAAGAATTACTTAATACCAAGGGGATAGAGCTCTATCCCCTTGGTATTATGTAATTCTTTCTTTAAAAAATTGGATGGGGTCTTTAGTAGTTTTATTTGGGGGTATCGTAAAGTTCGTAGATATATCACTCCTTTAAAAGGGGCCTTCGACTCAGGAGGGCTGAACTTCCTGGATTTTAAGTTATATTTTTGGGCAACATTTGTGGGACGCTTACAACATTTAATCAATTCTGAGGATGTAGATAACCGACCTTATTATCTTACATTTATGTTTAAGTCTGATGTGAATATGTTTTTGTGGAGGATTAACGATCCCAATTACTACAAAAGGGTGCGTTTTAAGATAGCTAGAGACTTAGTTAAAATGTGGCGTAATATTCAGGCATTTTGTAAGTTGAACTTCTTCCATCCCAAATTTATTTTATGGGGAAATCCTGGTCTACCGGGTATATTTAGCGATGGATTAATTAATATATGGTTGACGCATGGAATAAAAAGTCTTAGGGATCTGTTGGCACACAAGGTTTCATGAGCTTTGAAACACTTAGGACATTCTATAACATTCCTGACTCTACGAGGTTTAAGTACGTGCAGATGTATGATTTCTTTATCCGTAAGATGAAATTAAAGAATATTACTGATTCTAGTAAATGGGATTGCTTTTTATTCGCAGAAACATAAGGCAATAATCAGTGGCTGCTATAAGTGTTTCAATACTTACAAGAATACAGACTGCAGTACTCTTGCAGAGAAGTGGAGTAGGATGTTAGGGAGTAATATTACTCCGGCTTTGATTAACTCATCTCTACGCAATATTAACAATGTGGTCTCTTCGTCAAGTTTAAGATTGTTGCAATTTAAAACAGCATGTATGCTCTACCACACTCCAGAAAGAATATCTAAATGGGCTTCTAACAGTATTTACAGTGAACAAACTAAATGCCCTAAATGTGCGTTAGTTGCAGCAGATCTTGTGCACATGCTATACACTTGTCCCAAGTTATCAGAATTTTGGGCATCATTTGAGAACATAATGTCATTGAAGCTAGGGGTCTTATTTACTTCAGATTCTGCTCAAGTATTGTTAGATAGTAATGGTAGGAGTATTCCACAAAGATCTCTAGTCACCATTTCGGTGTCATGTGCCAAACTTATAATTGCATGCGCTTGGATCTCCCCTAACCCCACACATATTATGGAATGGTGGTCACTACTTAATGAAATTCATAGTATGGAACTAGCGTTGGCCAGGCTCAGGGGCACTAACTCTCTTGCCAAATTTGATAAGATTTGGGGGTCCTTCCTATTTTAGGTGAAAATTATTATTATTATTTTTAATTTCATTTAGTTATGCGTAACGTTTTTTTTGTTGTTTTTTTGTTGTTGTTTGCCAGCAACGACATTTGTATTTAATTTGCTTGGATACAATCAGAACATGTCAAATGAGTTAATGTCAATTGTGTATATGATGAAACTATTCTTTTTTCTATTCATTGTCTCTTTCCTCATGCTACTGCTTTAATTTGTCTGTTTATTTTTTTGTTTCCTGCGTCGCTAAGAAAAAAAAAAAAGATAGTTAAGTATGTACTGGCTGCTTAATGATATAGACATGGGAGCCTTGCAATTGTAATCCAGTCTCCCAATTCCAATTTTTTGAATGTGGTCGGTCTGAAATGATTCATTGTGTGAGCGAATGGGCCCAGCTACGACCACCCATATCCAGCCTTTCAAATAAAATCCTGTGGTCAGCGGTGGTCTAAGCTGCAGATAGGTGAGGAGTATCAGAATTGTTAGTTTCCTTCATCTTGTGGAAACCCAGAGATCCTCCATGATATTCACTAGAGCTGGTTCAGTGTCCCTAGCTGGTCTTACACCAGATTGGTGGTCATGGAATAGATAGATGAGTTCTGAATATGTTTGGAGTTGACTTGTCACCTCTCTGTTTGTGACTTTGGAAGTGAGTGGAGGTTAGAGATACACCAGTAACCTAAGGCCTGTAGTTAGTTTTTGTACGAGGGAATGGCCATTGCATGCTTCAGAGGGCCTGGAATGATCCCTAATTAGAGGGAGAAGCGTATCCAGTTTGCTCAGTTTAGTAGGCCATTCAGAAGGAGTTGAAAGAAACATGTGAAAGAGCAGGCATCCGTCAGTGCATGGACACTATTATTGTGTTTGTCAGGCTTAGCAAGTCAATAAGTTACAGAAGCAAGAATGAAGGGAAAGTAACGGTAGCAGTAGTTTTGGGATTGGATGGTGAAGGGAGTGATGCTTCAAATTGGAGATGGCATCTCAATTAGTTGTAATTTGACATCAAAGTCCTTTGTTCATACAGAATAATATCAAAGCTGTAGCTACAGGCCGGGAGTTTCTCCTTTTGCCTAAGAATTAATTAGTATTTAAAAAATCTTCACGTTTTTAAGGTGTTTTTAAATTTTTTTTAATCAGATTTAAACATTTTGTTTTAGTCAGGGGGGATGGGCTCAATTGTTTTAATTATACTTAGTTAAATAGCCTCCTATTCAGCTGGTCCACATAACTTAGTTGATCTCTTTTTCAGTTTCATACCTTGTTTCTTGTGACTTATACATATAATATTCTATGGTAAAGGTCTCTATTTGCATAATGTAAATTGTATTTTTATTGTGTGATTCGCTTGCAACTTTTTATTAGACCTCTTTTGAGAGTTATACCTTAATGGCGAAAGAATTGAATTGAATTGAATTGGCATCAAAGTAAAGGGCATCTTCACAGTGTTGCATAATGGTTGCTTTTCAATGCTTCCAGGTAGAAAAATTGTGATAAATGTGAGGATTTCTCTCATTTGATAGGGAGCTTTTTTGGGAATGCATTTAGCACAATTGAGTTTTTAGCTCACTTGATTGCTTTTTGTATTTTCACGTGTGGATTTCAAAGGATTTGTTCAACAGTGTCCTTTGATTTATGCCACTGCCATTCCAGGTGACAGCTAACACAGTTAAGGTCTGCTAGTTTTGCTTTGATCTATATTTTGGTAGCTTTTATGTCTGCCTTGAAATTTATGAGTTTAGATAATTCCAGGATAACAAGATATGATATGTTTTAGGTTGTATGCATAAACATTGTTTATAAAAAATATTCCACACAGCTTTAACACAATCACAGGTTTACAAACCTTTATAAACCTGGAATTGCCTCTGATTCATGGGTGGATGCATGGGAACGCCAATACTCCAAGCATGGCATCCTCCCAGCTTGAGGCCACTGTGTTGCATTACATTGTTTTACAAATCTAAGCAAGGCCGTGCAAGTCGCCCCTTACAAGGCTTTTTAATATTACGGAAGACTTTGAATTGTCCTTGCAATGCTTTGCGTGACACAAGGACAGTCCAAAGGCTTAGTAAATCTGAGCTTCAATGACCTCCCACTTAGGAAGCTGGGAAGAGATTTAATGGAACAAATAGAGTCCAGAATTTGCATAAATATTGGTACTACAGACGAAGGAAATGTCTGAAGAATCAAAACCGAACAAGGCTTCTCTGAAGAGCCATTCATCAAAGCAAAAAGTGACTACTAGGCTTCCTGCTCATGAATAATCTAAAGAATGTATTTAATGGAAGCAAGCAAAGATGTAAATGAAAGGACTCATAAGAAAATTGTGTTTTGGAGGATGGAGCTCTCATGGAACATGCAGTTAAAGGAGTAACATAACTTGCAATGACTGAAAGTTTCTGAAAGAGATTGTAGCACATACGTTTAACTATTGAAGTTCTCGTCTTTATACTGGGTAGGCTAAGATCTGTAAGGCCTATGTTGCAAACTATAGACCTGCAATATTCTGCTGAGTACACTCTGAATCAGACTAGTTCTACATGCCAAGTGGCCAGTTTCTCCAGCTCACTGCTGGTTGTAAACCATTTATGAGAAGACACATCAGATTTCACAGAGCAAAGTCATGTTTGGTCATGTGCAGTCTTGTGCAGAGTTAGGCATTTTATAAAGTGTTCTCAAAGGAGTGTCAGGATTGGTGGATTTATGGATGCGGTACCATTAATCAGCAAGTTTGCTGATCTCAAGCTCAATCAAAAAATTTTCCATATGCAAATTGTCCTCTAATGTAATGATGAGAGCGGGCCTTATAACAAGGTGTGAGGAAGTATAGTGAACAAGACAGCCAAGAGTTTACTCAAGTCTCTATGGATAGGACTCAATGTTGGCCAAACATGTATTGGGTGGAAAAATATCATTCAAAGTATGCCTACCTCCTTAGATTGCATTTTCTTGCTATTGTAAAAAGTTGTTCTTGAATTCAAGGTTCATTTACTTTTTCCTGATATTTAAGTTTCTAGTGCATTGCATCCTGCCGGCAATACAGTAACTTTGCTGAGCTTTCAGTAAGCATAATCAGAGCATATAAGATAAAGCTTTATTAAAAGGTTTTGAGCGACAGTGCTCATATATGACTCCTTTAGAACTGGTTAATTTTCCAGTTTGTTTGCATAAGGGATTTCTTTCAAGGTAATAATGTCTACCCCACAGAGTTGGCTCCACCAGGGTTTTGGAAATCATTGGAGTCTCTCTGTATCATGATCAGCCTTAGCAGGCAGGCCAAAATGTTTTCAATGATCACGCTCAGAAGATGATCACAGTCTACTATCACCAAGACGGGAAACACCCGTTACAACGCAACTTTACAACGCACTACCATTACATCGCAACTTTTACAACGCAGGATCCATTACAATGCATGCCTTTACCACGCATGACATTACATAGCAGATGCTATTACAACGCATGCCATTACAACGTAAGTATAGGTAAGTATATAATTTTATTTGATCTTTTATTTAACATTATTTAATTAATTTAATTAATATTTAAAATAAATAAATTAATTAATGTATGTATTTTTTAAAAATAAATTAAATATATTAATTTATGTTATATTTTATTTAACATTATTTAATTAATTTAATTAATATTAAAAATAAATAAGTATATTAATTTATGTCTTTTTAAAAAATAAGTTAAATATAATATTTTAGTTTATATTTTATTTAACATTATTTAATTAATTTATTTAATATATAAAATAAATAAATATATTAATTTATGTATTTTTAAAAATAAATTAAATATATTAATTTATTTTATATTTTATTTAACATTATTTAATTAATTTAATTAATATTAAAAATAAATAAATATTCAGGGCTAGGTTTGGGTTATGGGGTACAGAGGTATTTTTAGGGTTCAGGGCTAGGTTTGGGTTATGGGGTACAGGGGTATTTTTAGGGTCAGGGCTTGGTTTGGGTATGGGGTACAGGGGTATTTTTAGGGTTCAGGGCTAGGTTTGGGTTTTGGGGTGCAGGGGTATTTTTAGGGTTCAGGGCTAGGTTTGGGTTATGGGGTACAGGGGTATTTTTAGGGTTCAGGGCTAAGTTTGGGTTATGGGGTACAGGGGTATTTTTAGGGTTAAGTTTTAATAAAAAGAATTTAAATAAATTAAATTAATTAAATTAAATTAATTAAATTAAATTAATTACAATTTTTAAAAAAAAGATATACTTACTTTGTAATGGCATGCGTTGTAATAGCATCTGCTATGTAATGTCATGCGTTGTAAAGGCATGCATTGTAATGGATCCTGCGTTGTAAAAATTGAGTTGTAATGGTATGCGATGTAAAATTATGCGTTGTAACGCCATACATCCCACCAATATTAATGAAATGCACAATCTTTTCTGGTTTCGGTGTAGGTGAAGCTTACTTGATTCATGGGAGCTTCCTGGATAGAATCTTACGATGTACCCAAAATAACATTTGTAATCCCGCCCCTTGTAACACTCCTCATACTTTCGTGTCACTCCCTCTAATGATTGATGGTAGGACGTTCTCAGCCAAATGGACATTGTCTTGGATAGTGTGAAGCACAGATATTCTGACTATTGTATTGTAAATATTGTTTGCAGAACATTCTCATTATGGTCTTATTCTTTGAGCAGATACATACCCCTCAAATTAAGCAGAGGAATACACGTGAGGTTGTCTCGATTACTTACAAGTAACCTTCATTGCTTCAAACCGCAGGACTTTTTTAAAGCGTCCCTCCACTCCAACTTATACTTCGAATCCTTGTGGACATCAATGGTTGCTCTGTCTGGGATAGGAGTGCATAATATCTCTATCAAAACCTGAAGAACATTTTTTTGAAATTCTCAAAAATATAGGATTTTGAATAAAGTAGTTTTTTTAGAAAACAGCTGAATTTTCTTGTCTGCTGTATGGATATTCACACTCATGGTTAAGAACTGAGACAGAGAATCTGTGTAATGGGTGGACAATTGATTGCTATGGCAAAGAATGTAAATCACCGATTTAAATTCGGATGGTACTGAATAATAGTCATCTTTCTGGAGGAAGTGCTAAATATGTTGGAGCCCATGCCAAATGACTTCTGCCACCATGGGGGCCTTATGGTTTATATAAGGGCAGTCGATTCATCTCCATATATCGCACATAGCCAAACTTAAGGTCCGCCTGCATCAAAATCAAGTGGGAGGACCTTTATCTTGATGATATCAATCAGCCCCTCTGTCTCCAATCAGATGCTCTTTAATAATACTACAAAAAGTATATATATTGGTGTAGGTGATGAACAAACAGAACAATTCAACATGGATGGATGGGCGGGTGGGTGGATGGACGGATGGATGTATGGTTAAGGATGGACAGACAGATGGATGGTAGAATGGATGGAAAGGTAAGGAAGTACAGGAAAATGATTCAATGGATGGAAAGAAGGATTGTTGGATGGAGGAATCTAAGAATGGATGAAAAAGACACACACCTGGGTGGAAAGAAGGGAGGAATGACGGCTGGATTTATGGATCGATAATTGGTTGATGGATGGATCAATAAAAAGGCGGAAGGGAATCTTCTGTATACAAAGGCATAAGAAAAGAAAAAATTAGAAAAGAAAGATGGCGAAATGTCAGAATAAGTGATGAGAGGAGGAGGGAATGAAAGAATGAAAGAATGAAAAACTGAAAGCAGCATGGAGGAAAGTAAAAAAAGTCAGAATTTGAGAGTGGTTTAAGTTTCTGGCAACTCGTATGCTCCCTTTCCCCGATAGTGGAGGGCAATTTATATTATATTTAAAAGTGAGTAAGATCCTACATTTGAAAGCAACTAATGATTCATGCACTTTTTGGCATGTGCACCTTTTGGAAGCCAACAACCGAGCATCTCAATATTCTGTCAATTAATGTGTAAGTCATGAAAAATAAACAAACACATGTGCAGGTATTCTGATTCATGATGAAATTATGCCTTGCTGGGTGGTTAAAAAAAAAACGAGGAACCTATGTTATCGAAATACACACTGCAAGTTTTTTTTTTAATGGATTATTCTCATTAATTACAATTAAACACATTCATTTAACTTTTTTTCCTGACCTCGCTTGAGAATTCCTGCCCTTACCTTAAGTCGCTGCATTGAAACCACGTCTGTGTGAAAGACTTCCGATAAATTCATTATCTTCATTTCATTGGGTCCTAAAGGAGAACAGCTGTATCTCTTAAGGTGGCCCTTTGACTTATACAGAGGTTTTAGTTACACAGCTTACCATCAAAATAGACTGTCACTGGGCCTTTTTTCACTACAACTGCCCTTTCCTGCCATGTACTGTGGCCATTTTCTATCACCTTCTCTTTTCTTCCCGGGACCCCTAATCTCCTCCTCGGAGCTCATAGCGGCCCCCAGGGTCTTTAGGTTCAGCGTCCATGTCTGTGTGTGAGTTATGTCCCTCTCACCAGTAATTTCGCGCCTTTATTGGATGCCTTCAACTGCACTCAGTACTTTTCATCAGCAAACCAAAGCTGTTTGTGTAGTCCGACTCCAGACGCTTATTGGCTTATTAAATGGAAAGTGCCTCGCCGTTTTCTCGCCTTTCCAGTGAGGGCTAGCTGGCAGCAAAACCCGTAATCACAGCAAGTCGCCTGCACATAAGGAGATTGGGTTGAAAATGGTATTCTCTGGGGATTTAGAACTTCATGCTTTTCAAAAAACTGATTTTAAGGAACCTTACACACACCGGCGTATCCTAGAGTTCCCCTCCACCCCCATCTGTGCTGAGCAAATATCATTCTGGTAGTCAAAGCTTAATAAAAATGAAAATCACAACATTGTGAATTCAAACGTTGATTATTTATTCGTTTTAAACATGTTTATAGCTCATTCCCTCACACAGAAAGGGAGCAGTCGCCTTAAAAACACACACAATGTGTCTTAAAATAATCAATAACATCAATACAGAGCCTTACCCCCCACCAGGCTTAACTTAATGTTTTACATTTCAGAAATTCATACAGTGGAGAAGATAATCTAATGAATATTTATAATAGTAACAAGGCCCCAAAACAACATTGATTGCAGTTCAATAAGGAAAAAACACATACACATTAAAAATAAAAGTTTCGAAAGATGATGGAGACAAGCTGGAAAATAGTAAATAAAACATGAATAGAAAAAAAATGGGATGTAACGTGGAAGAAAATGGCAGCATTAAGTGCTTACTTGAAATAACGAGAAAGAACCATAGACTAGAAGCTGAGATAGCAGTGTTAAAGAAATTGGCGAACTACTAAAGAGTTTATAGAGAGAGTGACAGTGAAAAAGACATTCAAATATTGTCAAGCTCACTCTTCCCTAGTACACTCCTAGTTTAAAGTAGGTGCAGTCGAGGACATGTATAAATGCATTCCTGATGAAGCAGTGTTGTAGCAGTGTCCAGTCATGAATCAGAATACCTGCACATTTGTTTATTTTTCATGAGTTACACATTAATTGACAGAAAATTGAGATTTTCAGTTTTTGGCTTTCAAATGGTGCAAATGCCAAAAAGTGCATGAATCATTAGTTGCTTTCAAATGTAGGATCTTGCTCACTTTTAAATATAATATAAATTGCCCTCCAATATGGATGGAATAGGGAGCATGCAAGTTGCCAGAAAATTAAAGCACTCTCAAATTCTGACTTTTTTTCCTTTCCTCCATGCTGCTTTCATTTTTTCATTTTTTCATGTCTTTCATTCCTTCCTCCTCTCATCACTCACTCTGTAATTTTACCATCTTTCTTTTCCTATGTTATCTTTCCATATGCCTTTGTATCCTTTTTATTGATCCATCCATAAACCAATTATCGATCAATAAATCCAGCGGTCATTCCTCCCTTGTTACCACCCAGGTGTGTGTCTTTTTCATCCATTCTTAGATTCCTCCATCCAATAATCCTTCTTTCCATCCATACAAACATTTTCCTGTACTTCCCTACCTTTCCATCCTTCCTACAATTCATCCATCTGTCCATCCTTAATCACCAATCCATGATTTTAGGAATGGTCTTTGCTGGATACAAAAATGACCCACTTTAGAAGTGGCTATGAGTCACTAATTTTAAACTTAATCCTAATCATATACCTAATATCAATCCGAACCCTAAACTTGAGCATCTTAGTAATGCAACCTAGCGCTGAAACTTTCAAAGAACCAAACACTCTGTGGTCTTCACAAAGATTTGTTTACCTTACATGTTGTCAGTCAAAAAATTAACAATATTCAAAAATCATCTGAAAAATAATACCAGCAAAAAGATTTTGTTATGTTATCTATTGATAGGCCAATTGAAAGAGATTTTTCTATAGAAATGTGATTCAAAATCACAGCCGGGTTGACATAGCAAGAGATTAGCACAAAAGATACGTTTCCAGGAGACGTCCACAGTCAAAAACCCTTATAAGAAGAAATATAGAGGTGAGGCCCTACTTTAGAGGAGAAGTCCTGTGATCAACCACTGAGGCAAATAGCCTAAGGTTGTGTGAAACTGGATTTGGCTGCTCACTGAAGGTTGGAAGTGGGGCTGGCCACATACCGAGCCCTACAACAAACCCTTGTTACAAAGGCAAAGCACAGCGGTTTACTGTATACTTTCATTGAACCTGGAAATAGCATATGATTAAAAAAACACTGATTGAAAAAGCACTAGACATTCACTGAAGAAAACATGGTCAGAGGGAATTAATGGATAGCTTTGGCTATAACACTCTAAAACACTAAGAAATTCTCCTTGAAACACAATTAAAGTGAAGTTATGGCTTTAAAACAAACCAAAGACACCACTGAATTTCACCAATAATGGTTATCTCTGCAATCTATGACTCACACAAAAGCCATGTGTTAGAAATGGGGATCTCTAGTTGCCAATGGTTTACTCCTTTGTCCAACTACAGACCCTTCCTTCTAGTCAGGATAAGGAGACACACTTTTAAAATAACCCCTGCTCACCACCTTGGTAGCTTGGCATGAGCAGTCAGGCTTATTTCAGAGGAAATGTGTAAAGCATTTGCACATAACACACAGTAATACAGTGAAAACACTGCAAAAGGACACCACACCAGTTTTAGAAAAATAACCAATATTTATCTGCACAAACTAAACCAAAATGATAAAAGACCAACATACAGTATTCCAAAATATGAACTTCGGAAGAATAACTTTAAATGCAGTCCCTTAAACCTGGTAGCTGCGTCTGGGGCTACGGTGGTGCTGAAAACAACAGAATCCAACAGTTCCGACCAACCACATCGTGTGGATCAGCGTCATTGTCAGCATACTCGTAAACAGAACCTTTGGTTCCGGCTGACCGTGTCGCTGCGGGCGGGTTGCAGCAACCGTCGTGGTTACATTGTAAAGCATAGCGGTGCAGCATGCGGTGCCTTCAAGTCGCAGTGCAGGCAGCGGCTCGGTGATGGTCATCCAGCACCTTCTGTGAGACCAGGGCTGTGGTGCAAAGCGGGGCGTTGCTCATTGCAGTTCTGACAGGTCATATGCAAGCGTAAGTGCCGGTCGATGGGAGCTTGTGTTGGTTGGTCCAGGTTGTGGTGTGGGACGGGGTGGTGTGTCATGTGACTTATGAGTAGTTCCCCCAAACCATGGTATAGACATGGATGTTGAGGTCAGTGGGCAGCGATGTCATCAGTGAGGCCAGGATGGCAGAGAGAAGCAAGGCAGTGCGGAGTGCTGTGCCCACAGGTCGTGGTGCAAGGAGCGGCTCGGTGGCAGCACTGATCGTCATCGTCGGTGAGACCAGGTTTGTGGTGTGAAGTGGGGCAGTGCCTTCTGAAGTGCCTTCAGGACACCGAGCCAGCAGCAGTGTCGGTGAAAGTGTCGGCTGCTTAACCCCGCTATGGCAACTGAAACCCACGGTTTCAGAGGCGGTACCCAGAGGTAAGTGAAGTCTTTGCTGTCCCTGAGACTTCGTAAACAGAGGGTAAGTTCTATTTCAAGCCCTTGGAGATACTCAGCAAGAAGTGAAGAAAGTTCAGTATAATGCATTTCTCTTTGTTTGCTTGGGCAGAGAATGTCTGTGCTTAGTGCAAACAAGTTCGGTCCTTTCTGGCCCAGTTTCCCAGCAGGAGGTGAGACAGCATTGGCCAAGGCAAACCAGGCCCATTCAGGTACAAGGAAATCTCCTTCTACTACTCTAAATACAGCCTAGGGCTATTTAGCTCAGCTCTGACTCATCTAGGAAAGGCAGGACACACCTTGACCCCCCTATTGGCTGTCTGAAAAAAATGGACATTCCCAACGCCTGTCACTTCAAAGCCAGGCAGTCAATCCTCAAGAAAATACCTACTTTCTAAAAGTGATATTTTTTAAACGCAGGACGTAAAAATTATCTTTACTAAAAGATGCATTTCTACATCCTGAGTCCAGGCATGTTAAACTCCATTTCTCTATCTTGTCCCAATGGGAAGATATACTTGTAAAATGTTACCCAGTATTTCCCATTCTATGCTATGGGACAGATAGCCTTTCAATAGTGAAAAACGAAATATACCGTTTTTCACTATCAGGACATGTCACCAGTAGCGGCTACTCGAGGGAGTGGTGCAGGGCGGTGGGCCGGGTCAGGGGAGGGCCAGGATAGGGGGTAGTAAACTACTGCATACAGCCGCACGGAGATAAGTAACTAAATAAATAAATAAAACAAATTACAAGTCAAGGCATCAGGGCTTGCCCTAAGGCAACCCTTCAACGTGTCGTTTGTGTTCACATTAAAATAATTGTGCTGTCTTCTGGTATAAGAATATATAATCAATTGTAACAATAAATATATGAATTCATTTAGGCAATAAAACAATATTAAACTTTACAAAAAACACATTTACTAAAAATACTTTAAGCATTAACATAAATTTAAAAACTAAATACAAATAGCATAGAATATTAAAAAAAACTATTAATGCTATGAAATCTATTTACTCAATTTTATGAAAATTATTGAAGTCTAAGAATATAACAAATACTATTCCTACTCTAGTTACGGCAACACCTGGGAAAGTGTTAGACTTCGGAGGGGTTAGATTTACTGTTCGTACTAAAATCTGTACAACATTAGGGACATGGTTGGACTTCACATATGTTAAATTTACTATACCCACTGCAAACAACACAACAGTAGGGAAAGTTTTGGACTTCGGAGTGGTTACATTTACTATTCTCACTCCAAACAGGGCAACAGTAGGGAAAAGCTGGAGTTAAGAGGGGTAAAATGCACTATTTCCACTTCAAACAGTGCAGCAGTAGGGAAAGTGTTGGACATCAGTGGAGTACAGTTTACTATTCTCACTCCAGTATGTGAAACAGTAGGGAAAGCACTGGATTTTGGAGGGGTGATATTTACTATTCCCACTCCAAACACCGCAACAGAAGGGGAAGTGTTGAATTGTGAAGAAGTTAATTGTAATATTCCTACTCCAGGCTTTAGAAGAGTATGAAAAATACTTCACCTCAAACACATATATTTATGAGTAGCCCAATGAATGTAAAACATTTTTTTACCTCTTAATATAAAGATTATTATTTAACATGAAAAAGTATATATGTATAAAAAATGTTTAATCAATGTACATATTTGCTATGAAATAAAATAATTAATTATCAATTAATAAATAATTGTTATTAAATTAATAATTAATTAATTTCCCACCCTGTACCTCTACAAACATTGCAGCCCATACCTAAACTACAACAAAAGAAATCCAGAATCCACACATTTGAAATCAATTATATATTTAACAAAGAATAATTACTTGCTAATTAAATATTTAATTGATATTTTCCCACTCTAAACCCCAACAAACCTAGCAGCCTGCAAATAAATTGTAAGTAAAATAAATAATTAGTTCATAATTTCCATATTTAAAATTCAATTTAATAATTAATGCATTAATATTAAATAATTAATTATTACTTAATTAGCTTCCTACCATAGACCGGTACAAACCTAGCAGCCTGCTACTAAAATATAAGTAAAATAAATAGGTACGCCACAAATTAAATAATTAAAAAACAATCAAATAATTAATTAGCAATGAATACATCATTGTTAAATAATTAATACTTAATTCCCTTCCTACCCTAGCCCACTACAAACCTAACAGCCTGATGCAAATAACATATAATAAAAACAAATCAGTATTACATAATTTACATAGTAACCAGCCTAACAGCTAGAGCGATCAACCTCAAAGCTGGGGAACTGGGTACAAGTCTCGGCAATGGACACTCTACATCCTGTAATTCTGGGCAAATCACCTAATCTCCCCAGCTAACTAAATGAATATGTCTGTCTCATGTCAGAGGAGGGTCTCTGCCTGTGGTATCTCTTACTGCACTGCTCACTCATTGCAACCCTCTCATCCAGATGGGGTAGCCTGTCCACAGAGCCTCCCGTTCACCACACAATCCAATACTTACACATCATGGGTGAAGGGGGTCACTTGATCCGATGGTTCACATCGTCACTCTGTCAGCATGCTGCAATCTCACTAGCCCCCTTAAAACTACACTGGGAGGAATATCTGGGACGTACCCTCTCTGAGTCCGAATGGTCAGCTGTCCTGGAAAGCCCCACTCGCATCCAATGCAACCAGCGCTTCTGCCAAAGTCAGTGTTTTATTTTGCACCAAGTATAACTCATCCCTGCCAAAATTATTAAGTACTTTCACCGCACAGACTCCGACTGCCCCAGATGCCACTTTACCAAGTCACACGTCCTACACATGCTTTGACACTGCCTGAACTCAAAAGTTACTGGATCGAAGTAGCCACCACCCAAGCCCGCTTCACTGAACATGACATCCCCTTCCAATGAGAGACATATCTCTTACATCTGTTCAAAAGGGGCAGGAAACATAGGATCACTTCCCCTTTCCTGGACCTAGGCCTAGCTACCGCTAAGTGCCTAATCACAAAACGGTGGAGAACACCAGTCGCTCCAAATGTAGTAGCTCTTTGCTTAACTGGGTCAGGGTGTAGAGCATTGCCCTTTGCAGAGAGGACCTGGTGGACCTCCACAAATTCCCCAGGCCAATAATTGGAAGGCCAGTCTAGCAGATTTGCAGGGGCTAGATGTAGTCTCAGTGGATTTCTCTGCAGGGGTAGGGGCTCAGACTGCTGTAGCTTCATAAATGGGAATGCACCTCTGTCACTACACCCTTAGATACAAAAAAGGGTGTCGGCACGGTGCACAACCTAGTTTATAATGGGTGTTGTATGTAGAGGACTTTGTGGTTCAGAAAATTTTCAGGTGCTCCAGCAGGTGACGTAACTGTCCGGGTACGCCAAATTATCAATGAAGGGGTGAGTGCATTACCTCAAAGAATTGGCTTGGTAGTTTTGTCTGCCCTGTTCCCATGATGCACTGGGCCAGGGACAGACTAATTTGCATGTAGCCAGGTTCTGAGCTGGGATGGTGCAGTGAGCTAAAAAACGGTGATGGATCAAGCCCTGATCTATTGACTGGGTATGAGTGTTCTGTTTAATTCAGATACTCTGTCCATCACCACCCCCTTTTCTGAATCGTTTTGTCCACCATAAGCGTGGAAGGGTATACTCAGATGTGAGTCCCTTGCTCACTGCACCATCAGGATTCACGCAAGCCGGGCCGAAGACGGCTGTAATGCCAGAAACCGGTCCCCGGAAGCTTGTTTCCTTCCCAGTAAAAGAATTGGCTTGGTAGTTTGGTCTGCCCTGTTCCCATGATGCACTGGGCCAGGGACAGACTAATTTGCATGTAGCCAGGTTCTGAGCTGGGATGGTGCAGTGAGCTAAAAAACGGTGATGGATCAAGCCCTGATCTATTGACTAGGTATGGGTGTTCTGTTTAATTCAGATACTCTGCCCATCACCACCCCCTTTTCTGAATCGTTTTGTCCACCATAGGCGTGGAAGGGTATACTCAGATGTGAGTCGCTTGCTCATTGCACCATCAGGATTCAAGCAAGCCGGGGCGAAGACGGCCGAATGCCAGAAACCGGTCCCTGGAAGCTTGTTTCCTTCCCAGTAAAAGAATTGGCTTGGTAGTTTGGTCTGCCCTGTTCCCATGATGCACTGGGCCAGGGACAGACTAATTTGCATGTAGCCAGGTTCTGAGCTGGGATGGTGCAGTGAGCTAAAAAACGGTGATGGATCAAGCCCTGATCTATTGACTGGGTATGAGTGTTCTGTTTAATTCAGATAATCTGTCCATACCCACCCCCTTTTCTGAATCGTTTTGTCCACCATAAGCGTGGAAGGGTATACTCAGATGTGAGTCCCTTGCTCATTGCACCATCAGGATTCAAGCAAGCCGGGCCGAAGACGGCTGTAATGCCGGAAACCGGTCCCGGAAGCTGGTTTCCTTCCCAGTAAAAGAATTGGCTTGGTAGTTTGGTCTGCCCTGTTCCCATGATGCACTGGGCCAGGGACAGACTAATTTGCATGTAGCCAGGTTCTGAGCTGGGATGGTGCAGTGAGCTAAAAAACGGTGATGGATGAAGCCCTGATCTATTGACTGGGTATGAGTGTTCTGTTTAATTCAGATACTCTGTCCATCACCACCCCCTTTTCTGAATCGTTTTGTCCACCATAAGCGTGGAAGGGTATACTCAGATGTGAGTCCCTTGCTCATTGCACAATCAGGATTCAAGCAAGCCGGGCCGAAGACGGTTGTAATGCCAGAAACCGGTCCCCGGAAGCTTGTTTCCTTCCCAGTAAAAGAATTGGCTTGGTAGTTTGGTCTGCCCTGTTCCCATGATGCACTGGGCCAGGGACAGACTAATTTGCATGTAGCCAGGTTCTGAGCTGGGATGGTGCAGTGAGCTAAAAAACGGTGATGGATCAAGCCCTGATCTATTGACTGGGTATGAGTGTTCTGTTTAATTCAGATACTCTGCCCATCACCACCCCCTTTTCTGAATCGTTTTGTCCACCATAAGCGTGGAAGGGTATACTCAGATGTGAGTCCCTTGCTCATTGCACCATCAGGATTCAAGCAAGCCGGGGCGAAGACGGCTGTAATGCCAGAAACCGGTCCCTGGAAGCATGTTTCCTTCCCAGTAAAAGAATTGGCTTGGCAGTTTGGTCTGCCCTGTTCCCATAATGCACTGGGCCAGGGACAGACTAATTTGCATGTAGCCAGGTTCTGAGCTGGGATGGTGCAGTGAGCTAAAAAACGGTGATGGATCAAGCCCTGATCTATTGACTGGGTATGAGTGTTCTTTTTAATTCAGATACTCTGTCCATACCCACCCCCTTTTCTGAATCGTTTTGTCCACCATAAGCGTGGAAGGGTATACTCAGATGTGAGTCCCTTGCTCATTGCACCATCAGGATTCAAGCAAGCCGGGCCGAAGACGGCTGTAATGCCGGAAACCGGTCCCTGGAAGCTTGTTTCCTTCCCAGTAAAAGAATTGGCTTGGTAGTTTGGTCTGCCCTGTTCCCATGATGCACTGGGCCAGGGACAGACTAATTTGCATGAAGCCAGGTTCTGAGCTGGGATGGTGCAGTGAGCTAAAAAACGGTGATGGATCAAGCCCTGATCTATTGACTGGGTATGAGTGTTCTGTTTAATTCAGATAATCTGTCCATACCCACCCCCTTTTCTGAATCGTTTTGTCCACCATAAGCGTGGAAGGGTATACTCAGATGTGAGTCCCTTGCTCATTGCACCATCAGGATTCAAGCAAGCCGGGCCGAAGACGGCTGTAATGCCGGAAACCGGTCCCGGAAGCTTGTTTCCTTCCCAGTAAAAGAATTGGCTTGGTAGTTTGGTCTGCCCTGTTCCCATGATGCACTGGGCCAGGGACAGACTAATTTGCATGTAGCCAGGTTCTGAGCTGGGATGGTGCAGTGAGCTAAAAAACGATGATGGATGAAGCCCTGATCTATTGACTGGGTATGAGTGTTCTGTTTAATTCAGATACTCTGTCCATCACCACCCCCTTTTCTGAATCGTTTTGTCCACCATAAGCGTGGAAGGGTATACTCAGATGTGAGTCCCTTGCTCATTGCACAATCAGGATTCAAGCAAGCCGGGCCGAAGACGGTTGTAATGCCAGAAACCGGTCCCCGGAAGCTTGTTTCCTTCCCAGTAAAAGAATTGGCTTGGTAGTTTGGTCTGCCCTGTTCCCATGATGCACTGGGCCAGGGACAGACTAATTTGCATGTAGCCAGGTTCTGAGCTGGGATGGTGCAGTGAGCTAAAAAACGGTGATGGATCAAGCCCTGATCTATTGACTGGGTATGAGTGTTCTGTTTAATTCAGATACTCTGCCCATCACCACCCCTTTTCTGAATCGTTTTGTCCACCATAAGCGTGGAAGGGTATACTCAGATGTGAGTCCCTTGCTCATTGCACCATCAGGATTCAAGCAAGCCGGGGCGAAGACGGCTGTAATGCCAGAAACCGGTCCCTGGAAGCTTGTTTCCTTCCCAGTAAAAGAATTGGCTTGGCAGTTTGGTCTGCCCTGTTCCCATAATGCACTGGGCCAGGGACAGACTAATTTGCATGTAGCCAGGTTCTGAGCTGGGATGGTGCAGTGAGCTAAAAAACGGTGATGGATCAAGCCCTGATCTATTGACTGGGTATGAGTGTTCTTTTTAATTCAGATACTCTGTCCATACCCACCCCCTTTTCTGAATCGTTTTGTCCACCATAAGCGTGGAAGGGTATACTCAGATGTGAGTCCCTTGCTCATTGCACCATCAGGATTCAAGCAAGCCGGGCCGAAGACGGCTGTAATGCCGGAAACCGGTCCCGGAAGCTTGTTTCCTTCCCAGTAAAAGAATTGGCTTGGTAGTTTGGTCTGACCTGTTACCATGATGCACTGGGCCAGGGACAGACTAATTTGCATGTAGCCAGGTTCTGAGCTGGGATGGTGCAGTGAGCTAAAAAACGGTGACGGATGAAGCCCTGATCTATTGACTGGGTATGAGTGTTCTGTTTAATTCAGATACTCTGTCCATCACCACCCCCTTTTCTGAATCGTTTTGTCCACCATAAGCGTGGAAGGGTATACTCAGATGTGAGTCCCTTGCTCATTGCACAATCAGGATTCAAGCAAGCCGGGCTGAAGACGGCTGTAATGCCAGAAACTGGTCCCCGGAACCTTGTTTCCTTCCCAGTAAAAGAATTGGCTTGGTAGTTTGGTCTGCCCTGTTCCCATGATGCACTGGGCCAGGGACAGACTAATTTGCATGTAGCCAGGTTCTGAGCTGGGATGGTGCAGTGAGCTAAAAAACGGTGATGGATCAAGCCCTGATCTATTGACTGGGTATGAGTGTTCTGTTTAATTCAGATACTCTGTCCATCACCACCCCCTTTTCTGAATCGTTTTGTCCACCATAAGCGTGGAAGGGTATACTCAGATGTGAGTCCCTTGCTCATTGCACCAACAGGATTCAAGCAAGCTGGGCCGAAGACGGCTATAATGCCAGAAACCGGTCCCCGGAAGCTTGTTTCCTTCCCAGAAAATGAATTGGCTTGGTAGTTTGGTCTGCCCTGTTCCCATGATGCACTGGGCCAGGGACAGACTAATATGCTTGTAGCCAGGTTTTGAGCTGGGATGGTGCAGTGAGCTAAAAAACGGTGATGGATCAAGCCCTGATCTATTGACTGGGTATGAGTGTTCTGTTTAATTCAGATACTCTGTCCATCACCACCCCCTTTTCTGAATCGTTTTGTCCACCATAAGCGTGGAAGGGTATACTCAGATGTGAGTCCCTTGCTCATTGCACCATCGGGATTCAAGCAAGCCGGGCTGAAGACGGCTGTAATGCCAGAAACCGGTCCCCGGAAGCTTGTTTCCGTCCCAGTAAAAGAATTGGCTTGGTAGTTTGGTCTGCCCTGTTCCCATGATGCACTGGGCCAGGGACAGACTAATTGGCATGTAGCCAGGTTGTGAGCTGGGATGGTGCATTGAGCTAAAAAACGGTGATGGATCAAGCCCTGATCTATTGAATGGGTATGAGTGTTCTGTTTAATTCAGATACTCTGTCCATCCCACCTCTTTTTCTGAATCGTTTTGTCCACCATAAGCGTGGAAGGGTATACTCAGATGAGAGTACCTTGCACATTGCACCATCAGGATTCAAGCAAGCCGGGCCGAAGACGGCTGTAATGCCAGAAACCGGTCCCCGGAAGTTTGTTTCCTTCCCAGTAAAAGAATTGGCTTGGTAGTTTGGTCTGCCCTGTTCCCATGATGCACTGGGCCAGGGACAGACTAATTTGCATGTAGCCAGGTTCCGAGCTGGGATGGTGCAGTGAGCTAAAAAATGGTGATGGATCAAGCCCTGATCTATTGACTGGGTATGAGTGTTCTGTTTAATTCAGATACTCTGTCCATCACCACCCCCTTTTCTGAATCATTTTGTCCACCTTAAGCGTGGAAGGGTATACTCAGATGTGAGTCCCTTGCTCATTGCACCATCAGGATTCAAGCAAGCCGGGCCGAAGATGGCTGTAATGCCAGAAACCGGTCCCCGGAAGCTTGTTTCCTTCCCAGTAAAAGAATTGGCTTGGTAGTTTGGTCTGGCCTGTTGCCATGATGCACTAGGCCAGGGACAGACTAATTTGCATGTAGCCAGGTTCTGAGCTGGGATGGTGCAGTGAGCTAAAAAACGGTGATGGATCAAGCCCTGATCTATTGACTGGGTATGAGTGTTCTGTTTAATTCAGATACTCTGTCCATCACCACCCCCTTTTCTGAATCGTTTTGTCCACCATAAGCGTGGAAGGGTATACTCAGATGTGAGTCCCTTGCTCATTGCACCATCAGGATTCAAGCAAGCCGGGCTGAAGATGGCTGTAATGCCAGAAACCGGTCCCCGGAAGCTTGTTTCCTTCCCAGTAAAAGAATTGGCTTGGTAGTTTGGTCTGCCCTGTTCCAATGATGCACTGGGCCAGGGACAGACTAATTTGCATGTAGCCAGGTTCTGAGCTGGGATGGTGCAGTGAGCTAAAAAACTGTGATGGATCAAGCCCTGATCTATTGACTGGGTATGAGTGTTCTGTTTAATTCAGATACTCTGTCCATCACCACCCCCTTTTCTGAATTGTTTTGTCCACCATAAGCGTGGAAGGGTATACTCAGATGTGAGTCCCTTGCTCATTGCATCATCAGGATTCAAGCAAGCCGGGCCGAAGACGGCTGTAATGCCAGAAACCGGTCCCCGGAAGCTTGTTTCCTTCCCAGTAAAAGAATTGGCGTGGTAGTTTGGTCTGCCCTGTTCCCGTGATGCACTCGGCCAGGGACAGCCTAATTTGCATGTAGCCAGGTTCTGAGCTGGGATGGTGCAGTGAGCTAAAAACCGGTGATGGATCAAGCCCTGATCTATTGACTGGGTATGAGTGTTCTGTTTAATTCAGATACTCTGTCCATCACCACCCCCTTTTCTGAATGGTGCCTGCCACATGGTGCAGGGATATGTAGGGGGGGCCCTAAGACCCATATCAGAGGGTCAGGGGGGGGAAGAGAGTCCGCTACGGGCCCCCAAGTCACTTTCCGCCTGCCTTTTCATGGTGGGTTAACAGCCATAAAATGTCCTGGGAAAAGGGACATTGTAATCCCTATGGTGGTGCCTGAGCAGGCACCGCCACCGCCACCATTGTTGGGATTGCTGTCCCTCCAACCGGCTCAAGGAGCACGTCGGATCCATGGTGGTCGGTCTATCTGCCCACCTTCAAATCGCAGCCATCATAATGCGCCGGGAGGTCAAGCAGAGTCTGATGCCATGAGTTCATATTCAGCCCTCCAAACTCATCACCCCATGAACAAGGTGGGATACTGGACTGTCTCATTTGTGGCAAGTATATATTTTTTATATATTTCTCTAAAATTTGTTGATGAAAAGTCTCCATCTGAGGCATTTTTTAATGTTGTTTATAAGATGGAATAATAGGACCACTTTGCATCCAAGTATTTGCCTTATTGTTGTTATCCATGGGCTTTTTGGGCCTTCATCTCCTAATGCAGTTATTGGGTGTTGTTCTATGATAATAAATAGACTTCAGAATTTCAGCTAGTTTTTTATGCTTTTAATGCAGATGCAATGGTCTTTTAACTTCTCAGACGAAATTTGGTGGGAGCAATACTAGCAAATAGTTGAACAACTAGTATTCGTTCAAGGGTGCATTCCAACCCATTATTTTTCATTGCTCTACATTGTTCCAAATCAGTGGTCTGACTTAAGAGAGCAATTCCTCCTTAATGGTGGATATTAATGCATGTTACAGTGAGGCCAGGCCAATGATATGCAAGTAATTACTTTGTTGCTGTTTGTTATTCATGTGCACTGGGGAATAGGAAATTGAAGAATGCAGTCCAGGCAATTCACATTTAGGGCCTCATTACGAGTTTGGCGGTCCTCCTGTTGGCCCACCACTGCAGAGCCAACAGGAGTATGACCAAGCCAGTAGAGAGGGGATGTAATTCATAGTGGACAGGCGGTGCTGCGGTGGTCTGTTAGGTTCATAGGAGAGCCTTAACTGCAGACTGCTGCCATGACAGCGCCTGCAGCATGTTCCTGCACAGAGTGGCATTCACCATGTCATGCATGTCACACCCTGCAGGAAATGGGATGCAATTTGAGGGTGGCACAGCATGTCGTGACCGTCTTTTGTAATATCCAGTGATTAATTTTGAGAAAGGACTTAAGTCATGATCATTTTTAGTTAATAGAAGTTGTAAGAGATAACAGTATGTTGCAGAGGACCAAAAACAAGACAGTTTAAGTATGACTAACTTATACTCTGAATGGATTATAGTTCTTACATTATGCACATCAATATATTTACCTTTTTATGATACAAAACTCTGCAATAGCAATTGCCTAACCATATCCTGTATTCCTCTGAATCCATACCAGGATAGTTACTGATTAATTTTGTATGTGTTTTGCTAACACATTTGTTAGATATCAGTTGGTAACAGAATCATTGTTGTGAGTCTAGTGTGTTGGTATTGAGCAGTGGTGTGGCCCATGAATTGCTAAGTAGATCTTTTAGGAGAGTTAATGAATCATATGTGTATTTGTATACGAGGCTTCCTATAAGATTTGGGATGGGTAAGAAGATTGAATTTATGTGATTTGTTCATGGCATTTCATAGACAGGTTTAAACATCACATCAATACTTCAGAAAAGTAGCCTGGGAAAGCACAGAGAGAGCATGTTCTTTAGACCTTCTCTTTTAATTACTGGTTTGTTTGTGCTTTAAAGATTTGCCATTCCCTAGATGGGTTGTCCACAGACAAATGGCATTTTATGAATGGTCCCATTGCTTAATTTGTTTAGGCTTTATGACTTTGTGAGGGGTATTAATTAGACCTTTTGTTAGATTGCAGATGTAACATGATGTGGTGTTTGTAACTGAGAGCAAGTATGTGTTCGCTGATGTATTTACTTTACTGACACAAAGGGTTCATAATTGCTCATTTGCAGCTTTTTTGCTTAGGAAGAACATACCTTAAACTGTCATAAAGTCACAGAGCTATTCAATATCAGCACTTGCTTATTTCTTTTACTTTGCTCTCATGATAACATGGCACTGGAGTTACTGTTTTTTGTTCTCAAATTAAAGACAGCATTCATAAGGATGAAACTAAAATGCTGTTCCTTTGTCAAAAGGAATCCGCTACGCAATATTTAGCTATGTATGCCTTCTCATTACTTGACTTGCTAGGGTTTCCACACCTCGTGGAGCTAAGCCATTTTCTGGATGTTGGTGACAGTAGCTCCATTTTCTGGATGTTGGTGACAGTTCGCGCTTAAGCCTTCATAACTTGTTTTCCACAAAAGTTATCCAGGAACATTTGTATCCTTTTTTTCCCTCATCTTGGGTATTCTAAAATTACCCAGGCTTTGTGAATTCCAATGAAGGAAACAGAAATCAGCCGAAATATATCAACATTTGGGGTTTTCTTAGAAAAATGGGAAAAAGGATTAAAAAAAGCATGTTATTTTTAAAAAAATGGAATCAACAAACGTTTTGCTGTGCTAGGAAACAATCTATGACATCATTCTGGTTTCACCCTACTTACAGTTTGTGGTGAAAACAGGAGTGAAATCTGTGGGTGAACTCGGAAAGCTATCAATTTCTGAAAACTAGATACAATTCCAAATTCAAGGGGTCATTTGTGTAGATTGCTCATGATTTTATTTAAAAAGTAATTGTTAGAAGAAAAGAATAAGTTAAAAAAATAGTAATTGGTTATAATGGTTTCATCTGTAACTTTTTGACCAGATGGCAGATTTGAAAACGTTATATACCATTAAATCCTCCTGACCCTTCTGGTAATTCCAAAGCCAACAACTGAGGTGCAGCTTATAATATTTTTCATTGTGTAGCATTTTTGCAGCAACCCATATGCTTCTATGCCCAGCTACACAAGTGGGGTATCATTCTTATCACCATAAGTGTGGGAATGCCGGGTGGCTGGAATTTTATGGATCCGCCCAGGTTTTGGAAGTTTCTCTCACAGAAATATCAGGAAAATTTGTGATTTTAGCCATGGTGTGAGGTTTGCAGGGCATTCTGGGTAAGAAAGCATTGTTGGAATCATGCAAGTTACACTACCTTGGACCCCTCTGGGTGTCTAGTTAATGTCTGGGTTTCAGAGGGTTTCCTGGTTGCTGACTGATCCCAAGTGTAATCGGGGATTTACCCCCATGCTGCACACCACATAAAACAATCCAATTTTCCTCCCATTCGCATGTCTATGAGTATGCTCTAGACCCCAGATGGGCAGAGACATTGTTGGGGATTTGGATGTAAGGATGCACCCCAATGCCATTACCCCATATTTTATTCAAAATGTACCCCTGGTGTCTAACTGTTGAAAAATTCAGTTTGCCAGTAAACCCTCTCCACTGCCTTCAAGAAGGGGAAAAAAATGATTGCACCCATCACTCTCATTGTGAAATTTGTTTGTAGGTTTTGCTTGGAAGTGTTGTTTCTTCAAGGATTTGTAACATGCCTTTACTGCTGCAAGGAGCATTAAACATTTATGCATAGCATTGCTCCTGGACATACTGTGACAGGAGAATATTGTTGAGACATCTGTGTGCTTGGTGAAATATTCTATGCTGGAGAGCAAATAAATTAAACTGAGCGCTTTGGTGGTACATTCCAGATCTGTAATACGATGATATTGTATACTTTCTAGTGGCCAGAGGGTGTCTCATATTCACCTGTTCATGATGCAGGCATTGAAGGGAAAGAAAAGTGGCTGGAAAGGAAACATTTATTTAAACTAAAGAAAAGAGCACTGGTCCCTGTAATTAATATCTTTCAAAAACAATAGCTCTCTTCCTACGTGTCTTCTACAGTCACGTTCTCTGACCTGAATGGGAAGCAATAATGCCACTTAGTAAGATCGAATCCTTTTTCACTGAGGAAAGGAAGGAGGTTGATTGATTTTATAACCAAAGTATACCATCAGGATATCTCACATTCCCACTATGAAGTCAGAAAGATGAAAAATGGATGATAGATGGGTGTCTTATATGTAAATGCCTTTGTTGCAAATTGAGTTACTAATTTATGGCAAGATTTTTCATTTTTCTTTTAGCATCTGAAAACCAACAGAATTTGAGAACCCTAATTTCATAATAAATTGGCAAGTTATGGAAAGTAATTTTTGTATATCTTGGGGTACTTTGACCCTGATGACCTGACAAGCAAAAGCACATTTTTGGCCATCATGTCATATCTTTAGAAGTTATGATTTCAGTTCCTGCATTTGAGATGTTATAAGATATCTATGTATAACTGGGATCTCTTTAGGAGAACATTTCTAAGAAGAAGGATGTTCATATTTTGGTTTAAATCAATGTGGGTCCAACCTAGAAGATACCTTACAAAGCTTTCCCCTTAATAGCTTGTGTGAATTGAGAACATCAAGGCTATTTATAGTACTGACTGCCCATGCTCTGGATTAATCACTTCCACTTGTTAATCACTGAGATTCAATTTATTCTCTTCATTGGCATTTTTTACAGTAGACAGATTATATTTTCTTTTTCTAATAATTCCAAACTATCAACTTTCCTACTTCTCTTGGGTTCTGAAACTTCCTAGCAGAGTGGCAGAGGTTCACATTTCTTTAGGAACTCTAGCAATATCAAGCATTCAGGTGGAATTTATTTTCTCAAGAATGTTATTATCTGAAATTAGGCCATAGAAATAATTTGAAAATAGCTGTTTTATTTGTCTACTAAGAGACTATCTTGTTCGCTGGCAAACTCATATAAGGACTCTCTTCAACTGAGCTGAAGTATGTCCTGTATATAGTGGTTCTTACGGTATCACCTTTCCTCATCAGCTTTTGGTGAACACTGTTGAATGGGGGCCAACCCTTTCTCTCTATCTCTTCTAATACACTACCTATTTATTAGGGGTGGGCGGAACTTATGGAGTTTCACTTCATGGAATTCCACTGAGTTTCATGAAAACTCTGTGAGATTCCATGGTTTTCCATGACCAGCAGAGTTAGTAATTTTGTGATGCTGGTTTAGCCCAGGGACCTATTTTTTGCTGAAAAATCAGTACGAACTGCACTATGCGGCGTACCAGAGGGTGCTGCTTCTTGAGCTGATTTGGCTGCAGCTCAAGTAGATTTTCTACTTTAACTGCAGCTTTCTGACAGCGAATGGTTGCGACCATCCGTGTTGGGGAAATCTCGCCGGGTGCCCTCATAGTGACTGAAAATCATGCTAGTGACTTCAAAACTAGCTTGCGCTCGCCATCTCCACCACGTGTGGTTGGGAGAATTCGGCCAAAAAAGTCCGCCTGTGGAAAGGAATTCATTTCCACTCCTACTATTTATCATCAGATTAAGGGCCTCATTATGAGTTTGGCAGTCCTCCTGTTGGCCTGCCACTACCAGCTAACTCCGTAGTACACTGTCTTCTGGATTACAAATGTAATCCTTGGTTGGTTGGTAGTCCTGCGGCAAACTCATGACAGTGGACTGTTAGGCTCATAGGAGAGCCTTACCAGCAGACTGCCACTGTGGCTGCACCTGCCTCATGTTCCTGCCCGGTATGGCATGCACCATGCAGGAACGGGGTGCACAACACGTGCCCCCCTGCATGCACCTCCAGCCCCAGAAGGAGCAGGGGGCCATGTTCGCCACTCTTTTCATGGCGGGCTCACTGCCTTGAAAAGGGCAGTGGAAATGTAAATTTAAATATTCTTAAGTGCCACAGCAGCACTACCAGCATATACCTGCCCATTTCCAGACCACTGGCGAAGCTGGTTTCTTGATCCTGATAGAGCTTGTGGTCCTGTGGCGGTCCAAAAAAAACTGCCATGAGTACGGTAGTCCTTTGGACTGCAGGACTTGTAATAAGGCACTAAATCCCATCCCAAAGTGTCATTTTCCTTTGGACTGGGTATTTGTCTCCTGTGAATAGACATGGTTACCATTTTGTTGTTTCCTTATTATCACCTTCATATTCCTTAATTGGCTCCTACAATTAACAATTTCTGGGCACCCAAAAACATAAGTTTGAATAATATCAAGAATTGTCAACATCATCATTGTTACAATTTGTACACATACTAAGAAACAAGAAAATATAATATCATAACAGACACATTTCTAAATTAAACTTATCTTGTCAATCAATAGGAATACATGTAACAACATTGACTGTACAAAAAAATAACCAGTGACATTGCCACTCTGCACACCTTTAAAATGACCATTATGAGGAGCAAAGAAATTGTGAGGGAAACCACCCAGGAAAGTTTTGAACTCCAATCGAAAGGTACTTTTCCCTATGTGGGATATGTACAATTTTTTAACAAAAAGATTGGAATTACTGCATCCTAAAACTGGAGAGGAGATTGTTCTAAAAAACTGAGCTACTTTCAATTTACAATTTTGTATTAAAATAAAGAATTACATACGTGGACTCTCATAGGTGGGTAAAACTGAACACAAAGCAAAAATCTGAATGCAAGAGCACAAACATAAGCTAAGTACCCAAAATGAAAATATTTGTAGCTAATCGTCACAATATCAGTCAACTTAATTTTCAAATAACAGGTTTCAAACTATAAAAAGAAGGCATGGCAGGAAGAAGGTATGCCTTAGAAAAGGAAGCCACTGAATTAGCTAGTTACAAACAAGTGCCAACAAAGGGTTGAATGGAAAATGGAAAATCAATCTTAGTTTTGGACACCCTATATTTTGGAATTACTTTTCCATCTAAATCATTGATCTCTGATTATTGTTGTTTCAACTCATTCAAGCTGTCATCCTGACAGCAACAGTGAGTTGGGCCAATGGGTTTCCACTAATGAGGAGTGTTGTACGAGTCATAGACTGAAGAGGAAATAAGAAGTCACAGCTCGATAACTCTGGGTAAAAGACTGTCACTAGTTTGCCGTTTACGAGTGAACGGCAATGTTTGTTGACTCTCCATGGTGAACTACTTTGAGAATGCAAATTGTAATCATTTGACACCAGGTCAGATCTTTTTTTTTTCAAAAATATTTTTATTGATCATTTAGTAGGAGGGAAAAAGAAATCATAGGAAAGGAAAGAAAACATGCCACAATCCTGCATTTCAGCCCAAGCAGGGGTTTGCTAAACAGGAGTCCATGGACGACCCACCAGAGTCAGACCGAGCTGTTGCGCACAAGGCAATGTCATCAGTTGGACGCCCAGGGCAGTGCCACGTTGCCAGCATAAGGGACATTAGTCATTAATCCTCTAGGGCCGAGGCGCTGAAAGTCACAAGTGCGCAGGAGGCAATCAACGTGGAACCTAAATTAGCCCTCGGTACAATTGGCACGTGATAGTGCTAGAAAACCCTGCTGTGGGTATAGGGCTCTGTGGCCTCAATGTAGTAGAGCATTTAGCGGGATGCTATAATAAACAAAGAAGACATAAGTAACCACCCTCCCCTCCCTCCCTCTCCTTCCCTCCACCCTCTCCCAGTGGTGGTAGCAATATAGCACAGACAAATAACCAGTTGAGCAGTGACAGGGGTTCAGACCTGAAACAGGTGAAGCTTACGGACGCTGGGCGGGCAGACCGCAGAGGGCAGGCCCCCGGAGAGGAATGTCACCAACGGGCCCCAGCGAAATTCAAAGTTTTTAAAGTCATCTAAAAAGATATCTACCATTCTTTCCAAACTGAGCAGCCTCCACAACCTCGAGTGCCAAAGCGAGATGGCCGAAGCCTCCCTCTTCTTCCAGGCTGCCGCCAAAGTAATTTTAGCTGCACCAATGCAGAGCCACAATATTCTTTTGTCAGCTCTGGTCTGGTGCTCGAGGTCGGGGTCATGGAGTCCCAACAGGGTGGCAGCCATCGTGGTAGGGATAGGATACCCCAGGACATCTTTAATTTGGACCAGGATTTCCTCCCAGAATGGGCGGATAATGGGGCAGTCCCACCAGATATGTTGGAAGTCCCCCAGGAACCCACATCCCCTCCAGCACCTATCCGAAGTACCCGGGAAGATCAGGTTCGATTTTGCGGGATGTAGGTACCAGTCCATCATTGTTTTCATATGTGCCTCCCTAAGCTCCACTGAGTGGTTAAATTTAGCAATATCGGACCCTAGGTGAGACCACTCTGTATCAGAGATGTCTTGTTGAAGGATCCCTTCCCACATATGCATGTACCTAGGCCTAGGGGAAGTGGCAGTGGTGAGAAGGTGTCCATAGATGAAAGTGATTGCCCCTCTCATGGATGCTGTCCTAGTCAGAAAGTTCTCGAATGGTGTGAGGGGTCGGGTGGTCGCCTCCCGCACCTGGGGCAAAAGCGCCTAGTGAAGCAGTTGAGCATAATGGTATCGCTCAGTCTCTAGTACTCCATAGTCCCTCTTGCAGTTCTCAAAGGTGAGTGGGTCATAATTGTGGAACAGGTGAATAAGAGCCAAATATCCTCCATCCTTCCACGCCTTGAAAGGCCCCTCACGGGATGCCGGGGGGGAAGGCAGGGTTAAAATGAATGGGTGTGAAGGGGGAAGGAAAAGTGGTCCATCTATCATCAGTAGAAATAGAGTCCCGAACCTTCAGAACGGTGCTAGTAGGGGTGCTGAGGTAGGCATTCTTCGGTCGGTCACATTTGGGCCGCCACGCCAAATCCCAAATCGTCCTCCCTGCCACGCTCCTATCCATATGCAGCTAGTGTTTTTCCGATTCTTGCTGTGACCATTGGACTAGTATGCGGAGTCTTGCCGCTTTATAATACAGATGCATATCTGGTAGTCCCACCCCTCCCTCCCACCTTGGTCTGCGTAGGATGTTGAAAGAGAGGTGCGCACGACCCCCTTGCCAAATAAAGCGTAGCAACATCGACCGCACCCGCCTAAAGAATTCTGCATCAAGATCAATAGGAAGGGCCTGGAAGAGGTACAAGAGCTTGGGGAGGAGGGTCATTTTGACTGGGTGTATCCTCCCCAGCCAGGAGATGAACATGGGTTTCCATCTGACCAGGTCTGACTGGATTTTAGCAAGTAGCGGGGGGAAGTTAGCAGCGTATAGTTTCCCCAGTGTGGGGGTCAAGTGGACGCCCAAGTATTGAATGGAGGAGTTCGTCCACGGCAAGGGGGTGAGCGACTGAAGATAAGGGATGTCCGCCTGGGGGATCGTAAGGTTGAGAACGTAGGACTTGTCATAGTTGACCTTGAAACCTGCTACTGCTTCAAAGCGCTGTAAAGCTGCCTGTACGTGAGGGAGAGAGTGAGCCGGGTCCGAAAGGGATAGCAGAACATCATCCGCAAAGAGTGTGATTTTGTGGGATTCCCCAGTGAAGGGTATTCCGCGGGTGTCAGGGTTAGCTCGTATCGCAACTGCCAGGGGTTCAATGCTAAGAGTGAAGAGCAGCGGCGACAGTGGGCAACCCTGTCTAGTGCCCCTGGTGTGGTCAAAGAAAGGAGAGCAACGACCATTCACCACCACACGAGATCGGTGGGAAAGATAGTTCGCTCGGATCATTGTTATGAATTTGGAGGAGAAGCTGAATGCCGCTAGTGTATTGAAGAGGAACCCCCAGTCCACCCTATTGAACGCCTTCTCGGCGTCCAGACCTAACAGGACCGTGGGGATGGTAAATTTGGTAGCCTTTTCAATAAGGTGAATCAACCTCTAGGTGTTATCATGGGTCTGGCGCCCCTTGATAAACCCCAACTGATCCGGGTCTATAAGGGCCGGCATAAGGTTGTTAAGCCGGTGGGCGATGATGGAGGAATAGAGCTTTGCGTCCAGGTTTAGGAGGGCAATCGGCCTTTAGGACGGGCAGTGACTAGGATTCCTACCGGGCTTAGGGATGACGGAGATGAGTGCTTCCGTCATGGTTCGGGAGGTCTCGCCCTCTTCAGCGATGTGGTTAAACAGTTGTACCAGGTGTGGACAAAGTTCAGAAGCAAACATTTTATAAAAGATGGCCGTATACCCGTCTGCACCCGGGGCCTTGTGAGGTTTCAGGGCCTTAATGGCTGTCATCACGTCGTCTCTGGTGAAGGGGGCGGATAATGCCTCATTTCATTCAGCCGACACCTGAGGCAGCGTCAGCCCTTGTAAGTATTTGGTTTGGGCAGTGTCCCCCAGGCATTCCCCTGTATAAACGGACTTGTAGAAGGCCCCAAAGAGTTCCGCCTTCACCTCATCCTGATGCGTCACCTCGTGCGTCCTGAATACCTCCAATATATTCACATTCCCTCTTATCCCGCAGCTGCCTGGCAAGGTGTCGTCCCACCTTATTGCCCTGGGAGTAAGAGAGCCGCCGCAGTTTCAGCAGGGTGAATTCGGCTCTGTTATCATAGTGGGCCCGGAGTTTACCCCTGACGGCCGTCAATCGCCTGAGCCCAATTCTGGAGGGATTCTCCTTATGTGCCTGTTCTAAGACTGGGAGCTCTGCTTCTAGTTCTTCCCGCTCATGACCTCGCTGCCGATTAAGAGTGGCGTTTAGTGCAATGCAGTGTCCACGAAGATACCCCTTAAAGGCATCCCACATGGTGTATTCTGATGTGTCCCCCGAGGCATTGAATGTGAATAACTCATTAATGAGTTCCCGTAAGGAGGTGCAGGAGGGTTTGTCCCGAACCAGGGAGGCGGGGAAGTACCACACCCCCCACTGGAGTACTATCGCAAGTAAGCTGTGGTCCGAAACAGAGAGCGGGTAGAAGATGTGATCAACCCGGGAGTAGGTGCGGTGGATGTGGGAGAAGAAGGTGAAATCTCTGGACTGAGGGTACAGGGAGTGCCAGGCATCAATAAGGCCCAGGTCAGAGAGTCGTTGCTGCGTATCGGGGGAGAACGCACCTGTGGCTGACCTTTGGGAGTGTGAGCTATCTAAATCTGGGAGCCAGATCATGTTGAAGTCCCCCATAGCAATCAATGGTCCCTCCACGAAATCAACAACGGCCTTCAGTAGTGTGTGTATAAAGGCACTTTGCCCTGTGTTAGGTGCATATAAAACTAAGAAAGTGCAGAGCCTTCCTCTCAAGAGGCCCTTAACCATGATCCAACGACCTTCCCTGTCACCCTGTACCCCCATAGGTTGGAAGTGTAGAGTCGAACGGAACATAAGGGCCACCCCCCTGTGCTTCGTGACGGCGGAGGATCTGTAAATTAATGGGAACATCTTGTGCCTAAGGCGAGAGTCCTCCTTTTTGGGCAGGTGGGTCTCTTGAAGGCCCACTATATCGAGGTGATGGTCTATGATATACTTCCAGACCTTCTGGCGTTTTTGCTGGGAGTTAAGACCCTTCACATTCCACGTTCCTAAAGCCAAGGGTGTCATTGGAAGGATCTATCAGACAGCTTTACAAAAGGCGGGAGCCCCCGCTTACCACGATGTGGAGTAAGAGGAATGGACATCTCCCTCCCAGCCCGGTATCAGAGCCCCATTGCAGCACACACCCCCTCACCCACGGTCACAGCAACCCGACCCACAGGTTCCGCCCAGTTCCAGCTACCCCCCGGCCAACCCGCCCCACCAGCATAGCCCACAAGACACGCGCTACAAACCTACCCCTGCTACCACCACTGAACCATCTCTCCCACCCCCCAACTTCCCCCAATAAAGAACATAATGCACTGAACAAGATAGAAATAGTCTGAAGAATAGGGGAACAGTCATTGACCCTCCAGAAGGTGTCATCGGGCTCCCTCACGATCATGGAGAGAAAACACAAGTGTTACCTCAGGGTGGAAGCCTCCTCGGCACCTGCTGTTGGCCTCCCTGGATTCACGAAGCCGCTGCATCTTGGTCCGTCTCTGCATCAGTGACCTGGGCCACCGAGGCGGCCGCTGCGCCTCGTTCATGCAGCCTGGCGGACAAGTCCGGCCCCCCATTACGCGAAGGCTTGCCCACTCTCTGCCACTCCGTCGATCGTCGTCGCCATCTGCCAGATTGGACACCGCCTCCAGACTCCGATTTCGAGTGGTCCAGGCCTAGAAGATCCATCGCCGCCTCCAGAGAACGCACTTGGATCTGCTTTTTCTGCCAGAGGAAGATGAGACGGAATGGATGCCCCCAGGAATAGGGCACTTTCTGCTCCTGAAGAAAGGTGGTCACGGGTCTAAAGGTCCTGCGTTTCTGCAGGGTGGAAGCCGCCAGATCTTGGTATAGCTGGGGGCGATGGTCTCGGAACTGGAGGGGAGCCATATCTCGTGCTTTCCGAAGGATCCGTTCCTTCAGTTGAAAGTCATGGACACACACTAGGATGTCAGGGGGTGGCGCCTGGGCTCCACGTGGCAGCCCCACCCTGTGCATTCGGTCCATGCGAATGGTCTGAATGTCCTCCTCTGCCAGAATGTGTTTGAAGAGCGTTTCAACATAGTCCCTCAGGTCTGCCCCCTCGCCCTTCCAGGGGACCGAAAGGATCCGGATATTGTTGCGACGGGACCTGTTTTCTAGGTCCTCTGCGTGTGCCTGTAAGTCCAGGTATTGCTCTGTCAAGCGGAGCACGTCCTGCTGGAGTTGGTGGATGTTCTCAGCTGTACTCACATCGTGTTCCTCCAATGCCGCCACCCGCTCCCCCACCTCGTCTACATCTCTCTGCACAGCGCAGCTCCGCTATGTCCTCTTTAATGGCCGCAAAGAGTTCTCTCATGAAGGCCTTGGTGGCAGGATCCTCTGTTTCAGCCTTTTTTGAGGTTTTGTCCAGGATAGGCGAGGTGGAAGGCGCCGTACCCTTCGGGATCCCCTCTTTCCCCGGTTTGTCTTTCTTCGTCCTGTTGGACGCCATGGTTGCTGAAACGTGCCCCTAGGCCCACTCCGAGTGCAAGTTCCTGTCCCCAGGGGCAGGGGGTGAGCGCAGGAGACCCAACGCTGGTCAGGGAGTGGCACAGTCGTCCGGTAGCAAGGCGCAGGACCCCACAGCGAGATGTCTGTCCTCCGAGTCTGCGGCGGGGATCCGGCCAGCGTCGTCCGCTCCGAGGGTCAGCACGAGGCCACAGTGGCTCACCTCACTGCAGGCGGACGTGGCAGGGTCACACTCCCATGCGAGACGGTCAGGCAGTAGGGGAAAATGGCAGGTGGGCCACCCCTCGAGTGTCGTCCCCAGCACAGGTCACTCTCCGCACATCGGTCACACCACCCAGACTCCAGACTATTCGATGAGGCCGGATGGGGTAGCCGTGTCAAGACGTGTCCCTTAGCAAGTTGCAGGGACCCTCCTGCTCCATCGAAGCTCACCTCTGTATGCAGGGGACTGTGAGCGGGCCCAATCTCCTCCCGGGCTAGGCCGACCACTAGGCCCCAGCAGGCCGCCGGTCACACCACCGTGGGCCGACAATCTTGGCGCTCCTGTCTCAGCACACCAACCCTCTCAACGGGCTGGCGGTTCCGCCTTGTGAGTCCTGTTCCCAGGGGGAAGTGTCATGAGTAGGATTATGGAAGGGTTGCCACCTTAGCTGCGTTGTACATAAAGAAAAGAACTACGAATACCAGAATGCTTAGCAGGGGGGAGGCGTCATCTTCTATAAAGTTACCTGACTGCTGGCGCGCTGTGTATGTGATTTTGACCTGTTACCGGAGCTTTGAACTGGTGTTTTCCCCGCGTTGGTTGCGAGCCAGCCAAGGCGGAGTTCTCGATCGATGAAGAGAAGGCGTGCGGCGGCTGCCGTGTGCCTCAGCTGTGTTGCTGTTTGGATTTTTCCCCTCAATCCCGGCAGGAAAGTTTCTGGCGTTGCAAGAGGGGTGAAGCGGCTGTGACCCAAGACGGCATTTCCGATAAGCCTTTGTTTTCTCGGCTGAGAGAACGAACGAGCGGGGAGTGGCGGCATCCCTTTAGAGCGTTCAACGGCAGTTGAACGCGGTTCTAGCACCGGCTGGTGTTAGCGGAGTCCTTCAAAGCTGATAAGGATTGGACTTCTCCTGAAGTGAAAGGATTCCGTGAGTTATGCGTAATTAACGAACTAGTGAGCACTAGTGCTTAGTTAAGAGACGCAGTCTAGTACTTTGGAGCTTGATGGCAAAACATCCTGGAATGATAACGCTTATAATTTTGGATTACTGAACATTGTGGTTGCAAGACTGTGTTCTGCTTTGGATCATTCTCGAGACTTTCAAAGAATAATCAAGCTATTTTTGTGCACATTCACCTTTTCTTTTGGATTTAAGAAAGTACACTATTAGGGAATATAATTTGGTGCTACCCAGGAAGGCTGGAAGGTGTGTGTGGGTGTACTCAACATTGGAAGAGTGTTTGGGGTGTGGAAATGCCTTATTGAATGCTGACCCTGTTTCTTGCATTCCGGATTTGTGTGTTACAGTGGAAGAAGGTTTTTACACTACCTACCGAGAGGGAGAAGAGGAAATTGTAGCTAGTGCCCGTGGTAGGTGGTGTCCTAGCGAGACTTACCGAGAGTAGTTAGCAGAAATGTGTTACTAATAATTGTTGTTTTCTTGGTTTTTCTCATTTCAGCCTCCCATCCCGTTCCAGTCCCTTCCTGGTCTTTTTTCCCTCACCTGATTACCTTAGGCTCTGTGTATTTTGATTTCAGAGTATAGGGCAGTCTGGAGGTGGACCTCTATATAGCATCGCCCTGATCCTGAGGATACGCGGTCGAGACAGGAAGGGCTCCACTCTCCAAGTCCGTCCCGAGGGCCCTCAGTCGCCACAGGCCCGCAATCCCCGGGCTCGATTTTCGCGCCGACGGCTCTCGGGTCCCAGGTCACACACGGGGCCCAGGGGCACTGCCTCAATATCACCGGGGGGAGTTACCTCCTCGATGTGGCCCACGGCCTGCTCCGAGCCGGGCGCAGGTGGGGAAAGAAGGGGCAGGCTGCGATGGATCCAGCAAGGGCGATGCCGGCAGGTGTCGTAGGCCGGAGATCCCCGGGCTCAATTTCCACGCTGTCGGGCCGCCACGCAGTTTCCTCGTCTCCCGCTTCCCAGCGCACCCTCTGGGCCAAGGGGCACTGCTTCACCGTCGCCGGGAAATGCTGACCCGATGGTGCCCCGGGTCATTCCCGAGCCGGGCGGATGCGAGGGAGCAGGGCGTAGGTTCCCCAGCATGGGGCGATCTAGCTACTCACTCCAGGCGAGACCTGTGCCGGCCCCGATCTCTCTCCACCGCCTACCACCCAGCAGCCACGGACACTCCGGGACTCCCCGCGCTCGTCACCGGGGCCCGGTGGGGAAGGAGCGGCAGAGGTTCTCGGGCGTTCGTTAGTCCAAGAGGGTGCTAAGCAAGGCTTTTAGATAGCTCGGCGCCGGAGGGACTCAGAAACACGTCCTACTCCGCCGCCATCTTGGCCACGCCCCCCAGGTCAGATCTTTTAACGTTGCTGTAGTGATTGAGAACTTTTTTTTGTTTATTGCTGTTACTTTGGGGAGATGATTCTCTGTTATCTTTCCTGTTCTAGATATCTGATCTTCATAGGGACTGCATTTGCACCCGAAGAAGAGAACTGCGAGTTCTGAAATATATAGAGTGATTCTGATGCATGTTGAACACAATAAGGATGTTCTTTAACCAAATTATTTATTCAAAGGTCATTGTGATTGTGATGAACTGATTGGGTTTCATTAAAAAATAGATGTTTATTTTTTTCTGTGATGCTGATTTCGAACTATCAATGAGGAAGAGTGCTACCTATTTTAATGAAGTGTTCTTCCGAATTGTTCTACTATTTTTCTATTCATCCTATATAAATACTTGAAATTGAACTTTACGAATCTCAGCATTGCTGGTAGGCAGTGGTAGCCGCTACTAACAAAGGGGGTGGGGCAGATGGGGGTAGTGCGGGGGTACATATTAATAATAATAATAATTAAAAGAATGTACCTGACGCCACCGGACCAGAAGTTAGTTTTTTCAAATATTTATATTTAAAGAGAATATTCATAAATTGAATGTACAGAAGGAGTAGATACTGTCCATTTGAAAATCCACAACAAATCTGTACTTTAAAGGAGAGCGTAGGATAGTCTAAAATTGACCTTCTTATATACTCCACTGTAAATGTGGGTGCATTTATTCTTACTGGTTGATATGATAAATTCAATTTACTGATGTGTCTGTTATTACATTATTTGATCTGAAGTACTGTAACTGTGCCATCTTCCAACATTTAGCCCAGGCAGTCACAAGAAGCCCTATATATAGTACTGTTGTTCAGTTTTGAAATATCTCCTGCATCTCCTCTCTTGGAAGTAACTGCTTTCTCTACATTGATTGTAAGAGTAGAAAGGTTTTGAAAAATTAATTATGTCTTTTTTCATGAGTGAAAGTGCTTACTTTTTTATTGTCTAGTTCATGTGTTCCTGTATGGATGTTTGAGCTGAAGAATGTTGGAAATGTCAGTGGACGATGAGGGAGTCTACCAATGAATGAAAGAGTGATTACATGACAGCATTTTATCATGTATTACGCCTACACTCACCCAGCAATTTATCTACCCAAACAGCCATCCATCCATTCCCACGTTCACTCAATCTCACCTGCACACAGATACATATAAAATAATGTGCCCTATAAAAAGAAAATCCAGGCCTGTTGGATTTTACATTGACAGATCAGTGCTTTGAAGGTGCATGAGATAGCTCAGAAAATTGGTGCGCAAGCTTAGTCGTTCTGCTAACTTTGTGGTCATGGTTAGGTGTTCCAAGGGGTAGGAGTGATTCCTTACCTTGGAAAAATGTCGGAAGAATCAGGGCAGTCCAGACACATTTTTTTACAGGATTTTTTGTGCCAAGTTTGCATTTTTCATGATTGTGCAAAATAACAATTGATAATGTTGATGCCAACTATGCCTTCCAAGGATTGTAACAGCATTAAAAGGTAAGAGTAAAGACAGCGCTAGAGACCAAGCTAAATCTTGGATCTAGGTTGCTGAGGTTTTCATCTGCCATTAAGATCTACTAGCTAGCATAGCCAAAAAATAATATAAGATTGGCTCATCATATTTCAAAAGGAGTCTCAAGAAGTGCCCTTTATTATATTCTGCTCTTTGGAATAACAAGGGATTTCCATTGTGTATCTGGTTTGAGGGCAGGGCAGCCCAAGCTGCTTTCCCATGAAACACTCCTAAATGCTTGCAGATACCTGCCTGTGACAAACCACAAACAGGCCAGCATCTGAGATTGCTGAACATTTTTCATGATGTCCGTATTTGGGAAAGTCACTTTTGAAGTGATATTGTCATTCAGTTAATATATAATCCTAATCCTTTACTTGAAAATGTTACTACTAAAATTTGGATGCTCTTCAGCATAACTGTGCATAAAAAGCAGTTATACTCAGTTCTGATACTAAATAGGTGTTAGGAAAAGGTTTCAAAGATAAGGGATGGATAATCTATATGGTTTTAGAACTTACGGTTCTATGGTAGTGATTGAGCAGGGTTTTCGCGAATAAAACCTGCTCGGATTGAACTCCTCATTGTATGGATTATTCATAAAATAGTTTGAAAGTTAACAGTACAAAACTAAAAGGGGAAAAATTAAAATTGCGCAAGTGTGCGGGGGGGAAATTAGTATAAGCCGTAAATGCACGCGATTAATGCAGAAATAACAGCCAAAAGCCACGAGTTTCTTTTTTAATAACTGTTTAAAAATAATGTACATAAGGTAAGAAAACGCAAGCAAAAGCATTTATAGAGCATTCAATGGTGGAGTTTTATAAAAGGACAACGATAATCATATGTGTATTTGTTTTCCTAGAGCGCATTTTTTACTGGTCTGCAGAGAAGGCCTCAAGAGTCTTTTTAGTATTAGTTTGCTTATTAGAATGTAGACTGCAGAAAAAATGAAATCTGTCCTTCATGAGTTCCTGATGATGACCTAGGGTGTGTGGAGGAAACAATGAACATTATGAATGGAACTTCCTTGCTGAGCGGAGTATGTGGACACTTGTACTGCAAGATTGACACATTAGCAAGATGGAGAAACGTGCAAGCCACAGAGGAATTTACCTGAATTTCCTCTGATGAATGTTGATGACGAAAGTTGTCTAAAGACAAAGGAACTGTTGAAAAGTTAGGCACATCGAGAGTGGAGTGATTCGATACCCCTTGTTTTAACCAATGAGATTCGAGAATTTTCTGTGTGATGATACATGGGGGTTGGATCTTGAGTGAATTTAGGGTATAACTATTAGTACTGAGGGGGTGGGGGGTTGGCGTGTTTATTTTTTATTTTGTGTGAGGAGAAAGCTGTGTGGCTGTTTTCAAACTTTATTTATTGGCTGGCAGTTGTTCTGCTGATCCTGACTCATTGACCTTGCTCCTCAAATCTTCTTGAGGTTGCCCAGCTTACTCTCATGGCCAGAGAGTAGCTTTCCAGATTTCTAGTACTTTGTGTGATAGGTTAGTATGATATTCTAAATTTGCATACATCCTATTTTTGCAAATGCCTTTTTCTTTTTTTTCTCCACCTATCCACTCTCTCTCAGCACGGTTATTTGATATGTATAGTTATGAATTACTTTACTATTGTTCTCTTGTGTGATGATCTATGATTCAAGCTGTAATGTACAAGGTGAGCATTAAAATATATTCAGATAAAGCATATTGATAAGAAAACAGAGTACATTGAATGATTATTCTTTATTTAGATTCTTATTTTAGCATTCTATTATTCATTTGCCAATCCCTGACCCCTAAAAAGATTCATCAGAGAATAAAGTGGATAAGCAGATGTTAGATACATTGGTAAGTTGTGTTTAAGCTCATGCAGTGTGGAAGGGACTGTTAGGTATTAAACTGGGTGCAGATGATAGAAATGTGCGGGTCCCCAAATTCAGTTTTTGGTAGCAGACTTGATGATAATATGGATTAAATTGGCAATTTAATGGGTCAGAATTAATAATGTTGGTTATTATTATTTTGTGTCATTGTTATATTTTATGGTCCATCGTTGACCTTAAGAGAGATGGGTCCTATGATCCTGGGATGATATTAGCTTATGTTATGTTAAGTCAATTTTCATTTGTAAGGCCTAATGTGCAGGTTCAGTGTGGCATACACTAAGCAATATAACTTGTCTGCTGGTGTGGTTTTAAGCAACAGTTCAGTTGTTAATGTTGCATATGGAACTCTAAAGTTAGTATAGTGGAAATTTATTTTGGTACCTTTAGAAAGGGCAGCTGAAGAAGTACCAAGAATTTTCACTTGATTGGGGGTGGAGCAACGCTGGTCGATATTCCACTAGTAATAAAAGAATTCTTTGGATGACTGAATCTATCTCTTTCTTTTAGTGGAGCAGGCACACAGGTTTGTTATATGTTGTTTCTAATCTTGTTTTCCTTTAAGAAGAATTTGTATTTTAGTGCAGTTTATATTTGTTATGGGAAGGTCAGTAGTAGGAGTTATACTGATGACACAGAGAGCCACGCTGGCATTGGTCAGCTAGTGTGAATATTCACAAAAGGGTGCTGTGCTGTTATTGGTTGGTTGGTGTGAACCGCGCAGGTATTAGGCAGCATGAACGACTAATATTTGTGGAATACAAAAGAGTTTTCTCTGTTTGTTTGGGTTTTAGCATAGTGATCAAGATAAAATTAGGTTATTGAAAATGATAAAGACTTTGTTTAGGAAAGATGAGCCTATACCTATTAGAGAGGAGATTCCTATACAGCCTGATGGTACACTTGCTTCTTTTATGTATTTAGAACAAGGATATCATACTTGTACCTTGTTGGAAAATTGGGTGAAATATACAGAAGGAGATGGGAGTTTGGCATTTTCAGAGTATGGTACATTTAATGTGAGGATTTTAGAGAACCTGAGATATCAAATGAATCAATTAAGACCAAATCCTAGACATATGCAGTATGAAGAGCTTGAAGAATGGGAACATGAGGCATATAAGAGAGATAGAGACAGGTCTGTGAACAAATACAGAAATACGGTGAGTAGATACTCAGAGGCAAAATGGGATGCCCAAATGAAAAGGTGGAGAAGAGATGTGATTGCAGCAGATGAAGGTTTATATCCGGTAATCGTAGTAGAGGATCAGGTTAGAGGAAGTTGATGATGAGTTGTTGGATCAATTATTACTAAACAGACCTCTACCATATCAGGAAGAACAAGAGAGAATACTCTGAATGCTCCATTTATTCAAGTACGGGTTCCTCAGCCTTTGTGAGTGAGGAATACAAATGTAATGAGTAAGGTAAAAGATGATTTAACACAAAAGGTTACTAAATTAAATCTGAATGCAGAAGCTTTATCAGTTCTTGTGATGATTGGTCCCCTAGTTCCATTGTATAGTGAGGGTCGGAATATTTTACAAGTGCATTCCTTGAGAGTAACTGTTAATGATAATAGGATTAATAATGGTGCTGTAGTGAGTGAGACAGGAACATTGATTGATATTTCAGAAAGATCACGCACGCACTTCAGGAGGTTCAATACAGCCATCCCTGGAAGAGTTAGATGAATGGATTAGATGAATGGTGTCAAATAAAGTTGATATGAGAATAGATGTAAGTAAATTAAAAGCAGACTTGGAGGAAATGATCCTAGGTACAATTAGTCCAGAAAGATTGAGTAACTATCCTGAAGAAGAATTGTTTTTTCTGTGTAAAAATATTACAATGAGAGCGAAGAGTCTTCATGAGAGATTTGCTGAAGTTGCACAAACTTATGGAGTTGACATACTAAAATCAAAGGATTTGCAAAAAACATAGAGATTGCATTTTAGTGATAAATATTTGGAGAGTTTGAATGCTTCCGATAAGCGATTGCAAATGAAAGAGTTGATTAGTATATTGAGACAATCAGGTAAATTAGAATGTTGGAAAGGTAGGTGGACTAAAAATATAGAAGAAATGCTTGCACATAAAGTAGCATCATCTATGTATGCAGTGAGAAAAACAGGGAGAGAGCCAACAATGACTGAAATGATATGTCTAATGAGACAGGTATCAGGAGGTGGATATGTTCCGTGGTCAAGGCAGGATGTATAACAGTGGAGTGGTACAAACAAGTAGAGAGATTTGTAAAAGTTTCAAAAGTCTTGTTGAAAGACTTAGATGGTTGGTTTGACATTGTGGTTCCAGCTGATTTATGGGTCGAGTGTAAAATTACAGTAGATTGGCCAAAAGAAGAATACTTCAGAGATGCAAAGACTGGAACACCATCAGATGAAGTGATGAAAAAATACAATCAAGTAATTACTTACGTGAAGGGAAAGATCTCGCCAAAAGAGACAGATTGGGTAAAAATAGATAGACTTGGGAGACGAAAGAAACAGCACATGCTTATTCTAAGAGGCTTGTACAGGTATTTAAACAGTATAGTGGTTTTGAAAGCATAACTGATAAATATATGGGACATTTTGTGTACAAGTTTGTGTTTTATCTGAAACCAGAGATTAGTAACATGATTCAGCAGCATTAGATTTGTTGGTAAAACAAGAGTGTAGATGAAATATTCTGTAATGCAAAATATTGTTGTGATGATATTCAATCAAGGCATAAGAAGTTGAAAGAGAAATTAATGTGGGCACAGATGAAAGCGGCACAGAAAGATGTTCATGTTGTAGATTTTTCTCAAACAGGTTTCCAAGAAAAGGGTCAGAATCAGAATACTCATAATGGTCAAATTTGTAACATGGGAGGTGTTATGGTGAATGGTGGTGTTTCCACTCAAGGAAGGGGTAGAGGTAGAGGTAATAAAGAAGAGATGAAAAAGAAATATCCTTGTATGCGTGTGGCAAGTTGGGACATTAGAAACGCAAGTGTAAGGTTTTTCTAGGGAATAATGAAATGAATCAGGATTTTAATCATCAAAATGCAAACTGAAATGAATAGAAATCAACTACAAGCCACAACAGGTAGTTACACAGGTACAACTATCACAAGCCCTAATGTCAAACAATGTGAATGCTCAGGTACAAAGATACAGTGCAATATGGGTTTTCATGCAGGTGAGCGAGAAACAATAATCAAAATGTTCAAATGGTTTCACAATACTGGTTGCAGTGCCAGAAGAGTGATTCAGATCCATCCCAATGACAGTGTTTGAGAGGTGAGGAGGAGTGCGTGCTGGCGCATCTCTAGAGGTAGATCGGTGTGGTCCCTTTGTGGATAGAGTAGTCGAGGGTAACGTAATTACATTCCTTGTAGACACTGGTGCTACTCATTCCACTGTGAGAACTGTGGAAATTCCTAACCCACCCCTCTTGGGAGATACTATCCAAGTTGTAGGTGTTTCAAATCAATTGATCAGAACTCCATTGACAAAACCGATGAAGGTACTCATTGGAGATTTTGATGACTTGTATAATTGTATGGTGTGTGATGCATGTCCGGTTAAACTGCTAGGTAGAGATTTATTGTGTAAAATGAATTGCACCATCTATTGTATACCAGATGGTATAGAATTTCATATGCAGGATTAAGATATAGTTTTCAAGATGATGATGGTGAGGGACAGAAGTGAATGATTTGTATCCTTTATTTACAGCAAAGGATTTTTCTGTTGAATTGAGAGACACATTGATGAATGATGAGTGGGATTTTTTAGGGAAAGACATTGGATTGATGAAAGGAGTTGATCCTATTCAGATTTCAGTCAAGCAAAGTGCAGAATTTCCAAAAAATGCCACAATACAAAATGAGTCCTGAAACCATTGCATGAGTAACACCTGTAATTGAATTAATGATTGAACAAGGCATTTTGAGGGAGATATTAGGGAGTTCTTGTAATTCACATATTATGGGGATTAAGATGCTGAGTGAGAAGTATAGAGTAGTTCAAGACCTGAGAGGAATAATAAGATAGTGATACTTTGTTGCCAAATAGAGCCAAACCCAGCAGTAATTCTTTTCCATACTCCTTTTGACACCGAGTGGTTTACCGTGCTTGATTTGTGCAAAGCATTTTTCTCGATACCCTTACATCCAGATAGCCAATATTTATTTGCAATCTGTTTCGGAGACTGTGTTGGCATGGTGCTGGGCTCCTCAAGGGTATAGAGAGAGTCCCTTAATTTTCAATCAGATTTTGTTTTTTTTTAGAGTCATTGGTGATGGCAGAAGACTCAGTTTTGGTACAATACATTGATGATTTGCGTGTTGCCTCAAGGACGAGGGAAGCATGTGTGACATATACAATTGCTCTACTGAACCATTTGGCAGTAGGTGGGCATAAAGTGTCACCTGCTAGAGATTGACACATAAAGATGTGACCGATCCAATTGAACTGGATGAAGAATGCATGAAGGCATTTGTAGAGTTTCGAGACAGCCTTTCTCGACCACCTGCATTAGGAATGCCAGATTATAGCAAGGACTTTACACTATTCTGTTGTGAGAGAGACGGCCGTGCACTTTCAGTTCTAATGCAAACGCATGGAACAGCACATCATCCAGTGGCATATTTTTCTGCAACACTAGATATAGTGGCTGCAGAGTTACCAGCATGTTTAAAAGCAGTTCAGTGAGTTTAGAACAGAGTGAATCGATTGTAATGGGACATTCATTAGGAGTGTATGTGCCACATTCTGTTGAGATCTCATTACACAAACTAGAATACAGCATCTTACAAGTAGTTGGTTGACAAGATATGAAAGAGTGAATCTGGGAGCGGAGAATGTCACTGACAAGATGCACCAATTTGAATCCAGCTACACTATCAACAAGCCCAAATTGTAAGGAAGTGGTGGATGAAGCTGATCATAATTGTCTTGATATGACTGAATTGTGTACAAAACCAATGCCATATATAAAGGATACACCATTGCCTGAATCTGATTGCATACTGTTTGTGGATGGATCTTGCCTGAGAGATGATGAAGGTACTTTTGGTGCTTCATATGCAGTCTGTACAGTGGTCATGGTTCTTGAAGCTTAATGCTTGAAAGGAGTAAGTTCTGCACACATTTATGAATGGGTTGCATTGACCAGAGCATGTATAATTGGCAAAAATTTGAGAATAACCATATTTACTGATAGTCAATATGGTTTGAGCAAGTGTGGTTGCAACGTGGATTTTTGACATCGACTGGTTCACCATGTCTGTACTCTCGTTGAGTGGAAGCTTACCCAACAAGATGAAATGATAGTCTAACTGTTGCTAAATTGCTGCTAAGAGAGATAATTCAGAGGTATGGGTTTCCAGTCTCTTTAAAAACAGATAGAGGTACACATTTCAACAATTAAATAATTCAAATGATTTGTGCAGCATTGCAAATTGAGCAAAAATCACATTGTTCTATCAATCAAAAGCCTCAGGTGTGTTCGAGCAGATGAATGGCACAATTAAATCAAGACTTTTAAAGGTGTGTGCATCCACAGGCCTAAAATGGCCAGATGCTTTACCTTTAGTTGTAACTAGCAGCCCGTCCTGACGTTGTCCGGGAGCAATTAGGCTTCAGAGCCCCCGCCTGCATGTAGAAAAAGGGATCGGTTAAGCTCTGGGTGTATTTAAACCTTTTCTTTCAGACCATGTTTTGGGTTTGCATAAGAGCCCACTTTTCCACCTCCTGGTCCCCTTTTTAGATGCTAGGGCAGCATTCTTTCAACTTCTGTAGACACATTTGCATCATATCCACTCTTGTTAGTTAGCTTACTGACTTTCTGACTGTGCTGAAGGATGATCGTACTGTAAAAGCCGCTATTTGGTTCTCTCTACGCATACCAGCCCTCTCTAGCCTTCTGCCATATCCCTTGCGCTCCAGCTGGCTGTATACATTATACCTGTTCCCTTCCCACGCAGCATCTACTACACCTTGTCACAGCACCCCTTTCCACACGGCATCTACTACACCTTGTCACAGCACCCCTTCCTGTGCGCTCGGTCTTTGTACCTCAATACCTGCTCCCTGGCCGCCTCAGCATCACGTCACTCCGCACCCTTCCTAGCGCTGTTGCCTTATGACTATCACACAAGTGAGTGTCCCCTTTCCTGACCCTCTCTGCTACTCGCCACACGTCTCTCGTTTATTGGGTCCCCCTTTCTTCGCCTCTCGGTTGCTCCAATCACGTCTCACCAGTCCTCCAGTCTCCGCTCTTTGCAATCAATGCTCGGACGTCAGCGTTGGTTGCTCTAATCACGTCTCACCAGTCCTCCAGTCTCCGCTCTTTGCAATCAATGCTCGGAAGTCAGCGTACGCCGCTCCTCCCCTCGCTCCTGATGTCATGACGCACCTCGTGGCCGGTGCTACTTTCAAGGGACTACTTTTTTATGGTAAATTTTTTTAATTACGTTTTTTTTAATTTTTATATAGCCTATGTCCATCTCCCGGACCTCCCCTTTCCAACGCTGTATTGGGTTTTGCGATTGGTGGTGTACTCTTTGAGTTTACCTGGCTCAAAGGACACAGTTCTCTCTTTAAAATAGTAGTATAGATGAGTCTGAGATGCATTACTGATAAAAAAGACTGGATTATCGCCCCACAAAGTGATTATGGGGAGAGCAATGAGACAGCCATTAGTTCCAGCAAATCAACTGATGAATTTAACTGATTATCTAGTGCTCGATTATTGAAAAGGATTGGCTGATGTAGTGCATTCTGTGTTTCATCAGGTTGGAGAAGTTGCAACCACAACACAGCAAGACCAAGCATATGACCTAAGACCAGGAGAGTGGATCCTTGTGACGAAACATGTGAGGAAGTCGTGTTTGGAACCACGTTGGCATGGGCCATACCAAGTGACATAGGTGACGACGACAACAGTGAAATGTGGTGGCTCACCAAACTGGATACATGCAAGTCAGACAAGAAGAGTCCCAAGTCCACTTGAAAGAACGGGAAACATCCTTTACACCGCGGATATTTCAACGCAGTGCTGTTATGACGCGTCCTTTACAACGCAAGTTTGTAACCACGACTTGCGCTGGAGGGCGCTACAGGATTAAGAATAGTATATTTACTTTTCCAACACCTTCCCTAGTGTCCACAGGGACTGGTGTTAGAATAGTAAATTATACTATTCTCGAACTGCGCCCCCAACGCAAGTCGTTGTCACGACTTGCATTGTAAAAGACGCGTTGTAACAGCACACGTTGTGACGGTACGCGTCGTAAGGTCATACATCCGAAAGAACAGTAAAAAATGAAATTGATCAAAGGGATCAAGATGAGGCTGAAACTCAAAGAAAGTCTGAACAAAGTCAAATAAAGTTGTCACCAGCTACTGGGTCTTGTGAGACTATTGTCAATGTTGATGAAGACGAGAGTTTTGATCCAAGAACAAGTGCAAACAAGAAAGGAAGCAAACAAGGGAAGATTTGAATCAAGTGTTGAATCTGGTGACTCTGTGCAAGTGAAAAAGGAAAGAAAAGGAGATATATGTCCAAAGGGAGTGAAAGACTGAAATACACTCTGAATGAAAAAGTTCCAAACATATTAATAACAGTATCGAAGCAAACAGAACAAAGTGACCCAGAAGAAGATATGGTTCAGAGAACAAACAGGGCAAGAGTTCTGAACAAGAAGTACACAGCACCTGAATGGACATACGTAGTGGCTGAAATAGCCCAACCTATAGATCAATGTGAGGAAAAGACTGTTGCAGAATCGAGTCACAAGAACTGTTATGAGACACCCTAAATGAACTGGTGTCAAAAATTGGGGTGCAGAAGATTAAAGAGATCACTCTGAAGAGTGCGGAAAATTAAGCTGGAATTTAGCTAGAGGCTGTGAATTTAAATAAAATATAGAGGGGAAAGGCAAGAAGGCTAAAGAAGTGCTTGGATACACTAAACCTTATATATTCTATTTTTAGTTTTAAGGCTAAAGAAGTGCTTGGATATGCTACACATTATATTTTTTATTTTTAGTTATTTTTAAGTTTTAATTTTAGTCTAGTTTTCGATTTTCATAGAAAATGGCAAAGACAAAATTTCAAGAGACTGGATTTCCAAATCGAAGTTATAAATGTAGATGTATTAATGGCTACTTTATAGGTATTTTACTACTAATGTTTGTTTGGTTAACACTAATTGTTGTTGTGCCTTATTTTATGTATCCTACTAAGAATAATATTACTAATAATTTGGTGAGTGAAAAAGTAGATATGGAAAACCTTAAAGAAGATCCACAGACTAGCATGGAGAAAGTAACAGGTGATAATATACATCACCAGGATAGCTCTATTATTGATTTTTCATTAAATGTAGTTACAAAATGTTTGTACGAGAGTGCGTGGATACTATGGATACACGAGATTGTTATGTGTGCATGCAAATACCTTCATCTGTGTCTGAGGGATTGACTTATCATCACCTACTTTTAACATATGGAGTTTTGTGTAGTATACCTACAAGTTTATTCTATAAAAAAGGAAAACTGCAGTATTTCTATTCGAATTATGATTTTGTATTTTCTGAAGTACCTATTAGAAAGAATATGAATAGGGCGAGTAGTGCGAGAATTGAAGAGTATTTTGGAGAATTCTTTCATACTGCTAAAACGATGGATCCAGTCTATGCACATTGCAATAATTTAACCTGTAGTTTGCGACAGCAGGAGATTGATTTTATAAATTTAGTGGAAGATAGGAGACAGAGTTTTAAGATGAAAGCTTCTGAGCAGAAGTCCCATATACCTCCTTGGGCTTTTAGAGAAGGATATTACAAAAAGGGTGAGACATATGCTGCAATGACTCTGGATTGGCATAATAGGGGAAAGCTTTGCCTACTAAGACAGAAAATAGACTTTAATAATTATTTCATTGGTTCTAGTGAACATGATCATATTTTCCTAATTACGGGAGGTTGGATAATAATAGGCGGTACATATCATGTTTTTCCTAGAATATATTATGTGTGTGGTAAGGACACCTAGTATAGGTTGCCTGCACATTGGAATGGGTGTTGTTATATGGGGATTGTCTTTCCAAAAGTCTACCATTTGGATAAAAGTCATGGAAGCAATGAAAAGAAGGGTGAGCTAACATGAAATAAACTAGGAATTACTGCTGAAGAGATTGTGGGTGATATTTTCGAGCATTAATACCTTCAGTTGGAGTTATTTGAAATTCACAAAAAAATTGAAAATTGTCCACAGTGGTTGATAATTTATCAGCAGACACTGCTGGTGGGTTCCGAATGACTGATACAGAAATGGTGTTATAAGATCTATGGTCTTACAAAATAGACTTGCTCTTTATGTATTATTATCAAACAAAAGAATTCCAATACTGTTCTCCTTACTCTTATTTGACTTCAGCGATACATACGAATTAAACAATATGTCTTGTCACAGCTTTTTATCGGAATAAATCTATTTATTTTTTTATTTACTTTTGCTTCATTATCTTGGTTAAATTTCACCAATTTTACATTTCAAAAACATCTGTACAAAACATACACAACATTATATAAATTGTTCATAAAACATTACCCTCTACACATTTTCTTTTCATACTCTCAATAATCACATTCCTCAAACATTCTGTCTCATACATACACATACACCACACACTATTTACACTTCAATTACAATATTCACAAATTGCCATAGAACAATAGTTTCTCAAATTTGTAGCAGTTGGAACATAATTTTGATAATCTTATGGCTCAAAAAAAGTCTACGTATTTCAAACTCGCAATAGTTTTGGAGTTCTCATCAGGACCAAAAGCTGTGAAGAAAGGAGAGTAGAAAAACCTTTCTTAGATACTCATTGTTTGATCTGACAAGTGAAAACACTAGCTCAAACACCTTGAACTTCCTTTTCTTACCTCTATTAGAGAAAGCTTGTGTTTTTGCTGTTTATACCACAACGCTGAACAATCTATTGAAAGAATATCAATAGTGTAAAAGGTCACCTCAATGTATTATCTCTACTCAACAAACTTCTCTTAGATTTGTAGCTCCAACTTACTTGTTTTTTTGTAGTCATCATTCATACATTTTCCTTAATGTGCCTGTCCCTACAGAGAAACAGCGGGGAGGGCGGGGGTGGGGAAAGCAACGCTTATTTATTGGTGCTAAGTCAGTATTAAGTTTATGCCACTCGAATGATGTTAAACGACGAAAGGGACTTACTTAAATTTTTGTAGACCCGCACTGTGTACAGGGTTTTCTAGTCGTTTACAGGCTGCCTGAGAATTAGAATAGCTTATTGTTAATAAAGTTTCTGAAAAGCCTCCTTTTTAAAAAAAATTCTCGGGCATACAATGTTGGCTGCATTCTCTGACCTGTTTGGGTGTCTGCATCGGCCGAAGGAGGAATCACGCTCGGCAGATTTTCTCAAAGTCGATTACTCTAGCGTCTCATGGTCGGCTAATGAATCGCGCTGTACTTCCTTATTGGCAATGGATCAAGGGAAATGTAGTCCAGTTTTCCCGATCTCCATCTTGTAACGTTGAAACGCTTCCGAACATATCTTGTGTGCTTCTATATAGAAGTGCCTGTGCTTAGAAATACCTCTTTGGATGTGAAAAGGCCTGCTACACATTTTGTTTGTAGCTCCAATAAACCTAACATCGTGGAACCGGCTTGTGAGCCTCGCTGTGTATACCTTATTTGCCAAGGATCATGGGGACTGTGGTTCAGTTGAGTACATGAATTGGATGGTTTCTCACAGTAGCCTTCTTGTAATATGTTTCTAATAGCGTTCTTGGCAAGCCGATTTTAGGGGAACCATGCTGTTGTTTGCATGGCAAGTGGCACCCCCAACTCGTTGTAGGTGTTGTCTTATGATGATCTCAAATTTTTGCAGCTACCCCCTCTTACAGTGGCTATTATGGGTGTGAAATCTCATACATTCTCATAGAAAGCTTTGGTGTGTCGTATGCTCAGCAAATTTTTCTCAACACATTCAATTTAGTTTATGAATTTCTGTTAACTTGTTCAGGCCATGTATGGCTGAATTAAACTTCACAATCAGCATCGCTTCTCTTCTCAATAGTTTTGCCTCCAGATCACCTCCTCTCATGTCTTGTTCCACTTTGGAAATCACCATCCACAACAGGTCAGTTTCCAAATGATTATTCAAGCGCCAATGGTTTACCAAAGGGGCTGTTTGTACGTTTTTTTTTAATTCTGGACTTATGTTGCTGAATTCTTCTTCTCACTTCCTGGTTTGTCTTGCCAATGTATAGCAAATTGCGTGGGCATTTTATTCCATATATTATAAAGCGAGACTTGCAATTGGTAAATGCCTCATGTTTCCACACAATGTTGTTGTGTCTGAAGATGGTGCCTTCTACTGTTGTTATGCAACAAATGCAGGTGCCGCATTTGTGATGCCCTTGTATTGGTGGTAGACCAATCAATGTCCTTAAGGTCATCTGTTCTTCTGAGGCAAGGCTGCCCGAACTAGCTGATTTGCTATGCTGGAATTTTTCTTAAATGCAAACAGCGGTGCATTATTTAGAGATTTATTCAAATTTTTAACTAGATGCCAATTGCTGCTGATGACTTTTTTTTAGCATATTCGAGTTTGGACAATATGTTGATACAAATACCATTCTATCCAGTTCTTTTTTTGTTCTCTTTTCTAAGAGACATTCCCGTGGTCTCCACCACGCTCTTTTCATTGATTTCTTCATTAGTTTTTTTGGGTAACCTCGTTGTAATAAATTGTCAGTCAATTTCATTGCATGATCTAAATACTCACCTTTGTATTGACAATTTCGACGAATTCGAAGGTATTGTCCATACGGTAGATTTTCTTTAAGGCTGCGAGGATGGTTGCTTGTGAAATGTAATGACTTATTGCAGTCTGTTGGTTTCTCAAAAAGAGTTGTCACGAGGCCTCCTTCTGAGGGATATACCTCATCGTCCTGTGCCTGTGTCCTCTTGTTAAGCCATTCATGGAATTTAAATAATTCTTCTTCTGTTCCAGTCCACACGAAGAATATGTTGTCTATATAATGACTCCAATTTTTTATCAATTTCTCATAGGGATTATTTTGATACACAAAGATTTCCTCGTAACTGGACATGAATAGTACCGCTAGCTCTGGAGAACTCAGCTAGTTTCAGAATAAATTCTGTTGGTACTTTCTGTGGTTTCTCTTGCCTTTCGAGAGTAGGTTCTAGCACATACAGGCCTTCATCCTGCGGAATTTGTGTATATAAGGACGTTACGTTCATGGTCACTATCCAATGCGTAATTTCCTCAAATTCAATTGATGTAAGTTTGTTAATAAAATAAGTTGTGTCTAGTATAAAAGATTTAACGCAGGGCAAAAAGGGCTTCAGAAAGAAATCCACGAATTAGGAGATGGGCTCCAGCAGTGATTCACTACTGGAAACTATTGGTCTCCCAGGTGGTATACTCCCACTTTTATGTATTTTGGGCAATACATAGAATAACGGGGTCCAAGGATTTTTTATTTTCAGATATTCCATTTCTTTTTTGCCCAAAAAGCCCTGATTGTAACTTTCATCAATAATTGCATGAAGTTCATTTTTCAATTCCAATATAGGATCCTTATTGATTTTGCGATAGCAAGTGACATCATCTAATTGTCTTTTTACCTCCATAGTATATCACAATCGGTCCCAAACTACAGTTGAGCCGCCCTTGTCAGCTTGCTTGATAATTACAGATGAATATTTCTTTAGATTTATTAAGGCTTCCGACTCCAATTTTGTAATGTTGTGTTTAATCCATTTTTTCTTTTTCTCCATATCTGTGATAGCAGATAGGAAAGGGCTTCAGAAAGAAATCCACGAATTAGGAGATCGGCCCCAGCAGTGATTCGCTACCGGAAACTATTGGTCTCCCAGGTGGTATACTCCCACTTTTATGTATTTTGGGCAATACATAGAATAACGGGGTCCAAGAATTTTTTATTTACAGATATTCGATTTCTTTTTTGCCCAAAAAGCCCTGATTGTAACCTTCATCAATAATTGCATGAAGTTCATTTTTCAATTCCAATATAGGATCCTTATTGATTTTGCGATAGCAAGTGACATCATCTAATTGTCTTTTTACCTCCGTAGTATATAACATTCGGTCCCAAACTACAATTTAGCCGCCCTTGTCAGCTTGCTTGATAATTACAGACGAATATTTCTTTAGATTTATTAAGGCTTCCGACTCCAATTTTGTAATGTTGTGTTTAATCCATTTTTTCTTTTACTCCATATCTGTGACAGCAGATAGGATAGTTCTTTCGAATGTCACAACTTCTTTGGGAATTTTGTTAGTTGGAGGACAAAATGATGATTTATTTCTTAGCCCTGTTGTCTCTACCACTGGTTCATAAGGATTTTCCGAAAAGAAGGTTTTTAATCTGATTTTCCGACAGAATTCTATTGCTTCTGTTTTGAGTTTGACGAAGTCTGTCATTTTCGTTGGCACAAATGACAGCCCTTTGTGTAGAACACTCTCCTCTTCTTTAGTGAACTTCTTGTTGGACAGATTGAATATTGGCGAGACTGTTAGTTCTTGTAATTGTGTCTTCTGGTTGACATTTCCCAGGGTTGATAGTTGTATCTTATTTTTCCTCGTTCTTTCGTCTGTGTCGTCTTCCTAAAAATGAACCCTGTTGGGGTTGCTGGAAGGATCCCCTTCTGTTGTTGTTTCTGCGAGGATCTGAATTATCTCCTTCACTTCCACTTCCTGAAGAGGATGTATCAGAGAACGTAATGAAGTTGTTTAGAGCTCTCCCTTGATATTCCTGTAGATGTGTATGTGATTCTGGTCTCGAGTAGAAGTCTGGCTGTAGATAAGGGTACACTTTTTCCAAATTGAAATTTTTCTTATCCTTTTCGAATTGGTTACTTTTTTGATTTATAGTGTAATCTTTAAATTCTCCAATCTCTTTTTGAACTTTTTCTAATAATGATTTGGCATCCGTTATTTGCTGATTAGTTGAAATAGCTGTTTCTAAGTTATCAATTTCTTCCAGTTGAGAATTAGATCATCTTTGAGCAGTTTCCACTGTTAGGACCTTGATATCACGACTACATTTTGTTTTGATATAGCTATAACCCTTTTTGCAAATTGGGTCTTCTGTGAAGATCACTGGTACGTTCCTGATTTGAAGGCTTCCTGGAATTGTTCCAGCTCGTAGATGTTGTAGAAGGAAATGACCATGGAGGTCAGTGCAAATTTGTTTTTTCTTTAATCTGACCAGTTTGTCCGTTTCGTTCTGGTTTTGTGCCGAGATACTTGAAGAAGTGGAAGCAAAAAGTGGGGGAGCTGCTAGTAATTTCTTGATGTGATCTTCGCTATAAGCGAAGGTTTTGCTTTCTGACATATTCAAACACTCAATACAATCTTCTCATTCAAAACCACTCAAGGGCATCTATAGTGGAAATCAAACCGACGTAGGACCCTTATCCTACTTTTATGAAAGCTCAATCTATACATCATCAATCATACCTGTTTGTACTGGGTACAACCACACAGGCAATTGCCTGCTAACTTAACGAAAAACCACCACTGGGTCTGGGCTCCCAACAGCAAGGCCAAGCCACTGACTAATATCAAACAAAAGAATGCCAATACTGTTCTCCTTACTCTTATTTGAATTCAGCGATACATACGAATTAAACAATATGTCTCGTCACAGATTTTTATCGTAATAAATCTATTTATTTTTCATTTACTTTTGCTTCATTATCTTGGTTAAATTTCACCAATTTTACATTTCAAAAACATCTGTACAAAACATACACAACATTATACACATTTTTCCTAAAACATTACCCTCTACACATTTTCTATTCATACTCTCAATAACCACATTCCTCAAACATTCTTTCTCATACATACACATACACCACACACTATTTACACTTCAATCATAATATTCACAAATTGCCATAGAACAATAGTTTCTCAAATTTGTAGCAGTTGGAATAAAATGTTGATAATCTTATGGCTCAAAAAAAGCCTATGCGTTTTCAAAAGCTGTGACGAGACATATTGTTTAATTCGTATGTACGCTGAATTCAAATAAGAGTAAGGAGAATAGTATTGGTATTCTTTTGTTTGATATTAGTCAGTGGCTTGACCTTGCTGTTGGGAGCCCAGACCCAATGGTGTTTTTTTGACCTTAATGTATTATAGGCAAAGGAGGGAGGAGTCTGTAGTATGTTGAAAATTCAACAGTGCTGCACATATATCCCTGACAAAAGTAAGATCCTGGAGGGATATAATATAAATAATACACATTTATGGGAAGATTTAACTGAACTGAAGGTTGACGGTGCTTGGAAGAGACTTGACAAGGGTTTCTCCTCAGTGGGTAATTGGTTTTCTACTTTTAGTAATAGTTTGCTATGAAAAATACTAACACCAATAGTTGCTGTTGCTACAGGGATATTAACGCTGGTACTAATATATAAGTGCTGTAAGGGCAAGAAACAAACACTAGAGACAAAACAAAGAGCAAGAAAGAAAGAGGAAATAGACCTGGAGGACAGAAGAGGAAATTACTATGAAAAAGTAAAGGATATAGATAGAGTTATGTTGAAACAAAAGAAAGCTACTGGTCTCTAGGTACTATAACATGATGACAATCAGATTTTTGGGTTGGTTGTTATGATAGCTCAAGTCACCATCAAGGTGGGGTTGATGGAACAGTGTTTTCGTGAAATAAAACCTGCTCAGATTGAACTCCTCATTGTGTGGATTATTAATGAAATGGTATGAAAATGAACAGTGCAAAACTAAAAAAAGATGAAAACTGTGAAAATGCGCACTGAGGGAAATTAGTGTAGGCCGCAAATGCACACAATTAATGCAGAAATAACAGTCAAAAGCCACAAGTTTCTTTTTTATTAACTATTTAAAAATAATGTGCATAACGTAAGAAAACACAAGCAAAAGCATTTACAGAGCATTTAATAGTGGTGTTTTATAAAAGGACAATGATAATAATATCTGTATTAATTTTTCCTAGCGCACATTTTGTACTGCTCTGCAGAGAAGGCCTCAAGAGTCTTTTAAAGTTTAGTTTGCTTATTAGAATGTAGTCAGCAAAAATAATGAAATCTGTCCTTCATGAGTTCCTGATGATAACCAAGGTTGTGTGGAGGAAACAATAAACATTATGAAAGAAACTTCCGTGCTGAGCGGAATATGTGGATACTTGTACTGCAAGATTGATACATTAGCGAGATGGAGAAACGTGCAAGCTGCGGAAGAATGTATTTGAATTTCCTTTGCTGAAGGCTGATCATGAAAGTTGTCTAAAGACAAATGAACTGTTGAAAAGTTAGGCACATTGAGATTGGAGTGATTAGACACCCCTTGTTTAACCAATGAGATTCAAGAATGTTCTGTGTGATGATTCATGGGGGTTGGATCTTGAATTTAGGGTATAACTATTAGGACTGAGTGGGTGGGGGTTGGGCACGTTTATTCTTTATTGTGCGTGAGGAGGGAGCTGGGTTGCTGTTTGGTAACTGTATTGGCTGGCTGTTTTTCTGCTGATCCTGACTCATTGACTGCTCCTCAAATCTTCTTGAGGTTGCCCGCTTACTTTTAAGGCCAGAGAGTAGGTTTCAAGATTTCTAGTACTTTGCGTGATAGGTTAGTCTGATATTCTGAATTTGCATAAATCTTATGTTTGCAAATGTCTTTATTCTTTTGTCCCTCCACCTATCCACTCTCTCTCGACACGGTTTTTTGAGATGTATATACATGAATTATTTACTATTGTTCTCATGTTTGATGATCTATGATTTGAGCTGTATTGTACTTGATGAGCATTCACATTTATTTAGATAAAGCTTATTGATAAGAACACAGAGTTTGTCTTTATTAATGTCATTTAGTTATATTGAATGACTGCTCTTTATTTAGATTCTTATTTTAGAATTCTGTTATTCATTTGCCAATCGCTGACCACTAAAAATATTCATCAGAGAATATAGTGGTTAAATAGATGTTAGTTAAATTGTTAAGATTTGTTTAAACTAATGCAGTTTGTAAGGGACTTTAGGTATTAAATTGGGTCCAGATGATAGAAATTTGTGATTCCTCAAACGCTGGATCAGTAGTCAAAGTTGTTTCCTTTGATTTATTGCAACCGATTCTGGCACTTTGTGCCGTAGACTAAGAAAGCTATCCATTTTATATGTTTTCTCTGTTTTCTCTGGTTCTAAAATGTATTCAATTATGTTTACTATCCCGTTTTATATGGGTTTTGATTTGTACATATTTTACATGTGTGCCAACTGTATCTGTGAACTTTTATGGTTTTTAGAAACCAAAATAAAAGTCGTATGATGGTGATACTAAATACCTTAATAAAGAGCTATATGGTATGTAAACTGACATAAAAAATATTTCTTTAGAACGGTGCCTTCCTCTATTTAAAAAATACACAGCAAGTCTATCATATTCTCCAGATGCAACAAGCAGTGCCAAATACAATAACTCTAGTTCTTGAAACCTATTTGCTTTTCCAATGCTTGTTTGTTGTGCCTGGATGCAAATGCAAACTTGGAGGAATTGTCTTATGTTTTAGGTAAATCCATTCAAATGTGACTGCAGTGGATTCACAAACATCCTTATGTGTTTGGATTTACTTATTCTTTAAGGAAGTCTATTCAAAGATGGCACCATCGATTTAAGCACAAGAACATGCATGGACGGCCATCTATGAATGGTACAAAAACTATTTTAGACAGCCCACCTGCCAAACAGCAGGAAGGAGCGCTCAGAGGATGAGTAGGTGGACGGGCAACCTGGTACAGGGGGAGTGGGTATTCTTTTTAATAAAGGGAGGGGCCGAGGGTTTTAGTCTGAAGCGGCAGCAGAGATAGATAAAAAGGAGACAGCAATGTTGCTCACATGTAGTACAATGCAAATGTCTGTTTCCCAGTTGCTCTACAGCCACACTAAATTTTAAAGGACATGTTGCGAGGTAAATTATGTGCATAGTGTTATGGTATGCCATTGAAGTCAGGCAGCCCTCACCCGTTGTCTCTCATAACAACAGCATGTGGGATGAAATCATAACTTTGCTCCTGGTATGCAAAGATCTTCAATTCATCCAACTGGGTTTTCGGTGGCGCAATGAGCTCCCATTGCCTTTGCTGCTGAGCTCCGGTCCTGTCAATCATCTTCTGCTCACTCAGAGCACTAGACATGTAGTACTGTCATTTGAAAGACTGACACTAACACTGTTGTAGTTTGGGACACAAGAAGAAATGTAAAGAAACACATAGTACATTTGTGGCATCTAGGACGTAGCAATAAATGTGCAAGAGTAATGTCAAGTATTTAAAAATACCGCCCTGGGTCTGTTCCCGAAAGGGGTTTTTGGATGAAGGTGGGGGAGAATATACTCTAAGAAGAAACAAGACAGGCTGTATAAATGAAAAGGTTAGAAATTACGTCAGCAAAGAGAGGTCTTCATCTTATGCGAAATATTCATTTATTTAAAATTACTACTCGTTATTTCAAGGTGTAAAAAATTCGGAGAAAGCTACAACTTTTTTGCAGAACTACAAAAATTTGACACATTGAAAAAAGATTCACTGTCAAACTTGTTTTCCCCTTATAAATATTTTAGTTTTTTTCATTTCAAATTGAATGGAAATTTGTATTGTATGCTCAATGAAATAGTAAAAGGAGGGATATGCTGTTTTAATCGAGAACACATCATATGTCTTCAATTATTAAAAGTTTATAAATTAGAGTTCAGTTTCTTAGGGCACCTGTGTTTGTCTTTTTGTTTTTTCACCTGTAAATGCTTTCACAAATTTCACTGGCAGAAGCCGAATAGAAACAAACCGTGAAAAATACTGAAACTGTACACCAATAAAGCTTTCGTATAGAGCAGCAAACAACCCACAATTTATTTCGTATTAGCTTTATCTGTTTTCATGAATTGAAAACTAAAGCGTCAGGAGGAGAGCTGTGAAAGTCGAAATTTCCCTTGAGGCCTCTACCATGGTGGCAAGCCATTACAAGGGGTACTTCTTTACATGTAGATGCTTGCGCCTACCATAGCGGAGTCAGACAGTGAAGAGGAAATACTCCATCAGGCATGAACTTCCTGCACTGAAAGGCTGTCATGTGCACTGATCCACAATGTGAAAAACACTTCTAATACACAATAGCGAAAATAGGAAGACCTACTGACCTTAATTTTGCATCTTGTGCTAGAGTCTGGTACAATACCGGAATGACAAAAAAAACAAAAGCAAAAGTGGGCTGACTCAAAACTCGTCATTTCTATCATTTATTATTTTTCATTCATGACATAAATTCTGGAGATTGGTAAACCTGACAATATGCTAAGCATTAGGGCTAGATGTATCAAAGGGTTTTGCCCATTCTGTGTCTATGGGGAAATGTGTTGATACATATGGCCCATGTTCTTAAAATGTTTCTTCAGTACTCTGATCATCACATTTGCATAACTTTGGAGGCAGTCTGCTGATGGACCAAATCCGTTTGTGGCTGCTCAGCGGTAGTACATCCTGTTGAAATTTGGTGCAGCGCAAACTCTTTTTTCATTGTTCTCTGTGTTTTGCTTCAAGCTCTATAGTTCCGCTTGAGCTTGAAATCGTCTTTAATGGAATGATCTCATCTATTCTATATCATTATAGCATAGTCACTCTCCCTGGTATTATTTGGTCACACACAGCATGTCGTTTCACAGTTTGACCAGGCCATCTGTAATCTGCATCTGTGTTACATGGTTCATACATGAAGAACGTCTCATGTCAATCTTATAGTACTCATTTTCAGAAATCCCCATTACAGATAACCCATAATGTATACTAGTAGAAAACCAAACAGATGCAGTATAGTTCTCCACATCCCCATTTCAGAGCTTCAAATGAATGTCAAATAGTCATAACAGGGGTTAAACCGGTCTCACATGATGCAGTCTTCGAAACTTTGCAGTAGGCCCATGTTGCTGCATCATGTACTGCACTTTTCTATATATTGGCATTTTAAACATTAATGGCAAATAAATAGTTCAACTCCAGAATATCTTATTAAATTGCGTCAGTACAAATGTAGCATTATTGCATTATTCACAGCATTCTTACGCTTTCTCGCCTTGACTATCTGCATACTTTTATGAGACAGTCGAAACGCAGGACCTAGTCCAACCCGATGTGGCTGATGCATATATTTCTTCTGGAAACATATTTGATGTCAGCACACAGTATGAGGCTTTTGCAATGTAAACCCCTTGAATGCTCCATTTATTCTTAGATACTTCATAAAAGGTGTATCCACACTATGGCATATGTATATGTACATCTAATGGGCATGAACCACAAAGATTAAAGGAAGTAGCTCATCATCCCACATATATTGTAGAAAATAATACAGTACTGGAGGGAGTAGACACTCAACTAGTCAAACGGTGAAGTATGAAGTTCAGAGTGTGGATAGAGCTCTGGTGGAGATCATGACTGGGCACACAACTGTGGCTGTGGAAGAAAGATAAGATCTGAGCAGCAGGTCCTGCAGCATCTGTAGCTGTGTCAGTGTTGAGGGGCAGACTGGGTGAAAAGGTAGTGCATGAGAGGACGACAACATACTTTTTCACTGAATTAGCTGTTTAGTGCTGTGAGCACCATCATCGGGTCTCAGAAGCCCAAGGCATGAAGACAGAGTTGACTGCTGTGGAGTCGCTCATTAGTTCGACGCTGGTCAGATACAGAGATAGAGGTGGAGCTTAAGAGCTCAGGCCAGTGGCTACGAGGATCCCACCAGGCCGGTCGAAGGACATGATTTCCTCTGGTACTATGACATTTCGGCCCATTGGGGGCTCAGCTGGGGCCCAGCATCACAGAGCCATGGTAGGCACTTTAAGGCACTTCTCGCCCAATCCACTTGCAACTGAAATAGCTACATTGCTCACACTTTGTTTACAGCCTGCTCACCTTGCTCAGTTTCACTTACAATTTTCGCCCTGGACTATGAACCTCTTGGGAACCTGAAGAATTGGAGCCTGTGAGGCAGATTCCTAATTGTACCAAGGAGTGGCAAAGAAAAAGCAGGACTGTGAGGAGGGAGGGAGAGCTGTGCAGTATAAACCAGTAGTAAGCGGGCAGAGCAGAGGTCCTAATTGGAATCGAGCAGAGATGTTTTAAGGCCTGGGCAAAGTGGGCTCTGGCCCAGGGCCCCAGCCTTTCAGGGGGCCCCCTGATAGTGCCAGCTCTGTTCTGCAGAGAGTCTTGCCCTGATGACCTTGAATAATTCTTAAACAGATTGTTGTAAATAGCGAGTTTCTTTATTTTATGTTTAATGTGTGAGAGTCTATTACAGGCATTTTGCAGACAAATGTGTTTGTTTTATGCAACATCCATATAAAATGTTTCTTTTAGATCAATACAGGACCTCACATATGAAACATGGGAGGGTTTCAGAGAGATTATTTGCAATCATATTAGTGGCCTGCTGCTGTGTTACAATACCAAAAACACATTTCACTATCCCTGAATATTAGATGTAAACAAATTTTTATTTGGACCACTGTGCATGTGCAGTCGATGACCTTGCCAAAATGGGCATGTTCTGAAAAGAAGTCCCCAAAATACGTTTGGCGCAGGGCCCCCAAATGATTAAAATGTCCCAGGGATCGAGATGATCGTAGACCAGACCATCGTAGTCCAGCAAATCCAGCAAGGCCCAACAGCAGGAACTACGTGTGCTGGGAAGAAGCGGATCAGTCTGCTGCCAGCATGCCGCCAGTCTTGCACTGCCCATAGTATTTGAGGAGTAAGGTTGATTTTAAGGCTTACAAGAAGTAGCATCTGGCCTATCAGGCAGGAGATGAGCCTGATGCAATAGGTACTTAAGTGTTGGGGTAGAGGTCAAAAGCAGCCGGTATAGTTACCGGTGCGGCTTGCTTCTGTTACACTCCTTCTCGCTTCCCTAGCCCTGCTTTTCCCCCACCCACCATTGAGATCCAGCTCCATGAGGTTTGGGAGAATAAGGTCTACTCCAACTAGAGCTTCATTAAGAAAGAGAAAACCTGCAAGCTGGAACAAATCACTCAAGTCTGGGTGACACATGTTTTCGACTTCATAGAAGCAATATTAAAGAAATTCGGAGGGTTCAACCTGCCCCAATATGCTCTCCTTCTTTAAAATCATTTCCATGAAAGGAGGTGCCCTGTTGGACACATCAGGAAGGTGGCTTTAGACAGTTCTGGAGTACTCAAACCATCATCTTTAATGACACATGGCACACACCCAGCGGACCATAACATAAAAGACACTTGGGAGCTAGACAGGCACTCTAGCCAACCGGACGCAAGGGTCAGTGTGGACACCCTTAACCACCATGAGCAAGGTTGATCAAATCCAAAACGATGTAGTGTACATAGTATCTTGTTTGGCACAAGTCCACCATCATCCGGATTCTCCCTGGACCAAAACTGTATCCAACAGCTTGGCACATGACACCCTGAGAACTAATAGCCATCATCAGAGCCTGAACTCCCTCCCATTTTGAAAGCCCTTCCACCCTGAAGATGCATTTTTCACTTGGAAATGGCTTGTAAGGTAAGACACATTGTAGTGATCACACATGGACTGAATCACGTATGGAGACCGCCAAACAACTCCCAGTTGTGTTGGCTGAATCTTTACACATTCCAAGTGTCAAAAATGGTAATAGGCTTTGATTGTTTTTACCTAGGTGGACTCCAGGCCAGAACCAACCTCAGCAGACAGTACATTCCCTCTAAAGAGCACACAAATTACCCCTGCGACATGTTGGACAAGCAGTTTGGATACGCTAAAGGCTATCATCATTGCCATGAATCTCCACTCATCCAAACTAGATATCCAGGTTGATTTATTAAACGGTAAACAGTCTAAATATCGACTTTTTTTTTCGACCTACAAGAATATCGAGTTTAAAATATCGGAGGGACAGAATAGCGAAATCAAGAATATCGACACCAGAATATAGACCTGCAGGTAAGAAATATTGTTTATGTTAATATCGAAGTTAGTGATATCTATAGCAAAAATATTGATGATACTAATATTGATATTAATATTAGTGTTATGTATTTTATTAGGTATTTTATATGTATGTTTTTATAATTTTTATTAATTATTGTACAAATGTTAAAATATATGTATTACATTTTTAGAAGTTAGTAATAATTTTTTTAAGTAAATTTTGTGTTTCAGTACGGTAGCGGGTTGTGGGTTTATAGGGGAATGCGGGGGAAGTAACTTAATTCTAGTAAATTAATTGAATATTTTTTAGGAATTATTAAATATTTCGAAATACATTTTGCGTTTTGGTTCTGTAGCGTGATGTGGGTTTATAGGGGAATAGGGAGGGAAATAATTTAATCGTAATTAAGTAATTATTTAATTTTTATTTATTGGTGTTGAAAATTGTTTTTATGTTAAATAATTGTTAATTGGTCATTAATTTTTATTAATTGGTTAATTGGTAATTAAATTAGGTGTATTAATTGATTATTGAAGTGTGTTGTGAGGTTATATGGTAATAGGGTGGGAAGTAATTTAATTGTAACTAAGTAATTATTTATTTTAGTGTTGTGTTGATAATTAAATAATTGTAAATCAATTATTAATTGGTAATACATTTTTCATAATCATTATGTCTCAAATAATGTAATGTTTATTAACTAACTGGTAAATACATTTGATTATTTATAATGTGTTGGTATTTATCAATAATGTATTGTTAATTATTTATTTATTACTTGCTAAACTTTTTTAAATAATTATTGTTTTTTAGTATTGAATTGTTTTTATTAATATTTGGTAATACATTTTTAATAATTATTATTTCATTGTACTTATTTTAATTGTTAATTAATTATTAATTCGTAATTATTTTTAAATCATTATTTATTGGTATTGTTAATTCACTTGTTGTAATTTAATAATGAAATTATTATTTTTTACCCAAAAATTATTTTGATTATTAGTAGGTATTTTTGACCCCTATGCTATCCAACGCTTTCCCTACTATTGCACTCTCTGGTGTGGGAATAGTAATTTTTACCCCTTTGCTAGCCAACACTTTCCCTACTGTTGCACCCTCTGGAGTTGGAATAGTAATTTTAACCCCTGCGCTATTCAACAGTTTTCCTACTGTTGCACCCTCTGGAGTTGGAATAGCAATTTTAACCCCTATGCTATCCAACACCTTCCCTACTGTTGCACCCTCTGGAGTTGGAATAGTAATTTTAACCCCTATGCTATCCAACATTTTCCCTACTGTTGCACCCTCTGGAGTTGAAATAGTAATTTTAACCCCTACGCCATCCAACACTTTCCCTACTGTTGCACTCTCTGGAGTCGGAATAGTAATTTTTACCCCTAACCTATCCAACACTTTCCCTACTGTTGCACTCACTGGAGTGGGAATAGTAATTTTAACCCCTACGTTATCCAACACTTTCCCTACTTTTGCACCCTGTGGAGTGGGAATAGTAATTTTAACCCTTACGCTATCCAACATTTTCCCTACTGTTGCACCCTCTGGAGTTGGAATAGTAATTTCAATCCCAACGCTATCCAACACTTTCCCTACTGCTGCACCCTGGGGAGTTGGAATAGTAATTTTAACCCCTACGCTACCCAACACTTTCCCTACTGTTGCACTCTCTGGAGTTGGAACAGTAATTTTAATCCCTAGTCTATCCAACACTTTCCCTGCTGTTGCACTCTCTGGAGTTGGAACAGTATTTTTTACCCCTACGCTATCCAATATTTACTGTGTTAGTTAATGTAGTCTATAATTTATTTAAAATTATTTTTATAATTTGTTATATATAGTTTTGATATTTTTATTTATATTATTGTTGTGTGTGTATGTATGTATTTATAATTTATAAAATGTTTTTTAACAATGTATAAGTTATTAGAGTAATTATTTGTAAATATTATTAAGTAAGTATATATATTATATTTTACATGTATATGTTAAAAAAAAACATTATGGGGTCGATTCCGATTCGGGAAATAAATCCGTACGACGATTCGTATGCGTAGCTGTTTCCGTACAAATCGTACAAATCTGTCCGAATCGTGTAGTACGATCCGTAGTAAATAAATACATCCGAATCTTTGCGAACCGTACGAAGAACAAGAGAAAATCCATACGATATGGACCCTGAAAGTGAACTGTACGATTCGTACACATGCTGTACGACCCGACAAGTACGATCTAGACCGGGGAATCAGAATGCGATTCGTACGGAAAATGTCGCGTATGACCGGCGATTTGTACGGTAAACCTCGCGTATGAGCGAGCCACAAAATTGAATATGAGCTGAACCCACTCTGAACGAAGCGCACGCGAACCCCGTACAAACGTCGCGTATATGCGAGCCATAAAATCTAATACGAGACAAACCCACAGTGAACGAAGCGCACGCAAACCCCGTAAAAACGTCGCGTATGAGCGAGCCACAAAATCTAATACGAGACGAACCCACACTGAACGAAGCGCACGCGAACCCCGTACAAACGTCGCGTATATGCGAGCCATAAAATCTAATACGAGACAAACCCACAGTGAACGAAGCGCACGCAAACCCCGTAAAAACGTCGCATATATGCGAGCCATAAAATCTTATACGAGACAAACCCACAGTGAACGAAGCGCACGCAAACCCTGTGAAACAGCACAAGGAGGTAGAAAACGACCCGTAACGTGAGAACATCGCATTAGACACAAAAATAAACAGAAGCAAATACAAGTAAACGAGCCGTACTGAACTACACGGACACTGTAAAACAGCACAAGGAGGGTGAAAATGACTCACACAACACCACAAAACACGTCTCCAGTGTACAAACCATGGAAATGAATGTCCAGGGCAGATCCAAACAGTCCAACAGAGGAGCTAACTCAGAACCACCCCTTATAACACACCCACAAAAAATTCAAACTAAGCCCCACCCACAAATGGACCAATAAAAAGGGCCCACACACAAACCATGATCCTTTGCAACATACCCAATTAGCAAGAGACACTGACAACACACCACCAACTGCACACATACACCTTCACACATACCCCAATCACATTCAGACCCACACACACCCCCATTCACATTCAGACCCACACACCCACATCCATACACACCGTCACCCCACACCATGTCCACACAGAAGAATCAAAAGTTCACAAAGGAGGAGCTGGAGATCCTTGTAGATGATGTCATCAGAGTCGAGCCACAGCTGTTTGGCGCATTGGTCAGACGGACCAGCATAGCCGAGAAAACACAACTGTGGGAGAGGATAGTCAATAGGGTGAATGCTGTTGCACTCATCAGACGCAAAAGGAAGGAGTGCTAGGCCAGGTGGTACGATCTGCGGAGGATGATCAAGCGGAAAATGGACGAAGAGTGCCAACAGAGTCAGCACACTGTTGGTGTGGTCCCTGCAGACCAGTACAGTACCAGCCCTGGGAGGAGAAGGTGATGGCCCTGCTACAACCGGTGGGAGTACATGGAATTGAAGGAGTCATAGAGCCTGGTGAGTACACAAACAACTCATGTAACATGGGGGTAATGACATCCACACCCCAAGTACAAAAAATGCCTGCACCAACCCCCAAGCGTCCACTGCCCACAACGACATCCAAAAACAACGCCCATTGAGAAAGCAAGGCCATGCTATGTCCCATGCTACAGGAAGCACAAAACCTAAAATGGACGTCCGGTATGCTGGGAGGGTGGGTGTCACAAAATGCATTGTGGGACTCCAAATCTGAGCCAAATGCATGGGCATCCGTAAGGGGGGGCAAGGGGGACTCTATCACCCCCCTGGATCGCCAGTGCTTCTGGTGTGGGTCCAATCAGGGGCAGACCTAGTCAATCATGCTTTTGAAATGGTGACATTGTTCCAGGTGGCAGCCCCCTCCATTGGGTGGGAAGGGTGCAAGGGCGTGTCCGAGAAGGGTGCAAGGCAGAGGGCGAGAAGGGTGCAAGGTGGAAGGCGAGAAGGGTGCAAGGCAGAGGGGAGAAGGGTGCAAGGGGGAGGGCGAGAAGGGTGCAAGGCGGAGGGAAGAAGTGTGCAATGCAGAGGGGAGAAGGGTGCAAGGGTGCAAGGGGGAGGGCGAGAAGGGTGCAAGGGAGAAGGGTGCAAGGGGGAGGGAGAGAAGGGTACAAGGCAGAGGGGAGAAGGGTGCAAGGGGGAGGGCAAGAAGGGTGCAAGACAGAGGAGAGAAGGGTGCAAGAGGGAGGGCGAGATGGGTGCAAGGCAGAGGGGACAAGGGTGCAAGGGGGAGGGCGAGAAGGGTGCAAGGCAGAGGTAAGAAGGGTGCAAGGGGGAGGGCGAGAAGGGTGCAAGGCGGAGGGGAGAAGTGTGCAAGGGGGAGGGTGAGAAGGGTGCAAGGGGGAGGGCGAGAAGGATGCAAGGCAGAGGGAAGAAGTGTGCAAGGCAGAGGGGAGAGGGTGCAAGGGGGAGGGCGAGAAGCGTGCAAGGCGGAGGGGAGAAGTGTTCAAGGCAGAGGGGAGAAGGGTACAAAGGGGAGGGCAAGAAGTGTGCAAGGCAGAGGGGAGAAGGGTGCAAGGGGGAGGGCGAGATGGTACAAGGCAGAGGGGAGAAGGGTGCAAGGGGGAGAGTGAGAAGAGTGCAAGAGGGAGGGCGAGAAGGGTGCAAGGCGGAGGGGAGAAGTGTGCAAGGCAGAGGGGAGAAGGGCGCAAGGGGGAGGGCAAGAAGTGTGCAAGGCAGAGGGGAGAAGGGTGCAAGGGGGAGGGCGAGATAGTGCAAGGCAGAGGGGAGAAGGGTGAAAGGGGAAGGGTGAGAAGAGTGCAAGGGGGAGGGCGAGAAGGGTGCAAGGCGGAGGGGAGAAGTGTGCAAGGCCTAGGGGAGAAGTGTGCAAAGCAGAGGGGAGAAGGGTGCAAGGGGGAGGGAAAGAAGGGTGCAAGGCAGAGGGGAGAAGTGTGCAAGGCAGAGGGGAGAAGGGTGCGAGATGGAGGGGAGAAGTGTGCAAGGCAGAGGGGAGAAGGGTGCAAGGGGGAGGATGAGAAGGGTGCAGGGCAGAGGGGGGAAGGGTGCAAGGGGGAGGGCGAGAAGGGTGCAAGGCAGTGAGGAGAAGGGTGCAAGGCGGATGGTGATGAAGTTAAAAATGTGCACACCCCTATAAACATATCTGTGAACACCCATGCCCAATTTCCCTCATCCCATATGGGCCGGATACACACCCATGCACCATGATCAAATCACAGGGAGTGGGAAAGTACTGACAAGATAGCTGACACTGGGCCCTGGTGTAGGCAGCACAAGGCCCTTCTGTGACCAGTGCAAACACAAACACCAGGACAACAAGGTCAGATATCTTGGACAGGAACTCACAACCACTGTCATGGCAGCATGCTCCATGGGGGACAGCCACACCACAAGGGAGGCCCAGTTCCAAATCAGACTCCAACTACCAGCAAGGCCTTTCACACACACCCCGTACACAAACATAGCCTCCTGGGACAGGCAATGGAGTGCCCCACTGTCACAATGGCCATGTAACACAACAAAACTAATACAGATCTGCTGAAGCATCTAAGCAAAAAATGCACGGTGCAGATTCACAAGCCCCTTGTGCTTCTTTCACGCCGCTGTTGCGTCACCTTTGTGACGCAGCGGCTGCAAAAAAGTGGCGCCATGGTGCTGGGTATTTACAAGGTGACGCATCTGGGAGATGTGTCACTTTCTACAGCCCTGGGCCAGAAGTAGGTGTTCTGTCGTGGGGGGAGGGGGTGCTATGGGCGTTCCGGCACAGCAACGCCTCCCAAAAGTGGCTGATTGAAATCTACAAGATTTAACTCGGTCACTTTTAAGCACATGCTGTGTCAATACCCTGCGCATGCTTGAAGCAGGCGTAAGGATTGATGCCGCATTGTGCAGATAGAGCCTCACAGAGCATTGCTGGAGCTGCATTGCACTGGTGGTGAACCTCCAGCAATGCGCCACTTCTACGGCACATATGTGTGATGCAGCTGTGCGGTCTTTCCCCCATGGTGCTCCGCATTGTAAGTGAGTCGCAGCCATGCTGGCATAGCTGTGGTGCACAATGACAGGCGAATCCCTGCTGATATGCAGGGCTGTGCCAGTGATTGTAAATATACCCCCACATGCCAATGACTCCTGACCACAGATCAATCTGATCCCACAAAATACCTATCCACAAGTGAACATTGAGGACAATCCAAAGCATAGACAACTACCAGGTGGAACAGTGGCAACTACAATGTGTATGAAAAATGGATGTTGCAATAAATGACATTAACATTGTCTGTCTCTCACACGCACAGGGCAATGTGTGGAATATACCCTCAACAATGGGGGAGATGAATCACAGTCCCAGGCTACGCAGGACCCTGATCCCACAGACAGCGACGCCTCTCACAACTCCACGGATGACCCCGACCAACCTGGCACCTCTGGTGCCCAAACCCATGCAGCAGCTGGATCAGGAACCTCTTTGCCAACCACCACCACCATTCCTGCCACATCCCAGCAGACATCTCGGAGCCCTGCCCACAGTCAACAACTGAGCCAGTCTGACAATGAGGGACAAGGTTCGCAGGGCACCCAGGAGGTGGCAAACAACACCACCACTGCCATCCCTCAGGGGTCCTGTTGACCCGATGTGCCCACAAGGGCAGGCCAGGCTTGTGTGGGCAGGGGTGGTGGGAGTGGCGCCAGGTGAAGGTGAGAACCTGACCAGCCAGCAGGAGTGCCTGGTATGTCTCAACCACGCAACATCATGGAGGCATACCGGTGGGACACCAGGGAGATCAGCCAGGTAGTGGGGACCCTCACAGAGATGAAAAACCTGCTGGCTGAGCAACACACCAGTCAACAATAACACCAAGGACGGATGGAGGCAAGACTGACTGAGCTTCTGGCGGTGCAAAGGGACATAAGCCATTCACTCAGTCAGATCGCCGACAACATGAAGCACCCTCCCTGTGTCACCAGGCAAGAGACTTCTAGGTGAAGACCGCCACCAGGCAAAGGGAGGGAGGAGGAGGAGGAATCGTCCGAAGGCGCAGCCCAAGCATCATCAAGGCCTGCATATGAGGGTCCCCCAAGTAAGGTGGGTCATCCACGGAAAAGACAGTGAGAGGCAGCGGGCCATGCCCATCTCCCAGGCCACCTGGTCTGGCACATGGACTTTGTGTGCAACAGCGTCACCTCCTTGACTGTCCTACTCTGCCACATGGACTTGCAGGTTGCAGTCACTTACTCATGATTCACGCACCTGACAGATAAATAAACAAAACAATCACAAGGAAAGCTGATGTTGCCTTCATTTTGCATGAGTCAACAACATACGTATGGGACAAACTCAAGCCATCCATACACTGGGATCTGAGTCTGGTTGAGGACACACATAGCTCACATTGTATCATCAAATACATACATGGATTGCAACACTCACCCATGATGTTTTGAAGCTGATGAGGGGTGGGGGCATGCCATACTGCTCAGACAGACAGGTTTTGAAGAGTATCATGAAGGTGTAGAGGTCATGGGTCATGTGGAGGTTCCCGAGGAGGTAGTCCCAGGTCTGTTTGGGTAGGTGGGAGAACTATCTCCTGCATGCAGTTGTTCTGTGGATGTGATGAATGGTGGCCAGGGCAATATTGGCTGGATGGAGTTGGGGCAATGGTGTGTGGGATGAGAGACTTCCATGGTCATTTTTGGGTCTGGGGTTGTGGAGTGCCTCCTGAGTGTGGCTGAGGAGTCTTGAGACGATCCTGCAGTTGACAATGAGCCTATTGTAGGTATCTCAGGTGGACGGTAATGTGACTGTAGCAGGGTATGTTGAGGATGAGGTGTGTGGATGCACCCTGGATGTGTACAAGTCCCCCTGGAGTCTGGCTGTTGTTCCAGCATACAGGGCGCTGCCGTCGTTGACCCGGCTTGTGTTGTGGACCTGGGTGACTGTCTGTCTTGCTTAGGAGTAGATCTATCTGAGGATCATTTGCAGCATTTGGAGGGTGTTGCAGCATGAGGTAGAGATGGTGTTAAGTTGCATTGTAATTGTGAGCGAGGAGTCTACGATGAACACCATCTTGCGTGCGTGGCCACTGGGTGCTGGTGCGCTGCCCAGGCCGGTGGGACACAAGGAGTTGTCCCAGCCGTAAGGGGCCAATCCTCAGATGATGACCTCAGCCTTGTTCAAGTCCAGCCTTAGGTGGCTGATGTTCATCCGTTCGTCAACGGACCTCATGCCTTCATGTATGTTGGATCTGGGAGTGGCTGGGTCTTTGCGGAGGGTGAGGAGCAGCTGGGTGTCAATGGCATAGGACATGATGATGAGGTCGTGTGCGCATGTGATGGAGGAGAGGGGGGGTCAGAAAGACATTGTAGATTGACACGCTGAGAGATGCACCCTGGGGCATGACCACGTTGACCCCAGTGTACTACGTGCTGAAGGAGGGAGGCAGACTCCCTGGGCCTTGCTGGTGAGGTACTTGGCGATTTCATCCTGGGCCCTCCCCTGGATCCCAGTGTTGGAGATGTGTGATCTGACAGTGTGGTAGCACATGGTGTAGAATGCCGTTGAGATGTTGAGGGGGTGAGGGTGGTGGTCTCACCATTGTTGAGCAGGGTCCAAGATGTCGTTGGTGGTGGCAATGAGGGCTGTTGCAGTGGGGTGATAACTGTGGAAGCTGAACTGGGACGGGTTGCCTGGAGGTGTTTGATTGGAGGGAGATGGTCAGTTGCTCGTTGACTGTCTTATTCATGACATCGGCCGGGTAGGGAAGCAGGGTGATGTTCCAGGCGATCCTGCTGCACTGCCGTATATTGTTAAAGAAGGGCCTGGGTCTCTGATTGCCTCCAGCACCCATGGAATGTTGCATGCTCAAAGGAGATATTCATGACATGCCGGAGGTGGGCTGCAAGGATCGGGTATGCTGTGATTGAGATGTTGTGTGGGAAGGGTCCTGATGGAGACCCGGAGTGGATTGTGTACATGAGCCGGGTGGTGTATTTGCTGCTGACGGGAGTCCAGGACCTGAGGGGGGTATGTCCTGTGGATAATAGCGCTGTCTGCCTCAGTGTGGTGAGGCTGTCGTGTTCATCCACGAGCTTGCAGTGGTAGAATGTTGCAAGGGATCCCCTTGGCCTTGCAAGGGTAGGTTGTCTTTTGGATGGAGAGCTGGGGTTAGATAGTTCACTCACAATGCCGATGAGCTCCTTTATGTTGTGTGTGTTGGTGCCTATGCCCTACCTGAAGGATGTCCTCTTGTCCATGCAGATGATATGGTGATGTCTGTGTGTGGCGGGTTTCAGGGCTGAAAGGTAACTGATGGTTGTTTGTTTAGCAAGGTTTGCACGACAGTCTGGCTAGACCTGTATGAGTCCAGTAGGTCTGCCTTGTCCCAGGTGGCTTAACTGTTGTTGTGCTTCACAGGAAAGTCCACCAATGTGGCAAGAGTGTTGGATCAGTCGCTGATCCAGTGTGTGAGGTTGCAGATTGTGGCAGTGGCGTTGGTTGGAGTGTCCTGGGCGAGGGTGCCACACAGCTCGTCTGTGTTGACTTAGGTCAAGCATCTTAGTGGCATCTGTACCGGAGTGTGGGGCAGTGTGTTGCTTGTCGGAGAACTGGATGCAAATGTTGATGTACCAATGAAGGATGTTGGTGTGGTTGTCCTCCAGCCAGAAGTTGCTGTCCCCCTGCCACATGTAGTCTGAGTAGGTGAGGGCCTGCGTGCTGATTTATATATTTATTTATATTTATAAAAACATTTGTAAAGCGCGAAACGAAGGCCCGTGGGCATCTCGGCGCTAAATAACTGCAATGTTTAACCAACAAGGGGACTGGGAGTTCATTGATTAAAAAGCCAGGTTTTCAGGTTTTTGCGGAAAGACCAAAGGGACGTGCTGGTCTTGATCGAATGAAGCAATGTGTTCCATAGTTTTGGAGCGGCCACGAGGAATCTTCTGTCACCCCAGTTGACAGTTTTAGTTCGGGGGATCACCAGTTCCAAGGAGCTGGAGGAGCGCAGTGTTCTAGGCGGGCAGTAGGGGGTTAGGTTCTGAGTGAAGAACACTGGTCCGGCATTGTGTAAAGCCTTGTATACCAAGCACAGGGATTTAAACTTAATCCTCTTCCTCACCGGAAGCCAGTGAAGCTGTCTTAAGGTGGGTGACACCGGTTGGAATTTGGGAATTCGCCCTAGGAGCCTGGCGGCCGCATTCTGTATAGACTGCATTTTTGTTAACACTCTCTCCTGGGCCCCTAGAAACAGAGCGTTACAGTAGTCTAGGGTGGAGAGCACCAGGGAGCTTACCAACGTTTTCGCAGTGTTTTCAGGTAGAAAGGGCAGAATTTTTTTGATGAGCCTTAATTTATGAAAGGCTGAGGAGGATATCTGGTTGGCATGTGGTAAAATGTTCAGATGGTTGTCGAACATGACTCCAAGGTTCCTCACCTTGTCAACCGGGTCTGGGGGCTGGCCCATGGGTGACCGCCACCAAAGGGGGGACCACTCCGGGGAGAGGTTGCCAAAAATTACAACCTCCGATTTATCGGAGTTTAGCTTCAGACAATTGTGTGACATCCAGTTCCCTATTGCCGACATGCCCTGGTTGAACAAGTTGGCTTTCTGAAGCCCGTCATTTTTGACGGCAAGGACCAGTTGAGTGTCATCAGCATATGAAGTGAGGCTCATCCCGTGTGCCCTGATGACATTGGCAAGGTCCGACACATAAATGTTAAATAGTGTCGGACTGAGGGATGAGCCTTGGGGGACTCCACATGGTAGTGACAGGGGGGAGGATTCAAAAGGTCCCACAGTGACGACCTGGGTCCTATTAGCCAGGAAGGAGGCAAGAAGATTTTTAGCATTGCCTTGAATGCCTATGCTCTCGACACGGTCGACCAAGGTAGTATGGTCGACCGTGTCAAAGGCCGCCGACAGATCCAGTAATATCAGGACGGCAGTGCCTTCCGCATCCCGGATGGATCTGATGTCGTCCGCCGCTTTGACCAAGGCCGTCTCAGTTCCGTGGAAGCGACGGAAGCCAAACTGTGATTCATCAAGGCATTTGTTTTCCTCGATAAAGGAAGAGAGTTGAGCATTCATGATTTTTTCCACTATTTTTGCTAATAGTGGGAGACTGGCGATGGGGCGGTAACTTTTGAGTTCTTCTTTGTCAAGGGTAGGTTTTTTGAGCAGCGGCTTTATTAGGGTTTTCTTTAGTGTCTCGGGATAGATACCAGTGCTAAACATGGAATTGCAGATATTGGTTATTGTCGGTAGAACTGCATCCAAGATTGGTCTCAAGACCTTCAGGGGACAAGGGTCAAGGGCCGAGCCGGATTTAATGGTGGATATAGTTTTTAGCACCTGCGGACACGTAACCTCGCTGAACTGCGAGAGAATAGGTCCTTCAGGTTGAATTGATGGCCTGTGGGAAAGGGTTACGTTATTGGCGAAGACCCTGTAAATGTCATCAACTTTGCTAAAGAAAAACTTTGATAGAGCGTCACACAGAGTTTGGGACGGGGGAGGTGTGAGATCCACAGAGAGACCTGCTAATTGTTTAGTGGTCCCATATAGGCATTTATTGGAGTTTTGTGCGGTTTCTATTTTATTGCAATAATAATTTTTTTTTGCATCCAAGATAAGATGTTTGTATTTTGCTACAGACTCCTTGTATAGGAATTTGGTTTCGGGAGTGTAGTCCTTCCGCCTGTGTCTCTCTCTATTTCGACACTGTTGCTTTTGAGTACGCAGTTCCTCCGTGTACCACGGGGCCGAAGGGGTGGATCTATTGCGTGACCGTTGTTTAACTAGGACCAGGTCTTTTGCTGCCGAGCTTACCCAGTTGTAAAATTGGGAAGTGGCGTTATTAGGGTCGGGAGATAGCGTGGGGAGGGTGTCATTGAGCAAGGTTTTCAACCTACATACATCTAAATCATCCCATGCCAGGTAGGGAAGACGGGGATTGGGATTGGGTTTGTCGACCGGGGGGTCATCCACTTGTAATGATGCCAGGATGAGATGGTGATCCGACCAAATTAAGGGAAGTATTTCTGTGAGTTGGAGGCCTGTGGCATTAGAGAAAATGCCGTCTAGCGTGTGGCCTCCTTCATGCGTAGGGGAATGAACCAGGGGAAGTAGGCCAAAGGTGGACATGTCGGCTAAAAGCGTAGCTGTGTCGGGATTGTCGGGCACGTCAAAATGAAAATTAAAATCACCTAGGATGGTGAAGGAGTTGTCCAGCACGGATGTTTCCAGAAAAGACCTGTGAGCCCCCAGGAAATCGTTCCTGGGCCCCGGGGGTCGATAAAGGAGGATCCCTTTAAAGGTGTAGGAAGGGGTCATTTTGATTGCGAATTCTAAGGCTTCACAAGAAGTCTGGGGAATTATCGTGTACCTTACGATATAGGTGTCACGGGCAATGATGGCAATACCATCATGATGTAGTTGTTGATGGCTTAGTGGAATTGTGGGTGTAGGCCTGGAGATCTGTAGATGATTGTTAGATGAAGCGTGGTCAGGGGGTTGGTGTGAAACCTGAAGTGCAGGTGCCTGACAATGCTGCGTGTGTCCTTGCTGTTGTATGTGACTCTGAGGGTGTACTTCGGAATGGACTGCAATTCATCCTCCTGGATTGTTGGTGCAGTTCCTGTGGGTGATCTTGTATCCACCTGTGATGGCAATGTTGAAATTCTTTGCTGAGGATGCGTTCAACCAGGTTACTGTAATGAAGGCAATGTGTTGGGCTGTTGTGTTGAGGAGGTAACAGAGTCCAATGGCGTGCTGGTGAATGGAGCGGGTGTGCAGTAGGAGGCACATGACCTGGTTGTATGGACATGGTCTGTTAGGCGGGGCAGCGCGGTGTAGGCAGTAGGAGTTGTACACACAGCATGTGAAGCTGTTGTGTGTGCGCTTAGGGGTTGCCTGATAGCAGGTGGTTGATTGTCTGGTGTTCATTGTTTGGAGGGTGGCTGGAGCACGAGTCTGTTGTGTCACGTGGGTCATGCAAGGACCAGAGGGTCTTGCACTGTGCACGTTGCAGGCGCTGACCTGTGCTGACGGTCTTGCCTTTGGCATGAAGGGTGCCGCGACAGTGGCACAGACAAGCTGCTGCCTGCATTAAGAATGGGTGGAGGGAGGGAGGAGCTTCTGGAAGGCATTTGGGTTGCAGAATCAGGACACTCGGTGGTACGGTGCCACAGGGGAGGCTGCAGCAGGAATGAGTGAACACCTAACGGCGGAAGGGGTGAGACACCAGACAAAAAGTAGCACACAAAGACAAGGAGGTTAGAAAGGCACAGTGTAACAGGTGTGTGGAAAGGAAGGGGTGTCTGGTTGCTTATGGGTCACTCAAAGAAAATGGATGAACAATAACCAAAAATGACGGGCACAGGATCAGGCACCAAAAGGCCAAGCTGCGCCCAGGACCCACAGCGTCAGCAGGTGTTACCTGCCCGTTGTGGGTAGCAACCTGCACAAATACATACACTACCAAGTACTTCATGAACAATAGGGATTATTAGCCATGAATAACTGCATGCATCTTGGCAAAGTACACATACTCCATATGCACAATCTTTGTCAATTATGCTATAGATGACGCATGCAAATTGGCAAGAGATCTGCGGTGACAGTGATTAGGCACATTGTACTGTGGTGAACACATTTACTACACAAACGGATCAAGTATGTGTTGAGGCTATGCTGTATGAGCCAATGTCCATGGTCAGTGCCATTGCTCAGAAGAAATGATCAGTCATGTAATGAGTATACCTTTACTGCTGGTGAAACAATGTGCACAGGACTGCCTGTGACTGTCAGGGCCTTGAATCCTCAGAAACATGTGTTGCTCAAAGTGGTCCATCTCCCGATAGCCTCTTGGTCTGAGTAGAAATGACAGACTCAAAAGGGTGATCAGGCGAGGGAAGGAACGGAAGGGAACAGCAGGGAGGGAGATCTGAAACAGAGGTAAAGAAGCCTAAGGATTCAACACTTCTTGTCACTGAATCACTGAATACCACAGGACCTATACTGTAACAGTTACACCTGTAAACGAAAACAACAGCCACTGTATCCTAGTTGAGATCACAGTTATGAAAGTGCTACTAGATCTGAGGATCGAACAAGGACATTACTACACACTTACAAAGAAGGCTGTTCCATACGTTTACATGTATTTATCCAGCAGTTTTCAACATACCCAAAAAAGTCTTAACAGCCACGTAAATTGGAAATTTGAGCTTACTTCAGGACGAGCACTGAAAGCCCCTGCTATGAAAATAGAGATGAACAATCCACATGAATTCATAGCACATGGAAAGGTGATGAAACATCATAACACACCAAAGATTATGTTGTACGAGTTGCAAAAGAAATGGCCAATATTATGATCCTGTTTCAAGGATTGTGCAACTAGCACAGGGATCATAGAAGACACATAAAAGGTAGCAGAGTATTGCAGCGATATGAAGGGGGTATAACGCTCTGCAGGCTGCTTCAAGGCAATTAAAGCCATGCGGTAATCCAGAAAATTACAGTGTATGAATAAGGTCCAATGAACCGAAATCCAAATGCACTGCAGCGCCACCCACACAAGCCAACAATCTGTAGTTACCCCAGGGAATCAGCGAGGGTCAAGAAGGGAAATTACACATCCCCCACAAGAGCCTTAAGAAGCTCGTCCAACAAGGGAGGGAATTCTGTAAACACAAGGAAGCCCCGCAAGAGCCAGTCATCGGCTCGTCCAACTGGGCTTTGAAATGCGAAACAGAAAAAGCTGCTGGGCCTGAATTCAACGGAGAATAATGAGGAGAGATGGCACAAAAGCACCCCTACCATGACCAGGATATGCAGCACGCCACAAAAGAATCCTGGAATTAACGGCACCCGAGTGGTGCCACAGAAGCGTTTACATTTGCTACAGCACAATGTTGTGACATCATCAGTGCAACGTTCTTGGCTTCATGGGAATAGAAATTTCTCATCAACTTACCGAGAAGGCTTGCAAAGCAGTGTTCTCCACCAGCCCTGAGGAAGCAACGTGACAGTGACATGACATACTGGCACAAAGGGCAATGCATCCATACGAACAGACTCACAGGACAGTTGACAGAACATGTGGGACATACGCTGGGCCACTCCTTCACAACATGGTTGTTGGAAATCAGAATGTACTGGCACAAAAGATTAAGTAGATGAGCCAAACACATCCTGCTGCACACAGCGAGTCTGCAATTCCCCATAGAGCCTGTTGTTGTGATGTCCCACACAATGTCAAGCCGTGGTATACGCAATGTGTCAGTGGCAAGGTTTACACACATTGATGCCTTCACCAGAGTCCACACTCCACTACAGATGACTGTCGAGAAGGGTGACTGGCATGTCATGGGAGTGGTGCAACATATAAGTAGATCCATGGTGATGAGACCTGTATGCATGGTACTGCAACATGCACAGAAACAGTTCCCACACATTCTCAAACCATACCAACACCAAACAGCCTGTTTGGATCTCTTACCCGAACTGACATTTACACATGTCCGTGCATGGAACGCTGATTCAGCCCACGTTGCAATCATCATGAGGAATAGCAGGAGGACTAAGATGACACGAACAGACAACAGGCACAGCAACCTGGGAATGACAGACACACAAGAGTTCACAGGTAAAAATCTTTGCAAAAGACATGGTCAGTTGCGAAACAGGAACAATGTAGGACACGTGCAAATTTCAAGGAAAGTCATTGTGCATTACTGTGTGGCATGACATCAGCACTTGCGTGACACATCAGAAAACACATCAAAGTAACTTACCATACAGGCAGCTGGGCACACACATTGCAACACATGACACTCAATGCTCCAAGCTTGCCCACTCATTCCCAGTGACTCACAATTATGAGAAGAATTTGCATATGAGCTGACTCCGGATATTATACTCCTCCTCCTCATCACTTGCATCGTGATCAAGCCCTTGATCCTCAACGGGTGGATGTTCCTGCTCCTCCTTGAAACGTACCTGTAGCAAAAAAATGGAGGGCTGCCATCACCTTTATCTTGGGGGTCAGCGCAATAGGATACCTGTGTTGCGCTTGGAGATGTGGTGCCAGCTTGTTCGTCAACTCCTGAATCAACTGTTGAGTGAATCTGTAACGTCGGATGCAGGCACGTTCCCTCATGGTAGCCAAGTCTGGGAATGGCCTTGGTAGAGGCGGTGCCCTGCAGGACATTTTGGGGAAAAATGTAGATTAACAGTCAGCCAACATCAATGGCAATGTACATAGCACATGCAAAACTGCTACTAGACATCAGGTCACTATGGAGTCTGGCATGTGCAATACATCCAGGACACATTTGCCAGCTTGCTGTCACTCCTACGAAAAGCCAGATACACCTGTTGATTGACAAATCAACATGACATGCTCTGAAATGAGCAGCTGGGCCAGTCTGAGTGAACAGCCCGAGATATCACTGGAGTGACACACGTCACAATACCTGCAGTGTGAGGTTGTCATCCCATCCAGACAGCTGACTGCAAGGCACATGCACAGGTCACATGGAATGTCAAATGTACATATCAAACACATTGGGATTAAGGTGTACACGTGACAACAAAACAACACAGCCATTGTCACAACGCAGACATGTATGCATGGGGAAATATGATGTCTGATGCCATCAGACCCAACAGCCGTGGGAATGCACATGTGGCATGGTGTGGGTAGATGTGAAACCATTGCCATCTCAACACAAACCCATGTAATATGCACCAACAGCAGATGCAGTTTACGGAACAGAAACAGCAAGCTCAATGTTACACATGACACACGCCTGACATAGTCACATAAGGTCATGCTGAGCGTGACATGTCAGTTGACAAAGTGCCCCAGTCCCTGGCATCAAGAGACAGGTGCCAGTAGTGATGACTGTGCCATCCCAGTGTTGCTGCGCATGACAAAATCTGCCTAATGACACACATGGGACAAGTGTCAAGGTGATGTGTGCCACATAGTGCCCTATCAGACATGACATGTGTCCACAGGTCATCACACATCGATTACGCAACAAGACAAGATGCCCTGTGCTATATCACTGGCTGCCACACCTAGGGCCTGCACATGAAGGTATGCAATGATAAGTACTTGATAGACTTCCTTGTGCGAACCATACCCCTACATCCATGCCGTGTGTGCACCTCGTATCACTATTTTAATGGTGCCATATGCGAGTGTGTGAACTGCACCGTACCCCTGCATTCACATCAGCGTTTGAACCGCACCGTGCCCCTGCATTCACATCAGCATTTGAACCTCACCTTACCCCTGCACTCACATCAGCATTTGAACTGCACCGTACCCCTGCATTCACATCAGCGTTTGAACCGCACCATACCCCTGCATTCACGCTCGCACCATACCCCTGCATTCACATCAGCGTTTGAAACGCATCATACCCCTGCATTCACATCAGCATTTGAAATGCACCGTACCCCTGCATTCACATCAGCGTTTGAACCGCACCGTACCCCTGTATTCAAGTTCGCACCGTACCCCTGCATTCACATCAGCGTTTGAAATGCACCGTACCCCTGCATTCACATCAGCGTTTAAAACGCACCATACCCCTGCATTCATACTCGCACCATACCCCTGCATTCACACTTGCACCGTACCCCTGCATTCACATCAGCGTTTGGAAAGTAACTGTACCCCTGCATTCACATCAGTGTTTAAACCGCACCGTACCCCTGTATTCACATCAGTGTTTGAAACGCAATGCACCCCTGCATTCACATCAGTGTTAAAACCACACCGTACCCCTGCATTCACATCAGTGCTTGAAACGCACCGCACCCCTCCATTCACATCAGCATTTGAACCGCACCGTACCCCTGCATTAACACTTGCACCGTACCCCGGCATTCACACTTGCACCGTACCCCTGCATTCACATCAGCGTTTGGAACCCACAGTACCCCTGCATTCACATCAGTGTTTAAACTGCACCGTACCCCTGCATTCACATCAGTGTTTGAAATGCACCGCACCCCTGCATTCACATCAGCGTTTGAACCGCACCGTACCCCTGCATTCACATCAGCATTTGAAATGCACCATACCCCTGCATTCACATCAGCGTTTGAACTGCACCGTACCCCTGCATTAACACTTGCACCGTACCCCGGCATTCACACTTGCACCGTACCCCTGCATTCACATCAGCGTTTGGAACCCACAGTACCCCTGCATTCACATCAGTGTTTAAACTGCACCGTACCCCTGCATTCACATCAGTGTTTGAAATGCACCGCACCCCTGCATTCACATCAGCGTTTGAACCGCACCGTACCCCTGCATTCACATCAGCGTTTGAAATGCACCATACCCCTGCATTCACATCAGCGTTTGAACTGCACCGTACCCCTGCATTCACACTCGCACCGTACTCCTGCATTCACATCAGCATTTGAAACACGCTGTACCCCTAAATTCACATAAGCGTTTGAAACACACCGTACTCCTGCATTCACATCAGCGTTTGAACCCCACTGTACCACTGCATTCACGCTTGCATGGTACCCCTGAATTCACATCAGCATTTGAAATGCACCATACCCCTGCATTCACATCAGCGTTTGAAACGCACCGTACCCCTGCATTCACAGCAGTGTTTGAACCACACTGTACCCCTGCATTCACGCTCGCACCGTACCCCTGCAATCACATCAACGTTAAAACACACAGTACCTCTGCATTCACATCAGCGTTTGAACCCCACTGTACCACTGCATTCACGCTTGCATGGTACCCCTGAATTCACATCAGCATTTGAAATGCACCATACCCCTGCATTCACATCAGCGTTTGAAACGCACCGTACCCCTGCATTCACAGCAGTGTTTGAACCACACTGTACCCCTGCATTCACGCTCGCACCGTACCCCTGCAATCACATCAACGTTAAAACACACAGTACCTCTGCATTCACATCAGCGTTTGAAATGCACCGTAAGCCTGCATTCACATCAGCGTTTGAACCACACCGTACCCCTCATTCACATCGGCGTTTGAACCTCACCGTAGCCCTGCATTCACATCAGTGTTTGAAACGCACCGTACCCCTGCATTCACATCAGCGTTTGAACCACAACGTACCCCTGCATTCACATCAGCATTTGAAATGCACCGTACCCCTGCATTCACATCAGCATTTGAAGTGCACCGTACCCCTGCATTCACTCTCGCACCATACCCCTGCATTCATATCAGCATTTGAAACGCACCGTACCCCTGCATTCACATCAGCGTTTGAACAGCACCGTACCCCTGCATTCACATCAGCGTTTGAACCATACCGTACCCGTGTATTCACGCTCGCACCGTACCCCTGCATTCACATCAGCATTTGAAACATACCGTACCCCTGCATTCACATCAGCGTTTGAACCTAACTGTACCCCTGCATTCACATCAGCGTGTGAACTGCACCATACTCTTGCATTCACATCAGCGTGTGAACCGCACAGTACCCCTGCATTCACATCAAAGTGTGAAACACAACATGTGAAACGCACCGTACCCCGACTTACCGGGCGTGTGTGTGCATCGTATCACTATTGTAATGGTGCCATATGCGAGCGCGTGAAACGCACTGTACACGTGTGTAGATTTCAAAATTAATAGGGGGACTAGTAGTAGGCCCTGAATGCATCCTGGGTGTCAGGGATACTGATTGTTGAGTAGCTATGTGTCCAACAGGTGACCTGCAAAAGTCAGTTGGCCCACAAAATACAATGTTGCAACATGATTGTTGCAACATGATTGTTGAGCTGAAGCTCAAATTTTGAACAATGCAAATGCTGTCAGAGCCATATGTTTAAAGGGATTGGAGGAAACGTACGATGCGAACGAATCTGACCTATCACTATGTACTCCTCAAACTGAATGCCCCTCAGCAGCACTGATTTAAGGCAGCAAGATCCTGCATCCTCTGGCGACAATGGCACGTACTGTGGAAAGGGCCCCAGCCTTCACAGAGGAGGAGAACCAGGCCCTGCTGGACAGCCTCCTACCACAGTACAGCAAGCTGTATGGTAGACCGGAGGAGCAGGTGAGTACTGACTACACTACCTTAGACTGTGCACCTGTTGTGTGAGTGTCACAACAGGCATTGTGTCCATGTGGGACAAACATGCAATGTGATTTGGAGTGAGTCCCAGGGGGTGTACATGGTGATGTCTCTCATGCAGGGCATGATGTATTTCATGTGTGTTCACTCCTCACTTGCATTGTGCTTACTGTGACATTCACTGCATAGTGAATGACACATTCAGCCGTGCCAGACCTTGGTGTCTTTATTTCCAAATGTCCTGAGGTGGAACTGTGGCCCCCCCAGAGTGACAGGTGACTGTACTCACAGATGTTCATGAGTTGAGTGGACCTGTGGTGAGATTGTCCAAATGATGTGTACAACCTCATAGACATTGGTGTGTGTGAATGTGCCTTGTCATGTGGGTGAGTGTGTATGTGATGTGTTGCAACACTGCAGCATAGCGTATGCAGCAGCTCTCCCCATCTGATGTGACAAGTAAGCAGTGCTGCGTGCCTGACTTGCAAAGCGTATTTCAGAGAACAGGGGTCCTAAGGGTTTACAATAAGACAGTAGAATAATAATATAGACTACAATCAGTGCTATATTTTTGAACGCCCAGCCGGACGTGAGTTTATTTAAAGGATAATGTAAAATCGTGTTGACCCAGAGAGGGGCCAAGATAAACAACAAGATAGGGTACAGTCCTGTACCTATCCCAGAAAGAATTAGAGAAAACAAATCAAGGTCAGAGAGATGGAAGAGAGGAAGAAGTTTTTCAGGCAAAAGACAAATTATTGAGCCAAAGGGTGACTTGTACTTTCAATAAGTAATTAATTACAACAAATTCACCCTGCAGTGTAAACAATTACAATTATACATATGAGATCATATGTTACACTGCATAGTGCGTCGACGTTTCGATCCCTAAGGGCTCATAATACACTGGGATCATCATCAGGACAATTATAAAATTAATGCCTGCAAAGCCTGGCTACATTTAATGTAGCCGTTTGGAGGGTGTATTAATTCGTTTTGGCGATTTTATCCGTTTTGTAGGAGCAGGGTGTCTCCTTTCAGTTCTGACACTCGAAGGTTGCTTGCTTCTTAATGAAAGCGGCAGCGTGGCGGGTTTTGGCGGAAATGTCCGTGATCCAGGAGAAGGATGTCTCCTTTCAGTTATGTACATACGGGGTTGCTTGCTTCTTGATGGAAGCGGCGGCGGGGTGGGTGAAGCTCGATCAACTTCTACCCCCTTCACTGGCAGTGCAGGTCCACTGTGACTTTGAAAGCTAGCACAACACCTGTGACAACCCACAGGCAAGTGTCTCATGTGCAAAATTTGGGTTGTATCCACTGTTGTCAGTGACAGGCGAGTGATCTGTGCGAGGGTGTGTCTGTGTGGTCTACTGAGGGTTCTTTAGTGGAGTGGGATATGTGACTGCTTGGCACGTGCTATCACACACCCAGCAGTTGCATATGCTGCCCAGTGTGTGCCATGATCAGTGAGTGTGTTGCGCCCCGTATGCCATCTGTTGGCCTTCAATGCCATGTAGTGCATAGGGGCTTTCACACAGGCCAAATTCACATGGACAATGATGCAAGTCCTGTCAGCATCCTATGCCCTGTTCACATTATCAAAGATGTGCAAGTGTGTGTCTCTGGGACATGGAGCAGGTGTACTGATGTTGTCTCACGGTGTCTTCCTGACAGGTAACTGCCTACGAGAAGGGGGAAATCTGGCAGGACATCGTCAGGGCTGTCAAGTCTGCGGGGGCCCTCGCCGGCGCCTGCGAAACGTGCAGAAAAGGTGGCAGGACATCCGGTGCTGGACCCGGTGTATCGCCCGGGTCCAGCTGAAGATGTCACCTCCACGCCGGCATGGTGGACACCGTCGCCTGACCCCCCACATGCTCCGTATCCTGGCGGTGGTATTCCCAGACCTCGATGGGCAGTTACAAGAGAGACAGCAGCAAGGAGGGGTAGGTACATGGCTGTTTTTTGTGTTGTGTGTCACCTGCTTTTTGTAGTGCTCTGAACCCTGACTACACTCCCACAGTTGGGGTGTCTGCTCAGACTGGTTATATGTGCAGTGCCTTTTTGGTTCCCCATAGTCACCTGGTGCTCATTTTCATACCTTCCCATCCTTAACATGTGTCCCCTGGTCTGTATGTAATCACATTTGCACATATTCTTCTAGGGTGCAGGAAAATAACACTGCACATTGATTTCCGCCTCATGTGGTCTGTGACATGTGTTGGGACCTTGCCTGTGCCATGACCTGTGTACTGTGTTTGGGCTTCATATTTATTGGCACTGATGATGAGTCTCAACAAAGGAGTGTGAGGTTTCAACTGCACACCCTTGCAGCATGTATGACCTATGTGGTGTCCTCAGACATGATGTACTTCAGTGGGAGATATGCATAGTACCATGAAGGTTGCTCATGGTACAGTCAGTTCATTCCAGACCCATGGATAAGTGTGCCCACTACAGTCCCCTGAGACACCCTGGCCTCCTTATCATGTGTGTCATCCAACACTGTGCCCATTCTCTGTGTGTTCAGCATGGGTCTGCCTCTGTGGCATTGGTCCCTGCACAGTTTGAATTTTTCCTGTGTCTGCTACATGTGTCCACTGGACAGAGATACAACATTTGGCTTGTGCGTACTCACACTGGGCCGTGCCTGTGTGACTATTCACAACAATCTGTTGATAGTTGTTTGTCACAAATATGTATTGCCAGCCCCACGAGGTGAGCTTGGGTTACTTTTGGAATTGTTGCTGCACAGTTTTTGTTACCCCGATTCAGAGGTCTCACTTATTGAGCTGTATCAATCACATTGACTGAGGTATGGGGGTGTTGTGCGGAGAGGTATACATGGGCCTGCCTAATTTAGCCTTGCCAGGTCTGACCTGTGGGTGAGTATTGACTGAACAATGATTCACCATGCACTGCCCCTATGATGGTGGCCATTAATTTCAGTTGGGGCTTGGCATCCTATGTCATTTTGTTCCTGATATGTTTCTGGCTCATACATTTTTGCCACATGTATGTAGTTCAGATGCAATGCTGTTTTGTCTTAGTGTGCACACTTCTGTGTTGACATTTTGCCTGGGATAACAGTGTGTCCACAATGCAGCAATGATTTTGTTCATCACAATTGCTGGCCCAATAGCGTTAGCATTGTCCAGAGTTGGGACATGTGTGCCACTCCACATGACAGCCAGTAGGTTTTATGTGCAAGCAACTGTGTCATCAAGGAATGGATGCCCATGTGAGGACTGACATATTTGAAGTTGTGTCACATAAAGGATTGTACCTTGGCACTCACAACACTTGTTAAAAGTTGTTCATGTTTAGATTGTGTTAATATGACGAATTGTGTAAATGACACTTATGTGCCTGCATGATAGATGTCTCACAAGGTAGTGCACACAAAACGACATTTCCACTTTCTTGAAAGAAGCTGGCACCTTTTCAAAGAGGCCAGAGTTAGCGATTAATGGTGTGCCTTGATCTCCATATACATGTCCTCACAGTGGTCTTGAGGTCTTGAAACGCCTTTGTTGTCAATTATACAAACTAATGAGTGTCAAGACATCAAGACCTCCGTTGGACCATGTATATGGACAATCTGCAACGCCATTTGTTTCTGACAGTGTTTTATCTTAAAGGGTGCCAGCTGTTTTCAATGAATGTGTACTTTTTTTAGTGTGCATTTCCTTGTGAGACATCTTTCATGCATAATAATTATAAGAAGAGGGGACAGAGAGAGAAAGTGGATTTGTTCTCCCTATACAGTTATATTTAAACAAATGGAATCCACAGAAGGTGTGAGGGTGATCCCTACAATGGTGGGGAGCACAGATTGTTTTTTAAATACCCCTCACACACCAAAAGGACCCTTGGTGTCATGCTTCATCATTGGGGTCTTCGCACCCCTCTACGGTATGCGGCGTGCTTCTAACCTACGATTACGCGGGAGCACTTCTTATTGGCTATGTGTGGTACCTGTGGGGTGATGTCAGTGTTAGTGAGTGGTGGGGTTTTAAGTGGATAGGTGAGGTTTAAAAAGCACCTGGCACATGGGAAAAGACAAAAGACTTTAATGCTTCCCCGTGCTGGTACTGTTGAAAAGGGGTGATAGGCGAGGTAATTTGTAAATTAATATAAGTTACCTCTAGTGTGTGTCAACATGTTTTGGAGCAGAGCTCCTTCTTCAGGATGGGGTACACAAATCCCCTCCTTACTCACATTAGTTTAAAAAACTGTTAATCTACAGAAAAGTGAAAGTACGAAAGTCAGAGGCTAGTATGTGCCTAAGTATCGTTGTTTGTAGATTTCTGCAATTGAGAACCTGAAAATAAAGGCACAAAGATGGAAATAATGGATTGGAAAGTTGACAATACAAATCCAATACTGCAGGTTCAGTGACCTAGAAAAATTGTGAGGGCAGCAGCAAATAGACCGAAAATGTAATACTATTCGTGATGGTGCTCCCTGTAAAAAGAAGAATGAGGACAAAACACACATAACATTCAGACATAAAACACACGCTCTAGTTATGTATCGTGTAGAGTTTTAGGAGTCAGTAGTTGTTTATGAGCAAATGGGAAAGAAACAAGTTTGTATTTAATTCATACTTGCTGCCAAAGTTAGGATTGCATCATGAGCCTCCGAACGTTGGGGATCTGTAGTGCTTATTAGCACCCTGCAAAAATAAGGTTCAGTTCTGAAGAAAAGCTTACATACCACTTACTTGCAGATCTTCAATTTTGCAGTCATCAAGTCTTTACTCACTGTTACGAGGGATTTCCTCCATCCGACGTCCCACAAAGTGGCTCTGAGGTAAGTGAGGAGGGCAATGGGTCGGCGCTATAAATACTCCTACTAAATGGCTGTGTCTGAGATAATTGAGGTAGTAGATTGAAAACGAAAGGGTAATATGCCCAAGTACGGTCATTCCGGACCGTTTGAGAGAGTAAACCTTGTGCCAGTAGTGTTTCCTGAAGCGGGTGTACAAAGCGCATGCGCGAGAGGCGGGACAGAGTGTCTCAAGCCTTTCGCATGCGCGAATACACGTCTCTGTGTCGTTCGTTCGGGTTTTCAGAGGACGCATGCGCGGAAGTGCGAGACGAAGTGTCTCAGGCCCCGCGCATGTGCATGTAAACATCTCGTTGCCAGGAGTCTTCAAATTAAGGTCACCAATAAGTTCTAATTATAATAGTGAGCTCCTAACAACTCGGTGCTGTTTAGAAAGCGCCAGTGACAGGTGCTAATATGCATAATATGCATAATCTGGCAAAATACAATGAGTTCAATTCAAAGGCACATACCCATTGGTTATTTCACACGGGTGATTAAATACTGTATGTTTAATGATTGGTATGGCGCCAGTTCAGGGTTATAGGATTGTGAGTGCATATTTAGGTAGTTGATACACATCTTATGACTGGCCCATTGGGTGAGAGTCGGATGCTACACGCACCATGCAATGTCAGTGAAAAGGGTAGTTAGACACTAGGTGACTTCTCTACCAGTGTCATTTTTATCTAAGTTGGCCCCACAGAATGTCATCATTGAGACCCATCAAATGGGTACCCAGCCGGAATATCCATTGTTCCTTTTTCTCAAAGAGACCTTTCTCTGAAGGCAGCTGTTCGATTATGGTCCAGTTCAGGTCATTCACACAGTGCATTCTGTTCAGATAGTGTGTAGCCATTTTGTTGTGCTTTTTTTGCACCTTACATTGCTTTTGTGCTCATTTATCCTTGTTTTGACTGGTTGTGCCGTCATCCAAATATATTCAAGAACCCATGGGCATACGATCATATATACAACGTTCTTGCTATTACAATTGGTGAATTTTCATTGATCCTATGACGTACCATTCCTGAAAAGTAGTTGCCTACTCTTCTTAGTCAGGTGACAGCTACTGCAGTTGCCACAGGGGTGGTGCCCCTGTATCCCATGTAGCGTAGGTTGGCCTCCATCTTTCATCTGAGGGCGGGTGTGGACTAGGATATCTTTAAGATTCTTTCCTCGCCTGTGTGCAAATGGATTGGTGTCAGTACAACGCGGTTTTTTACATCGCATTCCGTTACATCGGAATTTTTACAACGCAGGATCCATTACATTGGATGCCATTACAACGCATGGCATTACATAGCAGATGCTATTACAACGCATGGCATTACATCGTAAGTATAGGTAAGTATACCTTTTTAAAAAAAATGTAATTAAGTTAATTTAATTAATTCAATTTAATTAATTTAATTAAAATACATTTTAAAATAGTAATTAATTTAATGTAATAAATTAAAATCAATTTATTTAATTTAATTTGAAAAAAAATTATAATTAATTTTATTAAAAAAATATAATGAAATTAATTTGATTTAAATATTTTTTAAATAGTAATTACATTAAATTAATTAAAATAATTTATTTAATTTAATTAATTTAATTAAAAAATGTAATTAATAATATAATTAATTTAATTTAATAAATATATTTTAATTAATTTATAAATGGTAAATATAATTTAATCAGCCCTAAACACAAACCTACCCCTGAACCCTAAAACACCCCTGTACCCCAAAACCCAAACCCAGCCCTAAAACCTAAAAACACCCCTGTACCCCAAAACCCAAACCCTGCCCTGAAACCTAAAAACACCCCTGTACCCCAAAACCCAAACCCTGCCCTAAAACCTAAAAACACCCCTGTACCCCAAAACCCAAACCCTGCCCTAAAACCTAAAACACCCCTGTACCCCAAAACCCAAACCCTGCCCTAAAACCTAAAAACACCCCTGTACCCCAAAACCCAAACCCTGCCCTGAAACCTAAAAACACCCCTGTACCCCAAAACCCAAACCCTGCCCTAAAACCTAAAAACACCCCTGTACCCCAAAACCCAAACCCTGCCCTAAAACCTAAAAACACCCATGTACCCCAAAACCCAAACCCTGCCCTAAAAACTAAAAACACCCCTGTACCCCAAAACCCAAACCCTGCCCTGAAACCTAAAAACACCCCTGTACCCCAAAACCCAAACCCTGCCCTAAAACCTAAAAACACCCCTGTGCCCCAAAACCCAAACCCTGCCCTAAAACCTAATAATACCCCTGTACCCCAAAACCCAAACACTGCCCTAAAACCTAAAAATAACCAAACACCCCAAAACATATACCTCAGTACCCCAAAACATATACTCCTATACTCATACTTATTATAAAAATTAATTAAATTAATATATTTAATTTATAATATTAAAAAACATAAATAAATATATTTTTTATAATTAAAAATAATTAAATTAATTATATAATATTAAATAAAAAAAAATATATATATACTTACCAATACTTACGATGTAATGGTATGCGTTGTAATAGCATCTGCTATGTAATATCCTGCGTTGTAATAGCATCCGATGTAATGGAACCAGCGTTGTAATAGCTGCGTTGTAACAGCATTACGATGTAAAAAATGCAATGTAACAGTAACATACCGGTGCAAATAGAGGTTTTTCATAGTCCAGATCACCACACACCAGAGTGCGCCAATGCCTGTTAACAATTTTGGATACTTCGTTGGACTGCGTGTTGTAAGTTGCACTCTAGCAGCACAGCAAAAACAGGGGATTATTGAAGTCAAGCACCCAAAGGAATCCAGTAACAGTAACCCAACCACAGACACTGGCAGATTGAATTTCGGCCAACCATTATCAGAATGGGTGAGGGGAGGGGTGAGTGGAAGATATCTGTGAAACCCTCTCTACCCTGCAGAATGGAAGATGGCGAGAGACAAAGATCCTTAAACTTCCAAAAATGGCAAGATGGACTAATATACAAAGGTTTTACCCCCATCAACGGAGATGGAGGGAGAGCCTAAGGGGCTGCCAGACAACGCAGCCCTCCTTCAGGCGATTCAGGCCTCCAGACAAGCTTTCGAGGGAAAGATAGCAGAGATAAGCTCAGAGGTGACCCTAATATTCCAGGATAAGCGTAACATCTCAGACAGAGTGACCCAAGCAGAGGACCGTATATCAGAAGTTGAAGACACGTCACACATCTTAAAACCTGATGCCTCCAACCTGAAGGCTGCCATGAGAGAGGTGACATGGTGGGTGGATGGCACTGAAAATAGGGCAGGGAGAAACAATCTGTGCTTCATAGGATTTCCAGAGGGAGCACAGGGATTAGACCCTGGAGCCTTCCTGCTGGCATTCCTCAGAGACTCTCTCACGCTGCAAGGTTTTCACCCTGTTTCATAATCGAACGAGCTCACAAAATGCCAGCCGTGAGGCCACCAACCAGGGCCCCCTTAAGACCACTGATAGCTTGAATCCTAAACTTCCAAGATTGTGATCTGATCCTATGAGAGTCGCGACCAGAGGGTGAAATCAAACATGCAAACACCAAAGTAATGATCTTCCCCAATTACTCATGTGATGTTCAAAAGATGCGACACACATCTAAAGATGAAGCTAAGAGCCCTACCACTTCAATACATGCTTCTCATTCCTGCAAAACTAAAGGCCAGACCCCGAAAGAAGCGCAGGCTTGGTTTGAGGAACGTCCTGCCTCAAGGCAGGAGACAAGAGATACTGGCTCGACATGTAGGGACACTCTAAAAGAACCGGATTCCAAGCGACAAAGGGAAAAAAGGAGACATCTTCCAGTAGGAGTGCACAGAACCTGCAGGGGACACCTCTGGAGGGAACCCCCCGCATGTAAGAGAATGTGTGGATTTCCAACTCTGAAGGGGACTCAACACAAGCCAAAGCAAGCAAGCTAGGTTCTGGCCATGGAGACAATCCCCACTCTGAACTCTCAGACAAGGACTATCTCACCGATACAGAGAGAGATCACCCACTCCTTTGAAATATCAACCATCTGGAAAAACCGGACACTGAAACTGAAAACCCAGAGACGCTCCATCAGTAGTCATGTGCGACCAGCGACGAAGGCTGAAATATGGGCTTAGCCCCAGGAAGAAGAACACCAACCGGCTGATAAGCTCCCACAGATACTAGTACGTTCAGTCTTTCTTGGAGGACTGAACTGTGCACAGTTTTATATATTTTGCGTGCTTGAGTGAAGCAATAAAGTAGTTAGCGAACAGGGTGGGAGTACAGACCTCTTAGGCTATACCTGCACCAGGTTGTTATGTTGACAGTTCATGGGATGGGCTTGGGAAGTGGGAGAGCATGGGGTGGGGGGACAAGTTGAGGGAACAAAGAATTATCAATAGATTAGGTTTTAAGTTTTTTTCAGTCAGCAGTAGGAGACTCAGTCACAGACAGGGACAAGGGAGAAAAGATAGAGAAAGGCGCCCTCCTGAATAGGGAGATAGAAAAAGACTCCCACGCATATTGAGTGAGGGAAGATACACGGTATTGACGAAGAATGTGAACGGACTAGGAAACAAGGTCAAGAGAGGGCTAGTTGTCAAAGTATCTTAAGAGCCTTAATCCCGATATTGTCTTCTTACAGGAGACTCATTTAATTGGTACACACTGAGCTTTTTTGGGTAGAGGGACATATACCACGCTCGCACATGCAGGCTTTTCCTCAGGAGCCAGGGGGTTTGCCCTGCTAATTAAGAAAACACCTCTCTTTCATACTACAAAGACCTGGATTGACCCCAATGGGATTTTTGCGGCTACTCAAGGCACGAGAACAACGGGAACTGACACTAATTAGTGTCTATGCCCCGCCAGGACTACAAAATCAGACACTAGATGGTATTGATAAATTCTATTAGAATCAGGCTCTTCCCCACACATAATCGGTGGTGACTTTAACAACGTTAGTGACCCTAGACTAGACCTCAGACACATAAGCACCGGGACCCGCATTCCCAACCTGCTGGCTGAGTTTGCAAACTCAGGACTGACAGACCTCTGGCGCTGCCACCAACCACCCAATGGCCCATAACTATTCATATTTTTCTGGAGCACACAGAGTCTTCTCCAGACTTGACAACCTCTTCACCTCGGTGGGACAGATAAAAGCCATAGAGAGGGTATAATATTTAGCAAGAGGAATCTCAGACCACGAGCCGCTCTGGCTATCAGCAGAGGGATGGGGACATAGTCAATGCTCAGAATGGAGACTGCATGACAGCACACTTAAGGGAGTGATTAAAACAGAGACTAAGTTCTAATTTAGCGAAAACAAGGGTTCAGTCCCCTAGGCGACAACCCTATGGGAGGCCTATAAGGCTGTAATGCGAGGCAAGATGCAAAAAGTCATAACGCGGAGAAGACGTGAGTTGGTCCTCCAAATGGAGACACTTGAGAGACACTAGAGAGGAAACTCCTACAACTTGAGAAAGTCGTAGACCCGGATGTGGATACGACCTGGCTACGCCAAATCGCACTCACTCGCAGGGAACTCCAATCTCTGATGAAGGGGGGTACAGACCCAAATACAGGCCTTACATCACTGACTCTACGAGTCGTCAGACAGGGCAGGGAAATTACTGGCATGAATAGGCAGGTAGGAAAGAGAGGCTAGATGGTTGGCCAGGATACAGGAGAATGGAGATAAACACACCATAGCGCATGCTATAGCGGGGGCATTTGCCTGTTTCTTTACACAGGTCTTTACGATGCCAGGCCCTTAGACTGGGAATAACATATAGCTGCCTACCCTGGAGTAATAGACATCCCCTCCATGACTCAGGAAGACAGAGAAGCCCTGGACGAAGATATCACCCTGACAGAAGTGCTAGACGCAATTACCAGACAAAAATCTTGGAAAACCTCTAGGCCAAACGGATCACCGGCTGAATTCTTCAAACAAAACGCTAACCAATTAGTCCCCATCTGTTATATATGTACAATGTAGTGAGAGAGGTGGGAAAACTTATCTCAGACCTCCGTAACACCATCATAGCGGTGATCCACAAACCAGAGAAGCTGCCTGAAAATTCTGGTTCCTATCACTCAATCTCATGGCTTAACATTGAAACAAAAATACTGGCCTCCATTTTAGCGACACACCTACTTTCGGTAATCGCGTCCCTCATTCACCATGATTAATCTGGCTTCATGCCCAAACATGCCAAATGGCTCAACCTTCGTCACTTGGTCAATTGGCTCGATACAGTGACAGATAGGCCTACCTCACATCTATGCCTTTCCCTAGGCGAAAAAAAAGCCTTCGACACAGTCCACTGACCCTTCATGTGTCAAATCCTGGTGAAATTTGGATCGGGCAGAGATTTATAACATGGGTGGACCTGCTTTACAACAGCCCCAGAGCCAAAGTCCGAGTTAATGGGGAATTTTCAGCAGATTTCCAAATAAAAAGAGGAACCAGGCAGGGCTGCCTCCTATTCCCTTTGCTCTTCACCCTGATATTAGAGCCGCTAGCATGTTTAATCAGAGCTTATCCAGGGATATGCGGTTTCCGAGACAGTGAAGGATGTCTTAGAGACAAATGGATCTCCCTTTATGCAGATGACGTCCTACTTTATATAACTAACCTGAATAAGACCATCCCACAAATACTGCAACAATTCAAAGAATACGGGTACCATGCATGATATAGTATTAATTGGCCCAAATCAAATCTATACCCCGCAGGAGGCAATCTCGACATGTGCATAATACCAGAACATCTCCACATAGTTAGAGAGGGATTTTCATTTCCACTAATAAAGGAGACTGCTTCCATAATAACATTAGGCAAGTTGTCACGGAATTCCAAGAAGTCGTTGCCTGGTTGCTGTGGCTCATTATGACGTTACTAGATAAAGCAGCCATGTATAAAATTGTCACCCGCCACAAGATACTCCTCGTTCTACAGAACACATACCATAGAATCCCGGGGCAATCTTTAATATAATCAATGATGAACTCCGAATGCTCTTAGGGCCTGGCTACACACATCGAGGAGAGCAGAGTCACCCAATTTTCTATGCTGCAACACTGAATGAGGTACCTACATACACACAGTATGGGAATGCCAACACCTCCAATGATATTGGGCCTGGATACTAAAGGAAATTAGTGATATACTCGAACTGCAGGTCACTAGGGAATCTAAGTACATATTGCTCAGAATCTCCACGGACGTCGACCTCCCCAGGCACAAACTTTTATTATATAACCTAGGGCTAATAGTTGCCAAGAGGAACATTACCAGACACTGGAGTACATCACACATGCCCACACTAAAGGAGTTGAAGGCTAGCATGGACCTATATATGGGGGCGGAAAAGACAACATAAGCGCCCAGAGGCTGCCCCAAAATGTTTACTAAGATAAGGGCCCCATGGCTGAGCTACTATGGCTTAGAAATAGAAGATGCGGGTTCCAACAACAGGCACCCACCCACGCAAGAATAAAATGCAATATGTGACCCCTAACAGCCCGCACACGCTAGCTGGCAGCAAGAGACCTTTGCCAGATGTAGGGAGGGGAAAGAAAAGTGTAATATGGAATATATTCTTGTATCTCTGTTTCCCTGAAGTGGTTACCGACTGTATCCCTGTCGAATGGACTGTGTATAATGATTCTCTTACTAATGTAATGACAGATATATTCCTTTTTATTCTTATTTTTTGAAATAAAAATAATAATAAAACTATCCATAAAAAATATTCTACAGATTCCTCCTCTTCAATGGCACCCTATAAAATGAGTCCTGAAGATGTCCACACTCAAACTGCCTGGGGCATGACACCTACACCACGTGAGATGGATGAAACTGCGCTTGTAATCGCACAAGAGTGGACATCGCAAGGGCTGGGGGAGTTAATTCAGGGAAAAATGGAGCACATGCCAAAACAACATCAAAAAGAAAAATGGGGTGTTGACCAAGAGGGAATGTAAAAGGCTTCGCAGAGGAAGGAATGGTATTGAGAGCTTAGTTGTGCCAGCAAACATTCCAACTAAAAGGAGATTAGTGCCTGTATTTGCATAGCCCAAGGAGTGCCCAGGACCCCTAGAGAAGCCTGCAACCACTCCCTTGCAGTGTGACCCGTAAGACATCTTGACAACCTGAAGCAATCATGTCTCCAAAGGTCGCACAGTGGGTCACTGTTGTCCAAACAAAACACCTCAATTATCAGCAAATTTGAACATGAAGGCCATTCTAGTACATAATGACAAGACACAAAAACACATAAAATGGCATGTGAACCGTCCCCAGGTGGCCACCCTCGTGAGTCAAGTAGTGAATTGTTTTCCACTCGATGCTTCCACACAACTAACATCTTGCAACAACGACAAAGCTGCTACAGCTTGGCTCTCCCATGCGTCAGTGGCACAGTCATCGAGCTCCTCTATAACTAGCAAACGTTTGTTTATACCACAATATACATCCAAGGGTTCACACAAAATCCTTGATCGTGGAAATTTGATGAAACTTTTGAAGACCTTTTAAAATCTGGAAATCCTTCTCTCCTCAGAGATCATTTCAGTGGCCTTCTTAAAACCGAGAGGAGCCCAGGTGTCCAAATCCTCCTTGCTATCATTTCCGACTCCTGAATTGGCTCAATAGGTTCTGGCTAATAAAGAATTTTTTGAAAATATGGTGTCAAAATCTAAATTTTTCAGCTTAAGGGCTACCCATCTTTACTTGCATCTATGACTCATGATATAACTACTCACAACTTCTATGTTAGTTCTCCACATTCACAATCACCACTCAGAAAAGATCACTGCTTAGAAATAGCAGGGAACAAAGGAATAACAAAAACAATTCAAAATAACCAGTTAGGAAAAGGGCCTCCAATCCGCTCTTTATATTCTATCCTGGGGAGTGCCGGTGGCACTAGAAATGTAAGTGAAGGAAATCACACAAGGCTAGTCACAGGGATCAGTGACTCAACAAAGCAATGCAGCCTGTCTGCTTGTGCAAACCTTGACTGGTCATGGCTCCCTACTGTCCTGACAAGTGGAAATGATGGATGATTGGGACCCACAGGGAAAGGCTCCAATAAAAATATCAGAACTTCCACAGAGCAAGTTAAAAAAGAACACATCTTAGAACAATAGAAATCTGTTTGTGGAACATCACAGGCAACCACAATAAATGTTCTAACATAGAAAACTGTTAAATACCTGAGGAATTTCCACATCATTGCCATGCAGGAGTCTTGGGCCGAGAACTCGGTCCTTCCAATGGGATATTTGGAATATATCAACCCAGCTACTAGAACCAGCTCCATGGGCACGACCTACATCTCAGCATATTTGAATGTCACAGTAGAGCAGCTACACTCCCAGGAGCCTTCCCTGCAGATCATCAAAATAGATAACTTTACCTGCAGAGGCAAATGGTCAGTTATCCTAATCAACATATACATTAACCCAGCATTTAGGGAAAAGAATTGTTATCTCAATCCTTAAAATAGTCATGAATAACCTGATGAAGGAATATAATGCCCACCATATGAAAAGTACAGGGGACTTTAACCTAAATTGTTTTCACACTTACACCATATTAAAAGAAAATCATTGCACAAAACGAAGTATGTAACAATACACCACAAGTAGCTCTGACTTTAAGGCACAAGAGCACCTATCTAGCCTCCCTTCTAATGGTATTAGGATTGCACGTGCTGAATGGAAGATTGCCACGGTACTGGCTTCCTTCCTGGATATACATCACCCAAAAGTCCACCACCATAATTGATCACACTGCCACTTCATTAGCCATGGTTACATTTATTGAAGACTACAGGATTGAAGACTAGGAAGAGGGCAATCACAATCCTCGATCCATGACCATGAGCTGTGAGTACAATGCTCATGATTCAGCTGATATCTTTTTTTCTGACTCCAATACTTGCGATGGCAAAACTGGTCACAGGAAGAAATCATGGAAAATGCACATCCCATTTGGAGAAGTGAGAACTTACGAGGGTCAATGCAATCAAGATTTGGGAGCTATACTACAAGGTGCTTCTGGATCTGTACAACAGAAAGAAGATCACTCCCGCCCACATCACGGCTAAGGGCAAATAGAAGCCGCGGGTGTCTAACAATTATGCATGCTGAAGAGAGAGCTGAACAGAGAGTACCATTAACAATAAAGCAACGGCTCTGATAAATCACAGTCAGTCAAGGTATGGAAGCTTCAATCATCTTACAAAAAAGTTGCATGGCAGGCCGAAACTGCTCACCCTAACAGGTTTTGAGAAGACTGTGCCACATTTGTAAACAGGTAGCAGTGGAGCATTTTCGATAACAATTAATGGTGTTGATAAGGACAACACAGCTGCCTTTAATGCTAATATACCCGAGGTGGTCTGTGTACAGCACCTAAGGACACATTACCAAATCAAGCCAGTGCCTTCAACTCGAAATGACAGATGCAACAACGATTGTCTGGATGCTAATCAAGAAGAACATCTGCCGGAATCACTGTACCCTCCTCGGCTCCAGGAACAAACCGTTCACCGGGATCTACAATAGCAAAACACACGTCCCTTAGAAATCGCAATAAAGAAGAGCAGAGCTGATGGTGCCCCTGGTCCCAATGAGTTTCAACCTGCCCATTTCGGATTCAATGTTGAGTTTTCCTAACCCTTTCCAGTGCAGTAAGTCTGCATCAGACCATCACTGCCTGATCGCTTTCCTTGATGTGGACCACAAGTTCTTCAAGAATTGTCATCCTGGGGAGAGTACCAGAGCTCATTTCCTGGAATTAAACCTGCTTCCGTGCACGGCAGGGCACCTTAACCAACTCAGCTGCCCTAATGATCTACTTGGAAAAAGTGCTAAGCAACAAATCTACCCTATAGGCTTTTTGATCAACTTTAAGGCCACATATGACAGGTCTCATCCGCTTTTCTCTGGAAAAAACTATCAACAGCTGGGATTACATCAATGTCACTAAAGGCCATTCAACTTTTACATTGTAATACATGGCTGAATGTGAAGATTGGGGGTGGTACAAGACTCTTCCTCAAGATCAATACCACTGTCAGGTTGAAGCAGGGGTGTGTTATTGTGCTCCTTCTGTTCAACATTTAAATGTTGTGCATCTCCAATGATCTTGATGTATTAAATGACCACCCTCCGTACTTGGGGGTCATGCACCAACACTAATCCTCGGCAGAGTTTGCTGAGTTGAACTATGCGAAGCTACACGAAGTGCAAACAGAACTCTGCCACACTACCTGGAGCTCCACAAGCGGCGGAGTATGGTAGAAAAATGCCACTTGCGGTGACTGCACAGTGCCGGATGCTTGTCCGCAGTGTGCAATCATTGCGAACAGCACCATGCACAGCGCAAGCTTACCTTTTCTGCCGCTAGAGTAGATTTTTACTCAAGCAGCAGCTTTCTCAACGCGAACCGGCAGTTTCTCAATGCGAACGGCTGCGAGCATACGGGACCACTCGCAATGAGAAACCTGATCCCCCCGTGTTGAGAAATCTTGCCTGAAGGTTTATTTTTCACGCTCACACTCGCCAACTTGATGTTGGCAAGCGCGAACGAGGAAAAATCTTCCCGGGAAGTGGATTTTCCTCGCTTGCGCTCGCCTACTTCATGTTAGTAAACGCAAGTGAAGAAAAAAACTCTGCCTGCTGCACGAAGTGGAGTTTTCTAGATTTCCGCAAGCTCCGCGTAACGCAGAGTGCGGGAAACTCCGCAAATTCCGTGAGTTGAGCGGAGTACACCGCCCAGGGTTAACTAACACACATTCTATATGCTGATGATCTACTTTTCATTGGCCAGACGCCCTGTGGCTTCTAACGTCTTTTAGACGAACTTTCAGCCTTTACATCATGGATCAAATTGGAAAGCAATCTTAAGACAATGAAAATTGTGCTCTTCTCAATGAAAAAATGGTTCATCAATGATACATGAGTTTTCTGTGAGACACAAAATGAATAGCTTGGGGTAACATTCGACAGCAGCACATGGTAGGAGATCCTTCAAGCAGCGCATGGAAGCAACAAAACACAAGGCTATCACCCTGATTGAAAGATGTATGACCCTTTCAAGGTCACTTAATGGCCCAATTATGGGGGCCACTACAGAAGGTGATGTCTGCCACATTTCTTACATTGATTACATATAGCAGTGAGATTATTCTGGACAGAGCCACCAGGCAATTAGCTCTTTTAGTGGTGAAAGCACACATAACTGTATATCAGCTACCGAATTATACTTCACAGGCTCAACTGCGCTTGGAATCAGGACTGACCAAGCAGTCTTAGGCGACCAGATGCTGCTATATAAAAATGTGCTAAAACTCTAGTCTCGGGACAAAAAACCGATTAGCATATTGTGCCTGGCACAAATAACCAAGTTGAACCCCAGGTCCTCATATAGCCGGGCCCTACAAGAAGCAGTCCAAGTACTACAAAGTTCCAGCTTGTGGGATATTGGGTTTCACCTTCCTTGTTTATGAAACAACTTAAGATCATTACAAAAATGTGCTCTCTGCAACAGGGCAAAGTAATTTTAACAAAAAAAACAATGCATGGCAGATCCTTATTTACTATAGTCATCTCAAGCCACTGCCCTATTTGACCAAGGGTATTTGTTCCACATAAGGCTACAGTTTATGCACCTTGGATTAGGTGTCCATCCTACCTTGGACGAAATACCCTTTTGGGCAAAACGTGCTGATAGTGAATCCTGCAGACTATGTGACTCCGGGAAAGAAACCATGAGTCTCATCCATTATATCTGTCCTACCTTGATGCCTGAGGGTTGTTAAGAGTGATTTTTAGTCAAAAAAGATACGATGATTCAGACAAGCCCTCTTTCCAGCATTTAATGCCGAGCACACTCAGCTAAACATGTGATTTGTCAAATTCCTTGCAAGTTTTAGTGCAAAGGAAAATATCATGGGGAAAACATAGAATCACATTGAAGATGGCTTGCTGGAAAAGACACTATATAAGTAAGCACTGTCACTTTAGCCCCTGCAAGTCAGACAACAATGAGACAACATCAATTTGCTCATCCTGTTAACAGTCATTTGTCCACACCTCAATAGTTTACTGGAAAATACTTTTATAGGCATGCACCATCACTTTAGTACGGTGATCCTATTGGTATATTCAGCTACTGTAGTACTAATAATTGTGTCCTGAATGTCCGTTGAGGTAGAATGTACTTGATAGATACGTTCACTTTAGTATTCACTTGCTGGCCAGCAAAGAGAATATATATACTTTCAGTCTCTTTCAATATTACTAGTGCGTACTGTCAACAGACCTTGCATTGTTTAAAATAAGCACTTGGTTTATTTGTCTGTTCTTTAAATATTTTTATAATGTTTTTACTAGTTAAAGCATGAGAATGTGCAATGGTTTTAATTAACTATTCACCAATTGAAATAACTTGACTGCAAATTAAAGTATTTGGCCTTGCAGAAGATCTCAAACCTTGTCAGAATGGGCTACAACCCATCCTGTAACAAGTGAACAGTGATCAACATATAACAAAACTGGTGCCACATAAAGGATCAACTGTTAGTAATAAAGACACAATGAAATCATCATAACAAGATTCAACTGAGAAATACATATGTAGAAAACAAATACCTTTTGTGTGATGTGCCCAATGATGTATGCCCTATTTGTTTTTGCTGACAGTAGAACTCTGTGTAATTTACCCCCGCTAAATACTAGTACATTCCTGTGCTCTCTCTTTTAACATGGTTGAATTGGTATACCCAGGGCAGATAAATACCCCTAATGGGCAGCAGCACCTGTTGTGCCATCCACTTCAGTACCAGTACAAAATGGCTTCAGGCCCAACATTGTAGCCTAATTGTGTAAATTCTGCAATTCAAACTTCGAATATTAAAAAGATAAGTATGCCTTGGAGCCAGAAGCCAAAGTGCACAGTACATAAAAGTAGGACATCTAGAAATGTAATGTTAACGTCCTTGCAGTGACTAGTACCCAAAAGCTATTTTCACTGTAGGAAGGCTGGCTAGCCTATAGAGAAACACTTGAAAGCAATAACATATATCAATCCTGCTATCTCAACGTAGGGACCAGCTAGAAATAAGATTGAACAAATATTTTAATATTTATAAAAAACAGATTGATTGGTGAGATCTGATTTTTTTTAATAAATAGTAAGGGAAGGCAACTTTTAGAAAGCTATCCTTACCCTGGCTGAAACTCATGAAGGCCAATTTACATGAGGCTTCCAACTGTCACCCAGATGGGGCATGGCCCTGAATGAAGTGTGAAACCTGCTCCTAGAGTAGAGACAAAGGCCTGGGTATGGAGGCATGTTTTTGTTACTCTGGCAATATGACCACTTGGGTTGTGCCCAGGAATATAGTATATTTCATAAGGGCTTCCCCTGTCACAAGTAGATATCAGGTGGCACCTGGGCAGTCGCCTTCCTTTGATCCCCAAGTCAGACAGGCACTAATCACAGTGGGAGGAGAGCTGACACCAGAACTAGTTTCCATTAATCGCAGAGGTGGGATTGCTTGTTACACTGGCCACACCTCTAGAAGGGCGCACAGGTTCTGCACAAGGGCTGAAGAGTTTCACCATTTTGGATGTTAGGAGTGAAGAGCCCTGTGAGATTGTTTGCAGTAAGACAGACAGGAATGCAGCAAAATGGACAGGGTTACCACTGGGAACTTTTATCTCATTGGTTAAGGAGGGGCCAGGAGTCCACACTACCTACCAGCTAGTGCCAGGCATAAATGTGGCATCCACTGTCACCCTCTAAAGAACACTACTGGGCATGAAGAAGATCAGAAAAAGACTAAACAAGCTGTCAGTGACCTAATTTGAACTTGAGGGCCTGGACCTTCTTCCTCTTGTATCCAGGACAAAGAAATGGGCTCCTAGGGTCATGAGGCTGACTTCCTGTTCAAGCAACAGCGACACACAAATCCACAAGCACTACAACTACTCATCTCACAGGTTCCAAGTAGTGCAGGCCCTGGACCCTCCTGCTACTATCTGCTGGGGTAAGTCTTGACCCCCAAGTACAGTTTCTGAGGTCCTGTAACCCTTGAATGTGTCTATCTGGATTTCTCCTACCACCCATGAAAATCTGGGACTTAGATTTATGTTTTACATCCAGACCTCGGTAGGACAGGGATCAAGCTGCCAAGCTGATCCACCCAAGGTGCTTTTTGCAGGGCTGAAGATTCACAATCCCCCTATATGCAACTTCACTGCAGTATCAATCCAATAGAGCATGGCCATGCAGAGAAGATATCTGGCCTTGTGGAGCCCTCTTTGGCAACAGCACTGAAGGATTCTGAGCTGCAAAAAGTGACTAAGTGCAAACATAGAAATCTTCACTGGGTAGAGGATCCAAAAGTATCTTGCTGGTGAGAGGATGTCCCTGGGTGCAAAATTCAAATATCTCCCATTTGGAGCCTTTTCTGCCAAAATCAATGACTTTAAAGGGACCTCATCCAATTGCTAACCAGCCTCATGGAGGTCTTTTGGCTGCAGCTTGCTGCCATGCCAAACTGAAGATATTTAACTTTCAGTTTTGAGACTAAGTCCCAAGGTAAAGCCTCTGACAAGGTGGAGCCTGGATTCTGTAACCTATTCATGCTCCGTCATGTTCAGCCTCAAATTGCCCCTAGGTTCCAATAGAAAGCGTTTAATGATTTTTGGTGGAATATTTATTTCAAACACTAAAAATATATATCTCCAGTTTTCCTTTTTCGATTATTGTCATTTGGGTGTCACTTTATTTTTCACAGTTTACTAAGTGTTTTTAATTATTTGTCATTTTCATTGTGTTGTGCTTTGACTTTATTACTGTTTTGGTACTGCATAAATCCTAAATTAAGTCTGTCTGCTCTGAGCTCAGGTTATTTTAGTGACTATGAGGGATCACCCTGACAAGGTTTGTGATTATTATTTAAGTGGGTAGTCACACACCACTTAACAAATAACCCAATTTCTGAGAAAAGGAGACAAAGAAAGAGAACAAGAAGAAAAAAAGAGAAAGAGAAACAAATAGAAAGAGAATGAGAAAGAGAGAGAATAGGAAAGGGAAAGGATAGGGGTAGTATCCTTAGTAAAGGGAAGAGAGAGTGAAAGAGAAGGTAAGCGCAAAGAGAGTAGAATGATGAGAGGTAAGTTGTGTTGGGGAGGGACAGCTGGATGAGGAGATTGGGCTAGATGAAGAAGTGGAAACGGCAGAGGATAAAAGAGACGGCAGAAGAGGGTTGTAGTCTGAGAAATGAGAGTGAGAAATTTACAGAGAGAAAGCATCAGGGGCAGCTCCTCCACTAAGGCAGAGGTGCGCCACCCCACATGAAAAATAAAATTATAATAACAGGATGTTATTAAAAAATGTTTTCACTACTCCTCTGTAGGGGTGGGCCGGACTGCCCACAGAGCAGGAGGGGGGGAGTGGTTGGTACTCTCTAAGCTTGCCTGACCGTTTGGTGGCCGTCATGGGTCAGCCAAACTGTCATGAGCAATTGACATATACTCCACCGAGCTATGTTGTACAGCCTAGTTGGAGAACATGCCCTGGCTTCCAGTACGCATTTAAGCGCCGTACCGCGGTGTTCAGACCAATCACGACGCTGCTATCAGCAGCATCATGATTGGCTTGGGGAGTCTAGAAGCCTGGGTGCTTCCTGTTCCTGCTTTGATGGAAGAAGAAGAGGACGAAGAAGAAGCAGCAGCTAGCAGGTAAGCTTACTATTTTTTTCTTTTCTTTTCTTTCTCTTTTTTAAGTATACCCTCCCTTGCCTCACCACTACTGCCCCGTAGCAGCCACTACTGGAAAGCATCAGAGGTTTCATAACAAAATACTTTAATCTAACTTTGATCTGTTTTAACATAGCCCTCCACTTATGTCAAATATTAGTGATAACCCCAACGTTTTCTTTATACATATTTGCCATCAACCACTTTGGCAAATAAAAATATGACCATAATGGCTATAATTTAAGGGGATATGATTTAAGGTGCTTTCTGTTACACACATGAAAAATTAGCATCTATTCTTTCTCCAGATCTTTTGCACCTCATGGCTCAGCTGTATGCATTAATAAGAACAAAGATGCATGTTACCAAAATATCGAAGTCAAAATTAACAGAATCCCAAAGCCAATATATCGACATATTGGTGTGTAGAGGTAAGTATAGATTTACTATACTTAATTCCATATATATGTAGCATGACAGTATATATATATATATATATTCACTGAAAAAACCATTGGTTATAGACCATATATAGTTAGGGATTAGCATTTACAAAACCATAATTTACTCGCACAAAACCATAGAAATTCGCATATATAGTTAGTTGCAATAACTATATATCGCGCACCCGCAATCCACTGCTGATGATGTCACATATTACATCATTCATGACATGGTCAGTGACATCACTGATGACATCGATCACTTTATGTTGCAGGAGTAGAAAACACAACAGCCCTTGACCATTTATCTTTACTGCGTTCCTGCGTATTATACCTTTTATCCGTCATGTAATTGGACTGCTTTATTTCACTTGCCTTTTACTGATTCGAAAACAGTGACTAAAATTAAAAACTTTACCAATGTAAATACTACTACCATGTTTTGTTTTAAAAACCTTTATTGTGAAAATGTCAGTATACAAATACGGGCCTATAACCACGTGGGCCGGCCATGGAGCAAACTGTAATCGTATATGATGAGGAGACATTTACACTGTAGAGGAACGTAACGGGCGGGCCATTAGGTTGCAAGAACTAAGGTGTCTAACAGTTGCGAAATTGGTGGACATACATTTTATAATTAAAATACGACAGGGCCAGTTACAATAAAATTATCTCGATATACATTTGCGGGCAAGTACCATGGATGACGTTAATTCGAACTTTCAATAGTACAGTAATCAATAACACATCAGAACTTAATATCAATAGGGATGTCAAAATATTCAATCAATTCTCGTCCCCGCCCGCCATGTGCTTCAAAACTGCATACGTATCTCGTGATATCAAGGTTATGCAACCAGTACACAACCAGGAGTTACGAGTCCCATTTATACCGGCGCCATTTTGGGCGAGGCCGGGCAGGTCCAGGATATAGTCAAAATGTCTCCACCAACCATCGACTATGATGATGTTCATAAGCTCTATTGATTAGACTAACACTCCTCTCTCCACATGAAATTAATTTGCCGCAACTTAAACATGTCATTTTCATTTGTCCAAAGTTCTTCTGAAGATTTAGAACCGTTTCCCTTGCCTCTGATGCTATCACTGCCACTTCATTGGTGGATGTACTGGCAGGTCGGGGGTTATCCACCAAATCTCGAATTTGGGCAGCACTATAATTAATCGGGTGCCACCTCTCCATATGACGATGCATGGTATAATTACCATAACTATATTTGTTTTCGGTTCCTCTGGAGAGTACATCGTGGCAGATGAGGCAGGTAACGTACCGGGCATTTACCTTTTTTACATGTGGAGAAAAGGAAAAAAATTTGAGCGTCCGAGTTCCAAGGATGTCCCAAGCCCATTTTAGTGGACCAGGCCCAAATCCAAAGAACAGGCCACCATTTTGAGAGTCCTGTTGCAGCCGCCTGTCGCTGTAGCAGCAAGAGCGGGCAAAACTCAGCTAGACGGCGCCCCACTGCAGATGAAGTGCCTCCACCTGGAGAGGTGGGAGAGGCTCGTTTGCGCCGCCTCCCCCCCCCCCTTCGGGCACCCCACGCCGACTTTCGGCGCAGCATTGTAGGATGGCCACACCAGTGTGGCAACTTGCTGGACACCACCTCGGTGCCATCCGGATCTCGGCGCCCCACTGCAGATGAAGTGCCTCCACCTGGAGAGGCGGGAGAGGCTCGTTTGCGCCGCCTCCCCCCCCCTTCGGGCACCCCACGCCGACTTTTGGCGCAGAATTGTAGGATGGCCACACCAGTGCAGCAACTTGCTGGACACCACCTCGGTGCCATCCGGATCTCGGCGCGTTGTGCTGCCTTCGGCCTACTGTAGCCGCAAGTGCGGACGCAACTCAGCTGGATAGCGAGTGAAACACCAAGGGGCGCCCCACTGCAGCCGAGGAGCCTCCATCTTGGGGGCGACGCACAGCATCACATTGCTTTCTCAAACAGCCCCCACTGACTGACGCGACCTCACAGGCCAACGGGGCGCCCCACGCCGAATTTCGGCGCAGCATTGTAGGATGGCCACACCAGTGTGGCAATTTGCTGGACACCACCTCGGTGCCATCCGGATCTTGGCGCGTTGTGCTGCCTTCGGCCTACTGTAGCAGCAAGTGCGGGCGCAACTCTGCTGGACGGCGAGTGAAAAGATAAGGGGCGCCGCACTGCACATCAGGTGCCTCCACCTGGGGAGGCGAGAGAGGCCAGTTTGCGCCACCTCCCCCCCCCCCCCAGGCACCCTACGCCGACTTTCGGCGCAGCATTGTAGGATGGCCACACCAGTGCGGCAACTTGCTGGACACCACCTTGGTGCCATCCGGATCTCGGCACGTTGTGCTGCCTTCGGCCTATTCGCACATCGGTCCGCTACTGACGCCGCCTCACGTGCCAACGGATTTTCTACGCTTTTTATAACAGCGCGAAACGTAAGCATAACAGGTCATGTGACTTCTTTATAAAACTTTTCATTGGTTCATTTTACTTTTGGTTTCCTAATGATGGAAGGCTTGATCATATGACCTAAAAATATCACTTTTCATTGGATTAAAACATTTTTTTTTCCCAAACGATGAAAGCCCCACCTTGTTTCTAGATGTTTCAGACTAAAGCTGGCGTCAGCCTGAGAGCACCACCATCTCGTGGCTCCGTCGTGGTCATTCCGCGAGCAATCATGGCAGCCGCTCCCCACCGGAAGCCTGCAGGAGTCGGGAGCCCCCAAGACTTTTGTAAAATATTCAAGGCTCAGGGGACGTCCGAGTTCCAAGGTGTCTCAGGGCCATGTTAGTGGACCAGGCCCAAATCCGAAGAGCCGTCCGCCATTTTAAGACTCCTGTGGCAGCCGCCTATCGCTGCACCGCAAGAGTGGGCGCAACTCAACTACATGGTGAGCGAGACGCTGAAGCCGCAAGAGCGGGCGAGAAACAGCTGAATGGCGGATGAGGCACAGTGTAGCAAAAGCGGGCGGAATGGCAACTGAAACGGTAAAGGGGCGCCCCAGTACAGCCGACGAGCCTCCACCTGGGGAGACCCGTTCACGCCGCCTCCCCCCACCCCCCCGGGGCGCCCCACGCCGTTTTTCGGAGCAGCATTGTAGGATGCCAAAACCAGTGCGACAACTTACTGGACATCACCTGGATGCCATCCACATCTCAGCGCGTTCTGCTGCCTTGGGACTATTCGCACAACAGACCGCTACTGACGAGGCCTCCCCGCGCACCCCCCGGGACGCCCCACGCCGTTTTTCGGAGCTGCATTGTAGGATACCAAAAACCAGTGCGGCACCCAGGTAACATCACCTGGGTGCCCTCCAGAACTCAGCACGTTGTGCTGCCTTGGGACTATTCGCACAAAACACAGCTACTGACCATTGTTGCTTCTTTTTTCAAAAAAATGTTTAAATGTATTTACTTTTTTTGTTGCGTTCTATATATTTAAAAGTTATTAAAGTGTTATAATCCTACTTTGTTGGAGTACTATATATTTATAATGTGACACATAATTGTAAAAACTTTGATGTACAAAGAGGCATCCCTGGAATCTTCCGCTTCAGGCTCGGTCCCACACACCCTCACAGTGAGAATCCCCTCCCCAAGCACAATACAGGATGGTTATCAGATAGTAGGAACGCGTGTGGTGTGACAGATCTACTGTAACTCCTTTGAAGAGGGGTATTTCTCTACAGCTGGGGCCATAAACTACATCTGCAGGGCTAGGTGATAGCCTGGGACCGGCCTGAACAATCGGACACAGAGGAAGAAGAGTGTCAGAGGGTGCGGTAGTGAATAGGGTGAAAGGGTGGTGTCGGGCGGGCACAGGGTGTGATTCTCAGGGAAGAGCAGCGCACATGGGAGGAGGTTTCTGGCCCATGCATGAGAGAGAGAGCGGGGGTGACCAGTGCGTGGGGGAGATGCTTGCGAGGGTGAGGAGCCATGCTGAGGATCGGCGGCGTGCAGAGAGTGGGTCTGGTCAAGGCATCTAAAATGGCTGCCGTGCTCAACAAAAGTGTGGCATTGCAAAAAAGACAAGATGGCGCAGACAATGTTTATCAATAAGGATTAATTTATAACAATTATTTAAAACAAAATATTTACTCGCAGTGACAAAATGGCGGTCAACACTTCCTGATTTCCATCGAATCGAGCGTTAACAGACGTCACGCAACAAAAAAAAAAACGCTCACGCACAGCCGCTGGAAGACATGTATCAACATATATGAGCCTCCTCAGCCACCCTCAGAAAACAAAAGGGGTCAGGATACGTCTCCCGTACCCCCTTATACCTAGTAATTTAATGAAATCGAAACACAAAATGGCGAATTCACGTTTCGCTACCAGTTTGCGAACCGAGAAGCGCTTCTACCTCGAAAAATCAAATTTTTATTATTTGCCCCACGGGACCCTTTAATAACATCATTCCTAGGGGGTCAAGAGAGGTCTACCTAGCCCCCTTTCATTAAATTCCCCCTTTGTTTTTCTCCTCCTCTTGTCTCTCGATCCTACCGACAGACAAGATGGCGGCTGCACCGGACTGTTTAGAATGTTGACAGACACCGGAGAGCCAATCAGCATCGCTTCGCAAAGCTCCGTGACGCGAAAAGTACGCGATCTGGAGCGCTACCCGGGACGCTGTCACGGATATATACATTTTTTAAAACGTTAATTTCTCAAAATCCACTGGAGCACATATATTGAGACCCAGCAAAGGCACATCGGGCTACCAGTCCCTACAATTTTGCCAAGTTTCGTGCAAATCCATTCAGCCGTTCGAGCTAAAAGTGAGGCCAAACGCCCTATGGAAATTAACATGGGAAAAACGCGTTTTGGGACCCCCCTTTTTTCTCGACCCCCCCTTGACGAAACCCCCCCAAATTTTCAAGGGCTGCTCAGAAACAAAATGTGCCATTTTCCTGAAAATTTCAGCCGATTCCGTCCACAAACGCCAAAGTTATTAGACATAGAATTTTCAAAAGTCCCATAGGAAAAAAATCCTAACTATATATACCTACTGGCTATCGCCAGTAGGTAATATATATATATATATATATATATATATATATATATATATATATATATATATATATATATATATATATCACCAAGGTATCGCCAGTAGGTAATATATATATATATATATATATATATATATATATATATATATATATATATATATATATATATATATATATATATATATATCACCAAGGTATGTAGATGAGGAGTTATGAGCAATCAATCAACACTTACCTGTATGCACTTACCTCCTTTATATTTTGGTCGTATACAATTGGCCTAAACTATTATGGTAACTCAAGATTTCGCATATTCCAGACCACAGTTATTCTCTACTCAGCTTCAACACCTCCTCAGGGGTAGCAGGCACTATATAAACGCAACCCTTTCCATCTTCTATCCCTCCGCTGTGTAGTGTGCTTCTCGTCGGAAAAGCGCTTCGACACCGGGGTAGTAAGCGCTTTATAAATGCAATTACATATATACCATATCCTAGGCTGCAACTAGGATGAAGGAAAGAAGATACCATTCAATTTGACTAGAACGCATAATGGCCCAGTTCTTAATAATTGAGGGCTGAAATATGAATCATCAAATCACCCTATCACCCTATTTTGAAAATAACATGCACTACTTCACATATAATCATAAAAATGAATATTAATAACAATAATGTAATTTTTAAGCAGTCTCGCCGAAATAGCATTTTTTCAACTAAGCATTGCGAACACAGCAATTGGCCTCCTCAATTGTTTATTTCAGAAATCTTTTAGCTCCAAACACATTTTTTCGAATGTAAAGCCCTTCCTTCAATGGCCTGTTCTCTCTACAATAACGTGCTCACATCATGCTCATGTTCAGTCTATTTGAAGGGAGATAGTCAAAGACTGAACTTAGCATCTAAGAATTACAGCTTCGTCTGTAAACATGCATATAATTGGAGCAAAGAGTTTTTAAAAAGACTGGATAATGGTATGGTTTAAATACGTTTCCATTTTCTCCATGAAAGAAAGCATCAATTAACAGAGTAATGTGCTTAAAAAAGGAGTTTGCGTTTCCGTACCTGGCAGGGCAAACTTCACCTTCAACGTCATCCTTTGAAGCACTCTGAACTTTGTTGGCACTCTCTAAAAGCGTTTGCTTATTTTAGACAAAAATGATTCTCTACTTGGGGGTGTCCGCCCAAAGTTGGAGCTTTAAAATGATGCATGAAGTTATGAAAGGTTCAAGATTAGAGTGTTTACTACTGGTTAACTTATTTTAGATCCGTGTTTATTGCTGCTTTCGATAATGTAGTCTGAAAATACAAACAACAAAACAGGTTCTTTAATTTTCCCAGTGGAGGAAATCATTTTTCTGACTAATAAATCAACAATCATTTGCTTTTTGTCCATTAGGGACCGATGGGAATGATTTTCTGCAATACTTTCATCACTAAATAGGATGAACTGTTCTGGTCTTTGGCCATGCTCCACACAACTATAAATGTGAAAATATATGTTTTTGCCCCACAGGCTTGGTTTACCATCAAGGGGTGGGGGTTTCTTTCTAGGAGATATGTAGATTAATAGCCAAGGCTGCAGACTTTTTTTTTTTTATTTCTGTAATTTTTTATTGTAGAAAAATATATATTTACATGGAGCATAACATATACATGGCTGCAGACTTTTGAACTACGGAATCAGGCTCGAATCCCAGCATTGAATCCCAGTGCCTGTTCAAAATCTGGAAATTCTGGACAACTTACTAAATTTCACCATGAATTTGACCATGTGTAAAGTAATCTGGTGGTCATGTTAAGTGCTTTAATGCTCTCAAGCCAAGTTCACTATATAATAATGCAGAAATTAAAAAGAAATATCTAGACACGTTGGAACACAGGCTAAGTTTACAATTCTCACTTCGCATTTTCCACACCGTGGCATCAAACAATCGTGTTTTACAAAGTGCAGCTAATTACCCAAAAGGGTATCCAGGCACTTTCAAGTCACAGAGGCTTGCCCATTGAAACAGACAGATTTTGAGGGCCCTTTGGAATTCCGGAAGTGAGGTAAGTTCTGTGGGGAGGCTGTTCCAGGTATTTGCTGCAATGTGGGAGAAGGAATGTCCTTTACTACTGTTTCAGTAGATGCTAGGAGTATGGCCAAGTGAAAGGGAAGAAGAGCATAGTGTTCTCAATGGGTGGTGTAAGTTCAGGAGGTGGGTAATGTAGTCAGGTCCTTGGTTGCGCAGGGTCTTGTATGCATGGGTAAGCAGCTTGAATTGGCATCTATTCTGTATGGGGAGACAGTGGAGTTGCCTGAGGTGGGGTGTGATGGTGGGTTTGTGGAAACTAGCAGAGATCACTGTTAGCATGAGCTGAAGCCATTTTGTTTGTGGCAGCCATTTTAGTTAGCCATGTGCTTGCAATTTGCTTTTACCATCTTCACAGTTGCCTGCCCTTGTATTTCGTCTGAGTCATCAATATAGTTAACTCCTTCAGTACTGAGCCAGAGCACTGCGCATGCTCAGAAAGGCCTGTTGCTGGTGGAATGCACCTGTTACAAAGTTAACTGTCAGGCTATTTTAACTGATGTCAGCAACTATGTAACGCCTCCTACTCTGTTGACTAAGTGATTCTCATGTACCTTTATATGTGAATAGTTATTTGTGTGTACACTTGTACTGCCACTTTTTGAACTTCCATGCTTACACTGCAACTATCACAGTATATAAGCACCATGGTTTCTGTACTCCATGTGCTGCCTCATACATTGCCTGAGGGCTATGCATCGACATAGTTTCACTTATTTGTTTAATATTACAGCTTCCGTGCCAATCTCAATTTTGTCAGTCTAAAGGACCAGTGCGCTAAGAAGGGTGAACCCCTGCACCTGTGAACCTCTGAAAAGCTCACCCCACAGGTTCATCGGGAAGGTCGAGGATAAGGCTGACTGTGGCATTCTGTATAGTCTGAAGTCTCTGTAGGAGATGTGCAATGATTCCTAAGTAGAGGGCGTTGCCATAGTCCAGTCAGCTGATGATGAGGGCTTGTGTCACACTGCGTCTCGTGTGTAGGGGTGGCTACTTAAAGAACTTGCGTAGTATGCACAGAGTGAGGAAGCAGGTGGAGTAGAAGGCGTTGATCTGTGATTTCATAGTGAACTAGTTGTTAATGACAATTCTGAGGTTTCTGGCATGGTCAGAGGGAGTGGGTCCGAGTCCTAGGTCTTATGGGCACCAGGAGTCATTCCAAGTGTTGCTGTAATTCGAATGCATATTCCTCGAATTGCCCTATTGATATATTCCTTAACTTTCAGTCTTGCACTATCAAGTTGATCAGTCATACAGTCAACAACTTTCCACTTTAGGCCCCCATTACGAGTAGCCTCCTCTTTTGGTGGGGCTGGTATTAGCTGTTACCATCCGCATCATATTTATGAATTTCTTACTTTCACCTAGCGTTTTTGGCTCCTCAAAGCAGAAAACCTTCCAGATGAAAGTCCAGTTTAAAATGAAGAATTACCAGAGGAATCAAATTCTGAATTATCAATTCCACCAGTGATTCTTCACTTCTTAGTGGACCCTCAGGGTCCATTTCAGAATAATCAGGATTTTCCCCATCCACTGGATGTTTCAGGTACCCCCAGAACCAGTAAGTTTGGAAGTGGGGAAAGTCCAGCCCATTCCCCAATCTAATCATATTGAGGGAATAAGAGATGAATTAGACCATGATGCTACCCAAGTATGGTGGTGTTTAAAATGATTGGTGGCAAGTTAACTTCTAAGTGATGCATTCTTCCACCTTGAAATTGACGAAAGATGGGTACTGTGGCCTGTAACTGTGATCACCCCCCGCTATTATTTTGAATTTGCACTGCTGTGTCTTCACTTTCAAGTCCAAGTTCAGTCTATGTCATTCAAGAACATTTTTCTTACTAAGTTGACATATCTACTGACGCTTTCCAGGTCTCTAGTAAACCCTGGCGCATTAGCATCTGGACCCGTATTACGATAAGGGTGTACTTTCCCTGTTTGCGCCATGGCGCACCTCAAAACATGTGCACCAGGTGTAAACAGGGAAAGTGCTCCCTATTCCAATGAATGTGCTGCCCTCAGGGCAGCCGCGCAAGTCCAAGTTAAAAATGAAACATAGACTAGCTGTTTTAAAACCGCTCTGTGCTTCACAATGCAAGGGTCTGCCACCTGCACTTTCAAGAGACATTAGAGATCCCTTTGCAGGAGAGTGCAGTGAGTGACTGCACCCACCTGCAAGAGGATTTATAAGGGTTCCATGGGACCCCATTTCTCACCTCCAGATGGTCGCTGTTAGGAGGTGCAAGGAAAGTGTGCCACCTTTTTGTGGAGCACCCTCAGAGTGCCTCCTAAAGGCATGTTTGCCTCTATGCCCACATCCATAATAAAGTGCGGGTACAAATAAGGGAACGCCCTTTCATGATAGAGCTGGACCTACATGTGCGCCAGCGATATCACTATTACAGAAAGAGTCGCACATCTGACTGTGGCCCTTTCTGGAATACCATAGTGACCAGGGGGCACATAAAGTGGGTGCCAATGTCCCTGGGGCACTTTCTGTACTATGGACCCTGTTGTCAGAAAGTAAATATTTTCTAAATAGGGTCCCTACTGGTATAAATTCTTTCTTTTGTCATGTCATGGTACTGATTATTCAGGCATTTGCAAATTGTGGGGACAGTACTAAGATTGGAAGATGACTAAGAAGGTCTGGCAGATGAAATGATCACCACCTCAGGCTTCTGAAGCTCTCATAGCCCTCTTTATTTTTAAAGGACACAGTCAGCCATGGCTGTTTCATGAGGATTGGAGGGCTTCCACCTGGGGCTGACTGGCCTATTGGGAAATCAGGAAGTGCCCAAAGGAATGGTCTCACAGATCAGTGTGTCGGACAGTTTGATAGCAGTTTGTGTGCCTGTTTGATTGCCAGGTGGGTTGGTTTTTACTGTTGATTTCCTTGATATTACCACTAGCATTCCATGCTAAAGGCACAGATGCACACAATATCTTTCAAAATATCCATACAGCATGTCTTTACAAGCTCAACGTGGAGCTGATTTGCAAATGGGTACCACTTTTATAGCTATCTGGTTTGCTAACAGTGGCTACTTTTATTTTGGTGTCCGAGCCTATTTGTTTTTATCCTAGTCCAATTCTGGGTTCCACTCCACAAATCCAAGACACCGCACAAAGTATTTCTAGTTTTTTTTACAATAGGAGTTAGGAACTTCAGTGCAGTCTGGAACTGAACTGCACATGTGGATGTGGACTTGTCTGAAAGCTTCCCCAAATGCTGATTGTCATCTTTCTATTCTAGTGCTGGAAAGAAGGCATGCATCTCTCTGCAAGCTAGAATTACTGATAGTGTACATGTTGCTTCTTGCTCTCAACCTGATTGCTGACACTCTCTTCAAAGGTGAATAGTCTTCGATTTTGGGGTGGTGCTTTGCTCTTGTTATGTTATGTTAGAACTATATTTCTTGAGCGCACGGCTACCCAGATCGGGTGTCCCGGCGCTTTGGCAGAGAGTCCTGAACACAACCAAGAAAAAACCCAGCGGCAGAAACACTGTAGGCCCACTGGTTAGGCGGAGAAGAGGAGCGTCTTGAGCTCCTTTCTAAAGGCCAGAAGATTGTTAGCCTTGCGGAGTGACAGAGGGAGCTCATTCCACAAACTGGCCGCCATAAACTGGAAAGACCGGCCTCCCATCCGCACGCGTTTGATCACTGGTACCTCCACTTTAGCCAGGTCAGCAGATCTCAAACTCCTCCGGGGAACGTAGAGGGCAATCCGCTTCCTGAGGTAAGCTGGGCCAATGCAGTGGAGGGCTTTAAACGCCAACGTGAGGACCTTGAAACTAATTCTGCTAGGGATAGACAGCCAATGCAGCCTGCCGCGCAGTAGAGAGGCACTGGCTCTCCGTGGAAGGCCAAAGATGGCTCTGGCCGCCGAGTTTTGGACAATTTGCAATCTGGATACCAGATATTTAGGCAGACCAGAGAAAAGTGCGTTAGCGTAGTCTAAACGCGAACCCACAAGTGCTTGCACGATGTTCTTGCGATATTGAAGGGAAAGCTCTTAAGGGAGGGCCCTGCCTTTTTACCCTGACTACACACTAGACAGCTAGGGCTTAGTAGCCTTACATACACCCAGGCCCTCACCTTGCTCCTTGAACAGGATGCTGTTATACAAATGCATTGCATTCCTTTTTCCATCCACATGTGTCTCTGTTGGCTGCTACTCTATGCCTTCCCTTGGTGCCCTGGCCTATGCTCTTTTGGGTTTATTATTCAAGTGCAACAAATTCTGGGAGGGCCACGTGGCCAACTCCACTCTAAGGGAGGCCTGGCACTGCCTAAAGAAAATGTAGAATTGCATGGTGAGCAGGGGCCATGCATACCTTAAACAACTCCCACCCAGCGAAAGGAAAAGGAGGAGGTGGGCAAAGGATAACCACTGTTAGTCTAACAAGTAATGGTGAATGATGAAGACATTTGAGATGAATGTGTGAGTGCATTTGCGGTGTAAGAGTGTATGGATTTACACACAAGCACACATAAACATGCGCAAGCGTGTGTGTGTTCCTGAGAGTATATGTATTTGGTAGGGGTGCATTTGCCAGGCATATAAGTAGCAATCAATTGTGTGGTGCTTGTACTCCTAAAGTGGTATATATCCGGGCAAAAATGTGGTAATTTTGGTTAGGCAGGGGCATCCCTGTATGGTGACCATCACTGGCACACAGTGACCATCACTGCATTTAGTGGACTCTGCGGCATGTTAAAGCCATCCGTAGCATACGCTGGGCACACCTTGCATAGAATTAATATCCCAGGGAGGCGTTGGTTGATTCGCAGTAGGCATCTGTAGCAATTGATGCATTCCACGAAATCTGGTGTCACTCTCTACCTTCTGATGCCATCTCCTTCATGGAAAAGAATGCATGACGTTACTACGACATACATTACCACGCAGTAGGTTACAACGCGGACATTACATCGTTCGCGTTGTTACCACGCATGTCTTTACATCACAAGTTGTTTCTATGACTTGCACTAGATGGCGTGCTGGACTTAGAAATACTATAAACTACTATTCCTACTCCAGTTAGCGCAACAGTAGGGAATGTGTTGGATTTAAAATCCAACACATTCCTTGGTGTTGCGCGCCATCTAGCGCAAGTCGTAGAAATAACTTGTGATGTAATGCCATGCGTGGTAACAACACGGACGATGTAACGTCTGTGTTGTTACCTACCCACGTGGTATTGACAGCGTTATAAACGCTGTTTTCCCATGCAAAGGAGATGCATGGTATGAGGCCAGTTCTCCTGGACCATTGGTCTCGGATTTATTGGCCAATCTTTGTGATAAACATTGGTTTTGATATCTAAACCCAGAGACTGGTTTATACAATGCAGCTCAGTGAAACTTCAATACTCTTTTGGTTGGAGGCTCTCAGAAGGTAGTGGGGATAAGCAGTCAAGACTTTCTCTGTCCATTGTAATGTTGTACAGGATGTTGATAAGATGGGAACCAAAACCGGGGTTGCCATGTGTCAAATGGAACAATGACTCCCTTGTAACCGTGTACACGTGTTCAAATATACTTTTGAGTATTTTCACAAGAGAATATGCAGTAGCTAAATACAAAAAGGCATGTTATACCATCCTACTGCACTGGCGGGGCTTCACAACCCGATTACAATGTGTGTTATCAATCCACAATTCACTGCTCTCATGGAGTCTTTAGAACCCACCTATAGCTGGGTGCAGATAAGCACACACTGACAGTGAAAACTTTGCTGTAACTGGTGTTTTTGTGCAAACCCCACCATCTGATCTTCATTTGGAAGAAAGCAATAGGTAATCAGGTTAGGATCCAATTTGAGGCAACTCTCTCCTAATGTCTTAAAGACCCTACATGCCACATTTCAAATAGTGCCCAGCATATGCAACTTCTCTCTGGTGATAGACACTCTGCATATCACCACAAAATCGATTTGTTCATTTACCTGAGGGCACATTGAGTGCCAACGAAAGAAGTCCCACATAAAAATAGAAGACTTTCAGAAACATGAACCTTTGTTTTATCTTTGGCAATGGCAAGGAAGATCATTTGCAATCAGGTGAGGGTGTTAGACAGTCCGCCCCCAGCACGACTGGACCATACCTTTATGTTACATCTGGGTTTTGATACTATGCATCTTCCCTGTTTCTCTGCCTCTGCTTCTCAGCCAGTGTGAATGTGTTGTTTAGAATGTTGGTGTGGATGGTGATGTAATGGAATAAGTGGATTGCTGTGAGGTGGAGTGTCAGTTGGATCATGGGCTGAGCAGCAGGGAGGCTTCTCCTGGAGGGGCTGATTACCTCTGTACTACTGAACTTACTGGAGGACCATCTTAACTTCTAAGAAGAATAAACGTATTCATCTATAACCTAACCTTGACTACTGGAACTCCTCCTTTCATCATAACATTAACTGGCAACGAGTTGGTTAATCTTCTTCAGAAACTATGCATGAGGATCTACGTTAAGATTCTACTAAAGAAATGTTCATCTCAAAGTACTATTTATAATAGCCTATTCAATGATTTTACACCCTGCTGTCCTACCAGTATCCTGCTTCATCGCACAGCCCATAGACAGGGCATATGCTTAAATTCAACTTTATTCTACTGGTTACATCTTACACAAGTCAAGAGGCAACCCTTATACAGCATGTGCAGCAGTGGTTTCTGATGAACTGGCAGAGTTACATTTGGTACTATCCACCTGACACGCTCTTGGATTTTGATTTAAATCTGGTGCTGTCAACCCTGTGCACACTCTGGATAATGATGGCTCAAGGGATAAGAAGGGGAGAGGGATGCTCCCATCCTTTTGCGGTTAGACAAAGTTCGCATTTTCTTAGTCTCAAGTTACTTGAGTCATTTTCCCTTTATGCTGCATTTTATACAACTTGCTCACCGCGCACTCTCACCGTTTTCAATGTGCGCCATTTGAATGGTCCACGAGGAGTTCATAGTTCCTGAGGGCACACTTGTTTACTGCTCATAGACGCTTTTTCAACTCTGACGTGTCTAGAGCCATCCGGCATGCATCATCTCTGCGTGTCGCCATTTTGGTTGGAGCGAGATCCAGCACCAATCTGCATTCTTCCCTGCAATATCTCACAAGTTGGCGTGGCATGATGTTCTTGGAGCCAAATTTGAGGTAAATGCGTTGGGGGAAATTATTTTATAAGCATCTTATTATAATCGTTCTGCTGCTGCCTGAACTCAGAGATGCTATGGAGTCTACTTTGCTGCATTTCTCTTTCATCATTATAATGTTTACTTAAGTGCATTTGCTTCAAGATTGAAGTAACTAAACTTTGCCATTATCTTTTGGTTCTCTTCTACCAACGGCTCCATAACTTTTGTTTCTAGCGTGATGTTTGCATAAGTTTTCAGTTCTTTGTTAATTTTTACTGCTGGTTGATACTCTGCGTTGGGTATCGTCCAAGTTTACTTTAGCGTGGTGCTGATTGCCGTTTTTCGTTTTTATTGCTTGGTGATTCACTGGTGGCATGTAGTGCGCCCTTTCTTTACTTTTTTCTTTTCCTTCCTCCAGGGATGATGTATTGGGTGTCAGCCACCCTTTGCTTACTCTCTGGTTGGGTGGAAGCCACCTGTTCCTTGCCTTCTGGTTGGGTGTGAGCTGCCCATTGCTTTCCTTCTGGTTGGGTGGAAGCCACCTGTTGCTTGCTTCCTGGTTGGATGTAAGACACCCATTAATTGTTTTCTGGTTTAGTTGATTTTCTTCACCTGTGAGAGTTCGGGAGTTCTGTTTCTGTTTTGATATGGGAGTGCCTGGTTTTCCAGGTTGTGTCTCATCCTTGGTGACCTGGTTTTTAGGTTGTGTCCTCTCTTCTTTTGTTGTGTTCCATGTTCCCCTCATCTTTTCCGCTCGTCTGGCCAGCTGGTGAGGTTCTGGTAGTAACTTGCAGAATTTTGCTTTTGGTTTGCATGCGTGTGAAGGACTTATCTATACTACTATTATAAAGAGAGAACTTGCACCTTTGAGCCAGGTAAACTCGAAAACTACACCACCAATCTGAACACCCAAGACATCTTAGAAAACCTCAGGGCAAGCAGAAGGACATAGGCTACATAAAAATAAAAATAAAACGTTGTTTAAAATATTTAGAAATGAAAACAAAGTAGTCCCTTGCAAGTAGCGCCGGCTGCGACGTACGCGTGAGGGGAGTAGCGTCGTTCACGAGCAACAGGAAGAGCGAGGACATGAGCGCCGGGAGGAGCGTCTGCATGAGGGGAGGAGCGGAGTTCACCAGCAACAGGAAGAGGGGAGAACATGAGTGCCGGGAGGAGCTGCGGAGCGGCGAGAAGCGGAGGAGCAGTGGCAGCGCGGGGAGGAGCAGCGGATGAGGTAGCTGACAAGCGGTCAAGCAGTGGAGAGGTAAACACTCCAGCGTAGGGAGGAGCGGCGGATGAGGTAAGTCGGGACCTGGGGGGGGTTACAAAGCCGGGGCGGGAGGCGGGAGGCGTACGGGAGGCTCAAGGCGCAAGGCGCGAGGCGGGAGGTGGGAGGCGGTAGGCGCTATGCCCAATGTCAGGGCGGGGGGCGGGGGCGGCCGGCGGCCGGCTCAAGGCACAAGGCTCAAGGCGGGAGGCGGTATAGCCAATGTTGGGACGGGAGGCGGGAGGGATGCGGACTGGGCAGTGTCGGGGGGGGTGCACAGAGGCTTAAAATGCTGCCCCCAGCCCCCTTCTGCCCCGGGCAAAGCCTGGGCGGGCTGCTAGTACTTAAATATGCTTCTTTCCTTATTTTATGTCATTTTTGGAAAGTATCCTTCTCCTTGTCATTTCTTGTTTATTTTGCTCCGCAAAGGAAGGAGATGTGTGTCTCATCTGTTTTTATGTATTCTATATTTCCATTTTTGTGTTTTACTTATTTATATGCATCTTGTATGTATTTTATTTTCTCCTTGCATGTTTCAGCATGTGTATGCATAGTCACCATTCTAGTGCTTTGTGTTTTCTTATGAAATATTGTATTCAATTTGCATTTCAAACATTTTCTCATGCAAGTTTCCTGTGTGTAACTGTTATGTTCCTATTTATATTCTCTATTGTTTTTCTTATGCATTTCATTACCACCTTGTGTATTTCAGCGTGTTAATGTACAGTGACTATTCTAGTGCTTTGTGTTCCTTATGAAATGACATCTATAATTGGCATTTGCAGTATTTTCACTTGCAAGTTTCTTCTGGCTATCTGCGATGTTCCTACTTACATTCGCTTTTGTTTTTGTGTATTCAGTAAAGGGGGGAGGTGTGTTATATGTAGGTTTTCATACTGTGGATCTTCCCTGTTTCTCTGCCTCTGCTGCTCACCCAGTATTAATGTGTTGTGTAGAAAGTTGGCGTGGATGATGATGTAATGAAATGTGTGCATTGCTGTGAGGTAGAGTGTCAGTTGGATCATGGGCTGAGCAGCAGGGAGGCTGCCACTGGTGGGGCTGATTACAAGTGTACTACTGAACAGGGCTTAATTTGTGCCGGTGCTTGCCGGTGCTTAGCACCGGCACTTATTTGACAGGGCTGGGTCTACTCTACACTCTACACGCATGCATCTGCTGCACTGCGCTTAACCTACACTAAGTTCTGTGTGTTTTTATGTACTGCAAGATTCTCGTGCTGTACCGGCCGCAGCGCGTTTTTCCCATCGCATCTCCTGAGGTCTTAATCATTATAAATATTAACAAACTGTGTTGATGGCGGCGCTGCATCCCACTGCGCGCAGCAGAGGCCTTAGCCACTTACTTCTTATTTGCTGTTGTGGGCGGGCCGGAGGAGGACAGTGCAGCAATATGCACAGATTTTTTACACATTGCCCCGCCCCAGCATAACCTCTGCAGCGCGCAACAGGCAGCTTGCTCACCACGACGAGTCATCACCTTCAATCAAGTCTGCCCCGGCCCCCGCCGCCCGAGGCCCGACCAGACGACCATGGCGCGGGCGAGGGCATTGATCAGCCAGTACTAGTAGTAGCGTGGCTCAGTGGTTAGAGGCGGCAGACCCAGAAGCTGAGATCGGTCGTGGACCAGGGTTCGATTCCCCGCCTCGGCGGGTCTCGGGCTCAAAAATTCCACGGAGTCGACAATTCTCGCTCTGGTGCCTACTCGACTCACGGGGTCACACTCTGCGACTCTGGGCAATAGCTTGCTTAATCTCCACTACAGCCCCTCGCGGCGGGATGCCTGGCTTTCACCTTGTGGATACCCTGCCGGGGTATCTCACAGGGGAATACCAGGACGGGTTCCCTAAGCAAGCGCCTTGAGGCCCCTGGGTTAAAGTGCGCTATATAAATCGAAACACATTTACATTTACTGTGTCTGGTACAATTAAGCAGCAGCACCCGTCCAGGCCTAATTAGTTAATAAAGGCCGTGCTCTGCAGCCAGTGTGTGTGTCTGCTCTGTGTCCGACTCCCGAGTCCATGCCGGCCAGCCCATCACACGGGTAAGCCGATGTTAAGTACTTTATAGCACATACACGTTTGTCTTGACTTTTTTACCATCCCCAAAAGCTGCATGGTTCTCACGAGGTGAAAACAGTGATTTATGTAAATTAATATGTAATAACATATCGCGATAGATAATATGCCTTCTGTCACTGAGAAACCAATGTTATAAGTGCCTCATACTCCCGAAGTCCTTTTGCACTGTTTATACGCTGCTGTATGAAACACACACTGATCGGCCGGGAGCCTCAAAGTGAAACCTATTGAGGAAACGTCCCGTTACCAATGCCAATCCTCACTATATGATTTTTCAATACGGGGGGTGGGGGGCCTGAAGCAGTACGGACCTGCCGGGCTGGGGTTAAGAGTAGACTTAGTACTACTGTATGTAGAGGTAGACTAGAGAGACTAGTGGAGAGAAAGCCAAGGATGGCGCGCAGCAGCCGCGTCCACACAGGAATTAGGTTCACAAAATCACAGCACTCTGTCTTGACTCTTCAGTTCTCGGGCCGTTCCCCACGAAACGAAATGCAGTTTGCTTTCTATTTCTAGTGGTCTCGTCGGTCAGTCTTGTCTCTCTCCCACTTGACTCAAGTCAACAACAAATGACTGGGTTACTAACTTACTGGGTACCCCGGCGCTGGGCATGCTGCTCTGACCTGGCTTCACTCTGACCCTGTTCCTTATGGAAACAGTCCATCAGAAATCCTTACCATCTCACCTCTCCACCTGCAGCCTACTGTTTTTTTAGTTTTGAAATTTGAGATTCACAACTTCTCCTTCCCTTGACTCTCAGGACATAAGCTACAATACTGCTTGCGTTTAATTTCTGCCCCCAAAAGGCCCTCAAATCGATGTTGCACTCAGGTATTATCTTCCCTTTACCTTAAAAAGAAGAAGTTGTTAACACTGGAACAAAGTACAAACGTGCTGGATAAACTCTTGCTCATATTGCTTGTTTATTTGGTCTGTAAATAGCGTCTTACGTTTATAGTTTGCATGTTTTTGGTCACCCTAATAATGTAAACTCTTGAGTTGATGGAATGTCTGCCATGTTGGAAATAATTCCAATTGATTGATTAAAGGCTGTCTATTATGCTGCTTGGGGCCAGTGCATGTGTAGTGTAACCCATGTGATGTTTAATATTGTGTCATTGAGGTTAACAACAGTGAGGCATTGGGGTCTTTATGTAATGCAAGTATTGTAGTCTGCTCATGTTTTCAAAAACACATGTCGGACTCTATTGCCTTTACAAGGATATTCCGTATTCCAGTGAGGGCAGTGTTGTCAAACAGGAAGACTCTTGTGTCAGCAAGTGCTTCAGAGATAAATATGCTGCAAATATTGTTTACAAAAATATTGTTCCATTGGGTGTGGGTTTTCTAATATTAAATCCAGTGAGGCAGTAGATTCCCTTGGTGTGATGGGTATACCAAGACAAAGTCCCTATGCCCACCTAAAAGTAAACCTCACAAGGCCAAAAAGGTCAAACTGGTCTATAGGTTTTTGTGTTATCACCTGAAGGGAACCTGGCCTGGATTTCAGGCTGGAGTCTGGACTATTTTATCAGGACCAAGACTGATGTGTATATATGCCTCATCTCTGTTTAGAGGGAGTGGTGGTCAGAAAACAAAGGGCTAGAATGCTGCTTTGAGTGAATGAGATCATTTCAAGCATTCCTTCCATCATTTGTTTTGTGGTTAAGGTTGACACCACACTGAATAAGAAATCAAATGTTTGTACCCTTAATACCTCTGACCCTCTTGACTAATCATTACCAAAATTGAAAAACCAAATATGTAGTAGGATACGTTACAGCATGCCAAATTTTAGTGCAAATTGTTCAAACGGCTGGACATGTATATTCCTATTTATTGCTCAATATTGTTTTCCATTTAGCTTTGAATGGGATTTCCTATAGGATTTCTTTCTCTGTATGTAACTCTGAAACCACTGAATGGATGATTATGTGCCTTTTATTGGTTTAGTGAAAATCTGTTTATTTGTTTTTGAGGTCTGAGGCAAAGTATGAAATTCCACTGTGCAAGTCAAAGTATGTCTATTTAAAAAAAAGTTTGCAAACTTTTGACCAGACATACACAGAATGTGTGCATGCACAGACGTTACCATGACTTTACACGTCACTGCATGCATTGCAATCAAAGTATGCCACAGACGTACCAAAGGTAACCTTGGTGTGAAATACATCTTCTTCACACAACTAGGGCAACATCAACAAAAGCTGCTTCAGGTCGATTCTGTATGAAGGCACCGGAATTGTCCCTTTTCAATACATTTGTGATTTTAGCTAATTTACTTCAAAATTGTGCTTTAAATGCATTTTTGGTTTAATTTTTTTCAAAATGTTCACAGGGCAGGGGAACCTCCTCTCAAAACCTTACTTTGAGGAAGGCTCCCTTGCTGAAATTCAGATTGATTGGGTATTATATCTGACTTTTAGCAGTGCCAGTTGAGGATGTGGGTGGAGCTAACTAATAGAGTGGGTGGAGCCCGTGGAGGAAATGGGTGGAGCCGAAGAAAAGTTGGTGTGGCCTCCAAAAAACATTGAGCACCTGCACTTCATATTTTACAAATTAAGCACTGCTACTGAACCTACTAGTATACCATCTTCTCTTCTAAGAACAATAAATCTATTCATCTATAGCCTAACCTCGACTACTGGAACTCCTTCTTTCATCATAACACTTTATCTAGGACGTCCTAACTGTAGACCTTATGGATTATATACCTTTCCATCTTTGATCTGATTAGGAAACTACTAGCCCACGGTTTAAGCGCACCTGCTCCTGGATTGTACTACCTTTTGAGGGGCCATTTACCGCTTTTTTATGAAGTGACTGTGCAAACTTGGGGCCATATTATCAAGAAAGGGCGGTACATTATCGCCGCTTTTATCGGCAGGAAACTACCGCTAAAGCAGCGATAATGAGCTTGATAATATGCCCTTGTGAATTCCCATAGAAGCCCAGGTTCTGGTGTTAACCTTGGATTCTATGGGAATTCACAGGGGCATATTATCAAGCTCATTATCGCCGCTTTAGCAGCAGTTTCCTGCCGATGAAAGCGGCGATCATGTATTGCCCTTTCTTGATAATATGGCCCTTGGTCCTGCAAATACTGGCAAATCGACATAACTAGCATTTAAATGTGGGTGTTTCGTCAGTTTTAAACAGCCTAAACATTCACTTAAAATGGTATATTCCTAACTGACTAAGCGTCATTTAACTTCTGTGTTCGGACTGCATATTATATCCCTCACATAATTCCCAGGATTGGGAGACGGGGCGTCGAGTACTGTACATTTTTTTCTCATCACTGTGCCCTGTTTAGGTTTTGCGTGGACCTGGCGCTCTAATTTGAAAGTCACTCCCCAGTGTACGCGCAAAACGGAAACAGCTCAAGATCAGACGTCAACAAAGAGCAGGTTCGTTGTAAACATGTGACTTGCGTATTATTTTTAGTTGCCTATCGTTTTAGAAGGCTTCTAGTAGCCGGCTGAGGCAACAAGTGAAAATAACGTCATGCCCTTGATTTATCAGGTGGCAGCAGTGAAAGCTTTGGGAAAGGTGGCTTACGAAGTCCCAGGCTGGCCAGTCAAAGTTAAATCTACAGGCCGCAAATGTGGTCTGGGTTGGAGCACCTTTTTTCTCTGGTCTCATTAATCTGCAAAGTGGCCCAGCTCAGGTTGCTGAGATGTCAGGCAGTGTGTCCACGTACACTATTCCGTATTAACTGTTAAGGGAAAAGGAAACAGCAGTAGAACGCGCTGGAGAATTACTGACTGTAATGGAGTCACGTCATTTTATTATGCCGCATTTTGCACACACACACACAAGAAACGCATATGTAAAGGAACTAACAATTTAAAAAATTGGTAAAAAGTAATGTTTTGCTCAATGCAAGAAAAGCAAAAATATAACGAGAATATATAAAGTGTGGGGAGGGGGCGGTGAACGTTGAATAAATGTGACTGTAAGAAATAGGCCAAGCAGAAGCAAAAGACAAAATAAAGTAAACAAATCTGAAGCACTGTGCCTAAAGAGATTTACATCGACAGAACATATTAAATCAGCAATCTGAGTTACAAAATGAACTTTGAAGTGGGGCCACTAATCGTTGCATCTCGTAGAATCTAAAGGGGGTAGGTAGGCTCTTCTTCGAGCACTCCTGGGGCCTCATTGACGCATTTGTGCCCTAGAAGTGGCGCAGTGAAATTCTTATAGATTTCACTGCGTCACTTCTATGACCCTTTCTTGCGTCAGAACGCCCCCTGCATACATTATACCTGGCGTAGGTATATTGTAGCGCAGGGGTTTACAAAGTGACGCATCTACCGAAATGCGTCACTTTGTAAATATGGTGCACCATATTTACAAAGTGACGCACCAGCGGCGTAAAAATGAGGCCCCTGTTTCTTAGGGTTACTTTTTTTCATTATTCACACGTAATTCATAGTTTCAGTGTTCCTATAGGTGTACCACGTAGACTTTGGCCAGAGGCCTCATACATACATTGTGAACCTATATCATTTATAGATGTGTAATCACGCACGCCTATCGCGGAGCAGAATAGCACTTTTCTTACAATAAAAATGCTCAAATAAACATTCCAATACATTCCTTCTTTTTGTTACTGTATAGTCTGTGTCACGCTTTTGTAAAGTGTGTTTGCAGTATTAATTCATATTACATGTTTATTTTCACACAGCAAAAACGTTTAGTTCAATATTTTGTAAAACCAATATGAAAGATATTCTCCATATACCCATAGTTCAAATTCCTATGCCCAATCTATTTTGTGTAAGTTGCGCTTCATCAGGAGTCAATCTCTGTAAACAAAAATAACAATCAACCCAAACAGAGAAAAACATCTTAAATCTTTTTCCTACAGTACCTCTAACTCGCCATGCAGGGATGTGTAGTAATCTTCACCAAAACCGGTGTAGTGAGTAACATTACTATCCTTCCAAGCTTTTAGTTAAGGAGACACAATAGGAGACTTCTACCGCCACCTTCACCAACACTGGGGTAATGCATAAGCCGCCATAACCAGAATGTGCACTGTCTCACCCGCACAAGTACTTAAAAACACTATATGATGTAAAAGACGGAGTCAAAATTCCACCAGGCTCCTGTGTCCACACACTCCTCATTTTTTGGCTTTCTTCTTAATATTTATTCTTTTGGGATTTTTCTTTATACCGTAATAATGTGTTAGGTTCTATGCTTTTATTGCATTCGTTTGGTTTTTCTAAAGTTTTAGCACCATAAACCCTCTTCGGAAATTCTCTTTGTGAATACATAATCAGAACAGAGCCACAAACTCACGAAGGTGATTCAAAAACACTGGCAGCTTATTGAGAATGAAGCTCAACTGCAGACATTTTTTTCCCTGAAAAAAAACAAATATTACACATACAAGCAATACAAACATTAAAAAAATCCTCATCCATTCCGAACAGAAACAAAAAAGAGAAGATAAGATAAGAGCAAAAAAGGCATGAAACCTTTTCATGGTTGGGTACTTGTAACAACCTCATAAAGACTACAGACATGGTACATTCAAGAACGGGAGAAAAAATTACATTGAACGATTTTCGACAGACAAAGATGAAAAATGTATTATTTATTTAATTTTCCCTTGTATTCGTCTCTGGAATCCCCCCAACCCAGCCCCACCTCTCTTACCTGTACGGGCCATGGCTGACCCTTACACTAAGGGGGATATTCACAAGGACACAACTTCAAATTATCCCCACCGTAATGCAACAAAAACAGAGATAGATTTAACACCCCATTCAGAAGCTGGTGCAAACTGTAGACATCGCCAGTATTCCCGCGATAACTGCCCCAAAATTAAACTCCACGGTGGACACCACCAACTAACGAAACAAAAACAGGCGATAAGCCGCAGTAGCAGCAGGGAATTAACACCTGCCTTCTGCTGGTGTTAAGCAGGACGACTACCTGCAGCATGAAAGGGAGCCCAGCTAAGAGCCACACCTGAAGACCCACAGATGCCATGGAGACAATGATCATGCAACGCAGATATCCATGAGGGCCACAGCACCCTCTGCAACCACCCCAGGCCCCCGCAGCCCTCCCCCCGGACATACAAATACCGTGAATACACAAGAGCCACAACAAACGCACTATGATGCACAGTGCCAAAATAAATACACACATGTGTGACCAGAAGAATGAGAAACAGTCACACAACAGTGAAGTAACAAACACAAACTTTATTGAAGCACAACACAAAACAGCAATGCAGAAGACTCCTGTCGGGTCCACCAGGGACAATCTGGATGACATAGCCTTTAAGAGAAAGCACAAAATCAGGACGTGTGTCATGCGCACATCAAAGGAGTGAAACACAGAGAAACAGAGAAGGAAAGTGAGCCAGAGAAAGGAAGAGAGGGAAGGAAGGGAAAGGAAAGGAAAGAAAGAGCGAGAGAGAGAGAGAGAGAGAGGGGGGAGGGAGAGAGAGAGAGAGAGAAGAGAGAGAGAGAGAGAGAGAGAGAGAGAGAGAGAGGGAAGTGAGAGAGAGAGAAGGGAGATAGAGTGAGAGAGAGAGAGAGAGAGAGAGAGAGAGAGAGAGAGAGAGAAGGGAGAGAGAGAGAGAAACCGCCGCCCGGCGCACAAAACCCGCACTGCTCACCTGCTGCCACCGGTGTGTCCATCCGTAGGCACACCGCGTGCCTGTGCAAGCTCCAGGCCCCTGTCACGTCATCACGGCATGGTCCACATCATGCGGGTCCGCCCCGCGACCCAGTATGTCCCACACATGACCCTGAGTCATCAATGGCGCAGACCACATCAGTGCATCATCATCGCAGGCTGTACACCCACTCAGCAATTACGTGTGCCACCAACCCTGTGTAACGCCAGTCAGCGCCACGTGGTGGCAGGCCAGTGTCAGCGGCAAGGCCTCTGACGCCTGTGCCAGATGGGTGTGGTATGTGTGCATACCTGCCCACAGGGAGTGGTCATGACATGCTGACAACTAGACCAGTGACCTGCACACTACCAGCGAGTACTCCTGCGACAGGTAGCTATGTGGACCTCCCCTCTGAGCGTCAGCGGAGTGGTCTGGCCTGGCGTACGCCGCACCAGCGCAGGGCTTGCAACAATGACTCGGGGGGCTCTAGTCTTGGTTCAGTCCATGTCCGGACAAGAAAGTGACTATTGTATGTGTCCCTGTTGTAGTGTCCACGGCACCCAGGACACAATAGGCAATGTAGCACACGGTGACAGGCATCCCACTAGATGAGCATCATTGACGTAAGGGAAATCACTGTCCCCACTTCCATCCACACATTCATGCAGGAATGATGAAAGACATGACACAGCAGTGCATTACTGGATGTTTATTGCACATCTAGTGGAGTGTTGCAGCTGGAGCGGCACAGGGCCATGCCAAGCACACCACACAATATGGGCCCGTGGAAGGCCAGCCAGAGTTCATCCGGGGATGACAGGTACTGCGGAAGAGGAAGGGAACAGTCCGCAATCTGGTCGCCGTGTCATTGGTCATCAAACAGGATATGGCAGTCCATGTCGCGGTCCAAGGTGAGTGCAGCGGAGTGTATCAGGGGTCAGTAGGAGGTCATGAGGTCATCTGCGACACCAAACGGAAACAGGCCAGGTGGCGGAGATGAATGCTACTGCCTCCTTCTGACAAAAATCACATCCACATACTCGTCCCCGTATGTGTGCTCTGCCCCACCTGTAGGTGTTGCAGCAACGGCTGTGGTGTTGTGTGCCACTGACGAATCAGGTGTCGGAGGTGGATTGTTGGCCACACTGTGTGGCAGTGGCACATCTGGTGCCGGAGTGGATACGCCTGCCGCACTGTGAGGCACTGACACACCAGTGGGCTGAGATGTGGACGGTGTGGGGGCAGCAGCATTCATGAGCGCCACGCCTTGTGGCAGCAATGCCATGATGAGGATCTGTAGGGCATGGTAGATCCCTGCTACATTTCACTGATGTGCAGCAGTGGCTGCCATCCTTTCCACCTCCATCCGCACCATGTCCTCCATGAGCCTCCACATGTGTGCCAGCTCATGGCTGGAATCGCTGGAGCCTGTCTGAGTGGACTGGTGTTCTTCTCTCCGTGTCATGATTCCAGCGATGTCAGTCAGGGCTTCTTGGAAACCATGGAGCGGGCCGTGGGTGTCCGTTAGGGACTGGAGCTGGTCCTTGACGGGACCTAGACACCCATGGATGGGGTCCATTTTGACAGCCATGAGGCCGAACCCCACCCTCACCTGCTCAGCCGTCTCCCTCTGGCCCTCCAGCGCAGGGCGTTGGAAGGCCATGGTTTGTTCCTGGGGTCCTTGGGAGAGTGCCGGGGCTGTGGGTGCCTCTTGCTGGGTGCTTTGGGTAGTGGGTGGGGTCTCCTTGATGTAGCTGGGCTGCCCTGATCATGGAGGTTAGTTGCAGATGATGTCCCAGATGTTTTGGAGGGTTTGGGTGTCGATGCTGGAGGTGTCCTCCTCGTCATCAGTGAAGAGTAGCTGGGACTGCTCTGCAGGGGGTGTTGAGGTGCGCCTGCAATGTGAAGGTGAGATGGTGTATTATAATGTGTCCACATGTATGGAGCCGCACAATACATGTTGACATTCAGACAGCATGGCATTGTACATGAGGACAGTGTGGGGATCAGGACCATGACCCAGAGTCATTGTGGATGTGCCCTGTGCTCTGCTTGATTGTGCATGTGTGCCATTGTGGCCCTCCCACACCTGTTCCCCCAGTACCTGGTGGTCACTCACCTTGTTGTGGTTGTGTTGTGTCCTGTCGAGCAGTGTCAGGTCCCCCGACTTCGGTGCCAGTCTCCACATTGATGACGGTCGACACCAGCTCCTCCATGTCATCCAGCACGAGTGAGCTGTGGTGCTGGCCTCCCACCTCCAGTCTATGGCAAAGGTAAATACCCAGGCAAAAACAATATAAATATCTGGCAAGAAAGAGTGATATATCATACAATAAAATCCTACCTCCAGTCTACATTGCTGCCTCCTGGCTGGCTGTGAGTTTCTCCTTGGTCTTTCGCTTGATCTCAATCCATCGCCTCTTGGCCTCGTCCATTGTCTTCCTGTACTCTCCGACGGCATTGACCTTGTCTACAATGTTCCGCCATATCCCATTTTTGGTTCCCAATGACACGTTGGAGGTGACAAACAGTTGTCATGGTGTTCCGTCACCTTCGTAATCAGGATTCTGTTTTCCTGCGGGCTGAACTTCGTCTTCCTCTTCTTCTTGTCCTTGCCCTTCCCTGTACCCGAGGTCCCAGGCTGGTTGTCCGGGGTGCTTGTGGGGTTGCGCTTGTCCTCTGCGCCTGCTCCGGCTGCCTCCATGGTGCTTGGGTGTTGGCCAGTTTGTGTTTGGGTGTTTTTCCTACTTTTATAGTGATTTTTTCCCACCTACCATATGTGTATTGAAGGCCTGGTGCTGCTTATCACTGATTTCCTCATCGCGGTTTGGCCCATCGCATGTTTTTTCGCGTTAAGGTTTGTATTTTTATCGCTGTTAAGGTGGTTGTATCACAGACATTGGCCGCGGTTCCGGCAGACTATAGCATGCTATCGCTTTGTTGTGAATTCCACCTTAACACAGGGTTATTTTCCCCCGATCGGCTGCAATTTGTAAAGGTGCGTTTGCTTTTTTTGGTGATGTTTAGCACACGTTCTTGTGAATAAACCCCTAAGTGCGGTGTATGCATGATTAAATGCATCAGTAGTACAGCATATGTGGGCAAAACTGAACATAAAATAATGACCTCTATAGCCAAAAACAAGTGTATTATTAGAAATAAAAAATAGATAACCCTACTTACAGCACATTGGATCTCGATGTGGCATAACTTCAGTCAACTGAGGCTTCTTGTAAATAAATGAAAACACCACAAAGGGGTTTAAGGAGCACAATTGAATGTTAAAATATGTTATCCTTTTTTCATTTTCTCATATTTTCAGGTTTAAAAATAAACTTTTTTGTGACTGTTGTAGCATAGTGGAGAAAGGCATTTGTTAGACCTGTCAGCCTTACTGTGGTCTTCCCCTCAAACTGTTTGCCTTCCTCCGCCATTTGTTTTTGCTTACCCTGTTTTTGCTGGCCTTGGGACTTCTTGCACTTTACCACTACTAACCAGTACTAAAGTGCATGTGCTCCCTCCTTCAAACATGGGTGAGCCTGGAAAAAGAACAGATGATGGACAGAATGCTGAACAAATCAAACATTCACCCAAGTCACAGATCTGGGTTAAATACGCAGGTCTTATTTACGAGAAAGTGACTCAGCGCAGTGCCACAAGCCATTTAGCTGTGCAGCACTGAGTCACTTTCGAAGCACAGGAAGGCATCATATCTATAACGAACTGAAAGATCCATGTGTTCTCCCCTGTGCTGGCATGCAACTTGCTGCCATGCACTGACGCTGGCACCCTTGCACCATACATGACCTCAGACACCAACTCTGCAGTAAACCTCTGAATCTGTAGATAATCTGCCAGGAAGAAGGACTGCTGGGTTGCAGACAGGACTGCCACTCTATTGGACGGCTGCTCTGAAGGAGTGCAGCCCTGCTGTGCTATCCTGCTGTGCTATTCTGCTGCCTATTATCCTCTTACCTTGGTGAGAGGGACAGGACCTGCATCTATTTCACCCAGGACCCAAAAGTGACTCCAATAGCTAGTTGGCTGGCCTTCTGACTAGAGCATCATGGACAGAAGGCTGCAGCAACATTGAAGCAGCATCTGGACATTCCCATGTGTGAGTCTGCTCTGCCAAGAGGGGCCACTCTTGCCCTGGGCCCTTGGAAGTGGGCCTAAGGTGCCTTGTCAGCCTCTGTTGATCCAGTGGAACTAACCCATTTCCTCGGTTGTGTGGCGCAACCCTAAGTAGAACTAACACATCACTGCTATTGCATGAATTGAAATTACCATAAAGACCTGCATCACCACCCATCACCCCATCAGAACCCCTGATGTGTGATGCATACCTGGCGAAGGCCCTTGCAACCCTCATCGAAGCCAGTCTTGATGGTGATGGTGAACTCCACATTGCAGCCTTACAGCTCATCGGAACCAACACATCACTCTGACTGTGCAACGCATCCTTGAAGCTGGGCTTTGCATTGCAAGCCCTCATCTACATGATTCTAGATGATGATGTGGGACCATGCTTTGAAGCCTCGCCGCATCTCGGAACAGGTGCATGGCTTCAGCTGCGCAATGCATCGTTGACGGTGATCCTTGTGTACATTGTTCAGCAGACATCATTGGGTCCCTGTAGCCAGCTCATGCTCCATTGCAGTGAGCCTGAACCTTTAAGTTTGTCCCAGTTTGGCATGAGCAGATATCCACAGTTGCCGCTTTGTGCATTTTGGTGCTATTTTTACTAACATTTTCAAATTGAAGGGGAACAGTCCAGCCCGAACTGCCAAGCCTGGTCCTCCCTGAACTGCAAACAAGCATCCTGCGACCGGTTTCTAGGTGTAAGCTCTCATCAACCAGGCTAGCTTGAAACCAGTGGCGCACTGAGCAAGGGACCCACGTCTGGCCTTACTGTTCTCACTAAGTGTGGCAAAAGCAAAAAGAACAAATCATGGACGAAATGCTGCACAATGCAAACATTTAAACCCCAGTCACAAAGATCTGGGTTTATTACATCGTATTTTTGCACACCATGCCACCCCAGTTTGGACCCAACCCAACTCATTTACTATCGAGACTCCTGAGGTGGAAGCCGAGAGTAGGGCACTAGATATTTTAAAATTGCTGATTACTTGCTAACCTTGTTTTTAACTGTCACTTCTTGCTAAAACAGCGCTCACTCAAACTTTTTAAAATCTGTTCACTCCCCCACGCTGCATTTCTTACCTACTGGGCGCTTCCTGCTGGGATCATCAGGGTGTTTGAGGAGCCGATTTAGGGCTTCCACAGACCTTACAGACCTCGTTCCCCTTTGGCATTTACTGCTGCCGCCATCTTAGTTGTGGGCGACTACAGCACTCTAGTGTTTGGCCGATTGGGGGCCCAAACACGATAAAAGAGCGTCTGTCATCCCACTCCTCATTTACTATCGAGACTCCTGAGGCGGAAGCCGGGAGTAGGGCACTAGATATTTTAAAATTGCTGATTACTTGCTAACATTGTTTTTAACTGTGACTTCTTGCTAAAACAGCGCTCACTCAAACTTTTTAAAATCTGTTCACTCCCCCCATGCTGCATTTCTTACCTACTGGGCGCTTCCTGCTGGGATCATCTGGGTGTTTGAGGAGCCGATTTAGGGCTTCCACAGACCTTACAGACCTCGTTCCCCTTTGGCATTTACTGCGGTTGCCATATTAGTTGTGGGCGACGACAGCGCTCTAGTGTTCGGCCGATTGGGGGCCCGGACATGATAAAATGGATCCCTCCTCCCGCCTGCGCAGCGCCCGGACCGGGACCAGGGCCATGCCCCCTGGCCCTGTCCCTATGGATATCCACACCACCTCTATCCGTTATTCCTCATCTCAGCTTCGAGAACTTAATACCCCTATGACTAATCTGCGTTGTCAGACTCTGTCACCCCCTAGTTGCTTTATGTCTGCCCCCGCCACATGTCCTGGCTGTAAATACACTTTCCCCAGTCCTATTCCATCTGCTCTTAGTATCCGCTCCAGACCCAAATTCGACTTTCGTTTGACTCTTCTTAATGCCCACTCCCTCCCGAAACACAGCTTAGACATCAGAGAGCTGATCAGGAGTCAGGACCTGTTTTTAACTGAAACCTGGGGTGATGAGGCTTCTGGCCCGGACTTCTGCGCTGCCACTCTGAGGGTTATTGCACGGTAAGGCAGGACAGAACCACGAGGAGAGGCGGCGGCTTAGCCATTATTTATAAAAAGATTTTTCAAACTAAAATCGAACTCATTCCCAGACTGAATTGTGAAGCTTGTACTTTTTCCATCACACTGAATCACAACCAAGTCTTCAAGGGAATTCTCATCTACCGCCCCCCCGGTCCTCACATCAGCTTTCTGTCTACCCTGGGTAATCTTTCGGAACTCTCTCTGGGCCATCAGGACTATACCATGTTGGGGGACTTCAATTTCCATCTGGAAGTCCTAGGGGATAAAGACACCGCCCAACTTATCTCTGATTTACGTACTGCAGGATTACAGTAGCTGGTTGCAACCCCCACTCATCAGGCAGGACACACACTGGATGGCCTCTTCACCAACAACCCTAATATCGCACTGAATACAGTTCTTCCTGTAGTATGGTCAGACCACTCGGCAATCATCTTTACTATTCTGGCCCATAATCCCAACCCCCCGCAACTCATCCCCCGTACCCCTATCACTAGCAGAGCCTGGAAAAACTTAGACTTTCCGCTCTTGTCCAAAATTCTTGATGAATCCTCCTATGAGCCATTATTAAACCCTACCCTATTGTCTTATAGATATCAGGACTCGATTTGGGACGCTATCAATAAAGTAGCCCCGGCTAAATCCATTATCCCTAACCGGGTTAAGCCATCCGCTCAATGGTTCACTGATGATCTGCGGCTACAATGCCAGTACTGCAGGAATTTGGAAAGGCGATGGTGCAAACATTATAGCATCTCAGATAAACAAACCTATAAAGATGCGCTTGCGTTATATAAAAAGGCCATTATTAGGCATAAAAGCGCTTTCTTTTGCGATCAGATTGAGTCTGCCCAGAACTCTTCTAGAAGGCTTTTTCAAGTCGTTGAGTCTCTCTCCAATCCTCTGACAGGGCCTTTAAATGAACCATCTCAAGACCTTTGTAACACACTAACAAATTTTTTTCTTACCAAGGTCACGAACATTTATTCATCTTTCTCCCTTTCAATGGGTTCGGACCATGCTCAACCTCTTCCTCAGCCCCCCCCTCTTATCCCCGCCTTTCCTAATTTTCATTTGACCACAACAGATCAGATTAGCATGTTAATCAACTCTATTAAATCTTGGTCTCCTCTAGATCCATGTCCCCCTTCTATTCTGAGTGCCTTAACTGAGGTTATCACTTCTCCTCTCACAGACTTGTGTAATTCCATCTTCCAAACTGGTATATACCCTGAAATCTGGAAAACAGCAGTCATCAAACCTTTGCTAAAAAGCCTTCCCTGGACCCCTCAGATTCAGTCAACTATAGACCGATTGCCTGCCTCCCCTTTCCAGCTAAAATATTCGAAGCCATTATGAACAAACAGCTGGCAAGTTTCATTGATTGTCACCAGCTTCTAGATGATACCCAGTTTGGTTTCAGGAACGGCCATGGGACTGAAACGGCTTTGATAAAGGCCTCAGATGAGATTAGGATTATACTGGACCAGGGCGGGGCAGCGGTCCTGGTACTTCTAGATCTCTCCGCCGCCTTTGACACGGTCGATCACTCCATCTTGATTGACCGTGTCACATCCCTGGGGGTGACTCATCGCGCCAGGGACCTCATTGCCTCCTTTCTGGCTAATCGCACCCAGGCAGTAAAACTAGGCACCTTTTACTCGCCAACATTCACTCTTCCATGTGTGGTGCTGCAGGGCTCTTCGCTAAGCCCCACACTATTTAATATATATGTGGCAGACTTGGGGAGAGTCATTAAAGCTCAGGGTCTCCGTTTAACCACCTATGCGGATGATACCCAATTGGTGTTGGTGATACACAAAGATGGACCAGCTGTGGCCGCAAGATTTCACGAAGGAATGAGGATCATCGGTTCGTGGATGTCAAGCAATTGCTTGAGGCTAAACTCGGACAAGACCGAGGTTATGACCTTTGGCAACCTTGTACCGGAATGGTCTTCCATCTGGTGGCCCAGTGAAATGGGACCACCCCCGATCCCGGTTGCCAAGGTCAGAAACCTTGGCATTGTGTTCGATGAGAAGCTGTTGTTTAGACATCACGTGAATACGGTGGTCTCCTCATCTTTCTTCATGCTAAGGAAAATTAAAAAACTGCTGCCATATCTCCCTCCAGGACCAGGGAAAACCTTGATTACCACTCTTGTTTTCTCAAAATTGGATTATGGCAATGCCCTTTTCCTTGGCACACAAGAACAAATCCTATCTAAACTACAGTCTGTACAAAATGCAGCGGCCAGAATTTTGCTTGATATCCCCAGTCGCCGTCCAACCTCCATGGCCATACGCCACCTGCATTGGCTAAGAGTTAAGAGTCGTATAAAATTCAAAGCACTTTGTATCGCCTACAAAGCCATTCATGACTCTCTGGACCAAGGTTCCTTAAAGATGCTTTTCGAATCTATGCTCCGCAACGACATCTTCGTTCGGCTGGCACCTATCTTCTTGCTGTCCCGTGCACCAGAACCACCAGCTGGGGAGACAGACGCTTTCTGGTAGCCACCCCCAGGCTGTGGAATTCTCTTCCTTTGCTCATTAAAACCAGTCCAACCATTACTATCTTCCGTAAACTCCTGCAAACGTGGTTATTCAATCAATGATTTTAGGGTAGTTTCATCTCATGAAGTCTGATATGCGCCAAGACACCCTCGGGTATTTGCGCGCAATAAAAATCTCAAAAACATAAACATATGCAAATCAGTCTTGCCCTGCTCCTCATGGGGACAGTCCAGCCTGAACTGCCTAGCAGGGTCTTTCCTGGACCAGAAACAAATCAGCATTCCATCCATCATATGTTCTTTTTGTAATTGTTGCCCTAAGTGGGAAGCGTATGCCCAGACGTGGGTTCTGTTCTTTTTATGCCGCCAGATTCAAGCTAGTCTGGCTGATGAGGGCTGATACCCTGAAACCTGTCCTAGGATGCTTGCTACTGGTCCAGGGAGGACCTGACTTGGCAGTTCAGGCTGGAATGTTCAATTGGGGACAGGGTTAAGGCTGATTTGCATATGGCTGAGTACAAACTAGAATGACATGACAAGGAAAATGCCTCACAGAAAGCAGGAGGTCCTAAGCCCAGCTGTGTGGGTTGAGGCCTTTTATTCCTGATATCCTGGGGCTCCACCTACTATTGATTGTGAGCAACTGGGCAAAGTACCCTTTCAGCACTTAACTCTCATTAGTGGCAAGGGTCCAAAAGTCCAAGACTTCTTGGGCGAGGGTGTCAGGTAGATACTGGGAGGTGAATACAGGCTCATAGCTCAAAGTACTTAAAGTAGCAGCAATAAATGATTGTCCAGTCAAATACTGTATTTTTTAAATATGAACAGAAAGTGAAGCGCAACATAAACAAACAATACACGCAGACCCCTGAGGTATTGGCTTTAGTGTTCAATAGGCAGGTATCCAAGTCCTACTTCCCTACTGCCCTCCCATTAGCGGTAGTGGCTTTCCCCCGTTCACTATTGGAGGGAGACATTCAGGTTAGGCACCACAAGCAGTCTGAGTCTCAGGACTCCCACTCGACTCTTTTAGAAAAATCAAAAGTGTTCCAGAGGCGAAGCACTATCTGGCAGTTCCACAGTAGTCTTCCGTCCCTTCGATCAGACTTACCCAGACCAGCAGTTAGTGTATGACTGGAGTCTCCGAGAACATCTCCCTTGCAGGCACGGAGGCTGCTGTTGCTGTTTCGTGAGTAAAGCTCATAGCCCTGCAGGGGTAACGGTTGGATGTTTTTGATGCTCCTCTGGCATGATGGTAAGTTGCCTTTGATTCTTCCTATAGGTGGTAGGGGAATTTGACAGGTTTTGGTTCCCATCCTCGCCTGAGCCCGCATGGCTCACCCCAGGAACCTCTGCTCCCCACAAAGGCATTTACCAGACCACGATTCTTGTCCTTTCTGGTGGCTGCCTCTGGCCTACCGGGTAGACCCTCTTACTTCTCACTCTACCAAGGCTTGATTGGCATGGCTGTAAGTTCCTCTTCATGGCGGACCTCTCTGGCATACAAGGTCACAGACTTTCCCATCACAAATGGCCCCATCAGCACAGGAGACCTCTCCTCACACCTCACTGCAGGGATACATTCACCAGGATGCCCCAATGGATATCACTCCCTCCTGCAATCTCCTCTTCTTTACAGGCCACGCTGGTGTTGGTACAGAGGCAGGTGCTGGTACTCCAAGCTCCAAGGGCAGCTGCTCTTGGATTTTTAATGGGTGATGTGCCCTCACCCAACTAGGAGACATGCAGGTCTTAACCCCTAGTTCTGGTCACAGGCAGAAATCTTTCAGAGCTTCTCCTCACATAGCCAACGTCTGCTTGACAGTTGACAATTTATTAAAGTCAGTTTCCGGACACCAAATGTGATTTTAATGTTGGAGTCTATGATGTTTGTGTTAGGGGTCTGATCTCCTCTGTCCTGCCTTTCCTCCAGAAAGCAGTCTTTCACAGCAGGAGCAACTCCAAATCTGATAGCCACACATGGGAGTGACTAGATATTTGTGTATAAAGGATCCCCCAGTCTCCCTGAATCAATGAGCACCCTTTGAAGTATTCTGAAGAGTCGGGCCCTCCTTCCTTCAGCATGTGTGACCTACCCAGCTCAAAGGAATGCAGCAAACTACAAAACTGTCTGGGGGCATTTCTCTACCTCCTCATGCTTCTCCAGTTAGCATTGGGTCTTTCAAAATGGAGCTCAGAATTGTCCATGTATTGTACCATTCACGGGCACACATAAACCCAGCACATGCATACAAAACCCCTGCCCTGAACAGCATTACATTCTAGGTTGATGTAGGCCAAAGGTGAGTTAAGTACACAGTGGTGGAACTTTACATGAGTAAGCCTGTAGGCCTCACTCCAGTAACACAGGTGAAAAGGTCTGCTCACTTCTACTGATCACTAAACGGTATGCTGCCACCACCCCTCTTGAGCAATTTAACTCAGGGGAAAGGCAACAGCCTTTCACTGCTATGTAGGTAGCATTTTAGGCGCCCATCCCTGTCCAACAAGACGCAACCTGTGAGACAGGCCTGTGTGTCATAGCACATAAGCATAGTCCGTGTTCACCCATGAGGACAAAAACCAGCATTGGGATCCAGACAACATTGCAGGTGGAGAACTCCGGGCAGCAGTACAGGTTTGTCACCTTGTGAGGGACTTTTCCGTCCCAACAGTAACTATCATTTAACAAGCAACAATAACAAAGACAATAATGTACATATCTATAACATTGACTTTGTCTCACTACAAACTGGGAAGACAAGTTTATTGTTATAGGCAATATGAAAAGGTCTGAAGATAGATTTATGTGCCATTGATATAGTAACAGGCATATTGCACTGCAGGTTTATTTAGTGAGAAGTGTGCATTGAATTGTTGGCAGTAAATTGCTATTATCCATGAGTCACATCACTTCAGTGAAATAAGGCACCACTGCTGAATAGGAGGATTGGTGAAACTGTTTGATACATGGTCTGAAGGTAGAGTCAGCACCGACATTAGAGATCAGTGAAACAGAATTAGATGACCTTGACCTGAGGAAAGGGCCAGCTCTGCATTAAATCAATATCTAAGTAAAGATATTATGGCAAGCAGGTGCTTGAATGCAGCGAATCATGGTTGTACTTTGCTCTGGTGTAAACAGAGCTTTGTGACTGTCACTCGATGGAGGATGGGGAAATGACACTTTTAATCAAAGTGGTCAGCTGGCTGCTGAAGGTAAGAACAACATAGTTAAAAGTCACAAGTGAGCTTTAGGTAACTGGCTTTGAAGGCTCTAAATATATAAATAATTTTTGCTATTCTTATCAGGTTGACATGGTAAAAGACTAGTATGGTAGATGTTCTCCTTTCTTCATTACTGAAATGAATTCTTCCCATATCAATTCATAGTTCTCCACATAGGCATATCACTAATCTTGAGTCAAGATAACACCTTGATGTCTAGCTAATGTGATGGTATGTGAATCTCCATAGATGGATAATTCTTTCATAATAATTTATATTTTTTCTCCATGTAACATATTTCAGTCACTTGGTCACACTGTACCACAAACTGTTCCAGACATAGAACAGCTACTGCTGGGCTGAACATGGTGATCAATACAGTGTCTGTGAAAGACATTGTATTTTGCAAATCCCCTTCTACCATGACCTATCTTATCTAACGTGATCTGTTCTTCATCTGAGCATTGTCAATTTCAAAATTTTTATCAGTACTTCAAAGGTGTTGCGACTGTTTTAAGGGCCCTTGTAGGCCATTACATTTCTTAAAAGGGAATAATACCCAATATTATCCCCTTTTAATAAAAATAACTGCCTTTTCTGATCAACATAAGGTGATACTCAATGTGTCATGCCTAGAGCACTGAAATGTTCCTACTAAGCATACTGCACACAGAGAAATATCACTTATAGAAGCCAACTGAAAACTTGGCAGTTAGGAAAAATTCACAGACACTTCAAAAGAAGTGATAATGCATTTCCAAAATGGAAGGGGTCCCCTGGATCCCCTCCCCTTCGCAAATGTGATAAAAAGTTTTTGGTTTACACACAGCCATGTTTCCTTTAAGAAAAAGGGGTTGCATTTACACAAATACGGTTTGCTTTTTTGAAAGCAATCACTGGCATGGTAATCTGCAACCCCAACCAGGCCACCATTGTGAGGGTCCAATCAGCGGTGGCTCTAGGCTTATGGCGGCCCTGGGCAGGGAGCGTAGGTAGGAGGCCCCGGAAGAGGGGGTCCGGGCTGGGTGGAGCGCGGAGGCCAGTGAAGAGTGGGAGGCCAGAGTGTCTGGGAGTGGAACAGAGCCAGAGGCCACCAAATCCCTGCCAGGGGCCGCCACGCAAATATGTATCCATCCTCAGAGGATTATTATATTAAGGATATATATTGGTGTGGTGGCCCCTGGGGTTTGGTGGCCCTATGCAGGTGCACAGGTAGCACATGCCTAAGGCCGCCCCTGGTCCAATAGCAGTGAGTCACAGTTTACGACCTACATCATTCATATACACGAGATAGGTCGAATTGTTACCAACTATGATTCTGAATTTCAAGAACAGACCTTTTAGCATATAGGTAGGTTCTTAAACTTTTTTAATGGTCGCAAAAAGGCAGGTCATCATTTGCAACCAGTATTTAGTGGCCAGTTATTCTAACTTTGCCTCAAATTTTTCAAGCTCTCAACTCTGGAATATGATTTAATGTGATGAAATATGGTATAGTGTGAAATGGTGTGGTTTGATGATTTGTAAATGTACTTATATAGCGCAACCTGTCACCCAAAGGGCATCCTGGCGTTTGCTTAGGGAACCCGTCCTGGTATTCCCCTGTGAGAGGCCCCGGCAGGGTGTCTACAGGGTGAAAGCCAGGCATCCCGCCGCAAGGGGCCGTAGTGGAGATTAAGCAAGCTATTGCCCAGAGTTGCAGAGTGAGACCCTGTGAGTCAAGTAGGCACCGGAGCGAGAATTATCGAGGTCGTGGAATATTTGAGCCCGAGACCCGCTGAGGCGGGGAATCGAACCCTGGTCCACGGTCGATCCCAGCTTCCGTGTCTGCCGCCTCTAACCACTGAGCCACACTTCTCCACAAAGCTTTGTTGCGTTACACCTAATTTACATAGCAGCCTGTAGTGATGTGGACAGCTTCCTGTTGTATTCGTGTGTTCTATAAGTGTGAAGCATACATACCTATCAAATGCGTATAATAAGGACTATCGTCGGCCTATTTTGAAAAAGATTTTATATAGCACTTAAGGTGAAAGAGTATGTAATTTTCCCATCTGCCACTGGTGGATATCTATAAAGTTGGTCTGATTTTTTTGTAATAATGCCAGCAATCATTCTTTGTTAAGGAATCACATTATCGTGCAATTGTTTCTTTTTTATTTCACATATGTTATTAAAAAATGTTTTACAAGACCATCTTGGTGGATCTGTTACAGGGTTAGCAGTGTTGTTTCAGGCACATTTTTATACTTTGATATGTAGGGCCGTGCAAGTCCCAAATGTTTAGCTAACCCCACCTGACGGTAATTGGAGAAGAAGAGAAAGAAGAGAAAGGGTGAGAAATGGGATAGATACAAGGGAGAAAAGGAGACAGGCAGCGAGAATTACGGGGCATATTATCAAGGGATTTATCTCCGCTTTTTTGGCTTTAAAAGCCAAGAAAGTAGAGATAAAATTATCTCCCTATTACCTAGCTGTCGCTAACACCAGTTAGCGACAGCTAGTAAGAGATAGCGACCATCTTGGGCCCCGCTTTGCATGTCAGAAAAATGTATCACTAAGGACATGCAAAGTGGGCGTGACAAGATGTTAGCGACTGGAAACAGTCGCTAACATCGCTATCTCCTATTACCAACCTTTGGAGATATTCGCGCTAAGCGCGAATATCTCCAAAAGCTAACACCTGCCCTGAGCAGTTCTTAGCCGTGTTATCCAATGGTAGGTGGATAACATGGCTAAGAGCATTCGCTCAGTAATGCATGAATATCGCTGACTTTGCAGCGATATTCATGCATTTTGGCTGATTTTTATCGTTTCTGAGATAAACCTTGATAATAGCAAGGTTTATCTGCGATAAAAATCGTCGAAGCTCGGCGATAAATTTTTATCGCTAACCAAGCAATAGCGATAATTATCGCTATTGCTTGGTAATATGCCCCTACATTTCTTAACTATTCCATGTGGCCTCTGTGATATATGACATCCTGTTGAGTGATTGGCATCCATGAAGGACGCGTGCTATCGGTACCTTATTTTCACGGGGCTTGTTGAAAGCATAACTTTAAACGGGTGACAACATGAAAATAGTGCTTCTGAGACATATTCTAGAATTAAAGAAGAAACGTTTTCTGTTGCTAAACAGCAGAGAATTGGTATTCTCTCATTACCATACCAATATACTCTAAAAGGCAAAATTGTGTTCAATATGGAGAAATCCCCTTAAAGCACATTTAACACAATGTTCAACACTTCCGGCATTCTCAATATGTACAAAACGAAAGGTGTCGCCATGCTGTCTACAGACTCTGCAAGTCTTCAGAACACCAATATACTTTAGAAAACAGACTTCGATAATACCCTGCCTTCACGCGCTCTTCTGAGTAACAATATCTAATTTATCCACGAGATTCCGTCCTTACACGGCAATGAATTGTTGCAACACAAAGGATCCATGTTTCATCGATATGATTAGCTGGTTATCTGCAGGGGGCTTTAATTTGTTTTGATTTTTAAGTGTTCCTTAGCTGCTAAGCTCTAATGAGCCCGCTCTAAATTGATTAGGCATTGCTAAATACAGCCTCGTTCTCAGATTATTTCAGAAAGCTGTCAGGATCCTTTGACGCTCGTTTCATTGGATTTAGCAATGGCTGGGAAAAGGTGTGCATTACAGGCAGATACAATCACATTTGTCAGCGTGATCCTTTTAAGTGCAATTCAATTAAAGTGTTATGCTCTAATTCCATTAAAGCGTTTGAGCTGAGTGCTAATGCTGGCTACCAACAAAGCCACATGTAGATAATGGTATACAATTTAATTTACGTAATTGGAGTTTAGTGATCTAACATGCTTTTCATATCTTAATTCTTGGAATAATCTTTGATTTTTGCATCTGCTACAATTCCTATAATGGAAAAGTCCAAGCAAAAACATGGGTTACATTTCAGATTCAATTAGGCGGTAACACTCTGCCTTTAGCAGTGTATCAGCATGCGTGCGCATTTTCTGCCATTACCTGCCGTTCACATCCATTCTCTATAGCCGGTGTTTGACCTTGGAATTCATTTATTTAACTGTGCTTACATCCTTTATGAGATTAAATGATGCGCTGGGCTGCCAAAAACATTTTGTGTTAGCGGATGCAGCCTTGATGATTGAGTAAAGAGTAGGTTTCAGGCATACGTCTCTCCTTAACGTGGAGACCGTGAAATCATGTCTGCACTAAAGTTGCTATTACAGACCACGCTCCACCGGGGAAGGGAGTGAAATTCATGATACACCTTGATAGTATAAACTTTGGGCCTCATTTATGAGGCCTTGCGTCAGTTTTGCGCTTCTGATGCGTCACTTTTTGTGACGCATCGGCAGTGTAAAACATGCCTGCTACTGCGCACTATTTACAAAGTGACGCATCTAAGCAAATGCGTCACTTTGTAAACCCCTGCGCTACATTATACCTGTGTCAGGTATAATGTATGCAGGGGGGGGTTTCCCCTCAAAAAGCTTCGTAATAGTGACGCAGTGAAATCTATGAGATTTCACTGCGTCACTTCTAGGACGCCGTTGCGTCAAAATCTTGCGCCTGCCTCACAGCAGACGTAAGACTGGCGCAGGCCCTTTCACATGGGGCTTGCCCCATGTGAAACTACGCATTGCTGGAGTTGCGTCACTTTTGTGACACACTCCAGCAATGCGTCACTTTTGCGCCTAGATACGTCAGAAATACTGACGTATCTGTAACTCCTTGCGACATGATGCGTCATATTATAAATTTGACGCATCAATCATGTCGCAAGGAGTGCGCACTGAGAAGTGACGCATCGCTGCTTTCACGCAGCGATGCGTCATTTCTCATAAATGAGGCCCTTTGTTTTTAGGTCTGGCATGACAGATAGAGCCAGGACTTATTGGATCACCAGAAAAGAGCTCAGAGAAGCACTATAGAGAGAGGGGCTTAGGCTGTTCCCACTTGTTGATCACCCACTCTACAAGATTCGATTTGGCACACGATGTGTGCTTCCACTGAAAGAAATTGCTTGAACGGCACTTTTATTGGCTTGTCAGGGGTTCTACTCACCAAGCATAGCGGTTGTATTAAAATGTAATTTCAACGCAGCATCACAGTCTGTGTGTTTTAGGAGAATTAGTTTTAGGTACATAGCATGGCAGTCATCTTAAGACTTCCTATTACTACAATAAATACCACTTGTGAAATTGTTTCTTGTTCAGAAAGATTGTTAACCATATATTTTATTGAACTAAAATAGTGTTTTGATAAATGTTGGGAAAGTTAAAGTAGGCTGTGGAATATTTGGACTCCGAAAGACTGCATCACACTTGGGTGTCCACTTAGGTAGTTTGAAAGGAGGCATCGTGGCTCTTTTTCGGTGTCTCCTAAAGGCGGTGACTTGGACGGAGAAGCGTTCCATATAAGACGATGTTATTTTAATATCTCTCCACCAAAAGGAAGCCAGTGTACGCAGAAAGACTGAGACTCATGTGCCACTAGGTTAAAACAAGTCTGTACAAAAAACGACAGATTTGTCTGATGGATTACATCTGTTTATTGACAAGAAGTGTTTTTAACTTTTTACTGAGAAGTGACTTCTTTTTTTGAAGCTCAATGGGATGAGAGCTCCAAAGCATGCAAGCGAGAGACGAGAAAGAGTGATCTCAATGGTGGGCTTCCCTAAAACAGAGTAATTTCAAGCTAATAGACTCAGAGGAGTGGACTGCCAAGAGGCAATGTACTTGCAGATGCACGAACTTTAGAGACCATCTATCAAAAGAACAGTAGAGCAGAAAGAGGACTTTAAAGGAAGATCTGTTGTGAATAGATCAATCAATCAATTAATTAGTACTTGTAAAGCACAAAACTATCACCTGTAGGGTAATCTGGGCACTGAGGATGCTGTGTCTCAGTTGAAGAGCAAAGTCTTGAGTCTCTTTCTGAAATCCACCAGAGAGGGTGCTCTTCGGAGGTGGAGGGACAGGTTGTTCCAGGTCTTGGCAGGAATGCTGGAGAAGGAGCACCCCCCCCCCCCCATGGCTGCGACAGATGCAGGGGATGTGGGCAAGGGTAATTGAGGAGGAGCACAGGTGTCTGGAGGGTCGAAAGAAGTTCAGTTGAATACTGATGTAGGATGGTCCTTGATCATGGAGGACTTTGTAGGCACACGTGAGGATCTTGAACTGGCATCCCTTCTGGATGGGGAGCCAGAGGCAGTTCCTGAGGTGGGGGATGATGTGAAACTGTTTGAGAAGGTCCAAGAAGATTTTGGCTGCAGAATTCTGTAAGGTCTGGTGTCTTCTTAGGAGCTGGGAGGAAATGGCGGTGTACAGAGCGTTGTCGTGGCGGTTGGATTCCAGGACTTAGGTGACAGTCTTTATAGTGTGGATTGTGATCCATCTGAAGGTTCTGCAGAACAAGGGCTGTGTGTGGATGCAGGAGGAGGAATGATTGTTTTATGGTCAGTTGACTGTTGAGGAGGATTCCTTGGTTGCACAAGTGGTCTGTTGGTGTTGGCCTGAGATCAGCAGGCCACCAGCTGTGGTCCCAGGCCAAGGTGATGTTCCAGAAAATCAGTACTTCCCTCTTATCGGAGTTGAGTCTGAGGCAGTTGTCTCTCATCCAATTGGCTATGTTAGTCATAGCATTGGAGAAGATTGTTCTGGCCTTGGTGAGGTCCTCGGTAAGCAAGAGTGTAAGTTGAGTGTTGTCTGTGTAAGAGATTATGTTGAGGCTATGGAATCAAATGGGATGTGCTTGGGTGCACAGGTGAAGGGAGGCAGCTGGATAATCTGTGTGCATCCTGTGAGGAAAGACGTGATCCACTTGAGGGCCATTTGCCGATGTTGCGGAGTCTGTTGATAAGGGTGTTGTGAGAGATGGTATTGAACACCACAGACAGGTCAAAGCAGATCAGGGCCACTGTTTTCTGTGATCGAGGAGCATTCTGATGTCGTCTTTGGCAGCAATCAATGTGGTGTGAGTGCTGTGGTTAACTGAGAATCCTGATTGTGAGGTGTCCAGTAGGTGGTTCTGTTCCAGGAATTATGAGAGCTCTTTGTTGTTGGCATTCTCAAGCACTTTTGCCAGGTAAGGGAGCAAGGAGATCGGTCGATACTTTTTGAGGTCGCAGGGGTCGGCGGAGGGTTTATTGAAGTGGTGTCTGACATCTGTGTGTTTCCAACTGTCTGGGAAGGTTTCTGTGGTGATGAAGGTGTTGGGCAAGCTGGGGAGTTCTGTTCTGATTAAGTCCAATCCGAGGTTGAAGAAGTGGGGGGGCAGAGGTTGGTGGCCGTCCGAGTGGATAGAAGACATGATAGCTGTGGTGGTCCCGGTGGTGGGCGGAGCCCAGGAGGTGATGCTTGGCTGGTGTTCATTGGCTGCTTGAGGTCGTTGATTTTGAGGGTGGTGGGTCGGGGTCCAAATTGTTGTAGATGGTGGCAATCTTGCTGTGGCAGTAGTCTGAGAGGGTGTCACACAGTTCTTGGGGGGTGGCTAGTTTTGTCTGTGGCTGTCAGGTTAGATCATTCCTAGACTATTTTGGAGAGTTCTTTAGTGTGATTGGCCAAGGTGTTGATCCAGGCAGTGATGGCTGCTTTCTTGCCTTTATTGATGTGTGAATGAAAGTTGCCATGGGCTGTTTTGTGGGTGTCTGTGTTGGCGGGGTTCTTTATGAAGCGCCGTTGCTTTTCTAGTTGGTTACAATTGTGATTAGTGGTCCTGAGCTCTGGGGTGCACCAGCTGGCTTGTTTTGAGGATTTGTTAGTTTTAGCGGGGCGACTGTCAGTGCAGTTGGTGATCCAGGCAGAGAAGCTCTGGAGGCTTTGGGTTGGGTGGTGGTAGGGCTTGTCTCCATTGCATTTTGGTGACATTACTCCTGCCTCTTATCATGGTCTTTGGGTAGTCTGTAGTTGGAAGTTGATGTGTTCCATGAGGGGCATGGGATCATCATTGATGATGGGGCATCTGATGGTTTCCCTGAAGTTGATGGCGATGCCTCCCCCTTATTTGTTGGTGTGGTCTCAGTGTATCATCTTATAACCATCGGGAGTGGTGATGGTGATGTTGGGGTTCGAGGATGGATTGAGCCACATTTCGGTGATGAAGGCAACATCTGTGGAGAAAGAGCAGGTGGTGTCCCAGATATCGGTAGCATTTTTACAGAGGGAGCGGGCTTTCAGCAGGATACATTGAAGTGAATCCTGGTTATCCATGGTCTTCTGGTCAGGCGTGGAATAGGATCCTTCCTAGATTGTGTTGTAGGAGAAGTGGCAGTGTCAGCAAGTGAAAGGTCTTTTGGTTGATCATGGAGTGGCGGTGAAGAAGCTATCATTTTGGTGTCAGACTTCTAGGAGTTCCTTGGTAGTGTATTGTGGGTAGTGTGTGGGCCAGGGGTTCTGGCACTGGGCGCGGTCCAGGTACAGATGAGCACACACAGGCTTGCCTTTGGCGCAACAGTGGCACAGTCACACAGTGGCTGCCATTAGAAGCCATGGCAGGTGGAAGGGGCTAGTAGGGAGGTGGGAGGGTGGGGATCGAGAAAGGGCAGGAGAGGGAAAATGGCAAGAAGGAGCAGTGACTGCAAACAAGTTGCCCATAGGTACAATAAAGCACAAAAAAACTAAAGATAATGGTGCAACTGAAACAAAATATGGGGCACAAGAGAAAAAAAGTATATGGCAAAAATAAAATGAAAAGGGGCACACATGGAAGCTGTGAGTCCAGGGATGTCAGGCATGCAGCAGTCCCTGGGACCGAGCTGGCATCCTCAGGCTGAGAGCGATAAGCAGGATCTTGAGGATGTAAGGCTGATGGCAGAAGTGGCTGGAGAGCAGTGCACAGGACCAGGAGGTTTGTGGCTGCTCACTAGGCTGTGCAAATGGTGCCATTCATAGTCCTGGGAGGTGGGAGGGGCTGGAGGGAGGTAGGAGGGCGGGGATCAAGAAAGGGCGGGGGGTGGAGGAGCTTCGCCGGCGACCAAGATGGCCGCGTGAGCTCGGAGCTCCGAAGACCTCCCGATCCTCCGCAATAATCCTGCTACCCATCCTGTCCCACGATTGTGGGAATCGACTGCTAAGCCGGTCCTGAGGCGGCACCCGCTTTCGGATTGAAAATCGGACATTCCTGGACTTAGTTAGCTCGACGGACCCCGGAGGCTCCGCCCGCGTCACTGGCTATCGTCGAGGGGTACAGCGGTGTCCCCGCACGGAGCCTCCCTGCCTGCACTTTGTCTCCCCGGCAAGTGCCTCTGATATTTGGACGCCACTGCTACGCGGCCTCAGTAACGGACCTTGGCAACACCATTGCGCACATTGCGCACACTTCACGTGGCTTCTTCACCCCTGTTGACCGCCCTGCCCGGGAGTGCCAACATGGCGGGCAGGGGAGACTTGGACAAAGGAAAGTCTCAGCGGATCAGCAGAAAACCGTCCCAGTCCCAATCCACCATTCCGGAGCGATTTTCCCAGTCTAAGGGATCACCGGGACTGGCGGGCCGCACTAAAGACCCAAGAAGGGATGAATCACCGGACGACTCCGAAATAACACTTCGAGACGTCATGGGCGCGATAACGGGGGTGAAGACGGAGATGCACACTCTCCACGAGGCGCTGTCCAGCAAGGTTGACTCCCTGAAGATTGAGTTAAACCTCATCAGGACCGACCTCAGGAAAACTAATGACCGGGTGAAATCGCTGGACCTCAAGACATCAAGCCTGGTCACTGATGTGTCCGATATTCAGACAGAGGTGCGTGACCTGAAGATGGCGAATGGACTGCTGGCGCGCCGACTGGACGAATTCGAAGGTCGTGCACGGCGCCAAAACGTCCGCATCACTGGGGTACCGGAGAAGGCCGAGGAAGACTCGACTGAACTCTTTGTGGAGGACCTGGTGGTTAAGAACTTGGCGCCGGGGGGCCTGAGTAAGTTCTTTTCGGTGGAAAGGGCCCACAGGGTACCGGGTGGGCCGCCGAAGTCGGGCGCTTCCCCTCGCCCTATCATCGCAAGGCTCTTCAACTATAGGGACAGAGACGCTATCCTGCAGGCATCGAGGACCGCGGGCCCCTCTGCTTCCAGAACTCGGATGTGAACTTTTTCCCGGACTTTACTCAGGCAGTACAGAAAAAGCGCCAGAGCTTTGCGGGAGTGAAACAAAGACTAAGGGAGATGGGCCTGCGTTACTCCATGCTTTATCCTGCCAAACTCCGCATCGAACGTGACCACCGGACTTTGTTTTTCGATTTCCCGGATGAGGTTGGACACTGGCTTGATACCCTGCCCCAAGAATGACATGAACCGGCTGACCAGACGGAGGAGACCACCGGAGGCGCGGAAGCACAGGAATGATTGTTTAGTCACTTGACTTTCTGAGAGCTGGGTTGCCGCAAGGGGCATCGACTTAAGACACTGCTGCTATCGGTCTGACTCGTTTTGTCAATAATATGGAGGATGACGGGGGGGATAGGATGTCTCCTTTCTCCTCTGTGGGCTTCTTGTAGATTAGTTAAGGGGTGACAGGCACACTGCTAGTTGGGGTGGATTATAGTCTAATGCAGGGGTGCAGGGTGGTTGGTAGTTGGGGTGTGTTTTTTCTATTTCTTTCCTTGTTTTATTCTCTGTGCTGGCTGAGGATTCATTGGACTGGTATGCTATCATTGTGGGCGCCATTGCGGGGGGGGGGAGGGGGCGGAACGTCCTTGATGAAGGGGGTAAATCTCTTAATTTGCTGAGTTGGAACGTGAACGGGTTGGGGGACCGCATTAAAAGGGGGATTGTTTTGCAAATGCTCAAGCGCTGTTCGCCGGATGTAGTTTTCCTGCAAGAGACCCATCTAGTGGGACACGCTTGTAAAGCTTTGAATAGACGCGGGTTTAAAATGGTGGCACATTCGGGGTTCTCTTCGGGATCTAGAGGGGTGGGCATCATGGTGCGCATGTCCCTCCCGTTGGAGGTGGAGTCTGTGCTTGTGGATGAGAGGGGCAGGTATGTGGCCGTGGTGGGCAAATGGGAGGGCTGCACGCTAGTTTTGGTTTCGGTTTATGTTCCCCCGGGGCTGCAGGAGACTACTTTCAGGGATCTGGGTGGCGCCATTTTAGGTCTCCCCGAGGGACTGTTACTCGTGGGTGGTGACTTTAATTCCGTAGTCTCGGGGGACTTGGACCGCTTCCCATCCAGAGACTTGCGTCCTTCTCAGTCCTGGCTACCTGATTTCCTGAGCTCCATGGGGATGGTTGATTGCTGGCGATTGTTACACCCCACCCAGCGACAGTACACCTTCCTCTCGGGTGCCCACGGCAGCCTTTCTCGAATAGACTACGTTCTCACCCCGGCTGCCCAGGCGCAGGCTGTTTCCACGGCGCGTCTTTTGGCTAGGGGCATTTCGGATCATTCCCCAGTTTGGGTCTCTTTCGACTTCCAGATACCCGCGACCTCGCGGGTGGCTCCCATTAATCCATGGTACTTTCGCGATCCGAAGACCCGGGCGCTCCTGGCTAAAGCTATGGATCGGTACTTTGCCGAGAATACTGGCTCTGTTGACTCCGCCGTCTCCCTTTGGGAGGCCTTTAAAACCGTGCTTCGCGGCGAGGCCTTCTCCCTGATCGCGGAGGCCCGCCGTCGGCGGGATGAAGACGTGGTGCGGCTGGAGTCTGACATCGCTGACTTGAACTCCCAACTGGAACTGGGTCCATCTCCCGAACTATTGCACGCTCTCTCCCTCAAACAGTCTGAACTCCGGGCGACTGCCACTGACGCGGCGAAGGCCTTGAGCAGGGAACAACAGGGCAGGATATATGACTCGGGTGACAAGGCGGGCAAGCTCTTGGCATGGCTTGATAGAAGGGAGCTCGCGTCCCGGGTGGTCCCAGAGTTAGTGGGTGTGGACGGCCTGTCTCTAACGGACCCGGCGGCCATAGTTGGGTCCTTTGCAGAATATTTTGAAGAGGTCTATACCTCCGCGAATCCTCTCCCGGTGTCTGCTTCGGCTTCCCTTCTGGAAGACATCGACCTTCCCTGCCTCTCAGATCTCGAGCGAGAAGACATGGATCGGGACTTGACCGTTGACGAGGTGGCTTTGGCGATCCGGTCGTTGCGCTCTGGCAAAGCGCCGGGGCCCAACGGCATTCCGGTTGAGCTTTATAAACTCAAGGCTGACACACTCGCCGCTCCCTTGCGGAATATGTTCCTTGAGGCCCGCGAGGCCGGAGAACTCCCCCTCGACCAACGACTCGCCACCATTGTGGTGATACACAAGGAGGGGAAACCGCGTGACCTTTGCCGGTCTTACCGACCCATCTCACTTTTGAACGCCGAACCCAAGATTCTGGCCGAGTTGTTGGCCAACCGGCTGGTGGGAGTGATCTCGGACCTGGTTCACCCGGACCAGTCTGGCTTTATACCGCACCGGAATACGGCGCTCAACTTGAGACGGCTTCACGCGGTCATGGCACGTGCTCACCTGCTTAGTGAACCCGCAGTTCTCGCCTCGCTTGACGCCACAATGGCCTTCGACTCGTTGGAGTGGAACTATCTATGGGCAGTCCTGGCCAAGTTGGGGTTTGGACCCGCTTACATCGGCTGGGTCCGACTCCTGTACTCTGCCCCGCTGGCTAACGTGGCTGTTAATGGTCGGTTGTCGGCCTCCTTCGCGTTGCACAGGGGCACTAGACAGGGATGTCCGCTTTCGCCGCTCCTGTTCGCCCTGGCGCTTGAGCCATTGGCGGCTTGGGTCAGGACGCACCCCGATATCACCGGGATAACGTGGTCTCCAGGTTTCGAGGACCGGGTGTCGCTTTACGCGGACGACATCCTATTGTATCTTACCTCTCCCTGCCGCTCGCTCATAGTAGTCTTTGACCTGTTGGGAACCTTTGGGGCCCACTCGGGCCTGGTAATCAATTGGTCCAAGTCCTCACTATACACGTTGTGTGGAGACACTCCGCGCCTCCCCCGTGGGTGCACAATACAGATAGCCCAGCAGGGCTTTCGGTACTTGGGCATTTACGTGTCGCGGGACTCCCGAGCCCGATATTCGCACAACCTGCTTCCGCCTCTGGTGCGGTTGCGCCGAGACGTTGAGGGTTGGAAAAAGCTACCGATCTCCCTGATGGGCAGGGCTGCGCTGTTCAAAATGATGGCGTTGCCACGCTTCCTTTATGCCCTGCAGAATACCCAGGACCCCGGGCCGGCTAAATATTTCGGAGAGATAGAATCCCTGCAGCGAGCGTTGTTGTGGGACGGTAGACCACGGATCTCGTTGGTCAAGCTGACCATACCATGCTATGATGGGGGAATCGCCTTGCCCGATGTGCGGCGCTACTTCTGGGCGTCCCAGCTCGCGGCAATCAACCACGGCCTCTACGGCCCGGCGACCAACCCGGGCTACGCCATGGATCGGTGGCTCGTGGGTGACGGGAACTATTACAGGGCATTATACTCCAGGTCTCTGGATCGGAAGCTGACGGGCCCCACTAAGACGATGGTACATTTATGGCGGGCAGTCACTAAAACCTTGGGCTGGCAAGATAGGGTTACCATGGCCACCCCACTGTATGACTCAGACATATTGGGGAAGCTGTGGCATACCAAGGGTTTCGATAGGTGGGACTCCATTGGAATATCTAAGGTTGGCGACATGGTGGCTGGGGGAAGGATCAAGTCGTTTGAGGCGTTGCAGTCTGAGTTCCAACTGGCGGTGACGGAATACTTCCGACACGCCCAGCTTAGCCATGCCCTCTCTCCCCACGTATCGGAAGGGGAGGCGATCCCCGAGGCATCACCCCTGGAGGACCGGGTGCTGGACGGCCACATGCCGGACAGCGCTATCTCCCTAACATACAAGAAGCTCATTAATGTGAGGGTTGATTTGCTTGGGCGATTGAGAGAGCTCTGGGTGAATGATGGCATAGAGGTGGACGACGAGGAGTGGCAGTCGGCGGTCTCCTCCCCTAGGGAGGTGGCCATATCGGCACGGCTCCGCCTTGTTCAGCTGAAGATATTGCACAGAGTGTATGTCACTGGCCCCAGACTTATACATATGGGGCTTTCACTGGACGGTACGTGCCGGAGAGGATGTGGTATGCTTGCGACTTTCATGCACATTATATGGGAATGTCCTGGGGTTGCCCGGTATTGGGAGCGTGTGCATGATGTGATGGAGGATGTGACTGGTGTGGCCCTACCAGCAGAGGCCCGGCGATGCCTCCTCAATATTTGGGGCCCGAATGACTACAGTGTTGCCCAGACCCGCTGGGTCACCTTGGGCAACATGGTGGCCAAAAGAGACATCGCTCAGAAGTGGGGTGCGCCTGCGCCTCCCTCGCTCAGCTTATGGGAAACCAATATGGACTGGTGCATGCTGCGTGAGAAGACGGTGTATGTGGCCAGGGGCAAACCTAGAATGTGGAGGTCTGTGTGGGGAGCTTGGAACTCCTATAGAGGCGATATTTGTGACCCCCCTGTAGAGGTAGACTCAGATGCCCAACTGGTTCCGTAATGCCCCTTACCCGTGGTTCCAAACTGGTTATCCTGGTGTGATGCTCCCCACATGATTCTTGTTGATGTTATTACTGCGTGCTGCCTAGGGTGTGCGGCCCTCGACCTCCTTCCGCTGCACAAGTCCACTGCCTCTGTATCGTCCTCAGCCTACCTTCTTCCTCTCTCTCTTCCTTTCTTGCTTTATGCACACTTCTTTTCCTAGCCCTTGAGGCTTTCTTATCCCTTGGTTTATTTAATTCTAAGTTCAGCACTATTTGAAAATTAAACCTGATTGCTTCTGTATACAGTATTGTACACGAATTTACCTGCTACCTCAATGCTGCCTGGCCTCCGGGATGTATGGCTGAATAGCGGTGTACTTTTTCTACAAATAAAGGTTTTCCAAAAAAAAAAAAAAGAAAGGGCGGGGGCAGGAAAACGGCAGGAATTGAAGAGGGCGGGGACTTCAAGCTAGTCCCCCGGGCACCCTTAGGCGCAGTAAGGAATAAAATAAACTAAAGATTATGGCACAACTGAAATAAAATAAGGGGCACAAGTGTAAAAAAGAATATGGCACAAATAAAATTAAAAGGGGCACACATGGAAGTGGTGAGGACGGGGATATCAGGGATGTCAGATGGGCTGCAGTCCCTGGGATCGAACCAACATCCTTAGTCTGAGGGCAATAGGCAGGCTGTTGAGGCTGTAAGGCTGACGGCAGGATTGGCTGGAGAGCGGCTCACTGGACCAGGAGGTTCAGGGATAGATAGCCAGTGGAGACACTTTACAATGGGAACTGTTGCTTGAGCATAACCATTAATACTGCATCATTCTGAAGAAGTTGGAGACAATGCATGGGTGTTTTCGAGATGCCTGGGTAAAGTGTATTGCAATAGTAAACCATTGAACCTATGAGGACAGTTATAGCACAACCTTTACCCATCAATGTCAAATAAAGTGGGACCTTGCACAAGTTCCTCATTTGGAATTTGCAGGATGGGAGGAATATAGAGACATTTGAAGACCTGTACCAATTTCCACTCTAAGCTTTTTACCTTTTTAAGAGGCCCAGAGTATGATATCAAAGGCTTGCTCTCCAACCTTCTACCAAAACCAAATTAGTTCCTGCTTTCAGCTTTAGACAGTGGGTCTCTGTCATTTTTACTCTGAATGGATGCTGTAGCTTCAGTCTTCTGGATCAATGTCTTGGGAAATGAAATACAGAATGGAATACAGGTTGCAATGTTGGAGCTTATAGTCCCCCATGTTGCAAAAAGTAAGCTTAAAAGGCAGCTCAGTAACATCAAAAGAGGTGGAAACTGAAATCAGTGGAAGGTTGAACTCTAAGAAACCTACATTTACTAGAAGATGATGAAAAGAATCATCTTAAAGTGGCTTTTTAAGAATGAATAGAGAGAATTGAGGAAAACCAGCTATGTGTAGCTTGACTCATGTTGAATCCTCGATCTGTTCTAAAACCTTTACAATGGTCTGTGGGAAGGGTAGAAAAAGGGCTCCTTGCCCAATTTTCTTGGACAACAAGAGAATTGAAAACACAGATACTTTCTCTTATTTAGGGGTACATTTTCATAGAGGGAGCTCTTGGCAAACAGCGGTTAATGCTAGGAAACCGGCATTTTTGCGCTCTATTGGTGCCTTGAGAAATGTTTCCACTAAACTGGGGGGGAAGCCAGCTAAAGACCTAATTTATATTTATTAAAGCCATGTGCGTTTCAACTGCTACCAAGGTGCTGGCATTTGGGGCATCGAACACGTACTGGGGATACAAAGTTGTGAAAATCAGTTCCTAGCCTACTTATTGGGGGTATCTAAAACTACATCCTCGTACATGTTGCACATAGAAGCGGGCCTTTCCCATATAACAGACTCTATAAGGATTTCCCCAATTCCTCTTTGGCACAAGGTCTGGGTTACCACAAAAACTTCCTTAAATAGGGATTTAATAACTGACTGCCTATCGCTTGATGGGGTGTCCAAAATCAAATGGCTATGCTATGTAAGAAACATGTTTAAGGAGTTAGGCTAGCCGGAATTTTTTGCAAAACCAAGTACAATGGAGAAGGTATCAAGAAGTCTAATTAAAAAGACGGCTCTGCACCACCTTGTTACCTCTAGGTGGAATGTAGAAAAAGAAAAACAAACCATCATTAGATATCAGCAAATCACCTCCCATGAAGGGCTACAATAATATCTAATACTAGTGAACAGCCCTTATGCCCGCTCGCTGCTTACTCGTTTTAGGCTAGGCATTTTCTTTCGACTTGTCACATTCCCCCAATGTAACACATGGTCCATGTCAAATACTGTATGTCCCTGCGATGATACTTCGTATCAATCTGACATTCACTGTGTCCTATTCTGTAAATTCTATCAGGCACCACGCAGGGCATACCTATTACCCATCTTAAGGACATGAGGGATTCAAACTTGTAAGTTAGCTTTTTTCAAATTGCAACGGCTGGAAGAAGATAATGTTATACACGCACTGAATTGCTTCCTAAAACTTGTAGTAAAGTTCCGTAATTCAATGAATCGATCAAAACATTTTTCATGCATTTTTTCTGGGTAATATTAATCACCTTGATTTAGGATATGTTTATTATATGTACGACTTTTTGTATTAATTGTTTTTAACCTGTGTGCTTTTATGATTTGTATTACTAAATCGAATAAAGCAAGATTGATTCTTGATTCTTGATTCTCTGTTTATGTCTGTGCAGCAGGCAGCCATTAGTAAAAGATTCAAATGCCACTATGTTTCTCGTTATGAATGGTCCATTACTCCAATTGAGACCAGTAATGGGGTCCGTATTTTCTCTAGATAAGGGAACAGAGACAGCGTTACTAGACATCACTGATATCATCCACATTCCTCTGGCTCTATTGGTGTTAAAGAATCTGTCTGCAATAATTGAAATCATGGACCTCAATACTAAGGGTGGGCGGCCAGCTACGCTCCGTGCACGGAGTGTGCGTAGTGCCGCCTACTCCGCATTTTGCGGAGCGGGCGTAGCCAGGCGGCACTACGCACGCTCCGCAGACGGAGCGTAGCTGGCCGCCACCCGCCTCCCTCCCGCCCTCCCTAAATACTTTCAATTAAAGGAGTCAAATAATTAAAACGCACTTACCTTGCCCGCCGCTGCCCGCCGCGTCCCCGGGGCTCGCTATCTTCCGTCTTCCGTCTTCTTTACTAATGCGCATGCACGGGCGGCCGCGCATGCGCATTTTCTCGTGATAAATGCGCATGCGCGGCCGCCCGCGCATGCGCATTAGTAAAGAAGACGGAAGGAAGATAGCGAGCCCCGGGGACGCGGCGGGCAGCAGCGGGCACGGTAAGTGCGTTTTAATTATTTGACTCCTTTAATTGAAAGTATTTAGGGAGGGCGGGTGGTGGGGCTGGCGGCCAGTGGTGTTTGCGTAGTGGGGCTACGCGGAGTGCGGAGGTGGGCGTAGTTTCTCGCCCACTTCGTGTAGCTCCGCGAAGCCCCACTCCGCCAACTCCGCCCAGGGTTACTCAATACCCTAATACATGGACTAAAAGTAGTATCAGGCATTTCAAGACCAAGAATTAAAATGGTTTCAGTTGTTTCTATTAAATCAAAAGGGACACTCTTCCATGTAGAGGATGTAAGGTGTCACCTAGTCAAAAAAGAGGAAAGATATAGGGTAGGAATGATTCAGAGGAGAGTGGAAAAGAGAGAGGCAGAGGTTCATTCCCGGTATCAAGGATCCAATCCCGAAGTGGAGGGCCAAGTCTGGGCTCCTAGTTGCCCTCACACACCCCAAAGGATGTCATGCTTCATCATCGGGCTTTTTCTCCTCGTCGGGCCGGCGCTGCAATGCCCGATGGGCCCCCGAAGGGTCACTTTAATGCAAATCTTTTAAGAGAAAAGGCATTTGGTGAGTGCGGGTGTGTGGGGTGGATCCGGTGAAAAAAGTGGTGAGGTGTGTGCAGGTGTAGATAAAATTACCTAGGGGTATCCACTGGTGGACTTTTTAATAGTTTGGTGCCCCTGGTAGGTTAAAAACCAGTAGGTTGGTGAGTCACAATGAGGCCTAATGTGCCCGTGTAACTTAACAAAAGGTCGACATGTTTCAGGCCTTAGTAGTCTGAATGATCAATGGCGTTTCTTCAGGACCTAACTGATGCGGTGATTGTGCACGACACAAAAGAAAGGGGTTCCAGAATAGTGATGGTAACTCACATGGGTGAGAGGTGGCTTGGGGTAGGCCGCAGGGCAAATGTCCCTATAATGTGGTTGTAATCTCAATTCGTAGATATGTCCAAGCAAGTAAGGTAGCCTTACAAGACAGGGGAGCAGTCTCCCTCGGCTAGTCAGCACTGGATGCCCGCGCCCTATTTGGGTTGCGTCGGGTGCCGGCTCCTAAGCACCTACCCTCTCCCAGCGACTGCCAGTTGTTTCTAAACAGTGGTTCACCACAGTCAGGTAGGGCTCATTCCAATTAGTAATTGGCAAAGTTGAGCATGTGATTCAACAAAGTTTCTATTCTTCTCAAGTTTATTCAATATCTTTATATGTTTGCTTTTAACATGGACTACAGCGATTAATTTGAGCCAATGGTTGCGGGTGGATCCCACCAGCACTCATATTTGGGGACCGGCACTTATTTTTCTGCATCAAACATTTACTGAGTGCACTAGAGAGAAAAACACATAAAGGTTAAACAAGGAGTAAGAAAAAGACAGAAAAACAATCAAACAGGAAGGCAGGCACCTGAAAGAGGGAGATAAAGGGGCAAGACTGTTTAGTAGTGGATTAAAGTGGCATGAGTTGAATTCAAGGCTATGCAGTCTTGGTATTCGGCATGCTGACATTTAATAATTTCCTAAGCTGAGCATTGGGCACCTGCACTCGTGTTTATTTTATACTAATTAGGCACTACCCTTTGTGCAGTTGGGCAAAGATTCATGATTACGCCTGAGGCAACGCTTAACCCAATCCCCGCCCCCGCCAGTGCTGTAGATAGTTCAGCAATGTCTGCCTGCTGTTCCACAACTCTACAGATGATACCCAGATAGTGGTGGATCTGTGTACATCTGCTAACTAACTTGGAAGTCACTAACGTGTTGCTAAGAGATGAGCAACTGAATGAATTTTCATCTAATCCAATGTAACATCTAAATAAAGAGTTTGAGATGTCGGGCCACTCTATTTGCCATCTTTAGTCTCTGACTATTCTATCCTCCTTGCTAAGACAATCACTAAAGCGACTAGTGGAATTGAACACTCTAGGACTGAGTCCTGAGTACGGAACTTTAGCCAACTCAGTCAATAGCATATTTTTCACTGTTCCTGCTCTGAGGAAAAGAATTCAGTTGATCCCAGTGTGCTGTGAGTTATTTCAATGGTTCCTTAGCTAAATTTAGACAGGAATAGGACCTCTCTTTGTAACTTGGTAGCATCAGAAGTCTGCTGAACAAATTGCAGGTAGCACAAAATGAGGACATTTGGTTGTAATCAGGAAGGATAGTTATGTAACAAAAGAGAGAAAGAAGTTGCACTGGATGTGGGTTAAAGTAGAAAATATAATTCAAATGGGCAGGTTGATAGCATCTGCTGCCTAGGCCCGCTACACTACTTGTAAAAGCTAAAACTCTGCAACAATTTGAATTTTAAGTCCACATGCTCTGTGCTGCTTATGCTAGAACCCAACTACTTGCCACAATGGGTGGAAGATGACTATTTACCCAAGCGATAGATTCGTGTAATGCTATTCCTGTAGCCCTCAGTTACAACCCTCTACCAACACGTTCAAAACAGTCATAGAGTCCATATTGTTTGATTTAATTTAGTACCACTGATAAAAGATAATCAATTTCTAGAGATGCCAGAGTGTAAAGTGATCTTTATAATTATCTTCAGGTCAGCTGATCACTCGATCGATCAATCAGATGCACCCCACTGAAATAAGTGGCCAATACTGATATGCATGTATATTCAACAAAAAAATAACATCGTTGGATAGTAATGGTGTAAGACATCATTTGTCATCACTATACGATCCTTAAACATATGCACTGGTTAAAAGAATAAATCAAACTTTAATGGAGTCGGTAAGGTTGTCACTAAGATCTAATCGTGAGATTAAGTAGAGTAGAAGTTACAGAGCCTGTTGCTTGACCATTTATACTGCAAAAAGGAAACCCTGACTTGAATTGCTGAAGAGATGGAAACCTAATACCAGAATATTCCTGTGTGTTTGGGCCAAGTTTGTACTTGCAGATGACAGATGATAGATGAGAGACAAAGTTGAGTTGAAACAGGAAAATTATGAACTGTGATGCCTCCAGCTGTAATTATCAAAGCGGAAGCTGTCCATCACAGACATCTTTCACTTTACAAATCAGTACCATCTGCTTTGACAGGCCGGTAACCTGTCAATAAAGTGCAACTGTGGGTGCAAGCCATTAATACACAGCACTGCAAATCAGAAGAAGGATAGGGCTGCCCCTGTCACACCTACTCTCCAACTTCCTAATAGCGATGAGCCACAGACTGTGCTCTGTCAATCAGAAACACAATTCTATATCAGCCCTTAGACCATGGTCAATATTTATGGCCAACAGGGCAGTACAGCAAGCCACCTTACTGCTCTGCACTGCATGATAGGGAAAGGGCAGGAATGTGCGTATTTATGTTAATACGGTGTGTTACCGCGTTTCCCCGATTCTTGCACTTTTTTGGCTGCCTAAGTGCAATGCAGACACCGGGTGTAAGGAGGATAGCTTTTGTGCAGGAAGGTGCACCTTCCTGCACAAAAACTTTCCCCTGAGTCTTTCTCCTCTTTCTGTGTGTGCTGCAGAATGAACATACTTCTCCTCGTTACGCCTCACCTGCGGAGGCCTAGGTTGTTGGTGCATTCCCAGGTCTACCACTTCTGGTAAATCTGGGAATGTGTCAAAATCCATGGATGTTGCGTGGGAACACTGATGCACCGCCCATGGAAACGCCTCTGCGGCACAGGATAATGCAAAGCAGCAATTTGCGCTGCGTTGCATTGCACCAGATTTATGAAGCCACTCAAGGCCAGTGAAGGTGGCCTTGCATGGCTTCATAAAACTCATTTTTAATTTGCATTGCTCTTGTGCTACGTTGAGTGGTGCAAGAGCAACGCAAAGGGACTGGTGAATGTGTCCCTATGTATCTTAAATCTACAAAAACAGGTCGTGACATGTACCTAATGCTCACGTTTGATCTGATCAAATTGTGTGAAAATGTCTCTGCTCCTCGTTCTTAGTGTTATTGATAAAGTGGTATATTTGCATTTAAAGAGGACATTTGTAACTAACAGTAGAAGAGTGCCCTTATCTTTAAAGCGTTAATGCCCTCCATCCCGCGAACAGAAACCTGCCTCGGATTCCCATTGATCCATCTCGAATCAATGCTTTTAAGAATCTTAGACACATTTTGCTTGAGAGCCAAAGCATGCATTTTATGTTTTGACATGCTATTATTGATTGCGATGGAGAGAGCAGCGCCCCCCACCTGACTGTCTTCGCATTCCCAGTCTGACAGTGTCTGGTAGCACAACGTCCTTAATGGCTCAGCTCCTGTTTTCGCGGCTTGTTGCCTCCCCGCTTTATCCTCCCAGCCCTCCGCGTGGTGCTTTTCTCAGTTTTTATCCCAGTAATCAATACTGCGCTGAAACCTCCTGCTGTTTGCCGTCACTCATATTTGGCACCGGTATAAATTATGCATAGGCCTCCCTCAACCCATATACAATTTCTATTGCATTTGTCAATTGCTAATCAATAGCATGTGCTCTGTATCCTCAAAGACTCAAGCGATTTCTTTCTTTGCTTTTCATTAATATATTTTTTCACTCAGGCAAAGGAGAACGGAAAGGCCTCTAATTGAAAGCATTAAGCTGTGTGATTCAAGTGCAGAGAGATACAGTATACCTTGCAGGGCCATTAGCATGGAGCCTGCAACTAACAAAATAATATGCAGCTTCAGTCTCCTTGCTACCACCTACATGTGTATCCCAGGCAGTGCTTTATCATCTCTGTGCTTACCTGTGACCCCTTTCAACCTCCACTGAGCATGCAGCGCACAGCGGTGCACTGTTTGAACTTTCTGAGCTAATGCCATCTGACATTTAATTCAACCTTAAAGAAATCTCAACAAACCCAGTCACTTAAAGTCATATTTCCAATGTCCATTTAAGGGAGGGTATTGGCGTTCTTTGCAAAATGTCATGTTATGTTGATGTCTCTTCAGTTCATGACTAAATACTTTTATCAGGCGCAGTATTTATTCTGTACAATATAGAAAAACTTGCTTTTTAAAAGACAGAACAACAATATAGGAAAACATGTTTTTTTAAAAGACAGAACAGTGCACGTTGTGTTGCTCACCCTTTAAGTGGTAGTTCTATTTTGAATGTCGGCAGTGAGACAAGTAGGGCATTGTACTAAGAGAAGCAAGCTTAGAAGATAAGATAACAAAAATGAGATGTGATGAGTGAATGTGTTATGAATCCTGCTTTTCAAAAGGATTAAAGTGCAAGAAGTGTTGCATTCGATTTGAGACTAAATTTAAAGATTTGGAAAATTGACGTATCAATTTAAGGCTAATGGTACTAAACTAGGTATCTTTTATTACAAAATAAACCTTTACAGAAATGCATACATGTTCGTTATCAGGTTGCATGATGGATGATAAATAGAAGCCTCCAAGTTGTGTTTGTAAAGGTTCTTGTACGTGATTTATCCGTATTTGCCAATATTTTCTTTACCTCATGAAAAGGTATTATGTGATTTGTATTCAAGCTGATTTATACTTTGTGCATACTTTACTGAATGCTTTAATTGATTGGAGTAATGTGTATTTCACATTCGCACTTTGTTGATTGAAATCAATGAGGTTACGATTTTTGTAAAGTGATTTATGTAAAGGAGTTATTTTATTGAATGCTAGACCTTAAGGTGCTCGTTACCCAACATATTTCTGTGTGTCTTGTATGTGACAGACACACGTGCACACGCACACACACACACACTCTAAAAAGTGATTACTGGGAAATTATAGTTCTCTGCAAAAGTCACATAATAACATAACTTGCTAAAAAAAGTCTTTGAAGATGGAATAGTAGAATAGATGTTTATGATTATAAACCAACATATTAAAATACTGAAATTCACTTACTATGGGTAGTGACGCAGCACTAACTCCTCCAAAGCACTTCTCATGATCTCAAATGTGACATCCCAGAGCACATCACAATTCAAAACAGCAACAAAAAAAACTGATATATCCACATGTGCCTACTTCATGCAATGAAGGCCTCACAGGACATGGCCTGTGTCCTTTCCCTCAGTGTTCTCTCTGAATCCTGGGCCTGCATCCATACCCTATGCCCACCACATACAAGGACATAGGTTACAGATGTCTTTGGCTATAGTCATCCGTTGTATTTATAATGCATATGCCTTGACTGCAAGTTTTAGTGTAAAAAAACGCTAAACTCATACATTCAGTAAATACTGATTCCACTTGGTTCAGCAAATAACATCTGTTAAATAACACTGATTATGAGTACTTACAACAGGTGATAAATACCAAATAATTTGTTTTTACCAGGTGTGTTAAGTGTTGCATCCGATAAATAACACATGAACAAAACAGCAGCAAGTGGCCATTTTCAGGCATTTGAAATTGCCGGAGTGAGAAAATGAAATTATAGAGATCAAGTACAGACAGAGCAACACATGTAAGGACCTCAGGGCACCACCCAAACCACACCAACAACTTCTTCTAATGTGGTAGAGCACAGGCATTCATTTTGGGTGGACAAAGCACCTTACAACAAGAAAAACAAAATCCATTGTCATCTTCTGATCTCACTCAGTCATCCTAAGTAGAAACAAGGCAAATTCTTCCATAATGGACCACAGTAAGGTAAGCAAATACAAGTTAATTAATCCTGAGCTGGAGGTCCTTGCCAAGGAGGTGGTAAGACAGCATGACCATATAATGTGCCATCTTAGGTAGAGAATGCCACCAAAAGTAACGAAGAACATGCTTATGTAAGGAGATAAGAGAAAGAATCAATACTGTACCAGCATATTAACATGATGTTGAGAACAATAAAAACTGATTTTAAAGTTTGAAATGCTAAGTACCTTAGAGAGTTGTAACACCCAAGCATGATAGCATGGCTACTGGTGTTTTTTCTCCACCACAGCACTACCTCAAGCTGTGGTAATAAAAAAGATGACCATCCTCAACATGTCTGAAGTGGAAGATATGAAAGAAGCCCTTGAGGTTAGAGAAATCCAATGTGATAGACGTGAGAGTTGCAATTGTGGCACCTGTGGCTACTACAAAGTTGAGATGTCTGAGAATCATGTAAGTAGAGCAAACTTTGACAGTGTACCCTGCAAGAGCCTAACACATGACCTGCTATCCCTAATTAATATACATAAGGTGGGTGTTCCCCATTAGTTATGTGTGCACACTGTTAATGCACCCACTGCCACCGTGCAATCCAATACAGGATTATAACAATTCCCCAAAAATCGCAAACGTGCACCACTTAGCAACAAGACAAAACAGACACATAACAAATTATCAAGTCCGTGTCCATACTGTTTTTCTTCAAATCTCTTCTTTTATTCAAAATATTTTCAAAAGCCACAACCGACGCGTATCGTCCAGAAATGGACTTCTTCAGGGCATAGAGACAAAAAACGGACACTTCTGAGAAGAATCATCATCAGTGTGTCCGTGGTAGGTAAGTGTTACAAGCAAAGTCTCAGTGCCTTGATAGTTAGGTACTCATACTTCACTATATTAGGGGATTTTAACCTTCACTTAGAAGCAGATAACTCCCCAACTACCAACAACTTTATAGAAACAATAGAAACGTTAGGACTTAAGCAGATGATAACAACCTCAACACATAAGGTTCGGTATACTCTGGATGAAATTTGTACTAATTCCAACAAGCTCACAGTGGACGCTTCGGCTACACTAACCTGGTCTGACCACAAGCTCATCCCTTTCGGGATTGGAGGTACCACCATATATACAAGGAAAAAAAATTCTGATCCGGTGGTGGGGTTTATAGGGGTAAAGAGTGAGAAGTAATTTATTTTTAATTAATTAATAATTAGTTGTTAATTAATATTATTTCATTAATTGAAAGTTAAATATGGGAATTGAATAAGTAATTTTAGGTTTGGGTTGTTGGGTTTATAGGGGTAAAGGATTGCAAGTTAATTAATTTTTATGTGTTTTAATTAATAATAATTATTTAATTCATAATTAATTATTTTAATTATGGAAGTACATTTCATTTTTAGTTTTGATATGGGTTGTGAATTGCGGGGTGTTATAGGGTAAGATGTAAATAAATTGAAAGTATGTAATAAAGTTTTTTTTAATAAATAATTTGCTACTAAAAATATTTCTTTGTTTGAAAAATATTTTTATATTTTATTTACTATAATATTTGTAGGTAATATTGATATGTATTTAACATTATATTATGTTTTTATTTTTTAATCAATAATATTAAATATATTTCTATTTAAAAATTTTAAATATTTCTATATTGTTTTTAATTATTTTGTTTTTTAAACATCTTTTATTGTTGATTTAATTTTGAATTGACTGTAGGGTGAAAAGTAATTTTTATCCTTCCACAATCCAACACTTTTCCTACTGTTTTACTCACTGGATTTGGAATAGTAATATGTACCCCTTAGCTCTCCAACACTTTCCCTGCTGTTGCACTTATTGGAGTGGGAATAGTAAATGTGTATCCCTCCTCTATCCAACACTTTCTCTACTGTTGAACTCACTGGAGTGGAAATAGTAATTTTTACCCCTCTGCTATCAAACACCTACCCTACTGTTGCACTGACTGGAGTGGGAATAGTAAATGTTATTCCTCTGCCATTCAACACTTTACCTACTGTTGCACCGACTGGAGTGGGAATAGTAATTTTCACACCTCCAATATCCAACACTTTCCCTGCTGTTGCACTGACTGGAGTGGGAATAGTACATTTTATCACTCGTCTATCCAACACTTTCCCTAGTGTTGCAGTCACTGGAGTGGAAATAGTAATTTTTACCCCTCCTCTATCAAACACTTTCCCTACTGTTGCATTGATTAGAGAGTGAAATTTAAGTGTAAATATTTTTAAATAGTGTGATGTTGAATGAATAATAGGCTGTTTTTTAACATAAATGTTAAGTTATTTGTATATGTATATATATGTATTTATGTGTTTATATATATATATATATATATATATATATATATATATATATATATATATATATATATATATATTCACTGAAAAAACCATAGGTTTCACACCAGTTATAGTTAGGAATTTGCATTAAAAAAACCTAATAAATTCACTGAAAAAAACCATAGGTTTCACACCAGTTATAGTTAGCTGGAAATTTTACTGACATAAAACCATTGAAATTCCCACGTTATAGTTAGTTGGACTCACTATAACTTGCGCGTGCAATGCACTGCTGATGACGTCACATATTACATCACTCATGACATGGTCAGTGACATCACTCATGACATCACTGATGACACCATCCAGTGAATGTGTGTCTTTCACCATCATCCACAGGAACACCATCCGCATCACGACCAGCACCGACAACACCCTTACCACCGCCAAACACCTGCATTTCCAGATCCACACCGACCCGAAGAGCACCCTCAGAGGCACCCTGATCTACCGACCTCCGGGACCATGCACCCAATTCAGCGAGGACATCGCCGACTTCGTCAGCCCGCATGCCCTCCCCTCCGCTGACTACATCCTCCTGGGGGACCTCAACTTCCACCTGGAGAACAACAACGACCGCAACACCAGCACCCTGCTCGACAACCTCGCCAATCTTGGACTCAAGCAGCTGGTGTCCACCCCCACCCACCTCGCCAAACACACACTCGACGCAGTCTTCTCATCCAGCACAGACATCGCCTTCAGCCACGCCACAGAGCTTCAATGGACGGACCACAGCTGTGTCCACTTCACCTTCAAAAGAACGACGACCCACCACCACCAGCAACAGGCTGCCCGCAGAAGCTGGAACAAGATCACAGCCGACCAGCTCGCCACCTCCTTGAGCCAGCACCCTCCTGCCAGCTCAGCGAACCCCAGCCAGGCCGCAGACAACCTCACGAAGTGGATCAGCAACTGCGCGGACGAGCTCGCCCCACTGAGGACCCCGCCCAGCAGCCCCGGCAGCAAGAAAGCCCCATGGTTCTCCGACGAACTCAAGAGCTCCAAGAAGAACTGCCGAGCCCTCGAGAAAGTCTGGAGAAGGGAACCAACACCGGACAACAGGACCACCTTCAAGCTTGCCACCCGGGAGCACCACCAGCTGATCCGCGCTGCCAAGAAAACTGCATTCAAGGACCGGCTGGACAACAACGCACACAACTGCAAGGAACTCTTCAACATCGTGAAAGAGCTCTCCAACCCCAGCGCAGGAAACAACGACATCACCCCATCGCAAGACCTCTGCAACTCCCTCGCCTCATACTTCCACAACAAGATCGCGGACATACACAACAGCTTCAGCACTCAACCAACGAACGCCAAGACCGAACCACCGCCCCCCACCACCACCCTCCGCGCCTGGACTCCGATCAGCACCGAAGACACCATCCGCACAATGAACTCCATCCACTCAGGATCTCCGACCGACCCCTGCCCCCACCACGTCTTCAACAAGGCCGACGCTGTCATCGCACCCCACCTGCGAGACATCATCAACACATCCTTCGACACCGCCATCTTCCCTGAGAGCTGGAAGCACGCCGAACTCAGCGCTCTACTCAAGAAACCCACAGCGGATCCCACCGAACTCAAGAATTACCGCCCCATCTCGCTCCTCCCGTTTCCAGCCAAAGTCATCGAGAAGACCGTCAACAAACAGCTGGCCGCCTTCCTTGAGACGAATGGATCCCTCGACCCCTCACAGTCTGGCTTCCGAGCCAACCACAGCACAGAGACCGCCCTCATCGCCGCCACCGAGGACATCCGAGCCCTGATGGACAACGGAGAAACAGTGGCCCTCATCCTCCTAGACCTCTCTGCGGCATTCGACACTGTCTGCCACTGCACCCTAGTACAGCGCCTCAGCAATGTCGGAATCCAGGAGAAGGCTCTGGAATGGATCATCTCCTTCCTCGATGGAAGAACACAGAGAGTCCGCCTACCACCGTACAAGTTAGAGGCCACCGAAGTCATCTGCGGCGTCCCTCAAGGATCCTCACTGAGCCCCACCCTCTTCAACGTCTACATGAGCCCCCTCGCGGCCATCGCACGCCAACACAACCTCAACATAATCTCCTACGCCGACGACACCCAGCTGATCCTCTCCCTGACCAACGACCCCACCGCCGCCAGAGCCAATCTGCACGAAGGAATGAAAGAGGTAGCCGAGTGGATGACGACCAGCCGCCTGAAACTGAACTCAGACAAGACGGAGGTCCTCATCCTTGGCTCTTCGTCCTCCGCCTGGGACGACTCCTGGTGGCCTCCCGCCCTGGGCACCGCACCCAAACCAGCAGACCACGCACGCAACCTGGGCTTCATCCTGGACTCCTCCCTCTTCATGACCAGGCAAGTCAACGCCGTCTCCTCGGCGTGCTTCAACATCCTACGCATGCTACGGAAGATCTTCTGGTGGATCCCCACCGAGACCAGGAAGACCGTCACCCAGGCCCTCGTCACCAGTCGTCTGGACTACGGCAACGCCCTCTACGCCGGTACCACCGCCAAGCTCCAGAAAAGACTCCAGCGGATCCAGAACGCCTCAGCCAGACTCATCCTCGACATCCCACGAACCAGCCACATCTCCGGACATCCCAGAGACCTGCATTGGCTCCCCGTCAACAAAAGAATCACCTTCCGCCTCCTCACCCACGCACACAAAGCCCTACACAACCAAGGCCCGAGCTACCTCAACAACCGAGTCAACTTCTACGCTCCCAAACGCCACCTCCGCTCAGCCAACCACGCCCTCGCCGCCATCCCCCGCATCCGAAGAGCGACAACAGGAGGAAGGTCCTTCTCCTACCTGGCCGCCAAAACCTGGAACTCCCTCCCGACCGATCTGCGCCTGACCCAAGACCACCTCTCCTTCAGGAAGAAGCTGAAGGCCTGGCTGTTCGAGCAGTAACGGCACCCCCCTCCCCCCAGCGCCTTGAGACCCTACGGGTAGGTAGTGCGCTCTATAAATGTCTTGATTGATTGATTGATTGATTTCTGAAAAATAAATATTAGTGAGTAAAGTTTAAATTTTTAAATATATGTATTAGTGTTTCACTTTGTGTATAAGTAGCTGCATGGGTTGGTGAGTAGGTACATGTGTATGTACATGGGTTATTAGATGTTTTATTAGTATCAGTATGAGTGTTTGTATTGTTTAGTGTTGGAATTACTTACAACATTGATGCATGAGTGACTGACTCTTTTTTGTATGTATTTTGAAGACTACATATGTGCAGGACTGTATGATTGAATTGTGTGTATATGTGTATGTTAGTGAGTAAATGACTGTCTCACTAGTGTTTTAAACAGTAACTACATATGTTTTAATCTAGAATATGTGAATATTGATGCATATAAATGAGTATATGTGAGAGTGAGAGATTGTAAGAGTTCCTGTTTAATTAAGTATCTGTTTCGAAAAGTGATTGTTTAAGAGAATAAATATGTGTAATTTTCAATAGAAGTAAGGTGGTAGTGTGTGTATTGCTCTATATGCAAATAAATGGATGTTCAATAGTTTATTTGCATGTGTGAGTATGTGTGTAAGTAACTTTTGGATGACTGTCGGTGTGTAACAGGATGTATAGGTGTATCACTTCATATGATGAGTGAGTATATGTATGAGTGACTATATAGAACTGTTGGTGAATGAGTGGATGTGTATATAGATAGTGGAATTACTGAATAGGTTGTTGTAACTGATATGGGTATCTCAATTTTTAAAAAAAAATTAGTTTCTTTTTTTGAATATGTGTTTCAAGTGTTACATTACAGTGAAAGGAGGTCTGTCACTATGTCACAAGGATGGTGTCATCAGTGATGTCATGAGTGATGTCACTGACCATGTCATGAGTGATGTAATATGTGACATCATCAGCAGTGCATTGCACTCGCAAGTTATAGTGAGTCCAACTAACTATAACGTGGGAATTTCAATGGTTTTATGTCAGTAAAATTTCCAGCTAACTATAACTGTTGTGAAACCTATGTTTTTTCAGTGAATTTATTAGGTTTTTTAAATGCAAATTCATAACTATAACTGGTGTGAAACCTATGGTTTTTTCAGTGAATTTCAAAGGTTTTTTGATGCTAATTCCTAACTATAAATCTCAGTTTATAAGTTAGACTGTTAGCACACTAGTTGTTCTTTAGAACACTCTGGGACATTCTGTCATTGGGCTATATTTGGGCTACATCTGGCTAATATTTTGGCTACATTTGTTTTTTTTGTCTCTGGTGGCCATCTTTGGGCTACATTTGGCTACATTGGGCTACATTTGGGCTCTAACATATATATAACCCAATGTAGCCCAATATATATTTTTTCAAAGTTAACTTTCGTTAAAACCACTTGAGCATATATCTTGAGACATAGCAAAGGCACATTGGGCTACCAGTCCCTACAATTGTTTCCTAATTATTTTTAATATATATATTTTTTTTCAATTTTTTTTTTGCCTTGGTGCGCTCCCGGTGCGCGCCCCAGGGAGCGCACCGGAAAGCGTAATTATATGAAGCGCCCCGGGGCGCGCACCGGGTAGCGTCCCGTGAGCGCCATTATCGCGAACGAAAACATGATCGTGACGTATCGCGTAGCCGCGTCTGCATGAAACACACGGCGCAAACGCACCCGGAAGCACTCGTGCGAATTTGATCGCGCATCGTAAACCTCCGATGCGCTTATGCTACGCGACCCGGAGCGCGCCCCCGGGCATGCCCCGGGGCACGTAGCGTAAGCACGTCGGGTCATGTGACCTGAAAATAACACTTTTCATTGGTTCATAACAGTTTTGGTTTCATAATATTGAAGCCACTGGTCATGTGACCTGAAAATAACACTTTTCATTGGTTCAAAACATTTTTTTTTCCTTCTGATGAAAGACCCCACCTTTTTTCCTTCTTCTGACTTTGTCCTTTGACTGAGGAAGACCTGCTTGTACCTCTCTGTACCATTTTGATCTTTATAATGGCTTCAGTAGCAGCAGCAGCTGGTGCATCTGCACCACCACCACAACAACCAAGAGGACCACCACAAGATTTCATTGGTGGTGAACAAGAGGAGGAAGAGGAGGAGGAGGAGGAAGAAGGGAGGAGAACATTTCTCCAAGAACAAAATACCCCATACCAGCCCAGACCACACATTATTTGGGAGTTTTTTTCGGTTCCACAGGGGAAGAAAAAGGTAAATGCAGCCAAGGTGACTTGCCTGATCTGTGACATGGAACTTTCTAGGGGGAACCCTAATAAAAAATATTCCTTTGGAAATCACACGATGATCCGTGATGATCATGCAGCGCAAGCATCCTATAAACTATTCTGCTGCAGAGATGAGGGAACTGGCCAGTAACCCTCCCCAATCAACAAGAACCAGCTCAAAAAGGAAGCAACCCACTGTGTCTGCACCAGAGGAAAGTGAGACGATGCCGTGCATTCAGCCCCGATTTGCAGATTTCAGAATCACATGTAAATATTGTGGGAAGACCATCTCCTAAGGAGAACAGAGCGTAAAGCTCATCGTCCTTGCTGGGGACAACCACAAATGCCCCAATCAACCCTAATTATTTATTTTCTTTTTTTCGCTCCAGTTGAGCCATTTTCAATTCCCTGTTTTTTCGTTTCTCCCCTCGAAAAATACAAAAACAATATAAAAGTGTTCTGAAAACCCCAAAAAAGTACAAAATGGTTCAAAAAAACATTAAAAAAAATATAAAACAACAAAAAGAAGAAAAAAAACAGTTCTTTTTAGAACTAACTCCAATTTCAAAAAAAGGCTACATTTTTTAAAAACTCTATTATTCATTTTTCCCCATGGTACGCTCCCCGGTCCGCTTTCCGGTGCGCGTACCGGGCGCTCCCCCCGCGCAAATCAAAAAAATTAAATTTTGGGGGGCCCCGCTGGGCCCTTTTATGGCCCCCACATCAAACCTAGGGGGTCAGGGGGGGGTCTATCCCTGCCCCTTTATGGTCATTTCCCCCTTTTTTTTCCACCTCTTGTGTCTCTATCCTACCAAGACACAAGATGGCGGCCACTCTGCACTGTTTCGAATGTTTACAGACACCCGAGAGCCAATCAGCTTTCTGTGTGCAAGTCGCGTGGCGCGCCCGGAGCTCTCCCCGGAGCGCGTACAGGGGCACTGCCATAGATATATATATTTTTTTTAACCTAAATTACTCAAAATCCACTGGAACACATATCTTGAGACATAGCAAAGGCACATCGGGCTACCAGTCCCTACAATTTTGCCAAGTTTGGTGGAAATCCATTCAGCCGTTCGGGCTAAAAGTGAGGTTGACCGCCCCTATGGAAATTAACATGGGGAAAACGCGTTTTGGGACCCCCCTTTTATCTCGGCCCCCGCTTAACGCATCCCCCCCCAAACTTTCAGGGAAGGACCGGAGCTTGTCGAGGCCATTTTGAGGAAATTTAAAGGCAGATTCGTCAACCGGCGCCAAAGTTATTCCAAATAGAATTTTGAGATTTAACATTGAATATATATTCACTGAAAAAACCATAGGTTAATGCACTGCTGATGACGTCACATATTACATCACTCATGACATGGTCAGTGAAATCACTCATGACATCTCAAATGACATCCCTGATGACATCACTGATGACATCCTTCTTGTGAAAGAGTGGCAGATCTCTTCTCACCCTAATATAACCTTTGATACACACATTGAAAAATAGAAACTAAGATTTTCAAAAAAATGGAGATAGCAATACCAGTTAAAACAACCTATTCAGTAATTCCAAAATCTACATACACATCCACTCATTCACGAACAATCCTATATAGTCGCTCATACATGTACTCACTCACTATATGTACTCATATACCTATACATCCAGTTACACACCGATACTCATCCATAGAGTTACTCACACACATACTTACACATGCAAATAAGCTATCAAACATCCATTTACTTGCATATACAGCTATACACATATCACTACACTTACTTCTACAGAAACGTACACATACTTACTCTCTTAAACAATCACTTATAGAAACACATACTTATTTATACAGGAACTCTTCCAATCTGTCACTGTCATATATCCTTACTTATATACATCAATACTCACATATACTAGTTTAAAACATATGTACTTACTCATATAGACACTATTGAGGCAGTCATTCACTCACTAACACACCCATACACACACTCATCCACCCATACAGTCCTGCAAACATGCTGTCTTCAAAACACATACAAACAGTGAGTCAGTCATTCATGCATCTGTGCGTTAAGTAATACCCCCACCGCACCATACAGACACTCATTCTGATACTAAAAAAAACAACAAATAATCCATATAGACACTCATGTATCTACTCACTAGCCCATGCAGCCACTTATACACAAAGTGAGACACTGATACAGATATTTACATATTTAAACATTAGTCGCTAATACATGTATTCATTAAGATACACATAATAAGTAAGTTCTACAATCAATTTTACAAAAAAACATACATTTAGACACTTATTTACGCATTTATTCTTCCATCGACCTTTAGATATACATAGATAAAAAATATTTATTTTTTCAGAAAGACACACAGTCACTGGATGATGTCATCAGTGAGGTCATCAGTGATGTCATTTGAGATGTCATCAGTGATGTCATGAGTGATGTCACTGACCATGTCATGAGTGATGTAATATTTGACATCATCAACAGTGCATTGCCGGTGTGCGAGTTATAGTTAGCTGAACTAACTATAACGGCGGAATTTCTATGGTTTTGTATGAGTGAAATTTCCAGCTAACTATAACATCTGTGTAACCCATGTTTTTTTTCAGTGAATTTCAAAGGTTTTTTAAATGCTAATTCCTAACTATAACGGGTGTGAAACCTATGGTTTTTTCAGTGAATATATATATGTATATATATATATCTATCGTACCGGGCGCTCCCCCCGCGAAAATCGAAAAAAAAGGCCCCCACATCAAACCTAGGGGGCCAGGGGGGTCTACCCTGCCCCCTTATGGTCAATTCCCCTTTTGTTTTGGCCACCTCTTGTGTCTCGATTTTACCAAGACACAAGATGGGGGCCGCTCCGGCCTGTTTCGAATGTTTACAGACACCCGTGAGCCAATCAGCTTTCCGTGCACAAGTCGCGTGTCGCTCCTGGTGCGCTTCCCGGTGCGCGTACCGGGGCGCGCCTATAGATATATATATTTTTTGGAACCTAAATTAATCAAAATCCACTGGAGCACATATCTTGGGACATAGCAAAGGCACATCGGGCTACCAGTCCCTACAATTTTGCCAAGTTTGATGGAAATCCATTCAGCCGTTCGGGCTAAAAGTGAAATTGACCGCCCTATGGAAATTAACATGGGGAAAACGCGTTTGGGACCCCCCTTTTATCTCGGCCCCCGCTGGATGAATCGCCCCCAAACTTTCAGGGAAGGACCAGATCGCCGCAAGGCCATTTTGAGGAAATTTTCAGTCAGATTCGTCAACCGGCGCCAAAGTTATTCCAAATAGAATTTTGAGATTTAACATTGAAAAAAATCCTATATATATATATACCAATCAAATTATAAAGGAAATTTAAATTAATAGTTTATTAAATGTTTTACAGTAAATATATAATCATTAATAAATATGCCTGTTTAACGTTTTTAGGTTAAGTTAATTTGTTATTTTTGTTAAAATGCATATTAAATCTATTTAAAAATAAATAATGTTATTATTTAATATATTTAATACTTATTATTTTATTTTATATATACATATATAGTACGATATTTTTTACATCTATATTTATTTCATCGATATTTTTGGATGTCGATATTTTTTACATCTGTATTTATGACTCAATATTGTAGTATGGGGAGGTTTTGGGTGTCAATGTTTTGTCAGTGAACCGCGCAGATCAATTCGACCCGGAGCTATGTCAGCCCTATGTCACCTGCAAGTACGGAGACATGTGAGTACCAATTTGTGCACGGCTACCACGAGCTGTGCAGCCCCGCACACCACCCTAAGTACAAGATGGAGCCGTGCTGCACCATCCACACAGTGGGGTTATGCACCTACGGGGCCCGCTGCCAATTCATCCATAATGCCAAGGAGCGGTGCCAAGCCGAGCTAGCCTCTCTTTACCGCAGGGACTGAGCAAAGGTGCTCCAGCAAGCAGCCGTGCCTCCAGCCTTACCTTCTCCCAGCTTCCCCACTGTGGCCCAGGCTAGTCTCGACCCAGCTGAGCCCCACATGCCGCAGACACTGCTATTGCAGCTCTATGCAGGGGAACTGCAGCTGCTCTCAGCCAACAATGCTTTTGGCTTCTCAGCGAGCCACCTCAAACTGGGTAGCCTGGTCACCAAGATGGCCATCCAGACGCAGAAACTGCACAACTAGCAGTGCGAGCACTGGCAGTGCCCTGGGGGCAGCACTCTGCCACTGGATGAACAGTAAGTAAGTGCACTTGAGAACTACAGATAGTTTGATTATTCATTAATGTTTAGCCATGTTATTCTAATGTGCTAATTATAACAGGAAAATGACATCATAATGCATTACTTTGCTCATCTGCAAAATTGATCTCATCACACAGCCTTTCTATTTTCTGTCACAAACCTGAAGCTTGAGCTCCTCTTACTCCACCCACACGCGAACTTCGCGGAATTCTGTGGAGTTTTTTAGTAGGAGCTAAACTCTACAAGCTCTGCCTAGGTCACCAAGGTATACAGAAGAGTATATTTATATGTTCCATCTTCATTCTTTATGTTTGCTTCACACTTTGTACATGATTGCATTCCTCAGTCACTATCATATAATTGTCTTACAGTCTCAGTCTCCGTCATTGTCTGAGTGATAGACCATCGGCCAGTTATTGCCACGTTTTCATCTTGGTTTTAATACATTTCCTGGACTATTTTGTGTATCCGTCGTGGGTAAAGGCTAGAGCATGGCTTATTTGACATTTAGAGACTTGAGAAGTTTTTTCACTCCCATGAATGTATTAAGCTTTATTGTTCAATTACTTAAAATCATTACAATATACTGACAAATGATCAAAGTGAATACAGTCCCCTCATTCTGTAACCTAAGGGGCAGAAATGAGACAGCAGCAGGAGAGCCGAGCAGTAGAAGGAGCTCGTAACAGTGCATGCTTACATCCTCTGCCAGCAGCAACTCAGGAACAAAAGACAGGAACACTGCTAGAGAATAGCAAAGTGTGCATGCATGAGAGCAAGACACCTGTAGTGGGTTGGAAATTGGAACGTGATTTGTTATGCGTTCTGTGGGACCAGCGCTTACATACCCACTACAACACCTCACGAAAACTAAATACAATGAGAGCCCCGTAATTAAGGGGACAGCATTACCCCACAATATGGAAGGGAAAGCCAAACCTCAGAAATACCCACATGAAGGACTGGTGCCACCACATGGAAATCCACAAGCCGTACACCCTCGGTCTGAGGAATAGGAAAGATTGCAGCTTCGTATGGGACTGAGTCCATCTGACGCTTCGGCAGAAGCGAGGGGCACCTGGCAGCTCGTGCACCAGCTCCGACCCGGGAGAGTTCCCTGCACGACCCGAGGGGGGGAAATGGAGCACCGTCATCCACCCGTGCTGTGTACAGGAAGAGCACGGTCAGAAAGACGGAAGGTAAACAAGGACAACTGCAGCAAAGAGAAACCAGCCGCGTGGGAACCCGGGCAAGCCTACCCCCCCTTAGAGGACGGACCCCAGACATGCGTCTGCAAGCCGCACCCAGCCCCGTAGGAGGACCTGAAACCCCCTCCGGCAAGACCAGAGAACGGGGAATGCCACCACTGCCGTCCCAAGCAAACCCTGAGCGGGTAAGGCCGGAAAAGCGCGCCAGTGCAGGAATCTAACCGAGGAACCCTTCCGTAGACAGCCCAACCATTAGATGTCAGGACATGCCGACACGGGGCACGGATGCATCACATCCCGCAGACTCTATAAAACCAGAGAACCAGACTGCATAGTCACGTTCTTGAAGGAACAAATTCCTGTCTGCTTAAAGCACTACATAAGAAGTGACACCACCTCCCGGTGAGAATGATCAACAACATTGAACTCACATGCTCCAACATCAATGACAGAGACCCTCACTGAAGAGGGTGTGCAGAACGCAGCTGAAGGAGTGCACCAGAACACAGGTCAGCACGATTAGCCGAGGGAAAGTCAGCACACACGGCCGAGGTTGGGGTCAGACAGGGCTACTAGACAGAGCCCCAGACTCCCATGGCGACCCTGTTAACCCCTGGCTCGCTATGGGAGAGCCTGGCCCGTCTCAGACAAGACACCGGGGGATGGAAGGGTGGAGGGTCCCAAGGGCCCGCTAAATCAGGGCCACCAACCAGGGACCCATGTTCCTGCTACAGCAGGAACCACTTACCTGAAACACGCTCTGGAGAATCTGTAGCACAGAACCAAAAAAACAGTCTGAAGGGTTGGGCCGGGCCGGCTCGCCTCTTATAGAGGTTGTGCCATGCTACCAAGGGGGTGAGTAGGAGTTATTTTAGTACTATATCCCCCTTAACAAAAGGGGGGTAGTTCCTTTCTGTGGTTACCTAAATTAAAGCACGAAGTGCTTGCTGAGATTAGACACCGAAAAACTTTTTACCTCAATGACATGTACCCTAGTCAGTCCCAAAATTATTATATAAACATATTTTTCTTAAAAATTCATATTTATTAAAAAGCTTCTGATAACAGCATGAAATTCATAACAGTTTTACATATAAGCAGTGTATAAAAACATAAACACATTACATTCAACTTCAGAGCATAAAACAATAATTAAAAATAGCAAGAGTGTCGACGCGTTTCGGTGTTTTAGGGTAGATGGTACACCTTCCTCAGGACTACAATGAATTCTTCATTCTAAAAAGTATATGGAACAGTCAATTAGTGTACATTCAAAGAGGATTTTTTTGAATTACAAAAAGTTTTTTTCAGGGATTTGCAGTGTCTAAGGTACATCAAATCTTACATAATTCGCATTATTCAATGTGCGGCAGCATAAATCCTGGGGATAGAAAATTCTTATCCACTGTTCTCTTTCAATTTCTTTCCTTTCAAACTGACCTGTGACCTGTATGCACACATGGATATGTTTTGCAATTAGTCTTTTTCATGAAAACAGACAAGTTATAAGCAGGCCCCTTGTACAGCAAAATGACATAATGGCTTACTTTGTTATTAATGGTCGGGGCGTTGTTTGTCCTTCCTTACATCAATTTCAAAAGGCTCGCAGTGTTCTTAAGGTGGGGCGTCTTTTAGTTCCTCATCCTTGTATGACCTGATTCAAACGGGGAGCTTCTTTTTGTATTTTGAAGCAAATTTCTTCTTATCTAGATAGACAAGGTACATGGAGTACAGTTGTTATGCATTGCTGTCTCCTTGATTTTATATTATGGACCACTTTTTATAATGAAGTCCTAAATTGCACAGAACGATTTTTGGATGGAACTCAAAGTGCAATAAGTTTTACCAAACAAAAGAATGCAGGTTTGTTACGATTGGAACAAAAAGCGTATTAATATTGTTCCAAGAGTACTGTGTATACATGGTATCTTTTTTTGTAAATAACGCATTCATGTTGGTATTTATTTGGGGCTAAAGCCTGTTATCATAGATTTAACTTTGCTTAAAGATTGATTAGTAAGCTTGCTTTCCTTGAAAGCACTAAGATGCATATACATATAATTGTCAAAAAGCATTAGAGCCTCTAGTTAGCTTTTTGTGGAATAGATCCTAAACCCTCTGCATAGAGAGGATGTCAGATCGCAGTGCGCTCGTTTTGTAAAGGTCCTTACCTCCGCGTGTCAGGCCTCGCGCCGCCTCCCTGGTAACCCGGTCTCCAGCGTCAGATGAAGAGCTGGTAGAAGAGGGTCTTTTTATATAGCAAGGTGGAGAGCTTAAATTGAATGACTCGCCACACCTGTGCCAAAATTATCAAAACGGGCGCATTTCGGCCGCCATTTTGGTAGTTTTTACTTGTGCGTGTAGTTTCCTACAGGAGAGGAAGGACTGTTCCACGAAGATTAGATGTTTAGAACAGAGCCCGTTCGGATATATTCGGTGTAATTTGACTATGTCGCTGATTGTGGGCTTGACATACGGAAATATTTTGTGCAGCATCTTTATTTGCAGTTACATTTGCTGATCTCGGATCATGTAATTAGAGTAAGGTCCGGGGAATACTGCGCCATTTTGGTAGTCTTTTAGGCGTATTACCGCAAATATAGCTTCCTGCGATAAAGGAAGGACTAAATGTGTTTAAAGGAATTCGAATCTATTAACTACGATAATATTAGTCCGTCTGTGACTGGTTGAAGCCTTATCATGGGGGAATATTATACATTTCCTCCCGACCTAATTAAAATTTACTAAATGTCAGTGCATTTTGTCAATCTAAAATCCTTCAAAAAGCGGCGCCATTTTGGTAGTCTTTTTGGCATATTTTCGCAGTTGTATAGTTTTTAGGACATGTTTCCCTAGTAGCTCAATTCTAGGTTAAATTTATGAACATACACATAAATATAGCCACAGGAAATCACTGTTACAGATAATTATGTCACATTAGAAATGTAATCATACTTGTCCAGGTACCTAAGGGTAGCCATTGTGTGAAACACAGAGCATTTGTTCCTTTTCATACAAGGATGGTAGTGCTAGTTTGTCCAAAATATAATTAAAGGGCTAATGGAAAAAATCTATTGGAAAAAATCTATCACTTAGTGGTTTGAAGTGATTTTATCTCAAAAAATGCTCTGGGTTATCACCAAATAGCGTCCTTTTACATTCTTATTAGGTTCATGCGATTGCCATCATTTCAATTTGTGTTGTTACAAGGATCAAAGGCAGTATAGACTATAAGACTATAAGTCTATACTGCCTTTGATCCTTGTAACAACACAAATTGAAATGATGGCAATCGCATGAACCTAATAAGAATGTAAAAGGACGCTATTTGGTGATAACCCAGAGCATTTTTTGAGATAAAATCACTTCAAACCACTAAGTGATAGATTTTTTCCAATAGATTTTTTCCATTAGCCCTTTAATTATATTTTGGACAAACTAGCACTACCATCCTTGTATGAAAAGGAACAAATGCTCTGTGTTTCACACAATGGCTACCCTTAGGTACCTGGACAAGTATGATTACATTTCTAATGTGACATAATTATCTGTAACAGTGATTTCCTGTGGCTATATTTATGTGTATGTTCATAAATTTAACCTAGAATTGAGCTACTAGGGAAACATGTCCTAAAAACTATACAACTGCGAAAATATGCCAAAAAGACTACCAAAATGGCGCCGCTTTTTGAAGGATTTTAGATTGACAAAATGCACTGACATTTAGTAAATTTTAATTAGGTCGGGAGGAAATGTATAATATTCCCCCATGATAAGGCTTCAACCAGTCACAGACGGACTAATATTATCGTAGTTAATAGATTCGAATTCCTTTAAACACATTTAGTCCTTCCTTTATCGCAGGAAGCTATATTTGCGGTAATACGCCTAAAAGACTACCAAAATGGCGCAGTATTCCCCGGACCTTACTCTAATTACATGATCCGAGATCAGCAAATGTAACTGCAAATAAAGATGCTGCACAAAATATTTCCGTATGTCAAGCCCACAATCAGCGACATAGTCAAATTACACCGAATATATCCGAACGGGCTCTGTTCTAAACATCTAATCTTCGTGGAACAGTCCTTCCTCTCCTGTAGGAAACTACACGCACAAGTAAAAACTACCAAAATGGCGGCCGAAATGCGCCCGTTTTGATAATTTTGGCACAGGTGTGGCGAGTCATTCAATTTAAGCTCTCCACCTTGCTATATAAAAAGACCCTCTTCTACCAGCTCTTCATCTGACGCTGGAGACCGGGTTACCAGGGAGGCGGCGCGAGGCCTGACACGCGGAGGTAAGGACCTTTACAAAACGAGCGCACTGCGATCTGACATCCTCTCTATGCAGAGGGTTTAGGATCTATTCCACAAAAAGCTAACTAGAGGCTCTAATGCTTTTTGACAATTATATGTATATGCATCTTAGTGCTTTCAAGGAAAGCAAGCTTACTAATCAATCTTTAAGCAAAGTTAAATCTATGATAACAGGCTTTAGCCCCAAATAAATACCAACATGAATGCGTTATTTACAAAAAAAGATACCATGTATACACAGTACTCTTGGAACAATATTAATACGCTTTTTGTTCCAATCGTAACAAACCTGCATTCTTTTGTTTGGTAAAACTTATTGCACTTTGAGTTCCATCCAAAAATCGTTCTGTGCAATTTAGGACTTCATTATAAAAAGTGGTCCATAATATAAAATCAAGGAGACAGCAATGCATAACAACTGTACTCCATGTACCTTGTCTATCTAGATAAGAAGAAATTTGCTTCAAAATACAAAAAGAAGCTCCCCGTTTGAATCAGGTCATACAAGGATGAGGAACTAAAAGACGCCCCACCTTAAGAACACTGCGAGCCTTTTGAAATTGATGTAAGGAAGGACAAACAACGCCCCGACCATTAATAACAAAGTAAGCCATTATGTCATTTTGCTGTACAAGGGGCCTGCTTATAACTTGTCTGTTTTCATGAAAAAGACTAATTGCAAAACATATCCATGTGTGCATACAGGTCACAGGTCAGTTTGAAAGGAAAGAAATTGAAAGAGAACAGTGGATAAGAATTTTCTATCCCCAGGATTTATGCTGCCGCACATTGAATAATGCGAATTATGTAAGATTTGATGTACATTAGACACTGCAAATCCCTGAAAAAAACTTTTTGTAATTCAAAAAAATCCTCTTTGAATGTACACTAATTGACTGTTCCATATACTTTTTAGAATGAAGAATTCATTGTAGTCCTGAGGAAGGTGTACCATCTACCCTAAAACACCGAAACGCGTCGACACTCTTGCTATTTTTAATTATTGTTTTATGCTCTGAAGTTGAATGTAATGTGTTTATGTTTTTATACACTGCTTATATGTAAAACTGTTATGAATTTCATGCTGTTATCAGAAGCTTTTTAATAAATATGAATTTTTAAGAAAAATATGTTTATATAATAATTTTGGGACTGACTAGGGTACATGTCATTGAGGTAAAAAGTTTTTCGGTGTCTAATCTCAGCAAGCACTTCGTGCTTTAATTTAGGTAACCACAGAAAGGAACTACCCCCCTTTTGTTGTGATATTTCCCAGTCCTTTCTGGGTTTGTTTGGGAAAACTCTCTCCTTTTTTCACTATATCCCCCTTAACCTGACTAGGAAGAAGGGTCCCTACTTGGTCGAAGGTACCTACCTCTGCCAAATAGAGACCCCATTTCTAACAGTAGCCTTTAAAAAGGAATTAGTGCCACACCTATTCCGGAGGATAAAGACATGTTCTGTCCATTTCTAGTTCTTAGCGAATACTATGCAAAGTTTGTGCGTGAGTATGCTTTGAAGGGCCAGACTTTGAGACATTTATTAACGATAAATGTGAAATATATGTGGTCAGAAGAAACTCAATTGGCTTTTGATAACATCAAAAAGTTAATTATTAATGAATCTGCCATTAATCCTTTCATGCATGGTGCAAATTGTGTCATCACAGTTGATGCCAGAGCTAAAGTGTTAGGTTCTGTCCTTAGCCAATTCATTGACCAAGAAGAAAGAACAATTGTGTTTGCTTCTACAGTGCTTACTTCAGCAGAACAGAAATACAGCACCATTGAGCGAGAAGCCCTCATGTGTTCTTGGGTAGTTGAGAAGTTCAAAATGTATATATGATGATCTAAGTTTGTTTTGGTCACTGACCATAAACAGTTGATTTATATGCTAGGGAGCATTTGTTCAAAGAAGGCTTCTTCCTGTCTGATCAGATTACTTTACAGGAATCCAACTTTGAGATTTTCTATATTCCTGGTGGCAAAAACATCTGTGTGGACTGTTTATCTCGCTTACCTATCAAAGATGAGGATGTGACTTTGAAATACCAGGATGAGGATGAGTATGTCATGATGATTTCTGATGCTACTTCGACGTTTCTTATTTCAGAAACAGAGTGGAATACATGTGATAAGGATGATGTATTGAAGACAGTTAAAATGTGTGTAGTAAATGGATGGCCTTGTGATAGGAGTTAAAGTGTGGAATCACAAACGTTTTCTCAAGTCTCTTCTGAATTATCCCTTGTTAATGACATTGTGGTTAGACAAGATGTTTTTGTTCCTACAGAAGGGTTGAGAGATAGAATTGTCTCTCTCAGCGCACATGGGACATTTATGTATGTCGGCCACTGTTAAAAAAACTAAACAAAGTTATTGGTGGCCTGGAATTGATGGGCTGGGAAGGAGGTACGTTTAGCATTGTATGATTGTCTGTGTTCGGATTAACATTGAGGGGCTTTTTAGTCAAGAGGTTGCGCAGCAAATTAATCAAAATGTTCGACCCATTGGCGTTGCAAGTCCTACTCCATTTTTATAAGGTGAAGCATCTTTGAAGATGCGTCACTTACCCCACACCTCCATGAAGAAGACACTGTGTCAGGAATGGACTGCGTCACGTAAGTATTTAATTATGCAAGGTAGGCGGTTCTTCGTAAATACATGCACAAAAGTGTCACACTGATATTTATGAATTTTCATAAAAGTGACGCATCAGCTTAAGTGGCGCAATGTAGCGCTTACATCAAAATCGCTGTGCCTGCAACACACATGCGTGGGGAATGAGGCATCCACACATATAAATAGGAGAAGTTTGAGTGGGCAGTGCTGCAACTATAATTACACCATGGAGGTAGTAATTCTGAGACTAGGAACCAGACGGAGATGACCAACACCATCCACCCTACCACAACCACCCTTCCCACATTCTCTCTCACCCCCTCAGAGGTAACTCAGGAGAAAGGAGTGCATATTTCACCAGAGGAGCACTCCGAGACACCTCAGGGAAGAGGAGGTCATCACTCCTCCTTGGCTCACGAAGCAGACTATAGTACACCTACTACACCTGATTGCTCCAAGGCTAGAGGTCACAACTAACAGGCCTAGCAACATACCTCCACAGGCAAAACTCATGGCTGTGTTACATATGTTAGCGTCAGGCTCCTTTCAAACAACAGTTGCCAAAGTGGCTGGAATATATCAGCCATATTTCCCTTCATTCCTCCCCACTGTCTTGGAAGCTATCATCCAGCTGACACTACTCTACCTCCGCTTCCCAAATACCCCGGAACAGCAAATGGAGATCAAGCAAGGATTCTATGACATTACAGGGTTCCCACATGTGCTGGGTCCCAAGGACTGCATACATGTGCAATTTTTACCTGCTGCAGCAACCTCACATCTGTACAGGAAAAGGAAGCATACCCACTCCATCAATGTACAGGCCATTGTGGATCATCGTGGAAGTTGTACAAACATGCTGGCTAAAAACCCTGTGAAACAAAAGGGGATGATGGACGGAGCGTTTGAGCAAATCAAACACTCACCCCCAGTCAACTGATCTGGGTTTAATCCATCACCATTCTTTAGCTCACTCAGCCACCCCAGTTCAGACATGGCCATATGCAAATCAGTCTGACCCTGTGCCTCATGGGAACAGTCCAGCCCGAATTGCCAAGCCATGTCTTCCCTGGACCAGAAACAAGCATCCTGGGACCGGTTTCGGATTCATAATCTTCATCAGTCAGGCTATCTTGAATCCAGTGGCCAAGTGAGCAAGGGACTCACGTCTGAGCATACCCTGCCAACTTAGGGCGAACAAAGTGAAACAAAGGGGATGATGGACGGAGAGTTTGAGGAAATTAAACACTCACCCCCAGTCAACTGACCTGGGTTTAATCCATCACCATTCTTTAGCTCACTCAGACACCCCAGTTCAGACATGGCCATATGCAAATCAGTCTGACCCTCTGCCTCATGGGAACAGTCCAGCCAACCACCTTACTAGAAAAAATACCCTTTTTTAGAGACCCCTCCCCCAACAGGGTTTCCCCTAGGTGGCAGGCTTCATCATTGGGGTTCCCCTCAATCCTCTATGGATTGAGGCATGCTGCAACTTGCAAACTACGTAGGAACACTCAGTTATGGACTATGTGAGGTGCAGTGATGGGAAGGGGAAGGAAGATACATCTTAAAAATACCTAACTAGTGAGCTACTATTATATTCCTGCCCCTAGCTGGTATGGTTAAAATCAGGGGTTAATACCAAGGAGAAACCTGACCTTATTGAGTTTGGTTCCCTTAGTATTGCATCTGTGTCAACATGTTCCGAGCTATCCCCTACAAGCTCTTCATCAGGACTACATGGGGTCCAGCCCCGTGTGTACCACTCTCAATAAATCCTATAATGAGGATACAGTGAAGTACACACCTAATGTGTATACACAAAATACATATGGTTACATAATGATACTCCGTTTTTCTATTCAGGCAATACTATTGCCTCATGGTCAACAACAGGGGTAGAGGGGCTTGTAGTCACACCTTCATTAAAGCACACCTCTCTGTCCATTACCTACTTCTGTCCCTAGACACCGCCTACTAATGCCTGTGTCTGCCGGGTTGCTATTTGAAGCAGTCAGCGTGGAAGTGCCTTGTAGTCTTGCTGAACTACTAGACCGTGTACTATCAAACACAATGGCCACCCCCATTGGGACAATGGCGGGCCATCTTAGTGGTATACCGATGTAACGACCGGATTTTCGGACCAGATAGGATCAGCTCACCAAGACACCACCAACTCAGGCGAAACGTAACCACCTCCCTCCTCAGGATCCATCTATCCAGGCACCTGGGTACCTGCCTGAGGATGGGGAATTAGCAATATACAAGCTCATATCATAAAAAACACCACTAAATCTATGGGGATTACTAGGAATACTCACTGATTACTAAGGACGTCCATGCCCTACACCACACTCATACAATATAGTCTCGCGACCACATGGGCCCAGACTAATCTACCCTGGGGCAGTTCTGATTACTTACCATTACACACTGACTGCAACCAGTGCTCTCATTAGCCACAATCCTGTGGGTATCCACACCAGTGTCCCCCCTGGTGCTATCTCCTTCCTACAAGCCACAATCCTGTGGGTATAGACACCAGTATCCCCCCTGGTGCTCTCATTAACGCCGCCTTACCACGACGATCACTTTCCTATGAATACCTTCAGCTCTCTCTCTCTCTGTTGGGAAGTTTCTCTCACTATCCACTAAAGGTACAATACTACAATATTATGGATCACACAAGAATGGCCGAATTACACGGTGTACAACTTATTCTCTATTTCAAGGGCTCCTCTCTCCCTCATTATTCAGTTACCATTTACCTGATCGGGGGTAGCATCCTTTCATATAATAGCACCTGACTAGAAGAAAGGTTAACTTTACTGTATAAAAATAAGATCTACACACTGGTTCATTAAGAACTGGGGTTTCTTTATTATTACAATAACAATAACAATATAATACTGCACTATAACACATAGCCTGAAAAGTAAAAGGGGAATAGACACATACACAGATCTATATTATAATGGAAAGCTTTATTACTATAACACATCCACATGTAACTAACAGGGACTGTAAATAGCTAAAGAGGGAATGGATTATACTGCACACCGCTGAAAGAAAAAGGATTAGCAATACAGTAGGGTCAAGGTTAATGTTTAAATGTAAAGCAAACTAATATAACAGGACAGATATCACCTGATTAGTATGAAGTCTTGCTCTAGCTGTCATCTGGGTTCCTCTCTCGTCTGTGCCTTAGCTCGTCTCAGATTCTCCCCTGCACTCTTGGACACGCATCTGCGCTGATGACTCTGCACTGGATTCCTCTCCCCCACGAACTGTCTTCACTTCCCAGCTTCAGTCTAATAGTTTCTGCCACTCTGATAACTGTTCGCTCCACTAGCTTCTTCACTCTGTCTGATTATCCCAGCTCCAATGTCCAATTCACTCCAGCTGCTCCCACAGACTAATCCACGATATAACTTCAGTCTCTTCCAAAAGGCATCACTTCAGACTCCAGCTGATCACAACTCCTTCTGATAAGTAACTGCTCCTGATTGCTTCCTTCAGTTCCAAACATCATCTCACTTCTCTCTGTTCAAAACACCATCTGCTCACAACTGCTTCTGACTTCTCTCTCTGGTTCAAACTCACTGACTTACTTCTCTCTGTTCCAAGCATCGACTAACTGACACTCCTCCTCTTCTGCACTTCACTAATATGGAATGCTCTCTCCTCATGGAAAGTTCCAGCAGAGGGCTGTCTCCCACCGAATTCCTGTGTCAGCTCCGAGGCCTCCTGCGCAGCCTGCAGTGACCATCTGCATGTTACGTCTAGGCCCAAGAAACAAACACATTTCTTCGATAAGATCCAGTCTCGGCTGTTTTTCCCCCAGCGAACAACACCTCATAACTAAAACATCACCTTAACCCTGCAAGCATCTCAGTCTGCAGGGACAGAAAGCAAAATGGAGTCTCTCTAGTTCTTGGCCTTGTAGGCCCGAAAAGGATGAAATAACACTTAGCTCTGTCAGAGTACATACACAAACCATAATATAAAGTCAGGACTACAGGATCCACCCTCTACTATAGGTAGGATGATGAAAGGACACATAATTATGTCAAAGCCAATAGGCAATAGATGGATTAGAGTCAAGAATAAGGGATCTATCATCATATAAAGCAGCTATCCTCTAGTTTATGCTTCTAGGTCTGGAAAAAGGCCTGAAAAGGACCAACACAAGCCAAGAATAGGGATTCAGGATGGTAGCAAGCTTAAAATCACCATCACTCAGAAATAGAGCCAAAAACACGGTCACTACAACCGATCCTTTACTTTTCATTTAAAGCTGATTATAGGCACAACTGTGGTGAGAAAACGGGGGTGTCTTTTGTTTGTTAGTATGTGGCCCCTGTAAGTATTCTTTCGTATTCAGTAGGCCTGAACCTGGGAGTGTCCTTTTCGTGCATTACTCATGATGACTATGATGTTCCATGCACCAGCCGGGCAAGGACTCCGCTTATGATGTCCAGGGCATTTGTATGACGACTCTGGTGGACTGTGTAGCCTCTGGTAACCAGAGCCATATATGTCCCTATATGTCATTCAATAACACGATGAGCTGGGAACTACATAAGCTAACGAATTGTAACACTACAGGCGTAGTATACACTATAACCTGCCCATACAACCTACAATATGTAGGTATGACTACAAGAAAAGTAAGCATCAGGATATGCGAACACTGCAGTAACATCAGGTGTCACCGAGTTACCACAAAAATGTCCTCACATTTCATAGAACATAAAAATACACCTAACGATATGAAATGAGTGGTTTTAGAACACCTTAGCCACATTGATATTTTAGAACATATACTATTGGAAAAGGAACAGTGATGAGTGTATAAACTACGCACAGACAGAAAGGAATTAAATGATAATATCCCTTGGGGGCTCTTCATTGCCTAATCCATTAGGGGTAGCCTGTCTGGATCTCACCAAACCCCGAAAACTCTCTTCTGTAAAGATATACCACACACCTAAATACCATAGGTGTAGTGGTATAACCTGCAAGATTCTTATTCTTGAGCATCTAATGATCCAGCCCCGTTAGGTTAAATTCTCAGCCTAGGGATAAGTGTTACATCTGTGTCTCTGGTTACCAGAGGCTAAACAGTGCACCAGAGGCGTCATTGAAATGCCCTGGACATCATAAGCAGAGTCTGTAGCCCGGCTGGTGCATGGAACATCAGTAGTCATCATGAGTAATGCACAAAAAGGACACTCCTAGGTTCAGGCCTACTAAATATGAATTAATACTTACAGGGGCCACTTTCTAACAAACAAAAGAACCCCCTCCCCAATTGTCTCACCACGGTTGTGCCTATAATCAGTTTTAAACGAAAAGTAAAGGATCTGTATATTACTAAGATGGCCCCGCCATTGTCCCAATAGGGGCGACCATTTTGTTTGATAGTACACGGTCTAGTAGTTCAGCAGGATGACGACAAGGCACTTCCACGCCGACTGCTTCAAATAGAAACTCGGCAGACACACGCATTAGTATGCGATCTCCAGGAAAGTGAGTAGGTAAAGAACGAGAGGCGTGCTTTGATGAAGGTGTAACTACAAGTCCCTCTACCCCTGTTGTTGACCATGAGGCAATAGTGTTCCCTAAATAGAAATACAGAGTATTATTAAGTAACTGTATGTATTTTGTGTATACACATTAGGTGTGCACTTCACTTTACCCTCAATACAGGAGTTATTAGGGGTGGTACGCATGGGGCTGGACCCAGTGTAGTCCTGATGAAGAGCTTGTAGAGGACAGCTTGAAACATGTTGACACAGACGCAATACTAGGGGAACCTAACACATGAAGGTCAGGTTTGTCCCTGGTATTAACCCTGATTTTAACCATACCAGCTAGGGGGGGTGAGGTTCCGTAGGAATCGGAACGAGGTTTTGGGCTTGGTCGGATATGGATGAGTTTGGTATCTACGAACCGTAAATGACGAGATTAGTAGGTGTACGTGTTTTCGCTACACTACTTGGAAGGGTTCGTCTTATTTACGGGTTTTTCATCTGAACCTTCGGGTTCCATTTTAGATATGGCATCCATTTTGTTTCTTGCCCTCACGTAGCCGGCGAACGGACAATGTCCGCTTGATGACCCTGGGATTCCCAAGCTCTTGCGGAAGATGCATATTCCTTTGAGTGTGCCTTTATGACTAGGGGAATGACACGGCAAAAGCAGATGGCTCCGCACGAGGCTCATCTTGCCGTGCCGTCTATTGTTTCAGCTTTGCATACGTTAGGCTCGAATCCTTTGATCCTGTGATCACGCTTCCGATATGGCCCCCACACTCTTTTCAAACTGTTCTGTCTTTGTTTCCCTGCACCTGTTTCTGTCCCTTCTCTTAGGTCGTTTATGATTAGAATGGAATGTGCCTAATGGTGGGATAGTGTGCTTTTACAGTTGGGAACCGACATGTTTCTGTAATTATGTTCCGGGCTTCTGAAAACATGAATGCGATCCTTTTGAAGTTTACTGTGGGAACTGAGTTGTAACCTTTTGTTCGTTATGTTGTGCAATGGCTAAAATGTGTATAAAAGGAGCGATCCACTTTTGCAATTTGAAGCAGACTCTCTGAACCTACACTATGTTGTACTTCTAGCGATTTCTGTGTCCCTGCAGTAAATAAACGCTGATCTTTGACGCCAAAGGAAATGTCCCGTGTCTCTGTAATTCGGCCCGGGACCAGGGTTCGATTCCCGGCGCGGCAGGTTTCTGGACCAGGGTCAGCGGACTCGATAATTCTCTCGCCTCGGTGCCCACTCTGATCAGCGATCACACTCGGCAACTCTGGGCATTAGCTTGCCTCATCTTCACTAACGGCCCCACCAGACCGCCGGGGATGCCTGGTCTCACCCTGGAGATACCCATTAAGGGACCATCTCTCAGGGAAGCCAGGAAGGGTTTGGCAGCGGTCGAAGCGCCTTGGGACCCTCTGGGTAAGTAGTGTGCTATATAAATGCCTACACATTTACACACACACACACAGGTGTTGTCCCCTGGCACCGCTGGGCCTTAAACTAGCCCAGTCCTTCAGGGGAATAAAATAGTAGGTATTTTTAAGACTTATTTCCTTCCACTCCACATTACTGCACCTCACATAGTCCATAACTGAGTGCTCCTACGTAGTTCGCAAGTTGCAGCATGCCTCAATCAGTAGAGAAACGAGAGGAACCACAATGATGAAGCATGCCACCTGGGGGAAACCCTGATGGGTCAGGGGTCTCTAGAAAAAGACTATTTTTTCTAGTAAGGCGATTGCAACGAACTTTCGTTGAACCCTAGTTCCCCCATAGGTTTTTTTTTTTCGATATACTCAAATTGTGTGAAACTATACACAGTAAGCCCTAATCCCGATTTTTTGGTTGCATTAATGTCATTGACAATTTGTGCTCCTTTCTTGCAAAACTCTATTTGAAAGGAGCATACCATGGGTGTTTCTGTGGGTGTCCCTGTGCATCACCCATGGATTTTGTGAGAATTCAAGTTTACAAAGATAGCCCAAATCCTGAAATGTGTCTGTGAGTGGGAAGTCCAGAGCGAGGACGGAGACTCACCTCATTTCACCTATGGCAACCCGGGTTTCCATGAAGAATGGAAAGGGTTAATCAAAATTACTCCATCCTCCTCACAGGAAGAAGGTAGTCCCGGGAAGTTCCCCAACGAATGGAGATGCAGGAAGAAGCCGGAAGATGAGGGGCAAGCATGACATGAAAAGGAGGATTCGGAAGAGGACGAGGACCCGGAAGACGTGGAAGCAAGAGGCAACCCGGAGGAGAAGAGCCCTGGGGACGAAAAGCCGAAGGACCGGGAGAGTTGAGGAACCGCCATAAAAGAGGATGAGACTAGCGAGGAGGCAGAGGACTGGTGCAAGGACTGGTAGATGCCTCCTTCTTCCACCCCTAGAGGTTGATGTGAAGCTGCAGCAACTCAGGAGAGTTGCGCCAGATGCAGTGAGTGAACCGGGCAGGAGGGAGGAGAGTGAGGGGTTGGCTTAAAGAAGTGAAAAAGGGCCCAGAGAGGGGGATAGTGCTCTGCATGCGTGCTGAAGCCACTTCAACGCCACCCAGTGAACGCTTGCCAAGCCCATATAAGTGACTGATTTGTTCATTTTTGGTTGCAATGTGCTTGTCTGTTTAGGTGCATAATGTTGTTGTTTTGTCACGCCTATTACGCTTGGTTGGAACAAAGAGGAAATTAACTGCATTTTTGGTTTTGCATGGGCATGTTCTTTTGATGAATTCAGGCACTGCTTAATGAAGAACCAGCCCGTATTGTGTTTACCAGATAATAGAATATTACATATGGTAACAAATTGGAAATAGTTTTTTCTCTCAGGAAACTTGATTCAGTTTCTTCCTTATTTTGCGTTCCCTTCGAGATAAGGCTGTTGTAAGCAAGGGGGATAAAGACTTAAAGTAAGGACCTTCCACTTACAATTGTTTCCTTCTCTTTGAGAGACTCCGGGGGTACTCCATCCTGACCTGATTGAGTGGACATTCATATGAAGAGAGAAGAATGATGGGGAGAAAATCTTCAGGAGAGTCCTTATCCTTCAAGTTTGATGGACTTATTAAATTTCATAACTGTTCAATAATATTTCATCAAAATTGAGCCACATATTAAGCCTCCTAGATTCAGTTTCTGCCCATCCCTCCCACAATGTCAAAATGCATACGCAATATCAGGGTTTGTGTTAGGGAGAAGTAGAAAGGTTTAGAAAACATCTATGTAGCTCCGAGTGGCAGCTGGTGACATTTGAAAGTGGTAGGGCGTACAATTAGTGGTGGTGCACACCGCCGCGAGCTGGCGTAGCTAGCGAGCCCGAATGACCTAAGGGGGTTCGGGTGGGTTCTCCCCCAGAGAATTTTGTAAAAAATGAGTGGGCAAATGGGGCATTTTCAAGACTTTCAGAAGCCACTGTGCTAAACAGAAACAGGCCACTGCCTCCCCTCAAACTATCATCAGTTCCAAGGCGCTATGGAGCAGACACGGCTGGAAGCAGTATCATAGTGCCTTTCTTGTACCTTCTCACAACCCCCTCTCAAGGTGTGTTGCAAAAAAGCATTATCACGCAGCCAGCGCTGAAAAAAGACATTAACAATGCCAATAGTGCTCTCATTGCCGAGACCTATTGCCTTTCCTACTGCTTGTTTTATTTTCTACACAGTAATTTCCATGCTCCTCCGTTGCTCCTTTGCCTGTCCTGTTTGTTTTTCATTTTTTGGACATCCTGGAAACTGCAATGTGCTAATGGGATACATCTTTATAATCTATAACGTGCTGTTACACTTTCCTTTTCTCACTTAATTTACTGCTACAAGATGAGAACCTGCCATTTAGGAAACCTTAATGTAAAAGTTAAAAAATACACCCAACACAGTGTCATGATGCATATATGTGCATACGTGGTGTGCTAATATTAGTACACCTATGAATAACAAAAGTACATTGTTATCTTTCAACATGTGTTGGTGGTAGATGCCTGTTTATGTCTTACACTTTTTTGGGCACGTTATGTATTTTTTTTGTTGAGTTTTTTTACATAACGCAAACTAGACCCAATACATCGGATATCAAAGCACTTTCCTTTTATAACAGGATGTTTAGTGTCATTGCCGAGACTCGAACCCGGTTCCCTAGCTTCGAGGTTGACCGCTCTAGCCCTAAGGCTACATCTTCTCCATAATTACCCGTATGCATATTGCATGGCAGTGGATGCTCAAGTCTAGAATCTATAATGTGATCTGTGCTAATTTGAACTTGCTGCATGCTAATTTGGTGGCATCTGCTGTACAGCTTAGCTACATGTGTTTACTAATTCTCTGGCTTATCTCACCACACTATAAACAATATGATGATAATAATGTGGATAAGTCACCATAGGGTGTACAAACTTGTAATGTTATCATCCACGTGTTATGTGACGGGGAACATCCTTTACAACGCGGATGTTACACCACAGTTCACTTACGACGCAACTTTTACAATGCAAGTTGTAACAACGAATAGCGCTGGGGGGCGCTCCAGGATAGTAAATAGTTTAATTTACTATCCAACTCCTTCCCTATTATCCACGGTGACTGGAGTTGGAATAGTAAATTAAACTATTCACTATCCAGCCCCCAACAACGCAAGTTGTGGTAACGACTTGCGTTGTAAAACATGCGTCGTAAAGTACTGCGATGTAAAACATCGCGTTGTAACGACATACATCTGTTATGTGACATAAATAAACTGTGGCCGTTGTGCACCAACAGTGGCTCCCCATTGTGGTTACTAAAGCAAGGAGGATGGGGTACATAGGGATTGCCGCAAGAGGAATGGCGATTGCTCGCACATCTGGGAGGGTTATGGATTCAGTTCTCTGATCTGATTTCATACATCACAATTCAACCAGTTTAGATCTGGTGCAGAGAGGAGAGGCCTCTGCTGCAAGGGGGGTCCATAACAGAATGCAAGGGAACCACAGACGGGGGCAATACAGGTCCAAGGGAGAGCTGCATGGGTGATGGTGAGACTCAGGGTGAACAATACGTTGATCAGTGAAAGAAGCAATGGGGAGCAACTTATGGTGAAGGGGGTGCAGTACAGAATACAGGGTGGAGCAATGCAGGGTGGAGGGTGAGAAGAGCAGAGAGAAAAGGAGGAGCAGGGCATTGCGGAACCTAAAGTGAAAGGTGGAACAGAGGGGCAATGTAGTAGAAGGCAGATGGGAAAGATGGAAAGGAGAGAAGTGCAGGGTCCAACATGGAGAGCAGCGAGACATGTGAGGCTGTCAGTTTAGATGGGGCGAGCATAACACAGAATACTGTTCCTAATATTATTTTATTTAATTTATTTATTTTCGAAATTTTTATAGCGCAACAAATACCCTGGGGTGTCTCAGCGCTTGTGGAGCTACTAGAAATCAGCCGTTAACTTACTGGTTGAACAACCATGTTTTTAAGAGCCTGCGAAAGCTTATCAGGTTCGGGGCAGTTTTAATAGCCAGTGGCAAGAGATTCCAAAGTTTTGGAGTGGCCACCAGAAAACGCCTGTCTCCCCAGTTGGCAGTTCTTGTACGAGGTACAGGGAGGAGACAGATGTTAGCCGATCTTAGTTGCCTCTTGGGGGTATACAGCTGAAAGGCTTCTGTGAGGAACCTGGGTCCAACGCCATGTACTGCCTTATAGGCAATGCAGAGGGCCTTAAATTTGATACGGCTCTCAACTCTCAGCCAATGGAGATGACGAATGGCCAGAGTGGTGGACTTGCGACGAGGAATGTTAAGAAGAATCCTTGCATCCGCATTCTGAATAGACTGCAACTTCGTTAGGACACACTTCTGTGTGTTTAGAAAGAGAGCGTTCCCATAGTCTATTTTTGAGAAAACTAAAGTAGAGACCAGAGTCTTCCCAGCTGAGGTAGGGAGGTAAGGCAATAGTTTCTTAATTTTTTTCAAAATGAAGAATGCTGAAGAGACAACCTTGTTTGTGTGGAGGTCAAAGGACAGTTTACTGTCAAAAATCACTCCCAGGTTTCTGGCCTTTTCTACTGGGACAGGTGGTGGGCCCAGCTTTTCAGGCCACCAGATAGAAGACCATTCAGGAGAGGGCCTGCCGAAGGTCATGATCTCGGTCTTGTCCGAGTTAAGCCTCAGACAGTTCGAGGCCATCCAAGTGCTGACCTCGAGCATGGCTCTCTGGAAGTTAGCTGCCACACTAGGGCCATCTCTGTGGATTGCCAGAACCAACAGGGTATCATCTGCGAAGGATGTAAGCCGTACCCCATGGGCCTTTATTACCCTTGCTAAGTCCACTACGCAGATGTTAAATAGCATAGGACTTAGCGAGGAGCCCTGTGGGACTCCACAAGGCAGTGCAGAGATAGGGGAGTAGAAATCTCCCAGCCTCACTGTCTGGGTACGGTTTACCAGGAAAGATGAAATAAGGTCCCTGGCCATACCGTTTATCCCCAGGGCTGTGACACGGTCGACCAGAATAGCATGGTCGACCGTGTCAAAGGCTGCAGACAAATCCAGAAGGATCAGGACAGCCGCCCCTCCCTGGTTCATGATAGCCCTGATCTCATCTGAGGCCTTTATCAAGGCGGTCTCCGTTCCATGCCCTTTCCTGAACCCAAACTGCGTTTCGTCGAGGAGTTGGTGAACCTCACCGAACTCTGAGAGTTGTTTGATCATCAGAGATTCGCATATTTTGGCAGGAAAGGGAAGACACGCAATGGGTCTGTAGCTGGCCACAGCTGTTGGGTCCAGGGAAGGTATTGTATCATTCATGTCTTCTTGTACCACCTGAATACCTGATTGCTAATTATTGCTAACATACTACATCAATGTTGTATGGATATCGAAAATATCAATAAAATTCTACTTGTAAAAAACAAATGACAATATCGTAAACGATACCAGGGGAACCTTCATGCAATGCCTGGAATCCCATGTAAGAAAAGCAGACACCGAGATGCATACGATTCACACGAGCACTGCAACTCAACACAGCTTGCATGTGTAGCACCTTTATGTATGTTTTCATTCATTCTATAAGCGTTAAATATAAACAAGCATTGACAAAACCATAGGTTTGGCTGTGAACAGCTCCATGCAACAACAATAGTTCTAGGTCAGTGCTAACACTGTGATGACCTGCCTGTCTTACCGCAATCATGGGACTCGGCCCGCACCATTAAAGACCTTGGGAGTTGGGTTCAAAAACTTAAACACCCAGCACCCGCCTTGGGGGGACTCCAGTCTGCTTCCCCACTGCAGCCTTAACTTTGAAAAATCATGCCCACTTCAGCCTGGGCCTTACCAGGGTTGTTGGTGACTCCTGACTTGAGTTCACTGGATATTTGATTTAATTATAAAAACCTCTCCCTGATTAATTGCTTTCTTACAGGCCTGTTCATGTTGGCAATTTCACTAATAAACACCACTTCAACACTTAATGAATTATTAACGAGCAATTTGAGCTTCCAAGGCCTCTGTGGATCTCCCAGAAGCAGATGAAGAGAATTGCCAGAAAACAGTAGGCATTATTTTCTGTGTGGACGCACCTATGAAGCTTAAAGCCATATACAAGACAAAGCCCAGACTTACTAAACTTTGGTGTGTGCGCTAGTGCAGAACAAGTAACACATTCAGGAGCAAAGGACAGCACCTGTCAACTTTCATGCACAAAAGGATTTTGTGGCAAAGCTTAACACAAGATCAGTGCTAAATCAGATGTGCGTTTTCTGGAAAGAAACCCCTGATAATCTGTCATAGGTTGGTTATGAGGCAGGAACAGCCCAAAAGCTCCTAGAATTCCAGGCAAATAATCCAGATCAACAAAAGTAATGCGAGCTGGCTTTGTGTGGAATTCCAGCACTAAAAGGAACCATGAATTTTGCATGACATTTCCGTGCCGAACAACAGTAATGATTTGACTATTTTGGAAGGAGGGGGAGTGTCAGTTAGCACATCCTGGGCCCCCGATAGCTCCTCTGCAGCGGGGCAAAAAGGAGAATTTTCAGGAGCTGCGGCCAGTGCCAACGCCATGATGACCTTCCCGTGTTACCAGTGCACAATAATGGGACTCGGCCCGCACCATTAAAGACCTTGGGAATTGGGTCAAAACACTTACCCACCCAGCACCCACCCTGGCGAGACTCAAGTCTGCTTCCCCACTGCGGCTCTAAACATTGAAAAATGCCCGCCTGGGCCTTACCTGGGCTGCTGGTGACTCCTGAGTTCACTGGACTGTCTCGGGGGACTGCAGTCCTTGTCCGTGATGCAGTGGCTTTCTTCCAGAGAGTTCCACCACCTATCTGAGGACGAGTCTGCGGGGCTTCCCACCTGCCACACCCCTTTCCCAACTCACCACAGGGTGGGTCCACCACACCCTGTAATGAGTTGGGAAAGGGCTCTCCACTCTCTGATTGACGTGGAGGGGTAGCGATACCGGGCTTGGACTACAAACTCCCAGGGCTAACTTTCCTTCCGTGCTATCAAGGGGTGGAAACTGGGCCCTGAATCTAGGTCTTTGCTGAACTGATGACATCACAGCCTTCAGGACTGTGAGGTTGTCGGCCCGGCAAACATTAAGGCTTCTTTGGGCACGCAAGGGGGAGCATGCAAGGAGACTGTCACGTGACGTGCCTCCAGCCAGCAGCCACAAGGAACGACCACTGTCAGGGCGGTGGCGCCGGCGGCAATATATATATATACAAAGCAACAACAGCATTATCATGTGAGAGGATGGGACATCGTACCTTAATCTGACTGCTTGCGAGTTCCTCATTGCGGGACTTGGTGCACTGTGTCCGAGGCCTCTTGGTTGGGAGCATAGCGACAATCACTATCGGAGGAACTTTCCCTGTCCGCTTCGCTTGAGAACGACTCCCAGCCAATGAGAACACTCGGGAGGTATTTAAACAGCAGCTCCGTGTTGAACTCACCTTGGTACACTCAGCAAGTACCCGGCACTGATGAGGCACACGCCGAAACGCGTCTGCCGGAGGCTGATAATTGTGGACATCGCGAAGCTTGGTAAATGTGCACCGGTTGAATAAATCACTGTTGGCAACCTGAGCATGTGCCAGACCTGTCTTTTAGTGAAGCAGGATTGGAGTAGTATGTTAAGGCGGAGGTCGGCTCCGCTTGATCTGACACGCCCCTCGGTCTGGAGCTCCGCATATAACCGACAAACTTTGACTTTGGCTTGGAGTGCTTGGAAGGCACAATGCGGCGCCCCCCCAACCTTGAGTGTCTCAAAGGTATTTGGGAGAGGGAGCAGACAGCATGTTTGCTTAAAGGATTGCTCAGCAGTGATGTAAGCCGACCTTTGTTATCCCGCAAAATTTAAAGGAGCCAGCAAAGCAACAACAGCATTATCATGTGCGAGGATGGGACATTGTACCTTAATCTGACTGCTTGCAAGTTCCTCATTACGGGACTTGGTGCACTGTGTCCGAGGCCTCTTGGTTGGGAGCATAGCGACAATCACTATCGAAGGAACTTTCCCTGTCCGCTTCTCTTGAGAACGACTCCCAGCCAATGAGAACACTCGGGAGGTATTTAAACAGCTGAGATGTCATCAGTGATGTCATCAGTGATGTCACTGACCATGTCATGAATGATGTAATATGTGACATCATCAGCAGTGGATTGCGGGTGCGCAATATATAGTTAGTGCAACTAACTATATACGGGAATTTCAATGGTTTTGTGCGAGTAAAATAAGGTTTTGTAAATGCTAATCCCTAACTATGGTTTTTTTAGTGAATTTCAATGGTTTTTTAATAGCAAATATCAAAAGATGTAAAATGTATTCTTCTTTTAAATGACACTTTTTCCCCAAACTGCCTTGGTATATTCCAATATATGTCAAAGACAAAAATGTAAGTGGTCCAATCAATTTTTTCCACAATTTGAGAAAGCACAGAAACAAGTGAATAAATCTGTTTCTGCTTACATGAGAGACTATGGAATGGGTTTAATATACAACAATAACTTGCGTTCCAACATTCAACACATCTACAGAAGAGATGGTGTGCACTTCTCCGATGAAGGGAATAGAATATTCGTCCTTTATTCAAAAGTGTGCATTGGAACCTACTTGTAGGTACCTAAATTAGCCACAGAACCCAATAGCTCTTTTCAGAGCTACCCTACCTCTGATCATTCAAAACGTTTATCTTTTTCTAATTTTTTTTTTCTTCACCAAAGTACACTCCCCGGTTCGCTTACCGGTGCGCGTACCGGGAGCTCCCCCCGCGAAATTTTCAAAAATTTAATTTTTGTATTTTTCCATATATCAGCGTCCTAATCCCCCCTCAGAAAACCTAGAGGGTCACAAAGTGTCTACCGTGCCCCCTTCTACCCATTACGTACATTGTTTGTCCTCCATCTTACGTATCAATTCTACCAATACACAAAATGGAGGACTCCCGTAACGCTGCCGGTTCACGTACCGGGGAGCGCACCGGTAAGCGCTCGATAAAAAAAGGTGGGAAAGTAATTTACATAAAAACTACTACAGGCACTTTCATCAAATATAGAATAGGGCCTACTACATAGCAGTCCCTACCATTTACCCAAATTTGATGGAATTCCATTGAGAAAATTATGCTGTAAGCCTGACTAAATATCCTGAGGTAAATTACCTGACAAAAACACTTATGAAGTGTTAGAATTGACAACCAATCAAAATGCTACTTTCAATATCTTCTATTATTTCATGACATTTGATTGGTTATGTACCTGAATATATATAAAGAAAGAGAGAGAAACACAGCCATTTTGACTACTACTTCCTGAAGTACATATCAAGTGCATTTCAACTGAGAACTTAAACTTCTTTTTGATTGGTAAGATGATATTTTAAAAACTGAAGTATGTTCTGCACTTTAAGTTAATTAGGAAAACATTTTCTGATAGTTATATACTATCCCTCTGTAATAGTTATAGAATAAGATAGACTTCTCTGTTTTAGTTATGGATGGACTTAGGCTTGTCTTGTATAATTAAGAATTAACTTAGGCTTTATCACATACATTTTTTTATATTTCTACTTCCAGTCTGATATCATACACTGCCCAAAGATAAAATCACTGTTTAAAAAAACAAACTACCTGTCTGTACTTAAACCCAACAGTGCCCTACCTGTACTGATATATTTTTTTAAAAAATTGTTTTACAGCACAAAAATGGAAGGAGAGAACAAAACTAACTTGGAAATTGTTGCAGGAAGCAACACAGATACACAAATTGACTCTGAATTCTATGATGATTCATTGGACTTTGAACTTCTGCAATGTGTGGAATCTGTAGATTTCCTACTTGAAAATGAAAAAAAAAATGACAATGAATTGTTAGAAGTTCTTTTTAATTTTGAAAAAGAATCAGAAAAATAATTTTTTATTTAATTCAAAAATTGTTTGAGACATTATTCATTTTTATATGTATTTTGTAAACTAGTAGCAAATTGATTATAATGTAAAATCAGACTTTAAATATACTGTGCAACTTTTTTGTGTTACATAGTAACTTTGCTCATATTTACTTCCTTTCTTCCACTATATTATCTCCAAAGTGCATTTAACATCTCTTTATCATCTCCTGCCTCCATGGTGTTTCTGCTTTCCTGACAGACTATGGTATGAATTCCATATACCACAATAGCTTCAGAAACAACATGCAACATATTTACAAAGAAAATGGTGTATTTTTATTTTTAGACTCTGCATTGGTACTAAGCATGGGCGAATTTTGCGAATCTCGCGTTCGCGAATTTTGCGGATTTGCGAACTCGCAATCCGCAAAATCCGCGAATTCCCGCGAATTTGCGGATTTTTTTTTTTTGTGTTCGCCCGTGTTTCTGCCAGTTCGCGAGGGTTTTTACAATTTCGCAATTTGCGAACTTACCTGTCGGGTCGCAAGTTTTGCGAACTTGTTGTTTCTACGTGTCCAGCCTGTTTGGGACACTCTTCTTCATCACTGCCACTCTCTGTCACCACTGCCACTCTCTGACTACTCATGCCACCCTCTGGCCCACCCATGCCACCCTCTGTTTCATCACCACACCCTCTGGTTGTCCAGTGTACATTATTTTCGGCAAAGCAAAGCACACCTTCCCTGCCTCAAGTGACCTGAATTAATTTGGGCTGATTAATGTGTCACAGAATATTTTTTTAGCTGGCACCTGCTTCCTTAGTGCGCCCTGATTAGTGATCTTTTGCACTTGCTAAGTGCTTTCATTGTTGCAAAATTAGTTACAACACCTGCCCTGCCCCAACTGACAATAATAAATTAGGGGCTGATTAATGGATTTTAACTTCCAGCCTGGCTCCTGCTTGTCTCCCTTAGCTGTAATTCAGGACCTTTGTGGCATATGTGTAACTATTCTGAGGTTCAGAGCAGGGTCACATAATAGTTGCAACTGGCAACTGAACTCTGGAGGGGCCCCTCAGGAAGCACTACAGGAAATGGCTACTAATGATGAGCCTGAACTTTTGAACCTGGTAAGTAGTTTCAGTTTTGCTAAGATCGTATTTCTGCAATTTAGCACTTATTCGCGGGGCGCGAAGTTGTACTGGGAAGCCGCGAACTCACGCGAACAGTGCGAGCAGTGTGAGCAAAATCCGCTGCTCGCGGATTTGCGGATTTTGTGGGAGATTCGCGAATCTCGCGGATTGCGAATTTCCCGAAAATCCGCAAAATCCGCGAGCGAAACGGATTTTCCGCCCATGCTTAATTGGTACCTACATCTTGGTACTTAAATAAAAAAATAAAATAAAAAAAAAAAAAAGAACAGTCAATAAACATACAATATTTGAACATTCTTTCATCCCATTTTCCCAATATTATGCTTCCCGGACCGCTTCCCGGTGCGCGTACCGAGCGCTTCCCCCGAAAAAAAAACGATAATATATATATTTTTTTTTTACCCCCGGGACCCTTTTAAAGCCCCCTCATCAAACCTAGGGGGTCAGGGAGGATGTACTCTGCCCCCTTATGCTCATTTCCCACTTTGTTTTTTCTACCTCTTGTATCTCGATCCTACCGAGACACAAGATGGCGGCCGCTCCGGACTGTTTAGAATTTTGACAGTCACCGGGGAGCCAATCCGCTTCTCCTCGCGAAGTTCCGTTACGCGTCAGGTACGCGAACCGGGGCGCTAACCGGGACGCTGTCACAGATATATCTGTTTTTTAAAACGTTAATTTCTCAAAATCCACTGGAGCACATATATTGAGACATAGCAAAGGCACGTCGGGCAAACCAAATCTACAATTTTGCCAAGTTTCCTGTAAATCCATTCAGCCGTTCGAGCTAAAAGTGATTCCAACCGCCCTATGGAAAAATGAATGGGAAAAACGCATTTTGGGACCCCCTTTTTTCTCGGCCCCCCTTGACGAAACCCCCCCAAATTTTCAGGGGCTGCTCAGAAACAAAATGTGCCATTTTCCTGTAAATTTCAGCCAATTCCGTCCACAAACACCAAAGTTATTCGACATAGAATTTTCAGAAATCCCATAGGAAAAAAATCCTAACTATATATACCTACTGGCGAACGCCAGTAGGTAAAATATATATATATATATATATATATATATATATTCAATGAAAAAACCATAGGTTATAGTCCATATATAGTTAGGAATTAGCATTTACAAAACCTTATTTTACTCGCATAAAACCATTGAAATTCCATATATAGTTAGATGCGCTAACTATATATCGCGCACCCGCAATCCACTGCTGATGATGTCACATATTACATCATTCATGACATGGTTAGTGACATCACTGATGACATCACTGATGACAACATCCAGTGACTGTATGTTTCTGTAAAGTTAAAATATGTTTTACATATTGAAGAATGAGTGGATATATAAGTGTCTGGATGAAGGATTTACTAGATGCATGACTAACTGATTGAGTGAGTGATTAAATGTGTCTCATTGAGTGCATGGGTTAGTGACTAAACTGTTTTAATTTGTGCATCATTATATCTACTGTTCTACAAACTGCTGCATATGTTGATCAGTAGCTATATGAGTAACTGTATGGGTTATTGATTGGTTGTCCAAGTATTTGTATGGGAAACTGAGTGTGTGTGTATGGGTGGCTGGGAGGTGTGTGACTCTGTACATAGATGTGTGAGTAGTTGATTCACTATATGTATAGATTCAAAACTGCATGTGGAAACAGCTGTATGGGCGGTTGACTGTGCATGAGTGTATTAGTGAGTGAATGGATATCTCAGTGCTACATGTCAAATTAAGTACATATGTAAAACACAGTACATGTGAGAGTTGACATCTATAAATAACTGTGCATAAGAGCTAGTGAATGTGTGAGTGGCTGTATGGATCATTGTGAACATGTATCAGAGATTGTATAAGAGAGTAAAGTAAATATGTGTTAGTATATGTTTGAATAAGTAAGGTGTGTATAACTCTATAGTTGAGAAAATGGAGGTGTGATTGATTTTTGGCATAACTGACTAGGTGTGTGAGTAACTCCATGGATGAGTGACTGTCTGTTTACACTGATTGTATCTAAGGTTATATTAGAGTCTGAAGAGGTTCATGGTATTATCACATGAATGATATCATCAGTGATGTGATCAGTCATGTCAAATGAGATGTTATCAGTGATGTCATCAGTGATGTCATTTGAGATGTCATCAGTGATGTCATCAGTGATGTCACTAACCATGTCATGAATGATGTAATATGTGACATCATTAGCAGTGGATTGCGGGTGAGCGATATATAGTTAGCGCATCTAACTATATATGGAATTTCAATGGTTTTATGCGAGTAAAATAAGGTTTTGTAAATGCTAATTCCTAACTATATATGGACTATAACCTATGGTTTTTTCATTGAATTTCAATGGTTTTTTGAAAGCTAATATTTCTATCTGTAAAATGTATTCTTCTTTAAATCATAAAATATATTGTACATGTTTTTTATACATTTTTTTTAAAAAAAAAATTTGTTGCGCTCCTAGTCCGCGAACCGGTCAGCTTCCCGTTAGCTGAATTCAAAGCCGCGACTTGGTGCGCGAGCCGGTAATCGTTCCTTAAGCGTAACTGTTACGTTATCATGACGTTTTGCGTTGTCGCGTAATACGTTATCCGACGCGCCAAGTTAGCGGACTCGGAAGCGGATTGGATAGCGGCGCAAAGCGCGAAACGTAAAGACAGCAGGTCATGTGACTCGATAATAACACTTTTCATTAGTTCATTTCACTTTTGGTTTCCTAATGATGTAATACTAGGTCATGTGATCTAAAATTAACACTTTTCATTGGTTTAGAATTTTTCCTTCTCCTAAATGATGAAAACCCCTCCTTCTTTCCTCACTCTGACTTTCATCTTGGTGAGAGAAAGACCTTTGTACAATCCAGAGAAATGGCTTCTGTTGTTGCTTCTGGTAGTGTTCCCCCACCACCACCTCCACCTCCTCATGGAAAGAAAGGACCACCAACTCAACCAATCTTTCAAGAAGAGGAAGAGCAGGAAGAGGAGGAAGAGCCTGAATATTTGCCTGAGGAGCCCAGGAGGTACAACAGGAAGGAAAATTTCATTTGGCAATTTTTTAAATTTCCACAAGGGCAAAAGAAAGTGAACGCCAGGTATGTCTTTTGCCGAATCTGTGATGAACGTCTTTCTAGAGGCACGGACAAAAAATATAGTTATGGGAATTTCACTATGCACAGACACATGAGCAGGTGGCACCCAAATAACTATAGTGCAGCTCAGCTTCGAGACGAACAACAGAATTCACCAGCAATAGCCAGAAGATCGGTTGTGCCAGAAGTTACGGGACCTGAAGCAAGGGAGCTGATCCCAAATATTCAAATGGACATGGGGGAAGTGAAACAAGTTTGTGTGAGGTGCAATCAAATATTATGCTACCGCGAAAGTAGCATAACTCTTATAATTAGAGCCATCCAAAATCATGTATGTCCAAAACGCCCCCAAAAATAAATTCTTCTTTTTTTTGTTGCTCCTGTTGAGCCCTCTTCGATGAATCATTTTTGTTTCCCCCCTCCCCCCCCCCAAAAAAAAAAAATACAAAATGTTCAGAAAAAAACAAAAAAATATAAAAAATGTTCAGAAAACTAATAAAAAAAATTTAAAACAACAAAAAGAAAAAAAAAGTTCTTTTCAGAACTACCTCCCCATTATTAAAAAAAATTGGTAGAATTCTTTGAACTCTGCCAAGCTCTATTTCTATTAGTTCGCTCCCAGTTCGCACTCCGGTACGCGAACTTTGAGCGCACCCAAATTTTTTTTTTAAAAAAAAGGAACAGTAAGTATAAGGAAAGAAAACAGACAGCTATGTTACAAAAAAGACAGCTATAGGGAGTAAAGAAAAGATACTGTGACCCGCAATTCACTTCTGATCATGTCATATATTACATTATTTTTGACATAGTCAGTGACATCATCAGCAGTGGATTGCGAGTAACAGTTTTTTTTGTTTACGTCCTATAGCTGTCTTTTTTGTAACATAATTGTCTGTTTCCTATCCTTAAACTTACTGTTCCTTTTTTTAACGAGATAACAGATATGCCCACTTATTACATCATTCATAACATAGTCAGTGACATCATCAGCAGTGGAATGCAGGTTAAAAAAGTAGAAAACATTTACCTTATAATTCTTGTTAATTTTTAAAGAAAATTTTTCATACATTCAATCTGTAAAAGAGAGAACAAACATTTCCAAAAATATTAAAACATGTATTTAAAAATTAGAAAAAAGAAGGGAAAAGGTTCAAGAAGAAACACTTTTTAAACAACTTTGACACTTATAGAAACCTCTACTTCTCTACGACCCCTACACAATCCAAAATATATTTATTTTCAACAAACAGTATCTTCATGCTGATGAAATGAGGCCTATTTTGAAATATGATGCTTCTTTTGCATTGCTTATGTCTCACAATAGTGATGCCATAACAGCGCAAAAGAGATGTAAAACCATCATAAAATTGTATCTAACATTTAAAATGATTGTTTTAGGATGCAAATAAGATGTGTGCTTTCAAGAGCTTTCTTTGAGGTGAGGCCTCTTTTCTTTTTTTTTAAAAAAACAGTACCCAGAAGTACAGCACTGTAAGCATTAAAATTGATACTTACAGAAGACTCAGCTTACCCATATGTACCTCACATTTCTAAATGTATATCATAAGTACAAAAAGCATAACATTAATTATACATGTTAAATGGTTTATTTTTGCTGTTCTCAGAATGTATCAAATTTCACTTAAATCAGTGACTTGAAGGTATTCATCATGTAACAGCGGGGAAAAAAAAACACAATCAAAATGACTGTGTTTAAAAAACCCATACAACCTAAGAAATCTGATTTCAAAACTCCTTAAAATTAACTTACTTTCAATGACGTCGAAGGATCTCCTATAAACAGCATCCACTCTGTTGTACTATAAATATTTTCAGCCCGCCACTTTCTGAAAGAAAACCTCCATCGATACGTAAAATATGTTACATAGAAAAAAAAACTTCTCTCATTCTATCACATGTTTCCACTAGGCCAAATCATGTTGCCGCGATTCGCAAGTCTTGTAATTCTTCCAATCAAATCCCGACATTTTCTATTTTCGCAACTTTCAAAAATAAAATATTTGAGATTATTTTCACAATCCTGGACTACTAATATCTTACTCTTCTTTGTCACTCATGTTCTCCTTTTCCTATGACACTGATACTGCTTACTATGAAGCAGACTTACTTGCATCAGGTTTATATAGTTGGATTTTTAATCTAGACAGCATTGCAGACTTACATTCCCTCTACTTAAAATTTTGGTTTTAAAAACACCAGGTAAGAATTTTTAAGGTCAAACGGCAATTTTTTTTTGAAAGTTACAACGGAATCATTACAGAATGACCAGCCGTTTCCAGACTTTAAGTAAGCTGTATAATGTCCTGATGTTGTTGATGGACCATCGTGATAGATAATTGCTACAGTTACAAAAGTCCTCCCTGATATTGACAGCTGAGAAGCCACAACATTTTTTATTAAAGTTGACAATTTTGATCCATCAGGCCTACATCGTTGGATCATTAAAATGACATACTGGCTATATCTACGTATAAATAATGTTGACATCATATCACATTTACATTGGCTACACTCCATGTTGTGATCCGCTGCATTTACTAGCTTATTAAAGGACACTGATTTACTGTCTGGCAAAGTTAAATATATAAATCTTTCTGAGTCTACACTAGTAGTACTTGATACCATACAGTTCTCGCAGTCATGCTGCCATTGATAAGAAAGCCCAAACAGGTGATCTACATCTACACCCTCATCTTCCAATACATCAAGCATATACATTAAAAACTCCTGACAATCTTGCTGATTATTTTCAGAGAAGTCTGTTTGACCTGAACATTCATCTAACAGATAACGAACTTCAGACACACTTTCTACTTTTGTTCGATCAGTGCTACATTTCTCTAACACAGAATTCAACAAGCAGCATAAACTTTGTTCCGAATTGAACACAATCTGTTCTTTTAAACTCTCTAGTGAAAAGAGAACATTAACCACTACATTTGCATAGCAGTTGACACCAGAACTGTTTTCAAATTGAAAACCGACAACATCTTCAACAGAATCCACTTTCTTTCTGCTTACAATTTTCGGTTCATTGACTTTTAGTCTTTTTGCAACAACCTCCCTACTATTACTGATATTTCTACGTTTCTGGCCTACCACACGTTTCTCAAACAAAGGATATTGAGGCAAATGTGGCGCATACTCTTTTCTTAACCTATTGTATTCCTTAACACAATCTAGATCCGCACAAATGTTTGTGACATCACAGTCAATCAAGTACAATCCCGATAAAGTTCTAACTCCTGACAATGCCACATATGCCATACCCTCCTTGAACACAGAACTGCCAATATTCACCAATGCACAGTCTACACTTAAACCTTGCGATTTATGGATTGTCACCGCATATGCCAAGCAAACAGGAAACTGTTTACGGCGAACATATAAGTCTTTAACAAGCAAAAACCTAGCAGAACAACGACCAATTTGCTGTACTTCCTCAATGCCATCAAATTTAATTCTTAAAAATTCTATTCCATCTCTATTTTTGTATTTCTCAAAATCAACAACATTACCCATTGATCCATTTACCAGACCTCTTTCTACATGTAAATTCCTTCTCAAAATGATTCGGCAATTTAAACACACATTCAAAGTCTTTTCAAAACCCGCAGTTTTAGATATAGTCTTCTCTAATGAATCCAATTTTGATTTCAAATTGTCTGACAAAATAATTGTTGATCCCATATGCTCTAATTTGTCGATAGCTTCAAGTTTCACAATCTCTTGCTTTTCTAAATTCAACATTTTGTTGTTGAAGATGGCACATTCTGCAAGAGTTGGCATGAGACATATCCCGGATTTCTTTTCAGTAATTTTCTGAAAAATATTCTCAGGCACAATCTCTTGTTTGGGATATAAATTTGACAGTAATCGTGCATTTAAAGCTTCTCTCCCATGCTCGGTCACTTTTCCAATTCTAATATCTTGTAGAATATTCTTGTAATCTTCATCCTTTACCTGACGCATATTTTCATGCAGTTCTGCATAATTGAAGTTTAACCATATATTGACGTTGCCAATGCTCCCTAGGCACTTCCTGGTATCTTCATGTGTGAGTATTTTGAACACAGGTTGACCTTTTACTGGTGTCAGCTGCAGAAGATCTCCGAAAACAATGATGTGTTTGCCACCAAATAACACATCATTTTCAGTTTTAAGTACTTCTTGCATTCTCAAATGCACAAAGGCAAGCATGACATTGGAAACCATGCTTACTTCGTCAATGATAAGTAGTTTCATTTTCCTCAAGACTCTTGAAACTTCACAGCAAGCATCTCCAGATAACTTGTTGTATTGTAATTTGTTGTCATGCTCCACCGGCAGCATCAGTAGACGATGCAAAGTAATACCTTTAATGTTATGTGCTGCCAGTCCAGTAGGAGCGGTGACAACACAAGACAGCGATGACTCAGTCCTTTCCTGCAAATAACAAGAAATTGCTTTAATGAGGAAACTCTTTCCAGTTCCCGCTTCTCCACTCACGTACAGTCGGACAGGCTTCAACGACGTACATGAGCACTCTTTCTTCTCATGACTTAATCCGTGCTCAATTTCCTTGGTAACTTCATCATATATTTTCCTCTGCTCAACGTTGAGTTGTTTTTCCAAGTCTTCTAAGTTAACTGAATCCTCCTGAGCATGTGCCATGGCTCTTTCCACTTCATTCATAGCAGTGGCAGCTTCATTTTCGATAATAGGTCCTCCAAGTGGATCTTGACTCAATGAAACCGAACTCTGACTGTCCTGAGAACTGTCTCTGGCAATCTCGGCTGCAATCGTTGCTTCCTGCTCAATTTCCAAAGTTAGCATTTCTTGATATTTAGGAAAAGCAGGACATTCTATGGACTCCTTGGCTGCATTAAAAGAGTCTTCGTAACAGAGGAAATCTCCAAGCAGTTCCTCTTCTGCACGCCAAGGCTTGAAAAGTTGCAAAAGTGCTAAATAGAAAAACTCCTTTTTTTCTGGAGATTCACCACTCAATTTTCGATGGTTTACTAATTGGCATTTTCTTTGCTTGACCAGGCATCCCTCACTTCCAATTACAGCATACACTCCTTTCTCAATATCTTCTTTGATGTTCCTCTTGAATATATAATTTTGGAGAACCTCATATTGACAAACATTCTCAAGGTGACTGCTTCGATTTGGATAATATGTATCCAACATGTTGGTCTTCAAAATGTCGGTACTGTTTGGCTCCTTTTCCGCCAAATACTCAATTTCCCGGACAGGTTTTAGAACTCGATTTCGCGTTGCAGCAAGACCAAGACTCGCCCAAACGATACTCCTAGATTTGGCATAGAGACTTGCTGAAGACAATCGATCTGAACATTCGTAAGCTCCGATTTCTCGATGCGACAACATCTTCAGACTGAAACTGTACAACTTCTTGCTGAGGCTCTTTTCATGGGATATGTCCTCCCACATATCCTTCAGTTCTGTCTTTTCTTTTTTGGTGATGTAAGATGTCACATACCGAGCCACAGCCATGCAGTTGTCACCCACAAACTGTATATCCATGTTAGCATTCCACATGGACAAAATCACTGGGTTGTAGTCGTTGATGTACTTGGACTCTTCGTTCCTTTTCAAATTGTATGTATTTTTGGGTGATTTCCTCGTCACATTATGTCGTAGTGAAGACATCAAACTGTTCACTTTCCCTTTAGAAATCACCGGCCGTGGAAAGTTGAAACGACATTTGGTGTAGAACTTGTCCTTGTTTCTGAATTTACGACGACAGTACTTTCCACAACGATGGCTTTGGAAACGTAGAACTTGTTCTCTTAGGCTTTTCTTCTCCGTTGCATTTGGAACAGCACACGTAGAATACTGTTCTATGAAATTCATCACTAAGTCATCCGGATCTGTTCCAAATTTAGGTGCATCCTTGATCCACAACAACATATGTATATGAGGAGCACCTCTTGCTTGGTACTCCTTTCTCCAGAAGAAATCCAACACCTCTCCAAGAGGTGGATTCTTCTTATTTGTGATGAAAGACATCATAGCTTCAAATTTATGATTGAAGTACCTGCATACATTCACAGGATCCAAAGAACACAGTTCTCCAGGTGTCTTGAATTCAATGTTTTCAATATTTCCATTTGCTTCTCGTAGAAATTCAAGTAAGTCTTCCCAGCCATACTCGGCACAGCTCAGAGTGAGGAACCATGTCGGAGTTCCTAAGTTCCTCAGCATACATTTTAAATCACCATGACGACGATACCAGTACTCATTAGTACCACGCTGACACGCCATGAGATTAATTAAGTGAGAATCCAAAATACTATCTTGGACATTAAATTTATGCATAAAGTCTCTTGCCGAGATATTTCGCATCTGTATACCACTTTTTAAGATGTGGTTCACTGCATAAGACAGTCCAGATAGATCGCTTTCAAACAGGAGATGAAACAAATAGGGAATGCATTGACGAAACCTAGGATCTTCTCCATACAATCGTAAAGTCCGGTATTCAGACGCAGGAATTTGATGAGATCGCTCATCATATCTTCCTCCTCGACCTGTGGGAAATAGCTGTGGGAAACACCGAGCTTCCAAACTTTCCTCCCAAACACTAATGGGACTCCCTTTGGCTTGTTTCATTTGAAACAACTCAATAGCATTCCCCATGACTTCCTTGGAATGCAAAGGATGAACACTATAATGTTCATATATTTCTTCACTTTTAGAGGCCTCTACTTTCTCAATTTGCCCAGCACACAAATCGCTATCCTCTTCATCACTTACTTCCTCTTCTGCAACATACACATTCTTATAATACTTATTATTTTTCTTCAAATACACTGTTGCCTTTTTGACTTTCCTAACATCCACTAAATCTTGCCATATTTTCTTATTCTTTGTCGGAACCCCATTAACCAAGATAACCAGAGGTTCCTCTTCCACTTCTTCTACTCCAATTGTGTTAATGTTTTTATTCAAATCTAAAGGCAAATAAACAACTCTTCCCTTTAATCCTCTCTGTAAATCTGCTGGAGGCAACTTCCCTGTCTTTGGCTCCATTCTTACAATAGCCTGAAAGGGATGGATACTTTGAATCAAAATAGATTCATAAGTATTTAAATCCTTCAATTCAGAAGGAATCTCAACCAATTCAAGATTATTATGAACTGCCCTAGCAGGCATCTGGTTTTGGTTTAATTTATTACAACAATAAGTACACACACGTTGATCCGATCCCAAATCAAAATAATTTTCTACCATCAAGTATGTGGCAAAATCCTTCCATTCACTATTATTTTCCCTTTCACTTTTTGCATATAAATCCACTACCTTAGTCTGATTCTTATAATAAGTGCATCGACAACAAACACAAGTGAAATTAGGCCTCTCACTTGATTTCATCTGAAACGTGGCAATTTCCTTCTGAAAATTATCTGTACTGTAAACCTGTACATTATCTTCCACATTACTCTCTACTTCAGGGTCAATTTGAACATTCTCATCTTTACTACTAAAGTAACAAAACTCAATTTCTTCACAAATATTCTTCACATCTATTTCAGAACCATGCAAAAGAGCAGCACATAATTGTTTAAGCATAATTGCTGGACTCTTTGCATAATACAACATTCTCACTAATTTTCTCACTTTATTATGATGCACTGCTAGCATCCTGAAATGATGAAAAACACTCTGGCATACTCTCCTGGAAAGACAAGCCAGTGAATGTCCACGCAAACCTGTTATTTGTCTCACTCTGCAAGGATCTAAATCTTGCAACAACTTCATTTTCTGCTTCAAACTTTTCTTATTAAATGTCCGTATAAAATCACAAAGCAAATTGATGGAAACCTGTCGCACACTGCAAATAGAACTACACTTCCAAATGTACACAGGAGCCTTAGGACGTCTTCCTAAAACCTCATCACTTAGCGCCTCTTCTGTCTCTGTTGTCACAAGTTTTTCTTTTTCAACTGGACAACCATCCTTCACTTCATAAGCTCGACCACTGATGTCAACTGCATGCACCAAATCATTATCCTGAAAATAACTCTCCTCATTAAAAAATGCCTCAGAACTTGAACTATGCATCCATTCTCCGGAAAAAACTTCACAAAAGTTGCTACGATTTACTACTCTCTTCCATCTACTGTTTGTTTTAAAATCAGAAATTACCTTGCTTAGTTTCCTAATTCTATTGATTACCAAAATAAACAACTTTCGCTTAATTTCAAAAGCATGATCAATAATTTTCTCGACATTTTTCTTCTTCTTATAAAATGCCGCTTTCTGTTTGCATTTCTTAATATTTTTTATTAAATTAACTATTATCCGATTACGGAACATTCGTTGTCGAATGTCCCTAAACTGTTCTTTCCTTCTACTATCATGCACAGAGTTATCTCTTCCTCTACCAGTAACATTTTTCATGGGTCTTTCCTTTCCATTTAAATTACTCTTCTTTTTCTGAACTGAAACATTTTGGCGAGAAATACTTTTTTTACTACAAATATTTTTTAAGAAAGACTTTGTGCTCTTACCCGGAGCTTTCTTGGTGTTTTGATAAGTATTTAGGGAAGAGGACTGCTGCAATAAAACATCACCGTGCTGTCTTTGACGTTTTCGAGCCTTTCTAATTCTATTTTTTGTAGGCATTTTCCAAACTATGAAAGAATCTGCAGTTGAATCTGTTGAAAAATATAATAAAAATGTTAATAACCACTATTACCAAACAGTAAATGAATAACAGTCATCAAAAACTTAATGCCCTTCTTATTATTTAACATAGCAAATCAAGGCATATGACTGTGTATGATGTTATTTTTCTTTTTTAAATGGAAAGCGTTCTTCATGGTGCAAGTTTCTTGTAAATACGCTCCCACCTGCGAAAAGGAACTTTGCAATGCAAAGCTGCTTGGGTCCCCAGTGTCTGTCAACATTCTAAACAGTCCGGAGCGGCCGCCATCTTATCTCTCGGTAAGATCGAGAGAGAAGAAGAGGTGAAAAACGAAGGGGAAATTTAATGAAATGGGGCAAAGTATACCCCAGTTGACCCCCTAGGAATGTTGTTGGAATTTTTTAAAGGGTCCCCTGGGGAAAATAAAAAAATATATATTTTTCACGATAGAACCGCTTCCCAAACACCGAACTGGGCCGCAAACTGCACGAGAATACGCCATTTTGTGCTTCGTTTTAATTAAATTACTAGGAATAAGGAGGTGCGGGAGACGTATCCTAATCCCTTATATTTTCTGAGAGTGGCTGAGGAGTCTCATATATGTTGATACATGTGTTCCAGCGGCTGTGCGTGAGCTTTTTTTAAATTTTTGCTGCGTGACGTCTGTTAACGTTCGATTCGAAGGAAATCAGGAACTGTTGACCACCAATTTCTCAGTGCGATAAAATATTTTGAGGCATATTATCAAGCCTGTGCGCTAAAATTATCGCCGATAAAGCGGCGACAATGGGCTTGATAATATGCTCTGTGGAATTCCAATCGAAGCCCATTTTAGATGTCTTCACATCTAGCATGTGCTTCGATTGGAAATCCATAGAGCATATTATCAAGCCCATTATCGCCGCTTTATCGGTCGTTTTCGGCCGATAAAGCGGCGATAATTGAAGCGCACAGGCTTGATAAAATACCACATTGTTATAAATGAATCCTTATTGAGACACAATGTCTGCGCCAACTTGCCTTTTTTACAATGCCACAATTTTGTCGTGCACGGCAGCCATTTTACATGCCAGGCTGGTCTTAGCCTATCACCTAGCCCTGCGAATGTAGGGAAATATTATCAAACCTGTACACTAAAATTATCGTCGCATTATCGGCCGAAAACGGCTGATAAAGCGGCGATAATGGGCTTCATAATATGCTCTGTGGAAATCCAATCGAAGCCCATGTTGGATAACAATGCAAAAAAATACTCAGCACCATTGTTTGGACATTATTAACATGGCTATGTAACTCCCATAATCAAAATTTAAATTTGCCAAGCACACTTGTGTTACTGCATGCCAGAATGCTACACCGAATATGCAATTACAATTTCGCAAAGTAACAAAATCTATTTCTATATCACTACAGACAAAGCCACAATTTAAAAACACAGCTTTCTTCATCATTTTCTCCTTAGCGATAAAAAGCGGTAGCAATGCATGAATATCACGCTGAAAAGTCAGCGATATTCATGCATTATCCTGCAAATGCTCTTAGCCATGTTATCCACCTCCCATTGGATAACATAGCTAAGAACTGCTCGCAAATGCGAAAAAAACGGCCGCAATGCATGAATAACGCTGAAAAGTCAACGATATTCATGCATTATTCAGCAAATGCTCTTAGCCATGTTATCCACCACCCATTGGATAACATGGCGAAGAACTGCTCAGAGCCCCATGAGGAACGCTTTCCATTTAAAAGAGAAAAAATATCATCATAGAAAAGAATCGTTTTTAAACACAGCATATAAATCAATTGTATACCTGCATTCAAGAGGAAATGACTGAAAATGTCCTTGAGACACACGAAAGCGTTTTCTGGAATGCCCTAGCACCATTTTTCCGACATTATTAACATGGCTATGTAACTCCCATAATCAAAATCTAAATTTGCCAAGCGCAGGTGAGAGCGTATTTACAAGACACTTGCCCCATGAGGAATGCTTTCCATTTAAAAATGAAAAAATAACATCAAAGACACTCAAATGCCTTATAAATATGACCCAAAACAACCTATGAAGCTCTAACAGTACATATCCAAAATTTAATTGATTTCAAAATGGTTTTTAAAAACAACATATCTGTTTCAGCTTACATAAAAGACCATGGAATGCGCTTCATATACAACAATACCTTGAGTTACTACATGCCAGAATCCTACACCGAATATGCAAATACAATTTCTCAAAGTAACAAAATCTATTTCTATATCACTATAGACAAAGCCACAGTTTTAAAACACAGCTTTCTTCATCATTTTCTCCTTAAATCATTCTATTCTATATCTAAAATAAATAAATCTTTTCTCACCTTAGCAAATACTTTTTGGATTTTAAAAACAGTCTCAGAAATACACCAAATTGTCTTCAGCAGAAGAAAAAGGATGCACTCCAGAGGCTGCAGCTATTGAAAGCACAGAAATACAGATATTCATTTCACATATCTCTCATATTAGCCAATCATAACTCTTCCCTCACTTTTTTCAAATCAAAACCCTTCCCCCCCTCTGCCCTCTCTGCCTTTTTTCCATAGCAACGACCTCCTGGAAGACCTCTCATGTTTGCAAATTCACACAACAATGTTTCAATTGAACTCTGAACTCTCAGTGCACCTGCGTATCCAGTGCAATCTTTCATTAAAAGTTTCTTCCTTGACCATTGAAATTACATGTTTCAAGAACACATCCATGCACCCTAACTTTCTGTTTTCAGAAATGGAAATGCGCCAATCACTGCTAATGAATCATTAGCATTGGAAATCCACAGTTTTTTTTCTTTACAAACTCCTACTGTTTCAACTGCCCTTTCATTACCACACTTCATCTGACTGCAGCACAACCTTCTCCCACCATGTTTAACGTCTGGATTGTTGGACATAGTTACATCCACTGGGCTCAAAGGTATGCTGACAACAGAAATTTACACAACCTCAATTTACAAGATGTGGAAATTAAATGGTTGGGCCAAAGAGGATTAAAATGTCACCAATTGATACCATTGGTGAAAACCTTTATGCATTTGCCAAAACCTGACCTGTTAATAGTGCATTGTGGAGGTAATGATTTGGGCACTTTAACAGGAGTAGGTCTGGAAATGCTTTTAAAGGACACCTTTGAGCAATTAATGGCACTTTTTCCTCAAACTGCCTTGGCATATTCCAATATATGCCAAAGACAGAAATGGAGGTGGTCCAACCAATTTGGGCCACAAATTGAGAAAGCGAGGAAGCATGTAAACAAATCTGTTTCAGCTTTCATGAGAGACCATGGAATGGGCTCCCTGTACAATAATAACTTGAGTTACTATATGCAAGATATCTACAGAGGAGATGGAGTTCACTTCTCAGATGAGGGCAACAGAATTTTCATTCTGAATTTAAGACTGTGCATTGGTACCTACTTATAAGTACCTAAATGGAACATAAACCCAAAAGCTCTTCTCAGAGCTACCCTTCATCTGATCACGCACAATTAATACTTTTCTCTAACTTATTTCTCTAATTTTCAACAAACTACGCTCAAAGAGCGCTACCCGGTACGCGAACTGGAAGCTAACCGCCCAAAATTATTTTAAAAATGTTTTTTCTCCGCACATATGGTCCTCCTCAGCCACCCTAAGAAAACCTGGGGGGTCAAAATACTTGTACCGTGTCCCCTTCTACCCTTTCTGAACATTATTTAACCTCCATTTTATATGTTAATTCGACCGAAACACAAAATGGTGGACTCCCGTTACGCTTCTAGTTCGCGGACTAAACTGCTTCCCGGGAAGCGGCCCAAAGAAAAGGTGGGAAAGTAATTCAAAGAAAAAGGACTGGAGACACTCTCACCAAATATAGATTAACTCATACTACATAACAATCCCTTTCATTTTCACAAATTTGATTGAAATTCCATTTAGCCATTAAGCCTGTAGACCTCTCTAAATACCTTGAGGTAAATTACTTCACAAAACACATCTGAAGTGTTGGAATTGACAACCAATGAAAACTTTACTTTCATTTACAATTTTTATTACCTGACATTTGACTGGTTATATACCTGAATATATATAAAGGAAGAGAAGGAAACACAGCCATTTTCACTGCTACTTCCTGAACTACATTTCAAGAGCCTTTTCACCTCCCTGTAAAGTTATTTGATAATTTGTAAGTGGCACTTTAAATTAATTTGTAAAAATGTTTATTGATAATTATTTACTGACCCCCTGCTATAGTTATAGATACAGATAACCTCCTCTGTTACATTTATTGATTGACTTACACTTCTCTGCTATAATTATGAATTTACTTACTTTAACTTCACTGTTAAAAAAACAGAACGACATGTCTGAACTTAAACCCAACAGTGCCCTAAGTCTTCTAATATAATTTTTTTTTTATGCAATTTACAGCAAAAAAATGGAAGGGGAGCAAGAAGAAACTAATGTTTCCTTCGAGATTACATCCGAAGACATTGTAACTGAAGAAAATGTGGATGAAGATTTTATGGATCAATCTTTTGACGAACAATTTATTCAAACCTTACAAGAGACAGAAACATCCATGTTCGACGAGATACCAGATGATATAATGCTGGAAGTTTTAATGAACTATGAAAATAATAAATAATTTTTTTTAAAATCAAAATAAATAAATAAATAAAAAAACGAACAAAAACAACAAATAATTAACATACAGTATTAGAAAAGTCTATCATTCTTTTATCCTTATAGTACGCTGCCCAGAGCGCTACCCGGTTCGCGTACTAGGAGCTCACCACGCATAAATATATATTTTTTTTTTATTTTTTTTTTGCCCTGCAGAAACCTTTTACAACCTCCACATAAAACCTAGGGGGTCAGGGAGGATCTACTATGCCCCCTTATCGAAATTTCCCCCTTTGTTTTGACCTCCTCTTATCTCTCGATCCTACCGAAAGACAAGATGGCGGCCGCACCGGACTGTTTAGAATGTTGACAGACACCGGAGAGCCAATCAGCTTCGCTTCGCATAGTTCCGATAAGCGAAAAGTACGCGAACCGGATCGCTGCCCGGAGCGCTGTTACAGATATATATCTTGATTTAAACGTTAATTTCTCAAAATCCACTGAAGCACATATATTGAGACCTAGCAAAGGCACATCGGGCTAACAGTCCCTACAATTTTGCAAAGTTTCGTGGAAATCCATTCAGCCGTTCGAGCTAAAAGTGAGTCCAACCGCCCTATGGAAAACTCAATGTTAAAAACGCGTTTTGGGACCCCCCTTTTTTCTCAGCCCCCCCTTGACGAAACCCCCCCAAATTTCCAGGAGCTGCTCAGAAACAAAATGTGCCATTTTCCTGAAAATTTCACCCGATTCCGTCCACAAACGCCAAAGTTATTAGACATAGAATTTTCAGAAATCCCATAGGGAAAAAATCCTAACTATATATACCTACTGGCGACCGCCAGTAGGTAATATATATATATATATATATATATATATATATATATATATATATATATATATATATATATATATATAATATTTAACAACACAATGTAAGTCATCATAAAAAATGATATTTCTATTTTACAAAAAAAATTATGAGTCTATGAGTAAAGGGTGTGAGTAATGGGGGCGAAGCCCCGACGCCCTTGGGGAGAAACCGCCACTGGTAGCTTCCATGTACCAGGTCTGTCAAAAAACAATTACAGATAGAAAGAGACAATAGCATGAATTGATTGAATAGTGCATGAAAGGATACCTTTCTGCACAATCAGCCCTACAAGCAGGCGCACTTGTTACATGGTGCAAAGGTGCCTGTGACATTGCCTGGCATATAATAGTGTGCAAGCGCACTTGAAAAGTGCACTAATGCATTGTTTCACATAGAAACTGCACATTAGCAAGCTTGTCTCCTGATGTATGACAGCGCACAAAGATTCCTTGCATTGTGTTTCATACATCCAAAACCCATGAAATTACTCCCTAGGTACTGTCTGTTCCCAAGTGGCATTAATCCAATGTTCCTATAAAAGCACTATTGGGAACTGACCACTTGCCAGTTCCCGATAAGGTCAAAATAGCAGTAAGTTTCATTGCCGCATGGTTTACATACACCATAGTGATAATATAACAATGTTGTACAAGTATATAACCCGAGACAATTGGTTTGTCTCTCCCCATTCAGGACTACAAGGTGTTTCTGAAATGCCAGAGTATTGCAATAACAGACATAAAGAGTCTACGATAAATAGAGGTAATCAGTTAATGGACATAACCAGTGTCAGGTAAAATAAAGGAGAAGGAACCCCCACTTAATTGTCCCCCCTTTTTATTACTCAACAGGTTACCCAGTACAGCCCTGATGAAAACCTGGCGAAATAAGTAACGGGTTTGGAAACGCGTCAGCTCTATTTGGGAATTTCTTCCATATCACTCACAAAGGGCAATCAAATCAACAGTGTGCACCCAAGTGGAGGCCACTTATAAACCATTTAGGAACCATCCCTTGTGAGACAGTCCTAACACACTGAGACATAAACAAGTAACAGATAGGACTGCTATGATAAAAAAACACTGGTGTACTGTCGTTATGTATTGTTTTTGACTGTAAGAAATTGTCTGTAATTATTTTGCCACACATCCATGTGTATATATTGTGTTTTTGAAAGTTGTTTATCATTTCTAAATGTTTTGTAGTGTGTCATGCTTGGACATTCTGAAAGCTATAAATGTTTGAAAATATATGATGTAAGCAAATTGCGATTAAAAACGTCAGTATCTGAGAATAAATATATCTAGATACACAGTCTGCCTAAATAAAGAGCAGCAATCAAAAATCGAGACCAGGTCATTTGTTATTTGAATAAGTTGTGATGTCCTATCTGGTCCCATAAGGACAAGACCCCCCTCTCTTTCAAAATATTTTATTGGCATTAGTGGACATGGGTGTTGTGATGGACTAGTCACATCAACACACATGTCACGCTCTAACAGGCAAAGTGTTGGATGCAAACGGGATTTAGTTCCAAGCACACATGAAGCCGAACAGGGTGTCCTTACATGTGCTCGTAAATTGTGGCCTTTTCAAGCAACATGTTGAGTGTTAGGGGTGTCACATGGGTGTTGCTGTGGGTGTTCACACGCAACACCTATGTCCATTGATGTATTTCCAGATTTACAAGCAACAACTGGAAATGCATTAGGATGCGAAAACACCCCCAAGGGCTGGCGTAGCGAGGCGCAGCGAGGAGAAATATTTTCATTTCTCCTTGTTTTTTTCTCTTTCACTGCATGCTACATTCTACAGCATGCATTGGTAGAGGAAATCCCCACAAGAGATTGTATTTGATCAGAAAGGTGCCCCTTCCTGCACTAAAACATTCTCTCCATGACGCAGGCATTCTTGCACCATGGTGCAAGGGTGCCTGTGCCGGCACATGGCAGCACTTTGGGAGCCAGCGCAGGGAAAGGCACAGAGATGCAACATGTTGCTGAAAATATGTCGTACCCCTGTGCCTCGAAGCTAACTTAGCGCGGCGCTGCAAAATAAATGATGGCACTGCGTGACGTTAGTTTTCCATAAATGTGGCCCCCAGTCATTAAATGTTTTGCGTGACCTTCTCAGACAGATTTGTGGAAACTTTTCTTGTGCCCTCATCATAACACCTTGGATGCCCTGTATGTACAATACTAATCTCCAGGGCCATCATACTCGAGAAGTAGACGTCGGCCAGCGCCACAAGTAATCTTGCTGTGCTGCACAACATCATAATGAAAGTGTTGCTATTCGTCATTTACAGTACATATTGTGCTATCTGCTACTTATACCCAACACAAATGCACAAGTGTCTCCCGAGCGCCAATGCACGCACTGTTTATCCATACTGCAAGGGTGGCTGCGCTGTGGAGAAGAATGACTGTGTGCAGGAAGGATCACTTGTTTGTTAAAATACTTCACAATGACCTGGTATTCACTTACTATGTGTGCTGTGGAATGCAGCACATATTGAATTACCAAATATTAAACTGAAGACAATTTCACATCAGTTTGCATCCATAATGCCACACCAAGGGCTACATTAAGTTTGGATGCATACCCAGACATATGATTCCTCATACAGCTGGGAGTGTGTTTTGTCCTATGGTTGTTGTGTTGGAACACTGTTGGAAAGTGGATTATTGGTAGGGGTAAATACATATTTGCCCCAGGAAATAAGGCCACTAACACAGTATAGGGGTCAGAATAGGTCTTAGAAAATGATTCCTATGCTGAGCCCTTGGTAGCATGGCTGCAAGCAGGCAGGCTTAACTTCAAGGGCAGGTATGTAAAGCATTTAAAAACACCAATTCAGTAAATATTTAAGACACAACACAAAATAAAAATCCAACACCAACTTATAAAAAAAGGAAATATTTTTATTTTTTAAATGACACCAAAACAAAACAAAATCCACTGTAGGGAAACAGAGATATTATTTTTTAAAGACGAGTCACTTTCTAGGAACTTAGAAACCAACAATACCCCTTTTGGTCATGTTGTTGCCTCTGACAGGGACACATTCACCTTTAGCAATTGTTCTGGAGGATCTCTCACCAGTCTTGTGCAGCCCCCTCCAGCAGGCTGGGTCCAGTTAGAACGCCTTCCTGAAGTTCTTCTTGTGGGTACCAAAGTATCTAACAAACAATCCAAGGTTCTGGAATCTCCAAGAGGGTCCTTGAAGGTGTGAGACTTCAATTCCAACAATCCACTTGGAAAAAACCCTTACAAGTCCACTGGTAGTACTCCAGGCTGGGAATTCTTTGTAGTGATGGTCCAGGTGATCTCTGTTAACCTGTAGCTTGCAGGGAGTCCACACTTAAGTTCATTTGAAGCAGGCTTGATCCACAGGGCTTTAGTTTCAGATGTTGTAAAATGTGGAATTTTCGGAGTGCAGGCCTTTGGAAATGCACATCAAACTCTTCAGTGCAAACCCTTCTGATTCTCTCATGTTTCAAGCAGCAGATCTGAGAGGCACCGCCCCTCTCAGATACTTATTCAGTGTTCTCTGGGGCCAAGCAGGAGGGCACTCCTGTCCAATGAGCTGAAGGGTTCCATCCAAAGGTCTAACCACTTCCTGCAGAGTGTAGCAAAATGCTAACCCAGAAACCACTATTATTCCAAAATTCAATATGTCAGCATTTTTTATTTAGCAGGGAGAGAAGAGCTGGCTAAACACACCCATAGGATAGCTAATCTCCATAGTCTCTTCCCTTGCATCTGCTAATTTCTTCCTTAATCCTAGCATCTGGCTGGCGGTGAACAGGGTAAGGTTGCAAATGACACTAAGGTCCTCCCCTTCTCTTGAAGTTCATGGTTTACGACTCCTCCCCCTGCTCTGGCATTCCTATGCCCAGCAACCTCTCCTCTCTAAGAAGCTTCCTAACCCCCAGGGTCATGTATCACCTCTTCAAAGCAGCCAGGCTCACCCACTTATCTCTGACCAATCAGGGCAGAGCAGTACAGGGTTGAATTTTGGCTTACAGACAAAAAAGTGTTATAACGTCTTGTCTGTACATTTTACAATACATCCAACAATACCATATTGTTGGATTCATCATTACAATTCTACGGAGTCCTTTAATCCTAGTTTTATGGCTTTTCTTTCTCCAGTTATTAACTAATAACCTTTACCAATGTTAACCTATGGCATGGGATTTGCAATGGAAAGGTGACTTGGGCCATTTTCCAGCACCAGGGCTTATAAAAAGATATTTTATAAGTACTCTACAAATATCCACAGGATCCCCACCCTAGGGACACATCGGGGAGACTTTAGGGGATCTGAATGTGTAAAAATATTGCAGATCCTTTCTCCACAGTGCTCCTACCACCAAAATAAATTTTGGGCAGCACTTTATCACACTGTGGGGAGTGAAATGTGCAATCTCACTGTACCGAGGGCATATAAAAGGGTCCACCTTATAGATACCTAACTCCCCACCCCTGGGACACAGGGGAGACCCTTGGTGTACCTAATGCCCAAACATTTTAGGTGAACCATTTTTACGTGCCCCAACCACAAAAGTCGAATTTGGGCACAATTTACTTTTTAAAAGCAGTCCTGTAGAACAGAGCAACTTTTAACCTGACCTCAGGCTTCGGCAGTGCACACATGCAAGTGCAGAAAGGTCTGCGGGCCTCTAAATTGCAATGCCCTATTATATACTAGGGACTGATAGGTAGTTTCAATCCCCAGCCCTATTATGTACCAGGGCCCTATGGGGTAGGTCATGCCAATCACAGGGGTACCCCGACCCTTAGTGTACCCTAGTGTATGTAGGTGTTTTCACTGTATTCTAAGTGTTTTCAGCATAGCTATGGCCCTGGATAGGCAGAGCTCAGGGTCAGTCGGAGTCAGTTACCACCAGTACCAGTCAGCAAAAAGTTGGGGGTGCCCAGAGCACAGGATGTCTTTGCAACAAACACCAACATCAAGACAAATGTTATGCCACTGAACGCAGTGTCACATGTGAAAGTGGCACACAATTACAAGGCAATGAAAAGTGTTTTCAAGTTGCTTTGCATGGTCCTGAATAAATGTGCACCCTTCGCACAGAACAATGTGTAAAAGTGGCATTTCATGGGTTTTGCGGTGGTTGTCACAATGCAACAACCATTAAAGCATACACACTCACAGATCGAAGAGGCCCTGTACACCTGTGAAGGATTAGAAATCAAATGCTAACCCATGTGTGGCGTTAGGGAGGTCCAACCAACATAAATGTTTAATTTCATACCATTGATAATTTTCATTTGTGTGCTGAATTCTGCAGGACCCAGACCTGTGAAATTGTGGATGATAAATGGTATTATTGTCACAAAGCAGTCCATACCTCCACTATCATCACCGCAATGCATAATCACTTGTAACATGGAGCAAGGGCCCATGTCTTTGTGTATGGTATCTCAATGGATCACCACAGAAAATGTGGACATGTTTGTTACAAATTTGGGAAGATGCCACTAACTCACATGTCCAACATGTCCAGTACGGAAAAATGTGCAACATTCACTAATAAATTTGACAACATTTTCGTCTCATAGGTGGTCCACCCCCAATCACACGGGTACAGGCCCTTTATGATTGATGCCACCGCACCGGCCACTGACTTGGGGTGGGGCGTCATTTTTGCAAGTATGTTTGCATTTTAAAAGCTCCTGCTGCTGTGTTACTGGCCCCAGCACTTTTCAGGCATTAATTAAAATGTTCAGAAAACTCCTGGAAAATCGTGGAAAGAGATGTAGGTTTGTCCAGTGGAAGGTTTGACCATCCAAAGGTAGCGCAGTGGGTTAAAATGCCAGCTGCTAAGAATGTGTACCATGCAGATAACAAAGTGCATGTAATGTAAATAGGTCAGTTGACTACTGCTTCTGTAAAAGAGCTTCTTTTGTTATTTGTGGTTTGAAAGTCAAAATCCTAATATAGAGCATTGAGCTATTAACTGTCATTAAATAGCTGCGTGTAAACTGCAAGTATTATGTTAGAGCTATGTTTTTTTGCCCAGTCTTTCATTATACTAATCTTGCCAAAAGGTTTCATTTGGGTAAGAAACAATTCTTGTTATTAAAGAGAACCCCTAACTATGGTGTTACATTATAAAGTCTGAGTATGTGCTTTTCCATATTAAGGACTCAAACTATATTGCCTACCAGTATTTATGCCATGCCACTCCTATACCTCACCTTGTAGTCCTGTCTCATGTAACATTTCCTATACCCTGATTTACACATAGATGATTGTCTCTGTTGAATGTGTGTGTGACTTAAAGTGATCGGACACCTTACACTGGTGTGAGTGGTGCTATAAAACTAAATGAATCTGAGAGACAGTGGTTCTGGAGACTTGAGGGACACTGTTAAAGGGAGGTGGTGAAAGAATCTGTGGAAGAGATGGTCATGAGGGGGGGGGCGCCAGCAAACATTGTCACACAGGGCGTCACCGTTTTGTAAAGCCGGCCCTGCATGGGAAGAGTTGGAGAAATTCAAGGATTCGTATGCCACTGATGAATGTAATTTAATTTCTATTCTTGTCTGTTTGGTTGCAATGTCTCCTCATGAATGCTTTGCTGTGAGACATGCCAGAAGCACCTTCATCTCATGCAGCATGGTTGCACATCACAAGTGCATTGAAGACCAAAGGAGTTCTTAGTACTATATGCATATGCATGACGAAAATAATATGGATCACATATATGAAGTGTTGCCAAGTACAGAAAGTTTCTTTGTTGTGCTGCACTAGGTCAGAACTTCATTAAGCAAGAACACTTTGTCTGTGACAGATAGTTTGTGTAAACAATGTCAACATGAGACATGAAAATAGTACAAGCACAAATACATGATGTAGGCATTTACCTATGTAACATAAAGGGGTATATGTACAAGCCCCTATTGCCATCACAACGTCAATTTCAGTATTGTAGTGGTGGCGATAGGGGTCTCGCCTTATTTACAAGGCAACGTTAAGCCACTTAACTTGGCTTAACGCTGTCTTGTAAATAAGGACCCCTTTCTCACTATGCTTAGCGTGAAAGGGGTGGACTGTGGGTGTTCCGGTGAGCATTCTAGTGCTACACTCATTGTTTTTGATACCGCCCCTATTTACAAGAGTAGCGTAAATAGGAGACAGTGCCAAAATTAAGACCAGGGAAAATCTGGTCTTAATTTGGCAAAATGAGAAGAAATGCTTTATTTCTTCTCGTTTTTGCTTTTACCATGTGTGCTGCCTTGGGCAGTACACATGGGAAAAGCAAATGTGATGCAAAACACATATGGCCTCACTTATGAGACACACTGGGCCACCAGTCCATGGTGTATGAGCATTCTTAATATTTACAAGGCAGCACTAAGCCACTTTTTTGGCCTTAATGCTGCCTTGTAAATATGGCTCCCTTTAACACAGTGTTCTGCATGAAAGGGGCATGCAATGGGTATTGCTGGGGCATCCATGCAACATCCATGGCTATTTGACACTGTCCCAGATTTATGTAATATCGTAAACCTGCCGCAGTGCCAAAAACAAATGCGTCCTCATTGAAGGCGTAAGGGATGCACAACTAGGAGAAATGTCTTTCTATTTAATTGTTTAATTGTTTCTATGTGTGCTGCATTCTGCACCACACATAAAAAAGAGCCTCTTCTGATTGTTTATGTGCATGAAGGTTTCCCTTCCTGAACTGTAATAATTTTCCCCTCAACGCAGGCACCCTTGCACCATGGTGAAAAGGTGCCTGCGCTGGCGTACAGCAGCCATTCTGCCCTGGTGCAGGGGAAAAGGACAGGAATGCACCATATCTGATAGATGCGGTACTTTCATTGACATTTTCCCGTTGTTCAGCACAACAAGATGGTCTGTGGTGCTGCCCCATGGTAAAACATCATAAATGAGGACCATATAGTGTACTGAACACATTTATTTTGAGACATGTCACACATGACGGATACACATCCATAGACATGCATCTGCAGATTGGACATAGACAGGTGGTTAGAGCTCTCAGCGGAATCTGTGTTGTAACGTGGACTACATTCGACATGTCCACCACAAGGATTACGATACCTTGCATGAACCCTGTTATCCTTTGCATCTTCTTGAATGACTGTCAGCATGACCCACATTCTACCCATTTACTCAGATTATTGTCTGTCAATACGGACAAACATATGTCCATTTTTAGGCCATTTTAAAAATGTGTTCCGGAATTGACTGCACTTACCATGTGTACATGTTCATGCTTGCATTAGTCAATGACATCTGTGGATAGATTCCAGATCAATATCAGTAATGTGTCATGGTCAACATTACACTTGTCATCTGACATGAGCATTGTAACCTAATTACCATCATCTAATGCGATTACCTGTGAACAACATTTTAAAATCTCTGCTAATGAGATGTCACATTTCAGAATCTCAAAATCATTGTCAAGATGCCCACTTTGGGTACTGTAAATTGGTGTTACCGGAGCTGAACTGACAAAAGAAAATTCAGCAAAATGTCATGCTTCACATACCCAAACACTTTTCCCCCTAAGTTATCTGCTGCACTGGCTATGTTGTTTGTTTTTGCTGCTTGCTGCTTGGCAATACCAGAAAAAGTAGCTCTGTAACGGCCTGCCCCATACTAAAAGAGCATGAATGCAACATACCAATGAGAATGAGTGTATTACTGCCATTTCCACAGACACCATCAGACACTGGTCTGCCATGTACCTACACATGCATACTTGTACCATGGTGCAAGGATGCCTGCGTTGAGGGGAGGGATTGGTCTGTTGCAGGAAGGTGTCCCTTCCTGCAACAAAATCAATCAGCCCCACAGCACAGGCACACTTGCACCATGGTGCAAGGATGCCCGCGTTGGTGCACGTCAGCCCGTTGAATTAAGTTGATGGGGAAAAGGACCGGAATTCGCCATATGGCCTTTTGTTTTGAGATAGGGCAGTGCACCAAGATTCATTGCTGCGCTGCCCTACATCAAAACATCATAAATTAGGCCCCACGTCTTTCAAAGTTTCATTGTGTTTACGAATGGGCCTTTTCAATATGCCCCTTACATTGCTTCATTGTGAATGTGTACAAGTGTCAATGTGTAACCGTAGACTGATGTTAATGTCATCCCTCTATTACAGCCAACATGACACCAGATGAGGACAAGCAGTACAGGATCAGGCTGGACTGATGCCGCCACATTCACTATGTGGCACTGGTCTTACGACAGATGGACAGGCAATATGAATGTGCAAATACAGCTGGGACATGGAAGTCACCAACTCCAAGTCAACCATCAAAAAGAGGCACACGCAAGAACAAGACACTGTTGTCTGCAGTGGATGCACAACCAGGACCAGAAGCAGGAGGATCAAATTCCCCACAACTGGGACCATCATCATCTCAACAGGCTGGAACCTCTACTCTCCAAACCTCTTGACCCTCCACTGCTCCCTCACCTGGACTTTAATCCGCTCTACCTTAAGGACCCTCCACTGCTCCCCCATCTGGACCTTCCTCCGCTTCACCCTCTGGACCCTCCACTGCTCCCCCATCTGGACATTCCTCTGCTCCACCCACTGGACCCTCCACTTCTCCCCCACCTGGACCTGCTGCTGCACTCTCAGACTTTGATGCAGCTCAACCTTTGACCGAGGTTGATAAACTTGAAAAGGGCAAAACTTGAAAAGGGACGCCTATAACCGGAGATTGTTTGCTGCCGAGGTTCGAGGGCATTTCTGGACCCCTAATTAACTCTAACAACTTGCGGAACCCGCTTCGCGGGTCCCGCTGCGCTCCAGTGTCACCAGGGAGCAGGACTGTGTAGCGTGGACTGGACCAGGGCTGCGAGCGTGCGGAGCAGGACTTCTAGGACCAGAAGCCTCTGCACACCGCGTCCACCGACACCTGGCCGCCCTCCCTGTCCACCACGCCCCGCCTGCAACTCTACTAAAGGGCAGAGTGGAGAAAGCGCCGTGGGACGCCTATAACCGGAGATTGTTTGCTGCCGAGGTTCAAGGGCATTTCTGGACCCCTAATTAACTCTAACAACTTGCGAACCCGCTTCGCGGGTCCCGCTGCGCTCCAGTGTCACCAGGGAGCAGGACTGTGTAGCGTGGACTGGACCAGGGCTGCGAGCGTGCGGAGCAGGACTTCTAGGACCAGAAGCCTCTGCACACCGCGTCCACCGACACCTGGCCGCCCTCCCTGTCCACCACGCCCCGCCTGCAACTCTACTAAAGGGCAGAGTGGAGAAAGCGCCGTGGGACGCCTATAACCGGAGATTGTTTGCTGCCGAGGTTCAAGGGCATTTCTGGACCCCTAATTAACTCTAACAACTTGCGAACCCGCTTCGCGGGTCCCGCTGCGCTCCAGTGTCACCAGGGAGCAGGACTGTGTAGCGTGGACTGGACCAGGGCTGCGAGCGTGCGGAGCAGGACTTCTAGGACCAGAAGCCTCTGCACACCGCGCCCACCGACACCTGGCCGCTCTCCCTGTCCACCACGCCCCGCCTGCAACTCTACTAAAGGGCAGAGTGGAGAAAGCGCCGTGGGACGCCTATAACCGGAGATTGTTTGCTGCCGAGGTTCGAGGGCATTTCTGGACCCCTAATTAACTCTAACAACTTGCGGAACCCGCTTCGCGGGTCCCGCTGCGCTCCAGTGTCACCAGGGAGCAGGACTGTGTAGCGTGGACTGGACCAGGGCTGCGAGCGTGCGGAGCAGGACTTCTAGGACCAGAAGCCTCTGCACACCGCGCCCACCGACACCTGGCCGCTCTCCCTGTCCACCACGCCCCGCCTGCAACTCTACTAAAGGGCAGAGTGGAGAAAGCGCCGTGGGACGCCTATAACCAGAGATTGTTTGCTGCCGAGGTTCGAGGGCATTTCTGGACCCCTAATTAACTCTAACAACTTGCAGAACCCGCTTCGCGGGTCCCGCTGCGCTCCAGTGTCACCAGGGAGCAGGACTGTGTAGCGTGGACTGGACCAGGGCTGCGAGCGTGCGGAGCAGGACTTCTAGGACCAGAAGCCTCTGCACACCGCGCCCACCGACACCTGGCCGCTCTCCCTGTCCACCACGCCCCGCCTGCAACTCTACTAAAGGGCAGAGTGGAGAAAGCGCCGTGGGACGCCTATAACCGGAGATTGTTTGCTGCCGAGGTTCGAGGGCATTTCTGGACCCCTAATTAACTCTAACAACTTGCGGAATCCGCTTTGCGGGTCCCACTGCGCTCCAGTGTCACCAGGGAGCAGGACTGTGTAGCGTGGACTGGACCAGGGCTGCGAGCGTGCGGAGCAGGACTTCTAGGACCAGAAGCCTCTGCACACCGTGCCCACCGACACCTGGCCGCTCTCCCTGTCCACCACGCCCCGCCTGCAAATCAACGGTCTATCTACATAAGGGAAGGCCAGTACCCGCTAGCGGGAGCGTGCGGGAGCGTCCCGGGAGAAGCCTGGGACAAGGGCGGTACCGTCTGTGGCCGTCAGAGGCCGGAGGAGGCCGGGCTGGGCCATCCCCCTAACTCTTTCTTCCTATTATTACCTTACCTCATGGTATCATTTAATTGATGTTTTATTTGCTTGCATTTTAACTACTGTGCCTGACCATAGTCAAGGTCGCGCCTTCGTAGTTGTTAGAATACATTTGGCATATTCGCACTTTATTGACTGTACATTAAGATTGAGGTTGGTGCTAATTTTCTTTCTTGTATATTTAAAGATGACTTTAAGGTCAGGTAAAGAAAGACAAGTTCAGGTCTCCACCTCCAATGGTACTTTCGCTGGGACAATTGATCAGTTTTTTAAACGCTCTACAGCCATATTGGAGAAGGAGATCGCTCTAGCAGAAAAACGGCTCTCGCTAGATATAATTACAGGCAAGCGATCCTCTCTTGGGAGAATCAATGAGGCTGTCTCCCCTGTCCCACTCTCCGTGTTAAATATAGATAGCGATGATGCTAATGTAGATCTAGGGCTAGTAACTATTCCTGAGACCCAAACAATGGAGTTCGCGGGGTCTGGTCAAGAAAGTCGACATAATACTGCACATGATAATTTGCTAAATGGTGGGACTATTTCCCTAGACCAGTCTGGAGAGAAATCAGGTCTCTCGGATTCACCAAATCTCAACATAAGTAATGAGCAAGTGAATTCCCCTTCTCTTTTACAATTTTCACCCATGCAGAATCCTGGGAAATGCAAAAGGATAGATTCACCTGACCTAGAGGAACATACTGAGGGTTTAGGAAATACTATTGATTCCCCTACACAGTTGCTTAATGATAATGCGGTTGTTCAGCCAGAAGAACACAGTACCACAATTAGCATAGTAGAAGGAATATTTCTGGCTAAGATAGAGTTGTTAATTAAATCCTTACTTTTACCGTTATTTGAAAGAACAAGACTTTTAAATACAAAAATGGACTCTCTAGATACGATGGTGAAAGATAATATAGCAACCTCGAATAGAATTCTTGCCAGCTTAACTACTAAAGGATTGATCCCCCCTGCCCCGTCCCTCCCGAAGACCACTTTGGTGAATAATAAAACAGGGGGTACTAGTACAAAAGCGGGGCCCTCTGTGACAAAAGTTCAGCAGAAAACAACCGTATCTGTTCCTAAGAAAACAGCTATCACTGAGGGCGTTCCCAAGCATAAGGCTGTAAAGCAACCCCAGGCCAAGAAAAACCCCATTCCCCCCAGCAGTCACGACCAAAGCACCCGGCCCAATTCCAAACCTATCCCGAGGAAACAATGTGTGAATCTCCCACCAGAGTCACAGCCCTACACTATCATCTTAACTGGCGTGGCTCCTCTTGATGATGGCAAGAGAGAAACACACATGGACCTATATAAGACATATATATTCAAGACAGTCTGAGTATCCCTGACCTCCCACTTGCCCCACAATCAGACCTAGCCTTAACTGGCCAACCCCCTTCTCCTTTACGTCCCCTACTATCAAGAGCTAAAGCAGAACTGACCAAATTTACTCACGTAGAAAGTACAGATGTAATGACCATATTAAAAACTCTGAAATCTGGGTCACCTATAGATCCTTGCCCTGCAAGGGTCCTGAATGGAATAGCTGAAATAATCACCTCCATGGTCACCGCACTGGTTAATGAATCCCTATCCTCAGGAACTGTGCCCACCAAGTGGAAACAAGCCAAACTTCTCCTTCTAATAAAAAAACCTACCGCAGATCCGTCGATCACCTCTAACTACAGACCCATATCACTCCTACCAGCCCTTGCCAAAGTCTGTGAAAAGGCAGCATTCAGGCAATTAGAGAGATTCGTTGAATCCTCTGAAGCTCTCCATCCTGCCCAATCAGGGTTCCGCACCTCTTTCAGTACGGAAACTGCATTGGTGGAGGTGGCTGAGGCCATCAGGGAATGCCTTGACGGGGGCGGCAGAGCGGCCCTTATTCTTTTGGACCTCTCTGCCGCATTCGACACGGTGCCCCACCTCCAGCTCTTAGCGAGACTGGAGGACATAGGCATCTCCGGCACGGTCCTGGATTGGATTAGGTCTTTTCTATCGGACCGTACCCAACAGATTTGGCTTCCCCCTTATCATTCCTCTAACAGAAGGGTGGAAACTGGCGTACCACAGGGATAGACCCTAAGTCCCCTTTTATTTAATATTTATTTAACTCCTCTTGTTTGGCTAGCAGAGAGCTGGGGTGCCAAGATAATGGCTTACGCCGACGACACCCAGCTTCTCTTCACCTGGAAAAAGGAGAACTTATGCACCTCTGGAGTTCGCCAATGCCTCTCCTCCGTATTCACCTGGCTAGCCAAATCATCCCTCAAATGCAACGAGGATAAAACAGAAATCCTGCTCTACGGCCAATTCCCCAGTGACTTTAAGGAGTCCATCTGGCCCGGTGAATCAACATGCCCCAAGGGAGAGAACGGGATTGCCAAGAATCTGGGAATTTGGTTCGGAGCCGACTTATGTTTCCATGACCAGATTTCACGCTTGGCTGGAACATGCTTTGGAACTCTGACCACTCTTCGCAAGTTCTTTCCCCTCCTTCCTCAATCGGCGAAAGAAACGGTTGCCAGGGCTCTGGTACTCTCCCGGCTGGACTACTCAAACGCCCTCTATTTAGGGGCTCCTGACTATATGATCAAGAAGCTACAGGTTGTCCAGAATGCCACGGTGAGACTCATTTTTAACATCCCCAGGAGACTCAGCGTGCGCAAACAGCTGAAGGATCTTCACTGGCTCCCTGTGGCTCAACGAGTGCGCTTTAAAACTTTGGTCATCGTCTACAAAGCCCTCAATGGACCATGCCCCTCTTACCTAGCCAAAAGGTTCACACCCTACCTCCCATCCCGTCAGCTGCGCTCCACCTCCAAAAAGCAGGTGATCACCCCCAGATTTAGAAGAGTCCGCCTGGGCGGACAATCCCTCATGGTAAAGGGAGCTCAAATGTTGAACGCCCTGCCAGACGCTCTTAGACACGCTCCCAATCTGACCAATTTTAAAAAACTGCTCAAAACTCACCTCTTTCAAACTCATGATTAGCATACCTCCTTCCCACTCTGTTTCAGTTTCACTCCCGCGCCAGGACAGTCTTGACTATCGGAGCGCGCTACAAAACCACATATAACAGAACATAACATAACATAATAAGGTAACTTTCTGGCTTAATAAAAATCGCCCGCTCCCACCCAACGTAAATCCCGAAATCCTTAATGTAAGGAGGGTGGACTGGGTTGGCTTTGGCAAGAAAGATCTTGAGGGAGATTGTGTGGTAATAAGCTTTAGAGAGCCATAGGTGGCAGAATTCATTAGTAGGGAACCAAGATTCGGAAGAGTTGGGGATGTGCAAACATTATTGTTGAATTATTTTTATCCTGCTTTATATGCAAATAGACCCCAAACTCCATTCCATTATCCCAGAAGAGACAGGCAAAGAGGGAGATTTCCTTTTGATACCCCAATTTACCCATTGTTTCATCCACGCCTCACGAATCGGTTTGCTCCCCTATCCGGTCTGGAAGGCGTGGATTGACTCGATAAACAACCATCGGCTTCTGGGCTGACTGATGCTGTAGAGAATTGCTCCATTAACTATTCTTCATCTCCCAGGGTAGAGATAGCCCCAGGGTCTAGCGGAAACTTTCAGGGAGAGGTAGGAAGGGAAATATTCCTAAATCAAACTCCTAGACCCCCGATTACTGGGAAGACTGTGAAATCACTTATTAATTTGCCAATGGAATCTACTCATACCCTTGCAGTCTTGTCATGGAACATAGCGGGACTAAAAGGGAAAATGTCTGAGGATGACTGGGGCTCCTATGTGGATTCTTATGATGTAATTATTTTGCAGGAAAGCTGGTCCACTGATGCTATCTATCGGGCTGGTTACCTTAATTATTATAAACCAGCCTGTAAAGGACCTAAAGGACGTCCTTCGGGAGGTCTTGTCATCTGGATTAGACAATCCTTAGCATTTAAAATTACAGACGTTCCCACCTCAAGTAACGACATATTAGCCTTGAAACTTTCTGGTAAAAATAACCCGGATCTTTTCCTGATAAATATATATGCAAGAGGGCAACCTGGTGGGAAGCCCGCGAGAGCGGCTAGCGACTTAGATTCCGTATTGAATAAAATTAGTAGAGACAAGTGTGTTATGGTGGCAGGAGATTTTAATTGTTCTTTCGAACCATTTCCCAGCCTTGATAATGATGGATATGGGGAAATCGATCTAATTTGGAACATTCCACACTTATCCATCCCCCCAGTTAAAAAAGTTACAGAGGCCGCTATGCAGTGGTTAGGCCTTTGCCTCGAATGGGATCTGCGAGCTGCTAACGGTAGAACTAAATCAGACTTGATGGGAAAGGTCACTTTTGACAATTCACTGCATTCAAGCCGTATTGACTATTTCTTAATAAGGATAGAGTTCTGGAAAATTCTGGAGGACATGGAAGTAGTCACAAGACCAGAAAGTGATCACAATCCTCTGGCAATAAAATTATTAATGAATAAGGGTCTCAGCACGGACTCAGCAACTTCTATCGCTACAGCCGAGGCTGTTCTTACAAATGATTGTAGAAGGGTACGCTGGGCTAGGTTCTTAGACAACCCTACCACTATAGACAGGGTTGCAGCGGAGGTTTTAGCTGCCACTAATTTGATGGTACCTATATTTAATGATGGCTCATCACTAGAACAAATAGGGATGATCCATGACTCTCTTTTTAATAAAATTTAAAAAAAATTTAATGAACCTGTAAAAGGAAGAAAAAATGGCCCAGCACAAAGGAATAAAGGGTATAATAAAACCTGTCGCCTTGCCCATAGTTCCTTGATAGCTGCAATTAAATCTAAGTCAGCCATGGATATAAGGTTAGCTAGGGTTAATTATAAGAAAGTACTTAAAGAAGCTAAAAATAACTGGGACGAACAGCGCTGGTTAGATTTATATCAAGCAAGTACCTCATCTAACCAACAAAAATTCTGGGAGGTTGTGAGATGGGGAGGATCTGGGGACCTGAAAGTTCCTGTTAACCATGTCCCTGCTGAACAATGGGTCAAGCACTATGCGGCGCAGTTTAGTAACACGGAACGGATCTCCCTCACCAGGGAAGATGCCAGTGTGCTAACTGCGGTGCCCTCGCTTGATCGCATTGTCTTTACTGAAATAGAAGCTGTTACTGCTCTAAAACAAGTGCAGAACGGCAAAGCCCCCGGCATGGACTGTGTCCCAGCGGACCTTTTTAAGTATGACCAAGTGCACTGGGTCCCATACATAACTACCCTAGCGAATGCGATAGCAAGAGGGACCAGTATCCCAAATTCATGGAAAGGGGCAGAGATCCTGCCCGTGTATAAAAAAGGGGATAAAACTGATGCAGGAAATTATCGTCCCATCAGTCTTATCGATGCCTTACAAAAGGTAGTGGCTAGAATGCTACTAGGGAAAATCGATTCATGGATGACAGAAGCTGATATTTTGTCTCCATTGCAGGCTGGCTTTAGGGAAAACATTAGTACAGTAGATCAGATATTAAGATTTGTGATGATTTATTGGAAAACTGTGCTCTTGGGAGGTGGCACGATATACGCTGCATTTGTGGATCTCAAATCAGCGTTTGATTTGGTCCCCAGAGGAAAGAAGTGGGCTGCTCTGAGAAGGATGGGTGTTCCACCTGCCCTACTAGAACTTACCATCAGGATGCACGAGGGAAACTTTGCTAGAGTTAGATGGGGTCGCCAGGGCCAGGTTACAGAATCCTTCCCCGTGACTCGCGGAGTGAGACAGGGCTGTGTCCTGGCCTCTACTCTTTTCATACTCTTTATTAATCAGGTGGTTAAGTTCCTCTCAGCTATCCCTACCGACGCTCCAACACTGGGTGGGACCAAATTTCCCCTTTTAATTTTCGCAGACGACACGCTCATACTGGCTAAAACACAGAAGGGTCTACAGGCAGCTATAAATAAATTTGTGGACTTCTATAATGAGAATGATTTAGAAATCAATATTAACAAGACCAAGTTCATGGTCCTGACAAAGAAAAAACCATTGAGGGGCCATGTTACGATGAATGGGTCTAGTCTGGAACAGGTTGAAGTAATGACATACCTTGGTGTGACAATGGATTACAGGCTACGCTGGAAAGAGCAAATAGCGGCGCTCAGTCTGAAATTTGCTCGTTTGTCCGGTTGCTTGGTGAAGGAGCAGCGGTGTTCTTTGACCAAAAGAGTATTGCCCGCACTTAAAATCTATAGTGCAAAAATTAGATCAGCAATATTATATGGGGCCGACATTTGGGGTTGTGTGGACCTGGCTGTCCTTGACAGGATTCAGAACAAATTTTTCCGTAATTTAGTCAGTCTCCCTCCCTCAACACTAGCTCTACCACTCTTGATGGACATGGGCTTTTATTCTATAAAACATCAAGCCCAGTACAGGATGGTGGCATTATGGAGACGCATATGGTCTACCCCGGAACTTGCCATGTTTGCCCAAGAGCTACAGGATGTTAGAAAGCAACTGGGGGCAGGTGAAATACCATGGTTTAAGTTAATCAGAAATACTCTCATCGGAAAGGGCCTTCCCCTGTTATGGTCCGACCCGGGCTCCCATATCTTTCCTTCAAATAAAGATTTTAAACTTCTCTTTTGGTCCATGGTAAAAGAAGAACACGTTGCTCTTTCGGAGAAACCGAACCTGACTGGCCTGTTCTTGCTTCACAAAGCAGTCCCCCACACTGAGACCTATTGGGATATAATCCTTAAAACTTTAGACAGGAAACTTTACCACCAGTTTCGTCTAGGTACACTGCCACTAAGGGCTTTTACTAGTGGCTGGCAGAAGTCGGAGTCATCTTCCTGTCCCTGTTGTACTGAACATAAAGAAACAATAGGTCACTTTTTGTTTGTATGTACTGCTTACCACGAACCACGTCACAAGTGGCTAAAGCCTATTTGCAATAGATTAAAGACCAGGGTGAGTAGTGAAGCTTTGTTTATTTTAAGAACTAACACCTCTGAATGGCTATCCATCGGACTGGCCAAATTCCTTGGGTGGGCCTGGTTAATAAGGATTAAGTCAGTTCGCAGCACTTTAACCTGAAAAATCCAAAGAGTATGTTAGCCTATTATATCTTGACCAGTATTGATGTTGTGTTTTATAATCAAATGTTTTAATAATCTTCTTCAGTCGTCTTTATATGCATATTTAATTGTGGTTTTTTAACTAATTCCTTATTTTTTCCTTGTTTTGTTTTTCTTTTTTGTCTATTTATAAAATGTTTATGATTATGTTATATTGATTGCATGTAAATATTTTGTCTTTTATGAAGAAAATTCGAAATAAAGACGTTAAAAACTGAACTGGAAAAGGGCCAACAGGACTTGAGCCTCAAGCTGGCGGGGGTTCAATTGCAGCTGGCCACCCTGGATGGTGGCATCCTTAAAAGATGCCAAAAAAACAAACATTCCAGAGGTTGTAGCCTCTCTCTCCACCAGTGCCCATTTTACATATATATATATAGTGTAATAGTAGTTTTACAAAGTTTTTTGTATTAGCGTGGTAATAGTTTGTTATCTGTTAGTGTAGATTTAGTGCTTAGTATTAGTTGTAGGATAAGTCGTTAAGTTATAATTAGTGGGTGAGGGTTGATGTTTAGTAATTGTTTAATGTATTTTAAGAAGAAAAATTTTAAAAAACAAAAAATATATCTGTTTAATATGCTAGGCTTAGTTAGTCTGTGTTTAGATTAAGTTTGGGCGAATTTTGCGAATTCGCGATCCGCAAATTTGTGCGAAATGGCAGAACAATCTGCTAGTTCGTGGATTTTCCCTTGAACTCGTGGATTTTTTTGCCATTTGTGACACGTGTGTCTGTAACTCTGCCACCGCGCCGAAAGACGCTGAGGTCCCTCGAGTGAGCTGTCCATCTAAGTGAGTAAAGGGCGGGAAGACGCTGCATACCCTTCTGTGTGTGTGGGCGGGGCTTCTATGTGAGTTCACATGCCTCTTGTTTATAAAGGGTCAGAGACCGATCACCAGATGAGGAGAAAGCAGCCTCCTGTTCACAGGAAGTACAAGGAGATTGCGCTCAAGAAACTCGTGGACGCAGACCTCCATCCATCAAGGATTACATCTAATTGTAGGCGGTAGAGATATGGGGAGGAAGCACACCTGCCTAGCCTCGACCGTGCTCACTAGTTGTTTGGGTTGATTATAATGCGTGACTGAATTTGAGCTTCAACTCGGGCACCTGCTTTATTTATATCATTCTAGGCTGTAAGTGCTTCCTGTTGAGGATTAATTTTTGTGACAGGAGCATCGTGCCAGAATTAATCCTGCCTGCATTATCCACAATGATGCTGCAAAAAAAAAAATAATCCGACCAAGAGCGAATTTGCGAATTTTCGGCAATTTCACGAGATCCGCAAATTGCGAAATTGCTAAAAATTCGCACGTTTCGTGAGCGGAACAGATTTTGCACCCATACTTAGTTTAGATATAGTGTGAGTGTTTCTCACGTTTCAGTGTTGCTTTGGGTGTTGGGGGTTGATGTTTTAGCAGTCTGTTGTGATGCATGTGTAAGGTAGTATAAGGTATAGTTATTCAGTATAAGTTTAGATGTTAGGATGCTAGTGCAGTTGATTTAGTTTGGTGTAGTGTAGGAATTAGCATTTTATGTATTTATAGTGTAGTAGTGTTCAGGATAGCGTTTTTGCGATTTTACAGATAAGAAAAATAAAGCATTGTTTGTTTTTCTAAAAGTTACAACTTGTTGGCATTGTAAGTGGTGACATCTGCTTGGGTTGGTTCTTACATATGCAGTGCGCAGACTGTCAATTTGGATCTTGTGTCTGCCAAGATGTTGAAAGTACGAGTAGTCATATAGGGTCATTGAAAAGCAGCACTGTACTAGTATTGGGTGAACAGTATCTGAAACCACGTTTGTTGAAGTAAAGTACCACACATCTCGTAGACCACAGAAATGCAGCATTTCTGAGTTTACTAGGCCTTTGATATTTATGGTCCATTATTCTGCAGTTGTATGTTTCAAATGCCTGTTAGAATGTTAATAGTGTGGGTTTGTACAAGCTACATCCATGTCTCCTTGCACATTGCAAAATTTTAAAAGTGCCTTAAATATGGTAATAGGTCTTATTGTCACATCTCTCCAGGAAATGTGTAAAACAGCATAAGGACATTTGGGATGCCTATTGGTAGTTAATCTCATATATTTTCATATGTGTGCTGCATGATGAGTAACACCATGTCAGCAAAGTTATGTTACAGTTGCTAATTCTAAGCCAATTGTGCTACTGCAGGATCTCCTTCGATATGTGGCAAAGTGTCATTCCAGTGCCTCAAAAGTGTTAGGTAGGGCCACATACAGAGACACCTGTTGAGTAATGTAGGATGTGGTTGCAGGCACACTGTTGGGAAGCATGAGTACACTTTACAAATGTGCAAATTTTTATGACAACAATATTGTTTACATTATGATGTGCCTTTAATGTCAGCCACCGGGACATCATTCACATACATCCATACCACTGAGATGTTAATGACTGGAGCATATCAAACATTCCCCTAGGAATGCCACCCTGAATTTTAAGATTGCAATCAGATTTGCTTGTACCATTTACACACTCTTACCAATTTTTGAACTGGTTGTCATACCAACATGGGACATCATGTGCTATCTTTGTCATTGCAATTTCTGCCTTCCACACTGTACTAGTCACTCAATTAATAGGGACAGTAACACCCATGCTGAACATGTAATGTAATTTTATTGAGACAAGGAACAAGGTCTTATGACATGCCAAATTCAAGAGTCCCTTACAGTAAGGATGAGGATGTCCTGGCACACAGCAAGCTAAATAAATATCATGGGACATATAGGTGAGAGAAAGATTTAAGTGTGGATGAATGAACAATTGCCATCATATGTGTACATCACAGAGACAGTCCACAGATATGTGTAGAGATAAACCAGAGATATTGAGAATAAGGACTATGACATTTTTGAAGTATACGAACAATCCAATAGGCTCAGGAAATTGTCGATTTTGGGTCATGTGGCAATAGGTAATGCTAACGGGAAATGTTCCTGACTACCAGTGTAACATCAACATCTTCTTCCTCTGAGGTATGTGTTAGCTCAGCTGATGGTGTTTTTAATGGTCCCGTATACAATGGAGGTATAGACACTACAGGGGCTGAAGATGTGAAAGGCAGGTTTCCTGCAGCATTTTCCTGGGCCAACAGGTAAGGCAGCAATGCCAATGCACTGAGCAGGACTTGCTGCTTTGCCAGCACTGCAGCTACATCACATTGGTAGGCAGCCAAGGTGGTGAGGTATGTATCCTGTTTCCGCTCCAAGAATGTTAAGGATGGCCCCCAGCCTGTTGGCAACCGCAATGGTGCCACTAGTGTTGGGCATTTGCTTGTGCCTCTGCCACATGACAATGGATATGTCATCCAGGGCCTGAAATAACCCAATGGTTGGAGAGTCAGTGCCACATCCATGGTCTGCACTGCCACGATGTGAGCTTAGACAACAGAGGACTCTCTCTAGGGTGGCTGTCATGCTTTCCATTGAAGGACTGGGTTCTTTAAGACCCAGCGGTGCCAGGGGACAACACCTGAAACCTTCGTGGGTAACCTGCTCCGGCGTACGAATGACAGAGACACGGGACACTTCCTTCGGCGTCAAAGATTCAAGGTTTATTTACTGCAGGGAACACAGAAGTCACGACAAGTACAACACGTGCAACTTGGGGAGACTGCTTCAAATTGGTTCTGTGGGTCGCTCCTTTTATACAGAATTTACCCATAGGACAACATGATACATATAGGTTTACAACCCGGTTCCCACAATTATCCCCCAGAGGGGTCGCTTTGGTCACTTTGATACACACAAGGTCCGGAACATAAGTGCGGAAACATTTGGCGGTTCCCAACTGTAAAAACCCATCTTCCCAACATTAGTGCATTCCAATCGGCAGTAAAACAGATCGAAATAGGAACAAAGACAGGTGCAGAGGAAGATGGAGACAGTGGGGAGATCGGAAAGGGTGTAAAAGGGGAGGTATCGGGAAACACGAGATACAGGCATCAAAGGGACGTGCCTAATGAGATGCACGGCTGAGACAATAAACCGGCACGGCAAGATGAGCCTCGAGCGGGGCCATCTGCCTTACAGTATCATCCCCCTTGTCATAAAGACACTTACAAAGAACATGTGTCTTCCGCAAATATCTTGGGAGTCCCAGGGTCGCGAAGCGGACAGCGTCCGTTCGCTGGCTACTTGAGGGCAAGAGACAAAATGGATGCCGTATCTAAGATGGAACCCGTGGGTACAGAAGAAAAACCCACATAACAAACGAACGGTTTAAGTTAGCACAGCGAAACTGCGCACACTTACTAAACTCGTCATTTGCGGTTCATAGATACCAGACTCGACCATATTCGTGCGAGTCGAAAACACCACTTACAATTGTCACGGAACCTCACCATCCCTTTCCGCACCTCCTGTACCAACTGACTCTGCACTTCAACAACATATTGTTCAAATACATTTAGCTTGGACTGTGAGTTTGGAGGTCCAGATGTTGTGGGAGGTGGTGTATAATGGGCTCCAGACAGGTCATATTGAGACACCGCAATGCTGCTTGACCTTCTCGTGATGGGAGATGGTGTTTGCATAGATTGGAACAGTTTAAGGAGGAGGCCTTGGTCGAGGCTTGGCACGCTGTCATCCTCCACATGATCCTCTTCCCTGTCAGGTTGCTGCTCAGGAGTAGGCGTTGCATGCTCGGAAATGTAACACAATGTAGGTTGATCCTCATGTTTTACATCTGTTCTCAAGAATCTACTTTTTTAACTTTTTGTCACCACTTTGTAACTATGATGTAGGTCAACAGAGCAAAGTTTATGCAACACATCATCAGATGCGAATTTCAAATCATGATAGCAACATATCCAAGTAGAATTTGAAATGTGTTTCCTCTACCATGGCACATGCCCAGACAAGCCAGCCCTGAATCAGCACATGCACCCTTGCACCATGGTGCAAGGGTGCCTGCATTGCTTGGGATACTTATTTGTGTGCAGGAAGGGAAACCTTCCTGCACAAAAACAATCACAAGATGCTTTTTCAACTTCCCATGTGTGCTGCAGAATGAAGCACAGATAGCATGAGGATACACATGAAGATATTTCTCCTCGTTTGCCTCCCCTGTTGAGACATACATTTTTTGCGCTGCCTCAGAGTTACAATTTCTCATTAATCTGAGGCATTGTCAAAAATAAATGGATGTTGCTGGGAAGACTCCCAGCAACACCAATGGGATGGCGTTTTCACGCAGTTTCCTGCATGAAAGAGACACATATTTTTAAGCCTATGAAAAACTATGCAGCATGACTTTACATGCCCGTATAAATATGCCAGTGGCACATTGGGACACCAGTACATCATAAAAGTGGTTACCTTGCGGCACAATAGTTCAGCTCCAACATCATAAATGAGGCCCCCTATGTCTGTTGCAGTGGGTTGTTGGATTTGTAGTTCAAATGGGTTCTGTAGCGTATACACTTACATGTAGAAATTCACAGGGGCAGCAGTGGCCTGGTACTGCACTTCTGACATATGTATTGTGATGTACATGATGGATCTAGAATGGACTGGCCAACATCTGAATGTCCAGGGTACAAGGCATTTATGTACCACTTCACTGTTCTTGACATACATGACTTCCCTTTGCACAACGTATGTTGCTAATAAGGACTGGTACCTTAGTAAATGCACTGCACAACATTAGCTTGTTACCAACATTTTCCCTTGTTGCAACTTACCCTGTGTGTCTTGCAGTTCCTCATGGTCAGCACTGTTCTGTCCCAGAAGTCCTGCCACTGACTCCTCTGGGACGACAGCAGCCACCCGCTCCTCCAGGGCATCCAGCTCCTCCTGGTGTGCTGGGCTCCCTCCTCCAGTCTGCATTGCTGCCTTTAGACATTTTCTCTTTTGTCCTATACTTGATGTCATGCCAGAGTTTCTTCAAATCTGAGACTATTCTCTTCGATTAAGCCACACAGTTGACCTTAACCAATATGGACTTCCAGATGGCATCTTTTTTGGATAACAGAAACTTAGAGGTGACAAACAGCTGACGTTGGTGGTCTGTGGCCTCATTGATAAGTATTTCATTCTCGTTCACACTGAAATTTACTTTCCTCTTCCCCTGTGTTTCGTCTTGGACATCCTGGCTAGCATGTGGGAGGTTCTCTTTAGTGCTGGTGTCTCATTGATGCTCCATGGTACATTTACTTGCCTCTTAAATAGATTTTTGAAGTAGATGAGTGTCTTTTAGTCTAGTTCCAAATCGTGACGCAATGAAAAAGTAGTGCAGGGCATGTTTGTCTTGTGTCAGAATACGCAATACTGATTTATGACACTTTTTCAGCAGTTCCATAGGTTTTGTTACGTAAAGACGGCTGCGTCAACGTCAATTCTTTTTCACTTTACTCGTCACTTGCAGCATGGTGCGCCAAATTATAAATCTGATGCATCCATGCCGCATAAAAGTGACGCATGGTATCAAAACAAATTGTGACGCATCTGTGCGCCAGCGCAGAGATACTCCACTTTTCATGAATAAGACCCTGAAAGTTTTCCACTTCACCTCTTTGCCCTGTTGAGTGGCTAAAGGGTGCTTGGGAAACAATTGAGTTAATTTTGCTATTCTGTGCTAAGTATTAGGGGTCAGTAATAAATAAATAATTGCGGCTTTTGATTATTTTCAAAAATTGCTTTACTTTTCATGTGTGTCAACACCTGATTCTGTTAATGCGATTATATTTCTTGAACGCATTTTTTGTTTGGAGGGTTCTGTTAAGGAGTTGGTCTTGGACAATGGAACTCATTTCATATCCGATGAGAGGTCTAATTTTCTTAGGTCATGGGCTATTAAGCATGATAGGATTCCTTTATATAGCCCACCTTCCAATGGTTTAGTTGAAAGGGCAAACAGCATTCTCAAAGAAGGAGTGCAGACTGCTGTCGCAAATAAGTCAAATGTGGCTGAGTATCAGCAGGAAAAGGTGTAGAGTTATAATGCCTCTCCACATAGCACTACAGGTGTTGCTCCTTTTGTTTTGTTGAGCAGTAGAAAACCTCTTGCTTTATTAAATCCAGCTTGACTAAATGACAGGTTCGAACAATTCTATAAAAGTGTAAGTTTGGAGGAAGTGTAAGAACATGTTTTAGCAAAGCAAACCACCGGTAAGGGGTGTTTTGGCAAAATCAATAATGTGAGAGAATTGAAAGTGAGTCCTGGTGACTGGGTTTTGGTAAAAAAAAACCTGGTAAAATGACAAAAGGTATTTCAAGGTTGTCCAATCCTACCAAAATACCTAGGGTTTACAAAGTGGCAGTATTACGTGAAGGAAAGGGATGGTGGACTGAAAATGTTGTTGTCAAACTGGCCGGTGTCCAGTGTGCTGCTTTTCAGAGCCTGTTAGGTGTAGTCTTTGTCTCCGGCCTGTGCCTTGTTCCTTTGTTCCCACAGCTGGCTGTGTCCTCTGTGTGTGGCCTCATTTCTTGCCCCTCACCTCTTGCTTTATATTCCCTGCCAATACTATCTGTTTAGAATATACTGCAGGCATGCCAGCGCCAACTAGAAGAGATCTGTAACTGTACCTAGAACTTTTTTTGGCTTAGTGTATTGCAAATCACAATGCATTGTACCCAATAAATTACTTCAAAACCCACTAGACCATTCTCTGACACAGGCCCAGTGGCTATCAGGTACTTTGATGGCTAGCACCCCCGCACCAGTAATAATTTTACATGGCTCTCAATCATGAGTTTCTGAAAGTTGCTCACAAAACATATATCCTCACTTTAGTCCAGGCCCAGCACTGTAAGGGTATTTTAGAGTTGCCTAGAAATAGTAACAGGTGAAGTTCTTCAAACATTTGGTAGAATTCACACAGATAAACACACCTGTATATAAGTTTAAGAAGCACAATTTCAAGAAGGCGCTTTCAGCAAAGTAAATGAGGCACTCCTTATGTGGTAGTGGTCCTGAGGAAGCAATGTTAATCTTGTGAAACACACGTTGGCCTGATGGTCTGCAAAAGTAAAAATAAATGAAGAATACAAATAATGGGTAACTGAAGATAATCTAATTATTATAGATTTTCAATAAAGAATGTTTAATGAACTTTCAAATTGGGCCCCTTGAATGTGACGTTTGCTGTCTTACTAGTGGTGTTTGATTAACACAGACGTTCATAACAAATTAAATTCCATCCATCAAGAATGATGTCCACTGAACCCCCAAAGTAGTGTGTGTGTTTTGGGTCAAGCAGCTGTGAGGCATGGACAATCCATAGTTTTTAGGTCATGGCCATGAATGTATATACAATCTGAATTTGCTACTTATTGTTTGCCCTCAGAGTGGTTACGAGTAGGTAAAAAAATGGCTCTCAATCGAATGTTCCTGGTGATCCTCAGGTTGCTAGGTATAGGAGTTACATACAAGTTACAAGTTTCAAGTTGTCTTTCATGGACTCTAAATGCTGTCAGGACTCAGGGTGGAAAACAGGCAGTGAGAGAGAAAAGACGTCTGGGTAACTTTGCCTTTTTAAATTTTTTGTTACACAGTTGTAGGATTTGGAGACTGGATAACTGGAAAGCAAAAGATGGGAATGAAAGACTAGTCCAACAAATGATAGGGAGTCACTCAGTTTTAGGTTGGGCCTTCACCTCACATTGACAGCATGTGTATTGAGACCCTCCAGCCCTATAACGTAGTGCCAGGCATGAATCATGTAGTTGTATGGCTACTCCACTTGCCGATTATTTCTTCACCCACCTCTCCATTCATTCACGTTGCTATTTTTCTCCTTTCAGTTCCCTATGTTCCAGTGAAAGGTATTCAGTGCCTGTCTCTCTGTTTAAGTATTTGTCTGTGTTGACAGTTGTATGATCAAGCCTCTGGTTTACCACTCCTTGGTGTCCCGGGATTATCCACCAGGCCTTGGTTAATGCAGGGCTCATCACAGCATTTTTCACCTTGGAGTTTGGTAAATTGGTTCACTTGCCGTACCACTGATGTGCTGTTTTTCTCCTTTTTCCCTTCCTGTGCCACATATGATTAGAAGACTCTGTGCCAAAAGAACCAATGGCTCAATTGGCTCCTGTATCTGTTTCCATTCCAACTTTTCCATTCACTTCTCTATAGGTCATGCTATTACTGCGATGGCTGCTTGCCAGAGAATGGGCAGAAGGAGCACTCTCAGTAGATCTATACCCTTCACTCCAGCTTAACAGCCTACATCCTCTGAAGGGGAAGCTGTTAGGGAAAACATGCAGGAATATGTTCAGAAGCACCAAATTCCAAATCTTGTTTTCCAGAAACATGTAAAGGGTTTTTATTTCTGTCCCCAAGGGGTTCCAGAGCCTCAGTTACCTGTAACTTTTGGAGAGACATTAGGACAAAATCTACCTAAGTAGTACTCCCACACTTAGGGTCACATTATGAGTGCCCAGGATACTGGGATTTAAATTCCACACAGTTCGAGTTAATGGAACACCCAGTATTGTTAATCCCTGGGGTTTGTAACAGACAAACAACAGCAGCAAGAAGGGCGTACTGAGGAACAAAGAACACATGCAAGTCTATGGCAAATGCACACTGGCTGGATACACGAAATGGCTGTCAGCAACATGGCCAAACAACAGCAAGCAAAGAGGCATGGGGAACAAAGAACACATGCAAGCATATGGCAAAGGCACACTGGCTGGATGCACAAAATGGCAGCCAGCCACATGGCCAAACAACAATAGCAAGCAAGGAGGCATGGGCAAAAAGAAAACACATGCCCACATGGCATGAAGAACACAGACAAATCATTGGTAGCCTATGGCAATCACACATACGCTGGACAGACAAAAGAAGTATGGTAACACTGAGTAAAACACTATCAATATTTCAGCAATGCCAAAAATGAAATCTAACTCAGCTACAAACATTTTCAACAACACACATCCTCCCAAGGCAGCAAATATTTCTCCACATATACATTTTTTGTACACATAAAAACCAAAATACAAAAATAAAACCACCACATTTTTAATGTAATCCAATGCCATCACAGCCCTAAATGATGTTTTAAAACAACATATACCATGGAAAGAGTTGTTTCATGTACTCACGGCTAGCTCCGGCCTGGGCCTACTGGATGGCCTCTTGGCAGACTAGGCCACTTTAATAAAATAAATAAATATTGAAAATTGTACAACAATTGTGAAAATGTACGGAACTGTGCAACATTTTTCCTTTACAAAAGGAAAAAAATTAAATGCAAAAATATAGCTAGGCTCCTACTGAAAAGGCAACCCACCCATCACAATAATTTTGAAAAACTGAATAAAAGTACAAATAGATACTAGTGGATGCCCTCTATTAAACAAACAATACAATTAAACAAACAATACCAATACCCTTATACAAGAGCTTTTGAACTTACTTGTGAAATCTCAAATACAAAGTCCTTAAATCCAATGGTATATATGCAGCAGACAAGGGAGTGATCCTTCCAGCTCCAAATCCAAATGAAATGTGACCAGGAGATGGAAAAAGCACTGGGAGGAGCCTGCAGGACAGGAACAGGAAGTAAGAATCACTGGTTAACTTCCTTCCTGTTGGAAAAAAAAGGAAACAATAAGGTTGCTCGCACAAAAAAAGGTCTGTTAGAGAAGAAAATACACTCAAAAAATCTCTTTAGGTTCTTCTTGAGCACAAAAGCTTCTCGAGTGGTGCGTTCGCAACCGCGATTGGCACTACTTTGGCATTGTCACAACTGTAAACTATGCAAGAGGGCACAAAGTCTAAAAACAAATCTTGAGCGTGCAAAGGGAAAAAAAACTCTGCTTCGTTCCCAGACTGTGGAATTCAGGAACTCTGGGCTCTTCCGCATAAACTCCGTGAGGGGAGTAGAGTTTACAGCTCGGGTCTACTAAAAGCACCCACAACTTTAGACACTAATACTTCTGCTAATTAAATCATTATTCAAAACACAATTTCCTCATAACATGTTGCCTATTCATCTGAACTGATCACTTTACACAGGAAATTTACAGAATATTCAGTCAACTAAATCAATTACTACAAATAATCAATAATCAATTACTACAAATAGCAACAGATGTCTGGAAATTAATTTTATACTATGTTAAGGTGCTAACTAAGCATCAAAGAGAAAGACTTCATAATGGGAGAAACAAATTAGCAACAACAACTAGCTGCAAGACCACAGAGGAACCTAGGTCACATGATAGAGAAGGCATAACAGACAACTGTTTCAATGCCTGGGTCTAAATTTAAACAACCCTATGATAATGAAGCATATATCAGAATATACGATATAAAATCAATGGCAATACACCTCATCATCTAAATCCCTCTGAACTGATGGAAAATCTGCCAAACAGAATGTGTACCAGTATCTGCATTTTCAAATAACACAGCAACCAGGAGATCAAAAGAGATAAGAATCAGCTCAGAGCAAGCGCTGATAAATAGTAAACGCCTAAAGAATCAAGCGGTACAGTGTTGGGACACAGAACTGGAGGCTGCAAGTTTATCAACGGCGAGGCTGCAGTTAGAACAACTAACCATTACACGAACTGAGCCACATATTCACAGACTCTCAAATCAAGCCCTATGTAAGGAAAACAACTCCCCTTATGAAGGGTCCCAGGAGCTCTGTCACAGATCCTATACCATGTAAGGGCTGACCAAGAAAAAACAACCATGTAGAAAAAACAAGCAGGTGAAGTTACTTCTCGGCCCCTGGGTTAGAGCACCGCTCCCCCACTGCACTCATTTTATACTGCTTGGTGTTTGGGTAAACTGCATTCGCTTTTATGGCTATTTGGATCGGGTCTACATTTGCCATTAATCCAACAACTTTTCCAGTGAAATCCCACACCTCTGGTTTCACTGTCTGTTGGAGCTCTTCAGGTAAGTCCTGTATTGTCAATTTCTTAATTTCTGAGTCAGGCCTTATTAACATTATTTATACAGTCCATCTTCATCCGGGGTCTGAATTTCAACGCCCTTTGGTGTGCAAAAGATGGTACAGTTCATTTTGCACGGCAAATCACGTCCAGTAAGTTCACAGGACTGGAATCACAGACGACAAATCTGTGCATCTCCTTGAAATTCCCTATTGAGATTTCCATGGGCTCAGTTACAGGGGTACTAATTATCTGATTAGACACACCCACTACTTGGATTGCTTCTCCCGAGAGGGGTAGGTTTGGAACGTCTGCTGTTCTCACAGTAGAACGGGTAGCACCAGTGTCCAACAGAAAGATGACGTCATTTCCTTCAACCTTTCCTTCAATATATGGCCCTGTCTGGTCTACCGGTAAGGAGGCGCCAAGTACGCACTCCTCGTCCTCCCCCCTCAGGCCCCGTCAGTAAGGTTCATCACAGAGAAACGTATCATTCAACAGGAATTGCGAAGTTGCTGCATTTCTATCCTCCCAGACCTCAATTTCTTCATTCTGCTGTGCTCTATTCTTATAGTTTGGCCTAGATGCGTGAGGCAACTGAGGCTGCTTTACCTGCTGCTGTGTCTTTCGTGGCCCCTCTTTCTGCACCTGTGGATTTAAATCATTATTTGGCACATTACCATTCTGTAGCAGGGGACACTCGTCTCTCCAGTGCCCTATCTGACCGCACCCGTGACAGGCAAACTTCTTTCGGGCTTCCTCTCGACTCATTTTTACTCGGGTTTCCCCCCACCCTCAGGGCCTGTATTCGGGGTATTACTAGTCATTTTACCTAACTGCTTTTCTTGTTGTTCTGCCAATTTCACTTGTGCCCACATGACTTTTTCTTTTAGTGCTTTCCGTTTATTTTCCATCTCATCTTCACAATACTTGGCGTATTTCAGGACCTCATCTATAGGTATTCCTTGCCAACAGATTTTATTATCTCTAATCCACTGTGAGATCTCGGGTCTTAGCCCTAACACAAATCGATAAATAAAATGGGTCATATCCTTCATTTCAATGTTATCGATTCCACTGTAAGTTTTGAACACTTGTAACAGTCGTTCATAATATGAGTGAACAGTTTCATCACGATTTTGGGTAGTTCTATCTATGCGGGTCCAATCAGGTTCTTTGGCGGGCACTTTTCCTTTTAAATATAGTATTACTTGGTCATATTTTCTCATCACCTCCGGGGAGGGAGCTCCGGTTCTTGAGTCTCTTTCATACTCCTCACTGGGCCAATCAACTGCAATTTTACATTCTGTCCATAAATCTACAGGAACTACAATGTCGAAGAATCTATCTAGGTCCTTCAAAAGACATTTTTGAACTTTTACAAATCTTTCAACCTATATATACCACTCTACAGGCTTTTCTCGTAATTTCGGGAAATCATTTGTAAATTACACAATATCTTGTCGGGACCATGGTACATGTACATATTTACCACCTGGCACTTCTCTCATAGGATACAAAGTCTCTGCCTTGTCGACTTCTTTTAGAACATATTCAGAAGTCCTTTGTCTGGCCTTACTGTCTTCCTTTTTCTTTGCCCATCTAGCTTTCCATTTTTCTAAATCTCCCCATTTCTGTAATAGATTCAGCAATTCTCTTATCTGTACCTTTTTCCCTGACACATTCATGTTTTCTAAATCCTTGTCAGAAAATTCTGCTCTGTAGGGCTTTTATAATACTTTGGATCTGCTAAGATCTATTCCCATATTAGCTGCTGTGTCCATTAATTTCTCATGGAACACTCTGGTGTTTCTGGTAAGGTTTTTGCAGATGAATAATAACTCTTCCTCACTAAGGGTGTTCAACCTGTCCAGTCCCACGTTCCCTGCCATTAGTTCTTCCAGTTCGATTCTTAATTTGTAAATATCTAATGGTTTTGGCTGAGGATTTGCCTTCTCTAATTCTCGGGTCCATCGATCTATCTCTTCCGGAGTCACTACCGTGGCACTCCGAGTACCTGCAGATGACTCGATGAGGACTTCTCTTGCACTAGTCTAGGTTCTGGTTCTCTGTGCACTGCCTTCTGGTTCTCTTATGGGTAAATCCATTAGGGAAATCACAGACTCACATTCACTTGTCTGGTCATCTACTATTCAAGGCTCTTTTCTGGGCGGTACTACAGCTGGAGTAATAACTGGAGTTGGTGGACTAGCCTGTCTATCCCCATAGAGGGGAACAACTGGGCCAATAGTTACTGGAATGGTCAAAGCTTCAGGACTGGTATTTAGCTGGGTTATTTTCTGAATGAGTTCAATTCTCTGTTTCTCTAAAGCTTCCTTTGCCCGTTCCTGCAAAATCCTTTCCATAGCGGTTTCAGGTATTATGTGCGGAACCAAAGGAGGGTAAAGACTCGGGGCAGTTGGAACTGTCCTACTTGGTCCCTCATCACAAATTGGTCTATAACAAGGAATAGTTGGATCCGACATGCTTGATCCCTCATTTCCACGAGGTCTAGTACCTAGTTCCATCGCTTCAGTGGTACTGGCCCTTCTATCCCTAGGATGCCTGAAAAATGGGTTTTTCGAACTCAGGGACCTAGACTCCCCATCATTGGGTGGTGGATTTTTCATAAATAAATCCTCCAAGTATTCATCTTCTGAATCACCCGCAGCCATTTGGTGTTGGGTTTTCTCTCTGCTTTTTCCTCCTGCATGTTCGTCTACACCAAATACTGGAAATAATCCCTCAACCATCATATTCTGTCTCCATTGTTTCATCTTTTTCTCTTTAGTCTCTCTCTGCATTTTCGGGTACCATTTACTTATTCCCTTGTCCATTCTGGGTCTGTCTCGCTCCAAGGCCTCAATTTCCGATTCTTCTAAAGCCTCGTATTGCGTCAATCTTGGTCTGGGATGTAAGTCATTCATTCGGGTCCTCAAATTAAACAGAATTCTACTATTAAAGGTACCATCTAGGGGGAATGCTAAGATTCCATCGTCCTTGGTATACTTTACCCAATTTTCCAACCATACACAGGTATGATATCCTTTGTCAAACATCATAAATTACGCAGTAGTATTAGGTGGTGGAATGATTACATCCTCTCTAGTTTTAATGGACTTATCTTTCTTGAAATCATTTTTGGCCTTGTCTGTGAAAGACATTTTTCTCTTGCTTCCGTACATATTGTAAGGTCTGCATCTTAGCATCTGATCCTTATGGAAACCTAAGTGTTGTGGATCAGGTAAAAATTTGGGATACCACATATACTTCGTAACCAGAATTATCGTGTTAAACTACGTATTTTGTTTACAAACCTTTTCCAATGCTAGCACGTCTTTCAGTTTTTCAACCACCAATCAACACTATGATTACAATTGTTTCTGACCAATGGGTACGCGTCCTTTTTCGCGAGACGCAGTCTCACGCTCCGGCACTCACCCCTCCTTTCCAATACTAGCTTCGTTACACACCCGCTGTTTCGACCAATACCAGCGCGGCACAGAGTGACGTCAGCGCAGCTCCGCGACCGACTCCCTCCTTCACAATGTAACAGAAACTTTTGAGTTTTTCTTAAAGTGCAAGTGTTCAGTTTAATATACAACGTATAACATTCACCACTGTACTCGTGTGTCTATAAAGAACGCTTTGTTTCACTGCAAGTAAACCTCTTCTGTCTACTTTTCATACACTACGGATAGACCCTTCTGCCTACCCTTCACACAAGCATTAGAGAACCTGTTACTTCTTTGACTCATCCACTCTTTCCGGAATATATACTAAGTCTAAAGTTTCACCAGTGAACTCCTTTGCTATCACTCAAGCTCCGATGAACCTACTACTCCGTCCTCGTGTGACCCTTACTAGGTTATATCACAACTGAAGTTTCATCAGCGAACTCGTTGCTGTCATTCATTCAACTATTCATTCAGAAAACCCTAATTAGCGCTTCCAGTTCTGCCTAACCATGCACTGATCTTCCTCACAGCCAGTGACCTCTCTGTGGAGTGGATTCTACTCACCACCCGCTATTCTATCCCCGGAGAATTTCCAGACAACATATAACAATCACTAACAGTTTGTTAATAAACACTTAATATAGCAGCATTTCATAAAATATAATTTCAAAGCATTTTATAACATTTCAAAGAAATAATTTTTTTCAGCAGATCGATCTTAAGGAGAAAAAATAATTGTTAACAGTGCATTTAAATTTTCACGGTTTATCAATAATTAATTTATCTACCTATCTTAACTAGTCCTAACTGTTCTACTGCTACCAGAAAATTACTGATAGAGCGCGCAGGTCACCCGACTCTTATTTACCAAATATACACTCCTGGGCCCATAACGTTTTCTTATCACTATATTTCATTAATCAGGTAATCTACACACCGCTATCAGTAATCCTTGTTCTTTTAATTTATTTCCGTGTACCTGACTTACCACTCCTTGTCACAGGTACCTAAGATCTCAACGGATCAGGAGCTATCAGTGGGTAGGACGATAACACAAACCAAAATACCATATATAATTGAAAATGTTTGCACTTTTATAATAACCACAAACGCAAGAAGTTTTAAACACCTTTATCTAATTAATCTTCATCATCCAATGCCATGAGAACGAAATTTACACAGATCAAAAAATCAATAACTAAAATTAGAAATATAATGTAACTATGGATCAAAGTAAGAATCATCTATAACTCGAGAAATAAAGGAAAAGGGAAATAAGGAACATGCTAATTTTGTCTAACAGACTTTCACAATGCTACTAAAGGTGGGTAAAGAAAGAGAACATTCTAATCAATGCTGACTTTTGAATTATACTAACGGTTTGGAAGAAAACAAAACTTTTCAAGATGTACTTATTTTCTATAGGGAGGGTAAGAGTGGAACATACTAGATATGCAAAACAGTTCAGTGGTTGACTAAAGGTAGGGAAAAGATATGGAACATGCTAAGGAAAATACTTTACGTGAGAGTCAAATGACAGAGAAATTGACTTAGGCAAGATTGCTTTATTTACGAAATGGGAGAGAGGAAAAAGTTTAGATAGGCAAACACCCACATGGAGATTATATTTACCTAGAACAGAAGGGAGACTAACTCTGGCCACGGGTCAGTTGGAAAAGGCGGGAAAAGACCCTCAAGGACCTTGGATGCCAGTAGGCGAGCAGGTACAGCTCATGGACAGTCAGGACAGGACAACCTCAGGATTTGGATCAGGACTGGGCTCACCAAAGGGTACGACCAACACCTGCAGCTTTGGATGCAACGCCTGCGCTACGCCCTCTCTGCAAGAAATCTGCCAATAACCCCGATTGGGTTCTCGAATCTCCCAGCAAAGTGCTTCGCCAGCACTTAAGGTCTCTCGACCCCAGACTGATTTTGTGGATATTACGGACAGAGTGCTCCGCAGCTCTCTGTATCAATCACCTATAGAGTTCGTAGGGTCAGTGACAGGTCAGCTATTCGGACAAGTCGGACAATTTCTCTAGCTAAACCTAGGCTAGTTATACTGTTTTCGGGTCAGTGTACCACCCACCAATGTTGCAAGTGAAAGGATCCCCAACTTCGGATTGGACAAGAGAGGTGGTTAGGTCATTACACCACCTATAATTTTGACTTTCCCAGACTAAATATTCAATTTTCGAACCCACCCCTTACATTCCAGTTCCCATGGCATAGAAATTCAGAATACAATAGAGCATACAGAAAATATCGCAAAATGTATCGAGTGCAGGTACAAGTTGATGTCTTCTCGCTGGGCATGGGTCACTTTCCCAGGAGCATCTTAGCTTCCGCAGCCAGCTGGCTGATTTCCACTGCTGCAAGACTCTCTTTTCCCCCATCACGTGATTAGTACCGCACGGGCTTCAAAGATGGAGTGGCACATCTCTCCCAGGCCCGCAAAAACGATACATGAAAAGTAAGTGAAAACAATTTAGAAACACAGAAAAAATGAATACACGGTATACCATGATTGGCTATACTACATCCCTTACTTTATAATAACTAAAGCATTAGGAGTTAAGCAGAACGAAACGGCTGAGCAAAAGCAGCAGTGCAAGCGAAGAGCATGTGAGAAACAAAGCGGCCATCTTTAGCACTACTGCGCATGAGCGACAAGTTCCCTCCAGAACTGCGAGTGCGTCACATCACATGGGTATGACCGATGCATGCGCAGACTAGAATCCCGCATAGCAGCAACCATTTTAGATGCAAGCGTAGTTAGGATTAGTAAACACATAGGCAAGCCTCGCTGGGACACCCTCATGTAGTGTAAAAGTGTAATATTAATAGGACAAACAGGTTGATTATGACGTTAACATTATTCGAGGTTCATGAATACAAGCAAGTCACGTAACGTGCGAATCCTTGCTCCATCAATACCATTTAGAATGAAGCAAGCACTCTCTGACTTCCCCTATATCTAATGGAGTAGGATCTCTGGAAAACGTCTTAGTCAGCCCAAACGCTCAAGGATCTATTGATCCTGGAATGGGAGTGATCGCACTAATTTACTATAAAGACTAACAAATACTGAAGTTCTTAAAAACTTTTCATATCATGTTACTACAGGAAATATGGTCCCAATAGTCTATCCCGTTACCTGGTTATAACGATTTCAGCAACTTTGCAATAAGGAGCAAGACAAAGGGACACCTAAAAGGTGTACTGAGCATTTGCATTTTAATAGAGCTAAATGTCACAGCTTTGAAAATACAACTAGACAATCTATGGATCCTTACAGTAATATTTGAGAAATGGTCCAGCCATATCACCAACTTGCTAAGCATCCTAAATATTCATATAAACCCAGCTGCAAAAAGAAAAAATGTAATTATGTCTAATTTACAGCCCTCGCTGATAGATTTAAAAGCAGAACAAACAAAATACAGCTGAAATAAATCCTTAAGGATATTTTAATTGTACCCTTTTTTTCTCAGAAATATTAAGAAGCCCAATGCGTAATTCAGGACCAGGCATGGAATGTTCCTGAACAGATGACCATTCCAAATAAGCACCGTAACAAAACAGGGCAAAATATTTTTGCCTCATGTACAGCAGTAGATCTATGAATTGTAAAGGGAAGAGTCTCTGATGAGCAACCACCAGTGCAAACCTGTGTCACTTCAAATAGCAGCTCAATTATTTACCACACCCTGGTCTTGTTCCCACTTTATGGCACCATACCCTATTTCAAAATAGTCTTCTGTCCAGAAAGTGATCAGTTGCCCTTGACAATAGCACTTCTAACTTAGATACCATTCTATCTTCGGGAACAAGCCTAATGTTTTCTGCATCCACATCAACTTTAATAAGATTAAAATAGGACAGACCGCTGGTGGATGAAATGGTGAGCTTTTGTGCATCCACAATATTTGCTGAACAATGCATTGTGACCAATCCCATTCAAAACTGGAAGCCCTTAAAGGACAAACTAATAAGTAGGTTGTCAAACGTTAATTGTACTAGAATGCAACATATGTACCCAACCACCGCAAGATGGCCGCTGACCAGGAGTCTTAGGCAAGGGCTCCGGGATGTGGGATCGCCAATTCTGGCATAAATCCCTGAATATCCCGACTTTACAGCCCAAGACCTGCCAAGACTGCCGACCTAGGACTCGGAAGCAGAACGAACAAACTGAATATAAAGGAGATATTGTGATTACCTCCGTAGGAGAGGTAGCAGCCTGACACCATCCGGACCGAGAGGGGACTCGGGGGCGCCCGGGCGGGGACAGCATCAGCGGACGCCTGGGAGACTGCTGGCGGAGCGGGCGGAGAGCGGAGAACTCTCGGAGCGGAGAAAGGTCTGCAGTCCGCCCCGCCTGACCTTAAAATGGCGGCCAAGTGCGGACAATTAACAAATAAACAGCTACTCACATAGCGCAGAGGATCTGACCTAAGTAGCACACACTTGTGGGATAAGCTGAACCAAGTGCAACCAACAGAAAAGCGGAATCTCTGCAAGTTTACAGGCAACAGCATTCAATATAACCTACTAGAGGGAAGCTAGGGAAAGTGAACCAATCAATGAGGGAAGCTGGACCAGAGAAAGTACTGGAAAGTGAGAAAGGACTCCCTGCCTGTATAATAACAAACATAACAGCAGCCATCTTACAAGGATAGTTTTTACATCCAGCATAGAGCAGATCAAATACCAGCTGGCGAATTAATTAATAAGCACTCTGAAAGTATAACTACTAGAGGTAATTGAGGAATAATTATGGAAAAGAGAAGCCTTATCCAGCACTACTCAGTGAAACTATAATTGGAAAAATTCTAGATCTGGGATTAAAAGTAGCAATAAATAACATAAGCAGTGAGGCTACCTGGAATAAAACGGAATAATAAATACAGAACGGAGCAAAAATGAGCGAAAGATACCTAGAATCCACTGGCTTGAGTGCCCAGAGTATAAAATATCCCAATAATTTAACTAAAAATGCAGCCAAGAAGTTTAAACACGACTACCTGAGGAAAAACCCGGACATACTATTCGCAGACCTATACTTTAATGCAACTAATGGTACGAAAATGAATGACCTCATTTTCTATACATCCAGAGCAACTAAATGGTGTAATGCCTTCACTAGGATGCTTACCATAAAAACTATGAAAAACATTCCTCACGGCGTAAAAATGTCAACCGCACCTTCACCAAGATGTAGAGCCGAACTTAACATCACAATATATAAATCTGGAACTGTGCTGATACAAGCAGCAAACCGAGATCTGGAGAGATTTGCCAAGACTTTCCTATCAATAAAAGACTCAATGGACGACCCCAGTAATCAACTTCTCCTAACCCCACCAGCAGACACTCTAAACACTCATGACGTCACAATCAGAGGCGCAATTAGAACCAGGAGCCATCATGCGCCGGCGTCAACACTAGAGACTACCCAGGTAAAGTTAACGGGTCTACTAAGGCCTCTACCAGAGAACACGACTAGAAGAACTGAGAGGTCTACCTATCAAACAAACAATGAACAAAATCAGCGCCTTAGAGAAGAATCGCCCCCAATCCTGAACCATGAGACCCCTCAAGTAGATCATACACTGGCAGTAAGGGTAGCGCCACCTAACAACCAAGAGTGGGATGAGACTGAAGAGGCTGAGACAATGAGGGTAGCGACACCCAACAACCAGGAATTGGATGAGACAGAAGACATCAGCCTTCCTACATCCCAATCCCTCGCCAGCACTATACCAAATTCGTACACACCTACATCAACAAACGAACTCCCAACAACACAGGACTTATCTAACTCCATCAACCTCCCTACACCTCACGCTAATACAACACCAGCGGCTCACAGACCCTCAACCTCTAACACGATCCTACCAACTCAGAACATTGCCAACACTAACGACACACCTAATGGGGATGGAATAGACAATCAAAAAGAGAAGATAAAGAAGAAAATGGCAGTGCAACGAAGAACCGTGCCAAAAAGGAGAAGAGTTGAGCGGATGTACAGATCGGCCGCCCCTAAGAAACCCCACCAGATCAAGAAGGACTTTAATAAGCTTCAGAAACTTGTGAGCATGCTAACACAAGCCACGAGGAATACCGTACAGGCGATAGAAAAAATCGAAGAGAGGACGGCGAACATTCACGCCAAAGTCACAGATATCCAAAATCTTGTACATTCCTCACACAGAAAGAGCATCGAGATGAACATGCGATTAAAACAGAGAGACAACCGACCAGACAGAACGGAATCATTATCTAAAGAGGAAACGCTGGCCATAATCCGAACATATGACCTATCGGACCACAAGGAAGAAGAGAGAATACAAACAGTCCCACTAGATGTTAACCGAATAGCGAGAAAAAACGATAGAACATCCAACCCCCACAACTTACAGCACATACAGCTAACACCAAACGAAGCCGAAAATATGAATGCTAGTAAAAAAGGAAAACATCTATCCTGTCTACTACTCAACTGCCGATCAGCGACCAAACATGCATCAGACGTAGCGGACCTCATCCTCAACAAGGACATCGACCTGGCAATCCTTACAGAAACTTGGCTTAAGGAATCCTCATCCCCAACCATGGATCTATTGATACCACCGCAATTCAACGTTCTGAGACTGGATAGACACGGAAAGCTAGGGGGAGGGATAGCCTGTATTCATCGATCTGACATAGAGGTTAAACAAATTCAGGCCGACCCACTTGAATCCTGTGAGTATCTTGGTCTTAACATAAGATCAACTAACACTCAATGGTGCAACCTGCATACTTTTTACCACCCACCAGGAGATAACACAAAGTTTATAGCAGAATTAATGGAGATCATAACAGCCAACTCTAACGACGCTGACAATAACATATTCCTAGGCGACTTCAACCTGCATTGGGAGAACTGCAATGACAAACAGGTCAACATGCTTAAAGGTTTCCTCACGGAACTAAACCTCACTCAAGCATGCACACTGCCCACACATTCTAAAGGAGGGACGTTAGACTGGATAATCTCAAGAAACAAAGCTGCAACAATCCACTCCATAACACCATGTGACTGGTCTGATCATCACGCTATAAATTTCATGATACCCGCAACGAGAAAAGGTAGGACCAGGCAACCTGTCAAGACCAAAAAATGGACTCGAGACACAAAAGAAGCGAATATGGAACTACTGGTCGAAAGCTGTGAAAGAGACTTAAAGCCACCCAACAACCTGGAAAAAGTTAACGATCTGACGGAACACTACATAACAACAGTCGAAAATATCGTTAATAACACCATGCCATTAAAATTGAAACGAATCTCAGAAAAGACCAAAAACCCGTGGTTTAACGAAGCACTAAATGAAGATAGACGCAAACTGAGAATGGCCGAAAGAAAATGGAGGCAACACCCATCATCTCCTGAACTGGAAGCCCTCAGAAAAACAAGGAAACAATATAATAAAAAGATCATCAACTCAAAAAAGGAATTTATAAGAGCAGAACTGGATAATGCCAAAAACAGGCCACGAAAACTATTTGAAATCCTAAAGGAGCAATCAAACAAACTAGCCAAAACAGTGCAAGAAAATTCAAAAACATCCCTAAGCTGTGATGATTTCTCCACATTTTTCACCGAAAAGGCCAAAGCACTCGAAATAGAGCTTAAAAACTCGGCGTTGAACCTTCCCAACGAACCCTGGTCTACTAACGAGGCCAACTCTACAGCGGATTGCACTATGGCAAAAAACAAGGCGAGCTGGGAAAGATTCGAACTGTACGACCAACACACGATTGCCAAGACGCTCTCAGGAATCAAACCTAACAACCACCACCAAGACCCTCTGCCTGCAAAATGCGTAAAAGAAATCAATCACATCCTGATTCCAATATGGACCGAAATAATAAATGCGTCACTGTCACAAGGGATCCTTCCCGACTGCCTAAAAACTGGTCAAGTCGTTCCCATAATCAAAAAACCCACAGCAGATACTTCAGATCCAAATAACTTTCGCCCAGTGACCAACATCCCTCTACTGGCCAAGTTGACCGAGAAATGTGTGCAGAACCAATTGAGCCAACACATCAACAAATTCTCCTTGCTAGATGAATGCCAATCAGGATTCAGAGCAGGGCACAGCACTGAAACAGCGATTCTCCACATTACCGATGACGCACTACAGGCCCTTGACCAAAATCAAGCATGCCTACTGATTCTCCTTGACTTGTCATCGGCATTTGATACGGTAAATCATGAAGCATTACTGACCAGGCTACGGGACAGGATGGGAATTTTGGGAATAGTGCTGAAATGGTTCGAGTCCTTTTTACAGAACAGAACACAGCGCTTCCTGGTTAACCAATCAATCTCCCTTCCTTGCCCTACCACAATTGGAGTCCCCCAAGGATCGACATTATCCCCAGATCTGTTTAACCTATACGTCGAGCCACTCACAGAAATTCTCCAAAAATCTCAAATATCCTATCACATGTATGCTGACGACACGCAAATTTACGTAAAGATCGGATCCATAAAAGAATTGGAATTAATGAATGAGACACTAAAAATGACACTTCAATGGTTAACGGCAAACCACCTGAAGTTGAATGCACATAAAACAGAGTTCCTACTAATCTCTCCACCAAAGAGAAATACAGAAATATTGGAATGGATGAAAGTCGTGACTGCGCTAAACTGCACCCCAACCCTTGTCAACTCAGCCAAATCTCTAGGAATCATCTTAGATGAGAATCTAGACATGAAAGCCCACATTAACTCAATGGCGAAAAGTGCCCGCTTTCACTTGAACTACCTAAGAAAATTGAAACCATTCCTCACAGAGTCAGACCTCAAATTGGCAATCCAATCCCTAGTTATCTCGAGGATTGAATATGGGTGCACTACCTTGGCTGGATTACCAAAAATGTCCACAGCACCACTGAAAGCCTGCCTTAACGCTGCAGCAAGACTTATCACCGGAACTAGGAAATATGACCATATTTCCCCGCACCTGAAAGCATTAAACTGGCTACCATATGAAGCAAGAATCCAAATAAAGATAGCATGTATCACACATAAAGCATTACACGACAACACCCCAAGATACCTAGCAAAGAAAATCCAGCTGTCCAGTAGCAACCGACCATCTAGGAGTGCTGGGGAGCTGCTACTACGACCAGCCTTCTTCCGAAAGAAAAAAACCTATGACAGAGCGTTCTCAGGAGCAGCCCCCAGAATATGGAACTCACTCCCTCCAAACATCAGGAAGATCCAGAATCTGGTAACATTCAAACGGGAAGTGAAGAGCCTGCTGATGAATAGATTCATTACTTAGCAAAGATCACTAAACATGGATGTGCTATAATTCTGCCTTAGTACAGATCAGGCACGCCATCATTACTTAGCGAAGATCACTAAACATGGATTTGCTATAATTCTGCCTTAGCACAGATCTGGGACGCCACCAAAATGGGAGGCACAGACAATTCTACAATGGAATACGTATCCTATGATACGGGAACAATCCAATGGCCAATAGGAATGGAGATTTGATTTGAACAAGAGAACAGCATCTTTCATGAACTTATACCGTGCTACCTCATACATGAACTTATACCGTGCTACCTCATATTTGTTATATATACATGTTTTGTTATTATTTAATCATAGCATATTTACTTAGGCTAACGTCACATGTGCTACGTATATATATGTCATCTACCTCACTGCGATTGCTTGCTAACTGCTTATACATATGTTAACCTTGTCTCCTTTTCTTATTTCATGTTAAGTGCTCTGATACCCACGGGTCTTGTTCGCGCTATACAAAACTCTATAATAAAATAAAATAATAAATAAACATTTATATCAATGTGGTTCTCACAGAATCCTGAAAGGAAAGAAAAATGATGCAGAGCCCAAATGAATGCATTAATAAATCGTCAGATGTTACATTGTTCATAAAAGCAAGACAACAATAAAGCTGACTGGCATGGCAAAAATGAACATCATGTCCAATTACAGATGTAGATTTTTCCTGCAAGCAGAAGTAAAAACTGTAGAAACTACTGGAACATGTTAACAACTTGGAAAGAGGAGCTTACATCATAAACAACTTGATGGCTTCTTTGAAAGGTTTCTTTGAGGCTGTGTTTGTCGTGTGGAAGGGAGGTGGTATTGCGTCTCTTCACCCTGTGCATACCTTGTTTTTATTGGGGGGGTTGTTTACTGACCAGGGGTCTTGGTTTAAAATTTTTCCTTGGACATATGAGGGGTGATATTCTTTATCTCCCTTCCTTCAGGACTAATTGCGCTCTCTCTGATTGCGGGGTACGTCCGTGCGAATGGACCCGCCATCTCAGGAGTTAGCTTTGCAGCTCTCCACGCCGGTTTGGAATAAAAATAGATGACAGCACCAGCGCGCAGCGCTTGAAAGGCTTCTTTGAGGCTGTGTTTGTCGTGTTTGAAGGGAGATGGTATTGCGTCTTCTCACACTTCACATACCTTGTTTTTATTGGGAGGTTGTTTACTCACCAGGGGTCTTGGCTTTAAATATTTCCTTGGACTGCTTGATGGGGTGATGTTCTTTATCTCCCTCCCTTGAGGACTCATTGCACTATCCTTGGTTGCGGGGTCCGTCCGTGCGAGCGGACCTGCCATCTTAGAAGTTAGCGTTGCAGCTCTCCACGCCAGTTTGGGAAAAAAATTAGATGACGCCGTGGACGCGCACAGCGGGCGTGCCGATGGCGCGCCTTCAAGCCCATCCGGGCTAAGGGCGCGCTCAGCGCCAGCCACGCTGCCCCTTTTTCTAAAAATTTGGGACCCGTTGGAGGTGGTTGTCCCATTAGCTATACTAGTGAAGAGCTTCGCTATATTGGTGAGTGGGGCAAAGATAAGGAGGGCTTCAGACTTGTGGAGTCAGCTTCCCCGACTTCTGATTTTATGAATAAAGATCTTTTGTCTTGTGGGCTGCTAAATGTAAGATCCTTGCCCAAGCATAGTGTGAAAATTCAATTGTTGTTGGAACTTCATGATCTGGAGGTTCTGTTTATGACAGAGACCTGGACCCACCCAGATTGTGCTGTTGACCCCGGCTGGGCTTGACCGCCCGGTTATAAAATCCTCCATAGTCCAAGACTGATGGGGAGGGGGGGGCGGGTCAGTGTGATTTAGAAAGACTTCTGAAATTTGGTCACCATTGACATTGATGTGGTGGAGGGATTTGAAATATTTTGCTTTGCCATTAAGAATGTTCACGCTCATGTTTTGACAGGGATTATCTGTTACAGACCCCCCTGGGGCTTTTGCTTCAGCAGCAGTCGCTGCTGGAGATTTTTACCAATTTGGCCGCTGCTCATCGTAGATTGGGTGATTTAAATCTTTGGTTGAATGGATCCCTTGATTCAGGTTACTTTAATGTTCTTCACTTGTGTGAGGGCCTTGGCCTCTTCCAGCAGGTGGCAAAGGCAACTCATAAGGGGGGACACATACTTGATCTGAGTTTTTCTGAGGCGCATCATCTTAACATTATGGAAATTTGCCTTTGGTCTGGTCAGACCATTTTTTGATAACATTTTCAGTGGACATTGCTAATTATAATTCCATAGAAGCCGGTACCTTGAGTGACTATGTTGACTGAGATTGGAAGGCGTTCCTGCGTAAGCGGGGTATAGCCCCTCTGTTTCAGGTAGAAGATTGCTTTTCTGCAGACAAGCAGGTGGAGGAGAACTATATTTCCATCTGCCTGAAGATTACCGCAGTCTTAGATGCACTTGCCCCACTAAAGAATCATAGAAGTAGGGGCAGACCATCGGCTCCTTGGTTCAATGATAACCTAAGAAACCTGAAACTACATTGTAAATGTGCAGAGAGGACGTGGAGGCGGGGTTATATGGACAAGGATAAACACACTTGGAGATCAAACATCATATGCTATAAGAAAGAGAACAATAGGTTCAAGGCAGAATACTTTTTTAATATGATTCTTAATGCCCCTAACAGCTCAAAAAGTATTTTTAACATCTTGAATAGCCTCATTAGCCCTGAGTACACTAAAAAGCGGATACCCCCCTCCCAAGAACTTTGTATAATTTGGCAAAGTTCTTTCATGATAAAATTTAAACTATCATTGATGATTCGGGGGGGATCATCTTCATTTGGCCTCTGAAACCACTGATACTATGGGTCTCAGCTATATTGTGGAGAGAGGCACTGATGTTTCTACTACCATCTCAGAAAGCTTGGTGTTAATTATTTAACTGAGTTTGTGCCTCTGGCTGCAGAGGACTTCTGCAAGGTGGCACATGGTATCTCCTCTGGTTCTCCTTTGGATCCAGTGCCACATAAAATTCAGAAATAGTTTGAGGCAGAGCTGTTTCCTAATCCTAGGTCAATCTGCAATCAATCGCTTGCCAGCGGGGTGGTGCCATCCCATTGGAAACAGGCACTGGTGACTCCTTTGTTAAAAAAGCCTTCTCTTGACCCGGAGTGTCCCAAGAATTATAGGCCTATTTCTCTTGTGCCTTTTCTGGCCCAAACCACAAAACAAGTGGTCAGTAAGACTCGCTCTAATCATCTGGAGCAGCACAAATTGCCTGAGGAGGTTCAGTTTGGTTTTCGGCCTGCTCATGGTACGGAGACGGCCTTGGTGACCGTGATGGATGAGCTTTGGATGCGGCAGACAGGCGTCAGGCAGCTGTTCTTATTCTGCTTGACCTGTCTGCTGCCTTCAACACGGTTAACCATGGGAGTCTGTTGAGTAGGCTGAGGGAGGTGTGGTTGATGGGCTGTGCTCTTGAGAGGTTCCAGTCTTTTCTCTCGGACAGAAAGCAAGGAGTGTCCCTCCCCCATACCAATCTGCCATTACTAACATCACACACGGTTTACCACAGAACTCGGCAATCAGCCCAATTTTATTCAACATCTATATGAAACCCCTGATTGCGGTCATCAAAGAGCATAATATTACCATTGTAAATGATGCGGATGACACGCAGCTGATTCTCTCCTTGGAGGGAGAGCAGTCAACCTCAATGGAAGTGTTTCATTGCTGCTTGTGTGATACGGCTCTGTGGCTGAAGGGAAATTCACAGCAGTTTAATGCAAGCAAGACTGAGGTGCTCTACTGCTCAGCTGATAGGGTTCCCTCTGTGCTGACCAGCAACTTCTGGTCAAGCGACATGTCGACCGTAGTTAGACCAGTTGAAACGGTCTGCAACCTGGGCGTCATGTTTAACAATAAGCTGACAATGGAGACTCAGGTTACTAGAACGGTGGGCAGCTGCCTGGCTATTATTAGATCTCTGCGGAAATATTTTCCTCTTCTGCCTCCCCAGGCGAGCGCACTAGTGGCACGGAGCACCATCCTAAGGAGATTACTCAAGTTTCAAGTTTATTTATTTATGATTTGGAACTCAAATGAGATCCACATAAAGAGGTAACGGAAAAAAATACATTTTCAATACAATCACATATAAAAATTACAAGAGAGAATAAACATTTAAAACTCTCTAATATATTTTTAAAAAGCTGTTAAAGAAGTTAAAAAATGTATAACAGAACATTTCATTAAGGGGATTGTAGATGGAATCTAATAGTGCAGGGGCTGTGAGAATACCTAATTGAAGACAAATTGGTCTCAGCCATTTACGCCTATAAGAAATTAAAGCTGGGCATACAAAGAGCACATGGTTGATATGCTGAGTGGAAACATTACAGAGATTACACCTAGCTGAGGAGCCGTACCATCTGGACAATAATATATTCAAAGGAAGTAAATCCTGCCTTAATAAAAATATAAATCTGCGTACAAAATGGGGGAGATTCCAAAGGAACATAAGGTTGCGCTTTCTTTATTAGGTAGGCATCAATAATCATGGAGACATCTTTCTTCATAATACGGACTTCCCTATCCATCTTAAAGCTTAATTCCCAAGATGCCAGCTTCAATGTGGATTTCAATTGATATGTAGATAAGGTAAATAAAACTGATTCATCAAGTTGTAAAAGATCGACTGCAGTTCTGAAATTTTTCACAATTAAAGAATGCTCTTTGAAAGTTCCTAACAGTTCTTTTTGAATAAGGTGTCTTAATGTGCCAGCTTCTCCCCTTGCAAGGTTAAAGACCCAACGCACTATCCCTGCTAGGCCCTGGACCCAGCTACTACGCAGGCCAAATTCCAACCTAAGGGCAGCTGTAGAGCATGATGTATTAACTGTGATTAGATGCCTGAGAATGTTGCCTTCCGTAGTATTTAAAAAACCTCAATTACTTATATCCAATAGTTCAATACCATATAGTAACGATGCTGGGATTTTAGCGGGGTAAACTTCTAACAAAACAGCAAAGTGTCTTTTACCTGTAGAGTTGTAAAGGGAGAATAAACTTTTTCCTTGAACAATTGCTTTACGGGTGTTATTTGCTATGTGAGCCTTTTCACTTAAATTACAAACAATTATTTTTCCGAGGAAGACATAAGATTTTACCACTTCTAATCTTTGTCCACCTACAGACCAAGGAAAGTTCACATATTTTGGTTTTTTCCTTCCCGTCATGCAAATTACTTTACTTTTTGACACGTTTATCTTCAAATAATGTGCTTCAGCATATTCATAAAGTGTCTGCAGACGATTGTTTAATCCCTTTGGTGTTAAATCCAGAATTAACATATTGTCTGCATATAACAAACAAACAATTGATGAACACCCCAGGGTAGGTGCAATTCCTTCACTTGTGGACAAGACATGAGGGAGATTGGATATATAAAGGGAAAATAATAAAGGGGCCAATAAACAGCCTTGTTTTAGCCCATTAGCAGAAGGGATTACTTGGGACAGTCCTCTTTCTCCACCTAGCAAGATTCTACACCAGGTATTAGAGTAGAGAGCCTGAACTCACTCAAAGAGGGTAGACGGCATACCCAGGTCCAATAGCTTCCTCCACAGCAAAGACTGATCTACTTTGTCAAAAGCTGTGGAGAAGTCTATGAAGGCTCCATAGACTCTTCCTCCTCGGACCTTGATATATTTTTCACTTATGATCTGCAATGCCGTCAAATTGTCCAAGGTGCCGTGCCTTTGCCTAAAACCCTTTTGCTCAAGGGGCAAGATTTTCTCCTTAACCACCCAATCATTAATCAGCTCAAGCAGACATTTTGCAAAAACCTTACCTATGGCATCCAAAAGGGCAACTAGACGGTAATTTTTTGGAGCATCCCGTTTTCCCTTCTTATGAAGGGGAACCAATATGCTCCCTCTCCAGGAGGGGAGAACCAATTTACGGGAAAAACATAAGTTAAAAACCGGGAAGAGAATTTTGCTCCACATCTCACTATTCTGTTTTATAACTGAAATGGGAAGCTCATCCGGGCCCATTGCTCCAGAGGAACGCAAGCCCTTAATAGCCAATTCAATGTCCTTTTGAGATGGTGGTCCATATTTGGAGCTATCCACATATGTTCGACCATATTCAAGCACCAGTCCATTGCTAGCATATAAATTCACAATATACCCAACCCAGGTTTGTTCTTCGATTGGAATTGGTAATGGTCTAGATCTTTGCCCACAGCCTTCCCCAATAAGTGACCAAAATGTCCTAGCTAAACCCTTACTAACTGCTTCCCGTAATTTAACCCTAAGCAGATTACATTATTGCAATGCCCTTCTGTTAGAGTCTCCAAAATTTCTTTTGAATAGACTTCTCAGGATTCAGTCAACGGCAGCCAAACTAGCCTTAGGCTGGCCTAGAAGCTCCTCTTCCTCTCTGGCCCTGGCAGAGTTGCCTTGGCTCCCATTGGACGGAGAATTCCCTTTAAGTCCCTCTGTTTAGTGTTTACAGCCCTGCTTCGGCTGGGGCCTGTTTCCTTGCAGAGGAAGTTTGAGTTGTACATTCCAGTTAGAAGCCTTCGTTCCTCTTCGGCGAGATTGGTTAAGACTTCGAGGATCAGGAAAGTTAAAGCAGGTGGTAGTACCTTTGGGGTAGCAACTTCTAGACTTTGGAATGGACTTCCATTGGAACTGAGACAAGTCAGTGATCTTTTTAGGAGAAGATTAAAAACCTGGCTGTTCCACAAAGTCTAGGAGGTTATCTGATTCTCTTGCAAGCTCTTATACAGTACTTTGAGTTTGCCAGCGCCAGGATGCCTGCCAGGTGACAGAGCACTTTACAAATTAAGTAAATAAAATAAATAAATAAAATAACATCTCAGAGCCTGCATGGACAAATTATCTTTTGAAATATTATGCTGTAAGGCAAACGCATATGAGCAATATGGGTAAAGAAGTGCCCTCCCTAAGTAAATCTCAAAAAATATCAGGTGATGTCAGATTGCAGTTGAAAATTGCTGACTCTACCCCTTACAAAGTTATACAGTTACAAAATCTGAAGGTACCCCTAACCCAAACGTTTACCCCAAGCTCTTTTCAAAAGGAATCCGACATTTTGGCCTAAGAACCTAATTCCAATTTTCACATTTTACATCCCAAACAAGCAGATACCTGAGTGCTGGCATATGTCAATCCTGCCGCCATTTTATAAAGGAGGCACCAAAGCGAATCCAGAAAAATACAGGTTAAAAGCCCTTCTAGACAACGAAGTGAAATACTTTGCTGAACTACTTTTACACAATTGTATCCTCTGGAGGGAGGAGCAACATCTCATACCAATCTTACACCAGCTTTCTTCCTGGGATGGGTGCACTCTCCAATCTAATTGCATTGCACACAGGACACTACATATTTGTTTTGTGGACTTCAAGGCAGCTTTCAACCACGTAGATAGGGACATCCTTTTGCAAAAACTTGATGCATGGGGAATACTTGAGACACTCCTTCATTTTGTCCAACTCCTCCACACTCAAACTGTGAAAATTGGAGATGGCAAAAGACTCGCCTGCAAGGTCATGACCACAATGGGAGTAACCTGTGTTTGTGTCTTGGCACCAACACTGTTTAATATCTTCATTTTGGATCTCGCAATCGAGTTGGACAAAGTCAACACTTGCATACTGAAATTAGGATGCAAACTGGTGACTAGTCTTTTTCAAGACAACAATTTTCTTATGGTAATTAGAACAAAAGTTGGTTTGGAAAGGCTCATTAACAAGTTGCACGAATACAAAACAATTAATAAGCCTGAGATCAATGTCAAGAAAACTAAAGTGCTTATGTTTAGAAAATCCATGAAGAACCTAGAGCTGTAGTTTCTAAACAACACCAATGTCCTCCAGGTAGCCTGTTAGATTTGGGGGTCTCTAGTTGGCAGAGGTAGGTACCTTTGACCAAATAGGGACCCTTGCGTCTAGTCAGGGTAAGGGAGTACACTCCTAAAATAACCCCTGCTCACCCCCTTGGTAGCTTGACACGAGCAGACAGGCTTATGTCAGAGGCAGTGTGTAAAGCATGTGTGAACACATACAGTAACCCAGTGTCAACACTACAGATGGACACCACACAAGTTATAGTATAAAAATAAGTATTTTTATATAGATTTAACACAAGACCACAAATAACAAAAATCAACAATAATGTACTTTAAAAATGGTACAAATAGCTTAGTTCTCTTTAGATGTAAAATGTGTCACTTTAAGTTCAATGTACCTTTGGATGTTTCACGATATACGCTATACAACAAAAGTGTTGCAGGGAAGGAGATTTTTTTGGTTCCTTACATGCAAGAACGGTGATGCGTCGGTATCCTAATGAGCTTCCATGGCGATGCGACCAGCAGTGCCGTGATGCGATGAAGATCTGGTGTAATGAAACAAAAATAGTGTCTTCTTCTTGATGCAACACGATGCGTGCACTCCCGATGGCCGTGCGGCGACTCAACGATTCTTCTGAGCACCGACAGGCCCTGCGACACTCTTCTCCTGTGATGTGAGATGCTTTGGCGATGCGACAGCTGCGACGTCCTTCTTCAGTGATGCGACGACAATGGCTGTGGAGGCGACACGCTTCTTCAATGATGCTATGGTGTCTGATGTGACGGCGACACCCTTCTCCAGTGATGCGATGACAGCCGTGACACGCTTCTTCTTCGTGAGCTTCCAGCTCCTTGCGACAAGCAGTCCCTCAGAAGGCCCAACACAACAGCAGGCACTTCCAAAGAAATCTTGGGAAGCTGGTTGGTGAAGTCTGCTGTCCCTGAGACTTCAGAAGGAGGCAAGCTCTATTCCAAGCCCTTGGAGATCCTTTACAAGTTGAATTGAAAGCAGCACAAAGTCCTTTCTCCTTTCTTTGGAAGTCAGGCAACCACTTCAGGCCAATCCCCCAAACAGCACTCAGCTTAGGGATAGTCTCCTCCTCAGTTCCTCTGGTTCCTCTCCTTAGAAAAGGTTCTTCTTGTTTCCCAAAAGTGATCTAAAGTTCTGGGGTTTGGGTCCCCTCTTTTATACTCATTTCCCCTTTGTTCTCTGAAGGCAGAGAGGCCTTTGCCTAGTCCAAACCAGTTCTGGTCAGTCCTGGAACACTTTGTTAACAAGACTCCCTCTTTCCTTTCACAGTGTAGGCCAGGGACATCAGACGCACTACAGGAGGTGGAGTTAGCATTGTGGAGGGAAAGCACAGCCCTATTCAGGTGCCAGGTTTATCTCCTCCCTCCCATCTGCACGCAGATCTCTCTATTTAGCCCTGTGCTGACTCACCCTGTGTCCTGGAATCCCCCATCCCATGTCACTCAGACTCCAGACACGGAATACACAACCTAGCAGAGGCAGGCTTGAATAGTTATGCAAAAAAATACCTACTTTCTAAGAGTGGTATTTTCAAACACAGATGTTAAGACCAACTTTACTAAAGGATGGTTTTTTTCATTGTGAGTTCAGGCATAATAAACTCGAATTTCTACCTAGTTCTCTGGGTCAGTGAGGATTATAGGATGTAATAATCAAACTGCCCATTCTAGCCTATGGGGAACAGGTAGCCTTGCAGTAGTGAAAAACCAAAATGGCTGTAATTCACTATTAGGACATGCCACACACATCAGGGCATGTCCCACTTTTTACCTACAATGCACCCTGACCTTGGGCCTACCATAGCGTTGACTAATATGCATAATAGGGAAGGTTTAGGGACTGGCAAGTGGGTGCACTTGCCCAGTCATCATGGCAGTACCAGACCGCACACAAACTCTGCAATGGCAGACCTAAGACACACTTTTACAGGCTGATTCTGTGGGTGGCACAACCAGTGCTGCAAGCCCACCAGCAGCATTTGATTTACAAGCCCTGGGCACATGCAGTGAACTGTACTAGGGTCTGACAAGTAAACTAAACCAGCCAATCATGGAGTCACTAATCCATACATCAACTTACCATAGGGAGAGCATATTCACGTTAGCACTGATAAGCAGTGATATTCAGCCTAATTCATCATACTCCCGTTTTGCGAGCCCCTAATAGCGATTCATAGCGAATCGCAATTAAGGACTCGCAAAACGGGATTCATGTAGGAATATGCAAAAAAAATGCGATTCCTACTAATTCCTTATTTGCGATTAGCAAATTGCTAATCGCAAATAAGGAATAACTCCCCATTCATTCCTATGGGCCAAAAGGCCCATAGGAATGAATGGGGAGTATTCCTTATTTGCGGTTAGCAATTAGCTAATCGCAAATAAGATAGCGATTGAAAGGGTGCCAGGGGTGTCCAAAGGACACCCTGTAGCACCCCTTAAATGCTAATATGAACAGGGGTTGCGCAGACACATGTCCAAAGGACATGTGTGTGTGCAACATGCAACTCAGAAAAATGCTTTTAAAAGCATTTTTCTGAGTTCTCGCTATTTACCACGAGGTTTGACCTCGCGGTAAATAGCGGCCCGAAATTGCGATTTCGCAATTTTTAAATGGATGATGAATTGCATTTAAGGAATCTCAAATAGAGATTCCTGAAATGTAATCCAACGCAAATTTGCGAAAACGCAATTATCGATTTTTGCATTTGGGATGATGAATCCCAAATGCAAAAATTTCACTCGCAAAGGGCCAGATTCTCAGAATCTGGCCCTTTGCGAGCCGAATCGGGCTTCATGAATTAGGCTGAAAGTCCCCAGAGTCATAAAACCCAACAACAGGTCAGACAAAATGCAGGAGGAAGGCAAAAATTTCAGGGATGACCCTGCAAAAAGGACCAAGTCCAACATAGCCTTATATAAAAACTTGGGTATTGCTCTCAACTCGAGGGGTAAATCTGACTAAAGGCTGGAGCATTGGTTACAGTCTTCTTTGCATTTTGTGAGGTCAAACCTTGTTGCCCATATTGAAGGTCATTAAAGCAAAGCTGCTTCCAACCATCTCATGTGGTTGTGAAGCTATATGCGAGTAGAAAACAAAAACATAGGTGTCCATACAAGTAAAGATGTAGGATCGCCTATAACGTCTCACTTGTAATGCCTTGCCAGATCAATGAAACAGTGCCGCAATAAGAGGCCAGCCATGGTTTGGTTATTTGGTTGCTTAAGCATTCGAACACAAAGACACATTTGTGTGACTATATAACATATATATGATGGGCTGGATGTTTTTTTCTATCTTAGCCAATTGTCATGTGTGAGATGGAGCTATGACCCAGAAAAGATGAATGTATGGTTTATATATACCAAGCTGTTTCTTCATATGTAGTATTTAAATAGAAGTAGTAACCCAAAATCAGAGCCAGCATACAAGAAGTTAATTATTAGATGATGATAACATACATTTCACTGTACTCACACTTGGGCATCACTACTCTTACTTCCACTCGTGGTACAATAGCATGTGTAAGAGCCAAATTTATTTTCATTTGTATACAATTAATACACAGATTTAGCATAAATCCAGAAGCTATGTGGATGCCAAAGGTTTACTTCCCTGACACATTGTATATATTTCCTTTGGCATGGAGAATAGGACACTGGAAATGTGCCAGATTTCAGTCCGTGGGTAGGTCCCATCAGGGCAACCCTTGCACGAAAATGTATGATCTACCTTAGAGAGTGTCCAAAGATTTAAGGTTCTCCACATCTAAGTGGTTATAAGCTGGAATTCGATTTTTCTAAACATTTAGAGATTTCCTCTCTCGTTTGTGCCAACCTCACAACTTTGCAAACATCACATTTTATTAGAGTCTGATAAGTATTTGAAGAATGCCACTTGGAAGCGTAATAATCATAGTGCTGCCATAAAGTAAAGTAGAAAGAAAATGATTGCATTTTCTTACCTTGACCTTATTTGGTAGCAGGCAATAAACATCTGGTCATCAGGTAACTGCAAATTAAAATTAGACTGAATTAATTTAATATTGAAGTGTGCTAGTTTCTACAAGGCTCACATAGAAAAGGCACACTTTGTATTGAAGCTAAGTACACTTAAAAAATGTAATTGTGCATTTGAAATACAATTTATGCAATCCTACTTTGATGGAGACAGAAATGCATGTACAAGACTGAGAGCTTCATTAAAAAAAGCACTATTAAAGGCAAAACGTGAGTTTTGATGCTCAACATCTCAGTCATGCACTGGGTGACCCGATACATTGCTCCTGTTATTCAACATCTGATTATTAGAAAGTTGAAAGTTAAAGAGCTCTCTCCTTTCTTAATTCCAGAGTTATGGATATAAGTGACAGAATTAAAGCAACTCTAAAACTCCAAACGGAGCCAGTTGTGTCACACCATTCTGACAGTATCACCCAACAACATCAATGATTCTTACTCAGAAGTGAAGGGTAGAGAGTGGGTTTCATAGTGGGGTTTTTTGATGTGGTTTTAGAACTCGACATAAAGGCCCTGTAGGGTAACTTGAAACTCATTGATATGCAAGTGAACTGGGTGCTCAGTGACTAACTTTACCAGCATTTGTGATTGACACGATCAACTCTTCTTTTAAAAAATATTTATTTAAATAAAAAAAACTAAAAAACAAACCTCTTCCATTAAAGGTTTTAATCAACTAAAATATGGCTTGGTAAGGCTATTTTGAGATAAATCTAATTGAGATCTGGTGGGCTTTGTCAATTTTAGAACCATATGGTGTCTGTCAACTCTGTCCAAAGAATTAGAGACGCTAGTAGTTAGTCAATAGCAACTCCATCTGGACTCTACCTGTATGCTTTGAATCTCTTCAAGCAAGTTTTCATCCCAGCCTTTGGATTGAGGGGGCCTTGCTGAAGTTTGGGATTACCTGCACAATATACCTGCACAATATACTCTGTCATCATTGACCTGGCTCATCATACCATCCTCTAATTCCACATATTGTTTGGAGTGTACAGGCGTGGTGTCCAGCGGCTCAAAGAATAAAGCAACCCCAATATCCCACACCCCAGACGCCGGTAAAAACGCCTTGTAGTGTGAGTGGCTCTACCTATACTAGGCGACTATAGTAAAATATTGCAAGCTAAGCTACTACATCACTCTCCTGCATCAGAAATGTAACAGGGCCCACAGTTTGCAAAGAGTTAAACCCTTACAATCAAAGAGGAAAAGTACAAATTAGTCCAAGCGGCTTCCCTAACTTCTTTAATATGTGTTTTCAGGGCTCATAAGTAAAAACTAAATAACAAGTTTATACCATGATGTTAGGAGTAGCCATTCCAAAATTTACATTAGTTACAATGTGCAAATGACTATAAGAGCTGAAAGTGCATATTTCCTTTGTCCCAGGTGAATTAAACTCAACATCTATTCTCATAAGCCAAGTGAATAACTCTGCACAGAGACACGCTTGGTCTTTTGCAGATCATACTTATCTGCTATTGAAAGACTAATTTAAATGTTTTCACAGGAGTAGTGGTGCACTGACGTAAGCCCTGAGACATCCTGTTAAATTATTGCTTGTTGTACCAGGTTGCAACAAGGAAAGGTCCCCCCTCTGGGCTCCATACCAAGCCATCGTTTTTCACCCCATGCACAACATTGAACTCAGATGTTAACATTTGCCAAAGATTGTGTGTGTGTATGTGTGTATTTTCGACTTGTAGAGCGCCTTATCACCCTGGGGTCTCTAAGCGCTTGACAGGCGAGTGAGTACTGGCAGGGGGAAAGCAGACTAGATGTTACCCCATGCCTCTTGAAAAAGCACGTTTTTTAGCTTTTTCCTGAAAGGCAGGAGTCTGGTTTCCTTGCGCAGATTTTCAGGCAGTTCGTTCCAGGCTTTGGGCATTGTGTGGGAGAATGTCCGACCACCAATAGTGGATCGTTTGATCCTAGGGCAGATCAATAGGGCGGCGTTAGCTGAGCGTAGGTTCCTGTTAGGGGCATATGGGACAAGTCGGTTTTTGATGTATTTAGGGGCTTGCCCATATAAGGCTTTCTGCGTGATGCATAGGCCCTTGAACTTAAGTTGTTGATTCACTGGCAACCAGTGTAGCTCCCGGAGGAGGGGGTGGCCGGTGTCCTTCTCGGTTTATTGTAAATAAGTCTGGCCGCGTCATTCATGACGATCTGCAGTCTCCTGGTGAGTTTTTTCGTGATGCCGAAGTACATGGCTTTACCATAATCCAGTCGGGCTAGAATTAAGGCTGACACTGCTCTTCTGAGAGTATCTGCCTTTAGGATAGGAGCTAGCTTGCGCAGTTGTCTCAGGAGGCCTACACAGGTGCCCACCACCGTCGAGACCTGGGCTGACATCGTAAGATTTGTGTCTATGATTATGCCCAGGCTTTTCACTGCTGTTGCCGGTATTGGGGGGGTACCCAACTCCGAAGGCCAAAGGAGGTCGCACCAGGGGCTGGATGAAGTGGTGATAGGAAGGACCTCCATCTTATCCGGGTTGATCTTTAAAAAGTTTGCCGTCATCCAGTTGACGGTAAATTTTAGAATATTCTTCAATTTTTGATCAGCCAAAGGGGAATCGCCTATCTGGATGATGATCTGGGTGTCGTCAGCATAATTATATATATTACAGTCCATCTGATTCAGAGATGCAATGAGGGGCTGCAGATAGGCATTAAACATCAAGGGGGACACCGCATGTGATTTTAGCAGCCTCTGACACCATGTCGTCCAGTTGTACTCTCTGGACCCGTCCACCTAGGAATGAGGTCAGCCAGGCGTGGGCCGTGCCCTTGATGCCAAACTCCCCCAACCACGACAGAAGAAGGTCATGATTGACCGTATCAAATGCCGCGGAGAGGTCGAGTAGCACCAGGGCACAGGGATCTTTATTATCTGTTTTAAGACGTAGGTCATCTAGCACTGATAACATGACTAGTTCCGTGCTGTTGTGAGCTCTAAACCCAGCTTGGTTTGGTTCTAGTAGTGCGTTGCTCTCGAGGTGGTGCGAGAGGGCGGACAGCACATGATGTTCCAGTATTTTTGCTAAAAAAGGCAGTTGAGATATGGGCCTGTAATTCTTTAGAATCTTGGTGTCGGCACCGGCCTTTTTTAGCAGGGGGATCAGTCTCGCCTCTTTCAGAATAGAGGGGACTAGTCCCGAGGTTAGGGAGCTATTTAGGAGCGATAAAATATCCTCCTCCAGAACTGGCCAAGCTTGTTTGAATATCTGCGGGGGGCACGGGTCCGCCGGAGAACCTGATTTAACTTGGTTCATCACTTTTGTCAGGGAGTCCTTGGTAAGTAGGGGTAGGGAGGTTAAAGGCTCAGTGATTGTGGGAGGTGGAGTTAGCGGAGTTGTCGGGCAGTCGAGACTAGGGGTGCTTTTGATTTCTGTCAAAAGGTCGGATATCTTTGAGGTAAAGAAGGATTGGAATTTATGACAGTCCTCTTGCGTAAAAGAAGGCGGTTGGTCCTTCTTTTTCCTCAGTTCAGTAAGTACTTGGAAAATTTCCTTCTGGGGGTTAGATGCTGTGGCAATTCTGTTCTCGTAGAACTCACTTTTTCTGGTTCTGATGGCTTGTTTATACAAGGCGAGCTTTTCCTTATAAAGAGTCTGGCAGTTAAGATCATACCCCTTTCGCCAGGCTCTTTTGCACTGTCGCAGGGACCGTTTTAGGAGTCTCAGATCGTCATTGAACCATGGGGCGCCTTTACCTTTTTCCCTGATTTTTATCTTACGTGCTGGGGCTACCACCTCAACTGCAGATACAAATTTTTGCGATAGCTTTTGACTGGCCTTCTCTAGGTCATCTTCCGGAAGCCTGTTTAGGTGGGAAGCTTGCTGTAGAGTTGATAGCAAAGTATCCGGATTAATGGCGTTCCATCTTCTCACTACCCGCCATTTGTCGGATGAGGTGCTTTCTTGTTTCGGGAAAGCTAAGCTACCTTGTAAAAGATAGTGGTCTGACCAAATGCAGGGCAATGAAGTGACTGGGCACAGGGCAGGAACAGAGGTCCATATCAGGTCCAGAGTATGGCCCTTTATGTGAGTTGGGCCTGTCACAATTTGGGTTAGTTCTAGTGTGGTCATTGCGTCTTCGAGCTGTTTGGACGTAATGTCTCTAATGGGCTCCTCCCAGTGGAGGTTAAAGTCACCCTGAGAGTGCACATTATTAAATATTTCAATACATACAGAAATATAGGAGTCCCCAGTTACTCCTCAAGGCACAAGCCCAAAGCCCAAAGCCCATGCCCCGGGCCCCTTTCTCTCTGCACTGCATTCAGCATGTGGCATTAAGTTTGGCACCTTGGCATCGAGAATCTTTTGGAGTTAGACACCTTCCCATGTATTTTTAGGACGCTGGTCCACATTACCTGCTTGCCCAGTCTGTTGGGTCTGCAGGCCTTGTAGTGACTTGAAAAAGCCCATAGCTAAATCACAGCTACAATATGCCATCTCTAACTGCATGTTCACAGTCCACCATAAAGGATACAAGTGACAGTCCATTGGCCTTCGGTACCCTTGTATCTGAACCAGTAAGTGATGCATCCTGCATATGTGTGTGTGCATCACGGAGATCCCCACACACAGAGAGATCATTGACTCAGCCATGGAGTCCTTAGTCTGCATTTTGACGTCAATGCTATCGGCGACGGATGCATCCAGACACCTCATCTTTCTACCAAGGACCTACTTGGCTTTCAACTGCTTGTATTTCACATTCAACATTGTTTTTCTTAGCAACAGGGACGTAATTTATTTATGTATTTATTTATAACGTTTTATATTTGTCTCATAGGCAATAGTTACCCTTCCAATGTGGTTACTACCATATTGCTTTTCAGGTTTTAAGCAGTAAGGGTTACCTCACTCGTGACTATGTTTGTCTTCTTGCCAATTGTCCTGAAGGCTGAGTTTCTTTTGTCGACGATACATAACTGTGAATGACATTTATATCTGCAGCCAATTGGACAGAGTTTGGATTGGTACTTCTTGGCTGAGCGCTGCACTATCTTGCTCCTGCGTCTCATGTCCAAGTCCCTTGACTCTTCTGCCTGAAAGTGCAGGGGTATCTGATGGGTAAGAGCATGGCAAGTCTAACATGGTGGAGGCAAGCCACAGGTAACTTTATATTCTGATGGCCCACTCATGTTTGTCTTTAATTGGGTTGGAGTTCACTCTTTCTTTTGAATGGATTCATCTGTGTTGACTATATCATGGTGATCAGATCTATCATACTTGTTGCCAACTGCTATCACATTCACAGTATTATAACAATGCATTTACCCAGTCTTGTAATCCGCTGGTTTCAATGTATTTGCTACTTGAGATATATGTATATATATATTACCTACTGGCGGTCGCCAGTAGGTTGTTATAGTTAGGATTTTTTTCAATGTTAAATCTCAAAATTCTATTTGGAGTAACTTTGGCGCCGGTTGACGAATCTGACTGAAAGTTTCCTCAAAATGGCCTTGCGGCGTTCCGGTCCTTCCCTTAAAGTTTGGGGGGGGGATTCGTCAAGCGGAGCCGAGATAAAAGGGGGGTCCCAAAACGCGTTTTCCCCATGTTAATTTCCATAGGGCGGTCGATTTCACTTTTAGCCCGAACGGCTGAATGGATTTCCACCAAACTTGGCAACATTGTATGGACTGGTAGCCCGATGTGCCTTTGCTATGTCTCAAGATATGTGCTCCAGTGGATTTTGAGTAATTTAGGTTCAAAAAAATATATATATTACCAGGGAGTGCACCAGGCGCGACACGCGACTTGCGCGCGGAAAGCTGATTGGCTCACGGGTGTCTGTAAACATTCGAAACAGTCCGGAGCGGCCGCCATCTTGTGTCTCGGTAGGATCGAGACACAAGAGGTGACATAAAAAAAAGGGAGAAATGACTATAAGGGGGCAGGGTAGACCCCCTCCTGACCCCCTAGGTTTGATATGGGGGCTAAAATAGGTTCCCGCGGGGCATTTTAAAAAAATATTTTTTTTCGATTTGCGCGGGGGGAGCACCGGGAAGCGCACCGGGAAGCACACCGGGGAGCGAAGCACGGGGAAAATCCAGGGCCTTATTTATGAAAGCCTTGCAACAGTTTTGCGCCGCCTGTGCGTCACTTTTTGCGATGCACCAGCGGTGTAAAAAAATGCGCCTTGTTGCGCTATATTTAAAAAGTGACGCATCTAGGTAGATGGGTCACTTTTTAAAACCCTGCGCCACATTATACCTGCGTCAGGTATAATGTATGCAGAGGGGGCGTTCCCCCGCAAAAAGCTTCGTAATAGTGACGCAGTGAAATCTATGAGATTTCACTGCGTCACTTTTAGGATGCTGTTGCGTCAAAATTTTGCGCCTGCCTCACAGCAGGTGTAAGACTGATGCAAGACCTTTCACATGGTGCTTTCCCCATGTGAAAGGACGCATTACTGGAGTTGCGACACTTTTGTGACGCACTCCAGCAATGCGTCACTTTTGTGTTTACAGATACGTCAGAAATACTGACGTATATGTAACTCATTGCGACATGATTCGTCATACATTAAATATGACACATCTGGAATGTCGTAAGGAGTGCGCACAGAAAAGTGACGCATCGCACCAGCGGTGTAAAAAAATGCGCCTCGTTGCGCTATATTTAAAAAGTGACGCATCTAGGTAGATGGGTCACTTTTTAAAACCCTGCGCCACATTATACCTGCGTCAGGTATAATGTATGCAGAGGGGGCGTTCCCCCGCAAAAAGCTTCGTAATAGTGACGCAGTGAAATCTATGAGATTTCACTGCGTCACTTTTAGGATGCTGTTGCGTCAAAATCTTGCGCCTGCTTCACAGCAGGTGTAAGACTGACGCAAGACCTTTCACATGGTGCTTTCCCCATATGAAAGGACGCATTACTGGAGTTGCGTCACTTTTGTGACGCACTCCAGCAATGCGTCACTTTTGTGTTTACAGATACGTCAGAAATACTGACGTATCTGTAACTCCTTGCGACATGATTCGTCATACATTAAATATGACACATCTGGAATGTCGTAAGGAGTGCGCACAGAAAAGCGATGTGTCACTTTTCAGAAATGAGGCCTCCAGTTTATTCACTGTGTCACCTCTACGACCCTTTCTTACGTCAATACATCCCTTTTGCATACATTACACCTGACGCAGGAATAATGTGGCGCAGGTGCTTACAAAGTGATGCAACTACCTGGATGTGTCACTTTGTAAATATGACTGAATAAGGTGCATTTTTTACAGCACTGGTGCGTCACAAAAAGTAACGCATCGGTGGCGTTAAAGTGACGCATAGCCTCATAAATGAGTCCTTCAGTCTTCTACTCATGCGTCATATTAAATTTATGACGTATTATGTTGGAAGTTCTTTTAGATACGTCAGTATTTCAGACGTATCTGTAAGCGCAAAAGTGAAGCATTGCTGGAGTGTGTCACAAAAATGAAGCAACTCCAGCAATGTATCCTTTCACATGGGGCCAAGCGCCATGTGAAAGGGCCTGCAGGCCTGCTGTGAAACAGGCGTAAGATTTGGACGCAACAGCGTCATAAAAGTGACGCAGTGATATCTCATAGATTTCACTGCGTCATCTGTACGACCCTTTCTTAAGTCAATACGTCCCTTTTGCATACATTACACCTGACGTAGGAATAATGTGGCGCAGGGGCTTACAAAGTGACACATCTACCTAGATGCGCCACTTTGTAAATATGAATAAATAAGGTGCATTTTTTACTGGACTGATGCGTCACAAAATGTGACGTTCTGGTGGTGTTAAGGTGACGCATGGCTTCATAAATGAGGCTTTCAGCCTTCAACTCCAGCAATGTATCTTTTCTTACCCTTCCACTCCCGTTCCTTTTCAACATTTTCTTTGAATATCAACATTCCCTATATTCACTCTTCTTCTCCTTACTTTCCTTCCCAACTCTCACCTTCTTTCAGTCCCCCTACTTCACTTCCTTTCTCCTCTCATACCTTTCTGTTCTTTCTTACTCATTTTCCTTTCCATTATCAATGCACTCCATTTCACTTACTCTTTTTCATTTTTTAAAGAATATAGCTCTTTGATGAGAATTGGAGGTAGTTCTGAAAAGAACTTTTTGTTTTCTTCTTTTTACAAAACAGGAACAAAAACAGGGAATGGAAACTGCTCAACAGGAGCAAAAAGAACAAAAGAAATTAGGGGTGGAAAGGGCAGCGATGGTTTTCTAATGCTCGAACCATGAGCTGTACACTTTGTTCTCCAAAGGTAAGCAGTTGATTGCAGTATCTGCATCTGAGGGCACCATGGTTAAAAGCAGGTTGAATGTTTGGCACCAGCTCCTGCGATTGCCCCCTCCCAGAAGAAGTTGCTCCTCCGGTGGATGTAGAGGCCCCATCACTGGGAACCTCTTGTGCCAGAGCCCTGACACTTTCCCGGGCAAAATTCTGGGGGTGCTTCCTCTCCACATGCCGGATCATCGTGAAGTTTCCAAATGAGTATTTTTTTAAGGGGTTACCCCGTGACAGGACTTCTTTGCAGATCCTGCTCTCCACTTTTGGAGCATTCACCATTTTTTGGTTAGGTGGTATTTTAAAAAATTTCCAAATAAAATGTTCCTTCACCTTTCGTTGAGGAGGCTCTTCATTGATGAATTCAGGTTCTTCATCACTGCTGGATTCTCTGGCAGCCATGGTAAAACCAAGAAAGATCCAGGAGCAAAAAGGCAGGTCTTGCAGTCACAAAAGTGAAAGAAGAAGTGAAGGAAATGGGTGGGGATTTCATTCTTTGTAAAAAAAACTGTTAGCAACCAATGAAAAGTGTTATTTTAAGGTCACATGACTTGACGCGCTGATGCTGCGCGCACCGGAGCGATTCCGGGTGCGCACACGCGGTGCGAACGTAGGCGCTTCCGGGGCGCTTACGCGGCGCGAACGTAGGCGCTTCGGGGGGCGCACACGCGGCGCAAACGTAGGCGCTTCCGGGGGCGCTTACGTTGCGCGCCGAAGTGACGTCATCATAGTTTTACGGAAATGCATAATCATTTTCATTTCCTTATTAAAAAACAACTGCTTTTATTTGTATGGTACGAAATGTTTTGCGTTATTATTAACTTTTCATTCATATTTTTTTCACGAACTAAAGTAGTGCTCTGGGTGCGCTTTCCGGAGAGCTTACCGGTGAGCTTACCGGAGAGCTTACCGGAGAGCTTACCGGAGCGTGCACCCAGAGCGCCCCAGGAAAAAATGATTAAAAAAAAAAACTTACAAATTCATACTTACACAAAACAGCAAATTGTAAAAAAAACATAGGTTAGAAACTCGATATAGAAAGGAATTAGCATTTAAAAAACCTATGAAATTCACTGAAGAAACCATAGGTTTCACACCAGTTATAGTTAGCTGGAAATTTTATTGACATAAAACCATTGAAATTCCCACGTTATAGTTAGTTGGACTCACTATAACTTGCGCGCCTGCAATGCACTGCTGATGACGTCACATATTACATCACTCATGACATGGTCAGTGACATCACTCATGACATCACTGATGACACCATCCTTGTGACAGAGTGAGAGACCTCCTTTCAGTGTAATGTAAGCCTTGAAACACATATTCAAAAATAGTATTTAACATTTTCAAAAAAATGGAGATACCCATACCAGTTACAACAAACACTTCAGTAATTCCACCATCTACATACACATCCACTCATTCACCAACAGTTCTATATAGTCACTCATACATATACTCACTCATTACATGTAGTGATACACCTATACATCCTGTTACACTTCGACAGTCATCCAAAAGTTACTCACACACATATTCACACATGCAAAAAAACTATTGAACATCCATTTATTTGCATATACAGCAATACACACACTACGACTTTACTTCTAATAATACTTACACATACTTACTCTCTTAAACAATCACTTATATAAACACATACTTATTTAAACAGGAACTCTTATAATCTCTCACTCTCACATATACTCACTTTTATAAATCAATACTCACATATACTAGATTAAAACATATGTTGTTACTGAAAAAGACAATAGTGAGAAGGTCGTTTACTCACTAACATACACATATAAAACACTCATCCATCCATACAGTCCTGTACATATGCTGTCTTCAAAACACATACAAACAGTGAGTCAGTCACCAACCCATACAGCCACTTATACACAAAGTGAAACACTGATACATACATTTCAATATTTAAAAGTTACTTGCTAATATATGTATTCACTAAGATACACTTAATAAGGCAGTTAACCAATCAATTCTTTTAAAAACAAACATCCATTTACACACTTATTTAACCATTTATTCTTCCATCGTACTTTACAAATACATATACAAAAAAAAATTATTTTTCAGAAAGACACACATTCACTGGATGGTGTCATCAGTGATGTCATGAGTGATGTCACTGACCATGTCATGAGTGATGTAATATGTGACGTCATCAGCAGTGCATTGCAGGCGCGGAAGATTATAGTGAGTCCAACTAACTATAACGTGGGAATTTCAATGGTTTTATGTCAATAAAATTTCCAGCTAACTATATCTGCCTGAACATTTCCTGAAAATGGCCTCGCGGTGCTCCGGTCCTTCCCTGAAAGTTTGGGGGGGATACGTAAAGCGGGGGCCGAGATAAAAGGGGGGTCCCAAAACGCGTTTTCCCCATGTTAATTTCCATAGGGCGGTCGATTTCACTTTTAGCCCGAACGGCTGAATGGATTTCCACCAAACTTGGCAAAATTGTAGGGACTGGTAGCCCGATGTGCCTTTGCTATGTCTCAAGATATGTGCTCCAGTGGATTTTGAGTAATTTAGGTTCAAAAAAATATATATATCTATAAGCGCGCTCAGGTGCGCGCACCGGAGAGCGCTCCGGGCACGCCACGCGACTTGCGCACGGAAAGCTGATTGGCTGTTGGTTGTCTGTAAACATTCTAAACAGTCCGGAGCGGCCGCCATCTTGTGTCTCGGTAGGATCGAGACATGAGAGGTGGCCAAAACAAAGGGGTAAAAGACCATAAGGGGGCAGAGTAGACACCCCCTGTCCCCCTAGGTTTGATGTGGGGGCTATTAAAGGGCCCCGCGGGGTCTCGTTTTTTTTTTTTTTATTTATTTTCGCAGGGGGAGCGCCCGGTACGCGCACCGGGGAGCGCACCGGATAGCGTACTATGGGAAAAATAATCACCTTAAAAAAATGTTATGTTCATCAATATTTTTTATTTTTTTTTATTTTATTTAAGTATCTACATGTAGGTACCAATGCAGAGACTTAAATTTAATGTACACCATCTCCACTGTAGATATCTTGCGTGTTGTTACAGAAGTTATTGTGGTATATGGAATCCATAACATAGTCTGTCAGGAAAGCAGAAACAGATCTTTTAAGCACTCCCTAAGAATTTCTAGGGGATCATGGGTAGTCTATCCTGATCCCTTATGATGAAAAAGAGGTGTAAAATATACATAGGAGATAATATAGTGGGAGAAAGGTAGTAACTATGAGTAAACTTAGTATGTAACAGAAAAAAATTTGCACAGTATACTATAAGTCTCATTTTATAATGTAATTATTTTGGTAATACTTTATGAATTATATATAAAAATGAATATTGTCTCAAACAATTTAAAATTATTAAATATAAATGTATTCCTCTGATTCTTTTTCATAATTTAATAAAACTTGTAACATAATATTGTCTGGTATTTCCTCATAATTATAAGTACATGATTCCATTTGTTCCAAACATTCTATAAACTGTTGATCCAAAGAGTCATCCATGAAATCAACTTCATCTTTTTGCTCTTCTGGTTTTTCCACCTTTACTTCGATAGAAGTAACATTTGCTTGATTTTCTCCTTCCATTTTCTTTCTGAAAATTGCATACAAATTAACTATATTAGTAGAGTTAGGGTACTGTATACCAGAGAAGCGTAACTCAATCCATAACTATTACAGAGAAGTCTATCTCTATCTATAACTATTACAGAGGGATAGTATATAACTAACAGAATATTTTTTCTGAAATTAAGTTAAAGTGTACAACATACTTCCAAAATAACAACTTACCTTGGAGAAATCAGTTGAAGTTGTCAGTGTTATTTGTTTTCAAATGTACTTCTGGAAGCAGTAGTCAAAATGGTTGTGTTTCCCTCTCTTCTTTTATATATATTTTTGTACATAACCAATCAAATGTCAGGAAATAATCGTAGAAAATGAAAGAAACTTTTTAATTGGTTGTAAATTCTAACATTTCATATGTGTTTTTGTTATGTAATTTACCTCAGGATATTTAGACAGGCCTGTAGCCTAAATGTCTCAATGGAATTCCACCAAATTTGGGCAAATGGTAGGGACTGCTATGTAGTAAGTCTCCAGTGGTTTTTCTGTAAATTACTTTCCCACCTTTTTTTATGGAGCGCTTACCGGTGCGCGCTCCGGTACGCGCACCGGAAGCGTAACGGGAGTCCTCCATTTTGTGTTTCGGTACAATCGAGACACAAGATGGAGGGCAAACAATGTTCGGTATGGTTAGAAGGGGGCACAGTAGAGACTTCTTGACCCTCTAGGTTTTCTGAGGGGGGCTTAGGAGGCTCATAAACGTTAAAAAAAAAAAATCTTTAAATTTTCCGCGGGGGAAGCGCCTGGTACGCGCACCGGTAAGCGTACCGGAAAGCGTACTTTGGTGAAAAATAGTGAAAAAAGTTAGAAAAAGATAAACGTTTTGAATGATCAGAGGTAGGGTAGCTCTGAAAAGAACTTTTGGGTTCTGTGGCTGATTTAGGTACCTACAAGTAGGTTCCAATGCACAGTCTTAAATTCAGGAGGAATATTCTATTTCCTTCATCTGAGAAGTGCACACCATCTCCTCTGTAGATGTCTTGCATGTTGTAACGCAAGTTATTATTGTATATTGAACCCATTCCATAGTCTCTCATGTAAGCAGAAACAGATTTATTCACATGTTTCCGTGCTTTCTCAAATTGTGGACAAAATTGGTTGGACCAGTTCCATTTCTGTCTTTGGCATATATTTGAATATACCAAGGCAGTTTGTGGAAAAAGTGTCATCAATTGATGAAAGGTGTCCTTTAAGAGCATTTCCAGACCAACCCCAGTCATAGTGCCCAAATCATTTCCACCACAGTGCACTATTAAGAGGTCTGGGCTTGGCAGATGCAAAAATGTTTTCACTAATGGTATCAATTGATGACATTTTAATCCTCTCTGGCCAATCCACTTGATTTCCACATTTGATAAATCAAGGTTGTGATAATTTCTGCTTGTTGCATACCTTTGAGCCCAGTGGATGTACCTATGTCCTATAATCCATACAGAATACATGATGTGAGAAGGTTCTGGTGCAGTCAGATGAAGTGTAGGAATGAAATGGCAGTTGGAACAGTAGGAGTTTACAAAAAAATAATTGTGGAGTTTCACTGCTCTGATTGGTGGATTCAGATAGTTGAAAACAGAAAGTTAGGGTGCATGGTTGTGTTGTGTGAAAGAAGCAATTTGAATGGTTAAAAAAAGTCACTAAAAGCAAAAATACCCTGGATAAGCTGGTGTATTGAGAGGTCAAACATCCTTGCAGAGTTAATTTGCAACATTGTACAATAAACTTTTGAACCTGAGAGTTCAGTTAGGAGGGAGTTGCTATGGTAACAGATAGAAAGATCTGAGAGGGGGAAGGGTGTTGGTTTGAAAATAGTGAGGGAAGACTTTTGATTGGTTGAATTAAGGCATATGTGTACAAAGTTAGAGATTTTCTATGCCAGTCTTGGTTTCAGTGTATTGAGTGCACACTTTTTGCTCTGCTAAAGAGAAATTGGTGTGTGTGTCTGACACTGTTTTCAATCTCCCAAAGCATTTGTAAAGGTAAGTAATGATTTATTTAATTTAGACAGAGACTTGTTTGCTCTATGGAGAATATTTGGAAGCAGATAGTTATGTTTCAGAAGTCAAATTGTATGCTAGTATATAAGTCCTGTGTTATGTTTCTAAAATGTTATACAAAAAACGATTTTGGGAGCAAATAAATGGTATTTTCATTTGGCCCTTATTTATGATTGCCTTATGCAACTGGTGCATCACTTTATACATGGGAAATAAGTGACACTCTTGTGGCGCAAGACCTTCATAAATAAGGCCCTGACTTTGTTTGCTGATATTGAGTGGTTGTACATAGGTTCTGCGCAGTGTTTCTTACATGTTATTCAAAAAACGATTTTTGGGTGCAATTGATTGGTATTTGCATTTGGCCCTTTTTTATGATTGCCTTGTGCAGCTGATGCATCACTTTAAACATGGGTAATAAGTGACGCACTGGTGGCGCAAGGCCTTCATAAATAAGGCTCTGACTTTGTTTGCTGTTCATTTGTTTTTGGATTTTTGATAATGCTTGATGTCAACATTTGAAAGATAGAGGATTTGTATTTGGGGAAACAGTGACGTTTCAAAAGTGATATTCTGTGCTTGTACATAGGTTCTGCGCAGTGTTTTTTAAATGTTATTCAAAAAACGATTTTGGGTGCAAATGAATGGTATTTTCATTTGCCCCTTATTTATGATTGTCTTATGCAACTGATGCATCACTTTATACATGGGAAATAAGTGATACTCTTGTGGCGCAAGACCTTCATAAATAAGGCCCTGACTTTGTTTGCTGATATTGAGTGGTTGTACATAGGTTCTGCGCAGTGTTTCTTATATGTTATTCCGTTTGCCGTTTATAAACTTTATTCGACAGTTTAAAAAAATTTCATAAAAGTACACAGATAAAATCAGACATATAACATTACACAGGGAAAGTACATATCATCATGGTTTGGTTTCAGAGCTCACAAATGTCAACCAATAGAAAAGGAAATAGTAGCTAAAAAACCATACTTTTTCTTGCAGCAACAGATTTCAGAATAAAGGTTGCGATAAAAAAACACAGATCCGGGCTAGCAAGTGAAAATAAAAATTTCATGAAATTTGATGTAGAAGACACAGAATATTTTTTAAATAACGGTTTCAGATAAAAAATACGTAGGGATTTATAAAGGGGGCAGATTAACATAAAATGCAGGGTACTTTGTTTGGTTAATCCATCACATGGACATGCAGCGGTAGAATAATTTTTCATCTTTGGAAAGGCCACAAGATTGTGGACGATACCTAGTCTAAATCTAGATAGGACGAATTGGTGGGATTGTCTGTAGATGATTTTAAGATAGGTAGGCAAACCAGAGCCCTCATTTACATTGGAGGAATAGAAAGCATGAGTTGAGTAATTACTTGTATCAGCTTTCCGTTTATCGGATTTTACCCTCAAAAATTCTTCTTTCACCTCCTTTTTGGATAAAGTAGTTGCAATTTCGGGGTCATTACATACATCCAAATCAAAGAGTTCTTTATAGGTAGTGGTCACATACTTTATCCATGGTATATTTTGGAAATTATCCAAAAGCAGACAATCTTTGATAATGCTCTTCGTGAAACTTGTTTCGTCCTTCAGCCAAATAGATCTCCATACCAGGAGAGGTCTCAATTCGATTAAATCGGCTATATGGTCCATCCTTAGTTCCTCATGGACCAGATAGGTAGATGCCGATGGTGGTAAACAGAGTAACCGTTTCAGAAACAGATTTTCCAGAGTTTGCAATTCTCTGCTAGGCCAGTGCCCCCATACCCCTGAACCGTAAAGCGCTATTGATGAACATCTGTGTCTATAAATATTTAACATTGCTGGGATCCGTCGACTGCCCAGTTTATTGGCAAAACGGAAGACGCCTAGCGAAGCCTTCCCCATCCTAGCTTTTATGTTAATTTGTTCTGGTGTCCATGAGCCCCGACTATTAAAAGTAATGCCCAGATAACAGAAGTTATCTACAACCTCAATTCGGTTTTCTTTAAAATAAAAAGACTTAAGGTGGTTCACCTTTTTGCCACAAACCATTATGAATGTTTTGGAGTTGTTAATTTTAAGTTTCTTACCCTGAATAAAATCATAAAAACAATTCATTAGCCGCTGGAGGCCGATTGGGGTTCTAGATAATAAAACAGTGTCGTCCGCATATAACAACACTGGAATAGGTAGGCCTCCTGCTTGCGGTACATCAGCTTGGACCTGTTTTAATTCCTGTTCCATAGAATTAATAAAAAGGGAAAAAAGCAAGGGGGCCAATACGCACCCCTGCCTAATGCCTGATTTGACCATAATCTTTTTGGTACACTCTCCTGCTGGACCATATCGAATCTGGGCTGAAAGATTGGAATATAACCTAGCTAAGAAATGGATAATAGCTGAGGGTGCTCCCATGTCGAGAAGGGTTGTCCACAGCAGGGAATGGTTCACCAGGTCAAAGGCACTAGAGAGGTCCGCAAAACAAAGGAACAAGGAGCCGGATTTAACCTTAGTATATTTCCCTATTAAAAGGTTGAGGTTGATGCACTGGTCAATGGTCCCCAAGCCCTTTCTAAAACCATATTGGGATTGTGCCAGGATATTATTATCGGCCGCCCACTCCTCCAGGCGTAGCAGTAAAACCCGGCTCATAATTTTAAGGGAGGAATCTAAAAGGGAGATAGGGCGGTAGTTTTTGGCCTCCCCTCTGTCTCCCTTCTTGTAAATAGGAATAATAATTGATTCACTCCAAGTTGCCGGGGTGGAGTAATCGGTGGCAGCATTAAAGACCTGGGTCAATAATGGGCTCCAGAGGGCCAGATCGTGTTTGTAGAGATCTATCGGGACCCCGTTGGTTCCTGGGGCTTTACCTCCTTTACTGGAATTAATTGCTGTGACTACTTCTCGGATGGTAATTCCCAAAGGCTGCGAAGTCAACAAGGGATTCATAAAGATTTTATCATAAGACTCCCCATGAGGGTCAAAAATTCCGGTAAAATATCGGACCCAGCTATCTTCGCTTACTTGTGCGGTAAGTACTGGGAAATCTTCTTTCTGGAGGAATGGGGCGTTAATTGTACTCCAAAACAATTTACAGTCCCGGAGAGCTGCGGCACTATCCAAATTGTCCCAGGCTTGTTCCCGGAGTTCGTTTTTCCTGCGTTTTAATTCTATATTATAATTGGACCTCAAAGTTTTGACCACTTCCCTGTCTCTTGGGAGATTAGACAGCGCCTTCTTAAGGGTTTTTAGCGCCATTGTGCAAGCTTGGTCAAACCAGCCAACATTATCCCGTTTGGTATTGATCTTATTGTTAGTAAAAATTCTATTAACAATAATACCAAGTTCCTCAAAATCCGCTATAATACCCATAGGGGGGGCATTGATTTCCAGACAGCGAAGTATCTGTCTGGAACCAGCTACCACAGCTGTACTATGTAGTTTCTCTGATTTTTCCGGGTTCCGTTAGGCCTACTTGGAACAATATCATCAACGACTCTGCCTGTAGGCGTATTTCTGGGGCCCCAGGTAAGAATAGACATAGTTAGAGCATTATGATCGCTCAAACAATAGTCCTTAATGATTGGCACTGTATAAAATGGCACCATAGGGGTTGAGATCATCAAATGATCAATAACAGACTCAGTATCCCTCCCTTTGAAAGTTGGGACAATATTGCCCATTTTATCAAGAGCTGGTTGGTGGATAACTAGGTCAAATTTTAATAGAAGACTGTTAAGGGAAGTCCCATATGGGGAGTGTTGGAAATGTGCTAAATTCTCCCCCGAATCCCCATCAAACCCACAAACTGGGGTGTGAGAGTGCGGGCACGTTCTGATGTTAAAATCACCCCCCCATATGATGTCAAAAGATTTGTGGGATTTGTTACAAATTTTGTTCAAATAGGCTTCCAGTTCATCCACGACTAGGGTACTGGTAGGATCAAATGTATTATTATAATGATTAATCAGTAAGGTGTTCCTACCCTTTTTGACTTGTAGTTCCAGAATTTGTGAATGTGTGCCAACAATAGAGCAGGATCTTACGGTTATCGGGAGATCTACCGATATTAGAACAAGCAGGCCCCCTTTTGCCCTCCCCATAACGGATTCCTGGGCAACACAATTATAAGAAACAAAACCATCAAAGTGAATGTCTATAGTAGACCATGTTTCCTGTAAACATAAAATATCAAACCCAAGAATAAGTTCCCTCCACCCTAGAGCTGAAGCTCTCTGACGCCACCCAGCTATATTCCAGCTCACCATGGAATACCCTTGGTCACTTGGAGTAGATATCTCTTCTAAGGGAGTAATCATGGGCGAAAGCAATATACTTGTACATCCCCTATCAGCAATAACCCCGGCTGGCGGTGGAAGATGGACTTCAGTTAGTTTATCTGGAGTTAAGAGGATCAGATCGGGTAAATCAGGAGTTATTTTACCACCCATTACCGGCAAGATGTTATGTTCCACAGTATCCCCGTTATCGAAAAAATTTGTCTCATTGGGTAGAGGGGGAACAGTGGTATATACACTGGGTAGTCAGTCAACTCCTTCAAGCCCATCTAGACAGCTATATCGATTATGATTCCAGAAGGTGTTCTGCGGGGTCTGAAATTGGGGCAATCTGGGGTGTCTTGGATGAAATGGCCTTCCCCTACGTTCAACCCTAGTCCAATCGTTACTTCCATCATAATACATGGGATTAATAGGTGGGGAAAAAAAGGAGACAGGGAGAGTCTGGATAGTAGAATCTGATGACCTATTAACACCCGCACATATGTAAGACACAGTACGGGGATCTCTAAAACTGACAGTGATACAATCTCCCTTAATGGATTTTGGGGTTTTACCAATCCATGGTAACCTCCTCACCATAATAACTTCATTGTGCAGGTGTGCCGGTAAAGGTCGGTTCCAATTAAGCCATTTTATAACTTTGTTTTTAAGGGAACTAAAGGTTTCAGTTTCACCCCTATCTAATGGAGGTGCTCCTGCCAGGATTACCATAAACCGGTTGGCCTCCGGGGGGAGATCAGGCCGTCTAGTTCTTGGAGTTTTGAGATCCTTAGGTGGGGGCCCTTGGGTATCAATAGACATAAGTGTAGGTGGGATATGCAAACCTGGGAGGGGGCCTGGAATATGCTGTGGGGCAACTAGGCTAGCTGTATTAGAGACTTGGGGAACAAGTTGGGTACTTACGGCCGTTGAAACTGGAATTTGGGATACAGTAGTTGGATGAATAACTTGGGGAGTGGGCATACTAGGAGGGGGACAAGGACTATTAGGCTTGGTGGAATTAGCTAAAAGAATAGCAGTTGATTTCTCTATATTAGACATTCTGAAATCAAGCCTATCTAATTTGGCCTCTAATGGAAAGATAATAGATTTAAGTAGGGTAGCAATTTTATCCATAGAGATATCGTTACTGGGTGGGCACCCTTCACGATTGGTATTCAACAATACAGATTCTCCATCTATTTTGGCTGTTTTAGATGCCCTCCCGGTATTTTTACCCTTTCTGTTATACTGTCTCTTCCGTTTCTTAATAGCCCCTTCTTTCTCCCCCTGAGTGGTAAGGTGGGTAGTGTTTTCATCATTTACAGAGGGAAAGGAAACATTTTCACAATCAGAGACAAGGCTAGAATCAGCTACAATAATAGAGGGATTTGGTATAACAACAGAATCTACTCTTAGCGGAGGGGCTGAATCAGGAAGTAAAAGTTGTGCATCCACCACAGGCAAGCAGTCAGTTGGTCTTTCTGGAGTTTTAGCGTTGGCTAAGGGGCCCATACTAGAACGTTTAAGAGTCATTAGTTCTTTGGACAATCGTTTCTCCAGTGTGACAATTTCTTTGTCAATAATGTTATTAGCCCTAGTAAAAAACTTCTCCATACCTCCCGCGGCAGAATGAGATCCTCCAGCCAACAGGGATTTACTCCTGGTTTCCCGTCCGACCATGATCCACAAAATATCAGACAGCAGGAAGATTTAGAGGAGTAGCCCGGTCCGGTCACTGTCGGTCACAAACGGGCACAAACGGGCCCGCTCTTGGCCCGGTCTTCGCCCGAGCTGCGTCCCGCGCTGCGGGAGAACAAACACTGTTTATAGTAATTGGAGAGGGGCAGGGGGTGGAGCTACAGGGAGAGCGGACCGGAAGCAAGACTCGGTCTCGCAGGGACACCTGGGTCAGGTAGTCCCTGCACGCTCGCAGCCCTGTAGCGTTGCAGACCACCAGATTCAATCAGGGGTGTCCCCACAAGCAACAAGCAACAGTCAGCTCTCAGACCCAAACGATTTTTGGGTGCAATTGATTGGTATTTGCATTTGGACCTTTTTTATGATTGCCTTGTGCAGCTGATGCATCACTTTAAACATGGGTAATAAGTGACGCACTGGTGGCGCAAGGCCTTCATAAATAAGGCTCTGACTTTGTTTGCTGTTCATTTGTTTTTGGATTTTTGATAATGCTTGATGTCAACATTTGAAAGATAGAGGATTTGTATTTGGGGAAACAGTGACGTTTCAAAAGTGATATTCTGTGCTTGTACATAGGTTCTGCGCAGTGTTTTTTAAATGTTATTCAAAAAACGATTTTGGGTGCAAATGAATGGTATTTTCATTTGCCCCTTATTTATGATTGTCTTATGCAACTGGTGCATCACTTTATACATGGGAAATAAGTGATACTCTTGTGGCGTAAGACCTTCATAAATAAGGCCCTGACTTTGTTTGCTGATATTGAGTGGTTGTACATAGGTTCTGCGCAGTGTTTCTTATATGTTATTCAAAAAACGATTTTTGGGTGCAATTGATTGGTATTTGCATTTGGACCTTTTTTATGATTGCCTTGTGCAGCTGATGCATCACTTTAAACATGGGTAATAAGTGACGCACTGGTGGCGCAAGGCCTTCATAAATAAGGCTCTGACTTTGTTTGCTGTTCATTTGTTTTTGGATTTTTGATAATGCTTGATATCAACATTTGAAAGATAGAGGATTTGTATTTGGGGAAACAGTGACGTTTCAAGAGTGATATTCTGTGCTTGTACATAGGTTGTGCGCAGTGTTTTTTAAATGTTATTCAAAAAACGATTTTGGGTGCAAATGAATGGTATTTTCATTTGTCCCTTATTTATGATTGCCTTATGCAACTGGTGCATCACTTTATACATGGGAAATAAGTGACACTCTTGTGGCGCAAGACCTTCATAAATAAGGCCCTGACTTTGTTTGCTGATATTGAGTGGTTGTACATAGGTTCTGCGCAGTGTTTCTTACATGTTATTCAAAAAACGATTTTTGGGTGCAATTGATTGGTATTTGCATTTGGCCCTTTTTTATGATTGCCTTGTGCAGCTGATGCATCACTTTAAACATGGGTAATAAGTGACGCACTGGTGGCGCAAGGTCTTTATAAATAAGGCTCTGACTTTGTTTGCTGTTCATTTGTTTTTGGATTTTTGATAATGCTTGATATCAACATTTGAAAGATAGAGGATTTGTATTTGGGGAAACAGTGACGTTTCAAAAGTGATATTCTGTGCTTGTACATAGGTTCTGCGCAGTGTTTTTTAAATGTTATTCAAAAAACGATTTTGGGTGCAAATGAATGGTATTTTCATTTGGCCCTTATTTATGATTGCCTTATGCAACTGGTGCATCACTTTATACATGGGAAATAAGTGATACTCTTGTGGCGCAAGACCTTCATAAATAAGGCCCTGACTTTGTTTGCTGATATTGAGTGGTTGTACATAGGTTCTGCGCAGTGTTTCTTATATGTTATTCAAAAAACGATTTTTGGGTGCAATTGATTGGTATTTGCATTTGGACCTTTTTTATGATTGCCTTGTGCAGCTGATGCATCACTTTAAACATGGGTAATAAGTGACGCACTGGTGGCGCAAGGCCTTCATAAATAAGGCCCTGACTTTGTTTGCTGTTGATTTGTTTTTGGATTTTTGATAATGCTTGATATCAACATTTGAAAGATAGAGGAATTGTATTTGGGGAAACAGTGACGTTTCAAAAGTGATATTCTGTGCTTGTACATAGGTTGTGCGCAGTGTTTTTTAAATGTTATTCAAAAAACGATTTTGGGTGCAAATGAATGGTATTTTCATTTGGCCCTTATTTATGATTGCCTTATGCAACTGGTGCATCACTTTATACATGGGAAATAAGTGATACTCTTGTGGCGCAAGACCTTCATAAATAAGGCCCTGACTTTGTTTGCTGATATTGAGTGGTTGTACATAGGTTCTGCGCAGTGTTTCTTATATGTTATTCAAAAAACGATTTTTGGGTGCAATTGATTGGTATTTGCATTTGGCCCTTTTTTATGATTGCCTTGTGCAGCTGATGCATCACTTTAAACATGGGTAATAAGTGACGCACTGGTGGCGCAAGGCCTTCATAAATAACGCTCTGACTTTGTTTGCTGTTGATTTGTTTTTGGATTTTTGATAATGCTTGATATCAACATTTGAAAGATAGAGGATTTGTATTTGGGGAAACAGTGACGTTTCAAAAGTGATATTCTGTGCTTGTACATAGGTTGTGCGCAGTGTTTTTTAAATGTTATTCAAAAAACGATTTTGGGTGCAAATGAATGGTATTTTCATTTGGCCCTTATTTATGATTGCCTTATGCAACTGGTGCATCACTTTATACATGGGAAATAAGTGACACTCTTGTGGCGCAAGACCTTCATAAATAAGGCCCTGACTTTGTTTGCTGATATTGAGTGGTTGTACATAGGTTCTGCGCAGTGTTTCTTACATGTTATTCCAAAAACGATTTTTGGGTGCAATTGATTGGTATTTGCATTTGGCCCTTTTTTCTGATTGCCTTGTGCAGCTGATGCATCACTTTAAACATGGGTAATAAGTGACGCACTGGTGGCGCAAGGCCTTCATAAATAAGGCCCTGTTTTTGTTTGCTGTTGATTTGTTTTTGGATTTTTGATAATGCTTGATATCAACATTTGAAAGATAGAGGATTTGTATTTGGGGAAACACTGACATTTCAAAAGTGATATTCTGTGCTTGTACATAGGTTCTGCGCAGTGTTTTTTAAATGTTATTCAAAAAACGATTTTGGGTGCAAATGAATGGTATTTTCATTTGGCCCTTATTTATGATTGCCTTATGCAACTGGTGCATCACTTTATACATGGGTAAGAAGTGACACTCTTGTGGCGCAATACCTTCATAAATAAGGCCCTGACTTTGTTTGCTGATATTGAGTGGTTGTAAATAGGTTCGGCGCAGTGTTTCTTATATGTTATTGAAAACACGATTTATGGGTGCAATTGATTGGTATTTGCATTTCTCCCTTTTTTATGATTGCCTTGTGCAGCTGATGCATCACTTTAAACATGGGTAATAAGTGACGCACTGGTGGCGCAAGGCCTTTATAAATAAAGCCCTGAGTTGCTATTGTATAAACTTAAATATGTTGCAATTTATTGTTTATATTGTTTGCTTTTTGACATTACTTTGTTGTTTGCTAATAGTGGTCTTTCATGTGTTTTTTTTTACAGAACAACAGATTCAAATCAACTTCTGAAAAGCAAGCAAAAATGCCTTCAAGGCAAAGAATTATCAAAAATAGCATACGGAAAAGGAGAACATCAACAACAGAGTTTATGGAATCCTCTACAACAACTACTTCAAAAAACACCAGAAAAGTCTTTTCTTCACAACATATGTCGTAGAAAAAGAAATGATATTGCTAATGTGAATATTCAGAAAAAGTCAACAAATCTAAAAAGGAAGGAGAGGCCCACAAAAAATGTCTCGATTGGAGCAGGAGAGAAGAGAATGGATAGCAATAGAAGGGTAAATCTTTTTAGGGACATTCATAGGCGAATGTTTCGCAATAGGGTAGTTTTAAATTTGCTAAAAAATGATAAGAGAAGTAAACTGAGAGCTGCTTTTTACAAGAAAAAGAAAAGTGTAGAAAAGATTGTTGATCAGGCTTTTGAAGTTAAGAAAAAAATATTTATTGTAATAATCAATAGAATTAGAATACTTAATAAGGCAATTGATGTTTTCAAATCGAACAGTAGAAGGGAAAGAATTATTAATCGGAGTAATGTTTGTGAAGTATTTTCTGGTGAATGGATGCATAGTTCAAGTTCTGAGCCGTTTTTCAATGAGGAGAGTTACTTTCAGGAAAATGATTTGGTGCATGCAGTTGACACCAGTGGTCGAGCATATGAGGTGAAAGATGGTTGTGTGATGGAAAAAGAGAAACTTGTATCTAGAGATGCAGAAGAGGTGTTAACTGATGAAGTTTTAGGGAGACGTACTAAGGGTCCAGTGTACACATGGAAGTGCAGTAGTATTTGTAGTGTGCGACAGGATTCAATTGATTTGCTTCGAAATTTCTTACGTACATATAGTAAGAAAAGTCTCAAACAAAAAATGAAGATCTTGCAAGAGTTAGATCCTTGCAGAGTGAGAGAAAGCACAGGTTTGCATGGGCATTCACTAGCTTGTCTTTCTAGAAAAGTATGTCAGAGTGTTTTTCATCATTTTAGGATGTTAGCAGTGCATCATAATAAGGTGAGGAAATTAGTGAGAAAGTTGTATTATGCAAAAAGTCCAGCACTTAAGCTTAAACAGTTAAACAGTGCTCTTTTGCATGGATCTGAAGTGGATGTGAAGACTATTTGTGAAGAAATTGAGTTTTGTTATTTTGGGAACAAAGAGGACAGTGTAGAAATAGATATAGTAATGGATGATAATGTGGAAGATAATGGACAGATTTCAAGTATAGAAAAGTTTGACGAGGAAATTACCAAGTTTAAGGTGAAATTAAGTGAAAGGCCTAATTTAACTTGTGTGTGTTGTCGACGGACTCATTATAAGATTCAGACTAGGTTAGTTGATTTATATGCAAAAAGTGAATTGGAAAATAATAGTGAATGGAAGGATTTTGTAAGTTATTTGTTGGTGGAGAATTCTTTTGATTTGAGTTTTGATCAGTGTATTTGTAATTATTGTTTAAAAAAATTAAATGAAAATAGAATGCCTGCTAGAGCAGTTCATAATAATCTTCAGTTGATAGATATTCCTTCTGAATTGATGGATCTAAATACTTATGAATCTATTTTGATTCAATGTGTCCATCCTTTTCAGGCTATTGTACGCATGGAGCCTAAGACAGGGAAATTGCCTCCATCAGATTTACAGAGAGGATTAAAGGGAAGAGTTGTTTATTTGCCTCTAGATGTAAAGAAAAATATTGATACAATTGGTGTACAAAGAGTAGAAGAGGATCCTCTAGTTATTCTAGTTAATGGGGTTCCGACAAAGAGTAAGAAAATCTGGCAAGATTTAGTGGATGTTAGAAAAGTCAAAAAGGCAACGTTGTATTTGGTCAAAAACAATGAGTACTACAAAGATGTAAGTGTTGGAGCAGAGGAAACAGCTACAGAAGAAGACAGTGATTGTTCAGTTGGTCAAATTGAAAAAGTTGATGTGTCTAGAAGTGAAGAAATATATGAACATTATACTGTTCATCCTTTGCATTCCAAAGAAGTAATGGGAAATGCAATTGACTTGTTTCAAATAAAAGCAGCAAAAGGAAGTCCCATTAGTGTATGGGAAGAAAGTTTGGAAGCTCGTTGTTTTCCACAATTATTTCCAACAGGTCGTGGTGGACGATATGATGATCGACCAGTTCAAATTCCTGCAGCTGAATACCGGACTTTAAGATTATATGCTGAAGATCCAAGGTTTCGTCAATGCATTCCATATTTGTTTCATCTACTGTTTGAAAGTGATTTGTCTGGGCTTTCTTATGCAGTTAATCATATACTAAAAAGTGGAGCTCATTTGCAAAATGTTTCTGCAAGGGACTTTATGGAGAAAGTTAATCTGCAAGATAGTATTTTGGAATCTCAGCTAATCAATCTCATGGCATGTCAACGTGGAACCAATGAGTATTGGTTCAGTCGTCATGGAGAATTGAAATGTATGCTAAGAAACTTAGGAACTCCTACATGGTTCCTCACTCTTAGCTGTGCGGAGTATGCATGGGACGACTTACTTGAATTTCTACGAGAGGCAAATGGAAACATACCAAATATAGAATTGAAAACACCTGGAGAACTGTGTTCTTTGGATCCAGTGAATGTTTGCAGATATTTTAATCATAGATTTGAAGCTATGATGTCTTTTATTACCAACAAAATAAATACTCCCCTTGGAGAGGTTTTGGATTTCTTTTGGAGGAAGGAATATCAAGCGAGAGATGCTCCTCATATACATATGTTGTTGTGGATTAAAGATGCACCCAAATTTGGATCAGATTCAGATGAAACAGTGATGAGTTTCATTGAAGAGTATTCAACATGTGCTGTTCCAAAATCTACTGTAGAAAATAGTTTAAGGCAACAAGTTTTACGTTTTCAATCTCATCGTTGTGGAAAGTACTGTCGTCGAAAATTTAAAAACAAGGAAAAGTACTACACGAAATGTCGTTTTGCATTTTCACGACCAGTGATTTCTAAGGGAAGAGTAAATAATTTGATGTCATCTCTACGACATACTGTGACGAGGAAATCTCCCAAAAATACATACAATTTGAAAAGAAATGAAGAATCTAAGTACATCAACGATTACAACCCAGTGATTTTGTCCATGTGGAATGCTAACATGGATATTCAGTTCGTTGCTGACAACTCTATTGATGTGGCTCGATATGTGACATCTTACATCACCAAAAAAGAAAAGACAGAACTGAAGGAAATGTGGGAGGACATTTCACATGAAAAGAGTCTAAGCAAGAAATTATACAGTTTCAGTCTGAAGATGTTGTCGCATCGAGAAATTGGAGCATATGAATGTTCTGATCGGTTATCATCAGCAAGTCTCTATGCCAAATCAAGAACAATCATTTGGGTGAGTCTAGGTCTTGCTGCAACACGAAACCGAGTTTTGAAATCTGTACAAGAAATTGAATATTTGGCGGAAAAAGAACCAAACAGTACAGATATTTTGAAGACAAATATGTTGGATACATACTATCCAAATAGAAGTACTCACCTTGAGAACACTTGTTTGTATGAAGTTCTGCAAAACTACAGTTATAAGAGGAACGTCATAGAAGATATCAATAATGGAAAATATGCAGTCATTGGCTATGAAGGATGTCTAGTGAAACAGAAAAAAGGCCATTTGATTAATCATCGAAAATTGAGTTGTGAAGCTCCAGACAAAAGAGAATTTTACTATTTAGCTCTTTTGCAACTCTTTAAGCCATGGCGTACAGAAGAGGAACTACTTGGAGATTTTCTCTGTTATGAAGACTCTTTTAATGCAACTAAGGATACCATAGTATGTCCTATTTTTCTAAATTATCTGCAAATGTTGAATGAAGAAATGGAGCAAGAAACCACAATTGCTGAAGAGATAGCTAGAGACAGTTCTCAAGATAGTCAGAGTTCTACTTCATTGTCTCAGGATCCACTAGGAGGACCTATTATCCAAAATGAAGCAGCCACTGCCATGGATGAGGTGGAAAGAGCTATGGAACAAGCTCAAGAGGATGGAGTGAACTTAGAAGATTTGGTAAAGCAACTAAACGTTGAGCAGAAAAAGATATATGACGAAGTCACAGAGCAAATTGAACATGGATTCAGACATGAGAAAAAAGAGTGTTCATGCACATCATTTGACCCTGTCCGACTGTACGTAAGTGGAGAAGCAGGGACAGGAAAAAGTTTTCTAATTAAAGCCATTGCAAGTTATCTACAGAAAAAGACTGATTCACCGCTGTCTTGTGTTATAACTGCTCCAACTGGTTTGGCTGCACATAATATTAAAGGGATTACTCTACATCGTTTACTGATGCTGCCAGTTGAGCATGATAATAAAGTGCATTACAACAAGTTATCTGGAGATGCTTGTTCTGAAGTTTCAAGAGTCTTGAAGAAAATGAAACTTCTTATCATTGATGAAGTAAGCATGGTCTCAAATCTAATGCTTGCTTTTGTGCATTTGAGAATGCAAGAAATTCTTAGAACAGAGTATGATGTGTTATTTGGAGGAAAACACATTATTGTTTTTGGAGATCTATTGCAGTTGACTCCAGTAAAAGGACAACCAGTGTTTAAAATGCTCACACATGAAGATACCAGGAAGTCCTGTGGAAGCATTGGAAACGTTAATATATGGTTAAATTTTAAATATGCTGAACTGCTTCAAAATATGCGACAGGCAAAGGATGAAGATTATAAAAATATTCTACAAGATGCAAGAATTGGAAAAGTAAGCGATCTTGGGAAAAAAGCTTTACAAGATCGATTAATTTCAAATTTGTATCCAAATGAAAACATTCTTCCAGAGAATATTTTAAAAAAAATGACTAAGAAGAAATCTGGGATATGTTTGATGCTAACTCTGCAAGAATGTTCAATCTTCAACAACAAAATGTTAGAGTTAGAAAATGAAGAGATTGTGAAACTGGAAGCAATAGATAAAATAGAGCACATGGGTGCAACAATTGTTTTGTCTGAAAATTTGAAAACTAAATTGGATTCATTAGAGAAAAGTATTTCTAAAACAACTGGTTTTGAAAAGACTCTGAATGTGTGTTTAAATTGTCGTATCATTTTGAGAAGGAATTTAAATGTTGAAAGAGGTCTGGTAAATGGAGCAATGGGTTATGTTGTTGATTTTGTGAATTATAGAAATAGAGATGGAATTGAATTTTTAAAAATAAAATTTGATGGCATTGAGCAAGTACAACAAATCAGTCGTTGTTCTGCTAGATTTTTGCTTGTAAAAGACTTATATGTTCGCCGAAAACAGTTTCCTGTATGTTTGGCATATGCAGTAACAATTCATAAATCTCAAGGTTTAAGTGTAGATAATGCTTTGGTGAACATTGGAAGATCTGTTTTTAAAGAGGGTATGGCATATGTGGCATTATCCCGAGTCAGAACTTTATCAGGATTGTACTTGATTGAGTGTGATGAGACAAAAATTTGTGCAGATCTAGATTGTGTTAAAGAATACAATAGGTTAAGAAGAGAATATGCTCCACATTTGCCTCAATATCCTCTGTTTGAAAAACGTGTGGTAGGCCGAAAAAGAAGAAATGAGGATAATTGCAGTGAGGTAGTTGCAAAAAGACAAAAAGTAGAGAAAAATGTAATTGAAAACAGGAAGAAAAAGAATTGTGAAGAAAATGTTGTTGGATTTCAGTTTGAAAATAGTTCTGGTGTCAACTGCTATGCTAATGTAGTGGTTAATGTTGTTTTTTTCCTTAAAAGTTTACAAGAACAGATTGTTGAAAATCGGGATCAAAGATTGTGTGGTTTATTGAATTCTGTGTTTGAGAAATGTAGCAGTGATACAGCAGAAATAGAAAGTGTAACAGAAATTCGAAATATTTTAGATATGTGTTCTGGTCAAGATAAATTTTCACAGAACATTCAGCAGGATTGTCAGGAATTTTTAATGTATATGTTTGGTGTTTTGGAAGATGAAGGTGTAGATGTAGATAATCTTTTCAGCCTTTCTTATCAATGGCAGCATGCCTGCCACAATTGTAGTTTATCAAGTACTACTAGAATAGACACTGAAAGATTTATATATTTGACTTTTCCTGACTGTAAATCAGTGTCATTTAAAAATCTAGTTAAAGCAGCAGATCATAATATGGTGTGTACCCAATGTAACTGTACAATGCTGTCCACATTATTTATACAAAGTTATGGGCAGTATATCATTTCAGTTTTCCAACGATGTAGACCTGATGGAACTAAATTGACAACTTCTATCAAAAATGTTGTGGCTTCTAAATTATCAATTTCAGGAAGAACCTTTACAACTGAAGCTATTGTTTATCATGACGGTTCTTCGACAACCTCAGGACATTATACATGCTATTTAAAATCTGAAAAAGGATGGAGTTACTGCAATGATTCTCATTTAACTTATAAACAGCGTTTGCCTTATGACTCTACAAATTCTTATCTAGTGTTTTTAAAACCAAAGTTTTAGTAAAGGGAATTGGCCTTTGAAGACGGGAATAGACAATAAAAGTTAGTTAGTTAGTTAGTTAATCTAATATTTTAAATCATTTATCTCATGTACATACTTTAAGTGGATCTCAAAGTAATAAATACTGACATATCTGACACAAATTGGCCGTGAGGAAAGTGTAAGGTATGATGTTCTTAGATCTTTTTTCATAGGAAGTTGATGAAATGGAAGTTATAGAGCACAGCAGACTTTTTTTCCACCAAAAGGACCTTCACTATCTTCTATTTGGCCTCACGGAAAAGTAAGTGAATCAAAGATTAGTGTACATATATGAGATGTATGTTTGAACGTTTTTTTTTAAACACAATCTTTTAGATTGTGGTTTTTTTTTCCCGCCGTTAAATGATGAAGACTTTGAACTCACTAATTTAAGTGAAATTCAATATATTCTGAGAACAGCAAAAATAAATAATGTAACATATTGTAGAAGTTATTGTGTAGTTTGCATTGTGTAATTTATTTTGTGTTCACATTGTCTCACACTCATTTTCCTTTTTCACCCTTATTTACCTCTCTTCACTAATTTACACTCTTTTTTCATCGCTGTTTCTTTACTGCACTTCATTCACATCTTCTCAATCTAATTGGAAATGTCTGCATTTCTCTCTTCCTTCCACCACTTTTTGTCTTTTTCATATTCTCTCAGAACCACTGCTTTAGTTTTCTTACCCTCTCTTTCTTTTTCTCCTTTTTTTTTCGCACTCATTGTACTGTAGTTCACTCAGTCCGTCCTTTTGTTTTTCTGTGTACTTACTCTCTCACTCCTGTTTTATTCATCGTTCTATAATAACCATTCCTTTCATCCCTTCACTCTGTGACTTCACTTCACTCACTCTCAGTCATCTTCTATTCCTCTTTTAAATTAATAGTTTCTCATTCAGACTCCTCTCCTTTTCACTCATTTTCCTTTTACTTTCTTATCTTTACTGATTTTGTTTTGATATCTTACATTCTTTTAATATCTTACTTACCTTTAGAAATTTGTTCTCTTTCTATTTCTTTTTCCTTCTTTTTTCTCAAACTACATTACTTTCTTTCTTTTTTTGTATCCTTCACTATTGCTTCATTTCTTAGTAAACTTTTGTAGATTTTTAAACCTCATGAACTGTTTCTTCTATTTTATTATATATTTTTAAGTAATTATAACGTGTTTTTTCTTTTATCTTTCACAGATACAAGTTTTCATTAACTATATGGTAAGTGTGTTTAAAAAATGTTTTTTATTTTCACTATTTTTCTCTCACCCTACCACACCCCTGTTTCTTTACTTTGCTTCCCTCACTTATTCTTATCCTCCATGTTTACTTCCTACCACATTCAACTTCTTTCAGTACCTCTGCTTATCCACACTCCTTCACTTACCTTTTTTACTGGTTCACTTAGTTCCTTTGTGACACTCCTTCTTTTACTCTCTCTCTTCTTTCTCTCTGTTATTCCCCATGTCTTACCCTTATTCACTTATATATATCCTCTTTCACTCCTCTTTACTTACACTCACTGCTATTTTCATTCCCTCCGTCACCGCTGTTCCTTTTCTCTGGTTCCGTCACTATCTGTCATTCCCTATACTTAACTGTCCTTCCTTTTACTTTCATCATCCATTCACATTCTCCCAGAACCTCTGCTTTAGTCTTCTTCCTATTTTTTCTCTTCTTTTGCTCCCTTATTCTTTTTCTTTTTCTCAGTTACTTCCTCTTACACTTTTTCTCTGTCTTACTATCTATTACACAGTCCCTCTGTGTTCTTCCCTCTAGCTCTCTTTCTCTTAACACCACTCTCTCTGTCCCCATTCCTTTTAGTCTCATACTTTTTTTTTCTTTTTTTTTGTTGGTGCGCTGATGGGACGCGCACCGGTAAGCGCACCGGGAGCGCCCCAGAGATGAAAATATAAAAAAAAAACTATTTCAAAACAAAAACTAATATTATAATATACATTATAGCGTTCATTTTTATAAAAACATACCTTTCTCAGCTATAGACATTTTTGAAAAAATAAGCTTAGAAATTTACTAAAAACTACATAGGTATGAAGCCCTATAAAAAGTTAAAAATTAGCATTAAAAAAACCTATGAAATTCACTGAAAAAACCCAGAGGTTTCACACCAGTTATAGTTAGGAATTAGCATTTAAAAAACCTTTGAAATTCACTGAAAAAAACAGAGGTTTCACACCAGTTATAGTTAGGAATTAGCATTTAAAAAACCTATTAAATTCACTGAAAAAACCAGAGGTTTCACACCAGTTATAGTTAGCTGGAAATTTTACTGACATAAAACCATTGAAATTCCCACGTTATAGTTAGTCGGACTCACTATAACTTGCGCATGCAATGCACTGCTGATGACATCACATATTACATCACTCATGACATGGTCAGTGACATCACTCATGACATCACTGATGAGACCATCCTTGTGACACAGTGACAGACCTCCTCTCATTGTAAAGTTATCTTTGAAACACATATTCAAAAATAGAAACTAACATTTTCAAAAAAGTGGATATACCCATACCAGTTACAACAACCAATTCAGTAATTTTACCATCTACATACAAATTCACACATTCACCAACAGTTTTATATATTCACTCATACATATACTCACTCATCATATGTAGTGATACCCCTATTCATCCTGTTACACACTGACAGTCATCAAAAAGTTACTCACACATATACTCACACATGCAAATAAACTAATAAACATCCATTTATTTGAATTTACAGATTTACACACACTACCACCTTACTTCTAAGTAAACTTACAAATATGTACTCTCTTAAACAATCACTGATAGAAACACATACTTATTTAAACAGGAACTCTTACAATCTATCACTTACACATATACTGACTTAAATAAATCAATATTCACATATACTAGATTAAAATATATCTTGTTACTGATAAACACACTAATGAGACAGGCATTCAATTACTAACACACACATATACACACTCATCCACTCATACAGTCCTGCACATATGCAGTTTTCAAAAAACATACAAACAGTGAGTCAGTCATTGATACATCTATATGCTAAGTAACACCCCCACCAAACTATACAAACACTCATACTGATACTAAAAAAAACAACTAATAACCCATATAGACACTCATGTAGCTACTCACCAACCCATGCAGTCACTTATACACAAAGTGAAACACTGATACAAACATTTAAATATTTAAATATTACTCATTAATATATGTATTCACTAAGATACACTTAATAAGCCAGTTAACCAATCAATTTAAAAAAAAAATGCATTAATTAAGACAATAATTTAAACATTTATTCTTCCATCAACCTTTACATAAACATATATAAAATATATTTATTTTTCAGAAAGACATACATTCACTGGATGGTGTCATCAGTGATGTCATGAGTGATGTCACTGACCATGTCATGAGTGATGTAATATGTGATGTCATCAGCAGTGCATTGCATGCGCAAGTTATAGTGAGTCCGACTAACTATAACGTGGGAATTTCAATGGTTTTATGTCAGTAAAATTTCCAGCTAACTATAACTGGTGTGAAGCCTCTGTTTTTTTCAGTGAATTTAATAGGTTTTTTAAATGCTAATTCCTAACTATAACTGGTGTGAAACCTCTGGTTTTTTCAGTGAATATATATAAATATATATATATTACCTACTGGCGGTCGCCAGTAGGTATATATAGTTAGGATTTTTTCTCTATGGGACTTTTGAAAATTCTATGTCTAATAACTTTGGCGTTTGTGGACGGAATCGGCTGGAATTTTCAGGAAAATGGCACATTTTGTTTCTGAGCAGCCCCTGAAAATTTGAGGGGGTTTCGTCAAGGGGGGGCCGAGAAAAAAGGGGGGTCCCAAAACGCGTTTTTCCCATTCATTTTTCCATAGGGCGTTTGGCCTCACTTTTAGCTCGAACGGCTGAATGGATTTGCACGAAACTTGGCAAAAATGTAGGGACTGTTAGCCCGATGTGCCTTTGCTGGGTCTCAATATATGTGCTCCAGTGGATTTTTGAGAAATTAATGTTTTAAAAAACAGATATATCTGTGACAGCGTCCCGGGTAGCGCTCTGGTTCGCGTACTTTTCGCGTAACGGAGCTTTGTGAAGCGAAGCTGATTGGCTCTCCGGTGTCTGTCAACATTCTAAACAGTCCAGAGCGGCCGCCATCTTGTCTCTCGGTAGGATCGAGAGACAAGAGGAGGCCAAAACGAAGGGGCAAATGACCATAAGGGGGCATAGTAGATCCTCCCTGACCCCCTAGGTTTGATGTGGAGGCTTTAAAAGGGCCCCGGGGGGTAAAAAAAACAAAACGGTTTTTTTCGTGGGGTGCGCCCGGTACGCGCACCGGAAAGCGGTCCGGGGAGCATACTATAAGGAAACAAGAATGATTGACTTTCAAAATATTGTATGTTTATTGATTGTTCGTTTTGTTGGTTTTTTTTGTTTATTTTTATTTACGTAGCAACATGTAGGTACCAATGCAGAGTCTAAAAATAAAAATACATTGTTTCCTTTGTAGATATCTTGCTAGTTGTTTCAGAAGTTATTGAGGTATATGGAACTCATAGCGTAGTCTGTTAGGAAAGCAGAAACACCATGGAGGCAGGAGATGATAAAGAGATGTTAAATATACATTGGAGATGATATAGTGGAAGAAAGGAAGTAACTATGAGCAAACTTAAAGTTGCACGGTATATTTAAAGTCTGATTTTACATTAAAATCAATTTGCTACTAGTTTTAAAAATACATATAAAAATGAATAATGTCTCAAACAATTTTTGAATTATTATATATAAATTTATTATTCTGATTTATTTTCACAATTAAAAAGAACTTCTAATAATTCTTGGTCAGATTTTGACTTATTTTCAATTAACAAATCCACAGCTTCAACACATTGCAGAAGTTCTATGTCCATTGATTGATCAAAGAATTCTGAATCATTTTCTTTGTCTTGGTTGCATTCTGCAATTTCCATGTTATTTTTCTGCTCTCCTTCCATTTTGTATGCTGTAAAATGAATTTAAAAAAAATATATCAGTACAGATAGGGCACTGTTGGGTTTAAGTACAGACAGGTAGTTTGGTTTTTTAAACAGTGATTTTTTCGTTGGGCAGTGTATGGTATCAAACTGGAAGTAGAAATATGAAAAAATGTATGAAATAAACTCTAAGTCAATTCTTAATTATACAAGACAAGTCTAACTCCATCCATAACTAAAACAGAGAAGTCTATTTTATTCTATAAGTATTACAGAGGGATAGTATATAACTATCAGAAAATGTTTTCCTAATTAGCTTACAGTACAGAACATACTTCAGTTTTTAAAATAATATCTTACCTTTCAAATCGAACTTCAAGTTATCAGTTGATATGTACTTGATATGTACTTCAAGAAGTAGTAGTCAAAATGGCTGTGTTTCTCTCTCTTTCTTTATATATATTCAGGTACATAACCAATCAAATGTCATGATATAATAGTAGAAATTGAAAGTAACATTTTAATTGGTTGTCAATTCCAACACTTCAAATGTGTTTTGTGAAGTAATTTACCTCAGGGAATTTAGAGAGTTCTACAAGCTAAATGGCTAAATGGAATTCCAGCCAAATTTGTGAAAATGGTAGGGATTGGTATGTAGTATGAGCTAATGTTTAATTGGTGAAAGTGTCTTCTGTGTTTTTTTTGTAAATTACTTTCCCACCTTTTTTGAGCGAGGGCTTGTCAGTGCGTGTCCCGGTAGGCGAACCTGCAGCGTTACGGGAGTCCTCCATTTTGTGTTTTGGTAGAATTGAGATACAAGATGGAGGGTAAATAATGTTCAGAATGGGTATAAGGGGGCACTTTAGACGTATCCTGACCCCTATGTTTTCTGAGGGTGGCTGAGGAGGCTCATATATGTCGAAAAAAAATTTAATTTTTCGCGCTGTTAGCTGCCGGTACGCGAACCGGGTAGCGAACCGGGAAGCGAACATAAGTGAAAATTAGTGAAAAAAAGGTACATTCGAAATTTCAAAAGAGTAAATAAAGTTAAGGTAGCTCTGAAAAGAGCTTTTGTGTTCTGTGTAAGTTCTAGGTACTTATAAGTAGGAACCAATACACAGTCTTAAATTTTGTATGAAAACTCTGTTCCCCTCATCTGAGAAGTGCAAGCCATCTCCTCTGTAGATATCTTGCATGTAGTAACGCAAGTTATTGTTGTAGATGCAGCCCATTCCATGGTCTCTCATGTAAGCTGAAACAGACTTATTTACTTGCTTCCTCGATTTCTCAATTTGTGGACAAAATTGATTGGACCACCTCCATTTTTGTCTTTGGCATATATTGGAATATACCAAGGCAGTTTGAGGAAAAAGTGTCATCAATTGCTCAAAGGTGTCTTTTAAGAGCATTTCCAGACCTACCCCAGTCAAAGTGCCCAAATCATTTCCTCCACAGTGCACTATTATAAGGTCAGGGTTTGGCAAATGTAAAAAGGTTTTCACCAATGGTATCAATTGGTGACATTTCAATCCTCTTCGGCCAATCCATTTGATTTCCACATTTTGTAAATTGAGGTTGTGTAAATTTCTGTTATCAGCATACCTGTGAGCCCAGTGGATGTAGCTATGTCCAAGAATCCAGACTGAAAACATGGCTAGAGGAGTTTTTGCTGCAGTCAGATGAAGTATGGGAATGAAATGGCAGTTGATATAGTGAAGTTTGTAATGAAAAAAAACTGTGGAGTTTGAGTGCAAATGATTCATTAGTAGTGATTGGTGTATTTCCATTGCTGAAAACAGAAAGTTAGGGTGCATCGATGTGTTCTTTGAAAGATGTAATTTGAATGGTTAATAAAAAATGATGTTATGAAAGATTGCAGTGGATTAGCAGGTGTACTGAGAGTTCAGAGTTCATTTGAAACATTGTTGTGTGAACTTGTAAACATGAGAGGTCTGGCAGGCGGTAGTTGCTATGGAAAAAGGGCAGAAAGGGCAGAGGGGGGAAGGGTGTTGATTTGAAAATAGTGAGGGAAGAGTTTTGATTGGATGAGATGAGAGATATGTGTGATGAATATCAGCATTTCAGTGCCTTTGTTGGTTCCAGCCTCTGGAATGCATACCTTTTATTCTGCTAAAGAAAAATTGGTGTGTTTCTGAGACTGTTTTAAAATTCAAAAAGCATTTGTTAAGGTGAGTTATCGTTTCTATATTTTAGATAAAGACTAGTATGCTTTTTTGCGTAAATAAGAAAGCCAGCTGTGTATTTAAAATGATGTTTTGAGTCAAGTGTTTGCATTATGCTTTCAAAGAAGATTTTGCATTCTTTTACCAATTGTAATTGCAGATAATGTAAAGTATTAGTACTGACAAGGTGTGGTTGTACATAGGAGCTGTGCTGTGTTTTCAAATTATGATCAGAAAATCGTTTTTAAGGAAAAGGAATGCTTTAAAAAATTATGAGAATTTATTTACTTGTGATGTGACTCCTGTAATGCGTGGTTTTTGCGGAACAGATGCATGATGCATCTGTGTTGTTATTGCCCCATGCTGCTCTACAGTGTACATGTTAAAAGTGATGCATAAGTGTTGCACGGGCATTGTAAATACACTCTTATGTGTGCTTAGCCATTTCAAGTCACTTTTCCCTGGTTCAAGGGCCTTGTAAATACGTCCCCATGTGTGTTTGGTCATTTGTAGTCACTTTCCCCGTGGTGCAAGGTCCTTGTAAATACGCCCCCATGTGTGCTTGAAAAATTTTGATTTTGATTGTTTGAGTTACATAGCCATGTTAAAAGTTATTGAAAAAAAGGTGCAAGGACCTTAAAAAGACGTTTTCATGTGTATTAGGGCATTTTAAGTCAGTTCCCCATGAATGTAGGTATATAATTGTTTTACAAAAAAGGTTTAAAAACGTTTTTTTTTTAAATCAATTAGGTTTCTTGATATGTACTGCTAGTGTTTCATAGATTGTTTGGGGCATATTTACAAGGCCTTTGAGTCCCTTTGATGTAATTTTTCCAATTTTAATTTAAGACATTTCCCCTGGAGCAAGGTCCTTGTAAATACGTTCCCATGTGTGCTTGGGTAATTTAAGTATTGATAGGGTGTGCTTCTACATAGGACGTAGACTACATCTGCATAATGAGATAAGTAAGCTGAAGAAATACAGGTGATGTGATTGTTAAATGTGCAAAAATATTTTCACGTTTTTCAATTATATCACTTGTGTTTCCTAACATTACGAATCACATTGTGCAGATGATATTTAGTCGTGTTCAGGGAGATAGAGGAGGTCTGGCCTTTGTTCAAGAGTGCAGTGGACATGATTCACTTCTTTGGTAGGCCTGTACATGTCTTATCACCTCTGTACTCTTTAACAAGTCTAAATTTCATCTGCAACCCTGAGTAGGCATCACCTCAAACAAACTTCTAGATAGTCCACACCTTATCGTCATCCTGAATCAATCATTTAAAGTGTTAGGGGCAGATTTATGATGGTTGTGCACCTATTTTGTGCTGCTGTTGCGTCACTTTTAAAATGCAGTAGTGATTTACAAGATGTACCATGTTGCAAGATAGCAGCCGCGGGTCGTGGAGGGAGTTACGGTGGGGCAGGGAGGCGGGGAGGGGGAGGGGCAGGGTGGAGGGACCTAAACACTGGCATATGTATTATTGCAGGTAAGTACACAATTTAATGTGCGTAAAGTTTCATGTGGGCTTTTTGTTGCAGGGTGGGCAGTCATTTGCATGAAAGCCCTGTAAAACTATCACTATCACAGTAAAATTAAGAAGATTTCACTGAATCATCTTTATAGCATTGCTGAATCAAATCCTTACTGTTATTGAGTTACTGTTTGGTAATAGTGGTTAATAACATTTTTTATTATATTTTACCACAGATTCAACTGCAGATTATTTAGGAATTAGACAATGCCGTCTAAGGATAGAATCCGAAAGGCTACGAAACGTCAAAGACAGCAGATTACTAAATGCTTGCAGCAGTCCTCTACATTAAAATCACCTCAACGCACGAAGAAAGCTCCGGGTAAGAGAACGAAATCATTCCTTAGAAACATTTGTAGAAACAAAACTATAACTACAGAACAAGTTTTAGTCCAGAAAAAGAGAGCCAATTTAAATGGAAAGGAAAGGCCCCTCAAAAAAGTTTCTGCTAGAGCAGGAGATAACTCTGTGCATGGCAGTAGAAGGGAAAATACATTCAGGGACATTCGTAGGCGAATGTTCCGCAACAGGGTAATTGTCAATTTGCTAAAACAATTTAGGAAAGGCCAACAGAAAGTGGCATTTTATAAGAAAAAGAAAAATGTAGAGAAAATTATTGATCAGGCTTTCGAAATTAAGCGAAAGTTATTTATTTTGGTAATTAATAGAATTAGGAAACTAAACAAGGTAATCTATGTTTTCAAATCAAATAGTAGATGGAAGAGAGAAGTTAATCGAAATAATTTTTGTGACGTTTTCTTAGGAGAATGGATGCATAGTTCAAATAGTGAGGCATTTTTTAATGAGGAGAGTTATTTTCAGGACAATGATTTGGTGCATGCAGTTGACAGCAGTGGTCGAGCATATGATGTAAAAGATGGTCGTCCGGTTGAAAAAGAAATACTTGTGTCTGCAGATGCAGAAGAGGTGTAAAGTGATGAGGTTTTAGGGAGACGTCCTAAGGTACCAGTGTACACCTGGAAGTGTAGTTCTATTTGCAGTGTGCGACAGGATTCCATCAATTTGCTTTGTGATTTTATACGGACATTTAATAAGAAAAGTTTAAAACAAAAAATAAAGTTGTTGCAAGAATTAGATCCTTGTAGAGTGAGACAAGTGACAGGTTTGCATGGTCATTCATTGGCTTGTCTTTCTAGGAGAGTATGCCAGAGTGTTTTTCATCATTTTAGGATGCTAGCAGTGCATCATAATAAAGTGAGGAAATTAGTTAGAATGTTGTATTATGCTAAGAGTCCAGCAATTATGCTTAAACAATTAAGCAGAGCTCTTTTGCAAGGTTCTGAAGTAGATGTGAAGAATATTTGTCAAGAAATTGAGTTCTGTTACTTTGTTGGTAAAGAGAACAATGTTGATATTGAACCACTAGAAGAAGGTAATGTGGAAGACAGTGTACAGATTTTCAGTACACATAAGTTTCACAAGGAAATTTCCACGTTTATGGTGAAAACATGTGAGAGGCCTAATTTTACTTGTGTGTGTTGTCGACGGACTTATTATAAGAATCAGACTAAGTTAGTGGATTTATATGCAAAAAGTGATATGGAAAACAATAGTGAATGGAAGGATTTTGTCACATACTTGATGGTAGAAAATTGTTTTGATTTGGGAGCGGACCATCGTATGTGTACTTATTGCTATAACAAATGAAACCAAAACCAGATGCCTGCTAGAGCGGTTTATAATAATCTGGAATTAGTTGACATTCCTTCTCAATTGAAGGATTTAAATACTTATGAATCTATTTTGATTCAAAGTGTCCATCCCTTCCAGGCTATTGTACGAATGGAGCCAAAGACAGGGAAGTGGCCTCCATCAGATTTACAGAGAGGATTAAAGGGAAGGGTTGTTTATTTGCCTTTAGATTTGAAGAAAAACATAAATGCAATTGGAGTAGAGAAAGTGGAAGAGGAACCTCTGGTTATCATAGTTAATGGTGTTCCGACAAAGAGTAAGAAAATCTGGCAAGATTTAGTGGATGTTAGGAAAGTCAAAAAGGCAACATTGTATTTGATAAAAAATAATGAGTACTACAAGAATGTTTATGTTGCAGAAGAGGAAGTAAGTGAAGAAGAGGACAGCGATTTGTGTCCTGGACAAATTGAGAAAGTAGAAGCCTCTAAAAAGGAAGAAATATATGAACATTATAGTGTTCATCCTTTGCATTCCAAGGAAGTCATGGGGAATGCTATTGAGTTGTTTCAAATGAAACAAGCCAAAGGGAGTCCCATTAGTGTTTGGGAGGAAAGTTTGGAAGCTCGATGTTTCCCACAGTTATTTCCCACAGGTCGAGGAGGACGATATGATGAGCGACCTGTTCAAATTCCTGCTTCAGAATACCGGACTTTACGATTGTATGCAGAAGATCCTAGGTTTCGTCAATGCATTCCCTATTTATTTCATCTACTGTTTGAAAGTGATCTCTCTGGATTGTCTTATGCAGTGAACCACATCTTGAAAAGTGGTGTACAACTGCGAAATATCTCGGCAAGGGACTTTATGGATAAAGTCAATGTGCAAGACAGTATTTTGGATTCTCACCTGATTAATCTGATGGCATGTCAGCGTGGTACCAATGAGTATTGGTACCGTCGTCATGGTGACTTAAAATGTATGCTGAGGAACTTAGGAACTCCCACATGGTTCCTCACTCTCAGCTGTGCTGAGTATGGCTGGGAAGACTTACTTGAATTTCTACGAGAGGCAAATGGAAACATTGAAAATATCGAATTCAAGACACCCGAAGAACTGTGCTCTTTGGATCCAGTGAATGTATGCAGGTACTTCAATCATAGATTTGAAGCTATGATGTCTTTCATCATGAACAAGAAAAATCCACCTCTTGGAGAGGTGTTGGATTTCTTCTGGAGAAAGGAGTATCAAGCAAGAGGAGCTCCTCATATACATATGCTGCTATGGATCAAAGATGCACCCAAATTTGGAACAGATCCGGATGACTTAGTGATGAGTTTCATAGAACAGTATGCTACATGTGCTGTTCCAAAGACAAACGAAGACAAAAGTCTAAGAGAACAAGTTTTACGGTTTCAAAGCCATCGTAGTGGAAAGTACTGTCGTCGTAAATTCAGAAACAAGGACAAGTACTACACCAAATGTCGTTTTGCATTTCCATGGTCGGTGATATCAAAAGGAAGAGTTAACAATTTGATGTCTTCGCTGCGACATAATGTGACGAGGAAATCACCCAAAAACACATACAATTTGAAAAGAAACGAAGAGTCCAAGTACATTAACGACTACAACCCAGTGATTTTGTCCATGTGGAATGCTAACATGGATATACAGTTTGTGGCTGACAACTGTATGGCTGTGGCTCGGTATGTGACGTCTTACATCACCAAAAAAGAAAAGACAGAACTGAAGGATATGTGGGAGGATATTTCCCATGAAAAGAGCCTCAGTAAGAAGTTGTACAGTTTCAGTCTGAAGATGTTGTCGCATCGAGAAATCGGAGCTTACGAATGTTCTGACCGGTTATCTTCAGCAAGTCTCTATGCCAAATCTAGGAGTATCATTTGGGCGAGTCTTGGTCTTGCTGCAACGCGTAATCGAGTTCTGAAACCTGTACGGGAAATTGAGTATTTGGCAGAGAAGGAGCCAAACAGTACAGATATTTTGAAGACAAACATGTTGGATACATATTATCCAAATAGAAGCAGTCACCTGGAAAATGTTTGTCTGTATGATGTTCTACAAAATTACGTTTTCAAGAGGAACATCAAAGAAGATATTGATAAAGGAGTGTATGCTGTAATTGGAAGTGAGGGATGTCTGGTCAAGCAAAGAAAATGTCAATTGGTAAATCATCGAAAATTGGATTGCGAATCTCCAGAAAGAAAAGAGTTTTTCTATTTAGCTCATTTGCAACTTTTCAAGCCTTGGCGTGCAGAAGAGGAACTGCTTGGAGATTTCCTCTGTTACGAAGACTCTTTCAATGCAGCCAAGGAGTCCATAGAATGTCCTGTTTTTCCAAAATATCTAGAAATGTTGAATGCAGAAATCGAGCAGGAAGCAACAATTGCAGCTGAGATTGCTAGAGACAGATCTCAGGACAGTCAAAGTTCTGTTTCATTGAGTCAGGATCCACTAGGAGAACCAGTTATCGAAAATGAAGCTGCTACAGCCATGATTGAAGTGGAAAGAGCCATGGCACATGCTCAGGAGGATGCGGTTAACTTAGAAGATTTGGAAAGACAACTCAACGTTGAGCAGAGGAAAATATATGACGAAGTTACCAACCAAATTGATCATGGATTAAGTCATGAGAAGAAAGAGTGCTCATGTACGTCGTTGAAGCCTGTCAGACTGTACGTGAGTGGAGAAGCAGGAACTGGAAAAAGTTTCCTCATTAAAGCAATTTCATGTTATCTGCAGAAAAGGACTGAGTCATCGCTGTCTTGTGTTGTGACCGCTCCAACTGGACTGGCAGCTCATAACATTAAAGGGATTACTTTGCATCGGCTACTGATGCTGCCAGTGGAGCATGATAACAAATTACAATACCACAAGTTATCTGGGGATGCTTGTTGTGAAGTATCTAGAGTGTTGCAGAAGATGAAACTTCTTATCATTGACGAAGTAAGCATGGTTTCCAATGTCATGCTTGCCTTTGTGCATTTGAGAATGCAGGAAGTTCTTAAAACAGAGTATGATGTGTTATTCGGTGGCAAACACATCATTGTTTTTGGTGATCTTCTGCAGCTGACACCAGTGAAAGGACAACCAGTGTTTAAACTGCTTACACATGAAGATACCAAGAAGTGCCTAGGGAGCATTGGCAACGTTAACATATGGTTAAACTTCAATTATGCTGAGCTGCGTGAAAATATGCGCCAGGCGAAGGACGAAGATTACAAGAATATTCTACAAGATGTTAGAATCGGGAAAGTGACTGAGCGTGGGAAAGAAGCTTTACATGCACGATTACTGTCAAATTTGTATCCAGAAGAAGACGATCTGCCAGAGGATATTTTTCAGAAAATTACTGAGAAGAAATCTGGAATATGTTTGATGCCAACTCTTGCAGAATGTTCCATCTTCAACAACAAAATGTTGAATTTAGAAAAACAAGAGATTGTGAAACTGGAAGCTATTGACAGAATAGAGCATATGGGAGCAACAACTATTTTGTCTGAGAATTTGAAATCTAAATTGGATTCATTAGAAAAGACTATATCTAAAACTGCGGGTTTTGAAAAGACTCTGAATGTGTGCTTAAATTGCCGTATCATTTTGAGAAGGAATTTACATGTTGAAAGAGGTCTGGTAAATGGATCAATGGGTAATGTTGTTGATTTTGAGAAATACAGAAGTAGAGATGGAATTGAATTTTTAAAAATTAAATTTGATGGCATTGAAGAAGTACAGCTAATTGGTCGTTGCACAGCTAGGTTTTTGCTTGTAAAAGACCTATATGTTCGCCGTAAGCAGTTTCCTGTTTGCTTGGCATATGCAGTGACAATTCATAAATCGCAAGGTTTAAGTGTAGACACTGCTTTAGTGAATATTGGCAGTTCTGTGTTCAAAGAGGGTATGGCTTATGTAGCATTGTCACGAGTCAGAACTTTATCGGGATTGTACTTGATTGACTGTGATGTCACAAACATTTGTGCGGATCTAGATTGTGTTAAGGAATACAATAGGTTAAGAAGAGAGTATGCGCCACATTTGCCTCAATATCCTTTGTTTGAGAAACGTGTGGTAGGCCGGAAACGAAGAAATATCAGTAATAGTAGGGAGGTTGAAGCAAAAAGACCAAAAGTCGATGAACCAAAAATTGTAAGCAGGAATAAAATGAATTCTGTTGAAAATGTTGTTGGTTTTAAATTTGAAAATAGTTCTGGTGTCAACTGCTATGCTAATGTAGTTGTTAATGTTCTCTTTTCACTAGAGACTTTAAAAGAACAGATTGTGATCAATTCGGAACAAAGTTTATGCTGTTTGTTGAATTCTGTGTTAGAGAAATGTAGCGCTGATAGAACAAGAGTAGAAAGTGTGTCTGAAATTCGTTATCTGTTAGACGAATGTTCAGGTCAAACACAATTCTCTGAAAATATTCAGCAGGATTGTCAGGAGTTTTTAATGTATATGCTTGATGTATTGCAAGATGAAGGTGTAGATGTAGATTATCTGTTTGGCCTTTCTTATCTATGGCAGCATGATTGCGAGAACTGTAGGCTATCAAGTACAACGAACACAGAAAGGTATGAGGAGGGCCTGAGGGATTTTAGAGACCAAGACACATTCCCTAGCTACATGTAGAAAAACAAAAGAGTGTCAGAGGGTCTGGTTTGTCTATGTGAGGGTCATTAACCTAACAGAACCGTGTCAGATCATCTAACCAAAACAGAAAAGAGAGAGAATTGTTGGATACCAGTGATCACTTCCAGGTTATCCATCAGTCACCACACGGAACCGCCCTTCATCATTTGACATTCACCAACTGGCTCAGACGGAGGCTACGGAGTACCGACGGAGAGTGCGGTGCTTCCCTCGACCCCTGAGCCGTTGCCAGGCGGGGTGGAGCCTCCTACTCCAACTATCATGTGACGAATACACTTTCTACAATCCAAAGAATACACCTCACTTATCAGGTGATCTTTTTTCATGTTGTAAGAAATACAAGTATTAAGTCACGTTTAATTTAACTTACACACTTCACTTCACTGTTTGCAGTAGCATCCATATGTCTTTCGGTCCTGATGAAAGCAATGGACTCATTAGTCCCTATAAGTTTGCTGAAACATGTCGACCTATCTAATATCAGGGTAGATATTTGTTAAAACTACCTATGCTGCTTTTTAATGTTGGTGGAGCGAGCATATGACCTAATAAAGTTTTCTTATTTTTGCTCACTCACCCAATTTTATATATTTTCACTCACCCTATCCACACACCCTCTCTCACAGCACTGCAAATCAGTCACCCACCATACGAATTGATGGGTAGTTTGTGACACTCTACCACTATTTGGCCGCCACTTGGCTCTCAGGAGGTTATACCATCTGACCCCTCTCACCTGAGCCAGTGACGTACCAATGATTGTGAATAACAGGAATGCCAAATGATGAAGGGCTATCAAGTACTACTAGTGTAGACTCAGAAAGATTTATATATTTAACTTTGCCTGACAGTAAATCAGTATGCTTCAATAAGCTAGTAAAGGCAGCCGATCAAAACATGGAGTGTAGCCAATGTAAGTCTGCAATGCTGTCCACGTTAATTTTACGAAGTTATGGCCAGTATGTCATTTTAATGTTCCAACGATGTAGGCCTGATGGAACTAAATTGACAACTTTAATTAATAATTTTGTGGCTTCGCAGTTGTCAATATCAGGAAGGACTTTTGTAAGTACAGCAATTATATATCATGACGGTCCTTCAACTACTTCAGGACATTACACAGCTTATTTAAAATCTGGAAACGGCTGGTCATTCTGCAATGATTCTGTTTTAACTTTCAAAAAAAGATTGCCTTTCTACCTTCAAAATTCTTACCTGGTGTTCTTACAACCAAACTTTTAGGAAAGGAATCTTGGGATTTGTTCAGAGGAATTTCCAGAGGTTCTAATGGCTCCTACTCTATATGGCCTTGTGGATAATTGTAGTACAGAGCGAAAACTGTTTGTGTTTATAAGCTAAGTCAAGCAGCAGATCAAAATAAGGAGTAGAGGAAATGTAAGTCTGCAATGCTATCCATATTATTTATGGAAACTCATGGGTGAAATGTCATTTTACAATTTCAACTACATAAACTGGATGAAAAAAAGTTGTTAAGTCTAATTAAAAATGTTTTGGCTACACAGTCATCGATTTCAGGAAGAACATTTGCAATTGCAGCTATTATATATTATGATGGTCCTTTGACAACATCAGAATATTACACAGCTTATTTGAAATATAAAAAAGGCTAGTCTTTCGGCAATGGTTATCATTTTAGTATGAAGCAATGTTGCCTTTTGACTTGTTTTCTGAAGTGAGAATTTAGGGTAGGTAACTGGACTATAATGATTCAAGGTGTTGCTGTAATTTAGTGTGCTGTTTTAAATTGCTTTGTATGTCTCATTTTTCTTAAATCGATGGAGTTTATCTTTCAGAAAGTGGCGGGCAGAAAATAGTAACAGCACAACAGAGTATAAGCTGTTCATAGGACATCCTTTGACGTCATAGAAAGTAAGTTATTTTTGAGGAGTTCTGATTTCTGATTAGTTATATTATTTGGGTTTTTTAAACACAATCATTTTGATTGTGTTTTTTTTTCCCCGCTGTTATATGATGAATACCTTCAACTCACTGTTTTCAGTGAAATTTGATATATTCTGAGAACAGCAAAAATAAACCATTAAATATGTATAATTAATTTTGTACTTTGAATTGTGATTTATAATATGTATTCATCTTGTCTCATGCTCACTCTTTTTTTACTACCATCTATTAATTTAAAATTTTTTGTTCTTTCTTACACAGATTAAAAGTATAAAAATGACAATTGACTACGTTAATGACAATTATAAGGTAAGTGTTTAGTACTCTTTACGTTACATCTCTATCACATTTAACTTTTATTAGTTCCACTGCTTCATTTCTTTAACCCTTAGTTTCCTGCCTTTGCTACTTCCCTCATTTCTTTTTCTATTACTTATTTATACTACTCTTTTCACTCCTTTTCTCAGTCCCTCTTTCAACAGTAACTGTGTGTTACTCCCTCTATTTGTCTTTCTTTTAACATTACTCTCTGTTTACTTACTCATCTTTTTAAAAAAAAAAAAAAATTTTTAGTTCGCTTCCGGTTCGCGTACTGGCGCGCGAACCGGGAAGCGAATCAAAAGAAATAGAGGTTGCTAGAGTGCTAAACATTCTAGCAATTTTTCATAAAGGGAAGGTAGTTCTGAAAAGAACTTTTTTATTATTATTTTTGTTGTTTTATATTTTTTTGTGTTTTTTTGGAGGGGGGGAAACAAAAATGATTCATTACAAAGGGCTCAACAGGAGCAACAAAAAAAAAAGAAAATTTAGTTTCTGGGACGTTTTGTACATTGATGATGTTCATAAGCTCTATTGATTAGAGTTACACTCCTCTCTCCACATGAAATTAATTTGCCGCAAGTTAAACATGTGATTTTCATTTGTCCAAAGTTCTTCTGAAGATTTGGGACCGTTTCCCTTGCCTCTGATTCCGTCACTGCCACTTCATTGGTGGATGTACTGGCAGGTCGGGGGTTATCCACCAAATCTCGTATTTGGGCAGCACTGTAATTAATCGGGTGCCACCTCTCCATATGGCGATGCATGGTATAATTACCATAACTATATTTTTTTTCGGTTCCTCTGGAGAGTACATTGTGGCAGATGAGGCAGGTAACGTACCTGGCATTTACTTTTTTTTCATGTGGAGGAAATGAAAAAAATTGCCAAATAAAATTTTCTTTTATATGGGACCTCCTTGGCTGTTCTTTTAAAAACACCCTTGTCCCTTGCTCCTGTTCCTCGTCTTCCTCTTCTTCCTCCTCTTGTTGGAGGATGACCTGTGGAGTTGGTCCTCTCTTCCTTGGAGGTGGTGGTGGTGGTGGGGATCCACCAGCTGCAGCTACTACAGATGCCATGACTGAACAAGCAGAAACAGGTCTTTCTCTCATAAAAATGAAAGTCAGAGTGAGGAAAAAAAGGTGGGACTTTCATCATTTGGGAAAAAAAATGTTCTAAACCAATGAAAAGTGTTAATTTTACGTCATATGATCAAGCGTTCCATCATTAGGAAACTAAAAGTAAAATGAACCAATGAAAAGTTTTATGAACTAGTCACATGACCTGTTATGCTTACGTTACGCGCTCCGCGCCTCGGATCGTTTCCGGGGCTCTGCGTTTCGCGACTTGGTTCGCGTTCCAGAGCGCTTCCGGGTGCGCTAACGCGGCACGTCATAAGGCGCATTACGTAGTAACGCGATACGTTGCGATTACGCGACGCGTCACGATGTGGCTTTCTAACGCGGTACTTGCACTAACGGAACGTTTACCGGTTCGCGTACCGACAGCGAAACAATAAAAAATATTTTTAATTATAATATTAATTAAATTTAAAAAATATAATACAAAAATATAAAAAAAATATTTTAGAATTAGAATAAGAATACATTTTACAGCTTTTGATATTTGCTATTAAAAAACCATTGAAATTCACTGAAAAAAACCATAGGTTATAGACCATATATAGTTAGGGATTAGCATTTACAAAACCTTGAAAATTCACTGAAAAAACCATAGGTTATAGACCATATATAGTTAGGGATTAGCATTTACAAAACCTTATTTTACTCGCACAAAACCATTGAAATTCGCATATATAGTTAGTTGCACTAACTATATATCGCGCACCCGCAACCCACTGCTGATCATGTCACATATTACATCATTCATGACATGGTCAGTGACATCACTGATGACATCTCAAATGACATCACTGATGACATCACTGATGACATCACTGATGACATCTCAAATGACATCACTGATGACATCACTGATGACATCTCAAATGACATCACTGATGACATCACTGATGACATCTCAAATGACATCACTGATGACATCACTGATGACATCTCATTTGACATTACTGATCACATCACTGATGATATCATTCATGTGATAATACGATGAACCTCTTCAGACTCTAATATAACCTTAGATACAATCAGTGTAAACAGACACTCACAGACTGTCACTCATCCATGGAGTTACTCACACACCTAGTCAGTCATGCAAAGAATCAATCACACCTCCATTTCCTCAACTATACAGCTATACACACCTTACTTATTCAAACATATACTAACACAAAATTTAACCTCTTATACAATCCCTGATACAAGTTCACAATGATCCATACAGCCACTCACACATTCACTGGCTCTTATGCACAGTTATTTATATATGTCAACTCTCACATGTACTGTTTTTTAAATATGTACTTACTTTGACAAGTAGCACTGAGATATCCATTCACTCACCAATACACTCATGCATACAGTCAACCGCCCATACAGCTGTTTCCACATGCACTTTTAAACCCATACATCTAGTGAATCAACTGCTCACACATCTATGCACAGAGTCATACACCTCCCAGCCACCCACACACACACTCAGTATCCCATACAAATACTTGGGCAACCAATCAATAACCCATATAGTTACTCATATAGCTACTGATCAACACATGCAGCAGTTTACAAACCAACAGACATAATGATGCACAAATTAAGATAGTTTAGTCACTAACCCATTCACTCAGTGAGACACATTTAATCACTCACTCATACAGTCAGTCATGCACCTACTAAATCCTTCATCCAGACACTTACACATCCACTCATTCTTCAATATGTAAGACATATTTTAACTTTACAGAAACATACAGTCACTGGATGTTGTTATCAGTGATGTCATCAGTGATGTCATTTGAGATGTCATCAGTGATGTCATCAGTGATGTCACTGACCATGTCATGAATGATGTAATATGTGACATGATCAGCAGTGGATTGCGGGTGCGCGATATATAGTTAGTGCAACTAACTATATATGCAAATTTCAATGGTTTTGTGCGAGTAAAATAAGGTTTTGTAAATGCTAATCCCTAACTATATATGGTCTATAACCTATGTTTTTTTCAGTGAATTTTCAAGGTTTTGTAAATGCTAATCCCTAACTATTTATGGTCTATAACCTATGGTTTTTTCAGTGAATATATATATATATATATATATATATATATATATATATATATATATATATATATATATATATATATATATATATATATATATATATATATATATATATATATATATATATATATATATATATATATATATATATATATATATATATATTACCTACTGGCGGTTGCCAGTAGGTAGTTATAGTTAGGATTTTTTTCAATGTTAAATCTCAAAATTCTATTTGGAATAACTTTGGCGCCGGTTGACGAATCTGCCTGAAAATTTCCTCAAAATGGCCTCTTTGAGCTCCGGTCCTTCCCTGAAAGTTTGGGGGGGATTCGTCAAGCGGGGGCCGAGATAAAAGGGGGGTCCCAAAACGCGTTTTCCCCATGTTAATTTCCATAGGGCGGTCGATTTCACTTTTAGCCCGAATGGCTGAATGGATTTCCACCAAACTTGGCAAAATTGTAGGGACTGGTAGCCCGATGTGCCTTTGCTATGTCTCAAGATATGTGCTGCAGTGGATTTTGAGTAATTTAGGTTCCAAAAAATATATATATCTATAGGCGCTCTCCGGTGCGCGCACCGGAGTGCGCTCCCGGCGCGACACGCGACTTGCGCGCAGAAAGCTGATTGGCTCTCAGTTGTCTGTAAACATTCTAAACAGTCCGGAGCGGCCGCCATCTTGTGTCTCGGTAGGATCGAGACACGAGAGGTGGCCAAAACAAAGGGGGAAATGACCATAAGGGGGCAGGGTAAACCCCCCCTTGACCCCCTAGGTTTGATGTGGGGGCTATAAAAGGGCCCCGCGGGGCATTTAAAATATTTTTTTTTTTTTCGTTTTTCGCGGGGGAAGCGCCCGGTATGCGCACCAGGTAGTGCACCGGGGAGCGTAAAATGAGGGAAAAAGATGACAGTTTATAAAAAAAAAAAGCCTTTATTTAGAAATTGGAGGTAGTTCTAAAAAGAACTTTTTTTTTTCTTCTTTTTGTTGTTTTATATTTTTTTTGTGTTTTTTAACTTTTTGAACTTTTTTTGGCTTTTTAAAACAATTTTATAATTTTTGGGGATTTTTGTCAAGGGAAAAACAAAAAACAGGGATTCCAAAACGGCTCAACAGGAGCAAAAAAATGTGAAAATTTAGGGACTGTCAGGGCAGCGGTGTTGCTGTTTCTTTTGGGCAATAAGTTCAACACTCTGCTCCCCATAGCAGAGCAGTTCGTCACACTCCGTGCACAGAAATGTGATGCCTGCAAACTCTGGCTGTATGTTAGGGACCATTCTTCTACGGGATGGTCCCGAAGGTGTTGCTCCACCAGTGGAGGTGCTGCCGCCATCTGTGGGTAATTTCCGTGCCAGGTCTCTGACACTCTCCCTCGCAAAGTTGTTTGGGTGTCTTCTTTTGACATGCCTGATTAAATTGGCATTTCCAAAACTATATTTTTTCAGAGGATTGCCTCTGGATAAAGTACTACCACATATTTTGCAGGTTACTTTTGGAGCGTTGACTTTTTTTTCTCCTTCAGGGATGTTATAAAATTTCCAGATGAAATGGATTTTTTTCTTCTGCCTAGGAGGGTCCTCATCTACAAATGCCTCTGAATCACTGCTGGATGACTCTCTTGCAGCCATTGCTGTAGATCAGGAAAGTAGGAGATGAAGATAGTACACAGAACAGCTCTTGCTCTCTCCAAGTACAAAGCAATAGTGAAGGAAATGGGTGGGGATTTCATTCTTTGTAAAAAAAACTGTTAGCAACCAATGAAAAGTGTTATTTTAGGGTCACATGACCCGACGCGCTTACGCAGCGCGCTCCGGAGCACTTCCGGGTGCGTTTACGCGGCGCGGTCGTAGGCGCTTCCGGGGCGCAAACGTGGCGCGATCTTGGGCGCTTCCGGGTGCGTTTACGCGGCGCGATCGTAGGCGCTTCCGAGGGCACTTACGTTGCGCGCCAAAGTGACGTCATCAAACTTTTACAGAAATACATAATCATTTTCCTTATTAAAAAAAAACGGATTTTATTTGTATGGAACAAAATGTTTTGCATTATTATTAACTTTTCATTCATATTTTTTTTCACGAACGACAGTAGCGCTCTGGGTGCGCTTTCAGGTGAGCTCACCGGAAAGCTTACCGGAGAGCTTAGCTGAAAGCTTCCCGGAGCGCGCACCCAGAGCGCAAAAGAAAAAAAATATATTAAAAAAATGAATACTTAAAAAAAAACAGCAAATTGTAAAAAAAAAAAAAGGTTAGAAACTCGATATAGAAAGGAATTAGCATTTAAAAAACCTATGAAATTCACTGAAAAAACCATAGGGTTCACACCAGTTATAGTTAGGAATTAGCATTTAAAAAACCTATCAAATTCACTGAAAAAACCATAGGTTTAACACCAGTTATAGTTAGCTGGAAATTTTACTGACATAAAACCATTGAAATTCCCACGTTATAGTTAGTTGGACTCACTATAACTTGCACGTGTAATGCACTGCTGATGACATCACATATTACATCACTCATGACATGGTCAGTGACATCACTCATGACATCACTGATGACAGAGAGACTGACCTACTTTCACTCGCTAATATATGTATTCACTAAGATACACTTAATAAGGCAGATATCCAATTATTTTTTTTTTTAAAAACATCCATTAAGACAATAATTTAAACAAATATTCTTCCATCGACCTTAACATACATATATAAAACATATTTATTTATCTGAAAGACACACATTCACTGGATGGTGTCATCAGTGCATTACACGTGCAAGTTATAGTGAGTCCAACTAACTATAACGTGGGAATTTCAATGGTTTTATGTCAGTAAAATTTCCAGCTAACTATAACTGGTGTTAAACCTATGGTTTTTTCAGTGAATATATATATATATATATATATATATATATATATATATATATATATATATATATATATATATATATATATATATGTATGACTGGTGACTGTTCCGCATGTACCTGGATTCCTGGGTTTGGGCTTTCCCTGCAAGATGACGTCAGCACTGCCTCAACCAATTGTACGGAGGCTAGCAGCTTAAGAGGAGGCTGGGAGAACGTTTGAATTATTTTGGCAGCATTTGAGAAAGTTTAAATATGAAACGTGTCATGCAATGCCAATGTTTTAATAAAGAGCAGCCTTTCCTGAAATCCTGCGTGTGCTCTTCTCCTTTCAGAACGGTGGGGAGGTCTGGCCGGATATATATATATATATATATATATATATATTCACAGAAAAAACCATAGGTTATAGTGGATATATAGTTAGGAATTTGCATTTACAAAACCTTGAAAATTCAATGAAAAAACCATAGGTTATAGGCCATATATAGTTAGGAATTAGCATTTACAAAACCTTATTTTACTCGCATAAAACCATTGAAATTCCATATATAGTTAGCTAACTATAAGCGCTAACTATATATCGCGCACCCGCAATCCACTGCTGATGATGTCACATATTACATCATTCATGACATGGTCAGTGACATCACTGATGACATCACTGATGACATCTCAAATGACATCACTGATGACATCACTGATCACAACATCCAGTGATTGTATGTGTCTGTAAAGTTTAAATATGTTTTACATATTGAAGAATGAGTGGATGTATAAGTGTCTAGATGAAGAATTTAGTAGGTGCATGACTGACTGTATGAAAGAGTGATTAAATGTGTCTCACTGAGTGCATGGGTTAGTGACTAAACTGTCTTAATTTGTGCATCAGTATGTTTGTTGTTGTGTAAGCTGCTGCATGTGTTGATCAGTAGCTATAAGAGTGGCCATATGGGTTATTGATTGGTTGCCCAAGTATTTGAATGGGAGGCTGAGTGTGTGTGTGGGTGGCTGGGAGGTGCGTGACTCTGTGCATAGATGTGTAAGCAGTTGATTCACTAGGAGTATGAGTTCAAGAGTGCATGTGGAAACAGCTATATGGGCGGTTGACTGTGCATGGGTGTGTTGGTGAGTGAATGGATTTCTCATTGCTACATGTGCAAGTAAGTACGTATGTAAAACACAATACATGTGAGAGTTGACATATATAAATAACTGAACATAAGAGCCAGTGAATGTGTGAGTGGCTGTATCGATCACTGTGAGCTTGTATCAGGGATTATATAAGAGAGTAAATATGTGTTATTATATGTTTGAATAAGTAAGATGTGTATAACTGTATAGTTGAGGAAATGGAGGTGTGATTGATTCTTTGCATGACTGACTAGGTGTGTGAGTAACTCCATGGATGAGTGACAGTCTGTGAGTGTCTGTTTATACTGAGTGTATGTAAGGTTATATTAGAGTCTGAAGAGGTTCATTGTATTATCACATGAGTGATGTGATCAGTGATGACAAATGAGATGTCATCAGTGATGTCATTTGAGTTGTCATCAGTGATGTCATTTGAGATGTCATCATTGATATCATTTGAGTTGTCATCAGTGATGTCATTTGAGATGTCATCAGTGATGTCATCAGTGATGTCACTGACCATGTCATGAATGATGTAATATGTGACATCATCAGCAGTGGATTGCGGGTGCGCGATATATAGTTAGCGCTTATAGTTAGCTAACTATATATGGAATTTCAATGGTTTTATGCGAGTAAAATAAGGTTTTGTAAATGCTAATTCCTAACTATATATGGCCTATAACCTATGGTTTTTTCATTGAATTTTCAAGGTTTTGTAAATGCAAATTCCTAACTATATATCCACTATAACCTATGGTTTTTTCTGTGAATTTCATTGGTTTTTTAATAGCAAATATGAAAAGCTTTAAAATGTCAAGTACGTGATAGATAAAAACATTTTCGTATTTATGCACGCTGATGTGCTTTGAACGCTGCCCCCCCCCCCCCTCCCCTCTTTTGCCTTTGTTAGTACTCTCTCTTTGCAGATACAGAAGAGTAGTTAACGCAGGCCTTTACCCCCGTTGTAATCCGTCGTACCTCCTTGTCTCTCCATTTGATTGATTGTTGTCCAAGCATTTACTGTTTTAGAATTGGTTCTCTTTGGATCATTCTCTATTTACAAACAAGCACAAAGTCGCAATCCTCTGTTTAGTCTTTGCAGATAGTGAAAAATCGTGTAAAAAAATAAAAGTAATCGAGCAAAATCAGTAGGCCACTAATTGGATCTCTTTTTGACCTCGCTAAAATAGAAATATTAGGAACAACCCTTCTTGAGAAATACGAAAATAGTGAGATGAACTGAGCTCCACACCATGAGGGCTGCAAGACAGCTCGGCTCTATCACCCATCCCGCACAAAATAATGACAAACCCTATGCAAATATTAAAAATATAGACAACACACCAGCAAAGAAACAGGGTAAAACATTTTATTAAAAAACTATTTACATAACGTTGGTTTATAAGATGATGTCAGTAGTGGACCGATGTGTGAATAGATCGAAAACAGCACAAGGCTCCAAGATCCGGAGAGCAAGCTCCTGGATGTTGGGTGCCATAGTTTAGAGTTCTGAATTTCAGCCTTTTTCAATGCCTGTGCTTTGTTGAATCAAAATGGCGGCTTGACACAAAGCTGACTCAAGCGTTGCTACTGATGCAGACCAAAACTGGTTTTCAGTTTGTACATTTTTCTAGATTTTTCAATCCAAGTTTGGTTGACTTTGTAGAACGATGGCTTCAGATTTTCAACATACGATGTGGTGGCGCTGACTGGGAGGGGGCGCTTCGCTCCTGCCCCCTCCCCAAGTAAGATTTTCATACGTGAAAGTACGTTAATGGTTTTGGTCCCCGAGATGCTTCGATGTCACTACCATTCTCAAATAGCATAAGTTCTAGATGTTGGGTGCCATAGTTAAGAGTTCTGAGCAGCGCTTGTAACACTGTCTGAAGCTTATTTCCACCTACTGCAGCTTCACTATTCTCAAAGTAAGTGAGTGTCGTTTGTGGACCTGACTGCATTAGAAAACAATGTCATATGTTACCTTCCTAAACAGCTTGACGGAGGCCCCTGAGGGGCGCTGTGATGGCCATGGACTCGGAGAAGACGCTTGGCTCCGACACCCTCCCCAAGTCTTATAGCACTGGTGTAGCCTGAGATCGCCCCGGACATAGGCGGCCGGCTCCCGGGGTCCGGCGGTACTTTTTGCCTTTTGATGACTCTTCAATTCTGGACCTTGTCCCACAATCCGTTTGACCTGAAGACAAGCTGTAGTGGGGCGCCCCTTTATCGTTTTAGTTGCCATTCCGCCCGCTTTTGCTACACTGTGCCTCTTCCGCCATTCAGCTGTTTTCCGCCCGCTCTTGCGACTACAGCGTCTCGCTCACCATGTAGTTGAGATGCGCCCGCTCTTGCGGTGCAGCGATAGGCGGCTGCCACAGGACTCTCAAAATGGCGGCCGTCTCTTCGGTTTTGGGCCTGGTCCACTAAAATGGCCCTGGGACACCTTGGAACTCGGACGCTTGTCTGCTAGGGCTTGGGTCCCATTCTCGAAAAGCGTCCCCTCAGCCGTGAAGATTCTACAAAAGTCTTGGGGGCCTCCGACTCCCGCAGGCTTCTGGTGGGGAGCGGCTGCCATGATTGCTCGTGGAATGGCCACGACGGAGCTACGAAATGGTAGTGGTCTCATGCTGACGCCAGCTTTAGTCTGAAACATCCAGAAACACTGTAGACTACCAATTCGATCAGTTCCGGTAGCGCCCCAACATGACCCGGAAGAGAAGAACTTGCCCTCCCCTCTTTGACTGATGGTTCTTGTTGCCTGTCCCCTCTGTTGTCATTTAACAGAACTTTTTGGACTGCTGAAAGGGGTTGTGTTCTGAACGCTGGTTGGTGGAGACATTTAGACTATATTCTTGACCTACGTTGTCGCGTAATGCGTTTTATGACACGCCGCGTTAGCGCACCCGGAAGTGATCCGAGGCGCGGCGCGCAGCGCGTAACGTAAGCATAACAGGTCATGTGACTTGTTAATAAAACTTTTCATTGGTTCATTTTACTTTTGTTAATTTAATGATGAAAAGCTTGGTCATATGACCTAAAAATTACGCTTTTTATTATTTTCGAACAATATTTTTTTTTCAAACATATGTTATAATATTCCAAGCTAATGTACTTTCCCGGAAAATTTACAACTGTCTGGCAAGTAAAATATATTCCTTTTTCGAGAAAAAGGGCGTTTCTTCCTTCCATGACGGAGCCGTTGAGTAAAAGAGATTCGGCCTGCTGTCTTAGTCGCCGATACGCCTGATTATCAGATTCTTATCGATCACTTTATGTTGCAGACATGAAAAACACAACTGCCCTTGACCATTTATCTTTACTGCGTTCCTACATATTATACCTTTTATCCGTCATGTAATTGGACTGCTTTATTTCACTTGCCTTTTACTGATTCGAAAACAGTCACTAAAAGTAAAAACTTTACAAATGAAAATACTACTACCGTGTTTTGTTTTAAAAACCTTTATTGTGAAAATGTCAGTATACAAATACGGGCCTATAACCACGTGGGCCGGCCACGGAGCAAACTCAAATCGTATATGATGAGGAGACATTTACACTGTAGAAGAACGTAACGAGCGGGCCATTAGGTGACAAGAACAAAGGTGTCTAACAGTTGCGGAATCGGTGGACGTACATTTTGTAATTAAAATACGACAGGGCCACTTACAATAACATTTTCTAGATATACATTTGCGGGCAAAGAGTTACGAGTCCCATTTATACCGGCGCCATTTTGGGCGAGGCCGGGCAGGTCCAAGATATAGTCAAAATGTCTCCACCAACCATCGGCCAGACCAGAACCCCTTTCGGCCCTTTATGCTACAAGATGGTGTCTTCCATTCAGAAAATATTGGTGGCAGCATTTTGAAAGGAAACAGAAACAGCCGTTCTCCTAGTGAATTTCACATTGTTACATTTAGGAAGAATGTTGAAGAGTAGTATGTGGAAAATCTGAAGCCATTTTTCTACAAACTCTCAATCAGACTTGGATGGAAAAAAAAACCTGAAGAATGTACAAACTGAAAACCAATTTTTGTCTGTATAGCACCAACAGTAACGCTTGAGTCAGCTTTGTGTCAAGCCGCCATTTTCATTCAATCAATAGCGTCCCCCTGCACACATTCAGGGACCTGGTCGTGTCTTTAGATGAAACGCATTGTAGGAAAAGAAGCAGAAAGGAAAAGGAAAAAAGTTCCGCCGGACCTAGTGAAGCTGCAGCAGGTGCAAATAAGCTTCAGACAGTCTTACAAGCACTGCTCAGAACTCTCAACTGAGGCACTCAACATCCAGGACTTGCCATTCGGATCTTAGCGCCTTGTATTTTTGTTTTGTTTTTGATGGAGGGGAAAGAACAAAAAACAGACATTGAAAACGGCTCAACTGGAGAAAAAAAAAATTACTTCTTGGGTGCATTAGGGCATTTATGATTTTCGAATGCCGTATTCATCAGGTTGATGCTCATGTTGCCATAGGACAGCATAGCACCACAGTGTATACAAGTTAACTTCATATGTTCAGATGAGGCAGGTGGCATATTTAGCATTCACCTTCTTTGATCCAGGAGGGATGGAGAAAAACTGCCAGATGAAACTTGACCATCCAGATCTCGGCGCGTTCATTCATTCAATAGCGTCCCCCTGCACACATTCAGGGACCTGGTCGTGTCTTCAGAAGAAACGCATTGTAGGAAAAGAAGCACAAAGGAAAAGGCAACAAGTTCCGCCGGACCTAGTGAAGCTGCAGCAGGTGCAAATAAGCTTCAGACAGTTCTACAAGCACTGCTCAGAAATCTCAACTGAGGCACTCAACATCCAGGACTTGCCATTCGGATCTTGGCGCCTTGTGCTGGTTCCGACCTATTCACACATCAGTCCACTACTGACATCACCTCATAAGCCAACGGGGCACCCCACGCCATCTTTCGGCGCAGCATTGTAGGATGGCCACACCAGTGCAGCCACTTGCTGGACACCACCTCGGTGCCATCCGGATCTCAGCGCGTTCGAGTCACTGTGCCGGAAGACTAACCGGAACTCAGCTGAACACGCCGTCTTTCGGCGCAGCATTGTAGGATGGCCACACCAGTACGGCAATTTGCTGGACACCACCTCGGCGCCATCCGGATCTCGGCGCGTTCGAGTCACTGTACCGCAACAGTGACCGCAATTCTGCTGGACATGCCGTCTTTCGGCGCAGCATTGTAGGATGGCCACACCAGTGCGGCAATTTGCTGGACACCACCTCGGTGCCATCCGGATCTCGACGCGTTGTGCTGCCTTCGGCCTATTCGCACATCGGTCCGCTACTGACGCCGCCTCACGTGCCAACGGATTTTCTACGCTTTTTGTAGCCCTATGCCGCAGAACAGGTCATGTGACTTGTTTATAAAACTTTTCATTGGTTCATTTTACTTTTGGTTTCCTAAAGATGGAAGGCTTGGTCATATGACCTAAAAATAACACTTTTCATTGGTTTAGAACATTTTTTTTCCCAACCGATGAAAGCCCCACCTTGTTTCTGGATCATTCAGACTGAAGCTGGCGTCAGCATGAGAGCACCACCATCTCGTGGCTCCGTCGTGGTCATTCCGCGAGCAATCATGGCAGCCGCTCCCCACCGGAAGCCTGCGGGAGTCGGGGGCCCCCAAGACTTTTATACAATCTTCACGGCTGAGGGGACGCTTTTCGAGAATGGAGCCCAAGCCCTAGCAGGCAAGCGTCCGACTTCCAAGGTGTCCCAGGGCCATTTCAGTGGACCAGGCCCAAAACCGAAGAGCCGTCCGCCATTTTGACAGCCATGTGGCAGCCGCCTATCGCTGCACTGCAAGAGTGGGAGCAACTCCACAACATGGTGAGCGAGACGCAACTCAGCTAGATGGCCGCCACCTGGGGAGGCCCGTTCACGCCGCCTCCCCCCCCCCCCCCCCCGGGCCGCCGCACGCCAATTTTCGGAGCAGCATTGTAGGATACCAAAACCAGTGCGGCAGTTTACTGGACATCACCTGGGTGCCTGTCGTACATGTTGTGTCAGCCATGTGACACTGGACACAGACCGCTACTGACGAGGCCTCCCCCCGCACCACCCGGGACGCCCCACGCTGTTTTTCTGTGCTGCATTGTAGGATCCCTAAACCAGTGCGGCACCCAGGCGACATCACCTGGGTGCCGTCCAGAACTCTGCACGTTGTGCTGCCTTGGGACTATTCGCACAGCAGACCGCTACTGACGAGGCCTCCCCCCGCCCCACCCGGGACGCCCCACGCCAATTTTCGGAGCAGCATTGTAGGATCCCTAAACCAGTGCGGCACCCAGGCGACATCACCTGGGTGCCGTCCAGAACTCTGCACGTTGTGCTGCCTTGGGACTATTCGCACAAAAGACAGCTTCTAACCATTGTTGCTTTTTGTGTTAATAAATGTTTAAATGTTTTTAGTTTTTGTTCTGTTCATTATCGTTAAAAGTTAATAAAGTTTTATAACCTTACTTTGTTGGACTGTTATCTATTTTTTGAAAAACGGGTGAATGGGGCCTTGAATCGGGTTATTGTCATGTGTGGGCTTTGGAAGTGTGCTGCTGCAGGATCGGACATTTCAAACTCAAATGCACGTTCTTTTTCTTACCTTTCCGAAGCATGGAGCGCAATAGCAAGCAGAGAAAGGGTGATGCACGTGTTGAACACTACCTGACCTGGCAAGTTGCTGGCAGTGCCCCCCCGCCCGCTCCTGAAAGAGGGCACACACACACCGCCGTCCCGAGTACTTCAGAAATCTTTAAAAGACCATGCGCTTGTTCATGAGGCTTAAATGGTTTATCACCTCTTCTAGAACCCGTACATCGACCCTCTGACGTTTCATGGAAAAATTACCATGTAACACAATACCAAGCCCTATCAGCTGAAACCCCCAAGGAATCGTGGGGCATATTAGCAAGGGGGTTTATCTCCGCTTTTTTGGCTTTAAAAACCATGAAAGCGGAGATAAAATTATTTCCCTATTATCAAGCTGTCGCTAACACCAGTTAGTGACACCTAAAAGGAGATAGCGACCATCTTGGGCCCGGCTTTGCATGTCAGTGATACTTATCACTAATGACATGCAAAGTGGCGTGCCAAGATGTTAGCGACTGGAAACAGTCCCTAACATCGCTACCTTCTATTACCAACTTTTGGAGATATTCGCACTAAGCGCGAATATCTCCAAAAGCTAACACCTGCCCTGAGCAGGTCTTAGCCATGTTATCCAATGGGAGGTGGATAACATGGCTAAGAGCATTAGGTCGATAATACATGAATATCGCTGACTTTTCTGCGATAATAGCAAGGTTTATCTGCGATAAAAATCGCCGATGTGCGGCGATAATTTTTGTCTCTAAACAAGTTATAGACAAAAATTATCGCTAGTTGTTAGTAATATGCCCCCGGGTTTTTGCTGGCAGAAATCGGGAGGCGGGAGACTAGCACTGAAATCAGTACTTACACGCCTGAATCAGGAGAATTGGCATGTCTGAATTCTCTACAGCTGGGGCCATAAACTACATCCGCAGGGGTAGGTGATAGCCTGGGACCAGCCTGGCATCTAAAATGGCTGCCGTGCACGACAAAATTGTGGCATTCGAAAAAAGGCAAGATGGCGCAGCCGCTGGAAGAGATATATCAACATATATCAGCCTCCTCAGCCACCCTCAGGAAACATAGGGGATTAGGATATGTCTCCCGCACCCCCTTATACCTAGTACTTTAATTAACGAAGCACAAAATGGCGAATTCCCGTTTCGCTACCAGTTTGCGGCCCAGTTCGCGGCCCGTGAAGCGCTTCTACCGTGAAAAATCATTTTTTTTTTATTTTCCCCACGGGACCCTTTAATAACCCCAACAACATTCCTAGGGGGTCAAGAGGGGGATACCTTGCCCCCTTTCATTAAATTCCCCCTTAGTTTTTCACCTTTTCTTCTCTCTCGATCCTACCGAGAGACAAGATGGCGGCCGCTCCGGACTGTCACGCAGCAAAAAAAAAAAAAAAGCTCACGCACAGCCGCTGGAAGAGATGTATCAACATATATCAGCCTCCTCACCCACCCTCAGGAAACATAGGGGATTAGGATACGTCTCCCGTACCCACTTATAACTAGTAATTTAATTTACGAAGCACAAAATGGCGAATTCCCGTTTCGCTACCAGTTCGCGGCCGCGCTTCTACCGTGAAAAATCATTTTTTTTTTATTTTCCCCACGGGACCCTTTAATAACCCCAACAACATTCCTAGGAGGTCAAGAGGGGGATACCTTGCCCCCTTTCATTAAATTCCCCCTTCGTTTTCCACCTCTTCTTCTCTCTCGATCCTACCGAGAGACAAGATGGCGTCCGCTCCGGACTGTTTAGAATGTTGACAGACACCGGAGAGCCAATCAGCTTTCTGCGCGCAAAGTTCCGATAAGCGAAAAGTAAGCGGACCGGATCGCTGCCCAGAGCGCTGTTACAGATATATATCTTGGTTTGAACGTTAATTTCTCAAAAACTACTGGAGCACATATATTGAGACCTAGCAAAGGCACATCGGGCTAACAGTCCCTACAATTTTGCCAAGTTTCGTGCAAATCCATTCAGCCGTTCGAGCTAAAAGTGAGTCCAACCGCCCTATGGAAAACTCAATGCAAAAAACGCGTTTTGGGACCCCCCTTTTTTCTCAGCCCCCCCTTGACGAAACCCCCCCAAATTTTCAGGAGCTGCTCAGAAACAAAATGTGCCATTTTCCTGAAAATTTCAGCCGATTCCATCCACAAACGCCAAAGTTATTAGACATAGAATTTTCAAAAGTCCCATAGGGAATTTATCCTAACTATATATACCTACTGGCGAACGCCAGTAGGTAATATATATATATATATATATATATATATATATATATATATATATATATATATATATATATATATATATATATATATATATATATATATATATATATATATTCAATGAAAAAACCATAGGTTATAGACCATATATAGTTAGGGATTTGCATTTACAAAACCTTATTTTACTCGCATAAAACCATTGAAATTCCATATATAGTTAGTTGCGCTAACTATATATCGCGCACCCGCAATCCACTGCTGATGATGTCACATATTACATCATTCATGACATGGTCAGTGACATCACTGATGACATCACTGATGACAACATCCAGTGACTGTATGTTTCTGTAAAGTGTAAATATGTCTTACATATTGAAGAATGAGTGGATGTATAAGTGTTTGGATGAAGGATTTAGTAGGTGCATGACTGACTGTATGAGTGAGTGATTAAATATGTCTCACTGAGTGCATGGGTTAGTGACTAAACTGTCTTAATTTGTGCATTATTATGTCTGTTGTTCTGTAAACTGCTGCATGTGTTGATAAGTAGCTATATGAGTAACTATATGGGTTATTGATTGGTAGCCCAGGTATTTGTATGGGAGACTGAGTGTGTGTGTGGGTGGCTGGGAGGTGTATGACTCTGTGCATAGATGTGTGAGCAGTTGATTCACTAGATGTATGGTTTCAAAAGTGCATGTGGAAACAGCTGTATGGGCGGTTGACTGTGTGCATGAGTGTATTGGTGAGTGAATGGATATCTCAGTGCTACATGTGAAAGTAAGTACATATGTAAAACACAGTGCATGTGAGAGTTGACATATATAAATAACTGTGCATAAGAGCCAGTGAATGTGTGAGTGGCTGTATGGATCATTGTGAACTTCAATCAAGGATTTTATAAAAGAGTAAATATGTGTTAGTATATGTTTGAATAAGTAAGGTGTGTATAACTGTATAGTTGAGGAAATGGAGGTGTGATTGATTCTTTGCATGACTGACTAGGTGTGTGAGTAACTCCATGGATGAGTGACAGTCTGTGAGTGTCTGTTTACACTGAGTGCACCTAAAGTTATATTAGAGTCTGAAGAGGTTCATCGTATTATCACATGAATGATGTCATCAGTGATGTTGTCAGTGATGCCATTTGAGTTGTCAACAGTGATGTCATTTGAGATGTCATCAGTGATGTCATCAGTGATGTCACTGACCATGTCATGAATGATGTAATATGTGACATCATCAGCAGTGGATTGCGGGTGCGCGATATATAGTTAGCGCAACTAACTATATATGGAATTTCAATGGTTTTATGCGAGTAAAATAAGGTTTTGTAAATGCAAATCTCTAACTATATATGGTCTATAACCTATGGTTTTTTCATTGAATTTCAATGGTTTTTTAAATGCAAATTTCTAACTATATATGGTCTATAACCTATGGTTTTTTCTGTGAATTTCATTGGTTTTTTAAAAGCTAACATCTGTAGCTGTAAAATGTATTCTTCTTTAAATCCCAAAATATATTTAGATGTTTATTGATAATTTTTTTTAAAATTTTTTTTTCTTCGCTTCTAGTTCGCGAACCGGGAAGCTTTCCGTTAGCTCATCTCGATGCCGCGATCTAGTCCGCGAACCGGTCAACGTTACGTTAGCGGAACTGTGACGCGTCGCGGAAGCGCGACGTATCACGTTATCGCGTAATGCGTCTAATGACGCGCCGCGTTAGCGCTCCCGGAAGTGCTCCGGACCGCGAACCGGAAGCGATCTGGGACGCGGCGCGCGCCGCGTAACGTAAGCGGAACAGGTCATGTGACTTGTTTATCAAACTTTTCATTGGTTCATTTCACTTTTGGTTTCCAAATGATGTATGACTAGGTCATGTGACCTAAAAATAACACTTTTCATTGGTTCAGAACTTTTGCTTTCCCCAAATCATGTAAACCCCTCCTTATTTCCTCACTCTGACTTTCATCTTGGTGAGAGAAAGACCATTTAGCTAGAATTGAACAATGGCTTCTGTACTTGCTGCAGCTGGTGGAACCCCACCACCACCTCCACCTCCTCATAAGAAGAGAGGACCACCTAGTCAATTTATCACTAACAGAGAGGAGGAAGAGGAGGAAGAAGAAGAAGAGGACAGAGAGGAACAACAATTTGTCGAAGAGTTGCCCCGGGTTTCAAAGCGAAAAACAAGTTTCATCTGGCAGTTTTTCTCCATCCCTCCTGGATCAAAGAAGGTGAATGCTAAATATGCCACCTGCCTCATCTGTGATTACAGATTGTCGAGAGGCACAGATAAGAAATACAGTATGGGCAACTATACGATGCATCGACACATGAGCAGGTGGCATCCCTTAAACTACAGCCGGGCTGAGTTAAGGGATCTTCAAGACAATCCCACGACAACTCCTGTGGCCAGATCGACCTCCACAATGTCTTTGACGGGAAGAGAGGCACAAGAAACTGTGCCAAACATTCAACCCAACTTCCAGCATATGAAGTTAAGTTGTATATACTGTGGTGCTATGCTGTCATATGGCAACATGAGCGTCAACCTGATGAACATGGCGTTCGAAAATCATAAATGCCCTAATGCACCCAAGAAATAATTTTTTTTTTTGCTCCAGTTGAGCCGTTTTCAATGCCTGTTTTTTGTTGTCTCCCCTCCATAAAAAACACAAAAAAAACATAAAACAGTTCTAAAAATACAAAAAAATCAAAAAATGTTCAAAAAAAAAAAAAAAAAAAAAAAACAACAAAAACAAAAAAAAACTGTTCTTTTCAGAACTACCTCCCCTTTCAATCAAAATTGCTAGAATGTTTATCACTCTGGCAAGCTCTATTTCTTTTGGTTCGCTTCAAGTTCGCTGACCGGTTCGCGAACTTTAAGCGAACTAAAAAAATATTTTTTTTAAAAAAAGAAGAGCTAGTATAAGGGAAGTAAACAGAGAATAATGTAAAAAGAAAGACAGCTATAGAGAGTAAATGGGAGATACTGTCAATGACATCATCAGCAGTGCATTGCGGGTAAAAAGAGTAGAAAACATTTACCTTATAATTCTTGTTACCTTTTTTTAAATATTTTTTCATACTTTCAATCTGTAAAAAAAAGAACAAACATTTCCAAAAATATTAAAACATGTATTTAAAAATTAGAAAAGACAAGGGAAAAGGTTCAAAAACAAACAGTTTTTCAACAACTTTGACATTTACAGAAGTCTCTGCTTCTCTACGTCCCCTACACAATCCTAAAGATATATATTCTAAGGAAACTGTATCTTGATGTTGATGAACTGAGCCCTATTTTGGAACATGATGTTTTTCTTGCACTGCTAATGTCTCACAATAGTGATGCAATAGCAGCGCAAAAAAGATGTAAAGCCATCATAAAATTGTGTCTAACATTGTAAATGCTTGATTTAGGATGCAAATAAGATGTGTGCTTTCAAGAGCTTTCTTTGAGGTGAGGCCTCTTTTCTTTTTTTAAAAAAAACACTACCCAGAAGTACAGCACTGAAAGCATTAAAATTGATATTTACAGAACTCAGCTTACCCATATGTACCTCACATTTCTAAATGTATATCATAAGGACAAAAAGCATAACATTAATTATACATGTTAAATGGTTTCTTTTTGCTGTTCTCAGAATGTATCAAATTTCACTTAAATCAGTGACTTGAAGGTATTCATCATGTAACAGCGGGGAAAAAAAAACACAATCAAAATGACTGTGTTTAAAAAACCCATACAACCTTCGAAATCTGATTTCAAAACTCCTTAAAATTAACTTACTTTCAATGACGTCGAACGATCTCCTATGAACAGCATCCACTCTGTTGTGCTACAAATATTTTCAGCCCGCCACTTTCTGAAAGAAAACCTCCATCGATACGTAAAATATGTTACATAGAAAAAAAGACTTCTCTCATTATATCACATGTTTCCACTAGGCCAAATCATGTTGCCGCGATTCGCAAGTCTTGTTATTCTTCCAATCAAATCCCGACATTTTCTATTTTCGCAACTTTCAAAAATAAAATATTTGAGATTATTTTCACAATCCTGGACTACTAATAACTTACTCTTCTTTGTCACTCATGTTCTCCTTTTCCTATGACACTGATACTGCTTACTATGAAGCAGACTTACTTGCATTAAGTTTATATAGTTGGATTTTTAATCTAGACAGCATTGCAGACTTACATTCCCTCTACTTAAAATTTTGGTTTTAAAAACACCAGGTAAGAATTTTTAAGGTCAAACGGCAATTTTTTTTTGAACGTTACAACGGAATCATTACAGAATGACCAGCCGTTTCCAGACTTTAAGTAAGCTGTATAATGTCCTGATGTTGTTGATGGACCATCGTGATAGATAATTGCTACAGTAACAAAAGTCCTCCCTGATATTGACAGCTCAGAAGCCACAACATTTTTTATTAAAGTTGACAATTTTGATCCATCAGGCCTACAACGTTGGATCATTAAAATGACATACTGGCCATATCTACGTATAAATAATGTTGACATCATATCACATTTACATTGGCTACACTCCATGTTGTGATCCGCTGCATTTACTAGCTTATTAAAGGAGACTGATTTACTGTCTGGCAAAGTTAAATATATAAATCTTTCTGAGTCTACACTAGTAGTACTTGATACCATACAGTTCTCGCAGTCATGCTGCCATTGATAAGAAAGCCCAAACAGGTGATCTACATCTACACCCTCAACTTGCAATATATCAAGCATATACATTAAAAACTCCTGACAATCTTGCTGATTATTTTCAGAGAAGTCTGTTTGAACTGAACATTCATCTAACAGATAACGAACTTCAGACACACTTTCTACTTTTGTTCGATCAGTGCTACATTTCTCGAAAACAGAATTCAACAAACAGCATAAAATTTGTTCAGAATTCAACAGAATCTGTTCTTTTAAACTCTCTAGTGAAAAGAGAACATTAACCACTACATTTGCATAGCAGTTGACACCAGAACTGTTTTCAAATTGAAAACCGACAACATCTTCAACAGAATCCACTTTCTTTCTGCTAACAATTTTCGGTTCATTGACTTTTAGTCTTTTTGCAACAACCTCCCTACTATTACTGCTATTTCTACGTTTGCGGCCTACCACACGTTTCTCAAACAAAGGATATTGAGGCAAATGTGGCGCATACTCTCTTCTTAACCTATTGTATTCCTTAACACAATCTAGATCCGCACAAATGTTTGTGACATCACAGTCAATCAAGTACAATCCCGATAAAGTTCTAACTCGTGACAATGCCACATATGCCATACCCTCCTTGAACACAGAACTGCCAATATTCACCAATGCACAGTCTACACTTAAACCTTGCGATTTATGGATTGTCACCGCATATGCCAAGCAAACAGGAAACTGTTTACGGCGAACATATAAATCTTTAACAAGCAAAAACCTAGCAGAACAACGACCAATTTGCTGTACTTCCTCAATGCCATCAAATTTAATTCTTAAAAATTCTATTCCATCTCTATTTCTGTATTTCTCAAAATCAACAACATTACCCATTGATCCATTTACCAGACCTCTTTCTACATGTAAATTCCTTCTCAAAATAATTCGGCAATTTAAACACACATTCAAAGTCTTTTCAAAACCCGCTGTTTTAGATATAGTCTTCTCTAATGAATCCAATTTTGATTTCAAATTGTCTGACAAAATAATTGTTGATCCCATATGCTCTAATTTGTCGATAGCTTCAAGTTTCACAATCTCTTGCTTTTCTAAATTCAACATTTTGTTGTTGAAGATGGCACATTCTGCAAGAGTTGGCATGAGACATATCCCGGATTTCTTCTCAGTAATTTTCTGAAAAATATTCTCAGGCACAATCTCTTGTTTGGGATATAAATTTGACAGTAATCGTGCATTTAAAGCTTCTTTCCCATGCTCGGTCACTTTTCCAATTCTAATATCTTGTAGAATATTCTTGTAATCTTCATCCTTTGCCTGACGCATATTTTGATGCAGTTCTGCATAATTGAAGTTTAACCATATATTGACGTTGCCAATGCTCCCTAGGCACTTCCTGGTATCTTCATGCGTGAGTATTTTGAACACAGGTTGACCTTTTACTGGTGTCAGCTGCAGAAGATCTCCGAAAACAATGATGTGTTTCCCACCAAATAACACATCATATTCAGTTTTAAGTACTTCTTGCATTCTCAAATGCACAAAGGCAAGCATGACATTGGAAACCATGCTTACTTCGTCAATGATAAGTAGTTTCATTTTCCTCAAGACTCTTGAAACTTCACAGCAAGCATCTCCAGATAACTTGTTGTATTGTAATTTGTTGTCATGCTCCACCGGCAGCATCAGTAGACGATGCAAAGTAATACCTTTAATGTTATGTGCTGCCAGTCCAGTAGGAGCGGTGACAACACAAGACAGCGATGACTCAGTCCTTTCCTGCAAATAACAAGAGATTGCTTTAATGAGGAAACTTTTTCCAGTTCCCGCTTCTCCACTCACGTACAGTCGGACAGGCTTCAACGATGTACATGAGCACTTGTTCTTCTCATGACTTAATCCGTGCTCAATTTCCATGGTAACTTCATCATATATTTTCCTCTGCTCAACGTTGAGTTGTTTTTCCAAGTCTTCTAAGTTAACTGAATCCTCCTGAGCATGTGCCATGGCTCTTTCCACTTCATTCATAGCAGTGGCAGCTTCATTTTCGATAATAGGTCCTCCAAGTGGATCTTGACTCAATGAAACAGAACTCTGACTGTCCTGAGAACTGTCTCTGGCAATCTCGGCTGCAATCGTTGCTTCCTGCTCAATTTCCAAAGTTAGCATTTCTTGATATTTAGAAAAAGCAGGACATTCTATGGACTCCTTGGCTGCATTGAAAGAGTCTTCGTAACAGAGGAAATCTCCAAGCAGTTCCTCTTCTGCACGCCAAGGCTTGAAAAGTTGCAAAAGTGCTAAATAAAAAAACTCCTTTTTTTCTGGAGATTCACCACTCAATTTTCGATGGTTTACTAATTGGCATTTTCTTTGCTTGACCAGGCATCCCTCACTTCCAATTACAGCATACACTCCTTTCTCAATATCTTCTTTGATGTTCCTCTTGAATATATAATTTTGGAGAACCTCATGTAGACAAACATTCTCAAGGTGACTGCTTCGATTTGGATAATATGTATCCAACATGTTGGTCTTCAAAATGTCGGTACTGTTTGGTTCCTTTTCTGCCAAATACTCAATTTCCCGGACAGGTTTTAGAACTCGATTTCGCGTTGCAGCAAGACCAAGACTCGCCCAAACGAGACTCCTGGATTTGGCATAGAGACTTGCTGAAGACAACCGGTCAGAACATTCGTAAGCTCCGATTTCTCGATGCGACAACATCTTCAGACTGAAACTGTACAACTTCTTGCTGAGGCTCTTTTCATGAGAAATGTCCTCCCACATATCCTTCAGTTCAGTCTTTTCTTTTTTGGTGATGTAAGATGTCACATACCGAGCCACAGCCATACAGTTGTCAGCCACAAACTGTATATCCATGTTAGCATTCCACATGGACAAAATCACTGGGTTGTAGTCATTGATGTACTTGGACTCTTCGTTCCTTTTCAAATTGTATGTATTCTTGGGTGATTTCCTCGTCACATTATGTCGCAGCGAAGACATCAAACTGTTCACTCTTCCTTTAGAAATCACCGGTCGTGGAAAGTTGAAACGACATTTGGTGTAGAACTTGTCCTTGTTTCTGAATTTACGACGACAGTACTTTCCACAACGATGGCTTTGGAAACGTAGAACTTGTTCTCTTAGACTTTTCTTCTCCGTTGCGTTTGGAACAGCACACGTAGAATACTGTTCGATGAAATTCATCACTAAGTCATCCGGATCTGTTCCAAATTTAGGTGCATCCTTGATCCACAACAACATATGTATATGAGGGGCACCTCTTGCTTGGTACTCCTTTCTCCAGAAGAAATCCAACACCTCTCCAAGAGGTGGATTCTTTTTATTTGTGATGAAAGACATCATAGCTTCAAATCTATGATTGAAGTACCTGCATACATTCACTGGATCCAAAGAACACAGTTCTCCAGGTGTCTTGAATTCAATGTTTTCAATATTTCCATTTGCCTCTCGTAGAAATTCAAGTAAGTCTTCCCAGCCATACTCGGCACAGCTCAGAGTGAGGAACCATGTTGGAGTTCCTAAGTTCCTCAGCATACATTTTAAATCACCATGACGACGGTACCAGTACTCATTAGTACCACGCTGACACGCCATGAGATTAATTAAGTGAGAATCCAAAATACTGTCTTGGACATTGACTTTATGCATAAAGTCACTTGCCGAGATGTTTCGCATCTGTATACCACTTTTTAAGATGTGGTTCACTGCATATGACAGTCCAGACAGATCGCTTTCAAACAGGAGATGAAACAAATAGGGAATGCATTGCCGAAACCTAGGATCTGCTGCATACAATCGTAAAGTCCGGTATTCAGACGCAGGAATTTGATGAGGTCGCTCATCATATCTTCCTCCTTGACCTGTGAGAAATAGCTGTGGGAAACACCGAGCTTCCAAACTTTCCTCCCAAACACTAATGGGACTCCCTTTGGCTTGTTTCATTTGAAACAACTCAATAGCATTCCCCATGACTTCCTTGGAATGCAAAGGATGAACACTATAATGTTCATATATTTCTTCACTTTTAGAGGCCTCTACTTTCTCAATTTGGCCAGCACACAAATCGCTATCCTCTTCATCACTTACTTCCTCTTCTGCAACATATACATTCTTATAGTACTTATTATTTTTCTTCAAATACACTGTTGCCTTTTTGACTTTCCTAACATCCACTAAATCTTGCCATATTTTCTTATTCTTTGTCGGAACCCCATTAACCAAGATAACCAGAGGTTCCTCTTCCACTTTTTCTATTCCAATTGTGTTAATGTTTTTCTTCAAATCTAGAGGCAAATAAACAACTCTTCCCTTTAATCCTCTCTGTAAATCTGCTGGAGGCAACTTCCCTGTCTTTGGCTCCATTCTTACAATAGCCTGAAAGGGATGGATACTTTGAATCAAAATAGATTCATAAGTATTTAAATCCTTCAATTCAGAAGGAATCTCAACCAATTCCAGATTATTATGAACTGCCCTAGCAGGCATCTGGTTTTGGTTTAATTTATTACAACAATAAGTACACACACGTTGATCCGATCCCAAATCAAAATAATTTTCTACCATCAAGTATGTGGCAAAATCCTTCCATTCACTATTATTTTCCCTTTCACTTTTTGCATATAAATCCACTACCTTAGTCTGATTCTTATAATAAGTGCGTCGACAACATACACAAGTGAAATTAGGCCTCTCACTTGATTTCATCTGAAACGTGGCAATTTCCTTCTGAAAATTATCTGTACTGGAAACCTGTACATTATCTTCCACATTACCCTCTACTTCAGGGTCAATTTGAACATTCTCATCTTTACTACCAAAGTAACAAAACTCAATTTCTTCACAAATATTCTTCACATCTATTTCAGAACCATGCAAAAGAGCAGCACATAATTGTTTAAGCATAATTGCTGGACTCTTAGCATAATACAACATTCTCACTAATTTTCTCACTTTATTATGATGCACTGCTAGCATCCTGAAATGATGAAAAACACTCTGGCATACTCTCCTGGAAAGACAAGCCAGTGAATGACCACGCAAACCTGTCATTTGTCTCACTCTGCAAGGATCTAAATCTTGCAACAACTTCATTTTCTGCTTCAAACTTTTCTTATTAAATGTCCGTATAAAATCACAAAGCAAATTGATGGAAACCTGTCGCACACTGCAAATAGAACTACACTTCCAAATGTACACAGGACCCTTAGGACGTCTTCCTAAAACCTCATCACTTAGCGCCTCTTCTGTCTCTGTTGTCACAAGTTGTTCTTTTTCAACTGGACAACCATCCTTCACTTCATAAGCTCGACCACTGATGTCAACTGCATGCACCAAATCATTATCCTGAAAATAAGTCTCCTCATTAAAAAATGCCTCAGAACTTGAACTATGCATCCATTCTCCGGAAAAAACTTCACAAAAGTTAGTACGATTTACTACTCTCTTCCATCTACTTTTTGTTTTGAAATCAGAAATTACCTTGCTTAGTTTCCTAATTCTATTGATTACCAAAATAAACAACTTTCGCTTAATTTCAAAAGCATGATCAATAATTTTCTCTACATTTTTCTTCTTCTTATAAAATGCCGCTTTCTGTTGGCCTTTCTTTTTAATACTTTTCAATAAATTAACTAATATCCTATTACGGAACATTCGATTTCGAATGTCCCTAAACTGTTGTTTCCTTCTACTATCATGCACAGAGTTATCTCTTCCTCTACCAGTAACATTTGTGATGGGTCTCTCCTTTCCATTTAAATTACTTTTCTTTTTGTGAACTGAAACATTTTTTTGAGCAAAACTTTTTTTACTACAAATATTTCTTAAGAATGATTTCGTGCTCTTACCCGGACCTTTCTTGGTGTTTTGACAAGTATTTGGGGAAGAGGACTGCTGCAATACAACATCATCCTGCTGTCTTTGACGTTTTCTAGCCTTTCGTATTCGACTTTTGGAAGGCATTTTCCAAACTATGAAAGAATCTGCAGTTGAATCTGTGGAAAAATATAATATAAAATGTTATTAACCACTATTACCAAACAGTAAATAAATAACAGTCATCTAAAACTTAATGCCGTACTAATTATTTAACATAGCAAATGTTTTCCACCAGCACTGCATCACAAAAATGACACTCAATGGTACAAAAAAGGCATACAACACTCATAAATCACTCCCTAATATTTTAAATCATTAATTCAGGATGACGATAAGATGTAGCCTATCTAAAGATTTGTTTAGGCCCTGATCTTTAGACTGGGGTAAATGTGTGTCATTGATCCACATTCAGTCCATCACCTGTTTTGTTTATTTGAGGTGAGGCCAACACATGGTTGCAGATAAGATTTTCACTGAAAAATATCAAAATAAAAAAACATGTGAAGGCCTACCAATGAAGTAAATCATTAAATGAAAACCAATACATTTCTGGAAATATGCACTACTAGTGCTTCATAAGATGTTTTGGGTCATATTTATAAGGCATTTGAGTATCTAGTATGCTATTTTACGTTCTTCCTGGTGCAAATTTATTGTAAATATGCTCCCACCTGCGGTTGGCAAATTTAGATTTTGATTATGGGAGTTAGATAGGCATGTTACTAATTTCCCAAAAATGGTGTATAACCCCAAACAACCTTTGAAGCAAATGCTCTTAGCCATGTTATCCACCTCCCATTGGATAACATGGCTAAGAAGTGCTTGCAAATGTGAAAAAAAACGGCCGCAATGCATGAATATCGCAGAAAAGTCAGCGATATTCATGCATTTTCCAGCACATGCTCTTAGCCATGTAATCCACTTCCTATTAAATAACATGGCTAAGAACTGCTCAGGGCCCCATGAGGAACGCTTTCCATTTAAAAAGGGAAAAATAACATCAAAGACACTAAAATGCCTTCTAAATATGACCCCAAACAACCTATGAAGCTCTAACAGTACATATCCTGAAATGTAATTGATTTCAAAATTCGTTTTTAAACACAGCATATAAATCAATTGTATACCTGCATTCATGGAGAAATGACTAAAAATGTCCTTGAGACACATGAAAGTGTTTTCTGGAATGCCCTAGCACCATTTTTGGGACACTATTAACATGGCTACGTAACTCCCATAATCAAAATCTAACTTTGCCAAGCGCAAGTGGGAGCGTATTTACAAGACACTTGCCCCATGAGGAACACTTTACAATTTAAAAGGAAAACATAACATCTTAGACACTCAAATACCTTATAAATATGGCTCAAAACAACCTATGAAGCTCTAGCAGTACATATCCAGAAATGAAATTGATTTCTTAAATCGTTTTTAAAAGCAACATCTCTGTTTCAGCTTACATAACAGACCATAAAATGGGCTCCATGTACCACAATAACTTGTGTTACTGCATGCCAGAATGTTACACCAAATATGCAATTACAATTTCTCTATGAAACTAATTCTATTAGTATATCACTAGAGACAAAACCACATTTTAAAAACACAGCTTTCTTCATCATTTTCTCCTTAAATCATACTATTCTCTATCTAAATTAAATAAATCTTTTCTCACCTTAGCAAATATTTTTTGAGTTTTGAAAACAGTCTGAGAAATACACCAAATTGTCTTCAGCAGAAGAAAAAGGATGCACTCCAAAGGCTGCAGCTATTGAAAGCACAGAAATACAGATATTCTTTTCACATATCTCTCATATTAGCCAATCATACCTCTTCCCTCACTTTTTTCAAATCAAAACCCTTCCCCCCTCTGCCCTGTCTGCCTTGTTTCCATAGCAACCACCTCCTGGAAGACCTCTCATGTTTGCAAATTCACACAACAATGTTTCAATTGAACTCTGAACTCTCAGTGCACCTGCGTATCCAGTGCAATCTTTCATTAAATGTTTCTTCCTTGACCATTCAAATTACATCTTTCAAAGAACACATCCATGCACCCTAACTTTCTGTTTTCAGAAATGGAAATGCACCAATCACTGCTAATGAATCATTAGCATTGTAAATCCACAGTTTTTTTTCTTTAGAAACTCCTACTGTTTCAACTGCCCTTTCATTACCACACTTCATCTGACTGCAGAACAACCTTCTCCCACCATGTTTAAGGTCTGGATTGTTGGACATAGTTACATCCACTGGGCTCAAAGGTATGCTGAGAGCAGAAATTTACCTAACCTCAATTTACAAGATGTGGAAATTAAGTGGTTGGGCCAAAGAGGATTAAAATGTCACCAATTGATACCATTGGTGAAAACCTTTATGCATTTGCCAAAACCTGACCTGTTAATAGTGCACTGTGGAGGTAATGATTTGGGCACTTTGACAGGGGTAGGTCTGGAAATGCTTTTAAAGGACACCTTTGAGCAATTAATGGCACTTTTTCCTCAAACTGCCTTGGTATATTCCAATATATGCCAAAGACAGAAATGGAGGTGGTCCAACCAATTTTGTCCACAAATTGAGAAAGCGAGGAAGCATGTAAACAAATCTGTTTCAGCTTACATGAGAGACCATGGAATGGGCTCTCTGTACAACAATAACTTGCGTTACTACATGCAAGATATCTACAGAGGAGATGGAGTTCACTTCTCAGATGAGGGCAACAGAATTTTCATTCTGAATTTAAGACTGTGCATTGGTACCTACTTATAAGTACCTAAATGTACCATAAACCCAAAAGCTCTTCTCAGAGCTACCCTACATCTGATCACTCACAATTATTATTTTTCTCTAACTTTTTTCACTAATTTTCCACAAAATTCGCTCCCCGGAGCGCTACCCGGTTCGCTAACCGAAAGCTAACCTCGCGGAATTATTTTAAAAAAAGTTTTTTTTTCCGCACATATAAGCCTCCTCAGCCACGCTCAGAAAACCTAGGGGGTCAAGATAAGTCTACCATGACCCCTTCTACCCATTCTAAACATTATTTGCCCTCCATCTTGTATCTTAATGCGACCGAAACACAAAATGGTGGACTCCCGTGACGCTTAAGGTTCGCTAACCGGGCCGCTTCCCGGAAAGCGGTCCTAAAAAAAGGCGGGAAAGTAATTTACAGAAAAACGACTAGAGACACTCTCACCAAATATAGATTAGCTCATACTACATAACAATCCCTTCCATTCTCACAAATTTCATTGAAATTCCATTTAGCCATTTAGCCTGTAGACCTCTCCAAATACCGTGAGGTAAATTACTTCACAAAACACATCTGAATTGTTGGAATTGACAACCAATGAAAATGTTACTTTCCTTTTCTACTTTTATTACCTGACATTTGATTGGTTATATACCTGTATATATATAAAGGGAGAGAAGGAAACACAGCCATTTTGACTACTACTTGTTGTTGTATATATCATTTAGAATATCACTAATAACATCAACTTGTTTCTAAAGGTAAGTTGTTATTTTTAAAACTGAAGTATATTGTGCACTATAAGTAAATATGGTAAACTTTTTCAGATAGTTATATACTATCCCTCTGTAAGAGTTAGACATTGAGAAAGGCTTCTTTATTATAATTATGGACTGATTTAGGTTTCTGTGGTATAATTATGAATTTACTTAGGCTTCTTCACAGGCACTTTTTAATAGTACTACTTCACGCCTGAAACCATACAGTGCCCATAGATTACTTCTCTGTTATAAACTCACAAGTGCCTGTCTGAACTTAAACCCAACAGTGCCCTATCTCTACTGATATATTTATTTTTTATGCAAATTACAGCAATAAAATGGAAGGTGAGCAGAATGTTTCCTTCGAAATTGTTCTGGAGACCAACACAGAAAAAGTTATTGCGGACAATGATGACTCAGATTTCATGGATGAATCACGGGACCATGAATTAGTTCAATGTGTAGAATCAGTGGATCATTTACTTCATTATGATGACGGTCAAATGTTTGAACTTATGTTCACTGAACAAGAACACATATCAGACAGTGAAATGCTAGACGTTGTATTAAATTTCGAAAAACAATCCGAAAAATAAAATTGTATGTAATATTAAAAAATTGTTTGAGTCTTTAATCATTTTTATATGTAATTCATAAACTAGTTAAATGTTAGAAATGTTATTAAATTTTGAAACACAATCACAACAATAAAAAATTGCTTAAAAAATAAAAAAATTAAAAAATAATCAACAAAACCAACAAATAATTAACATACAGTATTAGAAAAGTCTTTCATTCTTTTATCCATAAAGTTCGCTGCCCAGAACGCTTTCCGGTTCGCGAACATGGCGCTTACCACGCAAAAAAAAAATTTTTTTTTTTTTTTTTGGACCCTCCTAGGCCCTTTTAAAACCTCCACATAAAACCTAGGGGGTCAACGAGGATCTACTATGCCCCCTTATGGTAATTTCCCCCTTTGTTTTGGCCTCCTCTTGTCTCTCGATCCTACCGAGAGACAAGATGGCGGCCGCTCCGGACTGTTTAGAATGTTGACAGACACCGGAGGGCCAATCAGCTTCGCATCGCAAAGTTCCGATACGCGAAAGGTTCGCTAACCGGATCGCTGCCCGGAGCGCTGTTACAGATATATATCTTGATTTAAACGTTAATTTCTCAAAATCCACTGAAGCACATATATTGAGACCTAGCAAAGGCACATCGGGCTAACAGTCCCTACAATTTTGCCAAGTTTCGTGAAAATCCATTCAGCCGTTCGGGCTAAAAGTAAGTCCAACCGCCCTATGGAAAACTCAATGCAAAAAACGCGTTTTGGGACCCCCCTTTTTTCTCAGCCCCCCCTTGACGAAACCCCACCAAATTTTCAGGGGCTGCTTAGAAACAAAATGTGCCATTTTCCTGAAAATTTCAGCCAATTCCGTCCACAAACGCAAAAGTTATTAGGCATAGAATTTTCAGAAATCCCATAGGGAAAAAATCCTAACTATATATACCTACTGGCGACCGCCACTAGGTAATATATATATATATATACATACAGAGTAGTTCTGCCACTTTTACTCTTTTGACTCTCTTCATTGTTTTTAACACAATTTTATATTGACTATGTTAACAAGATATATCTTTCATGGCATATTTTAAACGTCTTATGGACATTTGTAATATAGGTTTTGATATCCGACTGGACAAAACCATTTTTTATATATATTATTGATCTGCTATGAATTTTGATATTGTTGAGTATGTTGATATAAGATGCACAATGGACACTTTATATTTATCATCTTTGCACCTTTGCACATTATTTAGCACTTTTTCATAACTTTGCACTATTCTCAGTCAAGTAGGACTTAAGCGAGCTTCAGGTGAATGTCTTAATGAAGGGGTTTTTAAATGTATAATAGACATCATTTAAATAACAAAGATCTTGGCAAATTTGTTCACGGTTGAATTATAGCATATATCCTGAAAGGATATTAGTGTAAATATATCAAATGAGGATTGATCCTGTCATATGTTATTCAGCTTATTTAATGTGTACAATTTTGCCTTTTGTTAAATCAAGCAGTCGATTTATCATAGAATTTATATATGCATTTAAGCAGTTATCTTCATTGTAAGACTCCGGGAGATCTCAAGAAACACGGTAGTCTTTTGTTCCTGTTCATTCATTACGTGACTTGTAGTCCACGCAAACAAGGGGGTGTGCACATTGAGGTAAAAAATGTATAAAAAGTAACAGTGACGTAATTCATGCTGAATGTGATCAAGGGCTCCTGAAGCCCGAAACGCGTCGTTGCAGGCTGCGTGGGAAACGCAAATAAACGTACATCTTGCCTGAATTGCTGTGGCGGTCTGAGTTCCTTCTTTGCCGGGAGACGGAAGTGGTGGGAATTGTTTGGCATATATATATATATATATATATATTACCTACTGGCGATAGCCAGTAGGTATATATAGTTAGGATTTTTTTCCTATGGGACTTTTGAAAATTCTATGTCTAATAACTTTGGCATTTGTGGACGGAATCGGCTGAAATTTTCAGGAAAATGGCACATTTTGTTTCTGAGCAGCCCCTGAAAATTTGAGGGGGTTTCGTCAAGGGGGGGGCCGAGAAAAAAGGGGGGTCCCAAAATGCGTTTTTCCCATTCATTTTTCCATAGGGCGTTTGGCCTCACTTTTAGCTCGAACGGCTGAATGGATTTGCACGAAACTTGGCAAAATTGTAGGGACTGTTAGCCCGATGTGCCTTTGCTGGGTCTCAATATATGTGCTCCAGTGGATTTTGAGAAATTAACGTTTTAAAAAATTTATATATTTGTGACAGCGTCCTGGATAGCGCACCAGTTCGCGTACTTTTCGCGTAACGGAGCTTTGCAAAACGAAGCTGATTGGTTGTCCGGTGTCTGTCAACATTCTAAACAGTCCGGAGCGGCTGCCATCTTGTCTCTCGGTAGGATCGAGGGACAAGAGGAGGCCAAAACGAAGGGGGAAATGAAGGAATGGGGGCAAGGTACACCCCTCCTGACCCCCTAGGATTGATGAGGGAGATATTAAAGTGGCCCGCGGGGCAAAAAAAAAAATATATATATATATATGATTTTTCGCCGTAGAGGCGCGTCCCGGTACGCGAACCGGGCAGCTAACTGGGCAGCTAACCGGCAGCGTAACGGGAGTCTGAGGAGAAGCTGATTGGCTGTCAACATTGTAAACAGTCCGGAGCGGCCGCCATCTTGTCTCTCGGTAGGATCGAGAGACAAGAGGTGGTGAAAAACAAAGAGGGAAATAAAGGAAAGGGGGCAAGGTAGACCCCTCCTGACCCCCTAGGATTGATGGGGGGATATTAAAGTGCCCCGCGGGGCAAAAGAAAAAAAAAGAAAATTGCGATTTTTCGCGGTAGAGGCGCTTCCCGGTACGCCAACTGGGCAGCTAACCGGCAGCGTAACGGGGGTCCGACATCTTGTGTTTTTGGAGCGTCCGGTTTGCGTACCGGGTAGCGTTCCGGTAAGCGTAACAAGGGGAAAACCAAGAGAAACAGTAAAATAAAATTTAAAGGAATAGATTTCCACCAAACTTGGCAAAATTGTAGGGACTGTTTGTTTAATGTGCCTTTGCAAAGCCTCAAGATATGTGCACGTGTGGATTTTGTCTAATTAAGGTTAAAAAAAATATATATATCTGTAAGCGTGATCTGGCGCGCTTACGTTACGGGTTTTGTTTGCGCTGCAGAGATGATACGTCACGTTTATGCGACGCGTCATGAGGGGTCTCACGTGGATACGTGATACGTCACGTAATAAAGAATATATTTTACAGCTATAGATATTAGCTTTTAAAGAACCAATGAAATTCACTGAAAAAACCATAGGTTATAGACCATATATAGTTAGGAATTAGCATTTACAAAACCTTGAAAATTCACTGAAAAAACCATAGGTTATAGACCATATATAGTTAGGGATTAGCATTTACAAAACCTTATTTTACTCGCATAAAACCATTGAAATTCGCATATATAGTTAGTTGCGCTAACTATATATCGTGCACCCGCAATCCACTGCTGATGATGTCACATATTACATCATTCATGACATGGTCAGTGACATCACTGATGACATCTCAAATGACATCACTGATGACATCACTGATGACATTATCCAGTGACTGTATGTTTCTGTAAAGTTAAAATATGTCTTACATATTGAAGAATGAGTGGATGTATAAGTGTCTGGATGAAGGATTTAGTAGGTGCATGACTGACTGTATAAGTGAGTGATTAAATGTGTCTCACTGAGTGCATGGGTTAGTGACTAAACTGTCTTAATTTGTGCATCATTATATCTGTAGTTCTGTAAGCTGCTGCATGTGTTGATCAGTAGCTATATGAGTAACTATATGGGTTATTGATTGGTTGCCCAAGTATTTGTATGGGAGAGTGAGTGTGTGTGGGGGGGTGGCTGGGAGGTGTGTGACTCTGTGCATAGATGTGTGAGCAGTTGATTCACTAGATGTATGGGTTCAAAAGTGCATGTGGAAACAGCTGCATGGGCGGTTGACTGTGTGCATGAGTGTATTGGTGAGTGAATGGATATCTCAGTGCTACATGTCAAAGTAAGTACATATGTAAAACACAGTACATGTGAGAGTTGACATATATAAATAACTGTGCATAAGAGCCAGTGAATGTGTGAGTGGCTGTATGGATCATTGTGAACTTGTATCAGGGATTGTATAAGGGAGTAAATATGTGTTAGTATATGTTTGAATAAGTAAGATGTGTATAACTGTATAGTTGAGGAAATGGAGGTGTGATTGATTCTTTGCATGACTGACTAGGTGTGCGAGTAACTCCATGGGTGAGTGACAGTCTGTGAGTGTCTGTTTACACTGAGATTATCTAAGGTTATATCAGAGTCTGAAGAGGTTCATCGTATAATCACATGAATGATGTCATCAGTGATGTGATCAGTAATGTCAAATGAGATGTCATCAGTGATGTCATCAGTGATGTCATTTAAGATGTCATCATTGATGTCATCAGTGATGTCATTTGAGATGTCATCAGTGATGTCATCAGTGATGTCATTTGAGATGTCATCAGTGATGTCATCAGTGATGTCACTGACCATGTCATGAATGATGTAATATGTGGCATCATCAGCAGTGGATTGCGGGTGTGCGATATATAGTTAGCGCAACTAACTATATATGCGAATATATTACCTACTGGCGTCTCGCCAGTAGGTATATATAGTTAGGATTTTTTCTCTATGGGATTTTTGAAAATTCTATGTCTAATAACTTTGGCGTTTGTGGACGGAATCGGCTGAAATTTTCAAGAAAATGGCACATTTTGTTTCTGAGCAGCCCTTGAAAATTTGGGGGGGTTTTGTCGAGGGGGGCCGAGAAAAAAGGGGGGTCCCAAAACGCGTTTTTCCCATGTTAATTTCCATAGGGCGGTTGGACTCACTTTTAGCTCGAACGGCTGAATGGATTTGCACGAAACTTGGCAAAATTTTAGGGACTGTTAGCCCGATGTGCCTTTGCTAGGTCTCAAGATATGTGCTCCAGTAGTTTTTGAGAAATTAACGTTCAAAACAAGATATATATCTGTAACAGCGCTCCGGGCTGCGGTCCGGTTCGCTTACTTTTCGCGAAACCGAACTTTGCGCGCAGAAAGCTGATTGGCTCTCCGGTGTCTGTCAACATTCGAAACAGTCCGGAGCGGCCGCCATCTTATCTCTCGGTAGGATCGAGAGAGAAGAAGAGGTGAAAAACGAAGGGGGAATTTATTGAAAGGGGGCAAGGTATACCCCTCTTGACCCCCTAGGAATGTTGTTGGGGTTATTAAAGGGTCCCGTGGGGAAAATAAAAAAAAACATGATTTTTCACGGTAGAAGCGCTTCACGGGCCGCGAACTGGGCCGCAAACTGGTAGCGAAACGGGAATTCGCCATTTTGTGCTTCGTTTTAATTGTTTAGAGACAAAAATTATCGCCGCACATCGGCCACAATGCATGAATATCGCGGAAAAGTCAGCGATATTCATGCATTATCCAGCAAATGCTCTTAGCCATGTTATCCACCTTCCATTGGATAACATGGCTAAAAACTGCTCTGTGCGTGAGCTTTTTTTTTTTTTTTTGCTGCGTGACGTTTGTTAACGTTCCATTCGATGGAAATCAGGAAGTGTTGACCACCATTTTGTCACTGCGAGTAAATATTTTGTTATAAATGAATCCTTATTGATAAACATTGTCTGCGCCATCTTGCGTTTTTGTCCAATGCCACAATTTTGTCGTGCACGGCAGCCATTTTAGATGCCTTGACCAGGCCCACTCTCTGCACGCCGCCGATCCTCAGCATGGCTCCCCACCCTCGCAAGCATCTCCCCCACGCACTGGTCACCCCCGCTCTCTCTCTCATGCATGGGCCATATACTTCCCCCCATCTGCGCTGCTCTTCTCTGAGAATCACACCCTGTGCCCGCCCGACACCTCCCTTTCATCCTATTCACTAACGCACCCTCTGACACTCCTCTTCCTCTGTGTCCGATTGTCCAGGCCGGACCTAGGCTATCACCTAGCCCTGCGGATGTAGTTTATGGCCCCAGCTGTAGAGTATCCAGACATGCCAACCCTCCCGATTCAGGCGTGAGACTACTGATTTCAGTGCTAGTCTTTCGCCTCCCGATTCCTGCAAGGAAAAATCCGGGGGCATATTACCAACAACTAGCGATAATTTTTGTCTCTAACTTGTTTAGAGACAAAAATTATCGCCGCACATCGGCGAATTTTATCGCACATAAACCTTGCTATTAGCAAGGTTTATCGCAAATGCGATAAAAAACGGCCGCAATGCATGAATATCGTTGAAAAGTCAGCGATATTCATGCATTATCCAGCAAATGCGCTTAGCGCGAATATCTCCAAAAGTTGGTAATAGGAGATAGCGATGGTTAGGGACTGTTTCCAGTCGCTAAAATCTTGGCACGCCCACTTTGCATGTCATTAGTGATAAATATCACTGATATGCAAAGCGGGGCCCAAGATGGTCGCTATCTCCTTTTAGCTGTCACTAACTGGTGTTAGCGACAGCTTGGTAATAGGGAGATAATTTTATCTCTTTTTTTTTGGCTTTTAAAGCCAAAAAAGCGGAAATAAACCCCCTTGATAATATGCCCCATGATTTCTCGGGAGTTTCAGCTGACAGGGCTTGGTACTGTGTTACGTGCTAATTCTTCCAGGAAACGTCAGAGGGTCGATGCAGGGGTTCTAGAAGGGGTGATAAACCATTTAAGCCTCATGAACAAGCGCATGGTCTTTTAAAGATTTGTGAAGTACTCGGGGCGGCGGTGTGTGTGTGCCCTCTTTCAGGAGCGGGCGGGGGGGCACTGCCAGCAACTTGCCAGGCCAGGCAGTGTTCAACACGTGCATCACCCTTTCTCTGCCTGCTATTGCGCTCCATGCTTCGGAAAGGTAAGAAAAAGAACGTGCATTTGAGTTTGAAATGTCCGATCCTGTAGCAGTACACTTGCAAAGCCCACACATGACAATAACCCGATTCAAGGCCCCATTCACCCGATTTTTTAAACATATATAGCACTCCAACAAAGTTAGATTTTAAAACTTTATTAACTTTTAAATATAACGAACGCAACAAAAACTGTAAATATATTTAACCATTTTTTGAAATTAACCAGAACTATAACGATAACAACAACAACAACAATAATATAACTTTTATGCCTAAATTACGCAAACATTTAGCTAATCTGCTAAAGGGGGGAGTCGCCATTTCTTTACAATAATCAATAATGAAAAATCCACATCAATAGGGTTGTCCGTTTTCTCGATGCAGCACTATAGTGCAACATACACAGCACCTGGGGTGTCAAGAGTGAACAGGTCTTTCTTTGTTCCTTAAGATGTTATCTGTGTCAACCTCTTCCGAGAATGCTGATGCGTTAGGATTTCCTTGTGTTTCTTAATAGCATTGGTGTCTGCACACTTCTTTGTCAATTCTGTGAAGATGATAACTGCTTCATAAACAGACGATATCTTTGTTTAGTCATTAGTGTTAAGTGTGTCTGAAACTACAGTGCCCTTCTGTTTTTTTTTCTTCAGGCTCTACAGAGTTTTGTGTGTTGTTCTTTTGAGCGACAATTATTCCAGAGGTTTCAGGTTTACTTGTTTTGTCCTGCAGTGAGTTAACAGCTTTAGAGACTTCATGTTTATTTGCTATGTCCTGCTGTTCGTCAACTGCTTCAGAGACGTCAGCCTCATATGTTATGTTTGACTAGATCCTGGACCTGCCCGGCCGCGCCCAAAATGGTGCCGGTGTAAATGGGACTCGTAACTGCTTGTTGTGTACTGGTTGCCGAACCTTGATATCACGAGATACATATGCAGTTTTGAAGCACATGGCGGAGGCTTGTCTGCTGTAGTGGGGCGCCCCTTTATCGTTTCAGTCGCCATTCCGCCCGCTTTTGCTACACTGTGCCTTTTCCGCCATTCAGCTGTTTAGCGCCCGCTCTTACGGCTACAGCGTCTCGCTCACCATGTAGTTGAGTTGCTCCCACTCTTGCGGTGCAGCGATAGGCGGCTTCCACAGGACTCTTAAAATGGCGGCCGGCTCTTCGGATTTGGGCCTGGTCCAGTAAAATGGCCCTGGGACACCTTGGAACTCGGACGCTTGTCTGCCAGGGCTTGGGTTCCATTCTCGAAAGCGTCCCCTCAGCCTTGAAGATTGTACAAAAGTCTTGGGGGCCGTCGACTCCCGCAGGCTTCCGGTGGGGAGCGGCTGCCATGATTGCTTGCGGAATGGCCACGACGGAGCTACGAGATGGTGGTGCTCTCATGGTGACGCCAGCTTCAGTCTGAAACATCCAGAAACAAGATGGGGCTTTCATCGTTTGGGAAAAAAAATGTTTTAATCCAATGAAAAGTGTTATTTTTAGGTCACATGACCTAGTCTTACATCATTAGGAAAACAAAAGTAAAATGAACCAATGAAAATTTTTATTAACAAGTCACATGACCTGTTATGCTTACGTTACGCGCTGCGCGGCGCGCTCTGGATCGTTTCCGGGAAGCTGCGCCTTGCGCACCGGAGCACTTCAGGGTGCGCTAACGCGTCGCGTCATATGACGCATTACGCGACAATGCAGGTCCAGAATATAGTCAAAATGTCTCCACCAACCAGCGGTCGGAATACAACCGCTTTCAGCAGTCCAAAAAGTTCGGTTAAATCTTAAGAGCGGGAGCAACTCAACTACATGGTGAGCGAGACGTTGTAGTTGCAAGAGCGGGCGGTAAACAGCTGAATGGCGGAAGAGGCACAGAGTACCAAAAGCGGGCGGAATGGCAACTAAAACGGTAAAGGGGCGCCCCACGACAGCGTGTCTTCAGGTCAAACGGATTGTGGGACAAGGTCCAGAATGGAAGAGTCATCAAAAGGGAAAAAATTCCGCCGGACCCCGGGAGCCGGCCGCCTATGCCGGGGGCGATCTCAGGCCACACCAGAGCAACACGACTTGGGGAGGGGGCAGGAGCCAAGCGCCCCCTCTCAGTCAGCGCCATCTCACCGCCCCTCGGGGGTCTCCGTCAAGCGGTTTAGGGAGGCACCATATCACATTGTTTTCCAATGCAGTCAGGTCCACAAATGGACCCCACTTACTTTGAATAGTGAAGCTGCAGCAGGTGCAAATAAGGTTTAAACAGTGTTACAAGAGCTGCTTAGAACTCTGAAGTATGGCACTCAACAACCAGGACTTATGCCATTTGTGTAAGGCAGTGACATGGAAGCAACTCAGGGACAAAAAGCATGAACGAACATTCACGTATGAAAATCTTATTTGGGGAAGGGGTAGAATCCAAACGCCCCCTGCCAGTTCGCGCCACTACACCGTATGTGGAAAATCTGAAGCCATCGTTCTACAAACTCTCAACGCTTGCTATTAGTGCATGAGTTTCATGCTCGATCGATTGAGCTAGCCGGATCGGGCAATAAAAAGTATAAAATAGTTATGTAAATAGTTATTTAATAAAATGTTTTACCCTGTTTCTTTGCTGGTGTGTTGTGTATATTTATAATATTTGCATAGGGTTTGTCGTTATTTTGGGTGGGGTGGGTGGCGGAGTCGAGCTGTCTTGCAGCCCTTATGGTGTGGAGCTCAGTTCATTTCACTATTTTCGTATTTCTCATGAAGGGTTGTTCCTAATGTTTGTATTTTACCGAGGTCAAAAAGAGATCGAATTAGTGGTCTACTGATTTTGCTCGATTACTTTTATTTTTTTACACGATTTTTCACTATCTGCAAAGACTAAACAGAGTATTGCGACTTTGTGCTTGTTTGTAAATAGAGAATGATCCAAAGAGAACCAATTCTAAAACAGTAAATGCTTGGATAATAATCAATCAAATGGAAAGACAAGCAGGTACGACGGATTACAACAGGGGTAAAGGTCTGCGTTAACTACCGTTCACTATCTGCAAAGAGAGAGTACTACTAAGAGAAAAGAGGGGAGTGGGGGGGGGCAGCGTTCAAAGCACATCAGCGTGCATAAACACAAAAACGTTTTTACCTATCACGTACTTGACATTTGACAGCTTTTGATATTTGCTATTAAAAAACCATTGAAATTCACAGAAAAAACCATAGGTTATAGTCGATATATAGTTAGGAATTTGCATTTACAAAACCTTGAAAATTCAATGAAAAAACCATTGGTTTTAGGCCATATATAGTTAGGGATTTGCATTTAGAAAACCTTATTTTACTCGCATAAAACCATTGAAATTCCATATATAGTTAGATGCGCTAACTATATATCGCGCACCCGCAATCCACTGCTGATGATGTCACATATTACATCATTCATGACATGGTTAGTGACATCACTGATGACATCACTGATGACATCTCAAATGACATCACTGATGACATCACTGATAACATCTCATTTGACATGACTGATCACATCACTGATGATATCATTCATGTGATAATACCATGAACCTCTTCAGACTCTAATATAACCTTAGATACAATCAGTGTAAACAGACAGTCACAGACTGTCACTCATCCATGGAGTTACTCACACACCTAGTCAGTTATGCCAAAAATCAATCACACCTCCATTTTCTCAACTATACAGTTATACACACCTTACTTATTCAAACATATACTAACACATATTTACTTTACTCTCTTATACAATCTCTGATACATGTTCACAATGATCCATACAGCCACTCACACATTCACTGGCTCTTATGCACAGTTATTTATAGATGTCAACTCTCACATGTACTGTGTTTTACATATGTACTTACTTTGACATGTAGCACTGAGATATCCATTCACTCACTAATACACTCATGCACAGTCAACCGCCCATACAGCTGTTTCCACATGCACTTTTGAATCCATACATATAGTGAATCAACTACTCACACATCTATGTACAGAGTCACACACCTCCCAGCCACCCATACACACACACTCAGTTTCCCATACAAATACTTGGACAACCAATCAATAACCCATACAGTTACTCATATAGCTACTGATCAACTTATGCAGCAGTTTGTAGAACAACAGATATAATGATGCACAAATTAAAACAGTTTAGTCACTAACCCATGCACTCAGTGAGACACATTTAATCACTCACTCAATCAGTCAGTCATGCACCTAGTAAATCCTTCATCCAGACACTTATATATCCACTCATTCTTCAATATGTAAAACATATTTTAACTTTACAGAAACATACAGTCACTGGATGTTGTAATCAGTGATGTCATCAGTGATGTCATTTGAGATGTCATCAGTGATGTCATCAGTGATGTCACTAACCATGTCATGAATGATGTAATATGTGACATCATCAGCAGTGGATTGCGGGTGCGCGATATATAGTTAGCGCATCTAACTATATATGGAATTTCAATGGTTTTATGCGAGTAAAATAAGGTTTTCTAAATGCAAATCCCTAACTATATATGGCCTAAAACCAATGGTTTTTTCATTGAATTTTCAAGGTTTTGTAAATGCAAATTCCTAACTATATATCGACTATAACCTATGGTTTTTTCTGTGAATATATATATATATATACACACACACACATACATACATATATATATATACAAATATATATTACCTACTGGCGGTCGCCAGTAGGTATATATAGTTAGGATTTTTTCTCTATGGAACTTTTGAAAATTCTATGTCTAATAACTTTGGCGTTTGTGGACGGAATCGGCTGAAATTTTCAGGAAAATGGTACATTTTGTTTCTGAGCAGCCCCTGGAAATTTGGAGGGGTTCCGTCAAGGGGAGGCCGAGAAAAAAGGGGGGTCCCAAAACGCGTTTTTCCCATTCATTTTTCCGTAGGGCGTTTGGCCTCACTTTTAGCTCGAACGGCTGAATGGATTTGCACAAAACTTGGCAAAATTGTAGGGACTGTTAGCCCGATGTGCCTTTGCTGGGTCTCAATATATGTGCTCCAGTGGATTTTGAGAAATTAACGTTTAAAAAAACAGATATATCTGTGACAGCGTCCCGGATAGCGCACCAGTTCGCGTACTTTTCGCGTAACGGAGCTTTGCGAAGCGAAGCTGATTGGCTCTCCGGTGTCTGTCAACATTCTAAACAGTCCGGAGCGGCCGCCATCTTGTCTCTCGGTAGGATCGAGAGACAAGAGGAGGCCAAAACGAAGGGGGAAATGAAGGAAAGGGGGCAAGGTAGACCCCTTCTGATCCCCTAGGATTGATGAGGGGGATATTAAAGTGCCCCGCGGGGCCAGAAAAAAAAAATAATAAATTGCGATTTTTTGTCGTAGAGGCGCAAATCGGTACGTGAACCGGGCAGCTAACCGGGAAGCTAACCGGCAGCGTAACGGGAGTCTGAGGAGAAGCTGATTGGCTGTCAACATTGTAAACAGTCCGGAGCAGCCGCCATCTTGTCTCTCGGTAGGATCGAGAGACAAGAGGTGGTGAAAAACGAAGGGGGAAATGAAGGAAAGGGGGCAAAGTAGACCCCTCCTGACCCCCTAGGATTGATGAGGGGGATATTAAAGTGCCCCGCGGGGCAAAAGAAAAAATAAATTGCGATTTTTCGCGGTAGAGGCGCTTCGCGGTACGCCAACCGGGCAGCTAACCGGCAGCGTAACGGGAGTCCGACATCTTGTGTTTTTGGAGCGTCCGGTTTGCGTACCGGGTAGCGTTCCGGTAAGCGTAACAAGGAGAAAACCAAGAGAAACAGTAAAATAAAATTTAATGGAATAGATTTCCACCAAACTTGGCAAAATTGTAGGGACTGTTTGTTTGATGTGCCTTTGCAAGGCCTCAAGATATGTGCACGTGTGGATTTTGTCTAATTAAGGTTAAAAAAATATATATATATATCTGTAAGCGTGCTCTGGCGCGCTTACGTTACGGGTTTTGTTTGCGCTGCAGAGACGATACGTCACGTTTATGCGACGCGTCATGGGGCATCTCACGTGGCTACGTGATACGTCACGTAATAAAGAATATATTTTACAGCTATAGATATTAGCTTTTAAAAAACCAATGAAATTCACTGAAAAAACCATAGGTTATAGACCATATATAGTTAGGAATTTGCATTTACAAAACCTTGAAAATTCACTGAAAAAACCATTGGTTATAGACCATATATAGTTAGGGATTAGCATTTACATAACCTTAATTTACTCGCACAAAACCATAGAAATTCGCATATATAGTTAGTTGCAATAACTATATATCGCGCACCCGCAATCCACTGCTGATGATGTCACATATTACATCATTCATGACATGGTCAGTGACATCACTGATGACATCACTGATGACATCTCAAATGACATCACTGATGACATCTCAAATGACATCACTGATGACATCTCAAATGACATCACTGATGAAATCACTGATAACATCTCATTTGACATTACTGATCACATCACTGATGATATCATTCATGTGATAATACGATGAACATCTTCAGACTCTAATATAACCTTAGATACAATCAGTGTAAACAGACACTCACAGACTGTCACTCATCCATGGAGTTACTCACACACCTAGTCAGTCATGCAAAGAATCAATCACACCTCCATTTCCTCAACTATACAGTTATACACACCTTACTTAATCAAACATATACTAACACATATTTACTCTCTGATACAATCACTGATACAAGTTCACAATGATCCATACAGCCACTCACACATTCACTGGCTCTTATGCACAGTTATTTATATATGTCAACTCTTACATGTACTGTGTTTTACATATGTACTTACTTTGACATGTAGCACTGAGAAATCCAATCACTCACCAATACACTCATACAGACAGTCAACCGCCCATACAGCTGTTTCCACATGCACTTTTGAACCCATACATCTAGTGAATCAACTGCTCACACATCTATGCACAGAGTCACACACCTCCCAGCCACCCCCCCACACACACTCACTCTCCCATACAAATACTTGGGCAACCAATCAATAACCCATATAGTTACTCATATAGCTACTGATCAACACATGCAGCAGCTTACAGAACTACAGATATAATGATGCACAAATTAAGACAGTTTAGTCACTAACCCATGCACTCAGTGAGACACATTTAATCATTCTCTCATACAGTCAGCCATGCACCTACTAAATCCTTCATCCAAACACTTATACATCCACTCATTCTTCAATAAGTAAGACATATTTTAACTTTACAGAAACATACAGTCACTGGATGTTGTCATCAGTGATGTCATCAGTGATGTCATTTGAGATGTCATCAGTGATGTCATTTGAGATGTCATCAGTGATGTCATCAGTGATGTCACTGACCATGTCATGAATGATGTAATATGTGACATCATCAGCAGTGGATTGCGGGTGCGCAATATATAGTTATTGCAACTAACTATATATGCGAATTTCTATGGTTTTGTGCGAGTAAATTAAGGTTTTGTAAATGCTAATCCCTAACTATATATGGTCTATAACCATTGGTTTTTTCAGTGAATTTTCAAGGTTTTGTAAATGCAAATTCCTAACTATATATGGTCTATAACCTATGGTTTTTTCAGTGAATATATATATATATATATATATATATATATATATATATATATATATATATATATATATATATATATATATATATATATATATATATATATATATATATATATATATCAGTCACCACCAAAGTTTGGCTAATCCCAAGCCTCAGGTTCGGCGGGCTCACGGCGGGGTAGCCACCCCCTGTAAATTCCACACGCTGTTACCAATGTAACACTCCTTGGATAGAAGGCGAGTAAAAACACTGGAGCCGCGGCCTCAAGTATTCAGTGCAAATTTATTTCAACACGATGTCCTACGCATTTCGGAGTTTCAGGCACTCCTTCTTCAGTGAAGCTGGTAGCTGTAAGCAGTTTTGGTGGGGATGTTGGAGGTGGTACTGCTGCTGAGGGGACAGTTGAGTTGGACTTCTGATGCATGGTGGTCTCAATGAGCACCTCATTATCTACGCAGGTGGATCAGCAGTAGGGGTCCCTGAACCACCAGCTGCTTCAGTCCTACTGCTGCTATCCATCTCTTTCTTTATGGATTACAGGTTATACGATTATTTACTATTTCACTGATGGTTCTGGGGGTAACCGTACCTACATAAGCGTACTTCTGTGTCCTGATTGATATACTTTTTTTGTGTGTTTTGTGTTGCCTGTTGCAGCTTCTCTGTGTATTTTGTTGTCTTCAATTACATTTCTCAATTTCAATTTCCGTCTTTATTCGATCATAATCAATCATAAAAGACACATTAAGACAAATACAATATGATATAAAAAGACATAAAATTTCATACAAAATATTTTGGTAAAAAAAGCATGCCATATAAAATCCCAAATGACATTTCTCTATATTAGTTTCTTGTTATTTGTTTCTCTTTAAAAGTATTTGTCTTTAACACTTTTCTCTGTAGTTGCTTCTTTGTAAAGGTATTTCACTGCTAATGTTGTTTTCTTTTATATCTTTTATAATGGTATTCTTTGAAATACAGAAAGCACCTTGCGTTTTTGACTGGTTCCAGGATGTGAAAGTGTGCTGTGTGAAATAGTGTGTAGTTGCACTGGTCTGCGGAGGCATTTTGCCTCCAGAGGCCAAGTCAATAGGCACCTGGAGTGATGCCTGCAGCAGCTCTCTGAAGTCCACATGACACAGAGACATTGGAGGAATCTTAATGTGAGAGCAGAGAAAGAAGGACCTGGAGATGGGGCCTGAGCGGTTCACACAAGCAGGGACTTGCACATAGCAGGTTGGCCTCCCTGTTTACATCTGCCTCAAAACACTGCTCTGAAACATTGAATTGTGAGATGCCACTCCAGGGAACCAGAATTGGAAGTGATGTGAAAACTGCCTCAGATTACTGACCCAGAGACTCTTCCACCTTTGCCAGAGGAGGGGCTGTCAGCGCAGCTCAGAATACCGACCCATGACACCCTTACACCTCTGCCTCAGACTACCGCCCTGAGTTACAGTTCTACCTCTACCTCATAATGCCGGCCTGACATCCTACCACCACTGCCTCAGAACACCAACCCTGGACACCATTTAACCACTACCTCAGTACACTGACCGCTTACCCCTTCCATAAAATTCAGCCTGAGAGACCCTTTCACCGATGCCTCAGAATTCCGCCCTGAGGGACCCTTTCAACGATGCCTCAGAATACTCACCTGAGTGACCCTTACACCTCTGCCTCAGAATACAGTACATGCACACCCTTTGACCACCACTACCTCACCATACAAACCCTAGACACCCTTTCACCACTGCCTCAGAATACCTACCTGAGAGACCCTTCCATCTCTGCCTACACTACCTCAGAATACTGACCCCTGAAATCATCTCTCCTCTGCCTCAGAATACCAACCAGCGAGAGCTTTCTACCTCAGCCTAAGAATACTAACCTGAGAGACCCTTTCACCTCCTCTTCAGAATACGAACCTGAATGTCCCTACCACCCCTGTCGCAGAATACCAACCCTGGACACCCTTCAACCACAACCTCAGAATGCAGACTCTTGACAACCTTTCACCCGTTCCTTAGAATATCAGCCTGAGAGACCCTTCCGCCTCTGCCTCAGAATACCAACCCCGGACACCCTTTCACTACTGCCTCAGAATACCGACCCCTGACAGCCTTTCACCACTGCCTCTGATTACTGCCCCCTGGGACCTATCAGTTTACACACCTTTTGTTCTACCCGGATCCAGACCCCTGTTTGAGAATCCTTAGGAAAAAGAGGTAAACGTTGTTCCCTACTGTACCCTGGTCTTAGACTTTGCCCTCTGGTATGTATTTTTCTGTCTGTCCTTTTTAAACATGAATCCAACCCAGTGTCAGTTCATATATCTGCACACTCAGCTATCAACCTTAATAAGCAATTTTGAATTTCTTCAATATTCAGGACTATTGTGATTTTCATGTAAAGGACAAATACTTAATGAACTGTTTTACAGCAGCCGGTGTTGCATCAAAAACCGTTCGTAAAATATAGTATCATCTCCTTTAGGACAGCCCAGTGCCAAATCCCCTCCCTTTATTTATTGTTGGTGTGTGGATGTCTAGAGGCAGTGCCTGAGCCTTGGGCACAGTGTTTCCCAATTAAACAGACTTCCCACCTCATTGGGAACATGTTTGCCTCTCCTGTGATCTTCATTAATAGGATGAAAACAATGAGAAGCAGACAGGGAAACTGGTTTGGATGAATAAGATCGCAGAATAAGGATGGGAGCTATGGACATGGACAGGAACTACTAAAAAAAAGTCTAAACTTTCAATCTAACAAATCGCGGGTTTCAAGACACTTGAACAGTCGTGCCACGAGTTTGTCTAAAGATGAAGGAAGAACTCGACAAAGTAGCGCATGGGACACCTGGAGCCTCTGTATCAGAATGATCAGAGGTTCCTTTGTAGATGTGTGAAATCAGAGGTTCCATCAATTTAAAATAGGAACCTGCTGCATTGGGACATTCAAACCTAGGTCCTGATGAAGATGGAGACAATGTGTCAAGTCCATTGAAACGTACGTCAACCCGATTGTATGATGTCCCAGTTACCAGCATAGCATTAGAGGGTTAATGTTTTCACCTCAAGCATTTTCCATCTTTGCATGCAGTGTTGCACTGGGCAGTATTAATGTGTGTAGTATGTGTCAGTGATATGAATGGGGATCATGTGAATGAGGTCTCAGTTTGGGGAAATTTTTTTGGGTTTGGAAAATTTATTTCAGTGTCTAAAGAGGAAATGTTTATGATGATTTGTATAGATTACACAAGGATTAAGATTATTACAAGAAAATGTACTATTAAAATCTGTTGATATATTGGAAATGAAAAATAATGTAAATGAAAAATGATGTTAAAGAAATGGTACAATGAAAATCATGATCTTTATTCAATGGTTTTTAATGATGTGAATAACAAAATAAAATATATGTGAAATGTTGAGCTAGTATTGAAGTATCTAAGGTCACGTGGGAAGTAGCTTATTATTTGTAATGTTTCCTTCCACACCTTACATCCTCTGATTGCTTGCTATCTCAGAGAGCCTTCTCCCACTATACTCCCAAAAGTCGGCTTCTTTCCTCTCCTTTCTTTCTTCAAAATGACCCTCTCCTTAACTTCCATCCACTGCATGCCTTCTCTTTCTAAGCAAAGCCTCCTCTCAGCCTCATGCCTGTTTGCCCCAATCCTTCTTAGTGTAATTCTGCAATTGGCTGACACCTCATTTCATAGATCACAACCTCTCCCCTTTCAAACACTATCCCTGCAATCTAACATTATCTATTCTACTACTCTCCACCAGCCTTTCTATCTCACCAACCATTTACCTAAACAACATATCGCCCGCTAATGATAACACCTAACTGGTATTACATAATCCATCTATCACAAAGTAAGTAGAATAAATTCCTCTCTATATTAACCTTAGCCACCTACTACTTTCAACTGATCACAAAGTAAAGAGCTTAAATTCGGTCAGTCCAGTTAATTTGCTTACAAAGCCTTACACGTTGTGCTTTGTGATCCCATCTTTTTAACAGGACAAGCAAAACTGGAAGCCCCAGAATCCAAACTGCTGTTGAATAAATATGTCTGACCCAATGAAAGTGATCCTCCTGACCTAGGGCACATGGAAGTTAAATTGACTTCCTCTCACTCCTTTCAATATAGGGCATTCCTGGAGGGGCATGGTAATTTGCATTGCAGTGTTTAAATCACAGAATCCTTGAGTGAGTGTGTGGTACATTCAACTCTAGTCTGCTTAAGGTGCACGATTCTTTAGTAATTTTAATGTAGGTTGATGACCCACTCTGCTTTAGAATGAACCCCAAAACAACTCGAAGTAGAATCATAGTAATGATCAAGATAGACTAAGATTGCATGGTGGGAATACTAGGCAGCGTCCTTGTAATGCTGCAGATCTCCGATGACTTGTTGGAAATGTCTCCAGCAGCCTTAACTGAGGAAGAGAATCGAGGTAATGACCAGCAGAAACAAAGCTTCTTTCCAGACGTCTTGACAATAGTAATGTTACTAGCTATCAAGCTCTTTATGCAATATTTTCCAAGCTTAATCTACAGTATTGGCTAAAATATTACATTTTTATTCTGATGTATCAAGCTATGTTTTTTTTTAATATGGGGTTACAGCTCTTTCTCTCACTACTCCAAGCTCATTACCTTTTTGCAACAGCTGTCTAAACCCATGCCACCATTACTTCCTTGAGCACATTCATTAAACATGTTACTGTTTGGCATCAAAGTGGAAAATTAACTGCTGATTATATGATGAATGTCCTTTTAGATCCATTTATGAATGTATCTACTGGAATCATAATTAACACTTTTAATACTGTTTAAGTCGTGGATGTACATGAAATATTTGAAGTTACAATTTGTAATCAAAGCACAAGAACTCTGTACTTAATTATTACTAAGAACACTTTGCAATATAGTATACAAATATTGTTTTATGTCGACGTAGATATGAATATGATTTGAGTTCCCTTGCACAACTGTTTTCATTACATTTTTGTAAACTGATTAAAACGTTGTGACTCAGTGCCATTTATAATTTGATACTACAGATGTACTAGTGAACGGGTGAATGGAATCTTAGGATGGGTGTGAGAATGTCTTAAATAGTGGTGTTTGTTACCTGGAAGCAGGATTGGGGTAGTGGGGGGGGGGTTGATAGGCGGGTGGGATCAGGTTAAAAAAAAATCACTACCGTTCCGAATGGCCGGCAAGCCGGTCACCACCTCTCCTGCATCCTCTTCCTGGCTTCTTGGGGGAAACAGGAAGCAGAAGCACCAGGGCTCGGTGAACAACACTTACAACGCAACTTTTACATCGCAGAGCCTTTACAACGCAACCATTACAACATAAACTATTACAACGCATTGCTCTGGGGGGCGCTCTAGGATAGGGAATAGGTTAATTTACTATCCAATAACCTTCCCTAGTGTCCACGGGGACTAGAGTTGGAATAGTAAATTAAACTATTCACTATCCAGCGCCCCAAAGCACTATGCGTTGTAATGTACTGCGTTGTAATAATTGCGTTGTAGAGGCATGCGATGTAAATGCATGCGTTGTAACGTCATAAATCCCCCCGGCTCCCGCGCCCCCTGCAGCCAATCACAACACTTCAATGCAGCAGTGTGATTGGTTTGAGCATCCTGACACAGCGCTCAGCCGGGGCTGGAGGGGTGAGCATGACTGTTTGACTGGCTCGGGAGAGCCTACCATTCATTCATTCTCACATAGGGAGCTCAAACCACCCCTCCCCCTGCTCTGGGAGTATCCCCACCCCACAAAGACGTCACAACCCGGAAAAAATTAAATGATAATAAACTCGAGTTTTTGCGATTTTATTTTTCCTTTTTTTACACTGCATACAGCAGTGGGGCGACACTCCTCTGCCTTAGCAGAGGAGCCACCGCTGATCTTGAATCACTTGCTGGCTCCCATATTCATGGGTCTCATTCAAAAATAATATATTTCAGTATCAATATTTGGCATATTTGGCATGACTGTAATAAAATGCAAGTTCTTTGTATGTGCTTGTATGGAATCTACAATTCCTTCTTAAGCTGTATCAAGCTAATGGATAAGCACAAGAGTGGCTATTCTAGAGAAATTGTATGTTTATTTAAAGGATTTGATTAATCTCTATTGTTTACAAGAACAGATGAGCATTCCCTTAAATTGGAAAGTTGAAATTGCAAATAGGTGGTTACGTTTTAACATCCACTGGAGCAATCAAAAGACCCACAGAGGCTTTTCCTCTAATGAAATGTTTGTGTCTTTTGTTTAATTTAAAAAGCTATAATTTTATAGCAAAAATCATGTGCTGCTATTTTCCATGGCATACTCTGTAATTACACTAACCAGTGTGTAACATGGTTCATTCAAAAGCAAAAGCCACTGTGCCATTGTGTAATTGGAATAATTCTGCCAATCGGGCTACATTGTGTAACTGCGGTTAGGTGTCTTACACAATCTAGTAAAAAAGTTGAGTAAACTTTGGGAGACACAAGATTATATGGTTCCAAGAAGTAAATTGGCATGCCTCCTGTATTCTGTTCTGGAAAAGACGGAGAACTGTTTGTGATATATACAAACAATCCGATGGAGCGCCATCCTCTTAAGCAATGACTTAAAGATGCAGTCCATGAAATGTAAAGTCAAGCTGTACGTCGAGCTCATGACTACAGACAGCACCATAGAGGCCGGCAACTCAGCAAGAACTAGGGAACGTGCCATTCAATGACTCATATGTAATTTCAACGGAATGACAGTTTTTTGTTTTTTTTGTATTATTTGATCTAATTTTTTATGAAGTAGAATTGACCCTCTTTATCATAATATGAAATATGAGAGCAGAGTGAGAAGGAAGAGTTTAAAATAGGTAGAAATATTGCAGATGCATCTGTTGACTTTTAAAACAACATTCAAGTTTAGACGATGCACCATCATTTAAGACATGGTCAACGTGGTCGATGTCTTAAATGCTGCCTATTTATGTTTGGTCCTCGAATATTAGATGCAGTGTGGATTTCGTACCAACCAGTAACGCTTTTTTCTTTATTTTGCAAGCGTTGTTTACTGATGAAAATGCACAAATTCACGTTTGCAAGTATCAGCTTTGTTTTTTTGCACTCTTAGGGCCAGATGTAGGTAAATATCATTTACCGATTCTAAAATATCGAATTTTACCTATTCGGTATTTTAGAATTGGTAAATGATATGTAGCTAATGATTCGGTAAATTTGACCGAATCTGTAAAATTCGGTTAATACCGATTCGGTATTTACTGAATCTGTACTCCCCATTCGTTCCTATGGGCCTGGAGGCCCATAGGAATGTATAAGAATTACCGATTCGGTAAATACATAATCGGTAATAGGGGTAGACCTACAAGGGTGGCAGGGTGTCACATTGACACCCTGTTGCACCCCTGTATAGTGCATTGGTGCACATGTGGCAGACATACATGCCCTAAGGGCATGTATGTCTGCCACATGGCACTGAATAAAAAGCAAAACATTGCTTTTCATAAGGTATTCAGTATTTACCACCAACTAATAGTTGGTGGTAAATAACGAATCCTTAAATGTAAAAAGCACTCACTTGAGTGCTCTCTACATTAAGGATTCAGTAATTTACCGAATCGGTATGTTAAGAATTCGGTAATTTACCGATTCCTTAAGTTACCGATTCGGTAAATTACCGAATCCTACAATTTGGCCACCTACATCTGAAAAGCCTAATTCCGGTCGGTAACGGCTGGAATTCGGTAATTTCGGCCGTTACCGACCAGAATTAGGCTTCCTACATCTGGCCTTTTGTCTCAAATAATTTCCCATGGAGATCACTAATCAATCACTATTATCACTAGCGATTCCACTACCACACATACAAATAACCAGTCTTGACAGAGCCAAATATTGAAAAAAACACAATTGTTTTCAATATTTCGCTCTTTCAAGACTGGTTGTATGTATGTGTAGTAGCGCAATCGCTAGTGATATTAGTGATTGAATAGTGATCTCCAAGGGAAATTATTTGAGACTGGCAGTTTAAGAAGGATCCCTAGGGGATATGTACAATGAAGTGGTGGAGCGTGGCGTTAGCCTCCTGGGCTTAACCACATGGTCCGTGCCTTCAGAAACACAAGGCTGCACCATATTTACAAGAATGTGGTGCAGCTTTGCTTTCCCCCTGCGTTGGCGCTAAGTTTAACAACTTAGCGCCAACGCAGGCACTCTTTCACATGAGTACAAGGGTGTCTGCGTGCAGGGGAGGATTGGTTATGTGTAGGAAGTGTCCCTTCCTGCACATAAACATTCCGAAAATGCTATTTTGTAACTTTCATGTGTGCTGCTGCTTCATGCAGCACACATGAAAGTTATAAAATGGCACTTTTTTTAAAGGTTTTTTTATGTACAGGAAGGGACACCTTCCTGTACATAAACAAACAATGGCATTTTGCTTTTTCCACGTGTGCTGGACAAGGCAGCATACATGGAAAAAGCAAAAAACGAGGAGAAATAATGCATTTCTCCTCATTTTGCCAACTTAAGACCAGGATTTTCCTGGTCTTAATTTTGAAGCTGCCTCCTATGTACATCACCCTTGTACATAGGGGGTAGAGTCAAATACAATGGGAGTTGTGGTGGAACGCCCACCGCAACACTCACTACATGCCCCTTTCATGCTAAACATAGCGTGAAAGGGTGCCTCACATACAAGGCAGAGTTAAGCTACGTTAAGTGGCTTAACGTTGCCTTGAACATAAGGCAAGGCCCCTATCGCCACTTGAACGTCACAAAAAGTGATGTTCCTGTGGCGATATGGCTACATGTTCTCCCATGTCTCTAGGAGTAGTGGGGCCTCTCTTTTTTTACACAGTGCCATCTGCACCAAAACATTCACATCGAAATAGTGGGTAAGTTGTTTTTGAAGTCCTTTAGGGATAGGTTTAATGGAAGGACGCAAACTAAGTGACGTGGTTTAAATAAAATTGACGGTGTATGTGGTTGGTGCATATTAATGAAATGGTGGCAGGATTAGATAAGCTGATATAGAAGCTCATGAAACTGGAAATGCATCTCTTGTGTACGTCACCAATTATAATAAATGTAAGAAACATAAATGCTTTTGTGTTAGTATCTCAGCTTTACAAAGTAATACATGTGTCACCCAAAGTGATATCACTAGGCAAAGAAAGAGTTTGTATGAATGGTATGTGCTTGTGTTGTATGTCTATTCTTTGTCTCAGGGTAGAGCCTTGACTGTGTCACCAATCATAACTTATCTAGTGTATTGTCAGAAGATGAAGCGATATTGCCAAGAACTGCTATTAGCTGTAATGCTTGCCCAAATGCAGTTTCCACATAATGTTTGAACTAAGCCATAACTTGATGTTTTCAAATCATGAACTGCACAGTGGCGGCTCTACCACTAAGGAGGATTAGCATTGCCTCACTGCTATTTGAGCAGTGCAAAAAAAATGAAAATTATAGTAACAAGACTTTATCATCATTTTATTTCACTCTGTGGGACTGGAGCCAGTCAGGTCCCGTGGGAATGAGCAAAATGAGGAGTGATTTGCACTCCCTAAGTGAGCATGCATGTTTGGCTGTCCCTATTGGGCTGGCCAAACATTCATGCACACTTAGAATGTTCTCCATCTGGCTGTGTTGCACAGCCCGATGGAGAACACCCCCAAGCTCCCAGGCTCTGCCTGAGTGGCCAAACAGTCCGATCAGACCAATAACAATGCTGCTCATGCAGCGTCGTGATTGGCTGGGAGAGTCTGCTTCAGGTGCTACCAGTGCAGATGAAGAGGATGGAGTAAAGGTGTGCTGTTGCAGCTGTGGCAAAGGGAAGGTAAGTTCATTTAATTATTTTATTAATTCTCCCCACCCACCACCCCCATTCTAAGGCAGCCACTGCTGGAACTGGAGACACTTTTCAACACAGATAATGCATATGAGCATAGCTTCTCTATCTCCAAAGCTCACAAAACTCAATTTTCAATAAAATGATGAATCCGGTCAAATATCCTGATAACAACTACTTCAGAGGCACCATGAAAAAATCCAAGTATATTTGTTGTAAAAATGGTATGACATCAAATGTAGGAACAAATGAAAATACTGTGGATGCAAAGCAAGTCATCCACCAATTGTAGGCTTTTCTATTGATCTTGAATTTACACCTAAAGTGGCGAAAGTGCTTGTGACAATCAATTTTAGATCAATCAAGGGTCTTTAAAGAATTGATACCAGAGAGAAAGCAGAAGATCAGTGTATAATGTGATTTAAATCAAGTATAATGTTTATTGCACAATCCTTTCAAAGTGGGCAATGCTCAATATTGTTGTTTTATATAATAGATGGCAGGCTACAGTCTGAGCATGTTGTGTTTGTTGTAGAATTTCTTGAAGAAAAGGGTCAACAAATTCATATATAGAGAACAGACACAACTGAATGATCAGTGAGACTACATGTGAATACACAGAATGTGTCAGGTGCGGAAATCACCAACAATGGCAATCCAGTGTTACAAATTGAAAATTGGGAAGCAATAATTATATGGTCCCATTCTTCCATACGAAAGACGATGCACCATCTGATAAATGTAGTTAGTATCCCATGAAAAATAATATAAAGATAAAGACACCCTACTTGGTTGGTTAACAGAAAAATCATATCAGAGTGACAAGCAAGCAATATCATCCTCTATTGATCAGCCACTTGGAGTACCACTCAGAGGGAATTGTCACCAACATGCCACATTTGAGCGAAAAAGAAAAGCAGGAATAAATTTCAAACCAAAAGAAAGTAAATTATGTAAGTTGCAATGTGATGTAGATTGCACCACATTCAACTAGCTTGTTTTCTTATATATTGTTTGAGATGTCTTTCATCTTTGACAATACTCATTTTGTTTTAGCCATGAAATGCCTGATGGACAGATGCCAAGATGAAACTGTAATACATCAGGTGTGGTTGGTGTGCCCAGAGGGCATCCATGGTGGTGGCTCCGGGTACCTAGAAGGGAGCATTATCCAAGGCCGGAGTGGGAACCAAAACCGAGCCTGGCAAAGTGCTCGACAGGCCCCCCTCTCCTCCAGGGGGTTGTGGGTGCCGCCGAGCTCTTCTCCGGGGTCGGTTTTCGGCTGCAAAAACAGCCCTGTAACAAAAACGGACCGCAGGGGCCCCATCCGTGAAGCGCAACAGGGGATTGCCCGGTGCCCGTTACGGCCAGTCCGGCCCTGGCATTATCCAGCATCTTCTATAAGCTGATGCTGACAGACTGTGAGTGCCACCACTCCAAACGAGATTGACAATTTTGTAAACATTGTATCTACCCTACAAATTTAAAGGGCGATTACTTAGTACATGCAAATATTTTTATCTCCCATTTACTAGGTGACTCACCTACCAGGGAGTCTTGGATCTTCATACAATTACTTTGTCCTGAATATGGTCTCACAGCTACATGACAATAGAGACCGAAACATCGACACCTAACCCAACTTTCCCTTTAGTCATTGTTAAATTGATATTTAATGTCTAGTTCTCATGTGAGATACAGACAATTGAAATTTGAGTTTGAAAGTGGGTGCTTACATGCACTGAAGATCCATATGCCAAGATTTTATTTTTTAATTCTGTCCTCTATCAATGTATGTGAACATTTTCTAGGAACCACAATTTTGATAAATTTCTATTTGAATATGCATGGTATAGAAAGACATACATCTTTGTGCTGAAATGTATTTTCTTAAAGAGTAAGATATATAATTTCTAGTTCATTTACAATACCATGCATAGACATATGAAACAATTGATACATCAGTCTAAATATTGGCATAAGAAAGAATCCCTTGTTGGCACCATTATCAATGTGACTTTCAATACTCAAGCCCACAAGGAGATATTGGGTTGCACTTATATGGGTAGCTTTCTAAATTGTGAGTCTAGAGCTACCAAACTCCAATTTTCTATTTGCTCCCAATGGGAAATTACGGTGAACAGACAAAATATCGACTCCAAAATATCGACTGGACATAATATCGAGTTTTAAATATAGACTGGACAAAATATCGACTGGACATAATATCGACTACAAAAATATCGTTTTTCAGGTAAGTGAAGTAATATCGACTGTATAAAATATAGATAGCAAAAATATCGAATTTTTGATAATATATAATATTTTATAGTGTATTTTTAGTGTATTTATATGCATGTTTTTGAAGTCCTTTAGGGATAGGTTTAATGGAAGGACGCAAACTAAGTGACGTGGTTTAAATAAAATTGACGGTGTATGTGGTTGGTGCATATTAATGAAATGGTGGCAGGATTAGATAAGCTGATATAGAAGCTCATGAAACTGGAAATGCATCTCTTGTGTACGTCACCAATTATAATAAATGTAAGAAACATAAATGCTTTTGTGTTAGTATCTCAGCTTTACAAAGTAATACATGTGTCACCCAAAGCGATATCACTAGGCAAAGAAAGAGTTTGTATGAATGGTATGTGCTTGTGTTGTATGTCTATTCTTTGTCTCAGGGTAGAGCCTTGACTGTGTCACCAATCATAACTTATCTAGTGTATTGTCAGAAGATGAAGCGATATTGCCAAGAACTGCTATTAGCTGTAATGCTTGCCCAAATGCAGTTTCCACATAATGTTTGAACTAAGCCATAACTTGATGTTTTCAAATCATGAACTGCACAGTGGCGGCTCTACCACTAAGGAGGATTAGCATTGCCTCGCTGCTATTTGAGCAGTGCAAAAAAAATGAAAATTATAGTAACAAGACTTTATCATCATTTTATTTCACTCTGTGGGACTGGAGCCAGTCAGGTCCCGTGGGAATGAGCAAAATGAGGAGTGATTTGCACTCCCTAAGTGAGCATGCATGTTTGGCTGTCCCTATTGGGCTGGCCAAACATTCATGCACACTTAGAATGTTCTCCATCTGGCTGTGTTGCACAGCCCGATGGAGAACACCCCCAAGCTCCCAGGCTCTGCCTGAGTGGCCAAACAGTCCGATCAGACCAATAACAATGCTGCTCATGCAGCGTCGTGATTGGCTGGGAGAGTCTGCTTCAGGTGCTACCAGTGCAGATGAAGAGGATGGAGTAAAGGTGTGCTGTTGCAGCTGTGGCAAAGGGAAGGTAAGTTCATTTAATTATTTTATTAATTCTCCCCGCCCACCACCCCCATTCTAAGGCAGCCACTGCTGGAACTGGAGACACTTTTCAACACAGATAATGCATATGAGCATAGCTTCTCTATCTCCAAAGCTCACAAAACTCAATTTTCAATAAAATGATGAATCCGGTCAAATATCCTGATAACAACTACTTCAGAGGCACCATGAAAAAATCCAAGTATATTTGTTGTAAAAATGGTATGACATCAAATGTAGGAACAAATGAAAATACTGTGGATGCAAAGCAAGTCATCCACCAATTGTAGGCTTTTCTATTGATCTTGAATTGACACCTAAAGTGGCGAAAGTGCTTGTGACAATCAATTTTAGATCAATCAAGGGTCTTTAAAGAATTGATACCAGAGAGAAAGCAGAAGATCAGTGTATAATGTGATTTAAATCAAGTATAATGTTTATTGCACAATCCTTTCAAAGTGGGCAATGCTCAATATTGTTGTTTTATATAATAGATGGCAGGCTACAGTCTGAGCATGTTGTGTTTGTTGTAGAATTTCTTGAAGAAAAGGGTCAACAAATTCATATATAGAGAACAGACACAACTGAATGATCAGTGAGACTACATGTGAATACACAGAATGTGTCAGGTGCGGAAATCACCAACAATGGCAATCCAGTGTTACAAATTGAAAATTGGGAAGCAATAATTATATGGTCCCATTCTTCCATACGAAAGACGATGCACCATCTGATAAATGTAGTTAGTATCCCATGAAAAATAATATAAAGATAAAGACACCCTACTTGGTTGGTTAACAGAAAAATCATATCAGAGTGACAAGCAAGCAATATCATCCTCTATTGATCAGCCACTTGGAGTACCACTCAGAGGGAATTGTCACCAACATGCCACATTTGAGCGAAAAAGAAAAGCAGGAATAAATTTCAAACCAAAAGAAAGTAAATTATGTAGGTTGCAATGTGATGTAGATTGCACCACATTCAACTAGCTTGTTTTCTCATATATTGTTTGAGATGTCTTTCATCTTTGACAATACTCATTTTGTTTTAGCCATGAAATGCCTGATGGACAGATGCCAAGATGAAACTGTAATACATCAGGTGTGGTTGGTGTGCCCAGAGGGCATCCATGGTGGTGGCTCCGGGTACCTAGAAGGGAGCATTATCCAGGGCCGGAGTGGGAACCAAAACCGAGCCTGGCAAAGTGCTCGACAGGCCCCCCTCTCCTCCAGGGGGTTGTGGGTGCCGCCAAGCTCTTCTCCGGGGTCGGTTTTCGGCTGCAAAAACAGCCCTGTAACAAAAACGGACCGCAGGGGCCCCATCCGTGAAGCGCAACAGGGGATTGCCCGGTGCCCGTTACGGCCAGTCCGGCCCTGGCATTATCCAGCATCTTCTATAAGCTGATGCTGACAGACTGTGAGTGCCACCACTCCAAACGAGATTGACAATTTTGTAAACATTGTATCTACCCTACAAATTTAAAGGGCGATTACTTAGTACATGCAAATATTTTTATCTCCCATTTACTAGGTGACTCACCTACCAGGGAGTCTTGGATCTTCATACAATTACTTTGTCCTGAATATGGTCTCACAGCTACATGACAATAGAGACCGAAACATCGACACCTAACCCAACTTTCCCTTTAGTCATTGTTAAATTGATATTTAATGTCTAGTTCTCATGTGAGATACAGACAATTGAAATTTGAGTTTGAAAGTGGGTGCTTACATGCACTGAAGATCCATATGCCAAGATTTTATTTTTTAATTCTGTCCTCTATCAATGTATGTGAACATTTTCTAGGAACCACAATTTTGATAAATTTCTATTTGAATATGCATGGTATAGAAAGACATACATCTTTGTGCTGAAATGTATTTTCTTAAAGAGTAAGATATATAATTTCTAGTTCATTTACAATACCATGCATAGACATATGAAACAATTGATACATCAGTCTAAATATTGGCATAAGAAAGAATCCCTTGTTGGCACCATTATCAATGTGACTTTCAATACTCAAGCCCACAAGGAGATATTGGGTTGCACTTATATGGGTAGCTTTCTAAATTGTGAGTCTAGAGATACCAAACTCCAATTTTCTATTTGCTCCCAATGGGAAATTACGGTGAACAGACAAAATATCGACTCCAAAATATCGACTGGACATAATATCGAGTTTTAAATATAGACTGGACAAAATATCGACTGGACATAATATCGACTACAAAAATATCGTTTTTCAGGTAAGTGAAGTAATATCGACTGTATAAAATATAGATAGCAAAAATATCGAATTTTTAATAATATATAATATTTTATAGTGTATTTTTATGTAATAATATGTGTGAAAAGTGTGTATTAATGTTATAAAATATTTTATTAAATGGATTTTGTTTTTTTAATAATTGCGTTATGTAATTCTGTAGCGGGTTGTGGGTTTATAGGGGAATAGGGTGGGAAGTAATTTAATAATAATTAATTAATTAATATATGTTTGTAAATATTTATAATTAATAATTAATTGATAATTAATAATAATTAGTTAATTAATTAATATAATTTTGTACATATTTTGAATTAGTAAATAATTGGTAATTGATTAATTGTAATTAGTTAATTACATTAATTAGAGTACATTTAAATATATATAATTTTGTGTTATTGTTAAGTAATTAATTGGGAAAAAATAATATTAATTATTAAAATAATTACAGCTAATGTGCTAATATATTTACTTTATTGTTATTGTTAATAAATAATTATTTGGTAATTAAATAATATTGATAAATTTTGGGTAAAGGAGTATTTTTAGGGTTCAGGGTCAGTTTTTAGTTTTTGGGTAAAGGGGCATTTTTAGGGTTCAGGGTCAGTTTTCAGTTTTTTGGTAAAGGGGCATTTTTAGGGTTCAGGGTCAGTTTTCAGTTTTTGGGTAAAGGGGCATTTTTAGGGTTCAGGGTCAGTTTTCAGTTTTTGGGTAAAGGGGCATTTTTAGGGTTCAGGGTCAGTTTTCAGTTTTTTGGGTAAAGGGGCATTTTTAGGGTTCAAGGTCAGTTTTCAGTTTTTGGGTAAAGGGGCATTTTTAGGGTTCAGGGTCAGTTTTCAGTTTTTGGGTAAAGGGGCATTTTTAGGGTTCAGGGTCAGTTTTTAGTTTTTGGGTAAAGGGTTTTTTTTAGGGTTCAGGGTCAGTTTTGGGTTTTTGGGTAAAGGGGTATATTTTAGGGTTCACAGTCAACAAATAAGATTGTAAAAAATTATTTTTATTATTTTCATTTATTATTTAATTATTATAATTTAATTTAAGTATTTTTAAGTATATTTTAGTAATTAAAATTTAATATTAATTTAATTTAACACTGTTTTTAATAAAGTCGATATTTTTTACATCTATATTATTGTTAACGATATTTTGTACTCGATATTTTTGTACTTACCTGTTTGTAGATAGAAAGTCGATATTTTGTCTGTCGATATTTTGGCAACGATATTTTTGCAGGTCGATATTTTGGAAGTCTATATTATTTCAGTGATCCGGAAATTACACTTAAAATATGTGTTAGGGCAATTCCCATGTTAACCTATGGTATAGATAGGCCTTGACGTTGTGAAAAACAAGTATAGCAGTTTTTCACTACCAGGACATGTAAACATCAAAAGTATATGTCCTACTTTTTAAATACTGCTCATGGGGCTACATAGGGCCTACCTTATGGGTGACTTACATGTGATAAAAAGGGAGGTTGGGGCCTGGCAATTAGGTTAACATGCCAGGTCGAAATAGCAGTTTAAAGCTGCACACACAGGGCCATGTTTAAAGGGCAACTGAGTGGGTGGCACAATCAGTGCTGCAGGCCCACTAGTAGCATTTAAATTACTGGCCCTGGGCACATTCAGTGCACTTGACTAGGGACTTATAAGTAAATTTTATATTCCATTTGTAGATAAACCAATGTTACCATGAATACACTACAGAACATATACACTTTAGAACTGGTTAACAGTGGTAAAGTGCCTGGAATCTTAAAGCCAGCAAAAATAAAGTCAGCAAAACCGGAGGTTTAGATGCAAAAAGTCAGGGTAAACCATGCCAAGGATGCCAAGTCTTACAGGTGTATATTCATGAGTATCTATTTAGAGTCCAATGTGTGGTGAATCGTGTGTATTAGAACACACAGACTGCTCAGATACAGACCGTTTCCACATTAGTGGCATAAACCACTACTGTATTCTACATTGATGTGATGACATTGGACAGACTGTGAGTAGTGGGGAGGGGAAACTTGTAGTCTTTTATTTACACACAGTGATTGCAAAGCATGGACAAATATAGAGAATGTAACAATGAAACACAAGCACAAGAAGTAAAGTAGTCATTGAAGATTAAGAAGCAAAATGCAGTGGAACTGGGAGGAGCTGGAAGGATGAAACAATATTTCAGTTTTTGTCTGATTGTGGTGTCTTATTGATGGTTTACACTATAACAAACACTATGTCATGGGCTACTGATAAAGTCTAACAAATACAAAAGGCAAGTAGAATAGAATACCTTTAGCTCAATTCATTGGCTAAAGCTCTCACATGTCTCTCCCCGGAACTAATTCCGAACACTTTTGTGTCCCACTTAATCTACATATCAGTAGCTCTGGATGCCCTGCTGCCATGTCGAAACATACATTTATCTCAACTCTAAGAAGTAGCAACCTGTGTTTCTCAATAGAAAATTTATTTAAAATTTATTTATTAGGTTTTATAACACAAAGTCATAAAAAAGAGAAGAAAAGGAAGAAAGAAAGGGCATACATGCATACTCAACAACAGAGCCAGGGGGCTGCAAACAGAACTCCTCGTACCCATTAAAAATACACAGCCGTAGTACCAACAACCCAGGCGGGCAGGCGGGCAGGCGGGCAGGCGGCGTATCCCACTCTGTACACAGTACCCCATATCGGTAGGCAGAATCTCCCAGGTCAACTCTGTGACCCCATGTCGCAGTCTAAATCCCTCCCCGTCTTAGGGTGTTTCACAATGATGCGTTTCCGTCTCACCTGCACCCTCGTCTCTCGCAGGCTCAGTCTCCTCTTCCCCTCTATGTATCTGTGCAGCAAATAGACCCCAGAAGTTTTTGGGCCGGCTATGTGGCGGAAGTAGTTCATTATAGATTTCAGACTGCATGCAGCAGTACTGTACATCACGCGACCAACGCTCAATTGTAGGCGTCGGTCCCCTCATCCAGCACTGCACCACCACCCGCTTCGCTATGAGCGTGCCCATTTCAACCAATCTGTGCACCGCCCTAGGCAGCTTCTTGGCGTATCCCAGGAATGCTATTGCGGGGTCCGGGACCAGCTCCACCTCCACTATTCTACTCAGTTCCCTGAATACATCCTCCCAATATGCCCGTACTCCCGGGCATAGCCACTCCAAGTGTAGGAAGTCAGCTGTCAGAGCACGGCATCTCTCACATGTCGCTTCCTCCCGTAACCCGTACTTACATAGACGCTCTGGGGTGTAGTATACCCTATTAATATACTTGAAATGTATAAGCCGGTGCCTACCATGAAGCGAGATTCTTCTGGTGTTCGTGAAGCAGTATCGCCACATGTTATCATCTATCTGAACCTGCAGATCTCTTTGCCATGCAAGTCTCGCTGCTGTGTATCGGTTCTCCCTATGGGACATTGAAATTTTGTAAATATTGGTCACCATCTTACGCGGCGAGTCTGCCTTAATCACGTAGGTGAGTTCCGGCACCTCCTGTGGCTCATCTAGGTCCTCACCTAACTGCTCTGTCTGGGCCCTGCGCACTCTGTAGAACTGGAATGGCAGCCCCTTCACCTGTTCCCACGTCTTCACAGTCCCGTCTTGAAACATATCCCCTGCTGTCCGAATGTTCAGTTCGCGAAGTGCCTTTATCACTCCCTTATCTCTGCAGGGGGTCATCCAAAGGGCCCAATCCACCGGCATGGATGGAGAATAAAGTAGTGCGCCCCCCTGCTGCTGCAACAGGCAGTGCCATGCATGATTAGTGGTAGTTATGGAATCTATTATCCCGGTTCTACGATCAACCTCTTTGAATGTCGTCGCTGCCAAGGGGAGAGGGTCAGCAAATAATCTTTCCATTCGAACATGTGGGATATTGAAGTCTCCATGTATCCATGTGTGCATATGCGCCCCCTGTGCAACTCTGTAATACAGCTCAAAGTCTGGGCTCCCATGCTGTACGGTAGCATGAGTACCTGCCACTTTACCCGCACCTGTTTGCCCGCCTAGCCAAGCTTAAGCATGGATTGTTTCAGTCTCTGAAAAAAGGCTCGCAATAGCACCATGGGGATCTTTATGAACAAGAACAGCAGCCTAGGCAACACCACCATCTTCATAATGGAGATGCGCCCCATCAGTGACAGCGGGAGTCGGCACCAGCCAATCTTCTAATGGCCATGCCATAGTTCTCCCGGAGCACCGTCTGCAGTTGGATTCCCAGATATCTAACTGAATCTGTAGACCACTGCAGGGGGAACTCCATCTCAAATTCCCTTGTGAGTGGCGTGAGAGGGAAAGCAATGGACTTCGCCCAGTTAACTCTCAGACCTTAGAGTGCTCCAAAGTGTACTACTTCTCTAAGTACTGCCGACAAGTTATTCTCTGGGTCGCGGACATAGAGCAGCGTACCATCGGCGTAAGTGGACACTATAATTTTATACGTAGGGAAGCCAATGCCCTCGTTCCCATGATATTCTCAGAGCGCACAAGCCAGCGGCTCCGCCACCATGGCATACAGCACGGGCGACAGTGGGCAGCCCTGTCTAGTCCCTCTGGTTATGGCACAGGGTTCCGTAACTAAATTGCCCACTCTAACCCTCACTCCGGGGTTGTTGTACAGTGTGCCAATCATTGCAAGAACACCGGCCCTATTCCCATTCTCGTTAGGACCTGCCTCATGAGCAGCCACTCCACGGAATAAAAAGCCTTCTCCATGTCTAAAAATACCGTAATTGCCTTAGTGTCCTGCTTTACATGCTGCATTGTCCCAAAAACTGTGCGGATGTTATATGTAAGGTTCCTACTTGGGATAAATCCCACCTGTTCCGGGGCCACAAGCTGTGGAACCAGGAGTGCTAGTCGATTAGCCAATATTTTGCGGTAGACCTTAGTGTCCACATTTAGGAGTGAAAGGGGATGGCACGAGCTACACTCCTCCGGCCGCTTGCCCTGCTTTGGGATAGCCACCAAGATTGCCTCCCGCATCGTCTGTGGCATGCAGACCGTTGTACAAAGATCGTCAAAGAGGGCTTCCAGGTGTGGTAGCAGAAGATCTATAAACGCCTTGTAGAAGCCCACCGTGAGTCCGTCCGCGCCTGGTGCGCTCCCAGATCTCATGCCTGCTAGGGCCTCTACTATCTCGTCCTTCTCTATGGGAAGCATTAGGAATTCCCTGTGTGTGTTAGTGAGTGACGGGAGGGCAATGTGTTCTAAGTAGTCTAGTATCTCCTCATCTAGGTCCCCAGCCTTTGAGGTGTACAAGGCTGCATAATAACTTCTGAACCGGTTCGCTATGTCAGCTTCTTCTGTTAAGGTCTCTCCCTCTTCTGACTTTACTGCTATAATTTGTGTCCTCCTTCATTTTTCACCTAGCACTCTCGCAAGTACCGACCCCGGTCTGTCGCCCTCTCCATACGTGCGCGCTGACGCATACTTCCCCATGTGTTTAACTTCCCTATCCGCCTCCTCATGATATTCTGCTGGAAATCCTTTAATTGCTTCCTCCAGTCCCCTGTTGTTAGCCGTCACCTGGCGCTTTTCCAGATGCCCCAGTTTATGTTCCAAGTCGCCTAATCTTTTTCTTATAACTTTAAGGACCCCTGAGTGCTTAGTCATTGCTATGCCCCGAACATAAACCTTAAAAGCCTCCCATATTGTTTGAAAGCAGTCCACAGAGCCTATATTTGCCTCAAAGTATGTTTCTATCGCCTCTGCGAGCTCCCCCTTGAAGAGTGGGTCCAGTAGCAAGTAGGGTGGAAAGTGCCATGTAAACGGTCTTATCATTTTCTTAGGGGTAGTTAGGGTCAGTCGTAACGGGGAATGATCTGAGAGCGTACGTGGCAGAACTCTGCAGTCCTGAATGTGGCCCAGCAATGACGTAGAGGTGAACCAATAGTCTAGGCAAGTGTGTATATTGTGGTAGGCCGAGTAATGCGTGTATCCACCCTGTTCTGGATTGTGCAATCGCCACACGTCCTCCAGGTCCATACTAGTCATTACAGTATCCGGGAAACCCATTGCGGGTAGCTGTGCGCAATACAAGTTCAATAAATAAATACAGTATCTAACATTTTGGCAGCCGCTGCCAGCTTCCTTGTGGGGCCAGCTGATCTGTCCAGGCCTGGGTCCTGTACCAAATTAAAATCCCCACCCAATAAAAACTCTGCTGTATGGAATCTACGAGTGGCCGCTTCTATCATTGTATAAAACTCTGGACAATCATAGTTCGGGCCAGAGACATTCACTAACACCAAGTCCAAACCCTGCCCCTTACATCTCAAAACCACAAAGCGCCCTTCAGGGTCCACTTTCAGCAGTTATAGTGAGTACGCTGACCTGGGGTTCACCCATGTCAGTACGCCCCTGGCATGTGTGGAGAAGCCTACCGAGGTAATATTGCCAGCGAGTCCCCTGCTACGCAGTATCGCGCTCTCCGGCGGGAGGTGGGTCTCCTGTAGCATAGCCAAGTCGATATTCTGCCTATATAAATAACTCAGAACCTTGCGCAGCTTGCGGTGGTCGTTGAGCCCCCTGACATTCCACGTCAGTGTTGTTATACTCTCTAGCCTGCGGGCACTATCTGCCCCCGCCTGTCCTGCCATCTGTGCCATCACTGAACATAGTGAGCTCTGGTGTGTTGTGCATAATCAAATTGTGCTCTGTATGCATAAACCAAAACAATCTCCCCAAACATTCCCCGATCCCCTGGCGCAACTCCTCTCTCCCCACCCCCTCCCACAGTTGACCTCCCCAACATGGTCACACAGTACCCCAAGGCCCGCCCAACCCACCCCTTAACACTCCCCCAAGCACTCCCCGCAAGAAAGATGTGTGGTGCTTAGCACGCGTGGGCGAGGTCGCTCCATCTACAAAGAATGTAGGGTATCTTCCTTTGCCTAGTGCCCGTACACCCCACCGTTGTGCTACAACAGATGCATCATTTGATACCGAAAAGTCGCATACCCACCTAGCTCACACCCCTTCACCAGTTTCCCTAATAGACCTCTTCCCCCCTAGAGGGGCAGTGAATTCTCTGATCCAGGCCCGGACAATCCCTCTCCGTCTGCTGGAGGCAGGTCCTGCCCCCCCTTTCATCATTGTAACAGGCGCAGCAGCCCTGCATCGAACGTAACTCTGCACTGTATCATCCATATGACCCCCCCTCATCAGCCGGGCACGGGGCTAGTCTCAACAGGGGCCCCAGCATCCCCGACCCCCAACCTCCCCCTACCGCAAATAATCTGCTTTGTCAGTCCTGCTCTTCCAAGGTGTCGCCATTTGCCTCCTCCATCTCCTGCTGCTCCGGAACTTTGCGCTGTTCTTTCGACCACCCCTTCAGCGCCTGCTGCAGGGCTTTCGGATCCATGAAGATGTGGGATCGTCCCTGCCGGTTTACTTGAAGCTTTGCCTGGTACATCATAGCATAATCGATGCCCAGGTCACGCAGTTGCCTCTTCATCGGTGCAAAGTGTTTCCGAGCTTCCTGCACCATCGCTGTAAAGTCCAGGTAGATTGCAATATCCGAACCTTCAAATCTCAGTGACTTCATCTCCCGTGCCATGCGCAATGCAGCATCCCTATCCCTATGATTCTCAATAGAAACTTTCAAATGTCAAATTAGAAGTTAACAGAGCCAAGAGGATACAGTGAAGTGACTATCCTAGTGCATAAGACGGCTAATTCCTCCATAGCCACACCATATAAAAACAAAATCAAAATAGCCAAAACAGTCTTCAATGCAGAGTGAATCAGTCTAGCACCAAAACATTCAGAAGCATTTCTGTATTGCCTCGGAACAAAAGTCCCACAAGGCTATGCAAATGAATATTCTCCACTCACAACTGTGTTGCTTTTTAGTGGAAACAATTGATCACATTTGGAACACAATTGTCAATTATCATATCCCCACAGGGAACATCTATTTAATTGCCACCAGTTCCCCCACTGTGGAGTTAGCATGCAGACCTTTAGTCCCATCATAGAGGACTTATTAGTCCAGGTCATAAAAGACAGTCACTATCATGCTCTCATAATAATTCTCTGCCCAGCCTGATACATGAAGCCATTTTTCCTGGCCAGCAGTGCAACACTACTTACAAATGTAGCTCCATAAATTGGAGCACTTTTCCAGAAAAGGGGACGTTAGTGGTGGTGAAGCTTCTGTTAAAGAAGGCCTCACTTAAGTCATAAGATGTAAACCATTTTGACTCATTTATTTGCTTCTCTAACCGGGTAACATGATGGACAAACTTGTATTAGCACAACTATGAAGAAATTGCAGAAGGGCATGTTTTGCTGGATGGGCATAAGTAGCTTTCAGGGCAGGTAATGCATTGGGTTGGTATTCCTACCTCCATCGGATGGCCATAGATTAATTTTTGATGATGGTGGTGTTAGAATGTTGTTCGTGTATCAAGAGGGAGAGAGAGGACCAGATAGCTAGTCCAGATCCCCGGTGTATATGTAGATTAATCAAAAAGAGACTAGCTATGGGATGGGGTGGTGTGATGTTTACATTGTAAAGATCATGGTGACTCAGGTAAGTTTTGTTGGTCAGGGGTGGCACCCATTGGGTGTCTTAAGAAAGCCCTCACCCACCAACCTAGTTGGTGGCATGCTTCATCATCGGGCCCACCCAGTGACACCTAGCGTGTCCCGGGTGTGCTACGACGCCTGAATACAGCGGAGCAGGTATGTCACTGTGTGTGCGGTGAGGGATGTTAAGAAGGTGAGTTTAAAACGGCTTGGCGCGGGTCCCTGTCCCTGTACCCGGTGGGTAAAAGACTTTATTAACAGGGCCTCCGTCAGCGGTTAAAAATAAGGCTGTGGGACGCAAGAGGCGAGTTACGACCTCTCACGTCCTTTAGAATGTCAACATGTTTCAGCCAGTGCCTTATTGATATGCTGGCTTTCTTCAGGACAATAAAAATGGGTGTGGGTGTGATTAAAACTAGTGGGTGTGTAGTGTGGACTATGTGTCTACACGCCCTAAAGTGTATCTAACTGTGAGAGGGGGGATTCCCTTCTCAAGATCACGCTAGTTTTAAGTGGTGTCCTCTTCAAGGTACTTTGAAGTGGCAAAGGTTAGACCAGGATTACTGGTCGATACCGGCTGTAGACCTAGTGTGCCTCCTTCTTGGAACCGGTCCGCGGTGTTAGAATGCTGTCACCTGCTTTCAACACCATGGTGTCTTGCGAGTTAACAATGAAATAACACTTTTGGCTCCTGATGAACTCCGTTGAGCTATGACAAAATGGAGTGTTTAGCAGTAAAGGTTGCTTTAGAATGTTGAGTTCTCAGTTACATGCAGTCTAATAAAGATGTGTGATATCAAGCTATATGTGTGGTGTAGTCATTAGTGGGTACTGCAGCTGGGAAGACAATTCAAATGGCAACAACATAGGGGATAAGTTACCCGAAGATAGACAGTGATCTCCCAGAGAATTTGCTGTGGTCCATGCAAACTGCTTGTGCGTGGCATATATGCCATCATTTGAGAACATAACACTAAATGCATGTGGAGTCAATTTGCAGTTCCAGTTGCTGTTAAGCAGTTGAAAACAAAAGCATTTACAGAGAATCTACAGGTTGCTGGTTGAGAGCCGTTTGGTCAGGCCATACATAAAGGTACCACACCACTACGCAACATCAGGGTGATTAACATTGAGATTAAAAGTGCTGCTATGTAGTGACCAACTAGGTGTCAAGGAAAGTACAAAGTGACAGCCAAGTGCAAGAGAAGTCTGTGCTTGCAACCATACAATCACGTACTGTCAATGTACTTAAAAGAGCCTTGAAAAGGAAGAACTCTATGACCACAGCTTTGGGCGAAGAGACCCAAGAACAAGCACAGGAGTTGTGGTTGCTGTGCTGTCCAATACCTTTAGTGGCACACCATGAAAGCTGTTGAGTGGCAGTTCAGAACAACACCAAAGGTCTCAGAGAAAGTGAAGGACTCAAATGGAGACCAAGAAAGAGCTCACTATTCCACAGACTGTCCATGATGACATAGAGTCTAACACATCACAAGAACGCAGAGATGGTATGGATGACCTGGGTCCCTTCGTACGGCAGACAGTGTAGGAGAGAACTCTACCCTCAGTGTCAGCCACTCTCACACACACAAATGGTTACAATGCTGCTGCTTCCTTGAAACCACTATCATCATTTGATACTGCCAAAAAGCTAGATATTGGTGGCACATGGACTATGTGGATAGAGACAATTGAAGATTTTGTTGATGTACTTGAAGAGACTGATAACAAAAAGATGATCAAATACCTCTAACCTCTTGCTGGCAATAGCATAAAGGAAGTCATTAAGAAAATGCCACAAACTGACCAAGAAATCCAATAGCGTCAGATTAAAGAAACCTTGAATCTCAAGTTCAATCCAATGGCCTGTGTTGACTACGAAAGATATTTTTTCAGTCAAGAATGACAGAAAGTTGGCAAAACTTTGATGAATTTTAGAAAGACTTGTCACAAACATCAAACATTGTAACTTCAATCGATTTAATGAAAAAGAAGCCATAAGTCTCAGGGTCATTGATGGCTGCTTGTCCAATTCATTCAGAGGGTGAATGCTGAGAGAAACTCTGAGTCTGGAATGAGCGTTAATGGCTGCTAGAGCTGAAGAGCATGACGATCAAAAAGCTGCTGACTTGGAGGCCAGAGGTACCAAGACTGAATCAGTCATGAGTGTAAAAAGCAACTTAAAGCAAAATATTGAAGGACTCATGGTGATGTCAACACATAAAAAGAAGTAATGTTTAAGATGTGGATTTTTGTTTCCACACAATGACAAATGTCCCGTCATAGAACAGATATGTAAGGGTTGTGTGAAGGAAAACCATTTAGTGATGGTGTCCAAAGCAAAGGGAAAAATAAGTGTGTCATGGCACAAAGAGAAAATGGCTTCCGGAATGTTCCATAAGCAATGTTCGGCTTGTCCCCATAAGCCCAGCAGAGGCGTCAGGTATGACAAATCGACATTGAATGAAGTTGATGGTCTTCTAAATCGTTGTCAAAAAGTTCCTCCATATGCGTATCAATTGAAAGTTGAGATGGCTGTGCCATGTTGATGTTTACTTCAGAAAAGTGTGCACATGTTGGACTGACTGCATTTGAAGAAAAATGTCAATCAAAGAAAATTTGACATGCCAAACCATCAAAGTTGTTCAAATATTCTCAGAAAATAACACTGAAAATAAATGGTTTTTTGATACCTATCAAACATTGACAGTGGTGTATTGATAAACATTATGCCTAAGGAGAAATTTAATGAATTGCCTCCCTTGCCACAACATATGCCATCGAAAACCAAAGTGTATACATGGGCTGCAATGACTCCCTTAAAGAAGAAAATAAAGGTGCAAGCACGCATCCATGTGCTTTAAGGGACAGCGTCAAGTACCTGTCTAATGAGCTTTAGGACAGCTGCTGATATGGGACTGATTTCCGTGGACTACAACATGAAGGATCACCATGAAAAACTATAAAAGTAAAGTTACATCCGTCCCGTTACTCAAAGATATAGGCAAATCAACAAGATGATGATGAAAAAGAACTTGAATTGTTGCTTAAGAATGATATCACTGGTCCAATGCCATAGGTTTCTCCCATTGTGGTAGTGCCCAAAAAGGACAGTGAAGAAGCGATATGCATTAGGGTTGACATGCGTCAGGCAATCAAGGCAATTGAACGAGAACGATACCCAGGTCCCAACATTGCTGATATGATAACACATCAAATTATGAAAAGGTTTTCTCTCACCTTGATTTGAATGAAGGTTATCATTAGTTAGATCTTGAAGAAAACTAAAGGTACATTATAACCTTTTCTACACCTGATGGTCTGTTTCGATACAAAAGGCTACATTTTGGTGTGTCATCAGCTGCAGAACCTTTTCAAGACATCATTTGACATATCATACAGCCTGTCATGAACGCGTTCAATTATAGTGTGGACATATTGGTTTTTGGAGCTACCCAAAAAGAGCACAATAAGACCCTTTCAATTGTATGTCATTTACTTGGTGATGCAGGTGTGACTTTGAATGCAGATATATGTGAGTTTCATAAGACAAACTTAAAATTCTTTGACCATATCTTTTCAGATGGGGGTATAACACCTGATCCTGCTAAAGTACAAACACTGCCAAATGCTGATTCCCCCCTCTAGATGTGTTAATGGTGCATTAATATCTTGGCATGGCTAGCCACTGTTCTAGATATACACAAGACTTTGCCACTGTAAGTGCAGAATTGAGAGAGTTGGCGAAAAAGAATGATAATTTCCCTGGTCACATGAATGTGACAACAGTTTTAAGAAAATCAAACAAGCTATTGAGAACGCTACTGAAGTGGCTTATTTCAATCAGAAACTTCATACAGAGGTAGTTGTTGATGCTAGCCTAGTTGAGTTAGGTGCTGTCCTTGCACAGCGTACACCCAAATGCTTGAAGGCTTATTGTGGCATATGCAAGAAGGAGTCTGTCCCAACGAGAACGTTCTTACTCACACCCTGAAAGAGAAAGTTTAGCCTTGATATGGGCATGTGAACACTCCCATGTATTCCTTTATGGAAAGCATTTTATGCTGGTACTGATAATCAAGGTTTACTAGCAATATTTGGTAATCCATAGGCCAAGATGCCTCCTCGCATTGAACATTGGGTACTATGGCTACAAGAGTATAATTATAACCTTGTGCATCATCCAGGAAAGGATCAGAACCCTGCTGACTATGTTTACAGAGTGCCCATTCAAGGTCATCGCACACCATCCCAGTCAGCTGAAGTTTATATTAACTTTAACATAAAATCAAACCCACCAGCTGCCATTCCGTTAGCCCAGATTATCATTGCCATGAGCCACGATAGCGGCATGCTATAGTTGAAAGATATATTTACACATCAATCGTGGAACCAGCACACTTGACCTTTCACCAGTGAGGGTAAAAATCCAAAATACAGAAATGTCAAAGATGAACTACCAATAACTCAAGAGAGTTATATTGTGTGAGGGTCAAGAATTTTGATTCTGGAGAGTCCGCTGCTGAAAATAATTGAAGTGGCCCACAAAGGAAATATGGGGAATCGATGCCACAAAACATGCTCTCCGAGACTGAGTCTGGTTTCTGTATCTCGAAGAGCAGATCAAGAAGGAAATAAATACCTGCCATTTATGCAACTGTCTATCTACAAAAGTTACTCAGCACACCCTAAACATGTCAGAACTGCCAAAGAATGTGTGGGAGAGAATAGCCATTTACTTTTTCGGTCCACTCGACAACAGACATCACCTCCTAAAGAAAGCTGTGCAGCACGCTACCCTTGAGAAGCTTGATTTACAAACTGTTTTAAACTCGACCTTGAGAGCTTCCCTCACTCGACCACTGGTGAAAGTCCGGTGACATTGATGTTCAGGAGAGAAATGATAACCAAGATACCTTAGTGGATCAAAGAGAAAGATATGAGAATGCAACTCGTATGAGGGACTTGGTTCAGAAACAAAAGATGAAGACATATGCTGAAAAGCAAAAAATATCATCTTCTGGAGAGGAGACCGAGGGCTTCCATGTCAGATGTGAAAAAAAAAATCTGATGCTCCCTTTTATGCAGAACCTTTTCAAGTGGTGCCAACCAAAGGAAATATGGTGACTGCCAATCGCACTGGTAAGTCTCACCAGATCTCCATGGTGAAGAAGGGACAGATTCTGAAGCACCAGTGACTACTGCTGCCTTTTCACCATCAATTCAGATCTTGGATCATGATGCTAGCAGGTCATAACTTTACAGGACATGTTCAGGTAGAATAATTAAAGCACCAAAGAGATTAATTGAAAAGATTTAAATGTATATATATATATTTTGTAAATGAGTAAGTTTTCATTTAACAGAGGGGGTGATGTAGTGTTTTACGAGGTAATAATGAAACAACTCTTTTGGCTCCTGATGAACTCCAGAAGTCTATGACGTAATGTATAGAGGGTATTGCAATGAAAGTTGCTTTAGAATGTTGAGTTTGCAGTTACACGCAGATGAATACAGACATGTGATACCAAGCTCCTTGTGTGCATCTTCATTTGGACACTACAAATGCCATCAAGCATAACATCCTGTTTACCACCATAAAAGATGACAGCATTGCTAGAACGGTGCTTGATTAGACCCGATCTTTCCTCTCATATTGAATCCATGAAGTCATGCTCCCTCTCTTCTCGCTCAAACATAAAACTTTAAACTGCTGTACTACTCAAAGCCTCTTTTTCACCTTTTGTATTTCATCTTTAAAGTATTGTTCCCACAAGCAAGAGTTCATTTGTATGTGTATTGGTTAACACGCAGTTTATCTTCACCATATATACACGAAATCTAGCCATCAGCCCCCTACCTGAAGTATTATCATCTGTCGGGTGGTGAATGGCTAGACATTTCCTTAAGCTTAATTCTTCTAAAACAAAGATTTTAATTCATTCCTCAGGAAAGGCAGAATGAGTCCTGGCCTGTACTTGTGATGAGATGGGATGGGCCTGCACCCATACCTCCAGTGTAGTTCACACCTGAAGGGTGGTACTGGATCACACACTATCCCTGGAGACCCAAGCTATGAGAGTGGTTCATTCCTGCATTACCAAATTGTGCATTGTTAAAAAGCTTATTCCGGTTATGCACCCCACTTTAAATGTTATGGGTACAAACTCTCTTACCTTAATACATTTGAGCTTGACCAACTCCATCTTTTTGGCATCACTAGGAAACCTCTCCATCGCGTACAGTCAGTTCAAAATCCATCTTTGAGCTTAGTGTCAGGTACTTCAAAAATATCATATTATTCCTGTGCTCATCTCTCTTCACTGCCTGTCCATTTATTTCGCAATCCTTTGCAAAACCCTAACCAGCATTCACAGAGCCTTATACAATAAGCATCTCTCGTTTATGGATAGTAAACTTGCCACCAAACAGTCTGTGCGTATCTTAAGTTTGACGAGTTTTTTTCTGCTTGCTGTTCCTAGAACCAGAACAGTCACCGTTAGGAACCACACAAACTCTATAGCAGCAGCTAAACTTTGGAATGATTTACCACTTTATTTTCAGGCTTAGATTTATGTCCTCCATTTTATATAATTTAAAACAAAACTGTTTTTTAATAAGTGATCTTCTTTGTTGACCCTGGGTGTAGAATCTTTGTTATGCGTTTTCACTAGTACGAAGAAAGTCCTCGTGCAACGCTTTAGAAATAAAAATAACACAACAATGTATAAAATAATAAAGAGGCGTTGCCGCCCATTTGGACACATTTCAGATAACTGCTTGAAGAATTGAAAATATTTTGTGGGCCAGTGTCATTTGTGGAGACTCAAATGCAACATTTTCTGAAGTGTACTGTTTACAATCAAATAAACCCTGATGAAATCATAGATGCGAACTGGAAAACGTATTTTCCCTTCGCTAGAAACAGGATACGCTTCCAAGAAACATCATTCAAGGATTAGAGGATACAAGAGCTTCCTTCAGAAAAAGGGCCTACGTCATCAGATGCAAGAGCAGCCTTTTTTCACTCCCAGGTTAATAATCTCTGGTGTGTGTTTTCTCTGGAACATCAATTCTAAAATACATGCAATGAAACATCTTTCCTCCATTTTTTCTTGCACGCTTAGAAGCAGTTATATGATGCTTCTCACCCTCTTTAAATTGGTCCCCATTCCATGGCTAAGAACTTTTTACTGCTTTGGATTTTAAATAAAATTGGTTTGGACTTTAAATTATTTTATATGTTTTATCTTTGCTGTGTATTTTTGAGGTTTGCTACACAAACACATTACATATTTATCTGAAAGTTTCCCCTCTTGCTAGCCATGTGAGTTATGGGCGTCCTAATAGAAGACCAGTTTACCCTTGTTGGTCCCTCTTTTGCACTGTGAGGGTCAGCCAGAGCTCACATCATGAATGTGACATCCTTCAGCCATAGACTGACTGTCAAAGTCTCTACATGAAAAAAACTGCAAGTGAAAGGGAAGAGGAGTTGCAATCATCGACTAGCTTAGCTTCTGTTTCAGAGCCTAAACGTCTTGACCCAACAGATTCGCTCACGGAAATGAAAACCGACACTGATGTTGGAATGGGATGTGAGGAATGCTTCCAACTATTTACGTTGGGGGTATACATGTCTGCTAAAGAAAGTGGAAATACCGATTAGCACATACAACATAAAATGAGAAGGTGGCATAAATTGACTTTGCTTTTGGCCATATGTAAGGGCTGGCAGGCCAGTCATTCGTGTCTTTAAAGCTTGTGATCTTGACACGTTTCGCCCAATCAAAGATATTAACACGAGAAGTACATGGGATTTGTTACTAGACTTACACAGCATTTAGCCCTCCCTTGCACATCAAAATTGTGAAAACACAACTACACGTGCCTGGACAGCCTTCCGGATCAAAGTGACGTTCCATGTGTAGTAATGTTATGGGTGTGAAACTTTCTCAGTTGTGTTAGTGATAGTAATGGCAAGTTTAAAACTCCATTCCTAGCGGTGTGAAATATTTTGACCGCTTAATATCAATATAATCTAATAAAAAAAGAATTGTGCGTCTATCTAATTCATAGTTCTTAAAAAATGCTTAACAAATGTGTAATTTGCGTGAAATCAAAAACAGCATTTTCTGTGAATACCTGTTGCTTTAACATTTAGATTTTTTGCAATATAGATATGCACGTATATGTTCATATTAAATAACGCTTCAAAGTTGGAAACGGGTATATTGGCTGTTTCATTCTGTTTTCTTTGTTGTGATTTGTTTCTTGTCATCTTAATAAACATGTGCTGCCTTTTTTTCTTTGCCTAATTCTGCCACTCTTTTTCTCGACCTGTTTATTTATTTTATGTCATTTTACTTTAACAGTATAATACATTCTGTATCATATTTTTAAATAATTAATTCTTCCACTTATTAACTTTTTTGCTTCGTGGTTCTGTCAGTAAGCAGACTGTTTTTCTTTGTTCTAGTTTCAGATGAAATCTCTTTATGAGGTTTCTGAGAACTTTCCTACAGGCTCCTGTTGACATTTTCAGCTCATCTGCTGCCAGCTGGACGGCAGAGAAGACCGTTCTAACAGTTGCGTTGTTTAACTAATTGCCAATTATCTATAACTAGCTGCAAGGTTTCCAACAGCTGCACTTGAAGAGCTTCCCATGCTCTTTATGTTTGCATTAATGGCTTGTGCCTATATATGAAAGCACTCATTATTGAGAACGTAAGGTCGATGCCAGAACCTCACAAAGGTACAAAATAGATTACAAAAACGGCCACACATGGTGACTTCCAGATTAGTTTGATTAAAATTCCTAATTCCTCCTTAGACCTAAAACGTTCTGCAATAGGTATATCTATGAGGAAGCAGAGGGGCATCTTTAAGGGTGGAGGGGCCCAAACCCACCACACACCTTTTTGAAAAACATGAAGTGTCTGTCGGGACGAGCAAAGGAAAGCCTGACAGACAATGTTTATGTTCAGGTCAGGCACTGAATATCTGCTAAATGTGTAAGGTGCCTGACTGCCTGAGCTGATCTTTGTCAGGCTGAAGATTTCACAGCCCTATTTTTATGAACTCATCAGCCAAGCAAGTGCTTGGAGTCTTCCCCCTCGTGACAGGAGGGCACATCATGGATAGATTTGGACCTGACCACTTCAGTTTTAAGCCTTGAAGTGCACTGGGCTGACTGTCCACCAGTGACGCCTCATCACAGTGTAGGTTAGGATTGGGAGTTTCATTGACCCTATCCTGCTCTGTGACTAATAAGGAACTATCACCGCCTCTCATTGGTTAAACAAGGTCAGCCAATGAGAGGAGCAACATTACCAATCCTCCGGGAGCCACTGAATCAACCTATCCGCCACCGGAGATCACCACTGTGGCCTGGTACTTTTTTTAATGTTTGGTGAGTGCCTGCATGCGTGCATGTATGAAAGTTGGTGAATTTGTACATATGTGCTGTGAGTGGGTGTGTGCCTGTGTATGTGCTTGTGTATGGGTGCACACTTGTGATAGGTCGGGTATGAGGGAGGTTGCATGTATATGGATGGGTGTATGTGTATGCGCGTGTGGCACTCCTGCCCCCCCCCCCTCCAAAAACCTGCTGCCACTGCCATGAGGAGCTTCATAAACAGGGTTGGCTTTGCAAGTGAAATACTGCACAAGATGGTCCCTTCATGTGCTTGCAGTGCATCACACCTGCACAGTATTCAAAGTGCTATGATCTGCATGTGGCATCAACACATTTCCTCTGTTTCGGAGGATACAAAATGTTGTACTTTCATAGCTAGAGATTGCAAAGTGTTAAGGGTTTGTTCAATGGCACTTAGGCATGGAATTGGAAAATTGCCTAATACTCATCACTTAACTGATCACCTACAATGAGATAGTGCTCACCATTGCTGATTTCAAAGAGTTCACGAATACCCCACACTGTCATAGATATTGTTAAAAAATCTTGCTACAGGTCCTCAACTGAGATCCCTGAGTACCTGCACCCGCTCCAGTCCCTAGATTCTAACAATCTGAAGGAGATGAACTCATCATGTCCCTAATACACTGCCTACATAGATTCCTTCACTGCTTTTCATAATATTGTCACCTTGGCAGCTGCAAATGACAGCAATAATTATTAGTATCTTGTGAAGGGTCCCAGACACCTTCAATGCTGAATAAGTCCTCTCGCCTAAGAAGGTGTGTGATTGGAGAGAGCAAAGCACCTTTCTCGTCCCAACATTCAACTCTTCCGCAATGTAATAAGGAACAAGCATTTACAATGCAATGGTCTCGGCATCATTAAAGGTAGAGCTATTGGCATTACTCATGACATTTCTTTTTTTTTTTAAATCATCAATGGCATTGTCATTTACATTGCCAATAGCTTAATAGTTAAATAAATGGCATTGTCATTTACAATGCCAATAGCTACACCCTACACAGAGCCACCCTCACAAAGACACACTCGACAGCACTCTGCACTCAAAAGCACACAGCACTCTACAGCACACAGCACTCTACAGCACTCTGCAGCACACAGCGCTCTGCAGCGCACAGCGCTCTGCAGCACACAGCGCTCTGCAGCACACAGCATCTACAGCACACAGCATCTACAGCACACAGCACTCTACAATACTCTGCACTCTACAGCACTCAAAAGCACTCTGCACTCTACAGCACTCTGCACTCTACAGCACTCTGCAGCACACAGCACTCTACAGTGTGTGTGTGGTATGTGTGTGTGGTGTATGTGTGTGTGGTGTATGTGTGTGTGGTGTACGTGTGTGTGGTGTATGTGTGTGTGGTGTGTGTATGGTGTGTGTGGTCTTATGTGTGTGGTGGACTTAGTTTGAGTGTTCATTTCCTGCACACTCACACACTACCCCTACACATTCACACACTGCTCACCCTGCACACTCACACTGTTCACCTTGCATAGTCACACACTGTTCATCCTGCACACTCACACACTGTGCATCCTGCACACTTACACACTGTTCACCCTGCACACTTGCACACTGTTCACCCTGCACACTCACACTGTTTACCCTGCACACTGACACACTGCAGTCACTGTCACTCTGCAGTCCGCAAGACTTTGAAAGGTAACTGGAAAGTATACACCAGTGTTCCTAAAGCAAACATGTGGTCAGGGATCAAAAAGTTACTCTTTTCTGCATTAGATAGCGACTCTTCCAATATATGTTCTGATAACGATGTGCAGCAGCAGATGGTGCTGTTCAGATAACTTGCTGAACAACGGATCAGGTGACCTAATGTTCCCAGAGTGAGACGACTCTTAACAGCTCCTCCTTCTTGGTTCTGGTTTTACTGCCATGCATTTACCTCTGAATGTGTGGTGCCAGGAGCTTTGCTTGCCATAGTTAAGCCACACGATTTCTTGTCACAGCATATCCTACTTTAGGGATATCCTGCAGCATATCCCTTCCTTGAAGTGCCCATGAGCAAATTTAACTTTTCCTCTGTTGAATTTCAAATTTCGCATGCCCCTAATCTTTTAATACTTTTCTCCTGTTGTGGAGCTTGCTATCAGTGGATTGGCCATCACTCACTGCAGTGGGAAGGAGCACAGCAACTTGAAATCTACATCATCTCTGAAGGACAGCGGTACTAGATGAAGCAGCGTGTGGGGTACTGCTTTGAGGGGGACGAGGCCCTACTCACAGAAGAATTTGGCCACGATCTGTGCGCTGCCCTTCAAAGTGATGCCCCCTTGACAAATTGCTGGTGCGACATGTTACCGATCTTTTTCTGCACACAGGGCGAGAGTGCGCCGTACTGTCCGAATAAAATCTCGCGCGAAATCCCGCCCCCTAAAACAGCTAAGCCATGTGACCCTAGAAACAACAAGTATTTTATTTGCAGCTTTACGTAGAGTTTGCACCAGTGCAATTTCTTGCATTCCATGCCCCGACAGAAAAGTGTTACAAAATAAAACGTATGTCTTCACACTAAATTACTGTCTTGGGATACGTTTTACATAACCATCAACTAAGTGTGTTTTCACGGACCAGGAATGTGACCCGTGTTGACCGCTGCCTTCTGGGGTCCAAGCAGTTATTTCAATTGTTGCATACACACCTAGACTCAAACAAGTAAGGGGTGGGGCTCTCCTGACCACCCACCCCCGCCCCCAATCTTCAATTTCCGGGAAGGAAATAGTAAGCTTGAAGCTTTCCATAATGTGACAGATGTTTTCACGTGATAAAGTGAATTCTCACTGCCCCGAACGTCAAAGTTTAAAAAGTTTACATACATTATGGGCAGAATGAGTGAAGGGAAAACAAAACGTCTCTGGGTAGCTGTGCGTTTTGTAATGGTGCAAGGCATAACTAGACTCATAACGTTTAAAGGGCGTCTGGAATGGGAAAGAGTGAAAGGAATCTATATACCCGATAAGACCGAAATACCTAAGTGCGGCAACACGCTTTCACAGGCTTCTTGTGTTGAGGGGTGCCTCCAGAGCAGATACCCGAGGCATCGGGGCGATCACGGGGGTGACCTCCCACACAAACATTATCAGAAGCAGCAGGCATTACAGGTGTCTCAGACTGACAAACGTGGGGGAGGGGAGGCTTTAAAAGAAGGGAACGTTTGGAATCTGATTAGGCACGGTCACCCACCCCGACCCCTTCCGCAGGCTACATTTTAAAAGTATTTTCGCGACTCTCACCATTCCCTCACCAAAAATGCTTAAGGAGGGAGCATAAATGAATCGCACTGTCCCTTCACGGAGCCCCACACTGCTCAGGTCATGGCGCCTAGTACGGCCGCACGTCTTCCACTGAGGCAACTGGCATTAACAGATTTGTTTCTTAGATGTCCTTTTCTGTTACAACGCTGGTATGTCGCGGCGCTGCATTCTTTTAGTTGTGGCCGAAGGCAAGGCGATTCTAAGTAATATCTTTGTGACCCACCAGAGCAGTCTGGGAACATTGAGGTTCAACTTAACTCTGCACTAAATGACCACACTTAAGCCTTGTTTATGCCTACCAGCAACTCACAAATTCCTGTCAGGTGTAAACGCATTTACTATTGCGGATTTGTCCAGCATGAGAAATCGCCAGTAATATGTCTCACTCTTAGGCTGGGAAGTTGGTTTTCCAAGGTGCAGTTTCACTTGAGGCTTCGCTAATGTCCAGAAAGATTGACACTGAAATTTCGATCCGACTCCTTTGTTCCCTGAAAATGGTCAGAGATTTACTCCAGGCGAGGTTTGACCTAACTCCTAGGATCGAAGAATTCTTGGTGGAGAACGTCACGGATCACAAACTACCCCCTGTTTATCTGGCGGGGGGTGCTGACTTCACACCTGCAGACACCCTACTAATAAAGAAAGAGGCCCCAGCAGGAGACGCTGCCGAAGAACAGGAAGTCTCACACACAGGCGTGCTTGTAGGGCAAGTGCTAGGCCGCATACTCAGTCCGGATGAATGACCCTGACGGGGGGCGGGAGATAGTCACGTCAGCCCAATGGCTGTTGTGCGCTGCCTTACAGGGGCGAGGAACATTCTAGGTGCGTGGGGATCTTTTATCCATCAAAAGGAGAATATCCATCCACTGGAAGAGGGCTCGGAAAGTAGAGATAGTCCACCTAGAGAAAGACGAATCACGGGCAGAAAGCCCCTCACTCACCTTCACACCGAGAGACAGTAAACCACTTATCAAATGACCCCCGGCGAAAACAGACACGCAGAGCCCGACAGAGAAAAGAAAACACTCTTCAACGCCCATGAAGTCTCGGGAAGCAACTTGGAAAATCCTTTTAACTTAGATGGCGCTGCGCTTGTAAATAGCGCTCGGTGTGGATCTGCTTCACGGGGGCTCCCTACCAGGCAGGCAGGAGGCTTCAAGAGAATCAACACGGACCTTCCGGTCTACTGCGTACCTTATTGACTTGCATCAGCTGTAGGGACAGCGAGGCTCACCTTCCTTGCAAACAAAACGAAATGGCGGCCGGCAAGCTCCGTCTTTTTTTCGGATTTGGGGGCGTGTTCGGTGGGCGTGGCTAAAAAGTGGAAAGAAGAACACCGAACACACCTCCAAATCCAAAAAGGACGGAGCCTATTTGGAGTGACGGCTCTCTCCTCCAATGGCTAGCCTCCATTTAGGAAGCCAGCCAAAGGGAGAGAGCCAAAATTAGAGGCGGGATAAAGAGCCCCTCTAAGAAACATAAGATCTCGCTACTTCCGGTTCTGCCGAACCGGATAGTACCTCGACCTAAAAACGTACCCTGAGTCTCTGAAGTGCAAGTGAAGAAGGGGCTATGAATGTCTAGAAAAATGCATCACCTGTCTCTGAAAAAAAACAACTTAGGTTTGGGCAGTGTGGTAGGTAAGAATATATAAGATAATAGTTTTGGTGGACCCATTTATTCCTTTCTCCAAAACATGATTTGTGCTCTGAACAGATTGGGGCGAGTATACCTCAAAGGGAGTGCTAATAATAATATCCCTTTCTCTGCTGCTGAATGTCCTCCTTCTGTGATGAGCATGAGCTAGCTTGGGTTTAAGGGAGTGTTTGAGGGAAGCAGACTCCCTATCTCCCAATTTTGATAAAATATGTTGCTGTGAGTGAGCAACTGAGAATGGTAGAATTGTCATCGATGTTTAGCTCAAAAGTGCTCTGCAGAAGATAATATGTCTGATCTATTGCTGCTGCCCTGACTCTCACAAAATCATTGGTAGCATTCAAAAGAAAAGATATATCATATGTTTGCAGAAAGGAGCCATTATGCTGGTGGTTGTCCATCCTAGGAATAGAGTGCTGCTGTTCTTTGCTCAGATGAAAAGAGGGGGTTGTCTGCTAAAACTAATATTCTGTCATGCAGTATTACTGATCCCTGAAAGTTCATTGTTTCTGGATCAGCAGTCACAAGGAGCTATTAAGGGCACATAATGTTGTTTTTAATTTAATTTAGTAGGATTGTTATATATGCATTATATTTTGTGTGATATTTAATCTGGCAAGTGAAGTATTGTATTGGCTCATGTTTCATCAATGATGATAGGTTCTAGTGCAGGGGTCTCTAACCTTTTATGTAAAAAAGCGACTTTTTCTATGAAAATCATACCAAGCTACTAATAATAGTGATGTAATGCTGACCACCTCTTCTAAGATTGTCAGCAGTGATAACATCAGTGCATTAAGCAGGGCTGCCATCAGGAAAGTAAAAAAAAACATTATCAATAGGGATGTCTCTATGTGAGTAATGCATAAAAGCCATGTCTGCAATCCCCCTGGCACCGAGGTAATAATGTGAGTAATAAATCTCTCGAACTCAAATAGCAGCTTCAATACATTTTGAATATTCAACAATTTGTTGCCAAACATCAACTTGTGAGTTATGAAAATACACACATTTTCGTCTCAAATACATGCTTTAGTACTTTTGATATACATATAGTAATTCACCCAAGCCAAAACATCTATAATAGGCTGGACTGCACCCAGGTGAGCTACTCACCGGTATCTAGAGAGCTACGGGTAGCTCAAAAGCTACTTGTTAGAGATGCCTGTTGCAGTATGATGCCCAGCACCTCTTTGAGAACACCTGCATTTCGCCAACTTCCTTCATCATCAGACTCTGTAGGCAACTGTATCAATTTGAATAGCACTGTTTAATTGTGTGAGTTAAGTGGGATTGCAGAAAAAAACAAAAGGCTGCAATATTTTACTATGTGATTTCTCAGAGCAAGTTGCTACAAAACACAGTGTCGTCATGTGACAAACATCACGTATGCCCAGATATTAGCATTTGAGACAGAAGTTTAAAAAAATCTTAATGGTATATGATGTACTCTGTCATGTCGGCTGTGTTCTGTGCAAATGTTTAAGGAATGACAAACATGCTTCACTCCAGTAGTGCTTAGGATGTCATAACACAGTCAGCAGATTTACTATTGTGATAATGATTTCTACAATATGACATTAGTGTCTCAATCCTAGACCATTTATGATAAAAATACCAATTGTTCACTTGTGTCTCTACCAAAACAATGCAGAATTTCTTCTTTCTCCACTTAAAGAATCCCTAGAGCTTATATAATGAAGTTTGGGCTCAGCATAAAACACAATATTGTATGACACCGGAATATTGCCCATTCTATTTGCGAATGACAACTAAGGCACCGTTATCAGCAATAGCCAAAGGCATCAGGAGCACTATCTTGTGGTCCATTGTAACACTCCATGTTATATATTCCATGTGGTAACGAGGAACAGCTAGGTATTCCCAATTAATTAGTCAGGTGTTTTCCTACAGGTAAAAAAAACAACAAATGGATAGTAAAATTTTAATTAATGTTCCTTTTGCCCAAATACTTCTAAGGGGCCATAATTGGTTCACAAACCTCACATAGGTGGACTGGCCCAGCATAGAAGATGCTTCTGTGCATCTGGGAGAACGGGTGCTTCGTTAGCCCAGTAGAGACACAGCACATCAATGGAGACATCTGATTAATGTACAAGGTACTTACTCCAGCTCCAAGATTCCTTTAGGTACTCTCTACAAGACCCTATAACATAACATACCATACTTTGAACTAACCATGGAATTTCTCTTGATTTGGTATTTGACGGTCCGCCATGCTCTCTGATGTGGGATAATATTCTTTTGGTAATTAAATGTGATTGATTAACGTCACAAGTCCTCATTGCATATAGTGTTGCACGCTATCTCCAGGTGTTAATAGCAGCTACCATCGGGCAGTAGTCTGCCACCCAGGAGGGTAGAATATTAGCTCAGCTCTTCCATGCAAGAGAGATGTGCCCTGTGCATTGCCTTGTATTACAAGGTAGCTAAGAGCTTTAAGTAAGTACGGGGCAGTTTGTACTGGGGCAACAGTTGATGTCCCTGCCGGTGATACCCACAGAGCGAGTAGTGCCCAAATGGACAATTTCTAAGCACACACAAGAATGCCCCCTTTTTCACACTACTTTCGATGTAACTTTACCGAAGACCAAATAAACAATTTCATTAAATCCGGTCTGGTATATTTATTTATACCTCTTACTCCTATATTCTCTATGGAAACTAGTATTCTCTAGAAAAAAAAAATTGATGACAGAAAAAGAATACACACAGTATTATTCAATCAATAATGTCCATTCTCAACTAACATGAAACATTACAAAAATATCTAAGAAAATAACATAAAAAAATATCCAACAAACATTACAAATTCCAACTCATCAATTTGCAATACATAAATTAATTTCCTTAATCACAAATTTTTTAAAAAAAAGACGAATTCATAACAAGAGCTACAAAGCTTGTATCACTTAATCTAGAAACACTAGATGTAATAATTGGCTCTTGGAAGATTTGCCGACGCGTTTCAGGTTCGGGTCATTGGTCCCCAAACCCTCATCAGGGCTCTGTTACTCATCTGTTTAGGATGCAAAAAACATAAAGTTTTAATGACAACCTGTGAGCCTCTTCCCTAGATCGTACCGTTTAGACGAGGTGTATATGTACCTGTATCTTCTTATGTGGGTGACCACTGGTAACTTCTGTTAATGGATGCACTCCTTTCTTCGTATCTCGGATAGTGCACCTAAAGATCAACAATATATTGCCTGTATTCATGAAATATATACTTATAAAGTGTTGGGAAAACTAGTAAAGTTAGCTAAGGAATCCATACCTCCGTCTGAGCGGACTGGCGCTGCGAGAGGAGCGGAGGAATTTCTGTCTCTGTTAGCTTTTTGTTCTATTTAAACAAAGACACATATAGTGCTTTTAGCTGCACTATAAATGTCAATTAGCAGTCACTTATCTTTCTGTATACTGCAAGTCTGCTGTACCTTACATGTAGTCCACTGTTATAATGCAGCTGGGCTGCTTCATCTGTTCACGAACAGCGATCTCCTTCACCTATTAGAACAATAACGTTTCATCAGGGCCCCCATTTATTGCTTTTTTTAAAACCTATTTATTACGTAATGGACCACTACCCTACCTGTTTTCGTTCGTGAAGCGAGGAGACTCCTCTCGTCCCCGCCTGCCACCCCGTCCAGGGCTCAGCATGTATCGGACTCGCCTTTGCTTCTACTCACGAGGTCCAATCTGTCCCTGAGTAAATCAATCTCTCTGTACAAAGGGAAGCGGGAATATTATGTCAATCGCGGTTTCGGCTTAGTAAACCAACGAAAAACGACGAACAACGACCGCTACGTTTGTATTACAACAATACCTGAAAATGCGGTCTGCTCCACTTAGTGAAGTCGGTGCTATTGCGTGTCTCGCTAGCCGTTTCTGATGCCAGCGGCCATTTTGGAATACTTAAAAAGTCCAATATTACGTAAGGTGCATTGTGGGAGCTGTAGTTTTAAAGGAGCTGCAGTTTTAAAACGACCTGTGTGTAAATGATTCAATACGTTTAAGGTCAAAGTTAGTATTACGTTTATTTTCTAAAGGGTTATTTTGCGCGTAGCTAGCTGCATGGCACACTTCAGATTAGAAATGAATCAGTCACTCTTCATTCTAATCGCAGGGGGTAGATTATACATAATTGCTTGCAATGGGACCCATTTTTTTATGAGACCGTGCTATTTGTTGCAGCATCTTACTACTACCCTTGCATCTACAATCCAGCAGTATGACCCCAAACCTCAGATTCTTGACAGTTCTGACATACTGTTCAACCCAGTCATTATGCAATTAAATTTCAAAATCAGATATGCTTCTTTCTCATGGAGCATCTTATTGATGTCTGCAGGGCGCTGTGCGTTATTCATTGTGAAAAGTACTGACCATTTGAAATCGTTCTCATTATGGGACATTTCTTCAAAATGTCCCATAATGAGAACGATTTCAAATGGCCACCCCGAGACGCACCCACGGACCCTTCTGCTGCAACTCCTGCAATTTCACCTGCATCCGGACCTGCTCTACAACTAAACCAACCAAGACGAGCAACAGCAGCAGCCACCTGAAATGCATCCTGCTCAACACCCGCTCCATTCACAGGCACGCCATCGAGGTCTGGAACCAGCTCGACACCACAGCCCCAGACGTCGCCTTCTTCACAGAAACCTGGATGAACGCCTCCTCAGCGCCTGACATCGCCATCGCCATCCCAGACGGCTACAAGATCATCCGAAGGGACCGCATCAACCACACCGGAGGAGGCATCGCCATCGTCCACAGGAACACCATCCGCATCACGACCAACACCGATGACACCCTCGCAACCGCCGAGCACCTGCACTTCCAAGTCCACATCAACCCCAAGACCACCCTCAGAGGCACCCTCATCTACAGACCCCCTGGACAACGCACACAATTCAGCGAAGACATCGCCGACTTCATCAGCCCACACGCCCTCTGCTCCGCCGACTACATCCTCCTAGGGGACCTCAACTTCCACCTGGAGTACAACAACGACCGCAACACCACCACCCTGCTGGACAACCTCGCCAACCTGGGACTCAAGCAACTGGTGACCACCCCCACCCACTACGCCGGACACACACTCAACCCCGTCTTCTCATCCAGCAAGGACATCGCCTTCAGCCACGCCACCGGACTCCACTGGACGGACCACAGCTGCGTCCACTTCAGCTTCGCAAGGACCACGATCCACCACCACCAGCAACAGGCTGCACGCAGGAACTGGAACAAGATCACAGCCGACCAGCTCGCATCCTCCCTGAGCATGAACCCTCCCACCAGCACAACGAACCCTAGCCAGGCGGCCACCAACCTCACGAAGTGGAGCAGCGACTGCGCAGATGAGCTCGCCCCCCTGAGGACCCCGCCCAGCAGACCCGGCAGCAAGAAAGCCCCATGGTTCACCGACGAACTCAAGAGCTCCAAGAAGAACTGCCGAGCCCTCGAGAGAACCTGGCGCAGAGACCCAACACCGGACAACATGACTGCCCTCAAGCTCGCCACCCGAAAACACCACCAACTCATCCGCGCCACCAAGAAAACTGCATTCAAGGAACGACTGGACAACAACGCACACAACAGCAAAGAACTTTTCAACATCGTCAAAGAGCTCTCCAACCCCAATGCCGGAAACAACGACATCACCCCTTCGCAAGACCTCTGCAACTCCCTCGCCTCCTACTTCCACAACAAGATCGCGGACATACACAACAGCTTCAGCACTCAACCGACGAACACCACGACCGAACCACCGCCCCCCACCACCACCCTCCGCGCCTGGACTCCGATCAGCACCGAAGACACCATCCGCACAATGAACTCCATCCACTCAGGATCTCCGACCGACCCCTGCCCTAACCACGTCTTCAACAAGGCCGACGCTGTCATCGCACCCCACCTGCGGGACATCATCAACACCTCCTTTGACACCGCTACCTTCCCGGAGAGCTGGAAGCACGCCGAACTCAGCGCTCTACTCAAGAAGCCATCAGCGGACCCCACCGACCTCAAAAACTACCGCCCCATCTCGCTGCTCCCGTTTCCTGCTAAAGTCATCGAGAAGACCGTCAACAAGCAGCTGGCCGCCTTCCTCGAGACGAACGGATCCCTCGACCCCTCGCAGTCTGGCTTCCGGGCCAACCACAGCACCGAGACCGCCCTGATCGCAGTCACCGATGACATCCGAGCGCTGCTCGACAACGGAGAAACAGCGGCCCTCATCCTCCTCGACCTCTCCGTGCCTTCGACACTGTCTGCCATTGTACCCTAGTACAACGCCTCAGCAACGTCGGAATCCAGGAGAAGGCACTGGAGTGGATCTTCTCCTTCCTCGCCGGAAGGACACAGAGAGTCCGCCTCCCTCCGTTCAGATCTGAAGCCACCGAAGTCATCTGCGGCGTCCCTCAAGGCTCCTCGCTCAGTCCAACCCTCTTCAACATCTACATGAGCCCCCTCGCAGACATCGCACGCCAGCACCACCTCAACATCATCTCCTACGCCGACGACACCAAGCTGATCCTCTCCCTTACCAACGACCCCGCCACCGCCAGAGCCAACCTTCACGAAGGGATGAAAGAGGTAGCCGAATGGATGAAGAACAGCCGCCTGAAACTGAACTCAGATAAAACGGAAGTCCTCATCCTGGGATCCTCACCCGCCGCTTGGGACGACTCCTGGTGGCCCCCCGCCCTAGGCAGCGCACCCAAACCAACAGACCACGCACGCAACCTGGGCTTCATCCTGGACTCCTCCCTCTCCATGACCAGACAAGTCAACGCCGTCTCCTCGTCGTGCTTCAACATCCTGCGCATGCTACGTAAGATCTTCCGGTGGATCCCCACCGAGACCAGAAAGACGTCACCCAGGCCCTCGTCACCAGCCGTCTGGACTACGGCAACACCCTCTATGCCGGAACCACCGCTAAACTCCAGAAGAGACTCCAGAAGATCCAGAACGCCTCAGCACGACTCATCCTGGACATCCCCCGTCGCAGCCACATCTCCGGACACCTGAGAGATCTGCATTGGCTCCCGGTCAACAAGAGAATCACCTTCCGTCTCCTCACCCACGCACACAAAGCCCTACACAGCCAAGGCCCAGGATACCTCAACAGCCGCCTCAACTTCTACGCTCCCAAACGCCAGGTTCGATCGACCAGCCACGCCCTCGCCGCCGTCCCCCGCATCCGTAGAGCCACCACAGGGGGACGGTCCGTCTCCTACCTCGCCGCCAAGACATGAAACTCCCTCCCCACCCACCTTCGTCTGACCCAGGACCACCTCGCCTTCAGGAAGCAACTCAAGACCTGGTTGTTCGAGCAGTAGCAGTTCCCCTCCCCCCCCAGCGCCTTGAGACCCTCTGGGTAAGTAGTGCGCTATATAAATGCAATGATTGATTGATTGAGTTGGAATAGTAAGTTATATGGGTTTGGTGTCCCGCACCTTCCCTGACTTTGTATTTGGTGGAGTGGGAATAGTAAACTATATGGGTTTTGTGTCCAGCACCTTCCCTGACTTTGTACTTGGTGTTGTGGGAATAGTAAATTATATGGGTTTTGTGTCCAGCACCTTCCCTGAGTTTGTACTTGGTGGAGTGGGAATAGTAAATTATATGGGTTTGGTATCCAGCACCTTCCCTGAGTTACTACTTGGTGGAGTGGAAATAGTAAATTACATTGTTTGAGTGTCCAGCACCTTCCCTGAGGTTATAGTTGGTGGAGTTGGAATAGTAAGGTATATGGGTTTTGTGTCCAGCACCTTGCCTGACTTTGTACTTGGTGGAGTGGGAATAGTACATTTTATGGATTTTGTGTCCAGCACCTTCCCTGACGTTGTACTTGGTGGTGTGGGGATAGTAAATTATATGGGTTTTGTGTCCAGCACTTTCTTTGAGTTTGTACTTGGTGGAGTGGGAATAGTAAATTATAATATAGGAATGTTTTGTATTTTGTGAAAGTACATATAATGATATTAACTATGTTGAACTCATGTTGTATGGTAAAATTATTATTACAATATTACATTATTTTTGTAATTGTTAGTAATTAAAAAAACATTAATCAGAGTCACAGCATGTTTAAAATATTTTATTAATTTCAAAAAGTAGGTTGTAAAATAGGAAATCTGAAAATAATTGTATTGACATTTTTTAATGTTATCTGTACATTTTTATTTTCATTAAATTATAAAACATATTTACATTTTCATCACAGTTGTACATTTGTCTGAAAAAATTATTGCAAACATAATTTATTACAATTATTTTGAAGTAAAGTAATATTTATTCAGATTTTCTAACATTGTGGTAGTATTTTTAAACATTTTTTGTAGTACACATATTTATAAACATTAATACAAAAAGGTAGGTTTTGTTAACATTATTATAATATTTATATTTGTATATTTTTGAAATACATTTTTATTATTAATATATAAAATATTAATAATAATAATTTTTACAGATACATTGCTAATGTTTTTAGGTAAAACATTGCTTTATACAAACAGTAAAAAATAGTAATATTAATAACAGTATTGTATATTCATACAGTCATGTAAGTAATTTGTAGTAAGAAAAATGTTTTTGTTTTTAATATAAAGTCATTGAAAATAACACATAGTACATTGGAATGATATTTATAACAATGTTACATTTTTCTTTAATTGAAAAAAATACAATAGTTACATAATGTATATTGTAACATGTGTAAAATAATTTTTAAATGTTATTTAATGTTTATAGAAATGGGACTATTTGTTTGTTTGGGCCTATTATGTAACCGCGCCATGTTATTTTGGGTCATTTCGACTTGGAAGAGCTCGAGGTTGGAGCCTGCTTCGCGTGTGGAAGGGTACGTTTAATTTTAAGTACTTTATATATGTTTAGCTTGAGTGTTTGTGGAGTGTATGTAAGTTTTCTATTGTTTTGTAGTTGTAGGATGTCTGTGTTTTAGGCGGTGTTTACGGTTTTCGTTGTGTTTTTTTTTACTAATTTTGGGTTAGTTTGTTGAAGAGGTAGGAATAGGGTTAGAAATGTAACGTAATGTTTTGTATTGTGTTTAATAATGTTTTATATTGTATGTTGGGGTGTATTGTGTGCGGGTGGGAATGTATTTTTTCTATTTTACAGGTACTTCATGTGGATCTCGTTTCTGGGAGAAGATTGCGTTTTTTTTTTCGTAAGAAGGGTCTCTATTATTTTTTAATATATTAGAGACACACTTTCTACCATTTTCAGTTTTTCCTGGAGCGTTTTTTATGTTTTACACTATTTTCGGGTCTTTAATGGCTTATCGCTGGATCCATTATGGAAAAGAATTGTTATGGATCTGTTTTTTTATTTTATTTCTATTTCATTTCCATGGAGCGTTTTTTCTATTTTTGTGAACTATTTTCGGGTTTTTTAAGGGTTTCCTAGTGGATTGTGTTGGAGCATATTTTTTTGGATTTCGTGTTATTTTCGGATGACCCCTTTTGAATTGTTTTGGTGGATTATTTCGAAGGAATTACTTTTTTGGTTACAAAGGTTTTTCTTCAGCAACAAAGTGAGTAAGTATTTTTCATTTTTTTATTGGGTGGGTTTGTTATGTTATATTTTATGTAATTTTATGGTATATGTTAGTAATTGTATGGAAATTATTTAGATATATTTAAATAAATATATTAAATATATTTCAATAATTTTGTTACAGTTTCTAACATGTGTTTAATATCTATATTTTATGTTTACTATTTGAATATTGTAGGTATGTGAATTATGTTTAAAGAATTGTTTTAGCTATTGTAGATAGGTATGGTAGGTCTCTGGTAGTTGGGTATAGGGTTACTTGGCTTTGTAAGGTGTTGTACATTTTTTAGTTTCTTTAGTTAGTTTCGGGCTTATTTGTGTTATAGATTGCTCCATTCTGAGTTCTTGATAGCTTTGCTCTCTTTGTAATTATTGAAGGAGTTTATGTAGGGTTAGGGAACCTCTGCCTGTACCTGCTAGGTAAGCATTGTGCCATCCTTTGACAGCGTTGTTGCTTTTAACTTGTTTATTTAGTGTACTTAGATAGACGTTTCACCAGGGGATTTGGTATTTGGGTTGCCTTCTGTGTCCAGATCTGTGTAGTCTCCCTACCCATGTATCCTCAAAATAATCTAAGAGAGGGCTTAGTTTAGTTTTTTTTTTTTTTATAATAGGGACTGTCTATTAATAAGTTGTAATGTTCCGCTACGTCTGTAACTGGAACGTAGGCCAGTGCAATCAATTTTTTTACCTGGTAGGCAAAAGTACTGTCAGTGCAGTATTAGGTGCTTAGGGCAGATTTTGTATATTTTTCCATATACATTTGTTAAAGTGGTAGTAGCAACCTTGGATTGCTGTGTGAGGGTAGGTTTTTAGAATAGTATTTATCATTGCTTTCTCAAAGTCAATGATATTTTTGGGGGGGAAGTGATTATTTGTTAGGTCTTTTATTTTATTTAGTACCTCAGTATAGGTTGCTTGCTGTTTGTTGGGTAGTAGGGCATATATGAAGGGGATATTGCAGTTTTGATATCAATCAATCAATCAATCATGTGTATTTGTATAGTGCGCTACTCACCCGGAGGGTCTCAAGGCACTTGGGGAGGGGGGTCCGCTACTCCTCGAACAGCCAGGTCTTGAGTTGCTTCCTGAAGGCGAGGTGGTCTTGGGTCAGACAGAGGTGGGTGGGGAGGGAGTTCCACGTCTTGGCGGCCAGGTAGGAGAAGGATCTTCCTCCCGTTGTGGCTCTTCGGATGCGGGGAATGGCGGCGAGGGTGTGGTTGGTCGATCGAAGCTGGCGGATGGGAGTGTAGAAGTTAAGGCGGTCGTTGAGGTATCTTGGGCCTTGGTTGTGGAGAGCTTTGTGTGCGTGGGTGAGGAGTCGGAACGTGATTCTCTTGTTGACGGGGAGCCAGTGCAGGTTTTGTAGGTGTGCGGAGATGTGGCTGTGTCGGGGGATGTCCAGGATGAGTCGTGCTGAGGTGTTCTGAATCCGCTGGAGTCTTTTGCAGTGATTCGAGTGTAGAGGGAGTTGCCGTAGTCCAGTCGGTTGGTGACGAGGGCTTGGGTGACCGTCTTCCTGGTTTCGGTGGGGATCTACCGGAAGATCTTCTGTAGCATGTGTAGGATGTTGAAGCATGACGAGGAGACGGCGTTGACTTGTCTGGTCATGGAGAGGGAGGAGTCCAGGATTTAGCCCAGGTTGCGTGCGTGGTCTGTTGGTTTTGGTGTGCTGCCTAGGGCAGGGGGCCACCAGGAGTCGTCCCAGGCGTATGGCGACGATCCCAGGATGAGGACTTCCGTCTTATCTGAGTTCAGTTTCAGGCGGCTGTTCGTCATCCACTCGGCTACGTCTTTCATCCCTTCGTGTAGGTTGGCTCTGGCGGTGGCGGGGTCGTTGGTGAGGGAGAGGATCAGCTGGGTGTCGTTGGCGTAGGAGATTATGTTGAGGTTGTGTTGGCGTGCGATGGCCGCAAGGGGCTCATGTAGATGTTGAACAGCGTGGGGCTGAGTGATTATCCTTGTGGTACGCCGCAGATGACTTCGGTGGCTTCTGATCTGAACGGGGGGAGGCGGACTCTCTGTGTCCTTCCGGTGAGGAAGGAGATGATCCATTCCAGTTCCTTCTCTTGGACTCCAACGTTGCTGAGGCGCTGCACTAGGGTGCGGTGGCAGACTGTGTCGAATGCCGCGGAGAGGTCCAGGAGGATGAGGGCCGGTGTTTCACTGTTGTCGAGCACGGCTCGGATGTCGTCAGTGGCTGCGATGAGGGCGGTCTCGGTACTGTGGTTGGCCCGGAAGCCGGACTGTGAGTGGTCAAGGGATCCATTTGTCTCGAGGAAGGCGGCCAGCTGTCTGTTGACGGTCTTCTCGATGACTTTGGCAGGAAACGGGAGGAGCGAGATGGGGCAGTAGTTTTTGAGGTCGGTGGGGTCGGCTGATGGTTTCTTTAAGAGGGCGCTGAGTTCGGCACGCTTCCAGCTCTCCGGGAAGGTTGCGGTGTCTAAGGAGGCGTTGATGATGTCCCGGAGGTGGGGTGCGATGACGGAGTCGGCCTTGTTGAAGACGTGGTGATGGCAGGGGTCGGTTGGAGACCCGGAGTGGATCGAGTTCATCGTGCGTATGGTCTCTTCGGTGTTGATCGGGGTCCAGGCGCGGAGGGTGGTGTTGGGGGGCGCTGGTGCGGTTGTGGGGTGCGTCGGCTGTGTGCTGAAGCTGTTGTGTATGTCTGCAATCTTGCTGTGGAAGTACGAGGCGAGTGAGTTGCAGAGGTCTTGCGATGGGGTGATGTCGTTGTTTCCGGCGCTGGGGTTGGAGAGCTCTTTGATGATGTTGAAGAGTTCCTTGCTGTTGTGGGCGTTGTTGTCCAGTCATTCCTTGAATGCTGTTTTCTTGGTGGTGTGGATCAGTTGGTGGTGTTTTCGAGTGGCGAGCTTGAGGGTGGCCATGTTGTCTGGTGTCGGGTCTCTGCGCCAGGCTTTCTCGAGGGCTCGGTAGTTCTTCTTGGAGCACTTGAGTTCGTCGGTGAACCAGGATGCTTTCTTGCTGCCGGGTCTGTTGGGAGGGGTCCTCAGAGGGGCCAGGTCGTCTGCGCAGTTGCTGATCCACCTCGTGAGGTTGTTGGCGGCGTGGTTGGGGTTCGCTGAGCTGGTGGGAGGGTTCTGGCTCAGGGATGCGGCGAGCTGGTCGGCTGTGATCTTGTTCCAGCTCCTGCGTGGAACCCGTTGCTGGTGGTGGTGGATTGGGTTCCTTCTGAAGCTGAAGTGGACGCAGCTGTGGTCCGTCCAGTGGAGTCTGGAGGCATGGCTGAAGGCAATGTCCTTGCTGGAGGAGAAGACTGGGTCAAGCGTGTGGCCGGCGTAGTGGGTGGGGGTGGTCACCAGCTGCTTGAGTCCGAGGTTGGCGAGGTTGTCCAGCAGGGTGGTGGTGTTGCGGTCGCTGTTGTTCTCCAGGTGGAAGTTGAGGTCCCCGAGGAGGATGTAGTCAGCGGAGGGGAGGGCATGCGGGCTGATGAAGTCAGCAATGTCTTCGCTGAATTGTGTGCGTGGTCCCGGGGGTCTGTAGATGAGGGTGCCCCTGAGGGTGGTCTTGGGGTCGGTGTGGATCTGGAAGTGCAGGTGTTCGGCGGCTGTGAGGGTGTCGTCGGTGTTGGTCGTGATGCGGATGGTGTTCTTGTGGACGATGGCGATGCTGATGTCGGGCGCTGAGGAGGCGTTCATCCATGTTTCCGTAAGGAAGGCGACGTCTGGAGATGTTGAGTCGAGGAGGTTCCAGAGCTCCACGGCGTGTCTGTGGACGGAGCGGGTGTTGAGCAGGAAGCACTTGAGGTGGTTGCTGCTGGGGGTCGGCTTGGTGGGTGCGGTGCAGGTCTGGATGCAGGAGAACTTGCAGGAATGGCAGGTGAAGGGTCCGTGGGTGCGTCTCGGGGTGGCTCGGTAGCAGCCGGGGGTACGGCCGGTGTTGAGTGCGATGAGGATGGCGGCGTCGTAGGTCCGGCGGATGGGCTGGCATCTTCGGGGGCCAGGGGTTCTGGCGCTGGGCGCGGTCCAGGTGCGGACGGGCACAGACGGGCTTACCTTTGGCGCGTCTTTGGCATGCATATGGCACGCCCGCTGCGCGTGCACGCTGCGCGCGGACTCCTCCATAAATGACGCAGTGGGGGGGCGGAGCGAGGGAGGAGTAGCTGGGAGGCAGGAACGGGGTGGCCAATGGGCGGGAAGCAGGAGCGAGAAGGGGCGGGGCCGCAGGGGAGCAGCGGCGGGGAGCGGGGAGGGGGACAAGCGGCGGGAAGGACACTAGGACGGCACAGGAGGCACAATCAGGGGCAAAAGTGAACACAGTACAGTTAAACAGAAGAAAACCCAGAAAACAGTGTACAATGGCGAAACAAAGCCAAGTTCACGATCAGGGGCACAATGGAGACAGAAAACGAGCCGGGAGAACAGCAGTCCAGGCACACGCCTGTGCGAGGCAGCAGCGGAGGGGTCGGGGGTCCCGGCACTCAAGGAGGGAGCTGCGCGGTGTGTGGAGCGACCAGCCCTGCAGGCAGGGGTAGGGATAGTGTCCATGGATGGTGTATAATTGGTAGAATGGTTTTGGGCACACTGAGAATGTGCCATCCATCATCCATGTATCGCATTGGTGTAATTTCACCATATTGTTAGCTGTAGCAAACATTATAATTCTTTTTTCTTTACATGCATTGTCATATATGATGAAAGGTTCATTATTATGGGTTATTGTTAGTCCAGGGGGTATTTGGACTTCCTCAAATGTTTTTGGGGCAGGTGGTGTAGCTGTAGTTATTCTTTTTTGCCTAGCTATTGTCCTTTTTAGAGAATCTATAGAAGGGACTTGACTTGATGCATGTTGGGGGAGAGTTCTTAGATGGTCTTTAAGAATAGTTGTAGATGGGCGGTCTGTGTTAGTGCTTGCTTCTTTTAGTGAGTCAAGCATTTGTCTAATTTCTGTTTCTGTAAGGTTGGGAGGGTGGTTATGTTCTGGTGTGTTAGTTACACAGTTGTTTCATTAGTTATAGCACGTCCATTACATTTATTACTGTAATATTTATTGCATTTCCAAAACACTTTCAATTGATGTTTTTTTTCTTGGGTATATGTGTAGCCCATATAACAAAGAAGCATTTTCCGTTTCTGTGAAGTTACAAATTTAGCTTCTTCTGTCATTGTTCTGGTTTCTTTCTACAGTAAATAAATGTTACATAGAGAAATTTAGGTTTGTTTTACTTTTATCATTACATTTATCACATTTGCATAGTATATTTCCCAGTTTTTCAGTTGTTTGGAGGGCTGTGCTCTGTGTTTTGATGCTTTTCTTCTCTGTTTCTTTTGTAGATGGCTCTGTTGGTAAAAGAAAAATAATATATTGTATATATTTTGTTCTCAAGTATTGTTTTCCTTTTCACTTGGACTTTTTCTGTCTAAGTTTCGTTTTATAACTTGTCTCTGTTATTTCAGTTTGTATACTTACTTTGTTTTTAGAGTTGATAGGTTTGTAAATGTTGGACTTTTTTTCTTTAATTGTGGCATATCTGCAATAAATGGTAAAAATGAAAGAAATTGATCAGTTTATTGTTTAATGTATTATTTGTAGTTTGTAGTGTTAAGCCTAGTAGTTAATGTCAGGTACTTACTTAGGGATACGTTATCCTTTGTTTGATGGTAGCAGTTTTCTGTTCTGGTGAAAATTTGGCAGTTTCCCCTTCTTCACGTTTTGTGGCACAAAGTGGTATCTAATTGTGTGTTTTCTTTCTTTATATAGTGTTTGAATTATGTGTTGGTTGATCTCATTGGTCGATGTAATTGTTTGGAGTGTTTTATTGGTTGTTTGAGACATTTTGAATTTTTTTGGTAGTTCAGTGAATCGTTTTGTAGATGGTAGGTAATGATTTTATAGTGTTGTGCATTTATAGTTATTTTTTATTATTTAATATAGTTTTGTAATATGACCTGTATAATGTTTTATATGATTATATCATGTGAACTTATTGTATTATAAAAATGTTTTATATGTGTTAAATGTTGCTGTTTATTTATTGTTTAATTGTAGTATGTTGTATGTTATATAAGTATGCTGATTTATGTTATGATTAAAGTGTATTTTTATAGATATATTCTTATATTTATTATACATATTGCAGTCAATATTTTTTGGGGGGATATTTTAGTGGTCTATATTGTAGTTTTTGATATTTTTGATTATTTCTTTATGTGTATTGAAAGCCGATATATTTTAATTGCGATATTTTTTAGGGTCGATAATGTTGTTTTCGAAGTTTTTTAGTATCAATATTTTTGAGTCGATATTTTAGTAGTTTTATGTTTAAGTATAGAGAGTCGATATTTTTGTAGTCGATATAATTACGTCGATAATTTTTGTAGTCGATATTCGGTCCGTCCATATTGTTTCAGTGATCCCTTTCAGTATATGGAAAATCAAACAACACATCTCCTGTAGCCCTCAGGCCGGACGCTTACTGCTTTAATGCCAATAACCCAGCAGGCCCTACTAAAAATGATACTTCAAACCACAATCCCCCATTAGTTGTTCCTCTTTTACCAAACATTCTGATTGTTAAGGGCAAGACAAAACAAATCGAAGAATTTCTAAATGATCATAATCCGATTAGGGTCTGTAACACAGGGGGCAAGATGGCGGCCGTGTAGAACGGCTGTGTGTGATGAGGTGGTGAGGATGAACGTTTAATCCTGGATGTTACCGCAAATGCCGAATGCCGAATGCCGAATGCCGAAGGGAACCATAATACGGCATGGAAACACTGCGGGTGCTTGTCCTACAAAAGTTCATGAATAACGTTGAAATACGGTGGACGACGGCGAGATCAGTGTTCGACTAATGCTCCTGCATCTTACCTGCCCCGGGTCCATTGGACGTCTGCTCCGGGAGGTAACGCTAGCGGCAAGAGCTGTGAGAGGAAAAATCTACACAGAGGGGAGGCGCTTGGAGTCACAAAGTGCGCGGAATCAGCGAAGCAGACAAACGCCTCCTGCAATACCGAAAAGTGAAGTTTCGCTGGAAGTCTCTTGGGAGGGGAATTGTACGGAGGCTGTAAACCTGCAAAGCCAGTGGGACGGACAGGAGGTCCCTGATTCAAGAGGAGGCCACTGAAGCCGGGGTGTGTGCAAGACCAAAAGACAGAGAGGAGGAGTAATGGCGCCAAAAGTAAATACCGCATCAAAAGCTGCCGCAAAAAGGAAAGCTGCAGCTGAAGCCGCGGCTGAGATGCAGGATGAAGATATGCATCAGATGAAGCAGACGCCCCCGGTAAGGAGACATCAACATGGGGGAAAGTTAAGCTGTCAGCAACCCCTATCATTGATATGTTAGCGAAAATGGGTAAAGAGAAAGACTGTGAAGCTGGTGCCGCGGATGTGGAAAAGGATTTACAAAAAGGGGGGGGGGTGGCGGATGTGGAAAAGGGGCAGGAAAAGGCGATTGTAGAGGCCATAACAGAAGCAAATGCGGAGGGGGGGAGCGGTCACCCCCTTATCTCACCAGACATAAGCATGGAGCCTGTCAATAGTGCAGTAGAAAATAGCGGCTCAGAAGCAAAAGAGGCTCAGGAAGAGGCTGGCGAAAATATAGAGACTGAAAGTTTGAGCCCAAACAAGAAAATGGCTAGGAAATCGGCAGCTAACCAAGAGGGAATTGCTGATAATATAGATAATCCGATGAACTATCCTGGACACGAAAAGCCAGCCGATAAGGATAAGGAAAAACCCCCTAGCGAATGCTTTTTTTCTGTCTCAGAGGTTGGCGAGTGGTCAGAGAATGATCGCTCATTACAGGAAGGAAGTAATCTGGACTCGGAAAGCGACATGGTTCTGATCCTTATGTATCCACAGCTAGACCGCCTGCGGGGATTAAAATCCAGGAGCTTAGTTGGGATCACTCGTCAGATTCTCCTTTACTTGGAAGTCCTCATGGGGAAGCCGCACAGATGTCCCTTTTAGAGGTGATACATAAGGAGATCCTCGCTCATAGAGAAGAGACTCGCCAGGACAGCCGTAAGGCACAGGCAGCTGTTAGAAAGATGCAAGGCGCTGTAAGGAAACTATCTAAAGTGTGTGTCAACCTAGGAGACCGAATATCAAACTTGGAAGAAAGAGTGGTCTCAACGGAGGCTGAGTCTGCAGCAGCCACTACCAAGGTGGATGCCCAAAACGCCCAGATAACTGACATACAATGGAAGCTGGAGGACCTGGAAAATCATCAAAGGCGGAATAACCTTCGAGTCCTGGGAATACAGGAGGGGGCTGAAGGGTCTGATATGAGAGCTTTTGTTATTAGGCTTTTTGAGCAAGCTTTTGTCGATCTACCAGGTTGGAACTGGGCAGAGGAAATACAGCGAGCACATCAAACTCCGTTTAAACCAAAAAAACATGCAAAGGAAACGGACAAGCCTAGCGCTATTTTGATATTCTTGGGCAATTTTTTATTGAGACAAGCAATATCGGAAACAGTGAGACCAGACGCAAGAAAAACAGTTGGGGAGATATCGTTTTTTGTCAGACCAGACTTCTGCCATATAACAGTTGAGAGACACTGGAGGTTGAGACAGCTGATTTTACCTTTTCAAGCTAAAAAGATGCAGGCTTAGTTTAGTCTGCCCTGTTCCCATGATGCACTGGGCCAGGGACAGACTGATTTGCATATAGCCAGGTTCTGAGCTGGGATGGGGCAGTGAGATAAATAACGGTGATGGATCAAGCCCTGATCTTTGGACTGGGTAAGAGTGGTCTGCTCAATTCAGACACTCTGTTCATCACCACCCCCTTTTCTGAATCGTTTTTGGCCACTATAGGTGTGGCAGGGTATACTCAGACATGAGTCCCTTTCTCACTGCTCCATCAGGATTCAAGCAAGCCGGGCCGAAGATGGCTGAAATGCCAGAAACCGGTCCCCGGTAGCTTGTCTCCTTTCTGGTGAAGAATTGGCTTGGTAGTTTAGTCTGCCCTGTTCCCATGATGCACTGGGCCAGGGACAGACTGATTTGCATATAGCCAGGTTCTGAGCTGGGATGGGGCAGTGAGATAAATAACGGTGATGGATCAAGCCCTGATCTTTGGACTGGGTAAGAGTGGTCTGCTCAATTCAGACACTCTGTTCATCACCACCCCCTTTTCTGAATCGTTTTTGGCCACTATAGGTGTGGCAGGGTATACTCAGACATGAGTCCCTTTCTCACTGCTCCATCAGGATTCAAGCAAGCCGGGCCGAAGACGGCTGAAATGCCAGAAACCGGTCCCCGGTAGCTTGTCTCCTTTCTGGTGAAGAATTGGCTTGGTAGTTTAGTCTGCCCTGTTCCCATGATGCACTGGGCCAGGGACAGACTGATTTGCATATAGCCAGGTTCTGAGCTGGGATGGGGCAGTGAGATAAATAACGGTGATGGATCAAGCCCTGATCTTTGGACTGGGTAAGAGTGGTCTGCTCAATTCAGACACTCTGTTCATCACCACCCCCTTTTCTGAATCGTTATCTTATCAATCCTGCACAATTAAAAATAATTAACGCTGGTAAATATTGTATTTCACGTCGGAGGTGAAAGCTAAAGAATATCTAGATTCTCAAGGGACCTAAGCATGATGAATAATAGTGTGGGCTGATATTTCGATAAGCCTCGTTAAGATGGCCAATAGGTTAATCTGCTATTCCCCCTATATGGTACGGTTAGTTTTACTGTTATTTGAAGTGTGGTGTGCGGCTATCGTAAGGTATTCGGTTATGAAGTTACTTAGCAATGGCAGTCTATTATCCAGGGCATGGAATTCTTTTTCGAATGATTACGAGTAATTTCATCTCCACCACTCCAATCGACTCTCCATCACGTGCACAGACCCGGTCTGAGCGCCTCATTTGAGTGGGTGTGTGGGTGGTGGGTGGTGCTGGGGGTGGGGGGGGGGCCGAGTGGGGGGTGGGTGGGAGACTGGCGGGAAGGGAGGGGGAGGGCGGGCTGGGAGCAAAAAGAAAAAAATGAGTTGTTTCGGTATGTAAAGGTTTTTGGCCTCAGTCAGAGAGTAAGAAGAATGTCAGTTGATAAATTAAGATTTCGTCTTCTATACCATTCGGAAAAAAAATATTAGATTATGTCACACATTAAAATTTGTTCTATTAATGTCGCTGGGTTAAACGATTGGAGAAAGCGTCAGAGAGTGGGTCATTTTGTGAGATATAACAATATCGACATTCTATGTGTGCAAGAGACGCACCTGCCGTGGGCCAGTAGAAATCTATTAAATATAAGGGGTTACGAGATACTGGCTTGCTCATCACAAACCTCGATGGTTAGAGGGGTGGCTATTCTTGCCAAACAATATTTAGGAGGAGCAAAGAGAGTGAAGGCAGATAGTTCAGGACGATGGGCAATAGCAGAATTGACTTTTGGTTATACATTGTGTACTGTGTATGGCTCAAATTTTGATGACCCGGAAGTATTTGATATTTTAGAGGAAGAGTTGGTAGACTGGCCAACACCGATCATTATGTGTGGGGACATGAATGTATCGTTGATTGGAATAGGATAGGTAGCTATGCAGGATCTAAGCCAAAAGTGTTCAGGGCGCTTACTTCACTTATTAGATCGCATGGACTTGAAGATGTGTGGAATGCGAAAAATCCTACTGAACCAGGCTATACCTGCTTCTCTTTCCCACATCGGAAATACTCTAAACTGGACTATTTCCTCCTCTCCTCAGATAAACTTTGTAAAGCCAAAATTACGAAATTGCCAAAATATATCTCTGACCATAACCCATTGATTTTAACCTGTGTGATGGATAAAGTAAAAAGGCGGCAAACGAAATGGTCATTTGAAAGAAAGCTTCTTGCTGATGATAGATTTGTGAGACATACAAGGCAATGGACAAAGGAATTCTATGAGATGAATCGGTACAGTGCCTCTCGCAATACAGTCTGGGATACGTTTAAGGCGTCTCTGAGGGAGGAAACAATAAATTGCTCAGCCAGACTGAGGAAGGAAGATAGGTTGAAGACTGAAAATTTGATTGGGGAGCTGGGCATAGCGGAAACACAACATATTACAGAGATTGGGCAGGGGGCTGATGGTCAGGCAAGTTTAAATAGAATGATTACCATCAAAGCGGATCTCCAGGAGATAGTGACACAGAAGGAGTCCAGGGAATACCACTCCTCAAGGGCAAATCACTATGAGACGGGGGAGCAGGCAGGAAGAGTGTTAGCACTTCGAATTAGACAGGAGATATCTAATAATCTGATATCCAGTATACAGGAAAATGGGACCGAATATACTGAACCGGAGGAGATTCTGAAAGTGTTCCAGACCTTTTACCAAAAATTATATAATGAAGAAGGTGGGGGGCCAATACAGAGCCCAACTCTTAAAGATGATGGCCCGAAAGTAGATGAAAGAAGTAGGGAAATATTGGAACGGGATTTGACTCTGTCAGAGGTTAAGATAGCGCTACAGGAACTAGCTGCTGGTAAAGCCGCGGGACCCGATGGGATACCCCTCGAAGTTTATAAGTGTCTAGAGGAGGAAATTGCCCCAATTTTGCTAGATTTATTTAATGGTATAGTAGATTCAGGGTCAATTTCGGAAACTTGGAAGGAAACTAACATTGTTATATTCCATAAAAAGGGCAAACCCAAGAATAACCCAGGATCATATCATCCGATTTCCCTAATTAACTCAGATACAAAACTATATTCCAAGGTCTGGGCAAAGAGGCTGGGAGGGATCATTGGTCGGTTGATTTCCCCTTGGCAGCATGGGTTTGTACCAGGTCGTGGCACCACAGATCATATAAGACGTGCTATAGCCCTCTTTGATGCCCATGCTGCCAAGGGCAATGATATGGCCATGATCCTTCTCGATGCTGAGAAAGCATTCGACCGTGTGACCTGGGAATGCTTATGGGGGATCTTGGCCGGAAGAGGGTTTTGAAATAAGAGCATGAAGGCAATTAAGGCAATGTACAGTGATCCGATTGCTAGGGTTATGGTTATGGGCCAAAGTTCGGATAAGATAATAATTAGAAGGGGAACCCGCCAAGGGTGCCCCTGCTCCCCGATATTATTTTCGCTATATATAGATCCTTTAATTCAAAAAATCCTGAATTCGGTTCAGATCATTCCGGTGATACTTAACGGACATACGACCAAACTCCTGGCATATGCTGACGATCTGGCAATTATTACATCCGTCCCACAACAAGCAATGGTTGAGATTTGTCAGTTGGCCAGGGACTTTGGAGCTAGGTCGGGGTATCGCCTGAATGAGGAAAAAACTCAGATCATTTGTACGAACAATATTATCAAATTAGATCAAAGATACGTGGACTCAGCAGTGTATCTGGGGGTAAGTGTGAACGCCAATGTTAATAAGATTATCTCGGATAATTATCTCCCGTTGTTAGAGTCAATCGAAAAGGAGCTTAAGAGGATAGACGTGCTACATCTTTCATTGATCTGTAGGGTAAATGTCCTGAAAATGACTATGTTCCCTAAGTTGCTCTACTTGTTCCGTGCCATACCTTTGCTTTTGGAAGAGGGGACAATTAAGAAGATCGAAAGAACATTTATCCGATTTATTTGGCAGTATGGGAAAGTTAGAAGGTCGATTGCACATATGTCTCTACCACTCAAGAGGGGTGGCTTAGCGATGCCCAACATCAGATTATATCATTGGTCATGCTTGCTAGTACAAATGAATTTACTGTTTCAATATGATGCAGGAACATTAGAATCCGCGATAGATACTCAAGTTCTCCCCACTATTTTTGAGCTTCTAGTAGGAAGGAAGACAGTAGGACTGCTGATGTGTGAGGTTGAAAGAAGATACTATAAAAGAGCCAGATACAAGATTCTGATGGGTGCATGGGGAACTTGGAAGTCGTTAATGAAATTTTTAAACATTCCAAAAATTCATGCTAACATTGACATATGGAAATCGAACATCTTTGCCCATCTAGGCCAAAATATAAATAGTCGTCTCTGGAGGGAGCTGGGAGTCAAGTGTTTGGGTGATGTTATAGTAGGTGACGAGATTCTAGGCTTTAATACACTGCAACAGAAATTTGGGCTCTCATCTAGTCAATGGTTGTTATATGCACAACTGACCCACACTATCAGATCATTTAGGCCTAGGCTATCTCCCTCGTTGAGTTATCCAATAGTGGAATATTTGAAAAAAGGAAGCAGCAAAATTGGAATATGCTATAATAATCTTCTGCAGGAGCTAGATGATGATATTGAAAAGACAGAAACCACCATAGCTCAAAAATTGGGTGACCCAGACGTGGACCTAGATCGAGCCATAGTAATAAATAAAAAGATTTTTCGCTCCTCAAATTTAAGGGCTCAGCATTATAAAACACTATTTAATTTATATTTTACCCCATCAAAATTGTTTGCCTGGGGAGTAAGGGATACTGATAGTTGCCTTAGGTGTAACTGGGGCCCTGTAGATCTACTCCATATGTTTTATAATTGCTCGAATTTAATACCAATTATCAAGGAAATTCAGTTATTTTTGGAGGGGCTGTAAGGACAAAACATCGTTCTATCCCCTACGGTGATCTTAGTGGGCATGGATGGAAAACTGAAGGCAGAAGGTGGGGAGGAAGCCCTAGTTTTTATATCTGCGGCTATACTACGGCTATTAATCTCAGCTGGATGGAAAGATACTACAGCACCCACCTTCCAACAATGGCTTTCAAGGTTTTTAGGAATGCATAACATTGAGGAGTGCTTATATGATTTTAAGGGGAAGAAAAAACGGGATATGGGTAGGAATATATGGGCATCAGTCAGAAAATGGAGGGAATCTAGATACTAAAAATGTAAGATGATTGTGTATAGGATGGTTGGGCTTTCTTACATCTCCTGTCTATTATAATGTATGTTTTAATCTTGTTGGTCACTCCTCAGCCAAGCCGCTTTTTTCTACTGCTTTTTCATGCTGCTTTTGTATCGCTGATGTTGTCTCTATTTATTCTGATTATTTATTCTGATTGTGTAATGATTATGTAATGAATTGATATAAGTAATGAATTCTTTTTTACCTTAAATAACTGAAACATCTCAATAAAAAATATATATAAAAAAAAAAGATCATAATCCGATTAGAGCTAATGACTTAGGAGCCAAAACATTGGTGCTCGAAAGCTTGCCTGGCGACTCACTACTGCCTTAGGAGGTAATGAAAGAAATAAAGAAGCCCATATCCAAACAGAAAATGCTGTGAACCTAAAGACCATTGGTACAACCCCCGAATCTCAAAAGAGCTGTCCGACAACTCCGCAGCCAACCACTAAATTGGGGGATGAAGAAGATGACGTGAGACCCCAACGAAACAACAAACACTTTGTTTCAGGGTTGGAGGAAAGCACAACAAATTTGAACGCACATTTCTCGTTCTGGGAATCTGGCTTGGTCCCACAAAGGATAGAAAACCATCTGGCAGTAATCAACGAGGCCCTGATACCTATGGGAAATGCTGCACTAATGCATGCCGACAAATTAGATATTCAAATGAATATTTTACAGTCCGTAGCAAGCTCAATCTCCGGAGTGGATTCAAAATTGGAACACTTAAACTCCTTAATACGCAGAGTGCAGGCGGACACAGAAATAACGATGAAACCTATTGACTGCAGGTGCTCCCCGATACTGCAGTCTTTGGAAAAACTTCTGGAAATAATTAACACCTTAGTCATTGATCTCAAGCATGAGGTAGATAGAAAGAAAAGCAACACGACACGCTTCTCCCCCCAAAAATCATTGCAGAGAACAAGAGCAAAGATACCTTATAATGGGATAAATATTACGCCTACACCCTTAAGGTTAGTTGGAGATCCAATAGACAAACCGACAACAAGCAATCCACAGTCCAACTTGCACTCAAACCAATGCTCAACCGTCACCAGGAAGAGAGAACCCAAGAAACTTCCAGTAACAGCAACAATGAAACAATGAAAAAATTAAACAATGAAACAAGTTGCCCATTGATTCCCAACATTCTGAGCCCAAATTTAAATTTATACGCACCTTCACAACCTAATCAAACAATTAATAATAGCCGCGGCAAACTGGATGATTTAAACCCACCTCCCTCAGAGAAGCTACGCATATCAAGGAAAAATAAGAAAAAACTGAAAAAACTAAATAAAGTAAAAAAAGACAAAAGCTACGCAAAAAGGGAAAATTGAGCACTGGTTTGTACCAGCAAACAAGGTTAACAAAGTTTCCAACATTGAGGATCAGAAGGGTCAGGGTCTAACCTTTATAGACCAAAAAAGAGACCTACAAATACAAATACATGAAACATCTACCACGGTAATGGTCCCCAGGAGCCCAACATGTGCTCCAAGTGAAAACGTGCCTAAAGGCTCAATGGATAGACCTCCCGTGCAATGTGGCACCTCGAATCATGCACAGGGCAAACCAGTGTACGATTGCGAGAATGATAATAGGCCAAAAATTGACTCAATAGACATAAGTGCCCATAAGGGCCGTCAATCGGAATTAACCTCTAAAGCTCAAAGGGAACAAATGACCACCCAAGCAAGAAACAATGATGGCCGACCTCAGGGGACCATACCATCGCCTCTAGGCTTGCCCCATATATTCATATCATAAATACAAATGGGAACAAGGAGGAACGGGTCTTAGGGATAACCTCACCCGTAACTTAAGTGAGCCTCTTGCAACCTCTATGGTGCCTCCTAACACAATAAATTCCGCCCAGTTGCTAGACCCTGATCCCGAAAATCTTAAAGTATGGCTATATCCAGAATACATCTCGCAAGGGAGTTGGGACATCCTCAATAGAGAGAACCTCCTGAAACTCTGCAAAAGCATTTCTGGTCTGGAGAACATAAAATCAACAGATATCGAGAGGGTGGCCTTTTTTAATCCAGGGCCCAGTGAACAAAACAAAACGACTGAGATAACCTTTGCCAATTCCAATATGGCGCAGGCCTGGAAGAGATACAAAATACAGCTGGATAATTGGGGAATAAAAATTAAACCCCATTGCTGATGAAATATCCAGAAATTTTGAAAGAAAAAAATAGTCAACAGGAAGATGAAGACAACTATGTATACTACCCATCCACCCCCTCCCGCTTCCGGATCTATCTTACACGGTTCATTAGGAGGCACACAATCTATGAAGCTAACCAGCAATTTAATTCAAATTTTCAAACATACTGTAGGAGGCAATCAATCCTGCTCAATTGTGGGGCAGGGCAGTAAAGATTGGTCTTGGCTTGCCCAGGCTTTAAACTCTACTTCCTAATATTGATATTGGGAATTTGTCAAATAATCTTCCGTTCACATCAAAGAACACCATGGGTAATAGCAGGTGCAAAGAGCCTGTTTCAGGCATCATTGGCACCGATCAAGAGTTTGGTAACCATTTATCACAAGCAATTCCCAACATTGGCCGTATTCCCCCTATTAGTCCGACAAATAATCCAATCATCAACATAGTGTCTTGGAATGTCGCATGGATACATAGAGCCTTGCAAAGCCCAGATGCAGTAGCACTTATGGTTGGAGCAGACATAATTTGTGCACAGGAAACATGGGCCATCTCCTCTAAAGCATTATGGAACTATGCCGAATACTTCAAACCCGCAAAAAAGTTTAACATCTTTGGTAGACCGTCAGGTGGCATTTCAATTTATATTAAACATGCATTAAAAGTAAACTTTGAAACAATACAGCACACCTCTGATATGTTTCTGGCCGGAATTTTGAACGGCCTTATAACGTCTAAGGGCCCGACTTCAATTCTCCTCATCAATATCTATTACAATCGCCATGGGCTGAACTCAAAAGAAAAATGACCGACCTATTAAAACAGATCGAAACCCTACTGGTACGACATGCAGGCATGGACTCAATTATATTGGGCGACTTCAACTTGCACAATATAGGGCATACAACTGTGGAAAACCATCACAATGGAAGTACTAGACGATTCAATGCCCTAATGCGAGCTTACAAACTGGCAACAACACACCATAGTTCCATAAAAAATAATCCAACAGTATTGATACCACCTACTTTTAATATTCAGACAACAATCAACTATATTTTATTAAGTGAATGCTTACAAAAACACATGTTAAGTTACACCGTTCAACCTCGGACTGATAGCGATCATGCTGCTCTTATATCAGAGCTGTCCTTGAGTGCGAAATTTAGACAAATTCTTCATTATATTGGAACTACAAATGGAGATTAAAGACATAGACTCCTCAAAAGAATCAAACGGAGACCGCTTCCGACCCACAATTTTGCCGTATGGAAACTGTCCTGGAAAGGCTGGCAGACCGGCCGCAATGATCAGGGAAGAATTGGAAAATGGGGCGTTCTCGCATATGATCTAGCCCATCAGCTTCAAGGGAAGAACCATCAAAGAGCCTATGATAACTCCATATACAAACTGGGATTCCAGCCAGCAATAAAGAAATCTTCAAAAGTTCTCAGCTCCAAACGTAGAGCTTATAGGGCAACTGGATCGATAACTGCAAAAATGACTTAAAGGAGGTGGCCAAGGTCCACGCAAAAGTGGTTTAGCAGGTGGAACGTGAAGCAACTGAGCAAAAATGGTTGATAATCTTCAAATTGCTTGCCCCTAGCAAGTCCCAAGAATTTTGGCAATATATAAACAAGCTCAGCCATGGGTCTTGTAATAGAGAGAATTCACTTGATGCAAGCACTTGGGTAGCCCATGTAAAATCTCTCTACACTAATGACTTAGAGACAAACCTAAGCAAAAGAACCCCTCTTGAGGAACATCTAACTGAAGAATCAACCGAATCAATCCCCCTTCTTGCTAATGTCACATCTGATGAAAAAAATGGTTTTAAGAGCAATCTTGAAAAAAATACGCCCCAACGGGGCACCTGGACCAAATGGCCTGCCGGGCTCTCTCTTCAGAGAGGATATCGACTTTTGGACCGAGAACCTGGGTCAGCTGTACGCAGAGTGTAGACTCCTGATGGATTTCCAGACTCCTGGAGGGGATCCCTGCTACACCCAATGTACAAAAAAGGGGCAAGCACAGACCCTAAGAACTATCAAATGATTGCCTTATTGGACGTGAAAGGCAAGGCATATGCAAGTTATCTCCTCACTGAATTAGCACATTGGGTCGCCAAGGAGAACTTGCTCCCTTCTACCAAACAGGGTTCCGCCCAGTAGGCTCAACCATAGACAACATCATAGTCCTATCATACATCATACAACAATCAGTGGCCCAGGGTGCCCAGCCTCTTTTTGCCTGCTTCATTGACTACACAGCAGCATTTGATGGTGTCGACCGGAACATCCTATGGAGAAAATTGGCGGGTTGGAACATCTGCCCGAAACTTCTACAAGCCATCAGATCACTGTACACCCAGACGTGGGTAAGAGTCAAACTTTCGAGTCAATCAGCCACAGAAAAAATTGGCACAGACCATGGGCTAAAGCAGAGCTGTGTCCTTGCCCCGCTTCTTTTCAACTTATACACAGCTGACTTGGGCAAGGCACTGCAGGGAGCAAACTTGGTGACTCCAAGGATCGGGGGAACCAGACTCCAATTGACTCAGTACGCTGATGACCCAGTCCTATTGGACCATACCAAAGTTGGACTTCAAAAAGGTTTAACAGCATTAGCAGATTACAACTCCAAAAACAAATTGGTTGCAAACCCAGCAAAATCTAAAATACTGATTTTTGGCCGCTATCCAAAAAGAAGCAAATAAAATGGAGACTGGGATCGCTTACGTTATCTAGCACACAAACATTCAACTATCTTGGAGTATAGCTCAGCGAAACTGGTCGGCCACAGGTTCATCGATTCAAGCTCATGCAGAAAGCCAAAATGGTAACTTATGCCATTTGCAAACTAAACGCCACCTTGGAAAGCCCGACCACCATGGCCATCCAAAGGGTTTTGAAAGCAAAACTATTACCCTCCATCAATTACGGCACACAGGCGTTCCCAGGTATATTGGGACAAGACCTCGAAAAGATCAACTGCGCAGCCTATAAAAAGTTATTTTGTCTACCATCTTGCACAAAGGAAACTTTAATTTGCTTAGAATTCAATCTCACCCGGCAATCCTTGGAAGAACTGGCAAGCATAGCAAAATACTATTATCTAACGACCATAGCACCAGAGAATTCGATGAAGCAAGTAATAAATAAAATATTCACAAAGTCAGGCAACCTGTGGTCAGCCAGCCTAACTCTAGCCAAAGAGCATATGGATTTAGCAATAGAAAACTGGGACCCTAACATAATAAAATATGCAAATTTTAAATCAGTTACGAAAAAGCAAGTAAGAACCTGCTCACGAAAACTGGACATTGAAGCCTTAACGGTCAGAGGCTTCCTCGAGTCCCAAAGCTCTCCGCATATTCTAAATGGCCCGAAACCACATCTTGTACAGTTGTTGCGCAGGAATTTTGGCTGCGAAATTGCATGTGCTCCCCTTAAAACAGCTGTACCCTTCTGTCAAAGTGGGCCCAGCGATCACGGAATGTCGCCTCTGTCATTATAAGCGTGAAACTTTATCTCACATCCAATTATGTTGTTCTGCCCTGCTGTCAGTTCGTAGAATCCGTCTAAGGTCCATTCTTCTCCAACTAGGAGTACGGACGGTAAAAGAGGCAGTTCTCCAACTATACCTGTTGGACACTGTGAAGCACATGGCTAACTTCGCCAAATTAATTTACCATGCGCGAATAGCATAAATGGACAAGACAACCATGGTATAAACTGAGTTTTAAATGATGGAAGCTTCCATGTAGTATATGCTTCCCAAACACACATTGTTTTACCTAAATTTTAAACATCTTTTTATATTGATTGCTCTTTTTTATACTAATTGCTCTCTCTTGTATTGATTTTTATTAATCACTCAAATAAGGTATTGTCATTGTCAAACCATAACACTCGTACAAGTGTGACTAGTCAGACTATTTTAAGCCCCCAAAACTATAAAGAATGGCATAGGTGTCAGGAGGTTATCATTTTTAGTGTATATTGAATTAATAAACAGCTGTTCTGCTCATCTATAAATTGCACAGACAGAGCCACCACCTGGAAGTCTGTCATAGTGCCAGTGTGCATAATTAGGTGCCAGTGCGGAGCACCGAAAACCACCTGCTCAAATTAGACACTGGTGCTGAGGTAACAGGGGAGAGGGACATTAGTTCAAGAAGGTGTGGAAGACAGAGGGGAGATGTGAAAGATGAATGGGAGGGCTGGAGAGGTGTAAGATACAAATAGACAAAACTTTTAATGGAGAGACTTGAGGTGAATGAGAAGTGTTGATGTGCACGGGAGGTGACGGGCCAGAGAGGCCATGAGATAAATGCGAAAGACTGTTAGAGATGAGGGCAGTGAAAAGACAGAATGGCAAGAGGTGATTAAAGGTGAAGTGATAGGTTGAATCAGGAGTTCAGAAGTTGTAAAAAGGGGTGAAAGAAAATGGCCTGCAATGTGAGAGAGGGATCAGGGGTTGGGAGAGGAGAGAAGAGAGGGATGGAAGGAACTGGGTGAGAGGAAAGGGGCACGGGTAAACTGTTTAACTCTGCACAAGACCGCCAAGGTTTGAAGGGACCCTTGCTTCTCCCGGCCAGGGCCAGATGAGCTTCTAGTGTGGCAGCGCGTATTCGTGCGGAGTGGTAGACCCTTCACAAAGGTTGACTAGACATCTTTCTGATGTTAATTGCTGTATTTTGGTTATAACTGGTACTGATGGGGTGAAATATTTCCTCAGTGTTACTGTGTTTAAAAAATTTCAAAATAATAAAGTAATGCTATCCCAAAATACGTGGCATCACAGAACATTATTTACATTTTCTACCCACACAATTTAGTCAAGCCTGTCGCATAATTTGGTCCTCACCTGCCTCATAATTCCAGTAGCCCTGCCTACAGGTTTAGAAATTTTTGTCAGGAAGGGGTCCTTACGCCTGAAAATGTTGACAGGGGGTCTCGGCATCCAAATGTTTGAAGACCTCCTGAGACCCCCCCCACTTGAATGAGGAACCTGCACCACCAGACACTGGCGCTCTGAATTGTCTACCGCAATTACTTGGTGGGATGCCGCCAGGACTACTTGCTTTCAGAGACCATGTGACACCGGACTGAGGTCACACTGTCTCCAGTATCTCTTAGAGCCTCTACCCTTTTCCCTTTGGTGGTCACCCATGCAGTGCAATTTACTAGGGATTGATGCATAAATCAAATATCCAATCATGGAAACACCAATCCATAACACAATTTACCATAGGAGCACCTGCACTTTACCACTGATCAGCAGTACGAAAAGTGCGCAGAAAGCTACGCCAGAAAAAACAGAGTAAAAAACCGAGAGGTCAGAAAGCAAAAACTCAGGGGAAACATGCCGAAAGATGCCAAGTCTAACAAGTCTAACAATTGGAAAATCAACAGAGTACAATTTATGCTGCAATGCCCTCCGCTCACACTTACCAATGAATCAGTACCATCCGCCGTGGCTGGCAGTGGTCATAATGATGACAATCCGGTGAAATAGTGAGCAAACCTTCTTGTATGTTGTGCTTATCTTTCATGGCTCGGAAGAATCATGTTTTTGTAGCTTGTAGTAATTTTATCCTAATCACTAACATCCTGGAGCATGTTGTGGTTTTTGCTGATTATACTGAGGTACATTGAGATAAAACAATATAGGACCCCATTCACACTCTGCTCCACAGCAAGTACCCAGGGACTCATTTATGAGGCCTTGCGTCAGTTTTGCGCTTCCGATGCGTCACTTTTTGTGACGCATCGTTAGCGTAAAACATGCCTCCTACTGCGCACTATTTACAAAGTGACGCATCTAAGCAGATGCGTCATTTTGTAAACCCGTGCGCTACATAATACCTGCGTTAGGTATGATGTATGCAGGGGAGGAGTTCCCCCGCAAAAAGCCTCATAGAAGTGACGCAGTGAAATCTATGAGATTTCACTGCGTCACTTCTAGGACGCCATTGCGTCAAAATCTTGCGCCTGCCTCACAGCAGGTGTAAGACTGACGCAGGCCCTTTCACATGGGGCTTGCCCCATGTGAAAGGAAGCATTGCTGGGGTTGCGTCACTTTTGTGACACACTCCAGCAATGCGTCACTTTTGCGCCTACAGATACGTCAGAAATACAGACGTATCTGTAACTCCTTGCGACATGATGCGTCATATTATAAATATGACGCATCAATCATGTCGCAAGGAGTGCGCACTGAGAAGTGACGCATCGCTGCTTTCACGCTTTCACTGGGGGCCTCCAGTGTTCAGAAAGAAATGACAGAACAGTCACCAGTGAGCTAATACTGTGTTTGGGAAATTATAGATTTTTTATGTTTTTGGATTGTTTGTTTTTGGGTGTTTAACCAGCTCCTCCACAATACCCCTGCACGCCCTGTTGTGGGAGCAGTACACAATACATCTTTTGTAGAAGACATCAAGAAGTGTAACGTCATGACGCTTTGGCTGTAGTAGAAGAATGCAATTCAGGGTAGTTGCTTGGGGGTGCATCATGGCCTGTGTCTTAGAGACATGTTGTAACAGTCCCAGACAGTTCGTAGATTGTTTCATTACAGAGTTTGAATAAAAAACCACCGCGTCGAGAAAGCTTTAAAAGTGAGTTCTTCTGAAGCAGGTTATAAGTAAATCAGAAAATCCTCGTGCCGATGTGTTGCTAATGTCCCCCCCGGCTGTGTCTGTTAGACATACGGCAACTGCCAAAGCCCTGTCAAAGGTAATCTTCTAATACTCAAGGTATCGGGTTTCTTTTGAAGTTGCTAAACGTGTTGACGCCCATCGCGGTCCCACGTAGACTCCGATCACACTTAATGCTCCGCGTGTTGTGTCTACCGTGTCCTTGTTGAAAGTCTAACAAAGCTCGCTTCCTTTTTACACGAATAACTTTGTGTAAACTATAGCACTGATCTGCCATTATGTCACCAGATGATACATCCAAAGGTCACAAAGAACCACTAATAATACATTCCAAATGCGTCTCTCTTGTGTGTGGAATATTTATCTCAAAAACAAGCGCAGCCATTTCAGGGTTGGTGAGTGATGACATTGCTTGGGCTATATTTGCTGAAGTGCATCACGGCGATTCGGTCATTCAACGAATTCTAATCGGTTTGGAACGCGCAGAATTTAAAGGCACAGGATTTAAAAGTCAGTGAATATTAATACTTTTTATAAAAAGATGGACATTCTTTTTGTGTTTCAGAATTAAACTGCATTCCCTAGAATACTGCACACGCTTACATAGATACACCAGAGAAAATAAATATGACCCTGTAAAAGGTGCTATTTATAGCAACAACGCTAACAAACCCTCTTTCGCACATTTACTAGTATAGTCAAATGGTTACATCCCATGCTAGTTCTATAGCACATCGAAATTGACATGGGAAAAACAAGGTTAATTACCTCACATACTTCATATTCCAATGTCTTTACACAGGAAATACTTATTTTAATAGGATGCCTCTTCAATGGGATTTTAGTTCACTGCACTAATTTCAACCCCTTTCATCCAAATTTCGGTTCGATTCCCTATTTAAAAGGAAACACACATGAAAATATATCATTGCAGAAGGCATGCATTACAATGTGCAGAGTACAATGTATGGTTTATTAGAATTGTTGAGGGCGAAAGGGCAGGACGGGGCATCACGACCCATTTGAGTTTTGATACAATCGATTGCTCTATTTGACTTGTGAAATGTTGTTTATCTATGCGAAGGGCTCTGGCACTGCTGCGCCCTGTTTGCACAAAACCGATTTTCTGAAAAAATAGAAATAATAGCGTTCCACAGAAAGCCTGAAATGTACATGTATGTATTACGTGTGTCGTTTTAAATAATATGGAATGTAATTCTGCAGGTATTTTAAAGAGCTTCATTCGGCATTCTTTACCGAAGGTATAGGACAGACGCTTGTATGATACGTAAGGGACCCTTTCACATGATTCAGAATTTACAAAAGGGTAAAATGTCCTTTGAAATACTTCCAACATAACTCTGAAATTAATCTGCTAACCTAGGCCTCTTTTTTGATTTATTTATTGACAAGTTTTGCAGAGTGATTTGTATATCTTTGGTTAGTGAGAGCTGCAGATATGCAGCGAAAATGCAAATGTGTTGGACTGGCCTGTCGGGCACTCTGACACTGCCAGATGGGCAAGGTTAACCCCTTGCGTGCTAGTGACGGAACCGTTCCGTCACGAGCCTCGGGTGGGCTGTGCTGGTGATGGAACGGTTCCATCACGGCCCGCTCGCCGCGCTTGAGCGGTGCGAATTCCATGCCTGCGCTGAGCGTTCAACCAATCCGTCACAAGCACAGCCCACCCGATGCTCGTGACGGAGCGATTCGGTCACGAGTACGGGAGCGCTGCGCGCCCCCCTCTCCCCCTTAGCACTGCGGCGAAATAGCCGCCGCAGCTAAGGGGTTAAAATGGACATGGTGTGGCCAGTTTGGTGTGTGGTCCTTTGTGCTGTGACGGAACCACAAACATGGCTCACACAATGCTGTTTCAAGCAGGCTCACCTGGCAGTGCCAGACTGCCTCAGTGCCCGACAGGCCAGTTCAGCACTGCCTGTACAAATCATTCTCTGGGGCATGCAACTATAGGGGCTGCCAATAATCTGAGACAAGGCAGGGGGCTCTAGCAAACAGAATACTACTAACCACGTCTACAGGGGAATACTGGACTTACTAAACTTCTTTGACACTCTGGATACACGTGTACAAGCAGACCAGGCCTAGGAATTAGTGGGCAACTCTATGTATAATGCACACAGTGATACCAGTTCCAATAAAGCTGTACATTTCCAGCCAAGGTTGTGAGGTAAGAAAACTCTAACAATATCTTAAAATACACAAATATACACTTTCAAAATAAATAGTAAGTCAAAAGAGAAGACATTTCAGAATCACATTAGAAACTAACCAATACTCAATCACTACAGTAAAGAAAATATATTGCAGCAAAGTCTACGCTCGTGATTATACAAACTATATAATGTTGCTGAACATCTAATGTTTGAGAGACTCAGAACACCCCTGAGATACAAAGGCACAATACCCAACATCAATACAACTTGGGCAAGACCAACCAATGTTTACAAACAGGCTATGGCCCAAAGCTGTGATTATTCACAATGAAGATACTGCTTGCATTTACTGGGACCAACAAGGTGTGCTGACCTCCACATTTATAGTTTGTGGGGGTCACTCTTCTGAAGCAAAGATATTTTGGTATCTATTGGCCCTAGGGGTTCTGCGTCAGCAGTTCCTCACAATTCCTTTCACCAGAAATACTAGCGCAAAAAGGGGCGATTTCAAGGCCTCTGCTGTCTTCTTCAGGACAGGGATCAGGAGGGAAGGGGGGTCAGAGGGCTCGACCGGGGGACCAAGGGTAAAACGAAGGGGTCACGTCAATGCAATTTAGACAGGCCACCTAATATAGATGTGTCAAAGAATCCAAACGATGGAATTGGTGAATACTCAGGGTATTTTTTTACGTTTCCACGCCTTAATCCACAGATGTCGAAACGGAGGATCAATTTGCTACAGGCAATCAAATGCAACTTAGGACACGCCTCCTTGTCTTTGTAAACCCAGCTAAGATGCTGCCCGACTTCACCGGAAGACCGCAGAATACATTTCTCCTTACGGTGCATTTCGACCAAGAGAAGTGCTCCAGTTATTCGGACCTCGGCTTAAGAAACCTCATCATATGGAGCAACCTGATTGAAGACTGCCAAAAGTATCAGCCTTGGTGCCCCATGTGGGTTCGCCCCCTCCCCTTCCTTTGATTGCCTGTAGCAAATTGATCCTCCGTTTAGACGTGATCCCTGTCCTGAAGAAGACCCGCAGCAGAGGCCTTGAAATCGCCCCTTTTTGCGCTAGGGTCGAACCGTCGACGACTACCCCCCCAATTTGAGGCCTACACCTTCATCTTTTCCCCCCCTCCCCCTTGTGGTTACTATAATTGATGTCTATACAAATGTATGGGTAGGCCTTTGGTTGTTCAACCGAAAAATTGTCTTTTTTAGTTGTACTGAATTATCTTAATTCTGCCTTTTTGAGCTAAACTTCCTTTCAATTCACTTGAGCACCCTTTTTTCCTCCTTTTGTCCACTGCATCTTGCAGTTTTCCTTGCTCACTTATTTTAGGATTATGTAAATAAACTTGTTATATAAAAGTGAGATCAAGTACGTCTGGCCTTTGATTTGTTTGTGTTGGGATTGTTGCAGTTAATACTGCTGTTTGCAAATTACACATCTCCTCAGGTACAGATTTAATCTGTTTAGTTGAATCTGCCTTTGCTAATAACAAGATTTACATTAATTGCGTTTTGAGTTGTATCAAGGACTACTTTGTTTCTATATATACTTTCTAAAAGTGGCATTTTCAAACACATAATTTGAAAACTGTCTTTACTGAAAGATGTGTTATTAAATTCTGAGTTCAGATAGCCTAAACTTTAATCTCCTATCTTTTTTCAATGGAAAGTTATACTAGTAAGATGTTACAAAGTATCTCCCATTCTATTCCATGGGGCAGATAGTCTTTCAATAGTGAAAACCGAAATTGGCAATATTTCACTATCAGCACATGTCACACACACCAGTATATTTCATACGCTGCACCCTGCCCATAGGGTTACTTTTGGCCTACCCGAGGGGTGTCTTACATGTGAGAAAAGCTGAGGTTAGGGCTTAGCAAGTGCACTTGCCCGGTCGATATGGCAGTTTCAAACTGCGCACAGACACTGCAGTGGCAAGTCTGAGATACCTTTCCAGGGCTACTCGTGTGTGTGGCACAATCAGTGCTGCAGGCCCAGTAGTAGCATTTGATTTAAAGGCCCTAGAACATTCAGTGCACTTTAATAGGGACTTGCCAGTAAATCAAATATGCCAATCAGGGAGTACCAATTGTAATGACAATGTATATAGGGAACACTAAAACGTTGTCACTGATCAGCAGTGACAAAGTGCCCAAAGCATCTAAGCCAACACAAATTAAAAACCAGCACTGCATCACAAATACAGGAGGTAAAGGCAAAAAATCTGGGGAAACCACGCCAAAGATCCCAAGTCTAACAATATGCATTACCTACTTTAAGAGCTCAGTGCATCCCGACAATGTGACCAGCTTTTTATCATCTTTGCATGTTACCTTACCCTGTTGCATGTTTTTCATGGGAGCCTTTTTAAAGGACGCCCTGCATTGGCGTAATTTTGTAAACTTATAACTTATTCTTTTACTTGTAACTTTGTATAATTGATTTGTTACAGTTTATTTTAGCATGACGATTGCTCTTTTCTAATTATTTTTCTAATAATCGAAGAAAGAATGAAGTTGAAGTGGACACAGCAATATATGGTTTACAAAGGTCTTCTTAATAGTGAAATTGGAACTTGTCATTATGCACTAATTATCCACATCCCCAAAACAATGAACAATGTAATGCAATATACTATTCTTTCCTCGAAAGAAAGCAGGGAATTAGTTGAATGATCATGATTATAAATATGGTGAACAAATAATTGTTGAGAGCAGAAGGAAAACTAACTTTACTCAGAATCATTCATGCAAACAGTTGACTGTAGCACATGAGTTCATTTAGAATGTAAGATAGCTGGAATAGTGTTTTTTTTATTTTCAGATCTATTTATCCTTCGTTGTCCTTCATTTTTTAAGGAGAACTGTGGAAGAAAACGAAATGTTTCAAATATTAAATTAATTAACCACACAGGTCTCTTTTTTAACCCTGGTCCTAGACCCTTTATTGATATTTTTCGTTTTTGAATGAAAGCCGGGTAGGACTAAAATAAATACTGATGCATTCTGTTTGGTTCAAACATTGTCTAGTGATGCATGCATATTATGTTTACAGATGGCGAGGACTTATCACATCACAGATCAGTACACTTTTCTTAGCTGAACTACAGTGGACTGATGTGTATCTCTGCCTGATTGAAATTAAGAAAGTCTGCAAGAATAATGATAGTGTCCGTAAATAATTTCATTGAACGCTGATATATCTTTTTATGTTTTGCCTTCATTTAATGTTTTGAAAAAATGGGAGTCTAAAAAGAATGACGTATTTCTTAAAAAAGTAATTTCTATGATGCTTTGAAAACATAATTTAAAGTAGTATTATGTTTGACAAAAGATTAAAACATGTTTCTGTATTCATTTTTGCATATATTATTTGTTTTCCTTTTATTAAACACATACCGCACACACATCTATCAAAATGCTGGCCATGTGGTAAAAAAAAAAAAATTACTCACAGTAAGAGGATGGCATCAGTCAAAAAAGTGTTTTTTGGGGGAGGCACATGGGGGCGAGGGGAACAGCATGTACTCAACTGTGCATATGGAAGTGGTGAAAAAAGGCCTGATGTAAGGATTGCAACTCTGTTGAGATGCTGGCAAAAATAACACAAGTAAAAGTTCATATTTCAGCCACTACTAAGGAAACCTAGTAATGTACATTTCACAAGGTAGAAATCGTCCTTGCATAACTAAACATAACATAACTTATCCATACCGACCGTGGAAATAAGGGAATTGTTACAACCCAGTTCCCTCTTTCAAAGTGGTAGGTAATGAGCTTTTCTGTAACAGGATCAACATCGTTGTCATAAAGGGTGTCATCTTAAATATTGAAGCCAGAAGAGTTTTACGAGGGGAAAATATTGAATTCAAGATATAGAAAGGTATGGATAGATTTTCTATACCTGACTCCACATCTGTGTACCGTGTTGACATATATGTCATTATTGCACATAGATAGTGAGATAAGAATAGCAAATCTATACTTCCTCTATATGCACTTCCCTTTCGATATTTTGATCTTCAACATTTTGTCCACAATATTCTAGCACCAGAATAGTAATAGACTCAATATTCAGTCATACAATCGTCCTAAGGGGTTTTGTGCAGGTTGGGGAGGATGGGGCACCCTCTGCCGCATAAGGCCCAGCAGTAAAGGGTTCATTAAATATTGGCACACCAATGCAAGTATGTGATGCACTAAGATCACCACAGAACCCATCGGCATGGTGACAACTTGACTCTATCCTTCCATGATGGCTGTCTTAGAGTGCATGAGAGCTGTACCTCAGGGTTCTCCAGAAGCATCAGTTTTCTTTTCGGACAGGGCTGATCCCTGGTGTTGGCCCCTGTCTGCAGAATCTGCATGGGAGTCAGTATCTGTGTTAAATAGAGCAGGCTGCTTTCCAACCGGGTTGGTCGAAATGTAATACTTTAATTCGATGACATTATTAAATTCAATGGACCCAAGGAACTGGTTACTGCTGAACTCATTAAAGTACTATACACTTTTTAACCAAAATAGAATAAGGTGGAATCAAGTAGACAAATTCACCAAAACAATGCTCCTATATTTGTAGATAATATACCTGTAATTGAAATTGATTTTGAATCAGGGTTTTTGTCTGCTTGTCAAGTCCTTTTAAACTTAGCAAAATAATGTGTGTGTCTGTACTTGTTGCAGTGACTTCTTTCAAGTTAGGACAGAGTGGCTGACATATATATGACATGTCACAATATCAAAGCTGCCATTTACTTGGGAAGCTCAAAGTACAGACAACTCAGGACATGCATGTATACAATAAAGTAATATTAAGCTGACTGGGCCATATGTTTTGAGACTGACCACATGTGCACTCTTAGTGGGCAGATGAATTGCACTAGACAAATGATATGATTGGTCTGACTTTATCAGACCACCCAAAGGGTTGCCTGCTACGGGTTCTCCCACATAATAAGAAGCTAAAGGTGGCAACAAAGCTTGCGGATCTGGCCTGATGATCGGAAAAAGAAAAATAGCAATTTCTTGGAAGAGTAATAATTAACCCTCTCTTGACCAATGGTGCAGGGAGCTGACGAAGTGAGATGAGGCTGAGGATCAGTTCCATACGGACCTGCAACACAGTCGCAAACTGGGTGTGAAAGTGACGGAATGGGACATGTTGATATAAAAGATATGAAGGAGGGTGTCAGACCACCATGGATGGGGAGTGTGTTTGGAGGTCATTGTACATATAAGATGCCAGACCTAGTGGTTTAGTGGATTGATGAGTCAACTGTAGGGGACTATGCTCGACCTCATGGTCACAGGTTCAAAATCCTGGCATGTCACCTCAGCCTGTTATCCTTCTGAGGTTGATAAAATGTGTGCCATTGAGTTGGGTAACAATAACTATTATTCAGCGCAAAGATACCCTTGGGTGAACCTGCGCTTTACAAATACTTATGTTATGTTAAATGAGCACTGAGACCCGTGAGAATAAGTGGGGCTGGCGACTGATGTCCCGAAACTTATTTGGAAATTTTATGAGAGGCAGAATACAGATTCAAATAGTAAGATATTGATAATGGTTCATGAAGTCTGAAGTATGGTCTTTCCCAAATAAACTTTATTTATGTTGTTTGGAAGTCATTGCAGGGAGTTTTGCATTGCCATGAATTACATAATTTTCTAGGGCCTACATCTTCCTTCTTTTGTGACTTCTTACTTAGTTCAGACTCAATAGTTCAGAGTGTAAACTTTAAATAAAGAATAATTGTCAATTGACTGTTGGGACGTTAACTCTTACACACACGCAACCCCCTTACACGTAAACACAAATAAACATATCACTCCCAAAAAAGTGTCTGAATTAATTAATCTAGACCTATGTTATGCAACTGTGTAATGCAATGTCTAAATAATTGAGTACAATTTTTAACTGAGTCTATAAATATGTACACCTAGAAAACATTGGCAATGAAATGGAAAAAGAAAGATGATCATCATTCAGGAATTATTGTGCAAGTAAAGAAAATAATATGCTTTGAAGATGTAAAACGACAGATCTAATATAGTATAGACACTACATCATATTCTGTGCATCTTACTTCATTTGCCCTAAAGGTATTATAGTTATATGAGAGTTTTATTATTTGGCAGCACATCTGTTGAACTGAGATAGTTTGTACGTTAGTCACACTAGAGAAGAAAAAAGACCACACACAAAGACATTGTTTATGTATGTGTAACTGAAAGAAACTTACCTACATCCAGTTTCTGGTCGAACTAAATGAGAAGTAAAATAAAAAGTATTCTTTCTACTGACCGTAGTAATTTAATGTGCGCAAGGAATGTTAGGTAGAAATTGATTCATGTATGCATCAACAAAGTGAGGAAAGATAGTTTTGGCGTTACTTTTCTTTGAAGCAAATTTTATTTGGAACCAAATTGGCAAATTTGATGAAGTTGCTTGTCCTGGAAGACACGTGCCACCACAATGGGCATTCAAATGCTCTTCCACATCATTGCATTATCTGTTTTATATTAAATTTTTCTGAGTTTCTGTAAATATCGAGGTGCTTGCCTTAGTTTTGAGGCTAGGGCGTGGGTATATGCACTTGTAGTTCATTATGCTTTTAACATCATGACCGTAAAAAATATGCCAATATTTATCTAGATAGATAACCCTTTTCTTACTCCCTGGCTCACTTTTGTCTTTCTCACTCTGTGCTCCTTTATTTGCCAACTAGAATAGACATTTATAAAGATTTGGCTTTTCAGCTGATTGCTCCTATTCCCAATTCAATTTGCCCTTTTTCTCTCCTATTAACACCACAAAAACATTCCTTTGTCACCTCAAAACCCTCATTGATTTTTTCCACCATTCATAGTGTGGTGATTTGTCCTCATCTTCAACCTTCTCCTGCTCTCTGACTATGGGCCTGATTACGAGTTTGGCAGACTGACCGTCCAAGTACAGTGTCTGCGCCTGCCGAAGTATCAGTTGACTATGGAGCCAGCAGTGTGGATGTGGAGATCTTGCAACGGTTGTGGGTACTTTTACCAAATATATCGATGACTGAGTGCGTTTTGACTGCATATGTGTTGGATGCACACATATACATGATACATGTGAAAAAATGCCATCTACTCATTGCCTGAGTCCGGCCTGTATTTGGGCGGTCCTGGCAATGGGTATATGGTACGAAAAGTACTCACATGTAGCTCGTGGCAAATGAGGTTGTATCCCTGAGGGTGTAGATCCTGCTGTGAAGGGGGGACCTGGAGAAAGGGATCCAAGTCAGAAGCTGCCTGGAAGAACAAGAATGGAGTGAGTACGCACCCCAAATCCTTCGTGCCTGCCACCTTGAAGCAGGTGGTCGGACCACCTGAGTCAGCTTGTGGACAAGGCAACCCGCAATATGCACGGCAATGCTGCATTCTATGGTGGTGCCTTTGCCCGACCGTGTCCCCAAAAGTCTGCTGGTGGTCTCGGTGGTCCAGCCACGGAATTCGCAAAGGCAATCCACCCAACTTGTAATTCGGCGTTTGGTTTGACGAGCTCTCCACGCTCGGACTACCACCGCCGGTTTTGCCGTCCATGGTATTGCCAACCTCGTAATAAGGCCTTTTATGTTCTCTTTTTCATCTATTCTAGCCAACTGGTTGGGAAATCCCTTTTCCTTTGTCTCTGCTGCATTATTTTCTGCTCCGACTCCTCGTTCTATAAGCACTTCCTGTACATTTGATTTTTCGCTTCCTTTTTCTAGCACATGATCATCCCTAGTATTCTTTCATTTCTTACCTACCATTTCAGCATTGCTGTTTACCAGGGTATAACTGACCTTTTTTAAACAGTGTCTACTCTTCCACTTTGTAGAAAAAGTTGCTTCTTCTCGACCGTTTCTCAGCATCTTTTTACTGTACCATCTCCCTTTTCCCCTTCTTCAAATTCTTATAATTCTTTATTCTTTTCACCCACAGTACCACAATATGCTGACCGGAGGTGACCCATTGCCGTGAGGGAAACGGCCAACGCAACACTGTGAAACCGCGGACCAGTCCAGAGCGCTGAGGGGAGAAGCAGGCTTGAGCGCTAGTACCGCGAGGGCAGGGACTTCAATCCCCAGGTGCCCCGGCGGTTGTGGCGCGTCAGTGACGCCAGCGCTGCGCCAGGAGGCGCGAGAAAAGCCCAGAGCGGCGAGTAGGGAAGCGGGGGCAGGTCTGACCGGAGGTGACCCATTGCCGTGAGGGAAACGGCCAACGCAACACTGTGAAACCGCGGACCAGTCCAAAGCGCTGAGGGGAGAAGCAGGCTTGAGCGCTAGTACCGCGAGGGCAGGGACTTCAATCCCCAGGTGCCCCGGCGGTTGTGGCGCGTCAGTGACGCCAGCGCTGCGCCAGGAGGCGCGAGAAAAGCCCAGAGCGGCGAGTAGGGAAGCGGGGGCAGTGCTGACCGGAGGTGACCCATTGCCGTGAGGGAAACGGCCAACGCAACACTGTGAAACCGCGACCAGTCCAGAGCGCTGAGGGGAGAAGCAGGCTTGAGCGCTAGTACCGCGAGGGCAGGGACTTCAATCCCCTGGTGCCCCGGCGGTTGTGGCGCGTCAGTGACGCCAGCGTTGCGCCAGGAGGCGCGAGAAAAGCCCAGAACGCCTCGCGCCCCGCGAGTCGTGCCCTTGGGAGTGCCCGGGGCTAAGCCGTCAGTGGCAGGAAGAGGCTGGGCTGGGCCAGAGACCCTGTGCAAATATTTCGGTGACCATCTTCTGCACGGTAAAGTGACTGGAAGGGCTGAAGGACTAATTGTAACTGCTGTGTTATTAACATTGAGTGTTGAGCCCATTGGCTTAATTTGTGAATAAGTTAACCCTCATTAAAGTATATCTGTATTCATGTCGGGGACAAAGAAGGACAAGGCTACTGTGGGGGCAGGTCCCATTGACAACTTTCGAGTAAAAATGGTAAATAAGATCAATAATGATAGAAGGGCTTCACTGGGTAAAGGTAATCTATCAGACTAAGATCTATCCATAGTGGGTCTTTCCCCATTGGAGGTTCCTCCAGAGACCGAAAATGTCACTGATTTTGGGCCCGAGGTAGTCAATGCAGTAGAAGCACTGACCCATCGGGCTCCGGATATAGAAGTTCTTGACAAGTCTCTCTCGGACTCGGAGGAAGAGGTGGTACCAGCACATAAAAACACTAGACCCGTTAGAACCTGCAGAAAGCAGCAAAGTAAAAGGGGGGGGAGGAATGCTCATAAAAGAAGGGTAGATACTCATCTGCCAGATATCCACACCTCCCCTGAGGCAACTACGATCCTGGAGGGTAAGAACGAGGCAAATATAACCTTGAGCCCAGAGCAGTTTGGCTTGTTAATTCGAACCCTGGAAGCCAAATTTGAATTAAAACTCGAGGAATCCCTTCAACCTCTAGTGTCCAAACTGGATACTGCTACCGCAGAGATAAAAAGACTAGGAGGCTTGTTAGAGAAACAGTTAGCCCATGAAGATAAGGTTAACCCCCGCCTCCCTCAACTAGAATAGATCACCCTGAGACTGTCGGGAAAAAGGTAGCCAAGTTGGTTAAACAAACTCACGCCTATCAGCAGTCTACCAGAGTTGACCCTGACTCCCCCGCTCCTTCAGCTCCACCCCCTCTTCCATCAGTTACTTCAGTAGCACACCCAAAGCCAGGGCCTGTTAAAGATCCAATTGCCGTCCCAAGTAGGAGAAGCTATTTTATTAATTTACCCCCGGATTGTGCCCCCTATGTAATTGTACTGGCAAATGTCCCGACTCAAAACCTGGATGCAGTTGAGTCACACGAGGAATCACATGATTCTCTTAAAAATAAAGTCGTATCTTGGCTGAGCTCAAACTGTGGTTTTCCTACAAAATATGCCGTAGAAATTATCACAACAAGGAGGGTAAATTGGATTGGTCCCACACGCAAAAACTGTAGAGGGGATTGCGTGATAGTAAATTTTAAATATCCTCAACACGTGGCCACAGTCTTGTTAAGGGCAGCCTTGATGACGATCGACGACAACAGCATCTCAGTGCGCCCTTTGGGATATTTTTACAATCACCTTACTGGGGCCTCCACCCCTAGACGAGGATTGAGTCCCTTTACACCGTTTGGGCCACGGTCCACTTGTCAAAGTCAGGGATCAGGTAGGGAGAATTTTTTCAGATTTGGACCCCCCATTGCAACACATAATAGGTTTGACTCGAGATGTGCTACTGACGGGGGGCCGGAGAGGGTATGGTTGATGAAGTTATAGTGGACTCTGCCCCTATGGCTCCTGTACCTTCTTCTGCTAACGATGGATATAAACCGGTATTGGGTAATCCTGGCAAGGGGGATATGGTCAGGTTGTTTAGTTGGAACATTGCCGGTCTCCGGTCCAAGAGAGGAGACCCCTACTGGATAAACTTTGTAAAGCTATATGACATTGTCGCCATGCAAGAGACTTGGGACACGGAATGCGATTTTTGGTTGGATGGCTTTACTTCATTTTTTGTACCTGCTTTGCCCTCTCCAGCAGGACGGAATAGAGGGGGTCTCTTGATGTTAGTCTCAGTGAATGTAAAGGGTAAAATTATAAAGGTTGATTGTGCCACACATAATTTCCTTGTTATAGAGGTAACCTTGGATGATGGTTGCAAAATACTTCTCGTAAATTGTTATAATTCACCACATGGCTACCCTGCTAATGTGCATTTAGTGTGGCTAACAGATTTTTTAACCTCATATAAGGAAAAGCAAACCACTTATTGTCATTTTATTTTGATGGGTGATTTTAATGTACATTTGTGTTTAAATTGTGCCCTAATCGATTCAGATGAGCCTGACAGTATTTACCCCCCACACCTCGAACATACCCAGAAGGGACAGGTTCTTGAAAACCTACTAACCAGTAATGATTTGCATGAGGCGGAGTTTTATGATAAAAGTTCACGAGTTGCCACATATACTGGAAGGGACTGTGATTCGATAATTGATTTCATTTTTCTATCATTAGGTCTCCTTAAATATGTGATTTTTTATAATGCTGTATCCATGCCATTGAGTGATCATAACCCCGTGGGGATGGAGTTAGCTAATGGTTTTTTGCTCCTAAATTCTTCTGTTATTCCACAGGCTATAATACCAGTCAAAGTTAAAGATCAGGGGAGAAGGATCAAATGGGGACAGGTAGTTCCTGATGATTTTTTCGTAAAATTAACATCTATGGCAGCAGAAGATTTAAATATTTGTGTCAATCCCCACTCTAAGGGCGAGGAGGTTCTAACTTCCTTTGAAGGTATCTGTCGGACAGTGGCCATGAATTTAACAGCTAAAGGCCAGGGAGTTAAAAATAGACTGGTAATGGTCTGGCTTGATTGCAACTGCAGTAAAGCCCATAACCTCCTTAAAAAAGCACTTAATACTCGTCCGAGGGACAAAGCCCTAGTGGTGCAGCTTAGAAAGGATTATACCAGGGCAATTAAAACACGTAAAAATGAATTAAAGAGTGAAGCCTGGGCCGAGCTCATGGATAAAGCCACCCTAAAAAACAGTGCAAAGTTTTGGTCAATTATTAATACCCCATTGTTTTCTCGTGACCAAAATGCGGTGTTGGAACTTAACATCTCTGAGGAAGACTGGCTTAGCCATTTTGAAAAAATCTACGGTAGCAACATGGAGCAGGAATTTTTGAAGTTCCTGTGTCCGAACTCCCCTTGGCGCCTGTAAGATTTGATACAGTCGAAGTCATTAAAGCAATCGAGGGCACTGCGGATCGAAAGGCCCCGGGCCCTGATGGGGTTCCCGCTGATATGTTTAAGGTAAATCCGTTGTACTGGGCTAATATTTTAACCAAAGTTTTTATTGCCTCAGCCATTGTGGGATTTCCTAAATCTTGGTCAAGAGCTACTATAATCCCAGTGTTTAAAAAAGGTCAGAGGGGAGACCCAAGATGCTATAGGCCTATATCACTGTTGGACTCCTCTGTTAAAATCCTAGGGAAGGTTGTCCTGGCGAGAATAACATCTTGGGCCAAAGGGAATAATATTCTGACAGAGGTACAATACGGCTTTAGGTCGGGGAGGAGTACAGAGGACCAATGCCTCAATCTTCACCTCATAATATCCAAGTACACGAGGGCAAAAAGGGGATCGATATTTTTAGGCTTCATGGACCTATCCACAGCCTTAGATCTAGTTAATAGATCAAGGCTGTGGACTATGCTCCTGAAGATGGGCCTTGACTGCTCCTTGGTGCATTTCCTAGCGGAGTTACATAAAGATCTGAAAGCCTCCATTAGGATGACAACAGAGGGGAAATGTACGGCGAGTTTTAGATCCAGCAGAGGGGTGCGCCAAGGCTGTATCTTGGTCCCCATGTTATTCACATTATACGTGAATTCATTGGAGGCTAACCTAACAGCTGTCACTCAGGATATTCCGTGCATGGGGGGTACACCAATTCCGGTGCTCCTCTATGCCGATGACGCAGTGCTGATAACCAGGACCCCAATTGCCCTGGAAAAGCTGCTTGATTCTTTTGGAACCTTTATGTCCAGTCTAGATCTGGTGATTAATAGTGGCAAATCCCACACAATGTCAGTAGGCTGCTCTAAAAGTAAAGATAAAACCTTTTTCTGTGGCAGCGAGGTTATCTCTAGCATTAAGGTTTTCACCTACTTGGATGTAGTATTCGATCATAGGGGAACTTGGACACCACAGTTAACATCCAAAGCGAATGCGGTGAGAAGTTCAGCCTCCGCAGTCTTGGGGTTCGCTAAAAGACTAGGGAGGAAACCCACAGAGGCAATCTTGGCTATTTACAAAGCCAAGACAGCCTCTATTGCAAGATATGGGGCTGCAATCTGGGGTTTTGCAAAACCTGACTGCATCCAAACAGTGGAAAACAAATTCCTGTGGTCATTGCTGAGCCTACCTCAGTCAACAGCAACTTACTCCCTACACCTTGAGCTAGGTCTAGGATACATCACAGACATGATAAAACTAGCCCCGATCCTGATGTGGATTAAGCTCTGGCTAAATTCGAACCTTAGCCTTAATCATAAGATCATAAAAGATTGTCTTAAACTAGATCACATGAGGGATATCCAGTGGCTGTCCTATGTAGAGTCTCTGGCTGTGAAGCTAGGACGCCCTGAGATTTTTGCTAGTCCAGAATCCCTGTGTAAAGCAGATCTAGTGTGGGTGAAGACTAATTTCACTAGGCTCTGTGTTGCCGAGCGTGAAGCGGATGAGCTATGTAAACCATCTGTGAGGGCACATGTAATGGTAACTACATCCCTTGAGTTGGCTCCTTATTTGTCAGTGGTGACAAACTTTTTCCATAGATGGCTACTGACTAAATTCCGTTTCAATCAAATCCATATGGTTCTTTGGGATGAGAAAGGTTGGTGTAGGCCTGAGGATTCGACCCCATGTAAATGTGATGACCATTCCGCCCAGGACACTGCGCACTTTTTGTTTTTCTGCCCCTTGTATTGTGAACCCCGGAATCGATTTTTAAAACCAATACTGAAGGAGATGAGATTTACGCAGTATAAGCCCGCATTGCTATTTTTGCAAATGATGGAAGCTCCTGTAATTATGTACTGTATCTCCAGTTTCTTGGCTGCATCTGTAAGAAGTAGGAGATTAAGATTGGATTTTTAACGCTGGAAGCGAACTATTTCTGAATCATGTATTTGATTAATGGATTGGTGGGCTCAAATGGAAATGAAATTGTGTAATTATCTTTTTATAATGGGTTGTAATTGTTATTATGACTAAAATTGTATTAATTGACTTTTAAACATGTTTTTAACAGTTTTATAAATGTCTAGAATACTTTTATGATTTTACCTAATTGAATAAAGTGGTTTTGACTGACTGACTGACACAATATTCTTCATTTAACTCAAAACAAAATGCACACTTCTGTTCTCATTGCTGTATATCTTTCATTCATGGCAGAAAAGATGTATCACTTGGTTTTTATGTTCTTGCTGTCCTCTGTTTGAATAGGACATGTATGCTATGATTTTACGTCTCTTGCAGCAATTCTCCAGCACCTGGTATAACTGACACTTGTCCCAATTACATCTCTTATTAGCATTCCCTAAGGCTCCATGTTTGGTCACAGGCATTCCTTTTATTATACTCCCTCAATATGTGTGATTATCTCTTCCACTTTATCATTTTTAAATTTCCTGATATAATTATAGCTCATTCGGTGTTATCTTTTGAGAATTGTGTTGTGATCAGATCAATTTGAGCTTTGGTATCAGATCAATTTGAGCTTTGGTATGGTTTTGCATATGATAGTCAGAATAGTTTGACTAGCAGGTGTTGAAATTCCCTTCCCCGCAGCAGTGGTCTGATGTTTAACTGGAAATACTCTTGTTCTACCCAGGCACACATACCTGTACCAGTAGTGGCTGTTCTTCTAAATGTATAGAAGTCACACTGAGAAGGCAGCAGATTCACAGCAGCAGCAGCCTTGCTATTGGATGTGACTGCTTGATAGGTGAGCTGGCCAGTAGAATCTGGTAACATCTGGAATTCCCAACATCATTAGGATGACAGTAACTGTGTGGTGGGCTGGGTGGTGTTTCGAACTCTGATTAATAAACGGGGCTTAGTTGCAGTGAGGTGTTACGTCATTAAACTAAATACCAAGCTTCTGAAGTTCTTCAATTCAAAATTGTGACCCGTTTTATTAAGGCTTGTGTTGTCTTTGTGTGATGCAAATCAAGTACTCAAATGGGATTTACAGAGCCACACAAGGGGATATTTCACCCACCTTGTGTGATACTTTAAAGAAATGTGATGTAAAACAGTAGCTGTGCTACATTTCGTTATGATAATGGTTCCATGGGTGGAGCATGGGAGTTCCCATGCATCCCCCCATGGAATTTGTCAAAATCCCAGATTTATTAGAGGTAGTAAACTTTGAATTTTGCCAAAATGCTGCCCTTACCACAAAGAACTGCAACAAGGGGAAAATGTTTATTCCCCCTCGTTACTTCCTCTTTCTGTCCGTGATTAATTCTGCATCCCGCATAGAAAAAGGACATTGCTTTTTGGAGTTCTTTTTTTGTAGGAAAGTGTCCCTTCCTGCACAATAACAATTCTTCCTTTATCACAAGCACCCTTGTGGCATGGTGTAAGGGTGCCTGCATTGGTACTAGACAGTCTCAAGTGTGCCAGTGCAGGCAGTGGCCTGAAGAGCACCATATCTTAATAGCTATAGGGCTGTTCAGGCCATTCCCATTCATGCAATGCAGGCAGATTTGCTTGTTACCCTGCGTTGCTTAAATGTTTAGTAAATATATACACTGGATCTTGAGGTACTAGGGGTGAATGCTTCCCTGCAAGATTTGGGAATCTCATTCAATTATGCATTTCTAATGTTTATTATGAACACAAGAGTGACTGAATAGATGCAGAGGCATGAGAAGCATCTGATTTTAATCACTTTGATGTGCGGATATGAATCATGAGTTCAGGCCTTCCATAGCTGTTTACAGATTCTTTGGTTGTTTTGCCTCTCTTTCTAATGAGTTATGTGGTTCCTGAGGTGTCTCCTTATCAGATGGTCTTGAGCAGCTCCTTACATCGACTGATGTAGAGGATTAGCAAAGTAGATGACATCGTACACCATTTGAAGAAGTGTGCTCCTTTATTGATCAATCTGGCCAGCAGATACGGTTAAGATATATAAATAAGTATCAGGATAATGGCCACATTGGTGCCTGGACAGTCGTCTTGAGCCCTCAGAAACTGATTTATAAGCATAGCAGTTCTTGTCTGGATTGGACCATTAAGAACTCACCTCAAAGTCAGTAAGTTCCTTCTGCTCTGCCAATTCTTATTCAGCATATAATATTTGAGCTGTTCCTGTGAAAATGTGTGATCAGTAATACCACATTTTTGTTTATGCTGTGCATTTGATTTCATCTAAATATTCTTTTACATGACTATTACTAATAATACATTTTAATATACTGTATAAAAAGACTTAAGTAATATAATTTTACAAGATTTTGATTTGAGTTTAATAATGTAGCAAAAGGAGGAGCAGCATATCTGGAGTTACTTACAATTAAGGAATTATTACCCTAGGTTTGAAGAAATGAAAGAGAAGATTTGAGAAAATGGAGATGGTACAACTTTTGGGACTTGTTAGACCGTGTTAGACTGTGCCTTTCATATATTTTTTTTATTTATTCAAAGTCGCGGATTGTCATGGGAAGTAGTTTTAGAATTTGATATTTGCTCAACAATTACTAAAGCATAATTCTCATCTCTTTAGACATGATAAAAGCAAAACTTTTTTTCTGGGTGGCAGGAAAGAGTTTTCTTTATCTTCCAGTAAAAATATAACTCCTTATACACACAATGTGACACAATAAAAAAACAAGAGTAATTCAGCTTTTTCTACACAACCTCAAATGGTGTTTTTCTAGTATTCTATACTAAAAGCAGAATGTGTCATGCCTCACTGTGAAGCTCCTTGGTATATTGAAACTGTTCCCCCAAAAGAAAGTAAATTATAACCCCAATTAAGGACAATATCACATGCTGGATACTCAGCCAGCTGACTGCTGGTAAAGATCTCTGGTTTGATTTTTAATGGGACTGCTAATAGCAATTGGTGCTAGAGACTGGGTTTAATTCAAAAGAGGCAGATCAGGCAATTGGTAAATGGTGAGAGAAAGGCAAAGGCCATTGTTTTCACAAGCCCAACTTCATAATAAACTAGTTTTTTTAGTTGAATCAGCTTTATTAAAAAGCAAGACATATACACATGAATAATAAGCATATCAGATATATATGTAAAGTCATACATTTAAAAAATACACTATTTTTTATCATCATTCTCACCATTGTTTTCCAACTACTCTGAATAAGCTTTAATATAGCAAAACATCTAAAAAGTAACTGCCCTGTGCCAATTTAACCCTTCACTGTATCCATTTGTATATCTAAAAGCATAATAATCTCCGATAAATATATTTCAATAAAACAAATGGTATATTTGAGTGTTTTGGATTCTTCCTGTTCATCATGGCAGACTGTTAGATAAAATTCAAAAGTTAGAATCTGTACGTAATTTTCAACGTTTTGTGAAGTGATTGAAAATGTACGACATTCTTAAACTCAATAGACCCTGTTCAAAAATGTTTGAACATGTTCTAATTTCTACTCTATATTTGCCCTCAAGCTGGACACTTCTGCTTAGAGCGCAGTGTTCCTGATACACTATATTGTTGCCTCACCAATAGGTGTTCTTATTTTTTCAATGCGACCGTAGAACTTAAGGGATATGTTTGACTGGAAAAAGTATTAAAGAGTTAACAAGTTACTGTAGTTGAGACATTCACTTCCGCTCTGGCGTGCTTAATTGGAACCAGAGGTTGCCAGAGGGCCTCCTCCACTCATTTTTGGGGACCAGCACTTATTTTTCTACTTCCGGCATTTACCGATAGCAAGAGAGGGAAAATCAAACTAAGCAGAAGCATGCAGAAAGAGAACGACAGAAAAACCATCATAAAGAGAGAAAACAGAAACCATCAAGAGTGAGATAAAGGAGGGGGGTGTGTCTGATAGTTGATTAAAGAGGCATGAGGTGGATTAAAAACTATGCAGTCTTGGTATTTGCCACACTGACATTTAATTGCCCCAGCAAAAGGCTTTTGATCAGCACTTTGGGCACCGGGACTCATTCCTGTACAAAAACATTTGGGAGGGGGTAATAAGGCTGTAGTAGCATACATTTAAACATTTCAAAAAGAATAATGCTTAAAATTTGCTAAAAGAAGGTAATATTGCAGCAGTATTACTGCACATTTTAGCCCAGCTCTGTGTGTACAGCAAAACCTTTTAACGATACTAGTTCCCTGGTTCTTACCAGCAGTGTGTGGCATGAAGTTAATGCTTCTTTTGGTGATGATAGCCTCAATGGCATAATGCAAAATTAGAGCCCCCCTGCAGAATGTGAAGGGGGATCTCTGAACCTTCCATATCGAACAGATATTCACTTGTTTTGGGTTGGATAGGTGCCCACAGCAGGGTGAAGGCATGGTGCTGGAGGGGCCTATGTTATGCCTCTGGATACCTAATAACACAGAACTAAAAACAGCTTTTAATAATTTAATTGTAAAAACCACTATAATCAGAAACTCCATCATAAACATCAATGATATCTATTACATGTAGCTGTAGCTGCTTTGGTTAAAATTTTAGAGTTATCCTTTTTAATACAGTGATGTTTTGTTTCAAATAAGTATTTTCAGATGCACACATAAACTTAAAGTCCCTCTAGCTTGTGCCACTAGAATTAAGGAGTAGTGATTCATGAGGAAACTCACCAATGCCAAAAGTGCAATGACTCATCCCTATTTTAAATTATTGTTGTAAAGACAATCATGTCTTGCTAATTGACCTCCCTTGTGGGCTTTGAGCCTAGTCTCTGCTCTAAATTAAGAACAGATCTACCAATTTTCTTTTTTGTGGGTTTTACTACCGAGTTTAGTCATGTCAAATGTTGCTTGGATGCAAAGAGGTTTATGATGCTACTGCATTTAGAATGTATTTTATGACTACTGATTCATGTGGTTACATTCCCCTTAATCACCAATTTAAATAATGAAATTGGGATTAAACATCATTTGCTTTTTTATTGTGCACTGCTTTTTGTAGAGTGTATATTCTTCTTCAAGTCTACACCCAATTCACAAAGCCATTTGAGCTTATACGTTTGATTTACTGGAGATCAGTGGTAAACTATAATCAAGCATATCCCTTGCAATGCCCTTAAAGTGGCCAGCCCTTTCTCACAGAGCCAGAAGTACACATTAAACTAAAATAATCTGAAATGTAAGACACTGTTGAAAACATAATGAATCTCAGCCAAACTAAGTTATTCTGTAAGATCTTGAAACAATAACATAGGCCAACAATATAAATTATACAAAATCAACGAAAATAAAACTGAAATTAACACAACTTTTCTTCGTTTATGATCCTTTCAAAAATACAGCCCTTATGATCTGATTTGAAGAGCAGGAGAAACCCATTGGTATGCCTCAATGTCAGCATTCTTTTTTTTGCCAAGGTACCCATTAAGCAACTTTAATGCACACTATGAATGTTTTGGGTAATTTCCAAATCCTGTAATTCTCCTTCATAACACATAAGAAATCCATGGGCAAATTGCATGTCTTCACAATAATATTAAGGGACACTCTGACATAGGAAATGCATGGGAAAGCCAGGAGAGTAGTGTTTATCCTGGAATTAGCTGAGCCGACTTAACAAGCGTTACACAAATGCAGAGTTGCTTTTTCTCCATAGTATCATTCATGACTTAACAGGTTCTGCTCCCAATATCAAAAATGTATATAAATTCCTGCTCCATCTTGAATTTCACATCGAGGAGCCTGCCTGCATGCTTTGTGGGCCTCAGAGAAATGCATTTTGAGCTACCTCAAGTGAGCACACCATCCTAAAAGGAACATTTAATTGCATATCAGGCAACATTAGTTTAATTGCATATGATGCAACAGTACCTGCTTTAATTTGATAGATTTTCAATATGAACTAAGTTGTTGGCAGCCCCATTTAGCCTTGAAACACCCATATAATTGACAGGCTACGGGAAGGATGCAAAGGATTTACATTTCTGGACTTGGCAATTTAATTCCCTGACAGTACTTAATGGCGGTCACCTTTTCTGTCTTTAATTTATCATATACCTTTGGCCCTACTATATAAAAAACCACAATGTTGTCTGCATATAAAGTATAGGAGTTGTTTAATATACTGCTTAAGATATTCTAAAAACAGTTTTGAAGAACATATATAAAGAATGAAGAAGGGTGTTGTATTCTCCCTCTTTTCGCATATCACACACAAGCTATTGGGACACTATGCATGAATGTATGCATGAATATTAACGACTCAGAATTAGTAATTTTTACTGAAACGTAATTTCCAAATCATATTTTTCTCAGGATTATTCTTAATAGTGATTTGTTATGCTTTGCAAATCCACCCTACCGATGACTAGATGGCGAATCTATAACAATCACAATTTTTTAAGTTCTTAATTCTATCAACTTTATTTCAAGTCACAATTAGCAAATACTTAATTTGGCACAGGCAAACCTGACTGTGACTAATGACGTTGCAATCAGGAAGTGAATCTGAACTTCCACCTCTGGGTGCTGAGAGCAAGACAGGAGAGCAGCAGTGTGCTCAAAAACTATTTTGTGACTAAGAAAAGTCTCCCCGAGTCCCATAAATACAGGAAGTGTTGTAGAAAAGGAAGCACAAGTTGAGTAAACAAGAGTTGGCAATCGTAGTCTCCACAGGTGTGTTGCTCACAAAGATCAACTCTTTGGCAAGTCTTCTTTCGCAGTGCCTGAGGCAACCAAAAGATTAATATGGAGCAGGATCCTGGAGTGAATAAATGTTGTTGGTGTACCTCCAGGAGCATAGATGAAATTTGAAAGAGATGGTGCAATGTACACTTATTTAACAAGCAGAAAATGTCTGTTTGACAAAAAGAAGCCAGTTGCACTGGGGGAGGGACGCAACAGTGCGCCACCCACATAGCTCAAAGAGGCTATAGAGAGCCCTTTAGCGCTGGAATCATTTTAAGGAGTATTAAGCATCAACACATCTTTATCGAATGAAGCAAATATTTTAATTTAACATATCTGGGAAGAAAACATCAACAACATAAATCAGTGTATATTGGTTTGTGTTTATGTAGAAAAAATACAATTAGCTAAACACGTCCATAAGATATAATATATTTGCTAGTCCACTGTCCACTATGGGAAATGTGGTATGTCATTGAATGCCATACCAACAGACAAATATCTTTTATTCCTTATTTTTATGTGACATACATCCTATTTATGATGAAATATTTGTCAAACATTTAACCCTTGGATGTTGAGACAGAATAAATTAAGGAGACCGAAGTGTCTTTAGGGAAATGAGGACCCACACAGACGTAATTCAGTGTATACCGTCACACTGGCTACAACATCCAGTATAGAGCTAGTTACAAAACCCCTAAAAAGTTTTTTTTAAATGTGTAAACTTTACCCAACACAATCAAGAAGTCACAGTATGCAGCACACACTTTAAGGAGCAACACAGTCAGACAGAGTCTGATTAATGACCAGAGAGTAGGAGTCCGAGCTATTCCTACCTCTGGTCGTAATATTGAAGATGGTGTGACTGATTCAAGAGAATTTCATCCAATGGCGGGATCAGTGATGGCATTGCAGTGACAGCAAACAAGAGTAACACAGAAAATGGATAACAAAATTAAAATGTTGGCGGCATTTGTGCAGCAAGGAGTCTAAAATTTGCAACAGGGCATGGTAGCTGTTACAGACTTCATTACAACATTATTTTCAGTTTTACATGACGACCCTCATGCTTACAATATCCATTTTGCATTGTCTAGGGAAAATTGATCTTCACACATGATCTGCTGATAAATCATCAATTGTCACCGGTACCCTCTCTAGAACAGTAAAAATTCAGCATGAAATGGCTCAATACAGCCAAAATCTAAAAAAAGGAATTGCTTCAGTTACAAATGCCTTTGAAGGTTTCAAGCACTACATGCACTTAGTGCAGGCCCAAGTCCTGTGTCTGTAGAAAGTGGTCAGATATTTACAACTAGCAATGTTTCCTTAGCAGTGAAAGAATAAGAAGTGCACTGAGCAGCAACAACGAAATGCCGCAAAATACATTATCTATATGTTTTTTACTATTGTTAAAAGTAAATGTTGGATTTTTACTTCAATACATTTGAGAATAATATGAATAATGTAATTAAATCTTTTAGTTCTTAATCCACTTTTTTACTTTAATTCTATGAAGAATCAGAAATAAAAATACTGGTGTAGTATTTTAAAAGTATTAAGTTTGTTTTACAATGTATCCAATTCTTGCTTCTACACTCAAAGGGACTTTTGCTTCGCTTGGCCTTTCTTAAGCAGCCCAGTTTCAATCTTGTCCATGGAGTGTGTGTTGTTCTACAAATCAGAGTCATTATTCTCCAGGGGAATGGAAATGCCTTTTGGTATAGCTATATTGTGTAGCAAAGCACACGTTTCCATAAATATATATTATTTTTCTTTGGTTTATTGTAAAGACCCATCACTGTCTTATAAATCTACTTAATAGTTAAAATGTAAGTTCAATAACAGATTGTGTTCACTTGTGTCCTTTGATAGATCTGCTTTTTAGATCTGGTGGCAGTTAGATATGAGATTAGTATTCAAGGTTGTATTGAATATGTACCATCATGTACTGAGATTAAAAAAATGTTATTCCTTAATCCAATGTTACTATATTAAAGAGTTATGACATATCTGATGTGAATAACCTAAAATGACACTCTGTCCAAAATCGCACATAGCTAAAATGTTGTACAGGCCACAGTGTCTGAAAATTTAAGAATTGTGTGTTCTTCAAGGATAGTGTACTATAATGTTTGTTATAATTCACTATGCACTGCATATAACCTGGATGTATAACGTGTCATGATTTTTTTCATTAAAATTCAGCATCTTAATATAAAGAAAGAAATATATCCCTACTAGTAAATTAAGATACAAATTAAAAGATCATTTACCAACAAGGCCAGAAACTTAAATAACTAACAAATCATTGGAACTGCTTTGCACGATAAACAGATCTTAACAGACTGGTTTGTTCTCAATCCTGCTTGTATAAACAACAGCTTTAAAAGAGTATGACGTGCATCAAGGAGAAAAGGACAAACACAAAGTGTGTGCAATAAAGTTTCTTGAGTGTAACCACAAAGTGTGCAGCAATTAGATGTCCATTGTTGAGTCCAATTTGGTATTCCGCCCTTGGTTGGGTATCTACTACAACATCATTTTAAGATGATATCCCTCATGTGAAAAGGAAATAGGTAGACATATAAGGCTGAAATTCCATTTTATCAAATTAATTTATAACTGACCTGGCATGCTTATTTGCTGCAGAGTATCCTTGTCAACTAAAACGAAATTACTTTTGTTCTCTAGTTCAAATAAAGCTTTAAGAGATGCTCAAGTCATTTCCTGAAACTTAGACACAAGTTCAAAGCTCCAGGGACAGATGGATAAATACAATATCCAAGCACCAGCATAAATTGAGGAGATTATTTCATGCCAACACATATTGGCCAGTGAGCCTGAGTCAGATAAAGATAGAGAATGCCTACATTTAAGAAACGTTGCCTTCCTAGCTAAGATGTGGCTTTGGAGACCTTACTCCAGAGGAACTCCAGCTTAACCAATATCATTTGGGGTAAAAAAAAAACTGATTTACACATTTTAATCTGAAGTAAGTCCAGTAATGTGGCATCCCTCCTTTTAAATATGACTGAATCACGCAGAAGACATACAACGTATGTTTTTTTTATTGAAGAAGGACGCAAGGAGCAGGAAGGAGAGGGGCCAGGCAGGGGAGGCAGCAGACACACAGGTAAGTGCTTTCTTTTTTAATTTTTAAATATTTTGGAAGGGTGGAGGGGCTGGCTAACTGTGCTCCGCCACAGAGTCTGAGTTTTCCCTACCTCCGCATTCGCAACAGATCGCAGAGTAGACAAATCACTGCTAACTCTGCTGGCGGAGCGGAGATACCCACCCAGGGTTAATATTCTTCAAAAGAATCGATTACATGCTGTAGACCTATGGAGGTCTGACTAAGTAGGATCATATCATCTGCCTATTGTAAATATTTTATATAACAGTTTGCAAATGTAGGTGGATGGGCATTGATCTTATCCAAATGCTGATACAAGTCTTCCATAAAGAGGTTCAATAAACATGGAGCAAGTAGACAACCTTGTTTTAGCCTATTAAAAGGTTTGATGAGATGAATCAAACTGTGACCATCATCAAACTTGACATGAGCCCAGGTGTTTGTATAGAATATAAATAATTGCATCTAGATATTTTTGAGAAATGCCCCATCCTGTATTTTTTTCCATAGCATGGCTCATGGAGCATAATCAAATTCTGCTTTTAGATCAACAAAACAGACATAGAGATTTTGTTTTTTCAGAACTGCACTTTCTGCCTGCAAGTTAGGGTGAGTAAATTAGTAACTGTGGTTTGATCCTTGTGAAAGCCTGATTGTTTGATTGAGGATAGATGCTTGGCTGCTGACCATTCTTCCAAATCCTTCAATATCGGCACTACTTCCAAATCTGTTATAAGGTCATATATATTTGCCAGCTCAAACTCTATTTCAAACATTGCATTTCTGATCCTGAAAATTATTCCCTGTCTCCTCCTCTTTCTATACTGTGCTGATACAACCTTAATCCTCCCTGCTGCTGCATGTAGTGCAACTATCTTGAACAAGCATTTTCAATACAGTCGGTCTCGCCTTTGGGACCTTATATGTACTACTTAGCTACACAGCACATTAGCCTTGGTTCTGAAACATCTACTGTTCTTTAACATGGAAAGTATGCACCAAACTGCATGACACACCAGGTCTGGGAACACATAGAAAGAAATATTTCCTTTCAGCAGGAAGTGGTATAGTCCAAGCTCTGCTTTTAATATAAAATCATGGCCTTTGGTGGTCATATCACTGAAAATACACGATTTGAAAAACAAATCATTATCTGCGCAATATAAATAATGTTTCATTCATTCTCTATCTGCTCACAGTCGTTATTTGGACTAGGCGCCTTGACGCCCATTGGGCATAGCTGCGCAATATAAATAATGTTTCATAGGTGCTCGTGGAAGACAAGTTCTATGGACTCAAATCTAGATATTGCCAAAGTGAGCCTGGCATTTAACTGACCTCTGCTGGTCGTTTTCTATCAAGAAAGTTAAATAGAGGCAGTTTGCAGAAAAATAAAAGAACGTCCCTCAGCAGAAAGCAATTCTGGTATTTTACTGACCTTTGCTGGTTGTTTTCTGTCAAAATAGTTAAATAGAGGCCATTTCACAGAACAAAAGTCCCCAAGTGGAAGCAGACAAGTCCTAGGGCTGACCTCCAGAGCCCACAAAGTACATACACATATAAGTATATACTAAAGTATATAGTATGTACAAGAGGTCTCGAAAGCTCAACCTAAAAAGCAGACTTGCTTTCTGGTTTCCTTTGATACTCTTGATACTAACCGAGGGTGAGGTCATTGCATGTCCTAGTGTCTTGATTGTAGTGGTGTGAAAGACACTGCAAACTAAAGAAACATTCAGATGTTGGAAATTGTTCTCTCCGACTGTCAATCATAGCTGCCAGGGTTGAGGCAGAATGAGGCACACAGTAGATGAAGCAGTGAAGCCCTAAGCTTTGCAACATCTCACATCAGTGAAACAACCCCCTCTTCATTGAATTTAACAAAATAATCACTTTTTCTGAAACAAAGTGATTTATTTTATATAGTTTGGGCTAGTATTACGACACTAATGTCTATAGTATTAAGGACATTTTCACAAATGACCATATTTTTTTAATGGTTAAATTCATGCACTTTGCATGTTTCCCCTTTTAAATAATTAATGCACTCTGGCTCGAAATGTGCTCTGAAAGAATGAAAGAAGGTCATACATCTGCTTCCTATAGTGAACTTTTCACTGAGACCTGTGACATTATTAACAACCACTACTGGTAGGTCAGTCATTTTGAAGTATGAAAAGTGAGAGTTGGGGATATGTAATTGCAGCAGTTCCTCTCTCGTAAGACAATTCATGCAACACGAGTCGGTGATAACTGTTGATGTCTCTTTTAAATAGAACTGTTAACTTTACAAATAATTTCAATCTTAGACTTGAAAATATATTCACCCTCCATATCATATTTTTAAGAAAATCCAGCCTGTTATGCCAAACTCTCGAATCAAATTTTAGCTCAGATTTTAGTTGCCTTTCTTAATGTTGTACTAAATTGAGTTGAAACGTTTTAACATTTGCCAAAGAGCTACTTTCGGCTAATTCCTGGGTGGACCCCTGCGGCCAGCTCCATTGGGAATGCTCACATTGGTCATGAAAAGGGAGCAGACCTGACTTGGCAGTTCTGCCTGATTATTCCATAGTGTAAGGAAATATCAAGTTGATTACACAATTATGTGGCAGAATATATCTAAGCCAGAATACCCCCATGCTGTCTTTTTACTTAAGGACTTGAGTGTGTAACACCAGGATATGAAAGGTCATATTACAGAACTGCCCCAGGGGTGCAATGGGTGTTTGCGTCCGCTTTGTGCATCTTCGGGGCACTTTGGTATTACAGAAGGGGTAGTAAATGCTTAAAACATACAAATAGTGTTGATACAAATGTAGCGCCAGTGCTATCATTAGAAGGTGTTCCCTTATTTGCATGGGGGTGTGGCCTCAAGCAAATGAGGGTATCTCTTTGCCACTGTGCCTGTGCCATTTTAGTGACATGGGTGCAGAGGCACCTCCTAAAGGCAACCCTTTAAAGGAACGAAAGGAGTCCCATGGATCCCCAGACATCCCCTTGCAGGAGGGTACAGTCCCTTATTGCACCCGCCTGCAATGGGATCTCTAATCCCTCTTAAAAGTGCAGGCAGTTTGCTGCCTGCACAAAGAAACACAGAACAGCTTTTAAACAGCTGCTTCATATTTCTCTTGTTTGTGCTGCCCTGGATACGGCGGATATTCATGGCTGTCCTGAGGACAGCACATTCAAAATAATAGGGTGCGCTTTCCATGTTTGCACCCAGTGCACCTGCTTAAATGTGTGCCATGGCGCAAACAGGAAAAGTATGCCCATATCAGTAATAAATCTCCTGGTCGCTCAGTCTATTGGATTATATAACCTGGGCTGAATTAATCAACTCTTTAGGCTCACTGATATACCTTATCACTCTGCATGATTACACAGTCGTACAAGTCAAACAAAGCATCTCTGTTATAGTGAAGTCATTCTTCCCATAATGGCAGTAGTAATTCTTGCATTCTCTCTTCTGAAAGTATTGGGAACCTAACTACTTCTGGAGTTGAACATTTGAGTCTGGAACCCGTTCATGAGCAGCCGGGTGGGCAATGGTAGGGATTTAAATAAATGTTCCAGCATGTTTCGCTGTTATCTTGCATCCACACAATGTCCTGGAGAATGATGAAAGGCTTCGCATGATCAGCAAGTTCCCCAGTTTCACTTTAAATTCTGCATTATGTCACAGCAGCCTTCCTCTCTGAACATTCTATGTAGTCTTTGCAGAAATATGTGCCTAGTGCTAAAAGCACCCACATCGAATGCTGCCCATTGCACACAAAAATAGTAGTGCCACAAAATAATCAAATCCCAGATAACCTAAATAGTAATGATTTTCTCTGATAGGTCTGCACCAACATAATGGGGAATTGTTTCATGCACAGTATTTCTGTAGGTAAATATTCCAAGTGGCAATTGTAAGGAAAGGTTGCTTTTTTGCATGCCCGCCTCACAATTTTTAGACTGACGCTGCGATGTGTATGGATTTTTTTAACCACTGGACCACTGCTATGCAGTGACATGTGTGTATGCTCTGATCCTTAAAAACATGTAGAATTGGCTAATCACTGATTGGCATATTCAACTTACCTGGAAGTTCCTAGTATATGTATACCAAGGGCCTATACGTTAAATATATCTTGTAGACTGCAGCACCTATTGTGCAACCACTAAAGTAGCAAAGTAAAATCATGTATTCAGGCCTGCCTCTGCAGTCTGAGTATGCAGCTTAAAACTTTAAATTTGACCTGGCAAAATAAACCTTTATTCAGGCCTACATCTTCCTTTTTAATACTGTTATGTCACCCCAAGGTTGGCCCTAAGAGCCCACACAGGGGTGTTCATGGTATTTAGAAAGTTAGAAATGTGTTATTAATTGTTACATGTCCTTACAGCAGCCGCGGCCTGTAGAGGGAATTGCGGTGGGGCAGAAAGGCGGGGCGGGGGAGGGGCAGGGTGGGGGTTGCTAAAAAACGGAATATGGATAATTGGAGTTAAGTAAACAATTTAATTATTAAAACAAATGTTGTAGCGCGCCCTGCATTATTTCAATTGCTTACTTACCTCCAATTATCCAGTTTCCGGCTTTTAGCACCCCCCACCCTGCCCCTCCCCCGCCCCGCCTTGCTGCCCCACCGCAACTCCCTCCACGGGCTGCGGCTGCCTTGCAGTGAAAAATCTACAAAGTCATTTTTCACAGTGGAAAAGCAGGCTCTCCCATAAAGAACTGAGTTGCAATATAACACCTTATAATGTATAACGTTCGTGTTTGTGAATAGCTAGACCCAAGGCTCAAATTAATAAGAATTTAAATTACATTTTATCTGATGGTAAAGTCAGATTTCAGATTACTATTTTGAAAATACCCATTTAAGAACTTTGGCATTTTCCTGCATAAAGCCTGCAGTGGCCCTTGTTGAGATAATACCCAACTGTCACATGGCAGCCTGCTGGGAGGTGTCAATTGCTCTCAGGAAAGGAAACAAATGGGCCTTGGCTCTAAGAAGCTGTGACCTCCACCTAGCAGGATGGTCTGGGAGATGTGGCCACTGTAGGAAATTGGGTTACTGGTTGAGGGGGTGAAACCCTACCAAAGCAACCACCACAATTCTTGTCAGGGTAAAACACAAACCAATCCCAAATTAACATGTGTTTTATCTTCTGGTAGCTTGGCACAAAAGCAGTCAGGCTTAACTTTGAGGCAATGTGTAAAGTAATTATGCAACAGTTCAAACAGTGATAAAGTGAAAACACAACTCAACAAAAATTCCTCACCGATTTAAAATAATAGATTGCAATTTAATAACATTTCAGGCCAAAATTACAAAAACTAATCAGTAGAACTAGAGATATGCAATTTTAAAATCTAAGTTTAAGTGAAAACAGTGCTTAGAAGCACAAAGCACCAACTGTCGTTACCTGATTTCGCTGGACTAGGTCAAATGTTTAGACCGACTGAAATGGGGAATAGGCTAGATACATGGACAAAGTTTGCCTATTTAATCAAAGTATCTTAAATCTTGGTTACGGGGCAATGTGAGATCCTGCATAAAAGATGTGTGATGCTCAATGGTGCTTCCTAGAAGTTGCTGGTGGTAATGTGAGGTTCTGCTTTGTAGATGCATCACAGCAGTGGCAGTTCCGATCAAGCCGTTGACGGGGCGTGTGATTCGACGAGATCCTGCATCGACTTCAAGGATTCCGTTGACAAAGACTTGTGATGTGAAGTCCTGTGTATGGGATGCATAACAAAGCAGTTGTTTCCGAGAAGCTGTGGGCCGCAAAGCGAGGTCCTGGGTTGGGGTTGCCTCGCGCAGTGGCGGTTGCAATATGGGGCTGCATGGAGATGCATCACACTGCATTAGTTCTTCCCAATGGTTTGAAGAGTATCTTGAGGCCCACTTCCAAGGATGGATCCAGGACTGGGGAAGCACCACATGGGGGCAAGGCTCACAGCAGGCCGAGTCCAGGAGCTGGGTTCAAGGTGGTTGGTGCCTTTTCTGTTCCAGAGACTCAGATCAGGTGACCAGCCAACTAGCTCTTGGAGTCACTCTGGTGGTCCTGGGTTCAAGATTCTGGTCCAGTCCTTTTCACTCGGGCAGCAGATTTGCAGAGCAGCAGTCCTTCATGCAGCAGTGCAGCACAGGAGTTCTTCTTCTGGGCCTGGTTCCACCCCTAGGAGTGTTTGGCATTTCCTTCCTCTTGGCCCTGGATCCAGCTTTTCTGGGCACACAAAAGACTAGTGTAAAACCCTTGGTGAGTGCACTGGGGCAGAGCCTTTGTGATGTGCAAGTGTGGTAGGTGACAGCTCATCATCCTCATCAGGTCAGAGATGGCAAATCCTCCAACACCTGTTTACCCTTTGTCTCACTGTTCGGGAGCAATAAACAAAGGCAAACCGCCAGCTACACCTAGTCCTAGTCATGTGACTCAGCATACAGGTTGCAGGCACCAAATGGTTGTGACACAAATTGTGACTTAAAAGCCAAACTTTAACATTAAAGAGCGTTTTAAATTGCTATTCTTTAGACACCAAACTTAATAGTCCTACCTGCTCACGATTGAAAGTTATCTTTTACTAAATGTAATAAGGTAATATAATGTTATTCTATGGGCAGGGTAGGTGTTGCAGTATGAAAAATGAATTTAAGAGTTTTTTATTACTAGGACATGTAAAAGTTTACAGTGCATGCCGACGTTTTAATTGATGTCCACCTTGTCCTTTGGGCTGTTAAGGGCCTACCCTGGTGATAACTTATATCCACTGAAGAAGAAGGATTAGTCCTGGTGAAAGCTTTATTTTAGTGGGTAGAAATGACAAGCCTGACACATGTTTGAAAGGGTACTTAGGGGGGTGGCACAATTAGGGCTACAGGCCCACTAGTAGCATTTAATTTTCAGGCCTTGGGTACATGTCTACTAGGGACTTATTAGTCAATTAAAAGTGCCAACTAGGTGTTAGTCAATGTTACCCTGTTTTAGGGAGTGAGCACATGCACTTTAGGGCTGGTTAGTCAGCACAAATGAGATCAGCATAATGGAGGAGCAAGACAAAGGTTTTGTGGGAAAACCCTCCTAAGGCTGACTGGCCTAACAGCCACCAGCTGTGCAAGCTTCAAAGAGGCAGTCCTTGTCTCAGGCAGATGGAACATACACCTAGGCCATGCCTTTGCCTAAGTAGCCTTAGTGGCACCTGTCTCAGTGGGGGGAAAACATACCCCAGACTAGTTTTGCGAGGTCATCATTTCCCTAGTGTCACTTCAGGGGTATGCCCAGAGCTCTGACCAAGGAAAGAAATATTCTATCTTGTTGGATTTTGGCAGAGCATGGCACTGTGGCATTGTTTAGGTCCCCCCCAGGAAATGATGTTCAAGTAAGTAGAGTTACGCATGGGTACTATTTCCCTATTGTTTGGGGAGTCATCCCCACCCACAAGCTAGAGGCAGCCATAAAGGTGGAAACACAGGATACCTTTTTCAGAGTACTTCTGGACCTGTGAAACACAGAAGAAGGACTGCACCTGCTGAACCCTGACTTCAGAAAGAGGACTCCACCTACTGTGACCTGTGGAGAGAGATCCCAAGGCTGAGGGCTGGACCTGCTCCCACCTGTACACAGCGCGAAAGAGTGATCTCCAAGGGCTAGCTGCTAGCTTCCTATTAAAGTTTTATATTAAGCATGTAAACGCTGCATGAGCCCAAGAAATTGTTAAGCCTAGCTGACCAGTTTCAACTGGATTTGGCCAAGACCCTAAATGTGGATTCTGTGAGATTAAGTCCTAACCCCCTAAATGGTGCCTAGAGAGTCCTGGACCCTTAGCTGGTGTTTGAGTGTTCTCTTTTCCCATCCAAGATTACAAGACTGGTCACTTGCAAAGTTTTTCCAAACTTATTGCCAAAAGAACCAGATGCTACCATCAGACCACCACCGAGCTGCTGCTGCCGGTGTCAAATCATCATGGAATTCAACTTTCTTTTTTGCCCCACTAAAGAAGCCTGGCTGTTAAAAACATTTTAAGTCCGAACTTAGAGAGATTTTACTGAGATCAATATCGAGGAGCAGCTGACCACCGACGACCTTCCTGGGCAAAGACTTTAGACTTCACCCTTGTGAAACCTTCCCACTGTCAATGCCCAGAGCCTTGAACTTCCCGCAAAAAGCCAAGGCTGCTACCAAGGTTTTGCATTCCAGCTTAGCGACAATGATGAGCCCTACATCAGATCCAGTCCGCAGTTCAAACTCCAATGACCCAGTCGAAGAGATGTTATGAATATTCAGAAGGTAAACTTTCCACCAGACTAAACCTGGCCCCAGTATCTGACCTATGCTCTATTGTAGTTGGCCTTAACTTCTGAGTTTGACCCACTCTATCATGACCACAAGTACGCCATTAGCGCTTTGCTCATTTTGACAATACAAACATCTAAAGCTTTGAAAAATATTATCTCCAGTTTCCTGCATCCGATTTTTGTTGTCTTGGTGTCTATTTGCTCACTACATTTTCCTCTATTTTTATGAATTGGATTGGAACATTTATTGTGCTGTGTTATTTTTATAAATTGGAGTGGGACTTGTATTGTTCTGTCATTTCTACTATTCAACTGTTCAACTGTTTTGGTGGTGATACATACTTCATACATGTCTCCTAAGTTAAGCCTGTCTGCTTTGTGCTACATATACCAAGGGCAGAACTCTAAATCATTTAGGCCTAGCTGAACTAGGTAGGAATAGTGCAATTTTTACAGGAAGGGGACTACTATGCACTTCAACTAATAACCCACATTCTTATAGCCATACATACATCTAGAAAACAGTAGTGACAGAGAACATATGTTCCACAAAAAAAACGTACGTCCTAGAGAAAGGCAACAATACTTTTTGATATTTTGGACAGTCTAGAAAAAAACTTAAATTACAGCAAATATAACTAATGTTGCCATTTTCTGAATTATGCTGATTTGCAACCAGGTTAATAGTGCATATTGGTTCACCATGTCATCCTCATTTCACTACTGTTAGCCCTGTCAGCCTTGGTGTGGTCTTCCCCCAAACTTCTTGCCTAATTACCTACATTTATTGCTCCAGTTTTGTTTTTGTTGGTGTTAGGACTTTGCGCACTCTACCACTGCTAACTAGTTCTAAAGTACTTTTGCACAATCCCTTAATCATGGTTTGATTGACAGATACCTAATTGGCATATTTAATTCACTTATAAGTCCCTTGTAAAGTGGTGTACCATATAACCAGGGCCTGTACATTAAATGTTGCTAGTGAGCCCCCACCACTTTTTGTGCCACCCACTTAAGTAGCACCTTATAACATGTCGCAGACCTTCCATTTGAGCCTGAATGCAGTGCCACACTGCCATGTTAAATTAAAATTCAAACCCCATCGCCAAGCTTTAACTCCCCTTTTGTTACATATAAATTACCCATAAGGTAGACCCTAGGTAGCCCATAGGGTGGGGTGCTGTGTAATTAAATGGTTGGACATGTACTCAAGTTTTTATGTCCTGGTTGTGAAAATAAATCACAAATTCGTTCTTCACTACTGTACAGCCTACCCCTTCCATAGGATAACATTGAGGATTCCTTATTACATTTACTAAGCTGTAATTTATAACTGAGAGGGGGTAGATACGTTATGTTTTGTACCCATGAAATTGTAACAATAAACCCTCTTTAATGGTAAAATCTGACTTTTCATTACAATTTGGAAAATACAACTTTTAGAAAGTTGGCTTTTTCCTGCCCTTTTGTGCCTGTAGCCTGGCCTGGATCACATGACTCGGTATAACTGACAGTTAGACTTTGTGAATTGCTCCCACACAGTGACAGAATTGCGGTGTTAGATGTGCCAGAATGGGCCATCTCCTGACAGGACGGGGGAAGAGCTGAGCACAGCCTCACTTAACCCTGAATAGCTCTGCTCTACTTCCATACAAAGAGCTTAACGACCCTGTATTTTCACTGCAGTCAGCTTAAAGCCAGGGCAGGTGAGTCAGGAAAATCCAAGCACTTCAAACAAAGTTTCCAGAAGCTTCTCCCACATTCCAGAAAAAGGTGTAAAAATAGAACCTTTACATCCACCCATCAGTTCTATTCTAGAACTGCAGAAGAACTCACAGATGACTGCCTGCTGATGTGACCTGTTGTGCACTCTGCCAGACTGCTGCTGTACTTGGAACTACTGTTTTGCTGCCTGGAGCCTGCCTTGAACTCTCACAGGCCAGTCCTGCTATTGAGCCCTGTACACCTGGGCCCAGGACTACCAGACATTACTCCAAGGGCTAGTTTGCTGGCCTCCTGTTCAGAGCCACCAGGACATAACAGGCTCCCACCATACTGAACCACACCTGGACCCAGTCTGAGTGAGTCCTAAACCCACAAGAGGTGTCTCACGGGTTGTTGTGCTAAAGGTGCTCAGGTGGCCATTTTCCAAGACTGAGGAATTAGTCAAAATGTGGCCATAAATTGCTCTGAGAAACAGGAGGGGACTGGGACCAACTTGCTTACTTATCTGCCTGAGGTGCATAGCCAGTTGTATTGACTTTGTGGCTTCTCCAGCTATGTTCTTCTGTGCAGCACCAAATCTGTTTCAATGGTTTTCTCCAAAGGGGTATCTGACCTCAGAGAATTGTCTACAGCTTCAGCCTTCTGCCTCGTCCAGCTGAAGTTTTCCGGATTGCATTTCAATGATTATATACGAATGTAGAAATCTTCACAGTGGCTTACACCCAAGGCCACTTGATGATGACTTCCCTCCTTGGACACTTCATGCAAACTTGACCCCCTAAACTCTCTCTTCTCAGGCATTTTTCTTCAGAAATGTTTCTAAGTCCGGAGGTAAGTGCTGAGTGGTCACAATCCAGTTCTTGTATCTGAACCGTGCTCCATCACAACTTTCGACTATTACCTGGCCTCACTCTACAAGATGTCTATGTTTGGCGCTTTGATTTTTTGGGTGTTATTTTCAACCTTAAACTTTAAAAATTCATAACTCTGGTTCTACTAAATGGATTTTTGTCTTGTTGTGTCAAACAATTTATTGAAATGTATTCTATATTTCTAAATAGGTTTGGGATTCTTCGTGTGTTGTGTTTTCAATGTATTACTGTTTGTGTGACGAATAAATACTTTGAACATTGCCTAAGTTAAGCCTGCATGCTTTTTGTGCCAAGCTACCAAGGGTTAAGCACAGGGTAATTTAGTAATGTGTTGTGGTATGCCCTGCAAGGGATTGTGCTGTTACTTGACCAGGACCCAAACCCCAGTCAACCTACAACCCAATTTCTCACTACTGCAATATAATATACAGGTGGATAGGTTATACTTTATTGTATACATTTGAATACAAATGATTCTAAATATAGACACATCAAGAAAATGTCAAGTCCCTTGATAAAAAATTACAATAATGTAACTTTGTTTAAAATGTGAAAATATGCTACAACTAAAACTGTTGCCTATTATTTTTTTTATTATTGGTAAATATTAAAATGCTACTTTTAAAAAAAGAACTGAGCAGTCATTAAATCTATTAGCTGTAAGATTATAATTTAATATGCAAAACTGAGGTGTGTGATAGCGGTCACAAGAACTTAAGGAACAGAAGCACATGTGAAATAACGTAAGAATCATGCCACTTAAAAATAATCAGAAAAGTAGTAATTAGAAATCACAAAAAATATTAAACAAGCAGTACAATGTTGTTGCATGTCAAATGTAAGGGCCACAGAACAATTGCTAGAGTCCCGAATTAGAGTTTGGGGATAAAAGGAATCCTCCAGTTTATTGAGGATGTGTTTTTCAGTAGATGAAAGTGACACTAGCATTGCCATGTGTATGGATGCATCTTGCGACCTATGACCCTGCTCGCAGGCAGGTCGCTCCCTACACTGCTGCACGGCTCTGCCTGCATTGTTTTTGCCTAATCTTGTATTTTTCCCCTGTGCCTAACTTGTTTTCTTGACCAGACTTGTTTTTATTCCCCTGTGCCTGTACTTGCTTGCTTGCCCAGACTTGTTTATATTCCCCTGTGCCAGTACTTGCTTTCTTGCCCAGACTTGTTTTTATTCCCCTGTGCCTAACTTCCTCTCTTGCCCAGACGTGTTTTTATTCCTCTGTGCCTGTACTTGTTTTCTTGCCTAAACTTGTTTTTCCTTTCTGTGCCCAGTTCTCCCGTGGCCCCCACCCGTTTTTCCCGCCGCTGCGTCCCTGCAGCCACGCCCACCTGCAATCCCATTCGCCGCTCCGCTCCCGCCTCCCAGCTGCTCCTCCCTCCCACATCCCCTCATACGGAAGCCGCACAGCGGTGAAAGGAGAGACCTATGACCCTGCTTGTAGGCAGGTCGCTCCCCATGCTGCTGCACGGCTCTGCCTGCATTGTTTTTGCCAAATCTTGTATTTTTCCCCTGGGCCTAACTTGCTTTCTTGCCCAGACTTGTTTTTATTCCCCTGTGCCTGTACTTGCTTTCTTGCCCAGACTTGTTTTTATTCCCTTGTGCCTGTACTTGGTTTCTTGACCAGACTTGTTTTTATTCCCCTGTGCCTATACTTGCTTTCTTGCCCAGACTTGTTTTTATTCCCCTGTGCATGTACTTGCATTCTTGCCCAGACTTGTTTTTATTCCCCTGTGCCTAACTTGCTCTCTTGCCCAGACTTGTTTTTATTCCTCTGTGCTTGTACTTGTTTTCTTGCCTAAACTTGTTTTTCCTTCCTGTGCCCAGTTCTCCTGCGGCCCCCACCCGTTTTTCCCGCTGCTGCGTTCCTGCGGCCCCGCCCACCTGCAATCCCATTCACCGCCCGCTCTCTCCTCCCAGCTGCTCCTCCCTCCCACATCCCCTCATATGGAAGCGGCGCAGCAGTGAAAGGAGCGACCTATGACCCTGCTCGCAGGCAGGTCGCTCCCCACGCTGCTGCATGGCTCTGCCTGCATTGTTTTTACCTAATCTTGTATTTTTCCCCTGTGCCTAACTTGTTTTCTTGCCCAGACTTGTTTTTATTCTCCTGTGCCTGTACATGCTTTCTTGCCCAGACTTGTTTTTATTCCCCTGTGCCTGTACTTGCTTTCTTGCCCAGACTTGTTTTTATTCCCCTGTGCCTGTTCTTGCTTTCTTGCCCAGACTTGTTTTTATTCCCCTGTGCCTAACTTGCTCTCTTGCCCAGACTTGTTTTTATTCCTCTGTGCTTGTACTTGTTTTCTTGCCTAAACTTGTTTTTCCTTCCTGTGGCCAGTTCTCCTGTGGCCCCCACCCGTTTTTCCTGCTGCTGCGTTCCTGCGGCCCCGCCCACCTGCAATCCCATTCACCGCCCGCTCTCTCCTCCCAGCTGCTCCTCCCTCCCACATCCCCTCATATGGAAGCGGCGCAGCAGTGAAAGGAGCGACCTATGACCCTGCTCGCAGGCAGGTCGCTCCCCACGCTGCTGCATGGCTCTGCCTGCATTGTTTTTACCTAATCTTGTATTTTTCCCCTGTGCCTAACTTGTTTTCTTGCCCAGACTTGTTTTTATTCTCCTGTGCCTTTACTTGCTTTCTTGCCCAGGCTTGTTTTTATTCCCCTGTGCCTGTACTTGGTTTCTTGACCAGACTTGTTTTTATTACTTTGTGCCTATACTTGCTTTCTTGCCCAGACTTGTTTTTATTCCCCTGTGCATGTACTTGCATTCTTGCCCAGACTTGTTTTTATTCCCCTGTGCCTAACTTGCTCTCTTGCCCAGACTTGTTTTTATTCCTCTGTGCTTGTACTTGTTTTCTTGCCTAAACTTGTTTTTCCTTCCTGTGCCCAGTTCTCCCGCGGCCCCGCCCGTTTTTCCCTCTGCTGTGTTCCTGCAGCCCCGCCCACCTGCAATCCCATTCGCCGCCCCGCTCCCTCCTCCCAGCTGCTCCTCCCTCCCACATCCCCTCATATGGAAGCGGCGCAGCGGTGAAAGGAGCAGCCTATGGCCCTGCTCGCAGGCAGGTCGCTCCCCACGCTGCTGCATGGCTCTGCCTGCATTGTTTTTACCTAATCTTGTATTTTTCCCCTGTGCCTAACTTGTTTTCTTGCCCAGACTTGTTTTTATTCTCCTGTGCCTGTACTTGCTTTCTTGCCCAGACTTGTTTTTATTCCCCTGTGCCTGTACTTGGTTTCTTGACCAGACTTGTTTTTATTCCTTTGTGCCTATACTTGCTTTCTTGCCCAGACTTGTTTTTATTCCCCTGTGCATGTACTTGCATTCTTGCCCAGACTTGTTTTTATTCCCCTGTGCCTAACTTGCTCTCTTGCCCAGACTTGTTTTTATTCCTCTGTGCTTGTACTTGTTTTCTTGCCTAAACTTGTTTTTCCTTCCTGTGCCCAGTTCTCCCGCGGCCCGCCCGTTTTTCCCTCTGCTGTGTTCCTGCAGCCCCGCCCACCTGCAATCCCATTCGCCGCCCCGCTCCCTCCTCCCAGCTGCTCCTCCCTCCCACATCCCCTCATATGGAAGCGGCGCAGCGGTGAAAGGAGCGGCCTATGGCCCTGCTCGCAGGCAGGTCGCTCCCCACGCTGCTGCATGGCTCTGCCTGCATTGTTTTTACCTAATCTTGTATTTTTCCCCTGTGCCTAACTTGTTTTCTTGCCCAGACTTGTTTTTATTCTCCTGTGCCTGTACATGCTTTCTTGCCCAGACTTGTTTTTATTCCCCTGTGCCTGTACTTGCTTTCTTGCCCAGACTTGTTTTTATTCCCCTGTGCCTAACTTGCTCTCTTGCCCAGACTTGTTTTTATTCCTCTGTGCCTGTACTAGTTTTCTTGCCTAAACTTGTTTTTCCTTCCTGTGCCCAGTTCTCCTGCGGCCCCGCCTGTATTTCCCGCCACTGCGTCCCTGCGGCCCTGCCCACCTGCAATCCTATTCACCACCCTGCTCCCGCCTCCCAGCTGCTCCTCCCTCCCACATCCCCTCATATGGAAGCCGCTACGCGGCCGCACTCAGCGGGAGTGCCGCTGGTGCACCTAAGGCAAGGCCGTCTGCGCCCGTCCGCGCCAGGACCGCGCCCAGCGCCAGAACCCCTGGCCCGCGCGCCCCCCACCGCACCTAACCCAGACTCAGCTATGATGCCGACTCCCTCCACGCTCTCAACACCGGACTAGACCAACTCTGCAACCCGGCCGCCCCGAAACACACCCACAGACCCTTCTCCTGCCGCAGCTGCAGATTCACCTGCGACAGAACCATCAAAACACCAAGAACCAGACCCAACCACCTCCGCTGCATACTTCTCAACACCCGCTCCTCACGCAAACACGCCATTGAGATCTGGGACCTGCTTGACACCACAGGCCTGGACGTAGCCTTCCTGACCGAGACGTGGTGGAACAACTCCTCTGCACCAGACATCGCCGTAGCCATCCCAGACAGACACAAGATCACCCACAGGGACCGCGCCAATGGCATCGGAGGAGGAATAGCCATCGTCCACAAGTCCACCCTCAAGGCCACCACCGACGCAGAGGACTCCCTCAACACCGCCGAACACCTGCACTTCCGGATCCACACCGACCCCAACACCACCCTCAGAGGAACTCTCATCTACAGACCCCCCGGAACCCGGCCCCGCTTCAGCGACTCCATCGCTGACCTCGCCAGCACCCACGCACTGGCCTCCACGGACTACATGCTCCTCGGGGACCTGAACTTCCACCTCGAGAACAACAACGACGCCAACTCCTCCACGCTGATCGCCAACCTCGCCAACCTCGGCCTCAGACAACTCGTCACCACGCCCACCCATGCCGCCGGCCACACGCTGGACGTCATCTTCTCCACAAGCACCCACGTCACCTTCGACCACACAACCGAACCCCACTGGACAGACCACCGCTGAATTCACTTCACCTTCAAAAACCAACCACGCACCATCGCACCCAGCAGCTGTCTCGCTGCTGCTGGAGCAAAGTCAACGAAGATCAGCTGATCACCACCCTCCCCAAGAACCCACCCACCGACCCCACCAATCCAGACGCCGTAGCCTGCAACCTCAGACAGTGGATAAACGACTGTACCAACACCCTCGCCCCACTGAAGACACCCTCCAACAACCACGCCAGCAAGAGAGCCACCTGGTTCACCGATGAGCTCCTGGCCTCCAGGCACGCACACCGGAAACTGGAGAAGAAATGGCTCCACAAACGCACACTGGACAACCACGCAGCCCTCAAGGACGCCACCCGCAGATACCACCACCCCATCAGATCAGCCAAGAGCTCTTTCGCATTGTAAAATAACTCTCCAACCCCAGCGCCAACACCAACGACTTCCCGCCCTCACAGGAACTGTGCGACTCACTGGCCATCTTCTTCCACCACAAGATCACCAACATCCACAAAAGCTTCAACACCCCGACCGACCCGACCACGCCAGACTCCACCCCTCTCCCGAACACCAACAGCACCAGCCCCCTGACCTCCTGGTCCAACGTCAGAGACGTCGAGACATGCAAGGTCATGAACTCCATCCACTCAGGATCACCGGCAGACCCGTTTCCACACCACATATTTAACAAGGCAGACGCAGCCATCGCACCCCAACTACTGAAGATCATCATCTCCTTTGAAACAGCGACATTCCCGGAAAGCTGGAAGCATGCCGAAATCAACGCCCTCCTCAAAAATCCCAAGGTGGATCTCAAGGACCTCAAGAACTTCCGGCCTATCTCCCTGCGCTGTGCCCGGCGAAGGTCATTGAGAAAATCATCAACATGCAATTGACCCGCCACCTCGAAGACAACAACATCCTGGAACCGTCCCAATCCGGTTTCAGACGAAAATACAGCACCGAGACAGCCCTCATCGCCGCCACAGACGACATCAGGCGGCAATTAGACAACGGCAAAAAATCTGCCCTCATCCTCCTGGACCTCTCGGCCACCTTCGACACGGTCTGCCATCGCACTCTAAAAACACACCTCCAAGAAGTCGGTATCCAAGAGAAGGCCCTCGACGGAACCACATCCTTCCTCTCCGACAGATCCCAGAGCGTCCGCCTCCCACCTTTCCGATCCGAAGCCACGACATCATCTGCGGTGTGCCCAAGCCCGACGCTGTTCAACATCTACGTGGCCCCCCTTGGACAAGTGGCCCACCACCACAACCTCAACATCATCTCCTACGTTGACGACACTCAGCTCATCCTCTCCCTCACCAAGGACCCACGCACCGCCAAAACCAACATCCACGACGGAATGAAGGCCATCACCGACTGGATAAGGACTAGCCATCTGAAACTGAAATCGGACAAGACGGAGGTCCTCATCCTCGGACCCAACCCTTCAGCCTGGGACGATTCCTGCTGGCCAACCACTCTGGGGACAGCACCGACACCCACTGACCATGCACGCAATCTTGGATTCATCGTCGACTCCTCCCTCTCCATGTCCAAACAGGTCAACGCCGTCTCCTCCTCCTGCAACAACACCCTCCGCATGCTCTGCAGGATCTACAAGTGGATCCTGACCGAAACAAGAAGAACAGTGACACAGGCCCTCGTCAGCAGCAGGCTGGACTATGGCAACGCACTCTACGCCGGAATCCCAGCCAAACACCTACGATGACTACAGCGCATCCAAAATGCTTCCGCCCGACTGATCATCAACATCCTCTGCCGCAGCCACATCACCCCCCACCTGAGAAACCTACACTGACTTCCCGTCGACAAGAGGATCACCTTCAAACTCCTCACCCACGCACACAAAGCACTCCACAACGCAAGACCAGCCACCTGAACAGCAGACTCAGCTTCCACACCCCTCGCCGCCAGCTCCGCTCCGCCAACCTTGCCCTCGCCGCCATCCCCCGCATCAATCGAACAACCTCAGGCGGCATATCCTTCTCCTACCTAGCCGCCAAGGCCTGGAACACCCTTCCTACCCACCGCGTTAGACCGAAGACCTACTCACCTTCAGAAGACTCCTCAAGACCTGGCTCTTCGTACAGTAGCGAAGCTTCCAGGAAGTGGGAAAAACTGAAATATAAACAGAGCTTGAAATGGAAAACAGAAGTGCAGGTACTCACAAAAAAATCGCTAACAAAACACTATCCAATATCTACTTGGTACTGAAAAATACCCTTACTGTCAAACGAAAGGAATAGTACGCCAGCAGAGAAGTGCTGGTTCGTTGCCGTTCGAATGAAAAATGTTTTAGTACTAAGTGTATGGGACTACCTGCTAATTTAAATCACTGAATATAGCAGACAATTTGTGGGTCTTAATAGGTTTGATTTAATTTAAGTATTGCTCAAGGCCTTAGCAGACTTCATGTCATCGAATCTGAAAAATGTAGAACCAGTCACCATCAGCTTGTTTTGCCTAAGTCCATCTTGGAACCACCCTGTATGCTTTGCAAATGTGTATGAAGGTATTTGTGGCTGTTCCTGGTAATTTGGTATATTGCTTGGCCATTTGCAGCTACAAAGGGGACTCGAAGCCTGTGCTAGGCAATTGATGACAAGGATACCTATAGGTAATGTGAAATTTGTGTACGATCAACTCCGTAGGGTTTTGTATTAATTCAATTTACGATTTTAAGGAGAGAAAATATTATAGCTTGAATTTGATTCAATTACGTTTTTATTGAAGTGTGAAATATCTTCGTATGTTGTTTATTGTGCTTTTATGGTCAAGATTGATCGAATAAAGAAAGTGTTTGGATGTATGATGTTTGTAAGTGAGTATGTAATAACTTTCCCATAGCATATGTACCTTTAGTTAGACATTTTAGATTGCACTTTCACATGACGTACCTGCTCCTGGGTATTCTGTGGCTACTCAGTTGGCATATCAGGGCCCATGCCTAGCAAATCACACCAATACGATGGGTATTTCATCTGTGATAACTAAACTGTACTCACTAAACAGACCTGTCTTGTAATTTCATTGATTCTCTGCACACTGTATTTGTTTGGTAAAGCAATGTCAATTATTATGATGCTTTTGGGGCTGAAGAACAGTGACGTCACTTCCGTGGCCAATGGAATGTGATGCAACTTCCTCTAATGACGTCAGGGTCAGAGGACATAGATGTATTTTTCTGTTAACTCGGGAGTTATAGCGCTTGCACCCCTGAATGGCAGATGAAGAGAGAAACGGAGAGGATGTTGGAGAGATTTCCTTTTTCTGTCATTCCAAAAGTGAGACAAACGTTGGATCACAGAGGAATTCTCGAGGTCAAGTGACTGATCATTATAATACAGAATGGAAGATAGAAATCGTGTTAAATAAAAACAAAATAAAAAGTCTAGGGTTTTATTTCAGAAAAGGGCCTTGTAAATTGTTCATTACATTCATTTCCTACCGCCGCCATAAATAAAAGGAGATCTAATAACCTCAATCACTAGTTTAAGGTACAGTAAAAGCAGCAGAAGCTACATTTTCGGTATTGCTGAAATCTGGTTGAGATCTCATAATCCCCATCCCAGCCTCAAATTACTCGTCAGGAACATAAACAACACGGATTACAAGAAACAAGAAAGTTGGTTATTTTAAACGGAAAGATCAGAGTGAGTTTGACCACACAGTGTTAATGCTAAAGCATACAGTACAAGGTGTGGTAACAATTAGCTCTTTAATCTTAGCAGCATGTTGCAATTTTACGAGATTGCAATCCTCAACATTGGACATGCTGTCCTTTACAATTATCAGCCACAAGAGTGCGTGCCGGGTATAATCACAGTACTCTTAAAATGGTTCAAGTGAAATCAACACAGAGACATGCAGTTTATTTCATTCTCACCAAGGATTTAATGTGTCCACAATATTGACCCTTAACCCGTAGTAAAATGCAAACACGTAAGGCCATGTACGACTCTCACTAACCTCCCTCCTAAAAATGTAATTAGTCGAATAAGTGAAATTCAGATTTCTCAACTTAGCTCTGGTGTAGAAGAAACGCATGTTTCATGTCACAGCACTGCTTGCAGCTCTAGCCTTCAAGTCCTAGAAAGTAGTATCTCTGAATCAAACCCGAGATGCTTGCATAGGCCATTACTGACGGCCAGGGTTCCCTGATATGCCATAATCTGTATATACTTTGCCTTTCTGGGACATCAGTTAATTCATCACACAACTGGAGCACAAGCTGCGACATCGGATTTTGGGGGCCCGGGACCAAGACTATATATTGAGGACCCCTTATCGGAGCAGTTTTGAATTTATGATCCAGTTTCACCTATTTCATGCTCTCTTTGGCCAGGTCACTCCCAGTGCACAAGCACAACAAATTCTAAAGTTATTACATCAACTATGAATGGCTTGTGATTTGTGTTTTCATATAGTAACTCAGCAGCAGCTCACACATTTTACTGCAAATATTGTTTGTGACACCCTCCCATTTCTCATGTATGAGGTCCTGTTTTTTATTTAAAAGAAACTTTATATGTTTAGATGTTGCATGAAACATAAGCACAACATTTCTCCGCCAAATGTCTGTAACAGACTTTCACACATCACTCACATCACAAATAAATTAGAGAGAAACAAGTTGTTGAAGAATTATTCAATGTCATCAGGCCTCGCCTCTGGAGAACAGACCTGACTCTATCAAGAAGCCCACTTTGCCCATACCTTGAAACGTCTCTGAGGACAAGTCATTTTGATGCCCTAAATCAGCTATTCTTAACTTTTTGATTTCTGTGGACCCCAAATAAATCATTGTTGGAATCCAGGGACCCTCATAAGTCATTACTGAATGCTGGGGACCCCTTACCTATGCAAGTTCCATGATTTAACTTGAAAGTCAAGTCAAAGATAGCTTTATTCGATTCCGTTATGAGGATCATATAAGCACAGTGTAAAAACATACAAATTTAAAAATTCAGTAATAATTGGATACAAAGTAGGTTACATATATAAAAAAATACAAATAAATATTATAAATAAAGTACTAACGAGAAACGGTACTGACTAGGGCTTTCTCTAACCAAATTCATTTACCACAGTCCAAGTACACACAAAGTGCTGTTGGCAATACTAAAATTCATTCAGCCCATAGAAGATCTACATTTCATGATGATTTTTAAGAACTTAGATACAGCACTTATGGTCATTTCATCCTGAAGCAGAAGGATCTTAAAAAGTGCTGGTCTGCACTGTCTCAAACCCCAGAGCTTTAACAAGGGAATTACATACCCTTTTCTTCCCCATCCAAAGAATTTACAAAAAAGAATGCAATGAATTGTAGACTGTGCAGAATGATTGTCGCATGGACAACTAATTAGGTTTTTATACCAATCATTTATGGCTGGAAAAGTAACCAGCCTATAAAAGATACCCATTCTCAACCGTGACAAAATCATTCTATCATAGCTAGCCAGCTCGGGGGACAGATAAAGCTGCCAGCCAGAATCCTGCATTAAAGAGTGATGATGCAAAACAGAGGTCTTCTTCCCCTCAATAGACCAGCCTTGGTCAGCCAAAAAGACAGAACATTGTTCCTTTAGCATTTTTCTGGATATGGAAGATAGAGATGCGGGCGTATTATAAAATTTCAAATGCCCTATATTTGTTAGAAATTCCTTGACATAAGAGAGCCACTGTATATTTTTGGACCCCTCATGTCGCATACAATCTATAATAATCGCCCTGTTAGGATCAGTTTCAGTTGAGGTCCAAATTTTATGCCAAAGCAACACTGGGCTAATCCTGATTATATCAGAGATATAAGCCATGGCAAGTTCCATGTGGCAAGCATAAGTTGAGGTAGATCTGGGGACAGCTAACAAGTATCTAAGGAAACTATTTTCTTTCATCTGGATTTCCTGACAATCTGAGATACCCCATATGCCAGCCCCATAAGTGGCAGTCGACACGCATTTAGCTTAATAGATATCTAGCAAGATGCGTGCCGGCCTACCTCCCAGCTTGTTAGCGAACTGTAATAGTGCCCCAATAGCACGTGAGAAAGCTAAACACCTAGTAGTTTTAGCAGTAATCCATGTACCTTTTTTTTATTAAAAACGATCCCCAAATAGGAAAAGGTACTAGTATTTTCTATCCTTGACTGTTTTAAAAAAGTGTTACAAACAACCTTATTTTTAGATGTGCAGCACATAGTAAAGGTTTTCCCAATATTGATTTTCAGGCCCCTATATCCCATAGGTTCTGAAATTGGGTTCTTGCCATGATGACTGCATCATCTGCGTAAAGCAGAATAGGGACTGCGGCACCATCAATTTGAGGCTAATCCACAGCCAATTTTAATAAATGTTCAGCTACACTATTAATATAAAGATTAAAAAGAAAGGGTGCAAGAATGCATCCCTGACGTACACCCTTCATTACTAAACATTTTTCAGTGCATTCACCTTTCTTACCGTGACGCACCCTTGCCCCTGCCCCTCTATATATTTCCTTGAGGAAATTTTGTATATTTACATCAACACCCACAGTTGCCAAGGTATCCAATAAGACATCGTGGCTCAGACAGTCGAAAGCTGAACTGAGATCAACGAATGTTAAAAATAAGTTTCCCTTTTTGGCCATCTTATATTTTCCTATCAGCAGTGCCAAATTAAGTCCTTGTTCAACAGTACCAAGACCAGACTTAAACCCATATTGGAATTTACATAAAACACCTTCATCCGTGGCCCATATATGTAGATATATGTAGTCCATTTAAAATGACTCGACCTGCTATTTTCATTAGAGAGTCAAGCAAAGAAATGGGACGATAACATTTTGGGTCGTTACGATCGCCCTTTTTAAATATTGGCACTACTATCGCATCCTGCCAAGTGGAAGGAAATCCATTTTTGTTATAACTATTTAATACATTTGTCAGGAAAGGTGCCCAAAGAGCAATATTGGTCTTCTAAATATCAATAGGAATACCATCTGGTCCTGGGGCTTTACAATTAGAACTTTCTATGACGGCCAGTTCCACCTCTGATAAAGAAAAAACTATATCCAGTGGCAATGAGACTTGGAGGACGGACTCTAGGGTTGCAATCTGGTCAGTACTAGTGCTGCACAGATTAACCAAGTCATCTATCTTATAATACAGCTCAGCGAAATAATTAACCCATACAGTCTCCTCAATGGCAATTTCCATGACATTACATTTCCTTTCTACGAAAAAGGGGGCATTAACTGCTCGCCAAAAGGCAGTGTTATCCCTCAAAATACACGCCTTAAGCAGAGTTCCCCAAGCAACCTCTTTCAGTTAATTTTTTCGTTTCCGCAAGGCAAGTTTATACATTGCTCTTGCGGACTTAATGTCAAGGGGATTTCTGGGCATAATCTTCAAAGTTTTCTTTAAGTGAGAGTGTGCCTTACTGCAGTCGGAATTAAACCATCCCTCAGCCTTTAGGTTATCCCCGCCCCGTGTTGTCCCTGTTAGTTTACTACTGATCTGAAGGGACATTTTTTGAAATGCTGCAGTGACCTAGTGTGGATTTATATCTTGCCCGAGACAGATCATAAAGTCAGAAAAATTATCTGCTACCAGGCTTTGAAGAAACCCTATAGGATCCAACTTACTCCACTTTATTGTATAGCCATTAGTTCTATTCAAAAAGATCTCATGCCTATACAAATTTTCTACTACATTAGGAGGTTGACCACAGCTCTCCCCTAGCTAAAGGTTGAACTAATAGGAAAATGGTCACTAAGAGCAATGTCCTCTGTTTTAAACATTAGGACATTGCGGTGGTAACTTGTAGTGACCAGGGTGTAGTCAATCACCGACTTTATTCCCCTACCATGATTTAACTTGAAAACAATACATACAAAAATACAAGTATAAACTGAAAAATACTAAAATATTAATATAGTTGACAAGATCCGCAAAGTTTATTCACACTTGTGGAGGACGCCCCGCTCTCGTGGCCTGGATCCCGAACTCGTTGAGGGGATCCCGCATTTGTGGCAACAGCCCCGCAATGGGTACTTGCAGTACGGAGGTCCTGCCACTAGTGCCGAGGCCCTTTGTGAATTGGGCCCATTGTACTTAATTTACAATCAAATATAGAAAAAGCTTTCAGTTTTTCAATTTTGCTTTGTTATTTGTATATACCTCATTAATTTGTATGTATTAATTCTGATGTTATTTATTAAATAACACAGCAGAAGACACCCTGAGTAGGCCTGGCAGATCCCCAGGGGTCCTCCCAGATGCCACAGGCTAAGAACCACTGCCCTAGACAAATTTGCATGTTGATTCTCAGTAGCATAGATGTAACACATAAAATGGCTGACATTTTTCAGACAGTAACTTTGTCTATCGGCAGGAGGAGCTTCTGCATAAAGGTCTATTAATAGCTTCCAAATACTTAACCAATAACATGTGATTCTACCTTTTCTGTCTTTTGCTTTCGGTTCTGAGTTGGAGTCACTCTCACACAAATGTCAACCCATTTGCTCGTGGTGGAAACCAAGCCACGAAGTAAATCCCAGAGACAGTCCTTATGAAATTTTTAAAAAACTGATTGTTTACACTTCAATTTGTGTATCTGTGGCAAACTCCGAATATTTCATGATTTTAAAATGTGGAATGTGTTTTATATTGATACACAAAACATCACATTATCATGACCTCCGAAGCACGAGTAGTTCTGTTGAACACTGATCATGTTTATAATCTCATCAGATGTTTGAAGATAATGCGATGTGCTTTAAGAAAGAACTACAAGTACTTTTAATACCAGCAGCCAACTAACACCCACCCCAGATGAGTTGGGAAATGAGGCTGTGTAACAGATAGATTAGATTTCTTCACATCCAACATTTTCATTCTTAACAAAACAGTGGTATAATACCAGAATACCGTGGACAAAACATCGTCAAACAAACATATTTTGGTCAGTGTATCTGGTACCAAAATATCTTAAAAGTAAGCATATATAGGTAAGTATAGATTTTCTATAATTAACTCGAAACGTATGTACCTCAATGACATATGTACTGTCAAGGAACTGGAATATGAGTTAAGAATAGAAAATGTATATCTACCTATATTCACTGTAAACAAAACAAAGGTTATAGTGATGTTAACGTTGGCAGCTGACATAAGACACAAACTAGCCTTAGAAATCTCCAAAACACTGAAATATACAAGTTTTAGTTCGTCAATTAATGCTCTTCATGTTGTGGCCATCCAATCAACAGGGTCATTTTTTGTTCTCCCTCCCCACCCCACCACCACCTACATGCCCCAGGCAAATAGTTTTGCTCACCCTGCCCCTTATATATTTATATGTAATTCGTTTTCAGGATGCAGTGACTGTGAGCCATATGTATCAAGGCGAAATGGGTTCACAAACGCCGAAATTCGCAGAATTTCGGCGTTTGCGAACTCATTTTCGCAAAATGGTATTTATGAAGGAATTTGGGTGCAAAATAAAGAATCGCAAAATGTGGGATTCTTTATTTTGCGATTGAATTTAAGGAATCGCAAATTTTGTCATTCCTTTAACGCAATGTATTAAGCAAAAAAAAAATCCAAAATGCCCATAAGTAATCGCAAATTACCACCAACTTCTAGTTGGTGGTAAGTTGTGATTTCCTTGAAAAATGCACATTTCAGCATTTTTCAAAGTGCCATGTGACGCACATACATGCCCTTAGGGCATGTATGTGCACCACATGTGCACCCATACTTATTTCAGGGGTGCAACAGGGTGTCCTTTGGACACCCCTGCACCCTTGAAATTATTCTCAATTTGCGATTAGCAAATTGAGAATCGCAAATTGAGAAAAAATTCCTATTCCTTCCTATGGGCCAGGAAGACCATAGAAATGAATGGGAAAGTATACCATCTACAGCCTGCACTATGCCTATGATGATTAGATGTAACAAAGAAGAAAGCTACCTCGAAGAAAGTATAGGAATGATTACGGGGGAAGAAGCTTCCAACTGTTTAGGTATTGATGTAATTCCTAAGTTCCCACAAGATGAGAGATGCCTGGTAGTGTCACCATTACTGGATGTAGTTATTCCAAATGTAGGACTTTCTAGCAGCAGTAACAACTCGCCACTGACGTTAATCTCATGGAACATAGAAACTACGAATTTAAGGGATCCCTAGTCAGCGGAGTATATTGACTCCAGTGACCCCTGTCTATTACAGGAATCATGGGCAATTGACACACCACATAGGGTTGGCTATAAAAACATATGGCATTGGAGCAGTTCCTTCAGTTAGGGGTAGGCCCTCTGGGGGCCTAATTATCTGGGTTAAGGTAACCCTGAAGATTAGGATAGAAGTTATGGATACTAGCTCGCCAGACATCTTGGCCCTTAAAATTAAAATTGTGGATGGGAGACTGTGTTATTTAATTAATGTCTATAATAGGCCATTACCCCACACTAAGGAATTGGTTATTCTAGCTAAACTAGACTCATTCATGGGAAGGGTGGTTGGCAAAGAAGCAGTTATAATAGGTGGTGATTTAAACTGCAATTTTGAACCTGTTCCAGGACTTATTGATGTCTTCGAGGATGAAGACTTTGTAAATAACATCCCGCGGTTGGAAAACACTAAATTTGCAAAATGTTCCACCTTAGCAGTACAAATAGTGAAGTTGATGGCTGACCACGGTCTTAGGGCATGTAATGGCCGCCTTCCCTCAGATGTTTTAAAAAAGCCTACTTTCTCAAGATCTGCCATTAAAATTAACCTAGCCTTTGTGATCGTCTCATTATCCATCTGGCAGTATATGGTTGACCTTGAGGTGAAGGATAGATCAGAGAGTGACCACTACCCTATGGAATTAACTATAGATGCACTTTTGCTTAAGAAATCTAGTGATGCATTGTCTCTGGAGGCACACAATACTGTCCCATGCGATGAAACATTGGTCAGCAACAATAGACGAGCCTTAAAGTGGCCTCATGTGCTCGAACATGGTGACACTCTCATGGCAATATACACATTGTTTGAGACGACCTTTGCACCCCTGTCAGGGCAAGATACCACTACTGAACAATTTATGGTATTGCACAAGGAGTTTTTTAAGACAATGAAAACATTATTAACAAAAATGCCAAAGAAGAGGTAGCAAAATGAAAGGAACTTGTCCCATGGCAAAGCATGGTACGACAAGTCCTGTAGGCTAGCCAAGGGGGAGCTTATGATCGCCATAAAAAAGAAAAGTCAAAATGATGTTAAACTAGCCAGGGAGGCATACAAGCACATTCAGATGACCTCAAAGAAGGCCTGGGAGGAGGCTAGCTGGGCAGAAATGTTGGTTGCCGCCAAAGCGAAGGACACTGTAGGGATCTGGAGGCTAGTTGCCAACGGGAGCCATGCAGGTAGAATAGTGAAAGATGTATATCTTGATGAATCCACATGGGTGAATCACTTCACAACTCTATACAAAAATTTGATAGTGGTATAGGCAAGTGTAGTAAGATAGCATCGTGGGCCCCTCCCCAGATTGAGTGCCTAGACTTCTCTATTGATGAAACAGAAATGGCAATTAGTGCATTGAAAAATGGCAAAGCCCCGGGTCTTGATAAAATACCCAGGGACTTGTATAAACACGACATAAAGGTCTGGGTTCCCTATGTAAACTACTTATTTAAGGTCTTATCTAGTAATTGTAACTTCCCAGACAGCTGGCGGGGTGCCGAGATTGTCCTAATTTTTAAAAAGGGCAACCGGTCTGAACCCTCTAACTCTAGACCGATTAGCCTAATGGACATTCTGCAGAAATTATATTCAAGGCACATACTAACCCGTATAAACTATTGGCTAGAGGAGAAAAGGGTACTTACATAATTGCAAGCTGGGTTCAGGAGTAAGGTCAGTACCATCGACCAGGTTTTTAGGTTTTGCTGCCTCTACTGGAAATACGTACTAATCAGGAAAGGGCATTTATATGTCGCTTTCGTAGATTTGAGAGCGGCATTTGATCTAGTGCCACCGGATCTCCTTTGGAGAGCCCTTGACGAGGCTGGGATGCCAGGATGCCTTCTGGCTCAAATAATTCAGCTGCACGCCAGGAATTTCGCTAAAGTGAGATGGGGTCCTAATGGTGAACTGACCCAAAATATACCAATAGAGCGTGGCGTTCGCCAAGGATGCGTCCTGGCCCCAAACCTATTTTCACTTTTTGTGAACGTCATCCCTGCTCATCTGGAGGGCTGCACGAATGATTCGCCCCGACTTAATGGAGAAAGGGTGCCTGCGTTACTTTTCGCGGACGATCCCATCTTGATTTCGCAAACCAAGAAAGGTCTCCAGGCGCTACTTAACTCCTTTAGTGAATACTGCGACAAGAAAGGGCTGGAAATTAATGTAAATAAAGCAAAGTGCATGGCCCTAAATCCAAGTAGGCCAGATAAAGGGTGCTTAACCTTAGATGGTCAGGATTTGGAAGTAGTTGACCACTTTTCTTATTTGGGGGTTGAGATAGACTCGAAATTTACTTGGAAACCCCAAATTCAGAAAAGTAAGGTGATATTTGCCCAAAACATTACACCAATTATTAGTAAGTTTAACGTAAGTAGTAAGTACAAGTAAGGCAGTGACACCTGTTATGGAACTCTTTAAATTTAAAGTTCAACCTGCAGCACTTTACGGGGCTGAGATCTGGGGCCATCGGCAAAGGATACCTTTTCCACCATGGACAATAAATTTATGCGAAGTATTGTAAGGGTTCCTACAAGCACCCCCTTAGTGTCTCTTCAACTGGATCTGAACTTTAAGAGGACATATCATTATACCACTCTCAGGCCTTTAATGTTCTGGGTAAGATTGTGGCTGACACCAGAATTGGACGATTATAGGAAAGGGTTACAAGCAATAATGGGCTTAGATTCACTGAACTCTATTCTCTGGCTCAAACATATTAAAACATGGTTTTCCATCTTAGGCCTTTCACAGTTAAGGGAGTATCCCGAAAGGCTACCACATAACACAAAAATCATGGTGAAAAATGTCTTTTGGTCCTTCATAAATAACCAATTAGTCAATGGGAACAGATGTGGGACTCTAGTGAATAACTTTTTAACCTTTAAGGACGAACCCCTTTTTGAGGTTTTCCTCGATGAAGTTGAGCCCCCCCTTGCAAAGACCCTATTTATGAAGTTTAGGTATGGAAACCTTATGACCAACTATCTAAAGGAATACTGGTCTAGGAAAAATAAAGATGAAACTCATGTAGCAAGTCAAAATTCAAAATTAACTTTATTCGGATTTCAATATGAAAACCACAAAAGTACAAATTTATACTGTAAAAAACACTGATAAAAATAGATACATTTAAAAGGTACATGATATGAATTAAAAATTTGTTCACTGTATTCTGTGCAATGCATTTACTAGAGGCCGTATTTAGACGGATTCACGGAGTGCTCATAAGTTCATACGGTGTTTAAGGCACACTCTAAGATAATGCACCACGGATCTTGAGACTAGTAGATTGTCCAAGAGCTGCAGTGCCAAAAATGCTGGGCGACATCTTCTGATCTTCATTACTTTTAGGATTGGTAGAATCCATCTCTTCCGGAATGGTGTATAGAAGGTACAGAAGAAGAGGACATGGATTGTGGACTGTGGAGAGGTAGAGTCACAGGGGCATGGTGTTCTAGTGTATATCCAGTTGTTTTGGGTGGGGAATGATACCATGATGTGGAAAAGATTGAACCTGAAACGGGTTAACAGTAGCTTTTCAAAATGTGTCAAGTCTTCCTGTAGATATGGTTGTATGGATGGAACGGATTGTATCATGAGGCTATGTTGAACCGCTGGTTTACCAATTTCTGACATCAGTCTTAGTTGGTTTAAGTGGGACAGACATATCTTTTTTAGTTCCTTTTTTGCTATGTCTGTGACTGACTGTGGGTCGTTGAAAAACCTCAGTAGGCCAATATCTGTGAGGAAGGTTTTTACATAATGAAGCCACCTGATCTTTTCCATGTGTTCTAAGTTCATGCAGTCCTCGATGATTGCTCTTGTGAGTGTATATTCTTCCGTTGCCCATATTCTTCGCCATAGCATTATGGGTTGGATCTTGATCAGATCTGAGATATATTCTAGTCCAAGTTCTAAATGGCATCCAAGGGTGGTCGTGCTCTTAGGAACTGCTAGTAAAAATTTGAGGAAGGTGTTTTCAACCTTTTGGATTTGTTCAGCGTTTGCCGTTCCCCAAACTCCTGCTCCAAAGATAGCCGTGGTGATGCATTTTGCATTATAAATCTTTAACATCTCCGCCAGGGGTTTTTTCCCTAGACGGAGAGAAAAGGCTTTTAGAGCGCCGACTGTTCGTATGAGTGATAACTTGCGGGAGTTAATTGCATCTTTCCATTTGAACTCCTCGTCGATGGTAATTCCGAGATATGGGTAGGTTTTTGTTGTTTCGAGTGGTGTGTTATCTATTAAAATTGTTTTCATCCTTTTCCCTTTACTGCCGACATGCATCACGAAAGTTTTCTTTATATTTACTTTCAGATTGAGGTTGGTCATGAAGGTACAGTAGTGATTTACGGCTTTTTGCAACTGTATTGGAGTTCGGGCAAGGATCACCGCATCGTCGGCGTATAGCAATGCTGGAATTGGTCGCCGTCCTGCTGATGGAAAATCTTTTGTGCCCTGCAGCATTGCTGCCTCTAGACCGTTGGTATACAGCGTAAATAAGAAAGGGGCCAGTACACACCCCTGCCTGACCCCCTTCCGTATTGGGAAGCTGTCTGTGAGTTGTCCTTCCAGCCCGTATCTTACCTTGCCTGTGGCGTCTGAGTATAACTCACGTAAAAAATCTATGATTGGGGGGTCAATCCCCATGTCCTGCATTATTAGCCATAGTTTTGTGTGTACCACACAGTCAAACGCTGCCGTAAGGTCAACGTAGACTAGGTGGAGACTGGTTTTTTTGACACTTGTGTACTTTGCGGCCAGTAGAGTTAAGTTCAGAACTTGGTCCACGGTGCTCAGGCCGGCCCTGAACCCGTACTGAAGATCTGAGAGGACCCCGTGTTCCTAAGACCATTCCTGTAGACGATTGAGGAGGATCCTTCCTGCCATCTTACCCACAGAGTCCAGAAGTGAGATGGGTCGGTAGCAGGAAGGACTGTCTCTATTACCTTTCTTGAAGATGGGAATTAGGATTGATGTTGACCAAGATTTAGGGAGGGTACTTTCTTTAGCTGCGTTCAGTACTTTTGTTAAGAGTGGGGACCAAAGGTCAGGAAGGGATTTATAGAGGTCCATTGGAACGGAGTCTGGGCCTGGCGCTTTACCATTTTTTGCCGAGTTAATGGCTTTCTGTGTCTCATTGATGGTAAAGTGTATATCTAATGGATACTTCACCGGTGAGAGCGCTGGTCCAGTGGGTGGAACTTCAGTTCTTGCCTCTCCAAAGACTTCTGAAAAGTACACCACCCAGTCTTTCGCGTTAATTGCTACGTCTAAAGATGGACCCTCCTTATTCCCTACTAGGAAAGGAGTCTTGACTATTCTCCAGAATGCTATGTTGTCTTTTTGCAAGCTACTATTTAAAAGCTGGGTCCAGAGATTGTGTTGAATCTCTTTTTTTCGTTCTTTGAGTGCTTGCGCATATCTTTTCCGTAGTTTGGCTATCTCTTCCCTGTTTCGTTCTTTCTTTGCTAAGGCTTTCTTTAGGGTAGAGTACGCTTTTGTACACTTGGTGTTAAACCATCCTTTTCTTTGTGTGTTGTTTTGTTTTCTAGGCTTGGTTAATTCATTTCCTATGGTTTTCACTATTCTGTCATAGTCATTCAGGATTTCGTCTGCGCCTGCTAAAGGATTTAAGCAGTTTTCGATGTATGGCCTGCATTTATCCACTATTCTTTTGGTGATAAGTTCCTGGTCTAGGGTGCCCCATTTTAAGGTAAAGCCATTTAACCTGTTTAACGTGAGATTGTCTTGTAGTAATAGAGTATGGTTGTCTTTTACTCGATTCTTGTGGCGATCAGGTTCAAGGTATATTAATTTGAGGGGATAGTGGTCACTAAGAACGTTGTTAACCACTTCAAACTGCTTTATAGAGTCTGCATTGATGGTAGAAACCAGGATGTAGTCAATTAATGTTTGCGCCCCTCTTCCGTGAAAGGTTGGCTTGAATGGGGTTGTTGGTGACATTATCATATTTGCAAACCCTAGATCTAACTCGAAGATAGTGGCTTGTGTATTGTTTCCTTCTTCCGTGTGTTCCAAGTGGGTTAAGGGATTATCATGCTCGTCAATGATCCCACAGGTAGGTGCATTACTTTGGCTGCAGATGTGTAAGTTAAAGTCTCCTCCCCAGATTATTGAGTGTGTAGTTTTTGCAAATTTGGTTTTTTGCATATTTATTTTTTCAGTTATTTCACTTAGTGTTTTGGATAGGTCTTCTGAGCTCATATTGTTGTAGAAATTTACTATTGTATAAGAAATATTGATGGTAACTTTGATATTGATTATTTGATAGTTCTGATGAAGAACTACAGGTGTTATATCTTGACAGGGCCAAAGATTTGAGATGTATGTTATTAGGCCTCCTTTGCTTCTCCCTGATTGCGATTTGGTAGCTTTTGAGAAAAATGTTCTGTAACCCTCTAGATGGACTGGATCAATCAGCCATGTCTCCTGTAGGCATATTAAGTCTTGTGTGTGGACCAGTTCCAGGAAGGCTTTTTCTTGGTGCTTTGTTGCAAGACCCGCCACATTCCAGAACAACAGGTTCCGCTCAACTTTGTCTGTCAGATGATTCTTAAGGAAGACGGATTTTTCTTGTGTACTTGAGGTTGGATGATCGATTATCTGATTTGTTTTAAACAGACATATATTTAAAGGTGATGATGACAGTTTCTGCACAACCGGGACCAAATTACCATGTTGTCGTGTAGTTTCGGTCTGACGGGCTCCATTTGGTTTTCCCTGTTTTAGTGTATCATCATTTATTCTTAGCTTTGTTACAGACTGAGTTTTTCGTGCGATATTTATTTTGGAAGCAGTAGGTGGCAGGAGTGGTGACGTGTTGGTTTTATGCGGGAGATTTGAGAAATGGGGCTGAGATGATGGTCAGTCTACCATATCTAGACAGCTGTAATGGTTAAATGTCGGAATTCCCGACCATGGTTCGTTATACATTTGTTGATGTGGTCTTCTACCGGAATTCCAGTCACCTCGGTCGCTGGGTTCGTATCCCCAGTCGTTCTGCGGATGGAACCTCTGGCTATATCCTTGTCCCCTATTTCCCTGGTGCCAATTTCTTGGTCCTTGCTCGGGTTGGCTCCAGGACCAATTTGATGGCCAAGTGGGGTCCTCGGAGCGATGGGATTGTCGGGGGTAGAAAAAGGATAGGCGTTTGACACTTATTCCTTCGTTGTATTCTGGGGTATCCCAGGAGCAAGTGTAATCGACTGCCCGTGGATTTTCAAAATTTACGATTATGCAGTCTCCTGGGATTGTTTTAGGGTGGTGGCCAATCCACGAGACTCTTCTTACCGTGGTTATTCTGGAAATGTTATTAGGGTGGTTGGGCCTGTTGATATTTAACCAGTAACGTACTTTATTTAGTAGGGACCATGTGGGTTCGTCTGAGTCTCTGCCTAATTCGGGGACGCCCGTTAGAATGGCTACGAACGGAGTTGCCTCAGGAGGGAGATTTACTACCTTTCTCCATCTCTTGTTGGGTTGTCCTGTTTTGCTATTATGGGTCTGTGTTTGTTCGAGTCTTGAAGGAGTCTCAGTTGGTAATTTAGAAGGTTTATTTGTCTGTGCAGCGTTTGCTGAGTTGGAATCTGTATTTGGTTGGTTTTGGGTACCTGAGTTGAGTATTGGTTTATTTTGATCGGACTTTGTTTTTACGGTGTTAATTTGATTGGTAGTTTTGTTTTCTGGTTCTGTCACTGTTTTCTTTGTAGTTTTTGTGGTAGTAGTATGGACTGGTTTGTTGACTGTTTGTTTTGGTGGGTTGGTTGCATTTATTTTTCCTGGGTCAATGGCAGCGCCTAGAGGAACAGGAAGATCATTTTTCTTTGGGATGGTGGTTGTTTTTGCAGAGGCTATTAATATGGCCACTTGTTTTTCTATTACCTCAAGGCTTTTTTGTAAAGGTTGTAGTTGATGTTTTATTATTTCTGCGATTTTGTTTAACAGTGATATATCTACTTTAGAATGATTTGTGCCTTTTTCTGCTCGGGCAAGTGGTTTGTCTTGACGAATCTTATTGGAACTGGGTCTATTTGCGTGGTCTTCGACTATGAGGACATCGGATATGATATTCTTAGAGGAGTCTGTGATGACGATGTTCTCCTGAATTTGTTGACTAGCTGTATCTGGGTTAGTGACACTTATGTGAACTGGGCCATTAGATCGTAATTGTAAGGGGTTTTGTTTTGGAATTGCTCCTTCTCTTATGCCTCTTAGATCTTGTTGTGTTGGATCATTGGTTGTTGGTTGGAGGCTTGCGAAGATATCAGGGGTCAGTTCAAGATCCTGTGAGGATTGCGAATTTGACAGTTGTGACAATTGTGTGGTTACCGATAAGTCAACAGTGTTAGGTAAGGCATGTATTTCAACATTTGTATCTATGGTAGATTTATTTAGAGGTATCGCATTTGGTGTTTGAGCCTGTGCCAAGGTGCCCATTGATGAGCGCCGTGCTTGGTCTAGCTCATATGATACGCGACGATCAAGCAACATAACTGTTTGATCTATGGTTTCGTTTACTTTGTGTAGGAATTGTTCAATTAGACCGACAGTAGTTGTTACGTTTTTTTTCATAGTTTTGCTTCTGGAGCCTCTCGTGGTCATTGTATGTTTATTGAGCAGGTGTGGAGCAGAGGTAATGACCTTAGTTGATTTTGGTTCAAAAAGGAGGAGTGCTTATACTTTTTATTGAGGAGCCTGTCCTCGGTGATTTACCTTTACTTAGTTGTTAGGGGGGTGCGCCCGGCCCGGTCTCCTCCGGTCTGTGACGGGCTTGGACGGGCCCACCCTTGGCCCAGGCTTCGCTCAGCGTCCCGCTCGCGTCCCGCGAGGGGGACGATGACGCCCTTTATGCGCCTCCTAGCGCGTCGTGAAGGGGGTGTGGCTGGAGACCTCGAGGGCTGCCGGGAGTTGTAGGCAGCCCCTCGCCTCGCTCCACTCGGCGGCCCCGCTGTCAGTTGGCAGCAAACAGCAGGACGGCGGTAGAGAGGCGGTGGGGGGTCTCGACAGCGCGGGAGTCCGTGACGGTGGCAGAGCCTTCCTCTCTCGCTCTGCAGAATACAGGTCAGGCCGGTAATGCAGCTGGGCTGCTTTGGTGAAAAACAGCGTGTGTCAATTTCCCTGTGGCAGTGACGCCCTTTATGCGCCTCCTAGCGCGTCGTCAAGGGGGTGTGGCTGGAGACCTCGAGGGCTGCCGGGAGTTGTAGGCAGCCCCTCGCCTCGCTCCACTCGGCGGCCCCGCTGTCAGTTGGCAGCAAACAGCAGGACGGCGGTAGAGAGGCGGTGGGGGGTCTCGACAGCGCGGGAGTCCGTGACGGTGGCAGAGCCTTCCTCGCTCGCTCTGCAGAATACAGGTCAGGCCGGTAATGCAGCTGGGCTGCTTTGGTGAAAAACAGCGTGTGTAGCAAGTCGAAATTGCTTAATGTGTGAAGGATTTCGTTTTTCTGTCAAGCATATTCCAAAGCCACGAAAAAATGGATCAAGCCCTTATGCAACATATTGGGAATTAGGTCATGTAATCTGGCATATAGAATAATTAAGTCTGATACTTCTCAGATCATTGTTTTTAGTGTCAGCAGATTCCTTCATTCTGTTTATTTTGCCAGGAGCAAATAGGTCTTAAATTGTAACTAAAAATGCATTACCATTTACTTGCACCATTCAACGGTAGCATATCCAACCATGCAGGCATGTTTTGGTATTTATTTGATCCATTGTGTTAAATTTTAAACAATTGTACATTAGTCAAACTGGCATGTTCTCTTGTTTTATTTTTTTGTATGTATATATGTATTGTGCAATCTTTTATGGCAAAACTGCGGAAATAAAGAAATAATGATGAATGGGAAAGTATTCCTTAATTGCGAATTCGCAATTTGCGGTTTTGCAATTAAGAAATATCAAGAAATCGGTAAAAAATGCGATTTTCTTGATACATACCAATTAGCGATTCTGAAATAGCGATTTCTTAAAAATCGCTATTACAGAATCGCTAATTGGTATCTTGATGCATATGGCCCTGTATCCCAGAGTCCTGCGATAGTGACAGCCAATCACAATTAAACAATCCTCTTTAAATTGACCAATCTAAACATATATGGGCACCAACGCTCCAGACATCACACATTTTTGCTGGTGGTTACCGTTTTCATGCCCACCCCAAGCACCTTTTTAAACACTAATTTCTCAAAAACTACTGACTGTTTTCACACCAAGTAATGAAAAGGACTCTTTCTGAGTTAAGTTCTAAGATTCTGCTAAATTTGGAGTAGCTCCTTTCTGTTTTTTTTCTATATCAGAGAGCAAACTTTCTGATGAGAATTAAAATAGGATATCAAAGTTATTCCCCCCACCCCTCATTTTACAATCTCGCTTGATGGATCAGGGTGAAATATACATTAAAAGAGACAAAATAGGGGAAGAATTTTGTAAAGTTTTGTGCAGAAATGAAGTGAAATGAAATAAGTGCATTTGATATAGCGCACAGCTACTCAAACTAGAGTGTCCTGGCGCAAAACAGCGGGAAGTGTGGTGGGGTGTTGGAGAGGGGTTAGTTTTTAAAAAGCCAGGTTTTAAGATTCTTTCTGAAAGTTAGCAGGTCTGTGGTTGATCTCAGAGGATCTGGAAGACTGTTCCACATCCTTGCACCAGGGAAACCAAACAACCCCCCCCCCCTCCCCATATGTGCATGGCATATTTTGGGAACAAGGGCAAGATTAGCATTTGTGGATCTTAGGGATCTAGTTAACGCGCTTATTCAGGTAGCAGGTCCCTAAGCCGTAGAAACCTTTAAAAAACATCACCATAGCTTTGAAGTAGATCCTTTCCTTCATAAACAGATAGGCACAAGGACCTTAGAATGGGGGTCACACTAGATCTTGGTTTAGGCCTCACAATAGCTCTAGTCACTGTGTTTTGCACCACTTGCAGGCGCTGAATGACATATTTTGTAAACCGAAGTACAAACTGTTGACATAGTCTAGTTTAGACGTCACCAACGCTTGAACCACTATCTTTCTACTGTCTAGTGATAGCAGTTGCAGGATTTATTTTAACATATTAGTATACCAAACAACGCAGTTTGGACTGTGAACGCATGGAGAGATATTGTTAAGGACAATACCTAAGTTCTTGACTTTCTCCTTAGCGGAAGGCAGGGGTGAAAGGTCTTTTGGCCACCAAGTGCTCTAGTTATACGTTTCAGGTTCTGTTTTAACCAGGTGACACTTCAGCTAATTTATCTTAAGCCAATTGAATACCTTTGTGAGGCAGGATCTAATATTTGTGCCGTCAAAGTCGGTTCGTTTGTCACAGGTAAAAATCAGCTGAATTTCTTCCGCGTATGAGATCATTGTAGCGCCTTCTTCTTCTACCAAAGATGCAAGGGTTGATAGGTATATATTAAAAAGGGTGGGACTGAGAGTAGAACCCTGGGGAACAACCACATTCATGGCAGATATGGGAGATGAAAAAGGGGGTTGCCAGATGTCCTGTGACCTGTTTTCCGATGAAGGAGGACATAAATGTTTGGGAGGTTCCGCCGAAACCAATGTTTGCTAGTCTATCAAGAAGCCTCTTGTGTGGGACAGTATCAAAGGCCGCTGACAAATCGAATAGGATCAGAACAGCCTTTCCTCCTTGGTCTAGCTTCATAAGTTATGTCTCCTCCAACAGAGAAAGGGATAGGTTAAATGGTTCATTAGCTGTAGGATGGATGACAGATGCTAGTAGGTTAAGAATTTTCACCGGGCAAGGGTCAGTTGGAGAACCTGATTTTCTGCTTTGGAGAAGACAAAGAGACTCCGCTAAAGAATATCAGCATGCGTACTGTTGGGAGGAACATTTATGTCAAGGGAACTTACAGATTATGTGTTTGATTAATCTATTAATATTTTCCTCTAGTTATTTCAGTGTGCTGCTGTGTAGTGAATCAAATCTTCATCACATTAACATTGGTAAACTGAGTGAGTTCTGACTTATCCAGACATTCTGATGAGCAACTGTGGATTATAGTTTAACAGATAAGCACTCTGTTTCAATTCTAGACTCCTGGGTTGTTGGTTGATGCAACAAGACTGTGAAGGGAATGGTAAATATCCTGAGACAGCCCTTGAAGAAGAAGAGGTGGGACATACTTCTGCCTATTTTATGCCATAACATCATTTACCAAATCATCCTTTACAATAATTGCTATGTTATTTTGACCAACGCATCTTTTCATAAATGTTGACCTTCTCTTAAAATCTTTTTTTTATATTTCCATTTCTAATAATATATATATATATTTTTAGATAAATGTATGGCCCCCAAACTGAATGGCTCTGTAGACATTAAGGAGAACAACAACGTATTAAACTTCGAATACCGTTCAAAAATAGTGTTTGGTCATTCTTTAAGTTAATGAGGTGTCTGTTAAATACCTCATCTGACATAGAATTTTAAGTCAGCTGCTTCACATCAACAAATTACCCAATGGTAAGGCATGCACAATCTGGACCAATGGACAAACCTCCATAGTATGTAAAAGTTCCCTACACATATTCTTGAAATGAGTAGAATGGTTTCCAATATTTTAACAATGCTTACAGTAATACTGTGACTATAACCGTCGGTGAGTCACCTATAGATCATATAATCTATAACAATGTATAATGTCATAGAATTTTCACTGAATTTACTATCAGTGCAGAAATCTACAAGTGAATAATGTGCTGTAGAGGGAAGCTTAAGTGTTTATCACATGTTTTGGACACAGGCCTTTGAATTAGTACACAACCTATGTGACTTGCACATCTGCAAGTACCGCAAGATGCATTCAGTCTTGACTTTAAATGAGGCACTGCTTGAACTTACAAGTTTACTGTTAGTTAAACTGTGCACCATATAACTTTTACAGTTGCTGGAATTTTGTTGTTAGTAATGTCATCAGTGATGTTATCAATGGGGTAATTTGTGAAGTCATCAGAAATGTCATTTCCGTAAATTGAAAACAATTGAGTGCTCTGAGTAATCACAGGTCAAAGTGACATGATAGTTAGGTTTTAAAATCATACAGAAATTAAAGATTACAAAACTAACAATAAAACATTGAAATTCACTTGTTAACTATTTATTGTTTACTGAGCTATAATATAAGCCACGCACTGCTTATGACTGCACATATTATATCACTCATGACAGGCTGAATGACATAACTAATGTCATGATGCACTGGGCCAGGGACAGACTGTTATGTTGTGCTTACTATTATTTCTTGTGTATTGCTTTAAGGCTCGTGTTAGAGCGAGCCACTCTGTAGAATGCCATTGCTCCTGTAAAGTTCGTATTCTATGTGGGGGCAGTTGAAGCCTTCCTGAGCTACTGTGCAGCTGTGCTTCCTGGCTCCACCTGTTTTATCCTTTATCTCAAATAAATCTTATGAGATCAAACCAGCCTCCACCTCTACTTTACAATTGGCGACGATCGACACCCTGCAACCTACAACCTCATGAGGATTATTTTTTTTCTTTTCCTTCGTCTAACAAGAAGAAAAGAGAATCGCTTTAAAGAGAATTATTTTTTTTTCTCTCTACTATCATCCGAGCCATCTACATTTCAACGGATTCAAAAGCTTCTGGGTTCGTATATTTTCTTTTACTGTAACGGAGACTTACTGACTTTCAGGCTCCGGTTGGTCGCGCATGCCGGCATCTTTCAATCGGGAGCTGAATTCCAAGCACGATCTCCCGACGCGCGACCACGGAATGCCTTACGTCAGTCACGCGTTCCTTGTTTAATCGCGTGATGACACAATCGCGCTAGGTCACGTTGCGTGACCCTGCGTGGCGGCCATTTTAGGTTGGTCGTGAAGTTCTCAGAGATTCAGTTACCGAGGCTCAGTCACCGAGGCAGTTTTATAAAAAAAAAAAAAAAGAAAGACAAACAAACTTTAATGAACTACTGTAGTTAAAGATACTGTTAAGGATTCAGACAAGGCATCATCTGCTGTCTTCAAAATCCAAGGAACACCAAAATATCAGAATAAGCAAGTTCAAAACAAAAACTTTGGTCAACCTTTCAAGAATCAAGGAATGGATAACAAGATGGAAGATAAAAGGTGTTACCGTTGTGGTAGCAGAGAACATATGGCTTACTACAAGTCATGCCCTGCCCTACGGAAAAAGTGTAGTGTTTGTGGTCTCATAGGCCATTTTAGCAAAATGTGCCGCAGGCGTACTACTGTCAAATGTATTTGGAATGAGGATGTGTGTGTTAATGAAAGTAGTGAAGAAGAGAATGGTTGTGTAAAGAATGTGAGAGGAAATTACATGTTGAACATTACTGAAGAAGGCAATTACATGTTGAACATTACTGATGAAGCTATGGAGGGCAAACCTATCTGTGAAGTCTCTTTTGGTGGTGTTAAAGTTAAGGTATATGCAGATTCGGGATCTCCATGTACGATTGTCAACGAAGAGATATGGAAAAAGAATTTCACACAGAAAATAGGTGATAAGTTAAATGCCTCAGATGTTAGTCCTGTGAGTTATACAGGTGGAAGAATTGACCTTTTGGGTTTCAGATGGCTCACCTTCATATTTAAAGGTAGGGTGACCAGGGGCAAGTTATACATAGCCAAAAAAGGACCTTCTGTTCTGGGGTGGTATGACCAGAAGAATCTTCATATCTAGTTGTAGATGAGGGCAGCAAGTTGGAAGATATTTTGAAGAATAAATTCGCCAGCGTAGTAAGCGGACAGTTAGGCAAGCTTAAGGGTTTGGAGCATAGAATCATGCTCAAAGGAAATGCACAACCCAAAGTGCATAAAGTTAGGCCTATTCCTCTGTTGATAAGAGATGAAGTCAAAAAAGAAATTCAGGGTCAATTAGCTAAGGGTGTTATCGAAGAGGTAGACTCTTCGGAGTGGATTAGTCCAATAGTCGTAGCGAGGAAACCCAACGGTAAAATCCGTTTATGTATTGATTTACGCCATCTTAATCAAAATATTGTGATTGAACGTTTCCCCTTGCCCAAAATTAATGAAATGGTTTCCTCCTTAAGGGGAGCGACTTGGTTTTCCACAGTAGACCTTTCCGCTGCCTACCACCAGGTAGTCTTAGAACCTGAGTCTAGGCATCTAACAGCCTTCATCACACCATTTGGCTGTTTTCAATTTATAAGGATGCCTTTCGGCCTTGCATCAGCCGCGGCTGTGTTTCAACGCTTAATGCACAAATTATTTGGAGATATGGAGGGCATTTGTTTTTTTCAGGATGATGTTCTAATTGCTGGCACTGATAAAGAAGATCATGACACGAAGTTGTGGAAAGTTTTTAACACACTTAGTTCTGCTGGGTTGACTGTTGAATTGTCTAAATGCAAATTTGGTGAAAGAAGTGTTTCATATCTTGGCCATATAATTAGTGAGGAGGGCGTCAGACCAAAAGCTTCACTAATAGAGAGTATTGTTACCTCACCTGCACCTGATTCTAAGGAAGGATTCAAATCCTTTTTGGGTATGGCTGAGTATTGTGCCAAGTTCATCAAGGACTTTGCTTCAAAGGTATTTAACATCAGATCCTTACTGAAGAAAAATGTGAAATTTGAATGGACTAAAGACTCAGAGTGTGAGAAAGAGTTTTCTGAAATCAAGTGGGAGTTGCAGAAAGTGAGCGCTTTGTCTAGTTTCGACCCTAATTTGGATTGTTGTCTGACAACGGATGTAAGCGACAAGGGTTTGGGCGCAGTCTTGTCACAAGTTGATGAAAAGGGTAAAGACAGAATCATCTTATTTGCATCCAGAGCCTTGTCACCTGCTGAAAGCAGATACCCTATTATAGAAAGGGAAGCCTTGGCTTGTGCTTGGGCTTTAGAACACTTTCGCGCATTTGTTTGGGGGAAAATGGTTCACATTAGGACTGATCACAAACCGTTGGTCCACATTTTATCCACTGATGGCACTGCTACTGCTTCTGCTAGGTTGGCAAGGATCTCCATGCGCATGAAAGAATACATTTACAATATCACATATGCACCAGGAAAAGACAATGTTGTTGCTGATTGTCTGTCAAGACTTCCTTCCCCCCTGGAAGAATGTGTTGATGACCCTTGGGGAAACGTTAGTGTGGCGTTTATACACGATTCTGGGTTCCCGGCCATTAGCAGGGAGGATTGGTCAAGAGAACACAATGCAGATAAAGAATTAGTAGAGGTCTCAAAGTTTATTTGTCACGGCTGGCTGAAAGAAAGATTTTTATCTGGCACTGTGAAGCCGTTTTGGGAGGTACGTGCTGAATTATCATTTGAGAAAGAGGTTCTACTGAGAGGGGACAGGATTGTTCCACCTTCTGGGTTAAGGAAAAAAATCCTAGAATTATGTCATGAGGGGCATTTTGGCATAGTAAGGACTAAGTTATCTGTTAAAAGTTTGTTTTGGTGGCCCAAAAGTTGACAGTGAAGTGGAGACTTTTGTCAGAGGTTGCCCTGTTTGCAGTTCCGCAGACAAATCCTTGAGGACTTTGAGACCAGCTATGAGTGAGGGACTCATTCCTAGCATGCCTTGAGAAACTATCGCTGTGGACATATTCGGTCCTGTAGGGGACCCGAAGGAATATGGTTTGGTTGCCATTGATCTGTTTACCAAGTGGCCTGTAGTTAAATTTGTGGATAGAGTGGATACTCAGGCTGTGTTGAAGTTTTTAGATAACATTTTTATAGTGGAAGGTTTACCCGTTAATATCTTAACGGACAATGGTGTACAATTCTTGTCCAAAGTTGCTAAAGATTATTTTGTGAAGTGTGGTATTACACACAAAACGACCTCATTGTACAAACCTAGCGGGAATGGAACTGTTGAACGCTTCAATAGAGTGATTAAGGGGATTTTGCAAGCTGCAAATTACAAAGGTTTGGATTGGAAATTGGAAATACAAAAAGCTGTGTGGTCTTACAAAGTGACCTTAAATAACTGCACAGGAGTTTCCCCCTTTGTAATGATGAGAGGTAGGCTACCTAGGTGTAAGTTTAACCCTAGCTGGTTATTCAAAGATAGTGTCCAACAATGGTCACCTGTTGAGGTCAAGAAAAATTTGGAATTGGTGCATGACAGGAGTAAGGCGTACTATGATCAGCGCCATAGTGTGAAAAATGTCATTGTAAAAACTGGAGATTGGGTCAGGATTAAGAAACCTTACAAGGTTTTGAAAGGTGAGAATAAATTTGATTCGCCTAAACAGGTTCTTGAAGTTCTTAGGAACTCAGTCAGGTTAAGTGATGGAAAAGTTTGGAACCTGAAAGATGTGGCTTAGGATATTTGTCAAAACCATGATAAGGGCAAAATCGTGAAAGGCAAACTTACTGATTATGATTGGGTTGAGGATTACTTTCAGGGCAGCAGTTTGCAGTCCCAACTTCCGCCTAATGTTTCTCTGCCTCAATTAAGGGAGGGGGGTGGGGTAACCGATTCTCCTGTTTCTCCTGACTGTCAGATCAATGAATTCTCACATAAACCTTGCCATGCTGAACATGTACCCAGCTCGGTTGACACCAGTCATGTGCGTGATAATGTGACTTCTTTTCCCAATGTAAGTTCCTCTTCTGTCAGTAGTGGCACTGTTTCAGCACCCACATTACCTGCTGTTAAAGTTTCCAATAGGACGCGAGTGTTGCCTTGTTGGCTAAAGGATTATGTTAAGTAGTTTATTAATTTTCATTTTGTTTTTCTTTTCCCCTTCCTTTTTATTCCCTTATCATTTCCCTTGGAGTTCCTTTTGCTTTGTTATTGTGAGGGGGGGGATGTGTTATGTTGTGCTTACTATTATTTCTTGTGTATTGCTTTAAGGCTCGTGTTAGAGCGAGCCACTCTGTAGAATGCCATTGCTCCTGTAAAGTTCGTATTCTATGTGGGGGCAGTTGAAGCCTTCCTGAGCTACTGTGCAGCTGTGCTTCCTGGCTCCACCTGTTTTATCCTTTATCTCAAATAAATCTTATGAGATCAAGCCAGCCTCCACCTCTACTTTACACAGACTAATTTGCATGTAGCCAGGTTCTGAGCTGGGATGGTGCAGTGAGCTAAAAACGGTGATGGATCAAGCCCTGATCTGTTGACTGGGTACGAGTGTTCTGTTTAATTCAGATACTCTGCCCATCACTACCCCCTTTTCTGAATCGTTTTGTCCACCCTAAGCGTGGAAGGGTATACTCAGACATGAGTCCATTGCTCACTGCACCATCAGGATTCAAGCAAGCCAGGCCGAAGACGGCTGTAATGCCAGAAACCGGTCCCCGGAAGCTTGTTTCCTTTCCAGTATAAGAATTGGCTTGGTAGTTTGGTCTGCCCTGTTCCCATGATGCAATGGGCCAGGGCCAGACTAATTTGCATGTAGCCAGAATCTGAGCTGGGATGGTGCAGTGAGCTAAAAAACGGTGATGGATCAAGCCCTGATCTGTTGACTGAGTACGAGTGTTCTGTTTAATTCAGATACTCTGTCCATCACCACCCCCTTTTCTGAATTGTTTGTCGTGCCGGCACATACCCCGCGCTCTAAGTCAGAGCCAGTGATCTCCTCTCAGATGGCAGAGGGGCAGGAGTCTACACTGATTGCACTTAGTGGTGTCTTACTAGCCGAGATTTTTCAGACTTTGTGCCAGGAACCAGACTAAATATTGATCTTTCCCTTAGTCTGCTCTGCTGCTGTTATTGGATATATATAAAAAATAGTTCCTCCCAAGTAAAACCTTCATGAATAATCACAATGAAGAGCCGTAGGCAATGAATCTTGTACTGAACAACTAATTACAATAAAATACCATAAGGGATAAATAAGACAATCATTGCAAACATAGCAATATATTTTTAAAATTGAATATCGTTGAAAAAGTGCAGTAAGGCACAATGCTCAGTGCAAGGAAAGTCCTACAAGAACATTGTGGAAAACTAACCTACTAGTCAAAATGTCTTAGGCCTCAAATGTGTGAATTTAAAACAAATGGCAACAATCATTTGTCAGGGACTTGACGCACTGATGAACATATTACCACAGAATGATCAAACTTGCATATGGAAAGTCACTATTTTGACCCCATTGGAAGAATCATATGGTCATCATCAGCACAAAAAGACAATTCACAAGCATCTGAGATGAAGGAATGACCAAAGAAAGACAAAATGAGAGTGGTGTGCTGAATTGGGGTGTGCAAAATTCATGTAATTTCTTTACACATAAATAACACATTATTATTCCCAATTATGCAGTCCATGTGGCATAAGTGTGTGGCCATTTTGTTCTACTTCAGCCTGCTCCTGCCTAGCTATTCCTCTTGTTTCTAACTCTCTAGGATGCATCAATCACCATTCACCCAATTCTAGCCCACCTCTCCCCTTTTTTTAACATTATTTTCACTTTTGGTTAGTTTCTCTTTGTCCTGTGTATCTATTTTCATTTTTGCACCCTTTTTGTTGTATTAATTTCTATTCACCACCCTAGCTATGGCAGAGGCAGGCAGCATTGTCATTGGTGACTGATGCACCCCCTGTAGGTGACAGCGGTGCATGGGGGCAATGCCCTGCCACATCATTAATGAGTTGGAGGCAGCACAATGTTTTTTTCAAAGAACACCACCTTCCACTCACGCTAGCAATATGCCAGGCTTAGGTCACACTCTGACAGAGTGGAAGCTGGAATGGGGATAGTGCGATTCTGTGTGCATCGCCACATTAGGGCCTCCTGCACCCTGCGGCAGGTGATGTGCCACTGTGCTAATATCCTCGACTGCAAAGAGGATTTGTTTGAATTTCCTGACTTTGTAGTATGGGCTAGGTAAGTGATGTTTAATATGCTTTTAAATTGTCTTTATTTAGTACCACAAACATTTTCCAGCATCCCACATTCGCTAATGTATGTCCCCTCCACAAACAAAGGGAAAGAAAGTAAGTGGCACAGCTCCGATTTCCAAGGCAACCTTTTATGTTATTTTTCCCATCATATAAGGTGCAAGAATGTTGGCCTTTAGAAAAAGCTTAAAAACCTGGATCTTTGCCCAATACATTTTTTTCCTGTGCCTTGCCTAAAAGAGATATAACTAGCGCCAGGACACCCCCAGGTAACCACTGCGCTGTATAAATATCATTAACATCAAGAGTGTTGACCAAAGCGTTTCGGCCATAGCCTTCAATAGGGTCATAGAGTTCTTTTAGAGCAGAGTGTACATTTAAAGGTATGAACCCATTTCCCACCACCAACCCATTCCACAGACCAACTGGATTTCTAACATTTCTGTGATGTAACACTTGTTTCAATGTGTGCATGAAAACCACCATATTGATCTCTACATTATGTATACAAATTATACATTTCAACTGCTCAGTGCAAAATTCGCAATAGCATACATGATTTTAAAATGCAAATTAACCCTGGGAGTTAAAATATGCTCTGCTTGCAGAATTTGTGGAATTTCGGCATTTCCGCATCCCGCGGAGAACGCGGAATTACCGAAAATTCTGCGATCCGTGGCACATATGAATTATTTCCTTGCTCGCGCTTTTAAAATGTGTTTTCACATGTGCGGTGCGACTTACCAGGATCCCTGCATTTACTGACAAATTTTCCTATCCGTTCACGTGCACCACAAGATTTTGGGAGCCGGATGTGTGATCCCGCGAGAGTGTGAGATCGCGAACATGTCATTTGCCACGCCAACAGATACCTCGAGAATGTGCGATCACAATTACGTCATTAAGACTCACCATCGAACATCCGGCGTTGGTTCGGTGAAGCACGTGCGAACACACAAAATTTACAATCTGGAGAAGAATATTATCTTGCGCAGCATAAATATTCCTCCAAAATGATGATTTGGATGAAAAAAAGTCCTCAGATTGACATTTGGCTGTACTTTTTTTGTGCAAGGAATCCTTTTTTTAAAAACTTTTTTTTGGAGAGGAAGGAAAGGTCAGGATTCTCCAACTTCCTGTTCCTGTCCAGCAGACTCCTCCCAGTGCTTTGTCTATCTCCTGTTCATTTTTCATTTGGATTTGGAGCTGGAAGGATCATTCTCTGTGTCTGCTCTCTGCTGCATAATTGGATTTGTTGACTTATGGATTTAAGATTTTACTAGTAAGTTGGTGATGTTGTTTCTTTGATTGGGGCATTGCAGTTTCTGCAATTACAATTTTGGTACTTTTCATCTTGTATGTGGGTAGCCAGTAGGCCCAGAGCTAGCGAAAACAACTGTTCCTTTGGTGTGTGTTGAATTTATTTTAAACATCATTTAGGGCATGGATGGCTTTGGATTGAGTTGAAAAATGTGTATTTTTTGGGTTATTTCAGTTTTTGGGTGTGTGTTAAATAAATGCCTTTGTGTGAGTGGTGTGTTGGGTACCTTCCTGGAACACCTTGTTTAGCTCTGTGGATTGTCGTTTTTGCATTTTATTGCATTAAAGCTGTGTTGTTTAGAATGCCTCCTTTGCCTGGCTAATATAGGCCTGTTTCAGTTCATTGTTTTCCAGGCTTCCTGCTTGTTGCTTGTGACTGTGAGTGTCCATGTGGCTGGTGGCCATTTTGTGGTGGTAGTTATATAAGTGTGCTGCTTTTACCATATAGGCCTGCATGTGTTTCCTTTGTTCCTTTTTGGGCTCAACTTGTTGTTGTTGTGGGCCTTGCCATGTGGCTGGCGACAATTTTGAAGCCAGGCAGTGTACTTTTGCTATTGACCTGTATTGTCTGTCTTCGCTTTCTCATTTTTGTTGTGGGTCTGGCCATGTGGCTGGTGGCCATTTTGAAGCCTGGCAGAGTGATTTTGCCATAGGCCTGCAAGCTTGTGGCCTAGTCTCCAACAGGCCTTCCATCTAGTAGGCTCAGAGGTAGTCATGGTTGCATGAAACATTTGTTTATGTGTGTTCTGTTGAATTTAAACATAATTTAGGGCATGGATGGCATTGGATTGAATTGCAAACATTTTCCGGGGGGGTATTTCACTTTGGTGTGTGTTAAATAAATGCCTTTGTTGTGTGTGGTGTGTTTGTTGTGTACCTTTCACACCTTGTTTAGCCCTGTGGATTTTTGTTTTTGCATTTTTTATTGCATTAAAGCTGTGTTGTTTAGCATGCCTCCTTTGCCTGGCTATTATAGGCCTGTTTCAGTTCATTGTTTTCCAGGATTCTTGCTTGTAGTATGTGACTGTGAGTGTACATGTGGCTGGTGGCCATTTTGTGGTGGTAGTTATAAAAGTGTGCTGCTTTTGCCATATAGGCCTGCATGTGTTTCCTTTGTTCTTTTTTGGCCTAGGCTTCTTTTTTTTTGGTCCTCATACACTGTGATGGGCATTCTTGATGGGAAACCTACAACCCTTCCCATCTGGCCAACCTGTTCCAACCCTGGCGTTTAGGCCTATGAGAACAGGGAGATGGAATTCCCTCAAGCCGGTACTGTTTTCTTAATCCACTACGGTTCACACCACCTACAAGACCATGTGTTACTTAGGAGAAAAAGAGCCAACAGAACCCAAGCAAAATCATAGGACCACCATTACTTGTTTCGCAAGGCCACTAGGGCCACCCATATCTTATCTAAGCTCATACTGTCACGGGACCTTGGGCTGGCCTCACCCAACAAATATATTCTGTTAAAAAGATTTTTTAACACAGGAACTACTTTATCGGATATCGCAAGATATACCTCAATCGGAAGCCCGTCTGGGCCGGCTGCCTTACCCCTGGCCATTTTCTTCAGCTGAGTTTGAACTTTACCCTCTGTTATGCTGGAATGTAAAAGGGTCCTATCTGCTTCAGACAGTTGGGGGAGATCTAACTGGTTTAACCATTATTTAGCTTTCTGAGGTATATAATCAGTATCTTCTTTATACAGATCCTGCATAAATACTCTAGCCTCCTCCCGAATTTGATCATCATCATATAGAATAGTTCCTGTACTACTCTGAACTATACTTTTTATCTGGTTTCTTACCCTATCTGTTCTGGTCTTCCAGGCAAGAAAAGAGCCACATCTTTCACCATTGGAGAAATGTTGTAGCTTGCTAGCATCCCACCTCTCTTTTAGAATCTTGTCCAGGCTTGCTTGAAATTCTGCCCAAAGTCCATCTAGCTTGTTTTGTAGACGTGGTACTATATTCTGGGAGACCAATGAGGCCCTCTGCAATTCTTGTTCTTTTTCCTTAATCTTACAGAGGCGCTCCTCCTGCCTTTTCGTAGTTTTATTTTTATATTTTATTTCATATTCTTCTGAATCGGTCGCTAGATCTAACTTAACCTCATCCTTCAGTAGCAAAGATCTGTCCAGAGTCCACCTTCTCTGGCATTCTTTTTGTTTGAGGTTAACAATCAATTCCACTGCAGAATGTTCAGAAAGTATAGCTGGAATGTAAGAAATTGAGTGTACTGCTGTAAAGATAGTCTGATCCAGCAGGAAAAAAACAATTCTGGAGTGATGTTTATATTTCTGACTATAAAAAGAAAAATCCCTTTTACGTCCATTTTTTACTCTCCATATATCTAACAAGCTAAATTCTTTAATGATATTTCTAAATTCCATGTGTGATTTGAGAGGAGGAGTGTATTTTGCCTTTGAGGTCCGATCTAATAACTCATCAAATATCAAATTAAAATCTCCCCCTAAGATAATGGGTGCTGCTGTACCAAAAAGGCTGGCTTTTAATTTCAGGAGAGCCCCTGAATTATCTTGATTCGGCCCATAGTAGATGCACAGACCAGTGGGGAACCCTCTATTGATAGCGTGGCCACCAACCACCTCCCAGATTGGTCCGTATCGAGCTTCTCCACTTTGATCCCTGCATTGGTTCTAATTATTATTGCAGCTCCCCGGGTGCTGCCCCAATGTTCGGAATAGAGTACATCTTGGACCCATCTGAGCTTGCCAAACACCAACTTGCACTCATGTGCTTCTATGTGAGTTTCTTATAAAAAGCAAATATGGGCTTTACAGTTGTTGAGTAATTCACTCACTCTGGACATCTTTCTCCGATATCTTAACCCATTCACATTCCAGCTGATCAGCTTGATTTTAATAATGGTGCTATCCATCTTGGGAGTTCCTTAAATCAACTGAATTCTGTTCCCACACGAATGTTATGCTTTCCATTCTACACAGTTGTATGAGGATTCATTTTTCTATTTTTTCCAAGGGCTCCGCGACCGTCATCAGCCCGCCGCCATGTTCTTCCTCTGGCCTAGGCTTCTTGTGGTTGTGGGCCTGGCCATGTGGCTGCCGGCCATTTTGAAGCCAGGCAGTGTGCTTTTCCCATAGGCCTGCAAGCTTTTGGCCTAGTCTGCCAACAGGCCTTTCATCCTGCATGTCTTTCCTATGTTCCTCTTGTCTTACTGCTTCCATCCATCCCCTTTGCCATCTGCAGCTCCCTGAATGACGTGATGAGCTAATAATTTATTGGCAGACAAACAGGTTCCACTTCCATTACATTTGTATTTTTGTTTTTGTTCTTCGTCATTCCTATCCTTCCTGAATGTACACAGTATACCAAGAAACCCCTTGTTGTCAAAGTCTCACAAATGGCTACACTGTTACTTTTTTTTCATAACTTAAACTGAGTTATTAAAATGTAATAATATATAACACTAAAAAGTGTGACCACGACACACTAAGTTATATATTATATTTATTTGTTTGTACTAGTAGTAATTGAACCACAACAACAAATGCAACATTTCACTGATGTTCTTCTGGCTTCTTGCTTTTAGGTGCACAAAAAGACTGAGGAGGAGGTGTCATCATCTGTAAGTTTGGTGATATTCTTTTTGCAGCATATTTTGCTCCTGTGTGGGGATTGCAGCGTTTGCCACGTTTGCAGCAATTGCCACCTCACAGAGAACACCAAGTCCCTGAACCTTGAGCCCGGAAGAATCTGGGAACAAAGAGCTCACACCAATTGCAACAGTGCCAATGTGGTATATCTGATCAAATGCGTATGTGGAAAACCTTACATAGGTATGACAACACGAAAAGTAAAACAAAGAATAAGTGAACACAGGAGCACAATATGCTGCAAAAAGAATATCACCAAACATACAGAACACTTCCTGACAGCAAATCACACCCCAAATGACATGAGGTGGACAGTCATTGAGCAGGTACAACCCGGTCCAAACTTACAAAACCGTCTTTTCAAAAAGGAACAAAGATGGATTTATAGACTTTCTACAAATAAGTCAGGCTTAAATGACAATGTTCCCTGGGCTACTGTCCTGAAATGAATACCTGAGAAACATGCTGACGACTCAAAAACAATCCCCTTTTCTGAAACCCCACGGCATCCGTAGAATGGAGACGCTCACGCGTTGCTACAGCAACAATCACGTGAACCAAAGGCAGTCCTCGCCCAACCCGGAAGCCCAACTGTTACTTAATCACACACGAGACAGTCCGGCTTCGTAGCAGGGCAGCGGAGGACAAGCATAGGTAACCGGCATTTCCACCATGAAGTAACTGTAAGTAGAATCTCTTCCCTCAACAGGAACCAATGCTGAAAACGACCCTTTCGCCCTCAAGGCGTGACTCAATGGTCTTTTGAAAACAAATATTTGCCGTCTAACGAATTCACCCATGTTGTTACAGAAATCGGTTAAGTAGTGGGGATACCCCCTCCCGCCCTCCGAGGAGATAGGACTCCAAAACAGTAGTAAGCTAAGCACTTACAACAACCATGTGTCTGTATTTGTCTTTGTTTTATGACAAGTAAGCCCGAGTATGTCGATTGAAATGCCACAGATAAATTATGCACTCCTTATTCGCATTCACCATTAATGTATGGCGAGATAGTGATATCACATCACCTATATAATCAGGACGAATGCCTGAATTAAAAAAAAAATATCGGCAACAATCACGCTGCCGTTGAGCACGCACCTCTTGATATGTTTGCGTGCATCATCCAGACAAATATCCTGCACTGGATATTGTCAGCAGGTGATAGTTTCACTTAACGATTTCACAAGATTCCTTCTATTGAGAGTGGTAGTAAGCCTGAAGAGTAGAACGACACGACACTGCACTACGTAACAGGCATGTAACACTGTTCACGTTTGACTGATGTCTGTTTTTATTCTTCTTTCCCACAGGTATTTTTTCATTGTTTTGGACTCACCCACTGTGGTTAGAGTCTTCTATACCAGATAGCAGATTTTTGCTATTTTGGGTCACAGAGAACTAGGAAAGGGTGTGCCTTTTAGGGGGTACATACCTACCAGTTCCCTGTCTACACGGTCCTGATGAAAACCTGGTACATCCCAATCACAGTTGAAACATGTAGACCATCACACATATAAGAGATACTCTGGTTCTTAATATACCCACACAGTATCTCTCCTCACCCTTTTTAACATTGTCCAGTTTCTTGTTAATACAATTTATTTTAAGATAAACCAGGACACTTTTTAAAAAAAAATTCTGCACTTACATTCACAACCTGCTCCACTGTAACCCAGGTGTCGTAGCACACCCTAGTGACGTTAGGCCACTAGGGTGGACCCCGATGATGAAGCATGTCACCACTAGGTTGGTGAGTGAGGGGTTTTTTAACAAAAGGATAAATTCTTTCCTTTTGTCATCCTATCACCACATTAGGAATCTCTTTTTGACTTTCCCATGATGGTACTCCTCTCTTTGTTTTTCTAGTTCTTCCACAGGGGAACAGGAGAACATTCCGTTCACCTTCAGTGAACACGATCCCTTGCTCGCTCCTTTGTTAGCATATGTTCTGGCAGCGCACAGCTGTGAGAGTTCATACAAAGTGCTACATCTGTTATACAGATAGGCACACCGGGCAACCATGGCAGAAAACCAAGGCCTATCTTATTCCACGGACGAGATTGATTCCATCATGAGCAATCTAACAGCATTCGCAGATGCAAATATCAGCAATACCCTCTCCCAAACCTCAAATTGGGATAAACTGTCTGAGCTGAAACGCAACCGCATAAGAACTATACTACATGGGACAATACGTAAAGAGTATGTAACAAATAACATGGCACTGAAAGGTTTATTAGTTACTAACGCTCCCCGCATCTTTCTGGATGACCCTGAGTTCAGAAAAGATTGGACCCTCATAGCATGGCACTGTACACACGACTGGATCATGCTGATCCTTAAAACAGCCTTGCGCCTATCGGAGAAAATCCAGATAGAAATACAGGTAACCGAGTCACAAATCAAGGCTACAATAACAGGATACAAAAAGAAACTGGACAATCTCAATAAAGAGATCAATGAGTATAGGGATAACCTAACTCAACAAAAAGTTACCAAATTCCAAAAGGATCTAAAGAGATTCTCTTTTGTAAAAGCGTACCCTTACTCAGATCAAGATTACAAAACGTCCACAGTTTCTGATCCCGACTCAGATGCCTCAAAAAATACTTCCAATACCTCCAACAGCAGTGGGGGTTCGGGAAACGGTACCCCGAGGCAGAGACAAAGAGAAGAATACAGGGGACACTACCAATGGCCACAATACAACCAAGCCGCTTTCCAACACCTGTTCCAACCCCCTCAACAATTCCCAATGTATGGATGGCAACCCCTGTTCCAACAATACCCTTTCCCACAGAACCAATTCCGCCCTCCTTTTCCGAACAGAGGCAGGCTCGGGAGAGGACGAAAAAAACAAGGAAACAATGTCCAATGGGAAGAGGAAGAACCAATAGGGAGTTATACCAGGAGCAAAGCCGGACAGAACAAAGCGGGTCCGAGCAATGCGAAGAACTAATAACCAACCTATCATCCAGAACCCTCACTGAGACTGAAACCAAGGTTCTCAATAAAGGACTAGGCTTCGTGCCCACAGCTCATTTGGACAAATTCAAATTGCACTGCGAACTGGCCTCCTTTTTCAGGAAACTCAAATTAAAAGCCTTTTCTGAGAAACATAGCACGGATCAATCCGACAAAATGACCAACGAAACAACTTAGAGTTAAGTCCACTTTTGTGCCTCCACCCCATACTATCCCTGTCGAGATTAACACCTTCGAGCAAGCCGTATTCAACGAGATCGAATCAATGACAGTGACCAAACAGTACCACAACAATAGCAGAGCGGAAAACAAAGCTATTACAGATCTTAAAACAGATAGCAGTGTCATAATAAAACCTGCGGACACAGGTGGGGGCCTTGTAATAATGGATAAGGTTAACTACGACACAGAATGCAGAAGATTGCTAGGAGATATCAAGAACTACCAACCTCTCCTATCTGACCCCACAGAAGACCTAAAAACAGAAATCCTACAACTAGTGGAAACAGCCGAGGCAGCCGGCAAGATATCAAAACAGGAAGCTGACTACCTAAGCAAAACGGAAGGCAAGATCCTGTATTTCTACATCTTGCCCAAGATGCACAAAGGCAAAAATCCACCTCCAGGAAGACCGATTGTCTCAGGGATTGGCTCACTACTCGAACCACTATCCAGGTTTTGTGATTTTTTCTTAAAAACAATAGTACAAAACACCACAACATACCTGAAGGATACAAAAAGCCTACTTGTTCTCTTGAAAGAAATCAAGATAAAGACAGATACCATCCTGATAACCTTCGATATAGAGAGCCTCTATACCAGCATTCCTCAAGACGCTACCATCGCAGTATTAAAAACAACATTGTTGGAAGCCGAGTGGGACCACAAAACACCAAAGAAATTTATACTGGAATGTGCCACACTAGCGCTGAAAAGAAACTTTTTTGAATACGAAGGATCACTGTTCCTACAAATAGGGGGCACTTCAATCGGGAGTGTTTTTGCCCCTAGTGTAGCGGGATTATACGTTTATGATTTTGAGAAAAAACATATTCTGTCACCCAACAATCCTTACGCCAATCACATCAAGTTTTGGCGCAGATATATTGACGATGTCCTAGCAATCTGGGAAGGACCACTGGAGATACGCACTGAGTTCATCACCTGGATTAACACCTGTGACCCACATCTACGGTTTACACATTGCCACAACAAGGACACAATTGTCTTCTTGGACATTGAAATCAGTAGGGAAGGAGAGCACCTGAATACCAAAACTCACTTCAAGCCCACAGCTAAAAACAACCTCTTGAGATATTAAAGCTTCCATCCGCGTCCACTCAGGGAAAGCCTCCCATACAGACAATATCTCCGCTTACAGAGAAACTGCAGTGAACTCGCAGACTACAAGAACCAACCAGAGGACCTGACAAAGAAACTGAAGCAGCGAGGCTATCCTGCGAAAATTGTAAATAAATGTCAAATGAGAGCGAGAAATCAAAGCAGAGACGCTCTATTGGAAGATAAAATAAATGAGCCTGGAGAAACACCACTAACCTGTGTTACAACCTATAACGCACTATCCAACCAAGTGAGCAAAAGCATCAATAAAAACAGGTCAATACTTAACACAGACAACTTTAAATGGGATAAACCTCTATTCTCATATAAAAAAGGACAGAGCTTAAAAGAGCCTGGTTAACACTAGACCAAAAACCACAAACATCAACGCAAATCCCTCCATAACACAAATATGGGGGCTTCCTCCGGTGACAGGACACTCAAAATGTGGGGATTGCAGCGTTTGCCACCTCACAGAGAACACCAAGTCCCTGAACCTTGAGCCCAGAAGAATCTGGGAACAAAGAGCTCACACCAATTGCAACAGTGCCAATGTGGTATATCTGATCAAATGCATATGTGGAAAACCTTACATAGGTATGACGACATGAAAAGTAAAACAAAGAATAAGTGAACACAGGAGCACAATACGCTGCAAAAAGAATATCACCAAACTTACAGAACACTTCCTGACAGCAAATCACACCCCAAATAACATGAGGTGGACAGTCATCGAGCAGGTACAACCCGGTCCAAACTTGCAAAACAGTCTTTTCGAAAAGGAACAAAGATGGATTTATAGACTTTCTACAAATAAGTCAGGCTTAAATGACAATGTTCCCTGGGCTACTGTCCTGAAATGAATACCTGGGAAACATGCTGACGACTCGAAAACAATCCCCTTTTCTGAAAACCCACGGCCTCTGTAGAATGGAGACGCTCACGCGTTGCTACAGCAACAATCACGTGAACCAATGGCAGTCCCCGCCCAACCCGGAAGCCCAACTGTTACTTAATCACACACGAGACAGTCCGGCTTCGTAGCAGGGCAGCAGAGGACAAGCATAGGTAACCGGCATTTCCACCATGAAGTAACTGTAAGTAGAATCTCTTCCCTCAACAGGAACCAATGCTGAAAACGACCCTTTCGCCCTCACGGAGTGACTCAATGGTCTTTTGAAAACAAATATTTGCCATCTAACGAATTCACCCATGTTGTTACAGAAATCGGTTAAGTAGTGAGGATACCCCCTTCCGCCCTCCGATGAGATAGGACTCCAAAACAGTAGTAAGCTAAGCACTTACAATAACCATGTGTCTGTATTTGTCTTTGTTTTATGTCAAGTAAGCCCGAGTATGTCGATTGAAATGCCACAGATAAATTATGCACTCCTTATTCGCAATCACCATTATTGTATGGCGAGATAGTGATATCACATCACCTATATAATCAGGACGAATGCCTGAATTAAAAATAAAATATCGGCAACAATCACGCTGCCGTTGAGCACGCACCTCTTGATATGTTTGCGTGCATCATCCAGACAAATATCCTGCACTGGATATTGTCAGCAGGTGATAGTTTCACTTAACGATTCCACAAGATTCCTTCTATTGAGAGTGGTAGTAAGCCTGAAGAGTCGAATGATACGACACTGCACTACGTAACAGGCATGTAACACTGTTCACGTTTGACTGATGTCTGTTTTTATTCTTCTTTCCCACAGGTCTTTTTTCATTGTTTTGGACTCCCCCACTGTGGTTAGAGTCTTCTATACCAGATAGCAGATTTTTGCTATTTTGGGTCACAGAGAACTAGGAAAGGGTGTGCCTTTTAGGGGGTACATACCTACCAGTTCCCTGTCTACACGGTCCTGATGAAAACCTGGTACATCCCAATCACGGTTGAAACATGTAGACCATCACACATATAAGAGATACTCTGGTTCTTAATATACCCACACAGTATCTCGCCTCACCCTTTTTATCATTGTCCAGTTTCTTGTTAAGAAAATTTATTTTAAGATAAACCAGGACAATTTTTAACATTTTTTCTGCACTTACATTCACAACCTGCTACACTGTAACCCAGGTGTCGTAGCACACCCTAATGACGTTAGGCCACTAGGGTGGACCCCGATGATGAAGCATGTCACCACTAGGTTGGTGAGTGAGAGGTTTTTAACAAAAGGATAAATTCTTTCCTTTTGTCATCCTATCACCACATTAGGAATCTCTTTTTGACTTTCCCATGATGGTACTCCTCTCTTTGTTTTTCTGGAAAAAAACATATGTCTGCAGCAACGGCGTCCGACGGGGACCAAGCTGGGAGCAGCACCTCCGCATCAGCGGACCCACAACACCAACCTAGGCCCAAGCCAATGAGTGTGCAGAGGTACCCAGTCTACTAACGAGCAGTGATGTTGAAATTTCATAATCGTAAAGTAGTACCCAATCAACGTAGGTGGAGAATCAGCAAATAAGTGGGCAACAACAACCGCAACAACAGTCGCAACAGCAGCAGCAACAGCAGCTGCAACAGCAGCCAAAACAACAGCCGCAACAGCAGCCGCAACATCAGCAGCAACAACAGCCGCAACAACAGCCCACAATAGTAGACGTTCCTTCCAGAAGTAGGGGCAGTTCAGGAAATAGTGCTTCCTGCAGACGAAGAGGAGCAAGCCACTCTTATCGTAGATCCATTGTCTTCCAGATCCCCGGCAAGGAAAAGGAGGGTTAGTCCATCAACTTCTTCTTCAAGCCCCGCTTCTGATGATCTACATGCCACTTTGAATCCACCAGCTCAGTCTGAGAGTGATGCATGCTACAAGACAAGGCTAGTGAAAAGGAAGGTTGCAGAAAGCCTTAGAGTTATGGAGGTAGATGTAGAAGAGGGAGATGGTGATGATGACGAGCCAGTCATCACGAACATCACTCCCAGCCCAGAGGAGATGGAGACCAACATTATTACCCTATCCAAAATTGCTGCGAGGGATGTAGCACGTATACTACCAGGAAAGGTAACACCAGCTCCAGCTTCCATATCTTCACTTGCTAAGGCCCGGCAGGGACCTACATCAAGCTCAACCACCACCTCAGTAGGTAGTGGTACTGTAAGTGCACAGAGTCAAATTCCACGCCCACCCTCCAGTTCATCTGGAATTGAGAGTGGGACGTCCAGCAGCACCAGAAAGTACACCTACCCAGTTTGGGACTTCTTTTCGGTTAGCAGTACAGAGGAGAATATTGCTATATGCTCAATTTGTCCACACGCTGTTAGGCGGGGTAAGGTTGTTACAAACTATGGTACAAGAGACCAAACAAGTCATCTGAAAAACACCACATCACCCAGTCTGAGGATCACCTACTTCGCTTACAAAGAAGTAAAAGTGCACCCATTGCTGTTGTGGGGATGAAGAAGTAGAAGAAGATATGATCACGGTGGAACGTGAACAAGAGAGAAACATTTCTAGCCCTGTCCCCAGCAGTGTAGTGGTACCGCTCACATCCTCAGCAACATCTCAGTGGCACTGTAGTAAGAGTCAGGCTGAGACACCAAGGCAAAAGAGTACAGCAATGAAAGCAAGTGCGTTGTTGAGCCTAACTGGGTTCAAGAAGACAGCTGCACCACAAAGGAAAATATTCCAGCCTACCATTGTCAGCATGCTTAGGTCGGAGGGGCAGTACGAACGCAACCACCCAATGGCAAGTTTGAACAATCCACAGCTGTCTAAAATGTTAGCGCTGGACCTTTCCCTTTTTTCTTTTGTGGAAGGGGTGGGTTTCCTTGAATTTGTACCAGCCATCTGCCCTGAATGGAAGTTTCCCAGCCGGTCCTATTTTGCCAGAGGTGCTGTTTCAGCACCACATCACGATGTGCTGGACTTGCTTGGACAAGCTTTGCAGCAGAGTGCTGTTCACAATATCCACCTGACAACAGACATGTGGAACAGTTGCCAAGCCACTGATTACATGTGCATCACTGCACACTGGATCTCTTTTGTGGGGTTTAGAGCAAAGATAATTGAAGCAGGTATTGGTGACACTTCTGAGAATTTTAATGCTACTCGAAAACATGCAACTTTAGCCATGTTCGCCATGGAGAAAACTCATTCTGCTGCAAACATTTTGGAAGAGGTTAACAGCAAGGTCTTAGAATGGCTGCACCCAAGAGGGCTTAAAATTGGTTTTGTTGCCACGGATAATGGCAGTAATGTACTTAAGGCCATGCAGGATGGTGCATAATTCAGGGTACCGTGTTTGGCGCACTGCATTAACATTATTGTTCAAGACTTTCTGAATAAAGAAGCCATAGTCAACAACTTACTGACCACCGGGCCGAAGAATATGCACACATTTCAGCCATTCTTTTAAAGCCTGGAAGCAGGTGAGGATCATTCAACGTGACTATAGAATGCCAGTCAAAGCACTAATCCAGGAGGTGGCAACACTTTGGAACTCAACTTATTACATGCTTGACCATCTGTTTGAGCAGTACAGATCAATCTATGAATATGTCATGCAAAGGTTTAATGCTACATGTGAAGGCATGACCCTTCAGATGGACCAATGCCTGACAGAGATGCTTCTTCCTTTCAAGGTCTTCACACATGAAGTCAGCAAGGAGGACTGTACTATAGGCCAAGCTATCCCATTGTTGCACATACTACAGCAACTGCTGAAGGAGGTGTCTGAAGCGTACATAGGTGTGGAGGAAAAAAAGGAAGCATAAGAGTTGGTGGAGAGCTTATCCTGTTGCTTAGCTGAAAATACAAGGGTGCAAACTAAGATTGTGTCAGAACAACATTACATTTGTGCCACAATTCTGGATCCACAGTACAAGTCTGCACTGAACAGTAAGACATTAATTCCTTTTTCAGAAGTGGACGTTGCCCGGTACAAAAGTTGGATAGCTGAGGTAGCCAATGACTTTGAAAATGAACGGTTGGCAATTAAAGGCCTGCTACTCAAACCCACAACAAGTACTGCAGCATGGCACCCAGCGTCAAGTTCCACTTCAGAGCCTGGGGGCAGTGCGTTTTTTTTTTCTCAAAGCGGTCACCAACACTATCAACAACAACAACAAGAACCGGATCATCAGCCCCAGTCAAATCTGCACAGGATTGGTATTTACAGGAAGGGCTTGCTAGGTCTAGGGCTGATGCAAAGACAAAAGAAGCCAAACAAACTGCAGCACCCCTGAACATTGACTTGGTGGTCCAGGCCTATCAACAGAGGTCTACATTGATCAAAATCCATTGCGGTATTGGTATGGGGAAAGAAACCAATGGCCAGTGCTGAGCAGGCTGGCAATAAATTATCTGGCTTGCCATGTCGCAAGTGTCTCTTCTGAACGTGTTTTCAGTTGTGTTGGTGCCATTGTAACTGTGAAAAGGACAGTCTCTCACCAAAAACGTGGGGAGGTTAACCATGATCAAAATGAAACAGCACTTTATACCACCAAATTACACAATACATGAATCAAGGCAAGAAGATGAGGAAAGCAACTTAGGTGATGGAGGTAGTGTGTTAGATAATGATTACCTACTTCTGGTTGAGCCCCCAGAGTTTGAGAATAAGCTATACTTCCCTGACAACTGTGCTTGAACTTATTACTTTCTTTCTCCCTTATTTACTTTTATTTGTGGGTGTCTGTCTTTCTGGTTGGAAAATTTGAATCAAAACAAATCCATCTTCACCACCTTCTAGTCTTTTTATTGCCATAATGCAGTTGCAGCTGTCTGCATTTCACTGAAGTCCACTCCTCCGAGTCCTACTCCTCCATCCTCCTGACTCGCCCTTAATACATTTCTCTCAAGACAGATGATGATTGGATGTAGAATAGAAGAAAAAAGAAAATGTTGCCTTGTTGAGTCCCTCCAAAATAACTAAGCGTAACATGATGACTATTGTAGCTATCCTCCTTTCCGAGCCGAGAGAGACTGCCCCTTAAACTAGGATGAGAAGGTAATGAATGATGGCATGCATTGGACGCTGACTGAGTGATTTGTGGTGTTGTTGTTTGTTGTGCATGAAGTGAATTTATTGTGTACTATTATTCAATCTATATATTAAAAGTAACTCTTGTCAATGCTTCCCTTCTTGTTTTTTAAAAACAAAATTGTACTTCTGATGCAGGCCGATTTTGAATATGGAATGTGGACTCACTCTGTACACTGCACACTGAGTTTGACAACACCATGATGATGACCACAGTGACATATATCTTTGCAGTCACTCTGTGTTAGACTTGGCATCTTTTGAGGGTTTCCCCCGACTTTTTGCTTTCTGACCTCCCGGTTTTGACTCTGTTTTTGATGGTGTACTGTGCACTGCATGTGCCAGGGCCTATAAATCAAATGCTGTTGGTGGGCTGCAGCACTGGATTGTGCCACCCACGCAAACAGCCCGTAAAGTGTAACACTGGCCTGCCATTGCAGAGCCTGTGCGCAGCCTGGGGCTGCGGATTTGACTTGGCAAGTGCACACACTTGCAAGTCCTTAAACCTTCCCTTTGCAGTGGGCAGTGTGTTTTGTACGTAAAAGGTAGGACATGCCCTTATTTGTGTGACATGTCCCAATAGCGAATTACTGCCTAACTTTGTTTTTCACTATTGCAAGGCTACCTGTTCTCCTTGGGCCACAATAGGCAGTTTGATCATTACATCCTATGAACCTAACTGACTCAGAGAACATGGTAGAAATTTGAGTTTAGTATGCCTGAACTCAGTATGATAAAATACATCTTTTAGTGAAGTTGGTTTTAACATTCCGTATTTGAAAATACCACTTTTAGTAAGTAGGTATTTTCTGACCTAATCATCCAGCCTGCCTCTGCTAGCGTGTGTACTGTCTGTCTGGTTTGTGAGTGACAGGAGCTGGGGGGAGACAGGGTGAGTCAGCCGGGCTGAATAGGCACATCTACACCTAGATGGGTGGGAGGAGTAGCGCCTAGGTCTGAATAGGGCTGAGCTCACCTTCCACAATGCTGGCTCCACACCCTATGGTGCGTCTGAGGACACTGGCCCACACTGACAAAGAAAGAAGGTGCACCCTGGCAGAATGCACCCCAAACTGGTTCGAACTAGGTCCATGCCCCTCTGCCTTCAGAGGACAAAGGATTTGCTGGTATAAATTTTGGGGCCCAGACCCCAAGACTTTAGATGTCGCTGGAATCAAGGAACCTGCCAAGAAGAAGAGCTGGAAGAGCTGCCAGGAGGAGTACTGCCCTTTGCTGTGTTGTTGCTTTGTTAGGTTGGCCTGCAGCTGCTGCTTCTGCTTTGGGCAGTGAAAGGACTGGACTGAACTTTCTCTACTTGTGCTGAGTATCTCCAAGGGCTTGAGGTAGAGCTTGCCCCCTGTTCACGAAGTCTCAGGAACATCAAAGACTTCAATCCCGATGTCGTCCACAACCCCGCTGCCGACACCGTGTCCTCAAGGCACCGCAGAGAGCACCGCCGCTATGCCGCACCTTGACCCTGGTCTCACCAATGACTCCAGTTGTCAGCCGATGACAGCGCATCAGTGACAACGATGGCGCTGCTGCACTGTGACCTGCCAGGCCGTGACGAGCACCGCCTTCATCTAACACCGCAACTCTGGTCTCACAGACAACGGCATTTGATACCGCCACCGAGTTCCTGCTCGCACTGCGACCTGAGGGCCCCGCAAGCCGCACTGCTGCACTTTGCACAGCAGCACCCGACGCCTGCCGATGCCTGCGCTCCTGATTCCATCAGAGAGGAGACCGACCTGCAACGGGCATGACAACGAAAGGTCATTGACAACCTGCATCTCTGAAAGGTACTGTTGGCAGGTCTTCCCGACACCGCAGCTGACCCGCGATGCCGCGGGCAGCCAGAACTGTTTGGACTTACTTGTTCACAACACCGTGCTGGCACGGACGGAGCTATCGACATCAAGGAACTGTGTTTTCAAGACATCTTGCAACGCAACTATTTTTAAAGTACTGTACTGTGGATTCCTTATCGTAATTAGTCTTGTTTCATTATATAAAAATATTGGATATTTTTCAGAACTCGTGTGGTGTCCGTTTGTAGTGCTTACACTGTGTTACTGTTGGTTATGTGCAAATGCTTTACACACTACCTCTGAGATAAGCCTGACTGCTCGTGCCAAGCTACCAAGGGGGTGAGCAGGGGTTATTTTAGGAGTGTAACTCCCTTATCCTGACTAGAGTGGTGGTTCTGGCCTGGCTTTGGTGCAAACCTTAGTCAACCCAAAATCCCATTTCTAACACTTCAGGACGGAGATGTTTGATTGAATAAGTCAGGGCGTTTCATGAGTGGCATAAAAGGTAAACAAGTCAACAACAACCACACTGGACCTAAATGTCTGTGTTGTGGTGGAGTCGAGTTGGGTGTAGTGGTATGACTGACAGCAATGCATTGATTTAGTCACTTAATTTGTAAAATGCTATGTTGCTGTATAATTGCTTTGTCTGCCTCTGTTTAAAAATGTACTCTAAATGGAGGATGGGACACTGGTGCCGTGGGCCTGCTCTGTCTTGTTGTTGTTGTTGTTTTAGTTTAATGCTGGAAACAGAGTAGACATGATGTATCCTATCCATGCCGCCACTGAAAGTGTTCTTGTTGCCCTCCACCGTAATTTATGCCTTTGTTTTCTCCTTGATTTTTCAATATCCCTTTTGTTTTTCCATCTACAATTACAGGCCGGATCTTACCCTGTGCTATACTGGGAAAAAGAACTCACACATACCTTACCAATCCATATCCACCAGGCAGGCAGTGGCGTCACCCAAGATTGATAGACGAAGCATCCATGGAAGGGAGGACCAAGAGGTATGCCGAGATGCAACTCCCCAATTTGACCAGGATAACAACATACAGTAACAGTATCAACATTTATCATCTTTTAAATAATTTGATTCATTTTTTATCTTTAATCATTACGACTGTGTGCTGTTGTTATTATGTTTGGTCTATGCTTATAATTCATCCCTATAGGTATTTTTTGATTTTCAAGGCTGTCTTTAAAAGTAAGCCCGGTACAACAAAACAGAAACTGTATTTAATTTGGAGCTCTCTGAGGGCAGACAGGCAAGGCACATTGCAAAATATACTGCTGCCCTTTACTGTGTAATTGTCTAGTAGTAGTTAGTACATACTACTTATCATTAACCATCAAGTTATCAATATCATAATCATGTATGCATTTCCTTTTTCTCCCTTAACAGATTTATGGATATGTTCTCCTGCCAAAGATTGTGTTTTCTTGTTTGTCCATGCGTAGTGTTTCTGTTTGTCAAACCTTTCCCCAAACACCCTGTAGTATTCTCGGTTTAGTATTTATGTTACTCTACTTCTCTGCATCTAGCTGCTCAGCCAGCGTGAGTGTTCCAGGTTAGAATGTGAGTGTGATTGACATGGATGGAATGCTTGGGTGACTGGTATGAGGTTTGGCAGTTGGAGAACGGGCTGAGTAGCTAAAAGGCTGCTTCTGGTGGGGCTGCTTATTCCAGAGTTATACTTCCTGATATCCTACCTATGGCTGAATAAACCAACTACATAACTCAACTACATCTGCCTCGGCTACCTCATTATATGTATGTATGGACTTAGATACTACATATTTTATGGCGACGATCTGGAGGAAACTTTCCTGCGCATAACATGCCATTTAACAAGAGTTGGGAGTATCCTGTAACGAAAGTGGAACAAGCGTCTATCATCTCAAGAAGAAGGAACCTCTACAAGCACGAAAAGTAGCCTCACCAGTGCCGTACACACCAGGCAGCCCTAGTCCAGTCGTGCTGTCAAGTCATCAAGAAACAAGGTTTCTGCGTCGAAAATCATCACTGAAGCTGCCTATGTCACGCAGAAGAAACAACATCTATTTTATGTCTAAAGCAACAATCTACATCTACTGCCTTTGGAAGCAAGCAGTGTCAGCAAAGAACCTGTCTGTGAAACCAAGGTTTTTGGTGACTGTCTGCGTTTTGGAACAAGTGCGTTGTTTGACTCTCTTTTACTCAAGATGTCGGATGTGTAACCATCTTCGTATGCGTGTGCTCATCCGTACTAGCGCTGAACATGGATGTGATTTTCTTGTGACTGCCTGCTTAATTTGTCAACGGCCGCTGTGACAGTTGTCACGGTTGTACTTTATTCTTAACCAAGAGCATCTCTGCCTAATTGGGAGGAGGCCGACATGGTGGGTGGAGTTCATCGTGAATTAAAAATGATTTTGTGTGATTTTCAAAAGCCTCTTATGGATGACTGTTAGGCGTTTTTTTAAAATTTGAAATTTAAACAACTTACATTTGCCTTCGTGCCTCGTGACTGTGTCTCAAGGAGACGCTCTTCTACCTTCTATGACGACTTTTTCCTTCGTGGTTGGCGTTGCTGCATATGTACGTCTGGCAGCAGCAGCGTGCCGTGAGCCACTCAGCGGTCGTCTCCTGAGCGTGCCGCCATCTTGGAATTTGCACGAGCGGGCATTCAATGTGTGGTGTTCTTGGAAATCGCTGATCATTTTTGCTGTGCTGTGAGGAGGCAAGCTCTTCATTTTGGGGGTAAATGCAGCAAGCTCCAGTGCCAGCAGCTCCGGACTGTCTGTTCATCGCATGTGCACATCGAGCACGACTTCGGCTGCGTTAATCAGTTTTCCAAGACTAGGGCACTGTACTTTGTTTCCAGTTCGTTTGGTGAGTTATCCTCAAGATCATCTGTGTCAGCAACTCCAGACTGGTTGTTCATCACATGTGTACATCGAGCATGATCTCTGGTGCTATCAAAGTCAAGGACACTGTTCTTTGTTTCCAGTTCGTTTGGAGAGTTCTCTGCCAGATCATTTGTTTATTCTGTCTACATCTGACATGCTGCAAAGTACTTGGGAATGTACCTTGGCGTAGTTCTTTCTTCAGGATTGTCATGAAAACATTTTCAAGGGCCTGTTTTTTCATCTCGGTGACAGGCACACCTATGACTGTGGTTAATCACCAAGCTTGTTTTTAACTTACAGTTTGTTCATTTATGAAATGTGTAAGAAATGTGTGTGTTCTTTATCTGACATGTTTTTAACACTGGTGTCACATTTCTTATGTGGGTTCTCTCACCCTCATGTCTGCACTACAGTATTGGTTAATCCTCATGTTTGGGTTATAGGGTTATGATCCCTTCTCAAGTCAAGTCAAGTCAAGTCAAGAGATTTATATAGCGCGCTACATACCCATAGGGTCTCAAGGCGCTAGAGGAAGGGTGGGGGATTACTTGTCGAAAATCCAAGTTTTAAGTTGTTTTCTGAATGCTAGGTGGTTCTGAGTAAGGCGAAGGTGAGTGGGAAGTGAGTTCCAGGTTTTAGCTGCCAGGTAGGAGAAGTATCTACCTCCCATGGTGGTTTTGTTGATGCGAGGTACAGTGGCAAGGGCTTGGTTGGAGGATCGTAGCTGACGGGAGGGGGTGTAGAAGGACAATCGTGTGTTGAGGCATTCGGGTCCAAGTTCGTAAAGTGCTTTGTGTGCGTGGGTTAGGAGGCGGAAAGTAATCCTCTTATTTACGGGGAGCCAGTGGAGGTTTTTCAGGTGACCAGAGATGTGTTCTTTACGCGGGATGTCTAGTATGAGCCTGGCTGAAGCGTTCTGGATGCGTTGGAGTTTTTTCTGGAGTTTTGCGGTGGTACCGGCGTATAGTGTGTTTCCGTAGTCCAGGCGCTCGTAACCAGTGCGTGGATGACCGTTTTTCTAGTTTCGGTGGGGATCCAGCGAAATGTTTTTTTGAGCATGCGAAGAATGTTGAAGCAGGATGATGAAACGGCGTTGACTTGTCTGGTCATCGAGAGTGAGGAGTCCAGGATGACGCCCAGGTTCCGTGCGTGGTCCGTCGGGATGGGTGCTTTTCCAAGGGCTTCTGGCCACCAAGAGTCATCCCAGGCGGAGAGGGAGGTGCCTAAGATGAGGACTTCTGTTTTGTCTGAGTTCAGTTTCAGACGGCTGTGCTTCATCCACTCGGCTACTTCTTTCATTCCTTCGTGTAAGTTGGTTTTGGCGGTGTTAGGGTCTTTGGTGAGTGATAGGATCAGTTGAGTGTCATCCGCGTAGGAGATGATGTTGAGATTATGTTGTCGAGCGATGGCCGCAAGGGGGCTCATGTATACGTTGAAGAGGGTGGGGCTGAGTGACGATCCTTGTGGCACGCCGCAGATGACTTCAGAGGCCTCTGACTTGAATGGTGGGAGGCGGACTCTCTGGGTTCTTCCGGTGAGGAACGAGGTGATCCATTCCAGTGCTTTTCCTTGGATTCCTACGTTTCTGAGGCGCTGTAGGAGGGTGCTATGGCAGACTGTGTCGAAGGCAGCGGAGAGGTCGAGGAGGATGAGGGCGACTGTGTCTCCATTGTCCAGTAGAGTTCGAATGTCGTCTGTTTCTGCGATAAGTGCGGTCTCAGTGCTGTGTTTGGCTCGGAATCCAGACTGTGAGGGGTCGAGGGAATTGTTGGTTTCGAGGAAGGAGGCGAGTTGGTTGTTGACAGCTTTCTCGATGACTTTGGCCGGGAATGGAAGAAGCGAGATGGGGCGGTAGTTTTTGAGTTCGGTGGGGTCAGCTGTGGGTTTTTTCAGAAGGGCGCTGAGTTCTGCGTGTTTCCAGCTTTCCGGGAAGGTGGCGGAGTTGAGGGAGCAGTTGATGACATCTCGGAGGTATGGTGCTATGATGGAGTCTGCTTTGTTGAAGATGTGGTGAGGGCATGGGTCAGTTGGGGATCCTGAGTGGATGGAGTTCATCAGGCGGATGGTGTCCTCAGTGGAGATCGGGTTCCAGTCATTAAGGATGTTCAAGGGGGGTGAAGGTCCTGCAGAGGGTTGGGTGGGTTGGTCTTCGGGTCGGTTGTCGAAGCTGTTGTGGATGTCTGCGATTTTGTTGTGGAAGAAGGAAGCTAGGGAGTCGCAGAGGGCTTGGGAGGGGGTGATGTCGTTGGAGTTGGCTGATGGGTTGGTAAATTCTTTGACGATGTTGAATAACTCCTTGCAGTTGTGGGCGTTGTTATCTAGACGGTCTTTGAATGCGGTTTTCTTGGCGGACCGGATTAGTTGATGGTGTATGCGGGTGGCGTTTTTGAAGTCGTCCCTGGTGCAGGTGTTTGGGTCTTTTTCCAGGCCTTCTCGAGGGAGCGACAGTGTTTCTTCGATTTCTTAAGATCATCGTTGAACCAGGAGGCGTTTTTGCTGCCTGGTTTGCTTTGACGTTTTTTCAACGGTGCTAGGAGGTCAGCGCTGTTAGATATCCATTGGGTGAGGTTAATGGCTGCTTGTTCGGGGTTTTAGGAGTGGGCGGGGGGATTTAGAAGAAGCGATGAGGAGATCTGGTCGATGGTGATTTTGTTCCAGTTTCTTCGCATGGTGGGTTGAGGATGGTTGTGGCTTGTGGTCTTATTGTAAGTGAAGTGAACGCAGCTGTGGTCCGTCCAGTGAAGAGCTGAGGTGTGACTGAAGGAGACGTGTTTGCTGGAAGTGAAGATAGGGTCGAGTGTGTGACCTGCAATGTGGGTGGGGGTAGTGACCAGTTGTTTGAGTCCGAGGTTGGCAAGATTGTCCAGAAGGGTGGTGGCACTGCTGTCGTTGCTCTTTTCCAGATGAAAATTGAGGTCTCCCAATAGAATGAATTCCTCGGAGGGGAGGGCGTGTGGGGTGATAAAGTCAGTGATGTCGTCACTGAATTGTGCACGGGGTCCTGGAGGTCGGTAGAGGAGGGTGCCTCTGAGTGTGGTCTTGGGGTCGGTGTGGATCTGGAAGTGGAGGTGTTCGGCGCTGGCAAGGTTGACGTCTGAGCTGGTTGAGATGCGGATGGAGTTCTTATGGACGATAGCGATGCCTCCTCCTGTTTGCTCGATGCGGTCCTTACGGATGATCTTGTATCCTTCCGGGATGGCAATGGCGATGTCTGGGGCTGAAGAGGCATTCATCCATGTTTCTGTTAGGAAGGCGACATCCGGGGAGATGGTGTCTAGTAGATTCCAGAGGTCGATGGCGTGTCTGTGGACCGAGCGGGTGTTGAGCAGGATGCATTTTAGGTGGTTGGTGTCAGGTCTCTGATTTGTGTTGGTAGATGAGAGGCAGGTTTTGGTGCCGTCGAACTTGCAGGAGTTGCAAGAGAAGGGTCCATGGGTGAGTCCAGGAGCGGCTTGGAAGCAGTTGGGGGAGCGGCCGGGGTTAAGGGCTAGGAGGGTGGAGGCGTCGTAAGTAATGCGGGAGGGCTGGGCAATGCGAGGGCCAGGGGGTCTGGCGCTGGGCGTGGTCCAGGAGCGGACGGGCGTAGACGGGCTTACCTTTGGCGCACCTTCGGCGCGGCCGCAGCGCATGGACGCAGCGCGTTGGGACATCAGGCATTTAATGGAGAGTGGAGGGGGCGGAGCGTGGGAGGGGCAGCAGCTGGGAGGCGGTAGCGGGGAGGAGGGGCGGGCCAGGGAACTGCTACAGACAAAATGGAGGGTCAAAGGGAAAGTGAGGCAGGGGCAGCTAATGGACCAGCGCGCCTACTGTCCTATTAAAGCGCCAGCAGGCACAGAGAGCAAATGTCGCGCTACAATATAGAGCTGAGAGAGCGGCGCCAAAGTCAATTCTTGGTCGGTTTACAAGCTAAACGAGCACAGCGCTAGTCAAATACAGAGGCTCCTGGTAAACAAGCGAGTCAAATACAGAGGCTCTCGCACAGCGCTATTCAAATACAGAGGCTCTTGGTAAACAAGCGAGTCAATTACAGAGGCTCTCGCACAGCGCTATTCAAATACAGAGGTTCTTGGTAAACAAGCGAGTCAATTACAGAGGCTCTCGCACAGCGCTATTCAAATACAGAGGCTCTTGGTAAACAAGCGAGTCAATTACAGAGGCTCTCGCACAGCGCTATTCAAATACAGAGGCTCTTGGTAAACAAGCGAGTCAATTACAGAGGCTCTCGCACAGCGCTAGTCAAGTACAGAGGCTCTTGGTAAACAAGCAAGTCAATTTCAGAATCCCAAGTAACGATACCAAGTGAGATCAGCAGCGCCCACAGTGCGTGAGACCAGCGGGGGAGGGAGGGAGCGACCGTTCAGGAACAAGTCCGGGCGGTCTCATGGTCTTTGGTTAACCCATATGTTTGGGTTATAGGGTGATAATCCCTTCTCATGGTCTTTTCACCATTCATTTTGTTGTTAACCCTCATGTTTGGGTTATAGGGTGTTAATCCCTTCTCTAACTGTGTTGGACACTTTGTTGTACATCAATTGCGTGCATGTCGCCCTGTGCGATATTTTCTCTTGTGTCCAGTGTGTAAGCCGCCCTGCGTCTCACTTTTCATTGTCGTGTGTAAGTCGCCCTGTGCTTCACGTTCTCTTGTGTGTGTAGTCTTGTGTGTGTAAGTCACCTTGTGCTTCACCTTGACTTTATGTGTGCGTTGGCCACATTGTGCTGCACCATCTCGTGCTGCGTGTGTGCTTGGGTTTCTGTCCCTTGTTACACCTTCTATTATTTGGTTATGGGTTAACCCCATATTTTCTCAGTTCCTCTCATGAGGAGTGGAATTCTTTTGGTTTGCCACATTGTGCTGCACCATCTCGTGCTGCATGTGAGCTTGGGTTTCTGTCCCTTGTTACACATTCAATTGTTTGGTTATGGGTTAACCCCATATTTTCTCAGTTCCTCTCTTGAGGAGTGGAATTCCTTTGGTTGCCACATTGTGCTGCACCATCTTGTGCTGTGTGTGTTCTTAGGTCTGTCCTTTGTTACACCTTCATTCATGGGTTAGCCCCATATTTTCAGAGTTCCTCATATGAGGAGTGGAATTCTTTTGGTTTGCCACATTGTGCTGCACCTTCCCGTGCTGCGTGCTTTCTTGGGTTTGTCCCTCGTTACACCTTCGTTTATGGGTTAACCCCATGTCCTCTCAGTTCCTCACTCGAGGAGTGGCCTTTGGTTGCCACAGTCTACCTTCGTGAAGACGTTTTCTTCATGTTAGGTCTTGCTCACTTGTTGTTTGTGAGTTCGTCTCTCATTTTTCATTTTTCTTTTTGTTCAGTATTAAAGGAGGAGGATGGTGTCAGTGTTAGTGTTTACTGTCTCTTTCTTCCTTCTTTCTTGACTTTTGTCTGTTTTCCCTCTCGTAATGTGATGTCCTTCTCATCCCTGGGTTTACAGATTATTATTACGATAGTATATTTTTATTGTGGATAGTTTTCTTCTTCGCTTACTGATTCTCTTTTGTTTTCCAATTTGAGAGGGAGAGGATAGTGTAGTATTCTCGGTTTAGTATTTATGTTACTCTACTTCTCTGCATCTAGCTGCTCAGCCAGCGTGAGTGTTCCAGGTTAGAATGTGAGTGTGATTGACATGGATGGAATGCTTGGGTGACTGGTATGAGGTTTGGAAGTTGGAGAATGGGCTGAGTAGCTAAAAGGCTGCTCCTGGTGGGCTGCTTGTTCCAGAGTTATACTTCCTGATATCCTAGCTATGGCTGAATAAATCAACTACATAACTCAACTACATCTGCCTCGGCTACCTCATTATATGTATGTATGGACTTAGATACTACACACCCCTTCCTAACCATTCATCAAACCCTAACCCTCTTCCCCCAGGCTGTGTGATTTATTGAGGTGTGACTAAATTGAATGTACACCAATAACTGTTTACACGCTTGCTGGGGCGGATGTCGCGAAAGCAACACTAAATCAATTTCAAGGTTGGGCGAGGAGCTTCTTTTGCTTGCCCGCCCATGCTCAGTATATTTAAATTGCAAGTCAATTTATTTTCCAAAGGAACCTAATCCATCATAATTAATTTCCAGCATCAATTGGATTAATCAACATCCCCCTACACAGCACTAAAGCTTACGCTTGTGTCGAGTGACTCAACACAACTACAGTTTGTAACTTGTTGTCCTAGGCTATCCCTGCCACCATTATGTTTTATTTACTTTGTTCTACTGCTCCTCCCAGAGTCTCTCACAGGAGACTGACTGTCTCATTTTCCTTTTTTGCAAATGCTCCTGCCAGTGTCTACTAACACCACCACAACCATGGCATCTCCATTCTCTTGGCAAACCAAACCATCATCGTCATCCAGGCATCGTTGTGCCTAACTTAAACATCAATCACAGGTGAGAAAAGAAGTTTGTAGGACGTATAATAATGGACTAGGAGGAGAGACTGACAGCACCAGTAGGACAAGTCACTCAGTCAGGGGTACCAGATCTATCTATTTGTGTGTTACAAAATTGGCAGATTAAATAAATCAAACACTGGCTGCGGGCCTGTAGCAGCAAAGAAGGATACCATGTAACCCCTCAACAAAACATTAACAAAGTATTCTATTTTTAAGTATTAATACAATTTAATGCCCTAACACAAATAAACTACGTAAAAAATCCCATAACACCCGACCTACCCCTCTCTCTAACCCCAACCAATGTCCAAAATGAGAAAGTCCAACGGTAACCATTGTCCAAAATGTCCATAGCCCAACGCCCAATTCCCAACTACAACAAAACGGATTGATAAAGGGGCAGTCAAAAAGGGTCTTTAGCAGTGGGCTCTTCGGTTTTCCCTCTCCAGGACCTTGATACTCTTCTTGAGCTCCTCTACCTGTTCCTCTAGGTGCACATTTTGAATGAGCATGTGGCGCGCATATGCCCTGCAGTTGCATCCAAAGGGGGGGCAGCAGTGCGGGATAATGAAGTGCGGCGGCGGGCGGCTGCCTCACCATGGCACCGTACCACTGGAGGGCCGTGGCCCGGGTCATTGGAGGAGGCTGCAGCTGCTGCCACCTCCTCCTCCGCCAGAACCACCAGCCACCGGTATTCATCGCAGATAGCCTCCATCTGTCAGCGCTGGGCCATGGCTGCCAATTCCTTCATGGTTGGTTTTGCTTCGTAAGGAGGAGCTATATCAAGAAAGAAAAAAAGACTATTACCAATACTCCTGGCAAAACAGTAACACAAAATTAATTCAACACATAGTGGCACAGTAGCACTAGCAAGCACAGTACATAAAATGTGTGGTATATATCTGTCCTCCCACTTCCTGGGCCTCTAACATTTGTGGGAGTTTTGGGCATTATACTAGCACGATGGACTCGAGTACACAGTACACCAGTCTTCTTCTTCTCTCTTGTTTAGCGAAATTACATAACCTTGTTGTAGCCGGAAATCCAGCTCAGTTAGCTTGCACTCCAGACAAACATACTCGAGTCATGACGCAGACTCACATTAGTTTTATTTACTACTGTCTGCAGGTGGGGAAGCTCTTATTTTTCTATTACGGGTAGCACTAGCCATACTCTCTCTGTTACATCAAGGGCAACTTCTCAATTTCACTTTCACCCTGCCCTGACTACTTCAAAAAGGCAGATGATATCTGATCCAATGATCATTGATATTATTTGGGGTGAAATGTGGTACGTTGTTTTGATTGATTGTGTAACCAGCCAATAGGCCTCCCAAGGCAGACTGGCTGACACAATTGAAAATAAATTAACATAGGTCGGAGTGGTCCTCGGAGTCGGAGGAAGGCACTTGATAACTGAATACATGCACAATATATATATATATATATATATGCTGTGCTTTGAAACTACTGTGAGTCAAGGGAGTATTCTGAAAATACAACTTATATTCTCCTCAGCTTTGTTACTCTGGCACAGTTTCTTTTATATTCTCTTCAACCTAAGACTCTTCATCCAGTGACAGTCTCCACCTGTGCTATCTATGATGAATACCATTCAGGCATCCATCCATTCAAAGTAAATGTCTATCATTCTTCTTAATCACTCAACAAACCTTAGCTTGTTTAATCAACAAACATTTATTTTTTTCCTCCATGGCCAATCTCTGATTTTCTAACTCCAATTTCTTACTCTCCATGTCACTCTCCTTCCCCAGCCTGAACTTAACAAGCTCCCTCTCATGTACCCTATTTCTTTCTCAGTCCTCCAACTCATCTGGAGACAGACCTATTGAAGAGACACTGCTGCCATCTCTGGACTGTACCCCCCCTTGGCAGATTCAACAGCCCCTCCTGCTGCCCATCCAAATTCTCTGCCTCCACCAGAGGCTCCTCATCCTGCCCACTGGTATTTCTGTATTCCAACCAATCTCTCAGAGCCTTTTGGTATTCATCCTTTCTGGTGAGGCCTTTCACTGATATTTTAAACTTCTCGCAGATGGCTTTAAGCTGAGACACAGTGTAGGTTTCCACCCTATCCTCCTCAAACTCAATACCAATAGATGCAATGTTGGCTTGGTCATGATGAAAAAATTGGCAGCTCTCTAGTTGCAGAAAATTCAAAAGGAAACGTTCAGTAAGAGATTGTTGTTGCATAATGGTCTGCACTATACAAGTAGTGTCCACCAATCACTGTATGTAAGGCACAAATGCAAGTCCAGATCCTCACCGCTGACCACCAATATTAGAAATGGAGGTCTCTAGAATGGCTTGCAACCGTTGTCCAAGTAGGGACTCTTCTTCCTAGTCATGGTAAGGGGGATACACTTCTAAAATAACCCCTGCTCATCCCCTTGGTAGCTTGGCATGAGCAGACAGGCTTATATCAGAGACAGTGTGTAAAGCAAGGGCGATATACCACCTTCCTTTCTTAAAAAGAATGTTGGAAATTTTTTGAAAGAAAGGCAAGGATGCTGAGGATCCAAGCTTCTATTGCCTTATCTCATTACTGAATACAGTTTATAAGATCATTGCAAAGCTGCTTGCCAACAGATTTAACTTAATAGCTCACAGATTGAGCAATACAGATCAGAAGGGTTTTACAACAGGCCTGCAGTTGGGGACAAATATGCACTATCTACCAGAAGCCCTGCACTATTTTGCAGTTAAAGATACACAAGCTCTGGTGTTTCTGCTAGATGCGGAAAAAGCTTTTGACCTTGTTGTCTGGGAAACCTTATTTAATATGCTGTCCAGGTTTGTATTCCATCTCGGATCACAGGGCTCATATATAAAATATATTGGAAAGCTGAAGCCTGTATTATCATCATCTCAGTAGGAGTGGGGCAAATAAAGGTGTTGCATTGCACAAGGCATGGGGTGCCCGCTTCCCCTGTTTTATTTGCCTTCTTGATTGAGCCATTAGCCAGAGCAATCGGAGTAACTAATAGTAGCCATCCTCCTATCCCAGAATTCTTTAATATTAATAGGGGTACTTCTTCCGATTCTATTGTCTGGAACACATTTAAAGCGGCCTAACGTGGGAAACTAAAAACTTTGCCTCTCACTGCTGGAAACAAGCACAACAACTCACTAAAGATAAACTTAAAGAGCTGCAGCAAGCTGAACTTGAATTGTGTAACGATATCCGTCTGGGTCATGATGTATCAAATAGTCAGAAGGCGGTCACTATAGCTAAATCTAATCTGTTAGAACCTTTGTATCAAGACTTAGCAGCCACATATGTTCAATTTCGTATGCTAATGTATGAGTTTGGGGAAAACTCAGGCAAGGTATTTGCAAAAAGACTACAGCAGAGGGCCATGGCGAACCGAAATTGTCAGAATTACAGACCAACAGTGCTGCTTACAAGACACCCCGGCGGGGGTCCTGGATACCTTTGTGAGCTTTTACACTAAATTATATACAGAAGACCCTAGCATGGTTCAAAACCAAGTTGGTCTAGATGACTTTTTTACCCCTTAAACACCTTGCGGGTAACAATGGAACAGAATGAATTCCTTTCAGTACCCATCAGCTAGGATGAGGTAGAAACCGCTATTAAATCTCTCTCTAATGGCAAGCCCGCTGGCCCTGACCTTATCCATCTCGAGTTGTATAAGACCTTCTCACGATTGTTCAGACAAGAAATGTTAGCGGTTTTTAGGGCTGCCCAACTTGGGGTTATTCCTGATTCTTGGCGCCGGGCTACCAATGTGTTGTTTAAAAAAAAGGGCAAAGATGAGCTAAATCCTGCCTCATATCGGCTGATTGCACTTATTAATACAGACAGTAAGATCTATTCTAGAATTTCAGCTTTTAGATTAGTTCAAGTTATAGTCCCCTTAGTCTCAATCCGGCAGCATGGTTTCATTCCCAGAAGGGACACAACATATCACATTCGGCGCGTTATTGCCCTTCTTGATTGGGCTCAGGCCACGAGTTCTCCCCTCGGGGTGATCCTGTTGGACGCCGAGAAGGCGTCCAACAGGGTCTCCTGGGGGTATCTCTGGGCGGTACTGTGCTGGAAGGGATTTTCTCCGAGTTCATCCAGGCCCTCCAGGTGCTATATCTGGCTCCAACTGACGCAATTTATATCTCAGGGAGAGAATCTGCTTATTTTTCTATCAATAGGGGGACTAGACAGGGTTGTCCCTGTTCCCCCCTACTATTCTCCCTGTTCATTGATCCTTTCCTGAGTATGATTGAAAATTGCCAGGGGATTGCTCCAACCAGGGTTCGCGGGGTAGACTACAAGGCATTGGCGTATGCCGATGATATCGTTGTATTAACTGACAGTGTTGGCTCATCTTTTACAGCATTAGAGAGTCTCGCGGCTCAATTTGGTGCTTTGTCTGGGTACAAGCTTAACATCTCGAAGACCCAAATAATTAAATCCTCAGCTATGCCCCTCTCGCATGTTCCTATAATCAAAGAGGCCACATACCTCGGGTTCAAATGTCCGCCGATGTTGATCAGATCCCAGACCTAAATTACCTCCCGATAATCGATTCGCTACATAGGAAACTTGAGAGAATGGACCATCTGCATCTTTCTCTATATGGACGCTGCAATATCCTGAAAATGCTTGCTCTCCCAAAGTTTTTATATCTCTTTAGGTCCATCCCACTCCTAATCCCTAATTCAACATTAGGGAGAACTGATAGAATATGTCAAAGGTTTCTCTGGGGGTATCCCAGGCCGAGAAGGGCCACTAAATGGACATGTCTCCCCGGGACCAAGGTGGCTGGGCCGTTCCCAATTTGTTATACTACTATTGGGCCGCCCTGATTCAGCACTTTGGCCTCCCCCTTCTTGGGGATAATGTTGAGATTCCAATTTGTATGTCCCCATCCATTTATGAAATAGCACTTGGTGATGCCGCTAAAGGGGTATTAACATGTGTACTGGAACACAGTTATTTCAAAGAAACAAAATTTAAGATTTGTTGGGCCTTATTCTCTGTATGGCAGAAAATTCGCTCTCGTCTGGCTATTCCAAAACTTAAATATTATACCCCATTAGATGCCTCTGCCTTGCTTCCTCCAATATTTTATGATGGTTTGATGATCAATTGGAGGTCTTTAGGGTTGAAGGGAATTGGTGATTTAGTCCACTACGATCAATTGGCCCCTTTCTCTTTTTTGAAGGAGAAATTTCATTTACAATCTAGCTTTTTTTTAAAATATTTACAGATTAGAAGTTTTTTTGACAAAAACCTCTCCAGGATCCCAAATCTATATGCTAAGATCAATGTAATCGAATTAATTTGGATGGAGTCTAGAATTAGCTTTCTGTACCAAAGTCTTTTGTCCGAACTTCCGGATGACCTATCGGCTCAGAATGCAAAGTGGGCTGCTAAATTTGGTGTTCCAACACTAGACCTGGAACTGCTGCTCGAATTAGCTAGATCTGTTCTTGTCTCTTCCTCACTTCACACTGAAAGCTACATGGCCATGTTCAACCTGTATCATACCCCTGCAAAGATAGCGAGTTGGGGGACTTCCAGATCAATTAGCGGGGGCTCCTGTCCTAGATTTAAAATGGGCTTCGCTGATTCCATACATATGTTTTACTCATGTCCTAATTTAAGTCCCTTTTCAAACGAAGTGGAAGTTTTACTCAATCAATCACTTCTAATACCGGTTAAGATCTCAGCGGAAATAATAATAATTGGATATGAATATTCAACTGGCTCTCAAAGAACACACCATCTATCAGCGTTCTTGTTCATTGCAATGGCTATGATCAGACTGTGTATCATATCGCAATGGCTAAATCCTGAAACTCCTTCCTTCATCCATTGGAAAGCTAGGATTCTTGCTTGGTACAAATTAGAGTATTCGGTGTTGTTGTTGCGGGGAAGGACATGACGTTTATTGGCATCTAAGAACTGGGGTCCTCTTACAGATTGGCTCTCTCAGTAATTGTGTTATTTATGTTTAACTGTGTTGTGTACCTATTTGGTTATGTATATACGTGTTTTTTTTTCTGTATCAACATGTGCTCCTAAACTATCTACCTTGTTTTATTGTCTTCTGATGCCCTGTTTTTTGGAGTGGGGCAAATAAAGGTGTTGCATGGCACAAGGCTTGGGGTGCCCGCTTCCCCTGTTTTATTTGCCTTCTTCATTGAGCCATTAGCCAGAGCAATCGGAGTAACTAATAGTAACCATCCTCCGCTCCCAGAGATGGATAAGATTAAATTATATGCCGATCATATCATGTTAATTTAGGATAGTAGGAAGAAATCCCAAGAAAAGCTTTTTGAACTCTTTGCTCAATTTGAGTAGCTGGGAGGGTATAAAATGAACAAGAAGACGACAGACATAATACTGTGTGACTGTACTACCAATGTTTTTTACTCGGATATGGTCGCATGTGTTAATTTACATCCAAAGCGATGCCTGGGGATAAGGTACTCTTCTTAGATTGCAAATATGTACACCCTTAATTTTGCTCCTCTCCTTTTAAAAGTACAAGATCTATTTTCCAGATAGAATTCTGTCCCGCTGTCTATTTTTGGGAGAGTTTCCTTGATTAAAATGTTTGTTCTCCTACTATTCAATTTTTTGTTTTCGGCTATTCTGTGTGTTTTATCCGCCGCCTTTTTTAAATTCGTAGAGTCTGTGTTCTCATCATTCACCTGGCAAAAACAATCTGCCAGAAATCAACGAATTACTTTATAAGAAACACAGGAGGCTGGAGATTTGGCTCTTGAATATATGTCATTATAACACATGCGTTACATCGCATGCCATTACAATGCAGTTGTTACAAAGACCGTGTTGTTACATCGCACACAATTACATTGCAAGTCGTTATAAAGACTTGCTGTAGGGGGCAAGCTGAGCTTAGTAATAGTATAATTTACGATTCCTACTCCAATTTGTGCAAAAGCAGGTGGTTGTAAATCCAACGCCTTCTGCCCACTACAGCAAGTCTTTGTAACGACTTGCAATACAATCGTATGTGATGTAACAATGCAATTGCCTTTTGACAGAGACATTATGAACTGACGATGCGATAACACTTACTTGTGTTACCACCTATAGCACCATTTCCCACCAGATGTCAAAAATGATCCAAAAACATTGGGGAAATTTACAAATAGGATTGCTACACCAGGAGAAACCAATGTTTTCATAAAAAAACTGAGGTGTCTGAAAGAAAGCTTAGTGTTGACACCCCCGAAAACACAGTTACAACAGAACCACACAGTTTTAAATGCATGGGGACTATCAAATGTCACAGGACATTTCCCATGCAGGAATTGTAGCATTTGTCACTTTACAAAGGTGGAGAAGACACTGAGTTTGGAACCCGGGAAGACATGCTACTTAAGGAAATACACACATTGCAACTCATGCAATGTAATTTATTTAATCCCCTGCCCCTGTGGGTTGCATTACATTGGCATGACAAGCTGCAAAATAAAAGTAAGAATCTGCGAGCATCACAGTCACATCAGATGTACGTGCAATACTACCAAAATGACAGACCATTTCCTGACCATCTGACATATGAACAATGATCTCCAATGGATGGTTATTGAACAGATTGATAGAGGCTATGTCAACCTACATAGTCATCTGCACAAGAAAGAGCAGCAATGGGTTTATCGCCTATGAATACATAAGATTGGCTTAAATGACAACATCCCTTGAAACGCAATTAATAATGGTTAATTACTTTTCCTCTTAACCCTGCATAAATAACTCCCATTTCTTGTTTGAATAGGAGCTGACTAAGGCCATATACAACACTGCATCTTTATTCCATCCAGACATTGCAGTAATTGCCCATTCCAATGGTTTTTGTTCCTGCTCTTTGTTTCTTTTTTCCGGGTGCCAAGTGGATCTTTTTTTCAAATGATAAAGTATTTATCTATCCATACGGACAGATTCTTTGATCTAGCATTTCTTTCTGTTTCTAGTCCCGTGACCCTACATGAGAGCTCCCCAGCCGGTGCCCCTCCGGTTCCACTTATGACCACAGGGTGGCGCACATTTAAGATTATCTTTTCCCACATATCCTTTTGTTTCGGGACCTAGAGAGGGTCTCATGTTATGTACCATTATATACCGCTCTTTTAACTTCTGGGTGCGGCCTAGTTGTTTTAGGGTCATCCATCTTGGGTGTTTTTTCCCTTTTCCCTTGACTAGTGACTTCCTTACAGAACATGTTTGACGTAATCGCGCCCGATGACGCTGGACAAGACACATGCCACGTTTTGGGTGGCGTCTTCCTGGTTTCTACCTCATTATTCGGCATTGCACGCAGCTTCTGTATCATCAGGATCCCGTGTTGGACCGCAGTAGCGTTTTGAGGGGCGCTAATTTGCGTCGAATCTTCAGTTTCTCTAAATGGCTTCTTTATAGAACCACAGGTTTTTTTAGCACATATTAATCTCCCCTCCTTTTGGCTAATTGTTTTCAATGTATAGGCTAATCTCCTCCACATTGGATGCATGTAATAGGTAATTTATCATCTATCCAGGGATTCTAGGCAGAGAAATTCCAGTACCTTGCAGGGGAATGGAAGGTCACTATTGCTTCAACCACTTGGTTGAGCGACGTAGGGTACAATCCGGTGCTGGGGCTGTCTTCTAAATGGGTAACATTTGTATATATAGTAACAGCCGTAGCTCGGTCCCTCTTACTTAAAAAATGGCTTACTCAGTTGATCCCCACTATGAAGGACTGGCTACAGAAAATTAGACGAGTTAGAATTAGCGAACAGCTCTATGCAATACAAACAACTGAGGGAGTGAAGAAATTTGAAAACCTTTGGGGGCAATATTTCCTGCCAGAAGAGGCAGGGTTAGTTTGCAGGATTTTATTAAATCCTCTTCTCCCTCATTTAGTTGCTATTCACCTTATGAGCCATTTCTCTATCTGTTTTTAATGCACCTCCATTCATGGTATATTTTTTTTGTGTCCTGTTGACAGCTGCTTATTGTAATTTTGTATGGTTTGTGCATCGATTAAGTTGTAGAAAATGAAATATGTATTTATGTCTATATTTATTATGCATATGCTAAATCTATGATGACTATTATCTGGAATATATATTTATGTGAATGCAATGCTTGGATCCTAATAAAAATGTAATAAGAAAAAAAAAGTGGGAAGTGAGTAAAGATGAAAGCAGCAACCACAAACTCTGTCAGGGTGTGAGACCAAAACAGCAAAAATCCAATCAAGTAGAACCGGAGATATGTAATTTTAAAGATTTAAATGAAAGTAGTGCCTAGAAACACAAACAGCAATTGTGGTTATCTGGTCACACCATACCAGGAAAAAGTCACAGGTTCAGACCAACCTTCCTGGAGCGCGAGCTGGATACAGGGACCAAGTTAGTTTCACTGAACAAAGTCCTTAAATCATGATTTGGGAGTGTCGAGGATGCATCATGTAGTAGCAGTACTAAGAAGCTGCGATGCTGTGGGGTGAAGTCCTGCATCATTGTTGACAATGTGATCGAAGAGGGATTTGTCATGCAGAGTCCTGCAATGAGTATGTATCACGCAGTGGGGGTTCCTAGGAAGATGTGGGTCTGTGATGCAAAGTCCTCAGTTATCATTGAGGATACTGTTAAGCAGTGGTCTGCAATGCAAAAACCTGCATCGAGGATGCATTGAGCTACTGTAGTTTTGAAGAGGCTGCCTGCTGTGTGCGAAGTCAGTGGGGGCCAAAAATTCGTTCCGCTCGCGGAATTTGCGGATTTTCTGCAATTTTGCAATCCGCGAATTTCAGGAAGCACTTACAGGGTTACAGCAGGTGCCCAAGTTGAAGTTAATTTATTTGTAACCATTTACAAAATGGTTACAAAGAAATTAACTTCAACTTGGGCACCTGCTGTAACCCTGTAAGTGCTTCCTGAGCGGCGCCTCCAGAGTTCGTTGCCTACTTGCAACTATTCTCTGACCCTGCTCTGACCTTCGAAGCAGGGTCAGAGAATAGTTACAAGTATGGCACGACGCTCCTGGTACAAAAATTCAACCTCAACAGGAACCACTTACAGATATGAATAAAGCAGGTGCCCGAGTTGAAGCTCAAGTTCAGTAACGTTTTAATCAGCCCAAAACATTAGTGAGCCCGGTTGAGGCTGGGCAAGTGTGCTTGCCTTTAAGCCCGTCTCTGCAGTCGAAAATTAGCTGTATAACTTCGGGGAGGTCTTTGCATCCATGAGTTTCTCGAGCGTGATCCCCCTGTAGTTCCTGTGGCCAGGAGGCTGCTTTCTCCTCACCTGCTGCCCTGCTCGCTCTCTGACCCTTTATACACAAGAGGCATGTGAACATGCATAGCAGCCCCGCCCGTTCGGCCCGCACCACACACTAGCGGTATCAAACGTCTTCCCGCCCTTTCCACTCTATGATGGACAGCTTTGTCCATCATAGTGCCATCTTCGTGGATAACTATGCAGGGCAGGATTCATTCAGGCACAAGAGTCCTGTCACAAAAATTAAACCTCAACAGGAAGAACTTACAGATATGAATAAAGCAGGTGCCTGAGTTGAGGCTCAAATTCAGTAACGTTTTAATCAGCCCAAAACATTAGTGAGCACGGTCGAGGCTGGCTAAGTGTGCTTTAACCCCATCTCTGCCATTCAAAATTAGCTGTAATACTTCGGGGAGGTCTTTGAATCCATGAGTTTCTCGAGCGTGATCCCCGTGTAGTTCCTGTGGCCAGGAGGATGCTTTCTCCTCACCTGCTGCCCTGCTTGCTCTCTGACCCGTTATACACAAGAGGCATGTGAACACGCATAGCAGCCCCGCCCGTAGGGCCCCGCACCACATACAAGCGGTATCAAACGTCTTCCCACTCTTTCCCAACGATGATGGACAGCTTCGTCCATCATAGTGGCATCTTCGTGGATAACTATGCAGGGCAGGATTCATTCTGGCACGAGGCTCCTGACACAAAAATTAAACCTCAACAGGAAGCACTTACAGATATGAATAAAGCAGGTGCCTGAGTTGAGGCTCAAATTCAGTAACGTTTTAATCAGCCCAAAACATTAGTGAGCATGGTCGAGGCTGGCTAAGTGTGCTTTAACCCCGTCTCTGCCATTGAAAATTAGCTGTAATACTTCGGGGAGGTCTTTGCATCCATGAGTTTCTCGAGCGTGATCCCCGTGTAGTTCCTGTGGCCAGGAGGCTGCTTTCTCCTCACCTGCTGCCCTGCTCCCTCTCAGACCCTTTATGCACAAAAGGCATGTGAATACGCACAGCAGCCCCGCCCGTTCGGCCCTGCACCACACACTAGCGGTATCAAACGTCTTCCCACCCTTTCCCAACTATGATGGACAGCTCACTCAAGGGACCCCAGCACCTTTTGGCTCGGTGGCAAAGTTACAGGCACACATGGTCAGTGGAGACAAACCTTCTGGCCCTTTATGCAGCTGCAGTTTAGGAAAAGCACTATACATTTACCCAACGAGGTAACACTTACTGATTAGCCAGTAGAAAGTACTCCAGTTGAGTATAGTGCAAATTGCAAAATAATCTGCGATTTCGCTGGAAAATCCGCAAATTCTCAGATTTTTTTCCGATTTCGCGCAAATTCGCGTACCGTAGATCCGCAAAATTCGCCCATACTTAGTGCGAAGTCCTGTGGGGATGCTTTACACAGAGGGTCTTCCGATGCAGCTGCGGGGAGTCGCCTCATTCTGCATCTATTCTGTTCACAGGACCACAGCTGGGCTGGCAGAGCACTTTCAGGCCCACTTCCAAAGGTCCAGGGCTGAAGTGGCACCACTTGGGGTAGGACTCATAGCAGACAGAGTCCTGGTGCTAGGGTCAAGGTGGTTGGAACCTTTTCTGTCCCTGATGCTCTGATCATGAGGCAGCGGTGTGGCCATCCTTCTTTCAGAGCAGCACAGTAGGCATTCTGAGTCTTCCACATTTCAAGAGGTATACTAAAGAGTTGGGTCAGAGGGTCCAATATTTACACCTGGTGTCACTTCGAAATAGGAAATGGTTCTGGTGGTTACCACCCCTACCAGTGTGTGGAATTACCTGTCTCCCTGCCCTGGCCCCAGCTTGTCTGGGGTTACAAAAGACTAGTGTCTCAGGTAGGCACTTTGTGATGTACATGTGTGTAGGTCACAGCTCCTCCCTCCATCAAGTCAGAGATAGCCCATCATGCCAACACCTACTCCCTCTTTGTCTCACTGTCTTGAACCAATACACAAAGACCAACTGCCAGCTACACCTAACTATGTGACCCAGGATACAGACTGCAAGCACCAAACTTTACCATTAAAGAGGGTTTTAAATTACAATTCCATAGACACCAAACTCGACATCCTGTCTGCTGCCAATTGAAAGTTACCACTTAATAAATGTAATAAGGAGACCAGTCCTAAATAAACGAGTCACACCACTGAAGATACAGAATTTTTCCAAAGCATGTATCACTGGAGGACCAGAAAATTGTGCCATTTCTACAAAAAAGGCAATATTGGCAATTTCATCTTAGTGGTTTGTCCAGTTCTAAAGTTACAGCGGAACCAAACACTTTGTTTATCTGACATTGAAAAGCCCTTCTCAGCTACAAGCTCCCGACTTATGTCGCTGTATATTTCTAACTCTAAAAGTATGCAATTCCAAAAGTAAACTAGTACATTTTGATTGGAATATGACTTTTGTGAGTTGGAGGCAGAGTGAGTCTAGGCTCCAATCGACTACATTCCATAGGAGAACATAGACACTGACTTATGTTTTGTTGCTGCCAAAAGGCACACTTAGCCCAAACTGCTGGCTTCTCATTGCTGTGCTTTTGTGCTGTTTTGTGACCTATAGAGGACACCTCATCCGTTTAAGGAGTACCTTCTGATTTATTGACCACATTTTGAACTAGTGAGGATTTTTATTTATTGTGAAGTCAGAAAATATAACACTCCTTAAAGTGATTTTGATAACTGTCCTTATCCCACAGTAGTTTAGACTCTATTTGATTACTTATTGGTTTTTTATCAAATTACTTTTTTCATGGATTTAAAATCTGACTCATATCCTGTGCTATTAAGTAGGCCTTTTACTTGCTTTAAAACAACAGTTTTATGAACAAGTGTTCTGGCTATGAAAAGTAAACGTCTTACTGTTTTTCACAACAAAGAAGTGAGTAAAAAGAGAAAATACGCAGAGAAATATTGTTTTTTAATCTTATGCTAAGTTGTGTCACTTGCAAGTTTTCTTCATTGACATGTACATACATTTCCTACAGTGGTTGTGTGTTTGGTAGCTTACCTACATTACCTATAGTGTTTCAGTTCTGTTCATGAATCTTTTGAATTAAATTTACACCTGCTAACATCATTGTGTGCAGATAATGGCATCCGTTCTCTTGATATCACTTTGAGGCATTCAAACTTTAGAATTGTGAAAGTGCAAACCACAGTTGCCACAGTTGTTTATTATTGATTTGATTAAAAATGTTCTAAAGCCCACGAATACCCAAGGTGTCTTGGCGCTAGCCTAATACTAACATCTTCAACCTCCAAACATATTAATTAACAATAGGAGTTCTGGAAACAGCAAGGTTTTTAATAACGTGAGAAAGCAAAGAAAATTATCCTGACTTTTCAGAGAAAAGGGCAGATCATTCCGCAACTTGTATGTGGAGTGCACAAAACTGCGACCACCCTATGTTACCTTCTTTATCCTTGAGAAAAAAAAAACAGATCTACCAGTAGTAGATTGCAATGTTCCTTTGGGACTGTACCACTGAAATTCACTTTTAAAATATTGGGGTCCCACTTCATGTAGCGCTTTATGACCTATACATAACATTTTAAAAACAATCCTTTTTTTGACAGGAAGCCAATGGAGCTCCACCAGAGAAGCAGATACCGACTTGAATTTGGAGATTGTCTTGATCAAATGACTAGTTGTATTCTGTAACATTAGAAGCTTGTTTAAGGGTCTCTGGTTAATACCTAAATAAAGGGCATTTCAGTAATCAAGTCTAGACAAAACGAGGGAAATGACGATGGAATTCTGTCTAGTGGAATAAAGGATAACACCTTCTTTAATGTTTTTATCATTAAGAAGATGGAGTTTGTCAATGTATTAATCTGTACCACAAATGTATACTCTGAATCAATTGTGATTCCCAGATTTCTTACATTGGGAACTGGCGAAGAACCAGAACCAAGAGACCAAGGCCACCAAGAGTTATTCCAGAAAGTGACATCATTCCCAAAAAGGAGACCCTCTGTTTTCTTGTTATTTAATTTTAAACAGTTGCTACACAACATCCAATGTATGAAAGCCAGCATACAGCTTTTAAACTGAACTGCAACTTCTTCAACATTGCTAGGGATTGACACCCCAATCAGGGTGTCGTCTGCATACGCAATAGTGGAAAAGTCAAAACAATCGATAAGTTGGCAAAAAGAGCCACATAGATAGATATTAAAAGCGTAGGACTGAGAGTTGGCCCTTTGGGGAACCCAGCATGGCACAATAAAAGGTCTTGAGTTAAATTCCCATTGGGTCACCCTTTGCTCCTGAGCTGCTAAAAATGAAGAAAGAAGATCGAAAGTGTGTCCTTAGGTCCCAATTGTCGCCAACCTCTCCAAGAGAACTGTATGGTTCACTGTGTCAAAGGCTGTGGATAGGTCCAAAAGGACCATGCCAGCTCTCCCACCATTGTCCATAGTGAGGCTAATCTCTTCTAAGACTGCTACTAAGCAGTCTCAGTACTGTGGCCGAATTAAAACCAAACTGCGCATCATTCAAGATATTGTTAAACTTCAAATAATATGATAAAACACCATTAAAATACTCCTCGATAACCTTAGCAGGACACGATAATCAAGATATTGCTCGATAGTTACTTACTATTATCAAGTCAAGAGTGGGTTTTTTCAGAAGCGGTAAAACCCGAGCTTTTTTTCCACTCCCTTAGAAAGCAACCTTCTCTTGTCTTATCATATTGTTGAATAATGATGTAAGGGTTGTCACTATTGTAAGGGCCAATTCATGTGATATCTCAGGTGGAATAGGGTCTGAGGGGGGCCAGGATTTAGTGTGTGAGATAAGCATAACCATTTGATTATCTGAAAGCAAATGAAAGTCCAAAAGCTTAGAATTCTTTAAGTCTGGAGGAAAAGGTTCAGGTCATGGATTCTGCAAGGATCCAGTAAAGTAAAAGTCATGATAAACTACTCCCACTTTGTCTTTAAAATGCGAGGCCAATTTATTGCAAAATAGCTGGCTTGGGGTAAGACCAACCTATTTAAACAATGTTTCTTCTCGTTGTCATTGTTTTTAATAAAATATGTGTATTCTTGCTTTATCAACTGGCCCCACGTCTGATTTTCTTCATGTTTGTTCCACTTTGGCTTGTAATTTTCAAGTTGTTTTATATCTCACATGTATTGTTGTTATGGTGTTGTTGAACAAGCACTAGATGCATTTTTGACAGGAAAGAATTTCTGATGTAGAATAGCTACCGTAAGCGATCAATGGATTCCTCACACACGCCAGTTTGATTTTCAATAGTCAGATTCTTTGAACCTTTTGGGATCTCTGTCAGATCTCACATTAATGACTCGTGCCCCATCTCACCCGTAGCTTAACTAGTATCCATGTTCCTACTGCACAGAACACATACATTAGGGAGATGTGGATATTTAGGGCCCGATGTAGGTAAACTCCAATTTACCACTTCTTAAATACCGAATCATACCGATTCGGTATTTAAGAAGTGGTAAATTGGAGGGGGGGAGATGTGGGTATTTCAGAATCGGTAAATACCGAATCTGTAAGATTCGGTATTTACCGATTCTGTAAATACCGAATCGGTATCCCCCATTGATTCCTATGGGCCTTGAAGCCTATAGGAATCAATGTGCATTACCGAATCGGTATTTACCGATTCGGTAATTACCGATTTGTGCAAGGGTGCAGGGGGTGTCACTTTGACACCCTCTAGCACCCCCAATACTGGCTTGTGTGCCATGTGGCGCACAGACATGCCCTAAGGGCATGTCTGTCTGTCACATGGCATAGGTGTGCATGCACACATGTGCATGCACACCTGGATTCGGTATTTTAACACCCAATTGGATTGGGTGTTAAAATACCGAATCTGAAGGGCCTGTGGGACTGAAAGTAGTCCCACCTACATCCCGATTTTTTAAAATCGGTAAACTTACCGATTCGGTATTTTTCCGATTCGGTAATTTTACCGCATCAGTAAAATACCGAATCGGAGAAAAAAAGGTCCCCTACATCTCAAAAGGCTAAATACCGGTCGGAAACGGCCGAATTCGGCCGTTTCCGACCGGTATTGGCCACCTACATCGGGCCCTTAGAGTACAGAACACTGCTGAGATGCAAGCACATTTAGTGGAAGGGACCTGGATGGTCATGACAACAAGGCAATATGGTTATCGTGGAGACACTGAAGATAAAAGGACTAGGTGAAAAATAAGGACACAACAGAGGTCATCGCTAAGACAGAAGAAGACACCTACTAAACACAAGAAGACAAGATAAATCTGCATAAACAAAGGAAGTCAGTGTGGAGACACGTATGCGACTTGAAGGGCATATCAGCAAGGGCCAGAGTTAAAATTATCGCCGCTTTAGCGTCCGTTTTCGGACAAAAAGCAGGGATAATTTTAACGCCCTATTAGCAAGGACACGCTAACGGGTGAATCCATGCTTCTCCGCCCTTTCCATTAACGCCCAGCTTTGCATCTCTAATGAGATGCAAAGTGGGCGTTCCTCCCCAGAATAATGGGAGAAATGTTGCTAAGCGACATTTCTCCTATTATCAAGCCTAACGCAAAGAAGCATAGCGATAAGGAAAGTAGCGATAACCTCTGTTATCGCTACTTTCCTTACACCTGCTGTGAAACTGACTTAGCCATGATATCCTATGGAAGGTGGATATTAATGGCTAAGTATGTGTAGCCCTATCAGCAAGCTATCGCAAAAAGTTGTGCAATTATCACTGGATTTCCAGCGATAATCGCACAGTTGGCAGCTTGTGCTCTGAACTTTATCGCTTTGGAGATAAGCATTGCTGATAGCAGGCTATCTCCGCGATAAAATTCAGAGTTGGCCGGCGATAATTATCCTAGCGCTAAGTGCGCTTAGCGATAATTATCGCCGGCCCTTGCTGATATGCCCCTTAAAGAGGAACAAAGAAAACCAGGGAAGATCAAATGAAAAAACACACACTGTAAAAGACACAAATACAGAGTGGGACATGGACGAGCACTGAAAAACAGCAGCACACTGGCTAGACACAAGCATGGAGAGGCTCCAACAACAGGAGAGAGAGGAAGTAGGAGACTCCAACTGCAAAAAACACTAGGAAGAAACAGATGTGAGGGGTCCTGGACACCAGAAGACAGACGAGAAAATACAGCTCGAGGAAGGGATGCCAATGTGGACATACAGAGTGACCTTATGGCAAGGGGCAGATGAAGGCATGCCATGTAGAGAGAAATGAGACTGAAAGAGACATGTGGCATAAGAACATGGGGTAAGCATAGACCCCGAAAAGAAACATTATAACACAATAACACAGCGAGGCAACACCTTATAACATGGGGAAACTGCAGAAAGACATAGGATGACACAGGAGAATCATAAACTCAGGCGATGCACTAACACGGGACAAGCTGTAGGCGGGGTAATTATAGCGCTTAGTGCATGGAATCTTCATGATAAGTATGGTTTTAGTCAAGCTTGCCTACATTGCTGCTGCTTATAATGCAAAGTGCACATGTATACTACTTCCGTGTAGTGCTTAGTGTACGTAAGTACAATGAAGAAGAAAAAAGTGTAACCTACAGTAAAGAGAGAAGTGATATCCCACTGCTTCACTGTAAAGGTCAGTAGACTGACAGACGTGCAATACAGGCCCACTTTCAGGCGGCATAAAATGGTTCGTTTTATTCTGTGTACCATTACCCCTCACCTTTGAACCGAAAAAGACTTTCCGTGGTGTCATAATTTGGCAAATTACTTCCTCAAAGGAAGGTCGTTCATTTTACCATTCGATCAATAGGAAGCGCCATACAAATCATGTGTATTGATCATTGTAATCATCCGGAGGAATGTAGGGCAGACACTAAAATCACATGCACTTAGTCTTAATTGCCCACATTAAAGCAATTATGCCCCAAAACTGTCATTGTCTAATGCTATGCATAGTATGTAGCTTAATACATCTTGGTAACTTTTAATAAAACATATTTTATCGTAAATCAACTTTTTTATTGAATTGCCCCAAAGACCTGCAAAAGTGCTGTAATTATGCAAATGCAGAAGTCTCTTTGTCTTCTTCACAGAGGATCATGTTGCAAAGTAACTGTGCCGTAATACTGTTGGTGTTTTATATGTACATTAAACATGTGCTGTACACTGGTGACACAGATGTTGAAAGTGACCTGAAATTGCTAATGAACAAAGAACATTTGTAAAAGCAGTCGTAGGTCAAGGACTCGGAGATAAAACTTGCCTTCTATTACATTATGTTGCTAGTAAATATTTATGTGATAAACCCATATATTTTGACTACCTGATACATTTTTATTTCCTTTGAATATTTTTTGCAGACTCCGTGCATCATAGATAGCAAACTCCAATATACAACTACCAAGATTAGAAGCAAGACGATGGCAGTAATATTCGGTGAATCTCTTTAACTCCCTTTTCATGTTGGTGTTAAGAAAAGAGTGGATGTAAAAGTGCACCTTCAGGCATCTGCTTTAATTTGATGGATTGTTGCAGAGTGTATTTTTCTTGTCAAAACTGGTTAGATTATTTTCAGAAATAGATTACATCTTTGAGACTAGGCTATATAAAACATTTGCCAGTAACAACCGAAGCACCTTTTGTATTAACTCAAATATCAAGAACTGGCAAAACCAATAGGTATGGCTTGCATTTTGTGCATTGACTAAAACATTATAGAAAAGCCTGATGCAGTGAAAAATTAAAAGAAAAAATTGTTGTTTTCCGTATAAAATGCATGTGTGAATAAATCATTTTATGTGTGACAGTTCACTGTATTTTTGAGGGTAAAATACTTATTTAGCCATTGCAATGCAAGCATTCTACAGGCGGAGGAATGATACTCCAAACAGCAAAAGAGAAAATAGCCAGTAGCATGAAGTGAGAGAGTAATACTCCTCTTTGTACAGCCTAAGCACACTTTGTGTGTATTTGAATAAATTAGAAGCATTAAAACTAGCACAGTGCTGTGCTGTCAAGCCAGTAAAAAGGAATCCCTGTAGACAGGTTGTTTCCTTTGATCCTGATGGAAACGTGGCACTACATTTATGCTTTTTTAAATGAAGCATAGTGGGTTTTCTATACTGAACCATGTATGTCAAATCACTAACTGAACAAAAAATCATTTGAAACCAATAGACACATTAAGCATCAATTTGAAATATGTTCAGCTGAAGTACAGCAAATGTCTAAAAACCTAAAGTGCAGCAGCTGCATTCATTTGTAACTGAGCAACTGTTCTAGCATGTCAAGCTAAAATATTGTTCTATGTCTATCATCACACCTAGATCAGGATCCATGCCATTTCATTTATATTTAATCACAATCCAAGATTCAATTGAGTAGGAGTCCACAGTTCGAGCTAACAATAACCTTCTTCATTGCCCTATGAATTCCATTCAGCCGGGTCAATGGGAGACCATCTGAGCTCATGTACCCTTTTAAATATGTTCTAATAATGCCATAGCTATTGAAAGAGGGTAAAACAGAGCAACCTGTTAACGCTTAAAGTATACTCTTGTCTTGAGTTGATTTGCCCTACCCTAAAGCAGTTCACAGTTGTATGCATTGGCTTTAATATTGGCGGTGACATCATTATCCTGGAGTATTTTGTCCAGCAGTGTAAGACATTTTTAGGGAGGAGCCAGGAGTCACCCCACCAACTAGCAAGTACCAGGCATAAATGTGGTACCCCGAGGCATTCTCTTCATAAAACATTCTGGACCTGCAGAAGAACAGAAGGGCTTTGGACCTGCCGTCTGTGACCTTGAAGGTGCCCTGAATGAGAGGACCTGCTACCTCCTGGGGACAGGACAAAGAAGTGAATTCTAAGGCTCACCTGCTGTGTGACTACAGGGCTACAAAAAGTTGCAAGTGGCTTTTTTTACTGAAGTGCCTAACAGGTCAGTATCAAATGGACCTGACTTAAATCCTGATGGTGTGGTCTGTTGGAGTGGGTTGTGACAGCCTATCTGACCAAGCCGAAAATCCACTGAACTAAGAAAAGAGGTTTCTCCCACTCTGAGCTTTCTGCAGCAGAATTTCTGATTTAGTAGACCTTTGGCGCGAAGGTTGTCCAGCCTTGTGGAACTTAACATTGGATACAGCCTCATGCTTGCTGAGATGAAGGATTCTGAGCTCCAAGAAAGAGCCTAAATGAAAGATTGAAATTGACCTGGCAACGATGCAAAAAGTATCTGACCTGTGAGAGGCCTTCCTTGGGCACCAACTCTGATTTTCTCCAACTCTGAGCTTTCTCGCCATAATCAACAGCTTAAGAGGTATGTCCCCCAGCCTTGCTGACTTCATGAAGAAACTTCATCAGACACAGTATGCTACCTTGAGCCGCTGAATGGTTTTGATTTCCAGAAAAAATATTAAATCCCAACATAAAACATCCATCGTGGCCAAACCTGGTTGGTGTATCCGACCAGGGATCCATTTTGGTTGGCCTCACATTGCGCCTAAGTGCTGGTCTACTGCAACCATTCACTACCATTGGTGTTTTGGGCTTTTTGGCACTACTTTTTATTAAAAACATAATACTACATAACTCTGGTTCCCCTAATTGGAGGTTTGTCATGTTGATAGCTGCGGGTGGCGCATTATGGTTTTACACGCCATATTGCCGTTTATTCTTTAAAATTTCATAACTCCAGTTCTACCGACTGGATTTTTGTTATTTTGGTCCTATTCTATTGATTACATGTTCTTCTATTATTCTAACCTGGTGTGTGGTACTTTTTGAGTGGTGTTTTCAATGTTTTACTATTTGAAGTGTTGCACAAATACTTTACACATTGCCTGTAAGTTAAGAATGTCTGCTCTGTGCCAAGCTTCCAGGGGCTGAGCACAGGTTAATTTGGGGTTTGCTTGTTCCGTACCCTGGCTAGAATTTTGGTTTCTGCTTGACCAGGGCTCACACCACAGTCAATTAGTAACTCATTTTTTACATTAGTGATCAGCGATGAGGATAGGACTTGGGTTTGTGCAGTACCATACAGTCATTTGGTGTACATTAACATCCCATATCTGAAACCATTGCAGATGTTTATAGTTCTCCTTTTTCTCTCATTTGGTGATTTTCCTAAATTTCACACCTGCTTTACCTTCTTCAACTTGGGACGCTTTTTTGTTGTCCCGCCTGTGATGCTTTGTCAGAACAATCCTGTATCCCCACTACCTAGTAGTCTGCACTGTGAAGGAACTGAAGGAAGTCTGCGAGGATAGGAAACTGGCTGTGAAGAAGAGGTCCACTAAGTGGGTCCTTCAGACAGCCTTGTATGCTCATGAGGATGCATGCTAGTTAAGGGCTTCAACAGAGGACTCTAAGGAGGAGGATTACTGGGCAGGGCTAGAGAACACAGAGTCCATGATCTACCTGACCTCAGAATCAGGGCCCCAATTAGGTGAAAGCTTCTAGGACGATGAGGAGGAGGAGATCAATGACATGGCAATGGCTCTAGAGGAGAAGGGGAGCCCACAGAGGCAGAGGCCCCTGCTAGATCCAATGCAGGGTGCTGTGTCTCCTACCACACCCTGTCTCCCGAGGAGTGGAAGGACAGACTGGCTGAGAGGGACCTGAGACTGTAAAGGAGAGAAGAGCTGAGGCTGACAAAACCCTGGTGGAGGAGAAGAGAACTGAGGCTGAGCGGGCCTTAGCCAAGGAGAAACTTGCCATGGAGACAGAACAAAAAAAAGCTGAGGCTGAGAGACCCTGAAAGAGAGAAAGATCTTGTTGGCTCACAGACTGAGTCCTAAGGAGCTGGACTTGAAGACGAAACAGCTGTTAGAGTCCAGCCAGAATGGAGGCAGTGAAACTACACTATTCATTCCTGAAGGAAGGGTTCACATACCCAGAGACTTGGTGTCCGACTTCAAGGAAGCAGATGACATAGACAGGTGGGTTGAGGTATATGAGGTAGCTGTAGAGGTGCACAGGATGCCTGAGGAGAATTGGGGAGCTGGCCTTCGAAGGCATATCGCTGGCGATGGTAGAGACTCCCTACTTGCCCTAGAAAGGGGGGGACAGGCTGAGGTATCCCACCATAAAGGAAACCCTTGTCAAGAGATATGGATTTACCCCTAAAGAGTACTGGTTGAGATTCAGGGACAAAGAAAAACCAAAGGAAATGATGGACGGAGCGTTGACAATACAAGCACTCACCCCCAGTCAACTGATCTGGGTTTAATCCATCACCGTTCTTTAGCCCACTCTGCCACCCCAGTTCAGACATGGCCATATGCAAATCAGTCTGACCCTGTGCCTCATGGGAACAGTCCAGCCGGAATTGCCAAGCCATGCCTTCCCTGGACCGGAAACAAGCTACCGAGGACCGGTTTCTGGCATTTCAGCCTTCTTCAGCCCGGCTTGCTTGAATCCATTGGCAAAGTGAGCAAGGGACTCACGTCTGAGCATACCCTGCCAACTTAGGGCGAACAAAGAAAAACCAAAGGAAATGATGGACGGAGTGTTGACAATACAAGCTCTCACCCCCAGTCAACTGATTTGGGTTTAATCTGTCACCGTTCTTTAGCCCACTCTGCCACCCCAGTTCAGACATGGCCATATGCAAATCAGTCTGACCCTGTGCCTCATGGGAACAGTCCAGCCCGAACTGCAAAGCCATGCCTTCCCTGGACTGGAAACAAGCTACCGAGGACCGGTTTCTGGCATTTCTGCGTTCTTGAGCCCGGCTTGCTTGAATCCTGTGGCAAAGTGAGCAAGGGACTCACGTCTGAGCATACCCTGCCAACTTAGGGCGAACAAAGAAAAACCAAAGGAAATGATGGACAGAGTGTTGACAATACAAGCACTCACCCCCAGTCAACTGATCTTGGTTTAATCCATCACTGTTCTTTAGCCCACTCGGCCACCCCAGTTCAGACATGGCCATATGCAAATCAGTCTGACCCTGTGCCTCATGGGAACAGTCCAGCCCGAACTACCAAGCCATGACTTCCCTGAACCGGAAACAAGCTACAGAGGACCGGTTTCTGGCATTTCAGCCTTCTTCAGCCCGGCTTGCTTGAATCTAGTGGCAAAGTGAGCAAGGGACTCATGTATGAGCATACCCTGCCATCTTAGGGCGAACAAAGAAAAACCAAAGGAAATGATGGACGGAGCGTTGACAATACAAGCAGTCACCCCCAGTCAACTGATCTGGGTTTAATCCATCACCGTTCTTTAGCCCACTCTGCCACCCCAGTTCAGACATGGCCATATGCAAATCAGTCTGACCCTGTGCCTCATGAGAACAGTCCATCCCGCACTGCCAAGCCATGCCTTCCCTTGACCGGAAACAAGCTACCTAGGACCAGTTTCTGGCAATTCAGCCTTCTTTAGCCCGGCTTGCTTGAGTCCAATGGCAAAGTGAGCAAGGGACTCACGTCTGAGCATACCCTGCCAACTTAGGGCGAACAAAGAAAAACCAAAGGAAATGATGGAAGGAGCGTTGATGATATAAGCACTCACCCCCAGTCAACTGATCTGGGTTTAATCCATCACCGTTCTTTAGCCTACTCTGCCTCCCCAGTTCAGACATGGCCATGTGCAAATCAGTCTGACCCTGTGCCGAATGGGAACAGTCCAGCCCGAACTGCCAAGCCATGCATTCCCTGGACCGGAAACAAGCTACTGAGGACCGGTTTCTGGCATTTCAGCCTTCTTCAGCCCAGCTTGCTTGAATCCAGTGGCAAAGTGAGCAAGGGACTCACGTCTGAGCATACCCTGCCAACTTAGGGCGAACAAATAAAAACCAAAGGAAATGATGGACGGAGCATTGACAATACAAACACTCACCCCCAGTCAACTGATCTGGGTATAATCCATCACCGTTCTTTAGCCCACTCTGCCAACCCTGTTCAGACATGGCCATATGCAAATCAGTCTGACCCTGTGACTCATGGGAACAGTCCAGCCCGAACTGCCAAGCCATGCCTTCCCTGGACCGGAAACAAGCTACCAAGGACCGGTTTCTGGCATTTCAGGGACAGTCTGAACCTACCTAAACAGCCCTAGGGGGACTTTTTGGGTTACTTGCATAAGGCTCTGGATAGTTGAGTAAAGGGTCATGAGGTGAAAATCTATGAAGGGCTGTACAATTTGATTGCCAGAGGGCACATGTTCTGTCACTGTTTTCTAGAGGAACACCCACACCTAGTTGTTTGCAAGTTCATTGACCCCAGGGAGCTTGCAAAGGAGGCAGACGTCTTGGTGAGTTACCAGAGTTTCTGGGAAGGCATTTGGGAGTGAGCCCAAAGAGGGTGGCTAAGGTTTCCCCATCAGCATAAGAGGGAATAATGCAGTGACCCAGACAGGTTCTAGTATGGTAAGGGAGCAAAGGGCACCCATGTGCCTTGTAAGTGTAGGAGGGGAGGTTTTGGTGCGCAGAGGCCCAGGGTACCCTATTACTAGCCCTGGTGCTTGGGTTGCTCCGAGTGGGGGCGCAGGCATAGGGTGCTGGTCTGTAGCAAGAGACAATCCACTGGTGGGAGCTCCACAGAATTGGGGAACTGTTTGGGTTGGCCACTACAGCCACTACAGCCACCCTACCTGTTCTATTTTCTGGGTGTAACACTCCACACTAGAGGATACAGATGCCCAGTTGGAGGGATATGAGGTGGAGGCAGTCCAAAGTGGGAGGACCAGCAGGTCAGGGGTTGCCAGCTCTGAGAACAGAGAACCCTAAGACTGACACAGTAAGGACACTACTGACCAGGGAGACTTCATGCATTGTCACAAGGACAGAGGTTTGGGGATCTACACTAGTAAGACTCTTGCATGACACAGACAGCATGACAGCCTTTAGGGGAGTAGTAGTTCCCATCTGGAAGCCATGGCTCACCAGGCACATGTTTAACCTGAGGGTACATACTTTGAGCTGGGTGGTCGGTTGTAGTATACCACCCCTGAACTGGTGGGAGGCAGAGTTGAAAAAGGGTGCAAGACACCTGGGGTTACTGCCCCTCTCTCTGAAAAGTCACAGAGGTCAGAGAACCCTGGATGGCCTGGATCTGGATGCTGACAGCTGTCAGCGGACTCTGTTGCTTGCTGTCCATATGGACAGAGTTTTCTTTGGGCTAGGGATAGAAGTCTAATCCGAGACGTAGAATGGGCCATGTTAGTATGTTGGACATGGTGACACTGTCTGCTACTGGGATGCATCTGTGAACAAGTTAAGGTTAGGTGTTGCACAGATGGGATCCACAGATGAGTAGAAGGGCTACCCATGGGTCAGTTCACTGGCTCCGGAGAGCATAGACAGAGGGGTCCAACTGAGTTATTTGCTATTTCTTGCACTTTCCTGCGTGACACTTAGAGTGACACTCTCTGTTTACTTACAGTACATCAGGTGGTACATTCTTGAATAGCACTAGGATAGTAGACCCCGGATTATATGTTGTTTTTTGTGATAGATTGGTTGGGGGATTTCATCCGTGTAGGATCTTTGAAGTTCCCTCAGACCCTTCTTTTTGTATGATTAGAATATACCTTTTAGAATATACCTTTTGCCGGGCCCAGACCTTCCTTTTCAATACATATACGTCATCCCTTGTGTAGGCTGAATAACCCAGAGGGAAGGATGCCACGCTTTAAACAGTTGGACATGTACTTTTAAGTTTTACATGTCCAGGTAGTGAAAAACTCTTAAATTCATTTTTCATTACTGCAAGGCCTGTCTCTCCCATAGGATGACATTGGAGTTGCCTTATTACATTTTATATGTTCAATTTCCAAGTCGGAAGATATGTTTAATTAATGTTTGGTGTCTCTGGAATCCTAATTTAAAGTCTTAACTTATGGTGAAGCTGGATTCTAAATTTCAGTTCTGAATATACCACTTTTAGGAATTTGACATTTTCTTTCCTTAACCGATTGTTACCTGCACCTGTGTCTGGTCACAAGACTGGGTGTAGTTGTCAGTTGAGCATTGTATATTTCTCCTAGACATCCACACACAATGGGAGCATAGGTGTGACTACAAAGGCCATCACTGGCTGGATAGAAGGGAGGAGTTGGACCCAGCCTCATTTACACTTAAATAGGCTGAGTTCTGTCTCCACACAAAGGGCATAATGATCCTGCATTGTCACTTCAGCTAGCTTGGAGCCAGGACAGAGAAAGTAGTGAATTTCAAGCACTTCAAAGACACTGTCTAGAAGCTTCTCCCACCTGCCAGAACCAGTGCACCAGTTTACAAAAGAAGGACCTCAGACACCACCACTTCAGTACACTTCTGGACTTGTGGATACTCTGCCAGGAAGAAGGACTGCTGTGCTGCTACAAGACTACCACTCTGCTGGATAGCTGCTCTACAAGGAACTTCTGCCCTGCTGTGTGGACCTGCTGACCTATTACCTGGGAAAGAAGAACTGGAACTGGAACTACATCTTGAAACCAGGATCCCAGAGTGACTCAAATTGATAATCTGCTGGCCTCCTGATCTGAGCTGTGGGGACATAACAGGCTCCCCAACAGCACCTGGACCCGTCTTTAGTGAATCCCAAGTGGTGCACCTCAGGTCCTGGACCCTTGATATTGTTCAGCTCAATCTTAAATCATGTTTTTGGGCTATATATGACCATGAATGGACCCGTTCACATCTGAACAGCGCCGCTTGCACAGAAATTCAGTGTGAGCTGCCACCCATCTCCTCACATAGCAAACATCGATATCCATGGAGAACCACCAATGAAGCTTCAGTCCACCCATCTGCGATTGCCTGCCTGCTCTTCGCACCTCACTGGCCATCGCCAGCGACACTCTCCTTGCTCCCTGTGTCCCACTCCAACGAGAGAGGGACTCTACACTCACAAGAAGGTAAAACTTCAACAGGACTAATCTGGGTTTATCTGGCCCGCGCACCATTGTGGTCGGCCAGAACTTTTGAATTTGACTCGGTCCACTATGACCCGATAGACGTGGTTGCACTTTATGCTTTTAGGCTCAATATTGCAGTTTATTCTTACTATGGTTTACCTTATTGGATTTTTTTCATTTTGGTTATTTTTATTCATTTACTTTTGCTCTATTTTTCTACCCTGGTGTAGGATTCTTTTTGTGTGGTGATTTCACTGCTTTATTGTTTGAAGTGTTGCACAAATGCTTTACACGTTGCCGCTAAGCCTGACTGCTTAGTGACTTTTCTCTTAATGTCAAATGTAACTTTCTTTCGTGTTTGGGACTGTAGGTAGGCATTTCATCACATTATTTTAAAATTGTTGTTGCCATTTTCAAACCTATTCATAGATTATACCAGAGGGCCGGCATTAGGGCGGTGCAACTGGTGCAGTCACACCTGGCACTGAACTAGGGGGGCGGTGCTGCGTTAGAAATAACTTATGGTATTAAAAGCACCTGTTCCTTGTGTGTCCAGCAGTTTTCAAGCAACCATAAAAATGCCAACATAACTCCAACAATTATTGCTGGAGAGAGAGCGGAGTTTTCTCTACTGGAAATTTCACTCTTCATATAGTAGTGCAGAGGGTTGATAACCTGGCTATTCTCCTCTGCATACTAAACTATAGAAACGTACTAAGACGGGATCACTCGCCAATTTACAGGAAAGTACTTAATGGTAGGTCCCAGTTAGAAATCCGCTAGCGTGGGGAAACGCCAGATGGCGTAACCAGGTGCTTTAAAAATGCTAAATAAATAAATAAATATGCCTTCTGCAAAGAACATGAACCATGCAGATCACAGAAATGTATTTTATGTGGATAGCTCAGTGTGTTACAGTTTTGGACACAGAGATCCTTTTGTTACTTGCAGTTGATAAGTTGAAATCCCAATATATCACCGTGACTTATGAATAGTTATCAAAGAGCTGCATGCATACTGCATAGTATAGGTTAGGACGTTATGTTTTTCCCCAGTCTTTCATTATCTTTATCTAATGTTTCTAAAAAGGGTTTGTTAAGGTAGAAATAGTTTCTTAATCATAAAGCTAATCCCAACCAGTGATTTAAAACAAATGAAATATATGTGAGACAGGGGCACTGTTGGAGGATGGTAGTGAGGGAATCTGTGGAGAAGGAGGTCATTGAGGGGGGCCCCAAAAAAGATTGTTACCGTGGACGTCACCATTGTTAAAGCCGGACTTGGCACAGCACTTTGCCCTTATGAGTATTGCGCCATTCCTCTGATTTATTCAACTGTTTGTCTCAGAATCTTTATATTCATGTTAAAAGATTTAAAGCAGTAATCCCTTTTGCTGCAGCTCATTCATGCATTTTAGTTATTATCAAGGGTTGTTGCTCTAGAACGTTATTCTCTGGAGCAGTGGTCCCCAAACTTTTTTCGGCGGGGGCACATCAACTTTCCTTTCTGTGATGGGGGGCCGGGGTCAGTCTTATAATAGGAAATTATCCGGGCCAAAGTGACAACCAGTATTATTGTGGAGATTATAATGTATTTTTTTTTGCAGCTGCCCTTTGGTGGCCCTTGGCGCCACCTGTTGGTTTGCAAAAAAAAGTAATAGAAAGTCTTCTTGTGTTTATTTGAAGTACCACAGATACTCCTTTTATTTTATAGATGTAGATTAGATTCGAAAATAAAAACACAAGCTGATGATAATTTTTTTGTCACACAGTGAAATAACATTAATACAGAATAATTGTAATGAACAGGCTGACTTTAGGGTGGTCCTGGAAGCATGCAGGCCCTTCAGGAATGGCAGATAAAAAAAACACAAGCAGCCCATCAGCAGATGACATGCTGCAGTCTCATTTTGTATGTGACATCACTGTTCAAGAAACATGTTGCCTATAAAAAGAGCATTACTATACTGACATTTTTTCATATTCATAGTTACTGAAATCAGCAGGCTTACGATATCAGTGTGAGCTGTGGGCTTGCTTCTGACTGATGAGGAGATTGATGTCAGGTTCCATTCCAGTTACAGCCAGTCTCAGAGACTGATGCAGGTGTTGATCTGAGAGTCTTGATCTTGTCGGATTTTTTATCAGCTTCATGCGTGAAAAAGTTTGCTCACAGATATATGTGCTCCCAAAAACTGTGGACATCTTCATAGCGTGCTTTCTGATGTTGGGGTAGGTCTCGTTAGGGAGGGAAGCATAGTCCTCTATGAGACAGTTGGGCTTGAATGCGTCTTTCAGCACATCACAGGTGTGCAACTCAGCCAGTTCAAATTGAAGAGAAGGCAGGGTGTCATTAATGAATGTCGGCAGCAAAAGGGTTCTGGAATATGCGAATTTCTTTAACATGGACATGAAGCTCACGGCACCACATACTGAACTCCGCTCTCAGCGTTTCCAGTGCGTCCTTGCACTTCTTGGTTGGAAACGGGACTGCTGACTCCTCAGCTGAGAGGCTCCGAGTAGCAGGGAGATGGGTGAAGTCTTGTTTTTGCACTTGCCAAACAAGCAGCGCCAATTTAACCTCAAATGCTTTGACGTTGGAATACATGTCTCTGATTAATTTTCCCTTGTCTTGGAGCTGTAAATTGAGGCTGTTTAAAATTTCTGTCACATCTGTTAAAAAGGCAAGGTCCCATTTCCATTCTGTGTCGATCAACTCTGGGACAGTTTTTCCCTTTGTCAGGAGAAAGACATTGATTTTGGGTAGCAGCTCGTAGAAGCACTTCAAAACTCTACCCCGGCTTAACCAACTGACTTCAGTGTGGTAAAGCACGTCTCCATGGGCAGACTCCAGCTTGGATAGAAAAGCTTGGAACTGCCTGTGTTTTAGTCCGTTTGCTCTGATAAAGTTTATACAAGACACAACCACCTTCATGACAGATTCCCACTTCAGAACTTTGCAGCACAGATCTTGCTGGTGAATCAGGCAGTGGACTTGTAGTGGGGGGAGTGAGACCTCTTTTCTCCATTTCTCTTTTTATGCGCCCCACTAGCCCCCGCTACGCACCAACCATACTCGGAGCACTGTCCGTTGTGATGCTAGCCAGCTTAGCCCAGTCTAAATCCAACTCTTCCATCGTTTGGCGTACTTTACAAAAAATTGCTCACATCCATTGCCAATGCAAAACACTCAAAATCTTTAGCTTTCTCTTTCTGCTGGACATGTACATTATGCCCCATTTCTTCAATTTGCCTGGTAACTGTAGATGCAGACAGACTCAACGCGTTCAGGGCATCTTTCTTGTCCGGACACACCTCCTCCGCGATAGCGTTCAAATACTTCTTGACAAACTCCTCATCACTGAACGACTTTCCACAGCTTGCAATCAGTTTAGCTACCTTGAAGCTGGCCCGAACGGATGACAGGTTCGCCTGTGTTTGGCGTAGCATTGTACTCTGCTTGGCGGCAAATCCATTTTGTAGCTTAGCCACCTTGTCTCTCCTCACTTGGCCCAGCAAGCTAGCATACTGCCCTCCATGGCGGGTTTCATAGTGTTCGCGGATATTAAATTCTTTAAACACCGCCACTGTCTCTTTAATGATTAAACAAACTGCCTTTTCCTTGCACTGGACAAAAAAATTGTCATCTGTCCACTGCTATTTAAAAACTCTGCACTCTGAATCTATTTTCCATTTCCCCAACAGTTTCGACATTTTGTTGTCTGTCTTTCTTCCGTTCTTCTCGGGCTGGTAGGGGAAGTAAGGGAGACCTGATTACAATGGGCACAGATAAAGCCCTCTCTACGTTTACTTCTTGTGCTTATGCGGATAACAGCGTTTACCTTGAGCTTAGGAACACCCAGTGAGTAGAGTCGTCTATAGTGGGTAGTTAGAAAACAGCGCTCCTGTGTAGAAACGAAAAAAGATAAGTGCCCCAGCGCGTAATAAAAGCGCTCCAGCGGGGTGTCCAAGGTATTCACATAAGCGCCCCAGCACGTTGTCACAAACTGAAAGTAAAGAGCTCCAGCGTGGTGCCAAAACAAACCACAAGTAAAGCGCTCCAGCGCGGTGCCAAAACAAACTCAGGATACCCCAGCGTGGTGCCCAAACAAACAACCAAACCCCAAGTAAAGCGCTCCAGCGCGGTGTCAAAACAAATGCAGAATAGCGCTCCAGCGTGGTGTCAAAACAAACACACAATAGCGCTCCTGCGCGGTGTCAAAGAACCTCAGTAAAGGTCGCGAACACACGGACTCAGAAAATACAGTTCTTATTTGCGTAGAAGCAGGCAAAGGACAGGCATCAATCCGAAGCTCTGTGGTAGCGGGAACTTCTGTGTTAAGTGATTTCCCCCGGAAGCGATGTGAGACGACCCAGCAGTTTCTGGTCGCCTGGTTCTGGACCGCCAACCACCTGCTACCTGGAAGGGAGGAATACGTGTCTCCGCATGAGACAAGAAGCAGAGGATTGTTTGGGATTGTTAAGTGGGCCACTCCAGTTGATTAGACGGGCCGGATGTGGCCCGGGGGCCGTAGTTTGGGGACCCCTGCTCTGGAGCATCAGCCAGGATTGTCATTGTTTCCCCTTCTCATATTTCCTGTGCTGTTTTGTTTTCTTAGTTACGTACATGACGCATCCATAAATGCACATGTATGAATATCCAAAGTCTATATTTCCTGTTTCCAGCAATATTATGTTATAGATTTCTTATATAATGCATCACCATGTTTGTGATGCTTACAGAGATGACCTACAGAAAAGACAATGGGCCACATGCATCATGCATTTTACTGGTCACAAACTGCTCAATTTTTAGAATCAGGCCTATTCGACCCACCCGTAAAATGCATTTTGGTATGTATGAATTCCAAATTACGATTTGGTAACATGTTACCAAATAGAAATTTGGAATTGCATATAGATACCCATTTGGTATTAGGAAGGGGTGTGTTTAGGGTGCCAATTCATAATACCAAATTGCAACTGTATGTAGGAATGCTTTGCAACCGAAATTTGGTTGAAAACACCTTCTTCTAGTAAGTGGTAATCTATTCGCAAATAGGTGGGGGGTCCCCAAGGGACCCCTTCCATTTTGTGACTCTTTATAAAATGTTTTTTAAGAGCAGGCAGTAATCACACTGACCACGGCTTAAACTTGAAAAATGAAAAGAAAACTTTTCCTTGTTCTTTTGTAAATGCAATCCATTTTCCTTTAAGGAAAACGGGCTGCATTTAAAAAAAAAATATATTTCTTTATTTTAAAGCAATCACAAACATGGTGGTCTGCTGACCCCAGCAGGCTACCATCTCTGTCATTTTGATGATTCCTAATGGGTCGCAAATTGTTACCTGCCTCATTGCTATTACTGAGGTAGGTCGATTTGTGACTTATTAAGAAACACTAAATGAAATTCATGGAATTTCATACATTCATGGAGTTGTATACACTCAAAAGGTGATTACCAAATTGTGATTCGCAGAGAATCGCAATCAGGTAATCACTATTGGAAATAATGATACATGTGGCTCAATATCTTAGTCACTTAGCCAGAGTAAGAGTGTAACCAATATGAAAAGGTTTATATGAATCTGCACAAGTCATGATTATCAATTTTTTCTGTTATAGAGGGATCCAATTCTACAAACAAACAGACAGCCATCAGAACGAGTGCTCACTCATCATGTCTTTCTTAACTATGCACACTAGTTAACAATGGGCATATTTGGAACCTGGGTGTATTGATGTCATGAAGTCAGATAATTTTTCAGTGCAGGAAAGAGACTATGGGCCAGATGTAGGTGGCCCAATACCGGTCGGTAACGGCCGAAAATACCGATTCTCGGCTGTTACCGACCGGTATAGAGCCATCGGGATGTAGGAGTCCGAAATCCGTCCGATTCTGTAAATTTACCGAATCGGTAAAATACCGAATCGGAAATAACACAGAATCGGTAAATTTACCGAATCGGTAATATACCGAATCAGTAAATATATCGATTCGGTATATTTACCGAATCGGAAGAGTTACCAAATCGGTAAAATACCGAATCGGAAAATAAGAAGTGGTAAAAACGTTGTTTGAGATGTAGGGAAGCACAGAAATACCGAATTAGCCTCAAAATCGGTATTTACCATGGATTGGAATCAGGTGGTAACCAACTGCAACCCATAAAAAAGGACCCAAAATGCAATTCAACTTGCAGTATGGCGGCATTTTATGTCATTGCAAGACGGCTACGGCTACAGCAGGAAGGAGAGAGGGAATGGCAGAGAGAGGAGCAGGTCTACAGACAGAGGATCACCCTGTTCATGCTCACAGAGGCAGAGATCCTCCAGAGGTACAGGTTGGACTCAGACACCATTTTGGACCTCATCAGGGACCTCCAACCACTGTTGGAGCACACCACCCCAAGGGCACACGCTATCCCACCGCACGTGCAGGTGCTATGCAGCCTACACCTGCTTGCGTCTGGCAGCTATGAGAGTGTGGTTGCTGCGGTAGGTGGGGTGACCCAGAGCTGCCTGTCAAGGTTTTTCCACAAATGCCTTGACGCCATGTTACAGAGGATGGACCAATACATTTCTTTTCCTGCAACCCATGCGGAACTGTAACAAACAAAAGCAGACTTCTACCAGATGGCCCGATTCCCCCATATCATTGGCTGCATTGATGGCACGCACATTCCCATTTGCCCCCCTGCTGACACAGAATACATATACCGGAATCAGAAGTCAAAGCACACCATCAATGTGCAGGTGATTTGCAATGCAAAGTGCGCCATCACTGACCTGGTGGCAAAATTCCCTGGGAGTACCCACAACTCCTACATATTTCAAAACAGCGGCATCTATGAACGGCTGACGGCAGGGGAATTTGGTGAAGGATACCTCCTAGGTGAGACACATTGTCAGACCCCCATAATAACAATAGCAGTGTGAAGTACATGTATGCATGTGAGTAATGTTACCCCTTATCCTTCTAGGAGACAGTGCATATGCCCTCCGCTCATTCATACTGACCCCCTACCTCAACCCCTCAACACCCAGCCAGAGGAGGTATAACCGGGCCCACAAAAGCACAAGGAATGTAGTAGAATGGACCTTTGGCATATGGAAAAGCAGATTCAGATGCTTGCACAAGAGTGGAGGTGCAAGGCAGTATACCCCCATCACCTGCTGTAAGATCATTGCTGCCTGTGCCATGTTGCACAACCTTGCGGTGAAGAAGGGCAATGAGGTGGAGTTGTCAGACTACGAGGACCATGACGACAACATTGCTGTGCCAGAAACACAACCTGCTGGAGTGTCAACACCAAGTGATGGCAGATACAGACGTGAGGAGATTACAGACAACTATTTCTGAGTGAGTAAAGATACACAGACAGGTTGTGAATGTGAAAAACTAAATTTAATGTTGCGACAATGTTCATGCACTGATGTGCAACAAAAAAAACCATGAATTTGAAGGTGGGGACTGGTAATGCCCCGGGTTGCCTCACCCACACTGTCAATGTCATTTTCGGCTGCGCTTCCCAGTGCCACTGGGATGCTGCTCACTCCCTTCAGCATGGCCTGCAGGCTCTGCTGAGCGCCTGGTGCTCCTGCGTGGCTCTACAACAGCGCTAGCCATGCTGCTGCGGCTACTGCTGTCTCTGCCTCAGCCACGTCCGGGGCAGGATTGACAGCAGAATTAGAGATGATCATGGCCTCCAGGGCACTGGTGATCCTGGCCATGCCCCTGGTTACCTCCGCGGTGTTTTGCGTTAGGCTCTCCTGCATGGTCACGCCTCTGCGGCATAGCTGGGAAGTTGCCGTGGCCAGCCGGTTCATTGCCCTGTTGTGCACACGCGCATCCCTGCGCCTTGTGTGCTCGATGGTTTCCATTTTTGCACACAGCTGGTTGATGGCGGTGGTCATGTGTAGCATTCCAGATGCAATGTCACTGTTGGTTTTTGCAACCTCCCTGTTGCTTTCCACTAACTCACTTATGTCCTTGCCCATGTCTTCCATTTGCAGATTGAGGGTCCGGAATTGGCGGTGGCAGGCCTGAATAGATTTACCCTGCATGCACTGGATGCGCACCATGACCCCTCAAGGCCACGGAACACAGTGCCCTCTCCAGGTGGACCTGCACTGCTGGGAGTGCGTTGGCGGCGGCGAGTGGTGCTGGGCTGCTGGGTGGACTGCTGTGCAGCAGGAGTGACTGGTGTGGGTGCTGGTGCCTCACCCTCAGCTCCCGCCATGACTCTCATTGGGGCCACATTTCTCCTCCTGGCTGGTGAGGTAGCAGGTGCTGGCAGGGACCGTTACGGGGAGTTCTCAGGTGAGAACACCAATGGGGGGATTGAGACAGTTGTGGGGAGTGGGAAAACATGAGGGGATGAACAGGCTCGTCCTCATGGAAGATGGCAGTGCTGTCTTCCTCCTCCTGCGAGGCATCTATGGTGCTTGGCCCTGCCACCACACTCTCCTCCCTCGCTGGTGCTGCCCCTTGTGAAGCAGATGCTCCACTGCCTGATGTTGCCCCTAGGTATAAAGAAGCGAATGTAAACTGAGTGCAAATGCACATTTCAGTTTCATTACTCTCATTTGCTTTCAGTGCCTTGCTGATTTCTGTGCACTGACAAATGGTCCTACATTAGCTGACTACATTTCCCATAATGCATTGCTCATGTATGGTGCTAGCAGTACTGGACTGGGGTTGGCCTGTACACAAAGGCTAAAGGGGTGCTGTTTGCTTGGGTGTGTCATGCTGCGCAAGCCTCTTACCTTTTGTAGTAGCTCTGGCTGAGCTGTCCACATCTCCTACTCTCACAACACTGTCCAGCTCGATGGTTGAGGCCACCAGTTCCTCCAGGTCAGTCAGGGGGGGCGCTGAGTTCCTGCCTCCACCGGTGACACCAGCCTGCTTGTGGATCTCTGGCATTTTTTTTTTGGTGAGGCTCCTGATGTTGTAGAACCTTTTCTTAAGGTCCTTTATGCTCCTGGGGGTCACACCCACAGCATCCACCTTCTCTCCTATGGCAGTCCACAGTTTTCTATTGGCTGACTCTGGAACAGTGAGGGACTGCCTGCCAAAGAGCTGTCTGTGGACCCTCACCACTTCCCCCACCAGTACTTGCAGCTCCATGCTGCTAAACTTAATATTTCGTTTTCTTTCAGCCTTCTGGCTCTCAGTGCTGCTTGCCATTATCACAGTCTTTCAATTCACACAAAACTCTCCCTGCTGCTCTGTCTCTCTGCTCAGCTCTGACTGCCTCGCCAGAACCTTCTAATTAGTTGCAGCTGCCTGGGTAGCCACTCCCTGGTAGGGTGGGGGAGGGTGGTGCCACCTGATTGCCTGTTTTCATTAGTTTCACTTTTACTTGCTTATCGATTCGGTAGTTACCGAATCGGTATTTACCGATTCGGTATTTACCGATTCGGCATTTCCAATGCATTCCTATGGGCCTTTTCTATTAATATTGCTAAAATTAAAAGATTTGTTGTTGTACCAAGGACTTTGACAAAGCCTGTTTGATTTGGGGGTAATACATGATTCTCTTTAACCCAGTCGATTAAATTCGTCAGGAGAATTCCAGCAAACAGCTTAGCATCCGTGTCCTGTAAAGTGATTAAGCGGTAGTTTTCTGGCTGTTGCCAGTTTCCTTTCTTGAATATGGGTGTTATAAGTGATTCTTTCCATGATTTCGGGATTTGTCCCGTCTGGACCACTTCGGTAAAAACATCTGTAAGGTAAACTGACCAGAAGTCGGGCGCTTCTTTGAAAAGTGCAAACGGGATGCCATTCGGACCAGGGGCACCATCTTTTTGTTTTTTTATCAGACTTGTCACTTGACTTTTAGTTATGAAAATCTCACTATCTCACTATCTCCTTCTTTGTCGATCTTTGTTGAACTAGCGTCGACAGTAAGTTCTATAAGAGACGGTTGATGTGGATTTAGATGTGTTTTGAGAAACGTCACCCATTCATCTGCTGATAGACTGGTTCCAATTCCCAGTTTGTTTGGTCTGTCTAGACCATTGATTATTCTCCAGAACTCCCTTGAGTTTGCCAATGTACTTGCATGGAATATTTTTGTCCACAGGTCTTTTCTGGCTTTGCTCTTTTCATTCCAAATCAATTTCTTTAAGGTACGGTTTACATTTCTCAGTGAAGCAGCTATTTCTTTGTTGAGAGGAGACTTCGTTAGATGTCTCCTCATCCTGTTTCGTGTGCATCTGAGTTTCCTTGCAGCATATGGAAAAAAAGATGTAATTTTCTATGCCTTCCCCTTTTTCTCTGTATGCCCCTTCCCTTCTTTGTACTCCTGTTGTTTTAGTATTATCGGTAACTACTTTGTGGGTCAAATTTTCCCATCTTTCTATGGGATTTATGCTTGTTTTTTCATCCATAGATTCTGTCGCTAACTTTTTTGCCCTAGCCATGGTTTCATCCATATTTTCCGGTTTCCATATAAGTTTCGTATAATTGATGGTACAGATCTCTCCTGGGATAGTCTGGAAGTTCTCAGATTTTGGACACAATGACGAAGGTATATTTATATATATATAAAAGACGGCTGATGACAGTGTGTGGTGTGAGATTAGCTGAAAATGTATCGTAATGAGACATTACTGTACATTAAAAATCATAGAAGTTCACTGAAAAACCAAAGGTTAAAGTGGAGTTATATGTAAGTATTCAAATAATTGAAAAAAAATATTTTGAACCCATCCCTCCAAAAAAAACAATAAAATTCACCAGCAATACATAAATTACATAAGTATAACTTGCACTGCTATGACTGGAGATATTTAATCACTGAGACTGTCTGAAATGTATGACTGTACAAGCTATACTGATGTCAGTTACATATAACTGGTGAATTTCAATGGTTTATTAGTTTTAAAACAATTATATTAAGGATGGGACTCTATTGCTTCAGACTAGCCAGAATGTTACTGTTAGAACTGGGGGTCTCTAGTTGGCGGAGGTAGGTACCACTGTCCAAATGGGACCCTTGCTTCTAGTCAGGGTAAGGAGGAAACACTCCTTAGATAACCTCTGCTCACCCCCTTGGTAGCTTGGCACAAGCAGTCAGGCATATCAAAGGCAATGTGTAAAGTATTTGTACCACCACTCACAGTAACACAGTGAAAACACCACAAACTGACTCCACAACAGTTTAGAAAAATAAAGGTATTTAATCTAAACTACACAAGACCAAAACAACAAAAAATCCAACATAAACAGTTCAAGAATTTGGTTGCGAAAGAGTTCTTAAAGTTACGATAAAAATAATCCATATTTGCGTGAAATGTTCACAGTTGCGTCACGTTTTGCCAACAGTACCTTTAAGTGCGACAAAGTTCCCAAAGCAGAAGCTGGTGGGATGGAAAACAAGTGATGCGTTGCTCCTGAGACCATGGGGAGGCGTTGGCGACAGTCCTGCTGCAGCAGCGAATCCAGTCTTTATGGGGAGGAAGGCGATGACTTGTATGGATTCCGGTGCGTAGGTTTCATAGGAAGTTTTGGTCTCGCAAAGGCACGATGCAATGAGCTGTAGGGGCTGCGACGATCTCCTGGGCGACGATGTGTGATCCAGCGGCGATCTTCCTCTCGCAGCTCCTCGATGTGATGGCTCTGCAACGATGTTCGCAGCGACGTGATGTGATCCACAAGCAGTCAGTGCGGCGATCTCACCCAGCGATGACAGGCTCTGCGACGATGCTCGCAGCGATGGTGATCTTCCCGCAAATGAAGGATGCGGCGTCTCCGGCAGCTGCAACAGGCGATGCGACGATCTCATTCTTCGTAGCGGCGGGAAATTCCTCGCACTGTCGGGAATGCGCTCCGCAAGTGAGCGATGCAATAATTTTTTTGTAGCAACGTCTCTCAAATCTTGGTTCCCAGCTTCCCAGCCCAAATACAACTTCCAGAGGCACCACTACTGGCCCAAGCACTCTAGGAAGGACAGAGCTCTCTCAGCAGAGCTCAGGGAAGCTGGGGATGAAGTCCTTTTGTTCCTGGGACTTCAAAACAGGGAGCCAGCGCACAACAGGCCCTTTGAGATTCCTTCAAGTAAGGGGACAAAGCAACAACAAAGTCCTTCCCCTCTCCTAGGCAGCAAAGCAACGGCAGGTCAGTCCAGCATCACACAGCAGGGCAGTCCTTCTTCAGTCTTCCAGCTTTCTCCTCAGCAGAGGTTCCTTCTTGTTTCCAGGATGATCTAATTTTCTGTAGTCAGGGGTCCTGTACTTATACCCCTAAAAGTCGTTGTTCCCTTTGTGCAGGAGGGCCCTGAGCCCGGTCTGAACTAGTTCTGGGTGTTCCTTGAGCACTTTGTTTTCCTGGCCTCTCCTTTTCTTTCAGAGAGAGGGGCAGGGTCGTCAGCTGCCCAGCAGGAGGTGGAGTCAGCATTGTGGAAGGCAGGCACAGCCATATTCAGGCCCAGGTGCTACCCCCTCCCACCTCTCTAGATGCAGATGCAGTCATTCAGCCTAGGGCTGACCCAGCCAGCCTCCTGGGGGCTCCAAGCCCCTGTCACTCTCAAACCAGACAGCCAATTCACAAACAGGCCAAGGCACACAGAAGGGTCAGACAAGAGAACAGCAACTTTCTAAAAGTGCTGTTCTCAAACACAGGATTTAAAACCAACCTTTCCTAAAATATGTGTTATTAAATCCTGAGTTCAGGGATACCAGACTTTTATGTCCTATCTTACTCCTATGGGAAGATATGCTGGTAGCCACTGTAGCCAGCATCCCCCATGATAGCCTATGGGGAAGATAGCCTTACAATAGTGAAAAACGAAAATGGCTGTAATTCACTACCGGAGCATGTCACCTGCACAAGTACATGCTACCTTTCACATACACTGCACCCTGCCCAAGGGGGTACCTTGGGCCTTCAATAGGGGTGGCCAATGTGTAAAGAAAGGGAAGGGTTAGGCCTTGCCAGTGGGGACACTGACCAGGAGGACATGGCAGTTCACAGACTGCACACAGGCACTGCGGTGGCAGGCCTGAGACACCATTGTTGGGCTACTCATGTGGGTGGCACAATCAGTGCTGCAGGCCCACCAGTAGCATTTGTTATCACCAGCCCTGGCGCACTCAGTGCACTTTACTAGGGACTTCTTGGTGACACAAATATGTCAATCATGTATAATCAATCATAATAGCAATTTACACAGGGAACACTTGCTCTTTGACACTGAACAGCAGTGGCAAAGTGCCCAAAGCATCTAAACCAGCAAAAACTAAATCCAGCACAGTATCAAAAATACAGGAGGTAGAGGCAAAAAGATAGGGGGACACCACACCAAAGATGCCGGGTGTAACAGTTACAAATAATGTCAACAATATTTTAAGGCTGGGCCTTTGGAAAGCCAAAGGTAGCCACATTGTGATAAGAAACACCAACAAAATATCAAGTATGCTGACAAATAGGCTAGGGTGAGTACACCACCAACTAACAATGCTCCAACTCTTATTCATAGTATCTCCTAACCCCCAACCCATTAATCACTTCCTAATCCTATAATCCTATAAATACATACACAGTCAATTAAATGCATGTCTGCATGAATACAATGGCACACGTACTACACAAACATATACAGATGTACGCATACACAGACAGGCCCCCTTAACTTCTTAGACCGGGTGGTGCTGCATTGTGGGCCTGCTTTGGCTCTATCGTGTCCTGTGTGAAGTAGGTGCAACACATCAGTTGGGACAAGTGAAAACTGCCAGGATTAACGGTTTCCACTTTTCCTATGCCAATTCAATTCTCTTTTGCCAGCCACTTGTGAAAAGATGAGTTAGGAAGGTCTCTTAGTGAGTGAAGACTGGTTCTTGGGCTGTGATTTTCTTACATGCACACTGCATGTCATCCATCTACATGCAGTATGTAAGGGTAAGGGATTCATTAGCTAAACAGAGACGTCCTGGCCGACCCTCACCTGGGATAATGACTTCTTGCAGGATGGCTTGAAAGTGGTGGAACTTTACCCATCAAACAATAATGGGCGAGGGGCTGCAACAGATTCTGAATATTGGTATGTTATGTTGAAGCTGTAAGAATTTAGAACAGTTGCAAGCAAATGTTCTATAAACCTCTTTCAGGAAAATGGAAAATAATTTGTTAAGCTCTTATAACCAGGATACTATTTGGAAAAATTGAAAGAATACTCGAGCAACAGAAAAAGAACGAAGTAAAGCCAGAAACAGTCATATAGAAAGTATTATTATGGTACAGAATTGAGAAAATCATGAAAACGTTAAATTTCAAATTAAGGTACATTTTTAAGAGAAAACAATGGATGAAATAAAATAACAAGAGTGTAAAAGTAGTAAAAAAAAAAAAATTAAACCACAAATTAAACCACAAAGATGACATATAGGTGAGTCTATTTGAAGCTCTGAAATGTACTAATCTCAAAAACATTTGGGGCTTCATCGCAACTTATGCAGAAACAGTAATTTCATATCCAGAACTATCAATACAACATTGTGTAGTTTATTCTCAGGTATGTGATTACAGCAGGATAACAGGTTATTCTTGAAGAATTAAGAATAATTCTGAGAATCAGCATCGATTCAGCATTGATTCCCAAAGATTTATCCCCCAGATTCATCAAGAACACATTTTGCGATTCCTTAATAGCGAAAAATACCGATTCGCTATTAAGGAATAGCAAAATGCTATTCATCAAGAAATCACTTAAAAAATAGCAATTTCTAATAATTCCTTAATTGCGACTCGCAAATTGCGAGTCGCAATTAAGGAATATCTCCCCATTCATTCCTATGGGCCTAGAGGCCCATAGGAATGAATGGGAAGACCATCTCAATTTGCTAATCGCAATTAGCGATTCGCAAATTGAGATTGCGATTTCAAGGGTGCAGGGGTGTCCTGTTGCACCCCTGAAATTGATGTGTGCACATATGTTGCGCACACACATGCCCTTAGGGCAGAGGTATTCAAACTTTTCCAGGTTGAGCCCCCCCAGCTGAATTCCCCCAGATGTTGGGCCCCCCCACCACCCGACCGAAACCTCGGGAATCCGGCACACCACATGATCGACTGCAACGCGCACACCACGGGCCATATCCGGCAAACAATGCTCAACACAACAAGAGTGCCTAGTAAACTGCAGGCCTGTGAGTGGGTGTGGCGAAACGACAGAGGCGTACCACACAGCTCAAAACACAATCCTCCAAGGCAAAGGAAGTCATCACAACCCTCCCCATCCATCATGTACGCCTTTTCATCCACCAACTCCCCCACCATTCATTCCTTCCCTCCATCTGTGCCCCATCCACATCCAAACCCCTTCAACCACTTGCAAACTCATCCACCATCCATCCCTCCATCCATAATCTCACCCATCCATCCCTCCATCCACCCCCTCACCCATCCATCCATCATCCATACATCCCTTCACCCAATCCATCCCCTCACCAATCCATCCACTCTTCCACCCATCCATCCACCCACTCATCCATCCAACCACTCACCCCTTCACCCACTCACCCCTTCACCCAAGCTATCCTCCCATTCATCCATCCACTCCTCCATTCATTCATCCATCCACTCCTCCATTCATCCATCCACTCCTCCATTCATCCATCCACTCCTCCACCCATCCATCCACTCCTCCACCCATCCATCCACTCCTCCACCCATCCATCCACTCACTCATCCATCCAACCACCCACCCTCTCACCCATCCAGCCATCCCCCCACCCACTCATCCATCCACCCAGTCACTCATCCGTCCACCCACTCAACCCCCCACTCATCCATCCATCCACCCACCCATCCATCCCTCCCGCTCTCCACCCTCCCCCCACTCATGCATGCACTCTCTGACCCATCCACCTCCATGCTCCTCTCCTCACCCATCTATGCACACACCTGCCCATCCACTCTGCCAATCATTCATCCATGTCCTCACTCATCCATCTATTCATCCTCCCCCTCTCTCTCTCCATTCCCCCCCTCACCCAGCCACCCATCCCTCCATCCACCCTTCACCCATCCACCCACTCATCCATTCACTCATCCACTCATGAATCCATCCATTGACCTCTCACCCACCCCTTCACTCCTCCATCCATCCCCTCGTCCATCCACCCTCCTCAATCACCCATCCATCCCCACATCCACCCCTTCACTCATCCATCGATCCATTCATTCACCCCTTCACGCATCAATACATCAATCCATCCATCCATCACCTCTCTCATCCATCCACCCACCGACTCGTCCACAATCCACCCCCCCATCGATCCATCCACCATTTCACTGATCCATCCATCCCTCCATCCATCCATCTACCCTTCCAACCATACACACATCCATCCACTCCCATCCATCCCTCCACTCATGCATCCATCCTCTCTCCCACCATCCATCCACCCCTTCACCCATCCATCCATCCCCTCACTCATCCATCCACCCCCCACCCATACATCCACCATGTCACCCACACATCCACCATTCCACCCATCACTCCACCCATACATCCACCACTCCACCCATACATCTATTCACCCACATGGCAACATAACGAACGTCTGGTGGCCGGCTCTACCCGACATCCCTCGCTCTCCTTATGTCTCCCTCGCTATGCCTCCCTCGCTCTCCCTCTGTTTCCCTCGCTCTCCCTCTGTTTCCCTCGCTCTCACTCTGTCTCCCTCGCTCTCTCTCACTCTGCCTCCCTCGCTCTCCCTCTGTCTCCCTCCCTCTCCCTCACTCTGCCTACCTCGCTCTCCCTCTGTCTGCCTGTCTCCCTCCCTCGCTCTCCCTCTGTCTGCCTGTCTCCCTCCCTCGCTCTCCCTCTGTCTGCATGTTTCCCTCCCTCACTCTCCCTCGCTCTCCCTGTCTGCCTCAGTCTCCCTCGCTCTCCCTCGCGCTGCCTCCCTTGCTCTCGCTCTGTCAGCCTCTGTCTCCCTCCCTCGCTCCCCCTCTGTCTGCCTGTCTCCCTCCCTCGCTCTCCCTCCCTCTGTCTATCAGTCTCTGTCTCCTTCCTCCCTCCCTTTCCCTCTTCATCTCACCATGCTTGTGTGTGCCCGGGCTGACACAGCTTCTGGGCACACACACATTCAGCCAGCCAGCCGCACCCGAGCACTTCACACCTCTTTAAGAGACCATTTGCATGCTAATGAGGCTTTGTTCAGCTCTTAGGCCCCTGCAGCCCCACTGACGGAAATCGCCCGCCCTCACAGAGAGTCTCTAGATGTCGCGCTGCCACAGGGACAAAGGAACGGGCACAAAAGGAAGTTTGGAGTGGAGCGCGCGCCCCCCCTGGGATGGTGCCGGGCCCCCCTAGAATAAATGCCTGTGTTGTGACTAACTCTCACAACAATATCCTGATGAGGTATTACAATTTTCATCAATACGAGAACCAGAATTGTGAGCAGTGTTATTAAAGCCTGTTTATCTTCCCTAGCTAACTGAATTATCCATGATTGATTCTCGGAGAAGTGGTCTTATAGTACCAAACTACAACAACTGAATTGGTTTGCTCTTTGCAAGTTAAAACGAATGATATAATTGTGAAATGCGGCAGGGAAATGCTTGGTAAACATATTTTGCAGAGGCCTCAGCTATGTTGTCTTTCAATTGCAATATATTTCTTATTTGAATGAAGTAGAATCAGAAAGGCCCATTGAACAAAATGGAATTAGTGGTCATCTCAACGACTGATGGCCTATTTGTTTTGCAGTTTTATATATTCACATGTAAATTTAGTCGAGAGGACCGCCCTGCTGGTAGGGGAGGTGGACTGGCCGTTCTGCATAGGAATATTTGGGCTCTTTATAGTGAAACATCTAGTCTTTGGGGTGACTGTGAGGTCTTGGACTTCAGTATGCAGCTTTATGCCCACTTCACCCTAGGTGGCTCCCTCATATATCGTCCCCCTGGCCCGGCTGGCGCCTTTCTTAAATCTTGGGGGGAAGCAGTGGCTGGGCGAGCACTGCGTTTTCCACACTCTTTGGTCCTAGGTGATGTTAACCTTCACCTTGACCAACCCGAGGTGGGTGACTCCACTGTCTTTCTTGGCTCTCTTAACATGGCACAGCTTTCTAAATGGGTTAGTCACCCTACCCATCAAGGGGGCCACACCTTAGACCCTATTTGTTCGAACGTTCCCATTTTGGTTGTTAAGCCCTTGCCCGTCTCTTGGTCGGACCACTTCCCTATATTTTTCTCCTGGGAAGTTATGCGGACTGCACGACTGGACTGCAGCCTGAGCCGTCCGACTTATAGTAGAATTGACCCTCTCCATTTCATAGAGAGTAATGCGTCCTGGTTTTCGGACCAGATTGCTGATTCAGTGTCTGCCCTATCCGCGTCGCGTCCGCCTAAGCTGACAAGAGATTCCTCTTCCAAGCCCTGGTTTTTTCCCGAGTTGAAAGCCTTGAAACATGACTGCAAAGTATTGGGGAGGGCGTGGCACTCCAGTGGTTACTGTCCCAAAGCCAAACTCGCACTTAGAGCCAAACAAAAAAGCTATTATGCTGCCATTGTGGTCGCTAAAGGCCGATACTACACTTCTCATATCGACCTGGCTAATAAGAATTTAAAAGAAATCTTTGCAATCGTGCAAAGCTTTATGTCTCACTTTGCTCAGGCTCATGCCACGCCAGCTTCTGAGTCCTGTTTTTTTCCGGATAAAATACACAGTATACAAGATACTTTTGCGGCCCCTACTAGGGTGCCCGCAGTTGCCGCACAGGGGCTATTGGTGGCTGGTCCTGTCAATTTGCTCTCCATTTTTATGCCAATCGGTCCGTATTGCTCACTTAAAATTCTTAAGGGGTTGAAGTCAGGCACTCCAAATGACCCTTGTGCTGCTCGGCTCCTGGCTGCCACTGCGGACCTCATTAATCCCGAACCCTTGGTTCGATGACTCCCTAGTTACGGCTAGAAAGGGTTCCAGGCAGCTGGAACGCGTATGGAGGCGCTCTTATGATCTGACGGCAAAAACGAAATATCGTGCCGCGATTCAGCATTACCATAAGCTTATCCATCAAGCTCGTGCCAAGTTTGTGGCCGATAGAATCCTGACCAGCACCAACCCCGCTAAAACCATCTTCGCTGTTCTGAAGAGCATGAAAAGTGGAGGGGTCATGGAGACCTCCGTGATCTTGTCGTACAAACAGTGTACCGAGCTGGCCTTGCACTTTGTGAACAAAGTTGATAAGATCTACCAGGGGTTACCCACCCCCAACCCACCCCAGGCGGGGGTGGACTCGGGATTCTGGGATCAATGGGGACTAATACCTTGACTTTTTTCCGGCCAAGGACTGAGTCTGAGTTTGAGGTTCTTTGCTCTAAGATCAAATCCGATTCGCCAGCCGACACATTGACGCCTGCCCACTTCCGCCAATTCCATTTGTTTCTTGTTCCGCTGAACTTCAATCTGGTCAACTTTTCCTTGACCTCAGCGTCTGTCCCCAGGGCTTGGAAACATGCCAAGGTTATTCTTTTGCTCAAAAAACCCTTGCTGGACCCCGCCGAGCCAGCCAATTACTGTCCAATTTCCCAACTGCCTTTCCTGGCTAAGGTGACTGAATCGCATGTGAATGCCACACTCTTCAGGTTTGAGGAGCAGAATCACATCTTTGACTCATCTCAACATGGCTTCAGGACCCGGCACAGCACTGAGTCTGCGTTATTGGTGGTCACGGAGACCATCCGGGCAAACCTGGACATTGGAGACTCAGGGGCCTTGGTCCTGTTTGACCTAAGTGCGGCTTTCAGCACTGTCTCCCATGTAACTCTCTTGCAATGCCTAAAGGAAATTGGCATTAGAGACCTGGCCTTGGAGTGGCTTTGGTCCTTTTTGGAAGAAAGGTCCTTCCAAGTCCATGTGCCACCTTTCCAGTCACAGAAGTTTGCTTTGCGCCAGGGTGTACCGCAGGGGTCAGTGTTAAGTCCCCTATTGTTCAACATCCACGTCCAGCCTTTGGCTGCGTTCCGAGGGATAGGGGCTTGGCACTGGTATCTTACACTGATGACACCCAGTTGGTGATCGCGTTCTCCAAAAAAAACATTACAAACCTGCTGAAGTTTAAGGAGGATCTTGCTGTGATTGCGGACTGGATGGCAGTGAACTGCTTGCAGTTGAACATTGGCAAGTCCAAGATCCTGCTGTTTGGGAAAGATCGGGGGATGTGGTCTGAGAGTTACTGGCCCGACCAGCTGAAACCTGCCCCTTTGCCCAAGGAGACAGTGAAAAATCTTGACATCTGGTTCGACAGTGAACTAACATTTGACACCCAATCTAAAGCTGTGGCTGTAATGTGTTTTGGTGTTCTGAGGGTCTTGAAACCGCTGTTGGGTTTTTTCCCCCAGAAAGTCTGCCAACTCATTCATCAGGCGACCATCTTGTCAAGATTGGATTACAGGAACTGCCTATATCTAGGCGCAAACAAGGCTAGCGTTAAGCGTCTGCAGAGGGCACAGAACGCTGCTGCCCGCATGCTGTTGGCCCTCCCGACACCTGCTCGGTCTCCCATGTCCTGCAGAGTCTTCACTGGCTGCCGATAGCACAGCGTATTCAATTCAGGACGCTTTGCTTGGCGCATAAGATCCTATCACCGTAGTGCCTGCTGGTTTGCGGGGACTGCTGCAGTCCTACGCACCCCGCCGACCTTTAAGATCTGACACCTTAGCACTTAGCGTGTTTGGAGAGCCAGAGCTGGTGGCCGTTCCTTCAGCTGCCTGGCTGCCAACTGTGGAATTCTCTCCCTGGGTCCATCGGAGCAATTTAAAACCATCTTGCGTTCCGGAAGGCCATTAAGACCTGGCTCTTTCCGGCTTAATTGCTGGTTGCCGCGGTTTCTTGTCTGGGAGTTGTTGGTCTGCGCTGGGACGCCCCGTCGCTGGGGCAGCCATGCGCAATATAAATCTAACAAATAAAATAAATAAAATAAAATAAATCTAATGGTTAATATGTCTCTTCGGAAGGTCGTGGTCCTGGTGTCTTGGAAGGAGGCACTAATTCTTCCTCTTCTTAACTAGCCATCTCTTTACCCATTGCTACCCGGTAACTATCATCCTACCTTGCTTCTGCAAAGTCTGGCTAAGTTCTGCGAAAAGGTGGTTACTAATCAACTTACCAATGATGTGGTGGTATCGCGTCTGCTGCACCCGGCGCAATCTGGTTTCCGGCCATTGTACAGCACAGAGTCAGCATTAATGGAGGTCTTGGAGGCCATGCGGGAGTGTCTGGACGGCGGCGGGAGAGCAGCTCTGATTTTGCTAGATCTCTCGGTGGCGTTCGACGCTGGGCCCCACTCCTTACTCCTTGATCGCCTCTCGGAAATAGGCGTTTCCGGGTCTGTGTTGCGCTGGATAAGGTCTTTTCTGGAGGGATGGTCACAGCAGGTCTGGCTTCCTCCATTTGCCTCAGTGCCTCAGCATGTGGCCACTGGTGTACAGCAGGGGTAATCCCTTGTGCCTTTCTTTTTAACATCTATGTCACCCCCCTGGTTTATCTAGTGGAATCATTAGGGGCTAAGGTGATGGCCTACGTGGGTGACACTCAGTTTCTGTTCTCTTGGGGTAGGGACGATGGCTCAGTCCTTGCTGCACAACACTGCCTATCCTCTGTTTTTCACTGGCTCCCTCGTGCGCAGCTGAAGTGCAATGAGGAGAAGTCTGAGGTCCTCTTATACGGTTCATTTCCTGCCAACTTCAGAGAGAGGCTGTGGCTCCCTGGCGTCCCCCGTACTAGTGCAGAGAGAAATACCGCTAAAAATCTGGGTGTTTGGTTCAATGAAAATTTGAACTTTTCAACACAGATCAAGAAGCTGGCTGGGAACTGTTTTGGCACCTTGAAGGCACTGAGGAAGCTTCTCCCTCTTCTCCCTAGACGTGCCAAAGAAATGGTGGTCCGTGCTTTAATCCTGTCCCGTCTGGACTATGCAAACACACTCTTGTGGGTATCCCTGGCTACCTCCTAAAGAAATTCCAAGTAGTCCAAAACTCTGCAGCTAGACTCCTACTGGGTCTGTCAAATAGGTGTAGTGTGCAGGCTCATCTGCACATCCTGCACTGGCTTCCAGTAGAGTCTCGGATAAAATTTAAATGCTGACCATTGCGAATAGGGCCCTCCATGGTCTAGGATTCAGAAAAGGGGGTGGTGATGAACAGAATGTCTGAATTAGGCAGACCACTCTTACCCAGTCCAAAGATCAGGGCTTGATCCATCACTGTTTTTTAGCTCACTGCTCCATCCCAGCTCAGAACCTGGCTACATGCAAATTAGTCTGACCCTGGCCCAGTGCATCATGGGAACAGGGCAGACCAAACTACCAAGCCAATTCTTATACTGGGTAAGAGTGGTCTGCTTAATTCAGACACTCTGTTCATCACCACCCCCTTTTCTGAATCGTTTTTGGCCACTATAGGTGTGGCAGGGTATACTCAGACATGAGTCCCTTTCTCACTGCACCATCAGGATTCAAGCAAGCCGGGCCGACGGCGGCTGAAATGCCAGAAACCGGTCCCCGGTAGCTTGTCTCCTTTCTGGTGAAGAATTGGCTTGGTAGTTTAGTCTGCCCTGTTCCCATGATGCACTGGGCCAGGGACAGACTGATTTGCATATAGCCAGGTTCTGAACTGGGATGGTGCAGTGAGATAAATAACGGTGATGGATCAAGCCCTGATCTTTGGACTGGGTAAGAGTGGTCTGCTTAATTCAGACACTCTGTTCATCACCACCCCCTTTTCTGAATCGTTTTTGGCCACTATAGATGTGGCAGGGTATACTCAGACATGAGTCCCTTTCTCACTGCACCATCAGGATTCAAGCAAGCCGGGCTGACGACGGCTGAAATGCCAGAAACCGGTCCCCGGTAGCTTGTCTCCTTTCTGGCGAAGAATTGGCTTGGTAGTTTAGTCTGCCCGGTTCCCATGATGCACTGGGCCAGGGACAGACTTATTTGCATATAGCCAGGTTCTGAACTGGGATGGTGCAGTGAGATAAATAACAGTGATGGATCAAGCCCTGATCTTTGGACTCGGTAAGAGTGGTCTGCTTAATTCAGACACTCTGTTCATCACCACCCCCTTTTCTGAATCGTTTTTGGCCACTATAGGTGTGGCAGGGTATACTCAGACATGAGTCCCTTTCTCACTGCACCATCAGGATTCAAGCAAGCCGGGCCGACGACGGCTGAAATGCCAGAAACCGGTCCCCGGTAGCTTGTCTCCTTTCTGGTGAAGAATTGGCTTGGTAGTTTAGTCTGCCCTGTTCCCATGATGCACTGGGCCAGGGACAGACTGATTTGCATATAGCCAGGTTCTGAACTGGGATGGTGCAGTGAGATAAATAACGGTGATGGATTAAGCCCTGATCTTTGGACTGGGTAAGAGTGGTCTGCTTAATTCAGACACTCTGTTCATCACCACCCCCTTTTCTGAATCATTTTTGGCCACTATAGGTGTGGCAGGGTATACTCAGACATGAGTCCCTTTCTCACTGCACCATCAGGATTCAAGCAAGCCGGGCCGACGACAGCTGAAATGCCAGAAACCGGTCCCCGGTAGCTTGTCTCCTTTCTGGTGAAGAATTGGCTTGGTAGTTTAGTCTGCCCTGTTCCCATGATGCACTGGGCCAGGGACAGACTGATTTGCATATAGCCAGGTTCTGAACTGGGATGATGCAGTGAGATAAATAACAGTGATGGATCAAGCCCTGATCTTTGGACTGGGTAAGAGTGGTCTGCTTAATTCAGACACTCTGTTCATCACCACCCCCTTTTCTGAATCGTTTTTAGCCACTCTAGGTGTGGCAGGGTATACTCAGACATGAGTCCCTTTCTCACTGCACCATCAGGATTCAAGCAAGCCGGGCCGACGACGGCTGAAATGCCAGAAACAGGTCCCCGGTAGCTTGTCTCCTTTCTGGTGAAGAATTGGCTTGGTAGTTTAGTCTGCCCTGTTCCCATGATGCACTGGGCCAGGGACAGACTGATTTGCATATAGCCAGGTTCTGAACTGGGATGGTGGAGTGAGATAAATATCGGTGATGGATCAAGCCCTGATATTTGGACTGGGTAAGAGTGGTCTGCTTAATTCAGACACTCTGTTCATCACCACCCCCTTTTCTGAATCGTTTTTGGCCACTTTAGGTGTGGCAGGGTATACTGAGACATGAGTCCCTTTCTCACTGCACCATCAGGATTCAAGCAAGCCGGGCCGACGACGGCTGAAATGCCAGAAACCGGTCCCCGGTAGCTTGTCTCCTTTCTGGTGAAGAATTGGCTTGGTAGTTTAGTCTGCCCTGTTCCCATGATGCACTGGGCCAGGGACAGACTGATTTGCATATAGCCAGGTTCTGAACTGGGATGGTGCAGTGAGATAAATAACGGTGATGGATCAAGCCCTGATCTTTGGACTCAGTAAGAGTGGTCTGCTTAATTCAGACACTCTGTTCATCACCACCCCCTTTTCTGAATCGTTTTTGGCCACTATAGGTGTGGCAGGGTATACTCAGACATGAGTCCCGTTCTCACTGCACCATCAGGATTCAAGCAAGCCGGGCCGACGACGGCTGAAATGCCAGAAACCGGTCCCCGGTAGCTTGTCTCCTTTCTGGTGAAGAATTGGCTTGGTAGTTTAGTCTGCCCTGTTCCCATGATGCACTGGGCCAGGGACAGACTGATTTGCATATAGCCAGGTTCTGAACTGGGATGGTGCAGTGAGATAAATAACGGTGATGGATCAAGCCCTGATCTTTGGACTGGGTAAGAGTGGTCTGCTTAATTCAGACACTCTGTTCATCACCACCCCCTTTCTGAATCGTTTTTGGCCACTATAGGTGTGGCAGGGTATACTCAGACATGAGTCCCTTTCTCACTGCACCATCAGGATTCAAGCAAGCCGGGCCGACGACGGCTGAAATGCCAGAAACCGGTCCCCGGTAGCTTGTCTCCTTTCTGGTGAAGAATTGGCTTGGTAGTTTAGTCTGCCCTGTTCCCATGATGCACTGGGCCAGGGACAGACTGATTTGCATATAGCCAGGTTCTGAACTGGGATGGTGGAGTGAGATAAATAACGGTGATGGATCAAGCCCTGATATTTGGACTGGGTAAGAATGGTCTGGTTAATTCAGACACTCTGTTCATCACCACCCCCTTTTCTGAATCGTTTTTGGCCACTTTAGGTGTGGCAGGGTATACTCAGACATGAGTCCCTTTCTCACTGCACCATCAGGATTCAAGCAAGCCGGGCCGACGACGGCTGAAATGCCAGAAACCGGTCCCCGGTAGCTTGTCTCCTTTCTGGTGAAGAATTGGCTTGGTAGTTTAGTCTGCCCTGTTCCCATGATGCACTGGGCCAGGGACAGACTGATTTGCATATAGCCAGGTTCTGAACTGGGATGGTGCAGTGAGATAAATAACGGTGATGGATCAAGCCCTGATCTTTGGACTCAGTAAGAGTGGTCTGCTTAATTCAGACACTCTGTTCATCACCACCCCCTTTTCTGAATCGTTTTTGGCCACTATAGGTGTGGCAGGGTATACTCAGACATGAGTCCCTTTCTCACTGCACCATCAGGATTCAAGCAAGCCGGGCCGACGACGGCTGAAATGCCAGAAACCGGTCCCCGGTAGCTTGTCTCCTTTCTGGTGAAGAATTGGCTTGGTAGTTTAGTCTGCCCTGTTCCCATGATGCACTGGGCCAGGGACAGACTGATTTGCATATAGCCAGGTTCTGAACTGGGATGGTGCAGTGAGATAAATAACGGTGATGGATCAAGCCCTGATCTTTGGACTGGGTAAGAGTGGTCTGCTTAATTCAGACACTCTGTTCATCACCACCCCCTTTTCTGAATCGTTTTTGGCCACTATAGGTGTGGCAGGGTATACTCAGACATGAGTCCCTTTCTCACTGCACCATCAGGATTCAAGCAAGCCGGGCCGACGACGGCTGAAATGCCAGAAACCGGTCCCCGGTAGCTTGTCTCCTTTCTGGTGAAGAATTGGCTTGGTAGTTTAGTCTGCCCTGTTCCCATGATGCACTGGGCCAGGGACAGACTGATTTGCATATAGCCAGGTTCTGAACTGGGATGGTGCAGTGAGATAAATAACGGTGATGGATCAAGCCCTGATCTTTGGACTGGGTAAGAGTGGTCTGCTTAATTCAGACACTCTGTTCATCACCACCCCCTTTTCTGAATCGTTTTTGGCCACTATAGGTGTGGCAGGGTATACTCAGACATGAGTCCCTTTCTCACTGCACCATCAGGATTCAAGCAAGCCGGGCCGACGACGGCTGAAATGCCAGAAACCGGTCCCCGGTAGCTTGTCTCCTTTCTGGTGAAGAATTGGCTTGGTAGTTTAGTCTGCCCTGTTCCCATGATGCACTGGGCCAGGGACAGACTGATTTGCATATAGCCAGGTTCTGAACTGGGATGGTGCCGTGAGATAAATAACGGTGATGGATCAAGCCCTGATCTTTGGACTGGGTAAGAGTGGTCTGCTTAATTCAGACACTCTGTTCATCACCACCCCCTTTTCTGAATCGTTTTTGGCCACTATAGGTGTGGCAGGGTATACTCAGACATGAGTCCCTTTCTCACTGCACCATCAGGATTCAAGCAAGCCGGGCCGACCACGGCTGAAATGCCAGAAACCGGTCCCCGGTAGCTTGTCTCCTTTCTGGTGAAGAATTGGCTTGGTAGTTTAGTCTGCCCTGTTCCCATGATGCACTGGGCCAGGGACAGACTGATTTGCATATAGCCAGGTTCTGAACTGGGATGGTGGAGTGAGATAAATAACGGTGATGGATCAAGCCCTGATATTTGGACTGGGTAAGAGTGGTCTGGTTAATTCAGACACTCTGTTCATCACCACCCCCTTTTCTGAATCGTTTTTGGCCACTTTAGGTGTGGCAGGGTATACTCAGACATGAGTCCCTTTCTCACTGCACCATCAGGATTCAAGCAAGCCGGGCCGACGACGGCTGAAATGCCAGAAACCGGTCCCCGGTAGCTTGTCTCCTTTCTGGTGAAGAATTGGCTTGGTAGTTTAGTCTGCCCTGTTCCCATGATGCACTGGGCCAGGGACAGACTGATTTGCATATAGCCAGGATCTGAACTGGGATGGTGCAGTGAGATAAATAACGGTGATGGATCAAGCCCTGATCTTTGGACTCAGTAAGAGTGGTCTGCTTAATTCAGACACTCTGTTCATCACCACCCCCTTTTCTGAATCGTTTTTGGCCACTATAGGTGTGGCAGGGTATACTCAGACATGAGTCCCTTTCTCACTGCACCATCAGGATTCAAGCAAGCCGGGCCGACGACGGCTGAAATGCCAGAAACCGGTCCCCGGTAGCTTGTCTCCTTTCTGGTGAAGAATTGGCTTGGTAGTTTAGTCTGCCCTGTTCCCATGATGCACTGGGCCAGGGACAGACTGATTTGCATATAGCCAGGTTCTGAACTGGGATGGTGCAGTGAGATAAATAACGGTGATGGATCAAGCCCTGATCTTTGGACTGGGTAAGAGTGGTCTGCTTAATTCAGACACTCTGTTCATCACCACCCCCTTTTCTGAATCGTTTTTGGCCACTATAGGTGTGGCAGGGTATACTCAGACATGAGTCCCTTTCTCACTGCACCATCAGGATTCAAGCAAGCCGGGCCGACGACGGCTGAAATGCCAGAAACCGGTCCCCGGTAGCTTGTCTCCTTTCTGGTGAAGAATTGGCTTGGTAGTTTAGTCTGCCCTGTTCCCATGATGCACTGGGCCAGGGACAGACTGATTTGCATATAGCCAGGTTCTGAACTGGGATGGTGCAGTGAGATAAATAACGGTGATGGATCAAGCCCTGATCTTTGGACTGGGTAAGAGTGGTCTGCTTAATTCAGACACTCTGTTCATCACCACCCCCTTTTCTGAATCGTTTTTGGCCACTATAGGTGTGGCAGGGTATACTCAGACATGAGTCCCTTTCTCACTGCACCATCAGGATTCAAGCAAGCCGGGCCGACGACGGCTGAAATGCCAGAAACCGGTCCCCGGTAGCTTGTCTCCTTTCTGGTGAAGAATTGGCTTGGTAGTTTAGTCTGCCCTGTTCCCATGATGCACTGGGCCAGGGACAGACTGATTTGCATATAGCCAGGTTCTGAACTGGGATGGTGCCGTGAGATAAATAACGGTGATGGATCAAGCCCTGATCTTTGGACTGGGTAAGAGTGGTCTGCTTAATTCAGACACTCTGTTCATCACCACCCCCTTTTCTGAATCGTTTTTTGCCACTATAGGTGTGGCAGGGTATACTCAGACATGAGTCCCTTTCTCACTGCACCATCAGGATTCAAGCAAGCCGGGCCGACGACGGCTGAAATGCCAGAAACCGGTCCCCGGTAGCTTGTCTCCTTTCTGGTGAAGAATTGGCTTGGTAGTTTAGTCTGCCCTGTTCCCATGATTCACTGGGCCAGGGACAGACTGATTTGCATATAGCCAGGTTCTGAACTGCGATGGTGCAGTGAGATAAATAACGGTGATGGATCAAGCCCTGATCTTTGGACTCAGTAAGAGTGGTCTGCTTAATTCAGACACTCTGTTCATCACCACCCCCTTTTCTGAATCGTTTTTGGCCACTATAGGTGTGGCAGGGTATACTCAGACATGAGTCCCTTTCTCACTGCACCATCAGGATTCAAGCAAGCCGGGCCGACAACGGCTGAAATGCCAGAAACCGGTCCCCGGTAGCTTGTCTTCTTTCTGGTGAAGAATTGGCTTGGTAGTTTAGTCTGCCCTGTTCCCATGATGCACTGGGCCAGGGACAGACTGATTTGCATATAGCCAGGTTCTGAACTGGGATGGTGCAGTGAGATAAATTACGGTGATGGATCAAGCCCTGATCTTTGGACTGGGTAAGAGTGGTCTGCTTAATTCAGACACTCTGTTCATCACCACCCCCTTTTCTGAATCGTTTTTGGCCACTATAGGTGTGGCAGGGTATACTCAGACATGAGTCCCTTTCTCACTGCACCATCAGGATTCAAGCAAGCCGGGCCGATGACGGCTGAAATGCCAGAAACCGGTCCCCGGTAGCTTGTCTCCTTTCTGGTGAAGTATTGGCTTGGTAGTTTAGTCTGCCCTGTTCCCATGATGCACTGGACCAGGGACAGACTGATTTGCATATAGCCAGGTTCTGAACTGGGATGGTGCAGTGAGATAAATAACGGTGATGGATCAAGCCCTGATCTTTGGACTGGGTAAGAGTGGTCTGCTTAATTCAGACACTCTGTTCATCACCACCCCCTTTTCTGAATCGTTTTTGGCCACTATAGGTATGGCAGGGTATACTCAGACATGAGTCCCTTTCTCACTGCACCATCAGGATTCAAGCAAGCCGGGCCGACGACGGCTGAAATGCCAGAAACTGGTCCCCGGTAGCTTGTCTTCTTTCTGGTGAGGAATTGGCTTGGTAGTTTAGTCTGCCCTGTTCCCATGATGCACTTGGCCAGGGACAGACTGATCTGCATATAGCCAGGTTCTGAACTGAGATGGTGCAGTGAGATAAATAACGGTGATGGATCAAGCCCTGATCTTTGGACTGGGTAAGAGTGGTCTGCTTAATTCAAACACTCTGTTCATCACCACCCCCTTTTCTGAATCCTCCATGGTCTAGGCCCCATCTTCCTACAGAAGAGATTTGCTTTTTATAACCCATGGAGATAGCTGCGTTCCTCCTCTCAGTTACTGATGCAGACCCCTAGATTCAACCGCCAAAGGCTTGGACGGAGATCTTTTGTCCGGAAAGCTGGCATTGCGTGGCATCCAGGATCCTATAATCTTCAAGAAAAAACTAAAAACCCTTCTCTTCTAGTTACTGCTAGGCTTTAACGTCCTTTTCCACTGCACTCTGGTGAGTAGCCCTGCGCGGTATAAATAAATATAATAAATAAATATAACATAACAGTATGAGCTAGACCTAAAATTATTGAAGCACTTTACATGAAGATCAGTTACATCACACAAAGACACATTAATTTTTTCAATTTAGACACTGGTAGATTAAGGGGTTTGACCAGAATAACAGGATGTTGAGACAGACTCAAACCTGGTTCCCCAGTTTCAAAGTTGGCAGCTCTAGTCACAGTGCCAAACTCTCTCCATGGGCAACAAATGTATTACACATTTGTATAACATTCCGTAAGTTAAACTGGATAAAGCTGTGGCATAAACCATCAGTGTGGTTATCCCAAACAAATGATATACAATGAATGTAGTCTATAACAAGTTTACCTTGGTGAGAATAAACATTTTAAAAATCAAGTTGGTTGACAAAACCTAGTTATACCAGCAACCACCTTGGATAAACCCATCTTATGTATAACATCATGCGCTGATTCTCCTCAATCACTGAATTCTAATATTGCCATGTAGCCCCCCGTAGTGGGCTATTCCGGACATTAAAGGCCCGCTCCAGCATTCTCTAACGTTTTCCATGCGTCTGACAGCCCCCTGCTGTTCGACCTCACGAGGAAGGGTGCGTCGGATGGCCGGGGGCCGTCCTATCTGCGCACGCGTGGAATTCACCTGTACAGCGGGAAAATCTTGAGCGCAGCGAAGCAGTTAACAAGAGAGCGGGACTTCAATGCTGGTATAGCCCAGCTATGGAGGACTATAAGGCTAAAAGAGTATTCTGCCATTAGAGGGCACAATGTTCTAACTAATAAAACCAAAGGCCTCACGGAGCCCAAGGGGATTGAAATCACCTCGGACTTCGTGAGGCCTTTGTTTACAGCAACAGCTGTGAACAACAACAATGAAATGCCATTAGAAGCCCAGAGAACTCAATTGTGTTCAATAGAGCTGCCAACATTCAAATGTTTTAATATATCATTTGCTCCAAAGACCTCAGTTGCTTCCTTTGAACATGTTTCATTGAGAATAGGTAAACAACAGTGGGCCCACAGAGAGTCCTTAACCCCTCCCCTGCTGGTGACGGAACCGCTCCATCATCAGCGGCGGTTGCGCTGTGCTGATGACTGAGCGGTTCCGCCACGGCCCACTCGGCACGCCTGCGCGGCGTGGATTCCGCGCCTGCGCTGGACTTTCTACTGAGCGGGCGGTGCCGTGACAGAACCGTTCCGTCATGAGCACAGCGCGACCGCGCCCAGTGACGGAGCGGTTCCGTCACCAGCATGGGTGCGCCGCGCGGCCCCCCTGCCCCCTTAGCCCTGCGGCGGAATAGCCGCCGCAGCAAAGGGGTTAAAGGGTTAGAAGATTATAGGTAGGCACATCTAAGTATTTGTAAACCCTGTGATATTTGCTAGGACTAAGAAAAACGAGATGGTAAAACATTGTTATTTTTCAAACCCCTACTTTTGAATGATTTAAATTTGCATACAACTGGTTCTTGAAAGTGCCAAGAGACAAGTCAGTGTGGTTTCCATATAGAGTGGAAAAAGGTTTAATCAGCTGAGTTTCTGTGATTAGTTTTTGGCTAGACAGCTCAGGGCACCAATACACTGGGCAATTTAGTCATCTACCTAGAATTTCTGCACAACATGCTTGATGGGCATATCTATGGGGACTAACCAGTCACAGTTACAAAGCCCTTGATTGTTTGTCAGGGAGAAGGTGCAAAACTCTCTCACTGTTTAATCTGAGAATAATTTCTAACTATATATATAACTATATAAATACAGTGTTGGAAAGGGCAGTGCAGCAGAAGGACATAAGCTATGCAGACGCCCAACATAAACATTTAAAATGTAAAAGAACCGTGCCAGCAAAGTAGTCCCTTTTGGGCGTGTCTGCGTTGTGCTGTGGGCGTGACAAACGCTGGGGGCGTGTGGTACGTTCCGCCCTTCATAACATGTCTCATATTGTTTGCTAATCCCACCCTGCTCCCTTTAAATACCCCTGCACCCCATAATCATAGCCCACCCTTACTCCTTAAAATACCCCAACACCCTTAAACACTAACCCATCTTAACCCTATAAATATACCCTGTACCCCAAAACCCAAACCTATCCCTAAACCCTAAAAATACCCCTGTACCCCAAAACCCTCAGAGGAGCTGGGTTTTCTGGTAGAAGACAGATTCAAGACACTGCGATCGCAAACTCGACAGCAGCGGAAACTAAACGAAGAGCAAATAACAAAAGGCAAGGAGGAAACTCAGGAGGCAGAGGCTCAGCAAAGAGAGGCAGGGGAAAGAAATGGTAACAGCTCCATCCCCCGTTTTGGAAATGAACAATGAGGATGTCAATGTTGAAGCTCATTCGCCGAATAATTCTGAGGGAAACACTGTAATAAATCTGTCGGACGCCACCCTCACGAAGGCCGAGTTGCAGCTGCTCTTGTTAGGTCTTTCATATTGTCCCAGGAATTCTTTCAATTATGTTCAAACTAGTGTAGACGTTTTTAAGTTTATCCGCAAGCTCAAACTCAAGAAACATTTCAAATTAACCAATGCTCAAGTTCGGGCGTCTAAAATTTTTGGGAACTCTCAACCCTCTAGTGTGTTTCAGGTATCAGATGTAAAAGCTTTAAGTGTGGCTCAGGTATTGGCCCTTGATGAAGAATTTGAAATAGGTACCACTCAGGAAAATCTTTCAAATATGGGCATCACTGTGAATCGTCCTTGTGCTACAAACTTTAAACCACCCTCAACGTTTATCCTATGATGCCTAAGGATAATATAGACGCATTCTGCGATATTGTAGTGGAGGATTTGAAAGGACTTCAATTTGCAACATCACGAAAAGTAAAAGGAATTAGGTACATGGAAAAACAATACAGCAATCTGATGAAAAAACTGAGAAGTAACTCTAACCTGATAATCAACAAGGCCGATACGGGGGGCAATACAGTCATCTGTCCCCGTACTTTGTACATGGAGGAAGCTGAAAGACATTTGAGTGACACGGTTTGTTACAGGAAAGGCAGTTTTAACGATATCAAGTGCCTTATAGACACAGTACACAAGGAACTTAATCAGTGGAAGCGTGAATGTTTGTTAAGCAAGCAGGAACATGCATTTTTGAAGAATGACTATCCGGTTACACCCTTCTTTTATTTAATTCCCAAAATCCATAAGCAAATCTCACCAGTACCTGGGCGACCGATCATTTCAGCCCAGGGCAGCTTATTGGAAGCCATTTCTAGATATGTGGATCACTTTTTACATGAACATGTGGAAGCCCTACCTTTTTTCATCAAAGATACTGGACATTTCCTCTCTAAGATCAATGGTATAGAGTGGAAGAGAGATTATGTGCTTATAGCATAGGACATCCGTTCTCTCTATACTAGTATCTCACATGTGGATGGATTGAACGCTGTAAAATGTTTTTTGGGGAAGCGCAGCATCATGCATAGTCAGCATAGTATTATGTTGCTTAGGATGATAGAGCTGTGTTTGAACAGTAATTATTTTTTGTTTAACAGAGAGATATATCAGCAGCTGAGGGGAGTGGCCATGGGGGCATGCTTCACCCCCCACCTATGCATGTTTACATGTAGGGTGGTGGGAGGAGCATGTCCTCAGGGGCTCACTCAACAGCTCTCTCTCCAATAACATAGTGCATTTTTGGTGGTTCATCGATGACATCTGTATGGTTTGGAGAGGCACAGTAGAATCTGCCACTGAGTTTGTCCATGAGATCAATGACAATCAGCTTAATTTGCGGTTCACCTCCCAAATCAGCACTAATCAGATCCAATTTTTAGATGTTGAATTATACATCTGTGAGGGTACATTGCAAACTTGGCTTCATAGAAAAACTACGGCGGGCAATGCGATTCTGCACGCCAGTAGTTCTCATCCGGGGCATTTTGTCAAAAGTATCCCCTATGAGGCATTTCTGAGGATGCGGAGGATCTGTAGCTCCGAGTCTGACTTGGAGAGGTGCAAGAAGGAAGCATTTAATAGATTCTTTGCACGAGGCTACAGTGCCCCGTTGTTACAGGAGGCTAAAGAGAAGGCCAACAGATTTTGTAGAGAGGAGCATTTCACTTCTGAAAGCACGAACTCCACTCACAAAACAAACAACAGAACAGAGGAAGCTCATGACAAGAGTAGCCTCATTACCACTTTTAGTGGGGAGGAAAGGAAGGTGAGGGGGATACTTAAAAAACATTGGCCATTACTTAAAACTGATGTCAGTTTGGCTCCACTATTACCAGACGAACCCTCAATTATTTTCAGAAGAGCACCCTCTATGAGGGATGCTCTAGTTAAATCAAGCCCTGAGGTGGTGATAAAGAAGAACTGGATATCAGATAAACTTGGATTTTTTAAGTGCATCTCATGCAGAGCATGCAAGTTTGGAATCAACACCAAGGAATACCACTCTGCATTTGATCCCAAACCAATCCAGATTAAGGGACATTTTACTTGTCGTCCTGACTTTGTGGTTTACGTGCTCCAGTGTACGTGTGGGTTCAAGTACATTGGGAGCACTAAATTGTAGGCCTTCAATCGTATCCTGCAACACCTTAGAGCGATTGTCAATTCCGATGAAAGTTATCCAGTGGCGCGCCACTTTGAACTACTCCACAAAAAGAATTTGAATGATCTCAAGTACTTTATCATTGATGCAGTGCCTAAAAACATCAGGGGTGGCAACAGAGAGAGAACATTAAGACAATTGGAAAGTAAATACATATTACTCTTAGATACCAGGATCCGGAATGGGATGAACACAGGGGAAGACCTGCACTGTTTTTTATAAATAAGAAAACAGTACTAGCTGAATAGGCCTCATGTTGGTTCGAATTGAACCTATGTAGAGGGCTCGGATGATAGATTAATTACATTATTGATATTCCTGTATGCTATTATCAACTTGCCCTAGGTATCTAGATTGAGTGTTCCAGTCTATCGATGTTCCTCCCTTTTTTACGAAGTAGCTACCTTTACTTTATATTTCCCATCCATTAGGAGTAGATCTCAGCAATTCCAGTATTATTTATAGCTAATGTGCATTTGTAGTGGCAATGATAATGGATATTTGCTTCTATTGGCAGCACCCCGTATTGGGTATAGGGCACTATGCCACAATGCTCCAATCAATTATGCTGTCATGTGATGATTAAATCTCATTTATCCGTATTTTGTACAGGTATTCGCTATGAACTATAACATGTGGATCATCATTATAATGGTTCTTAACGTGTTTTTTCCCAATGCTTTCCCATCTATTTGGACATGAATTTTTAAAACTTGGTATTATGAGATGTAAACAGCCATTTTATTTCCAAGTTATTACATACTTAGCACTTTGCACGAATTTGCACTTTATCACAGCTTATTTGCACTAGTTTTTCTTTTTTTAAAATATACATGGGTTTTAATACATCTAATGTTAACGCTTTGTATATAGACTTTTTTTAGAAGCAGACATTTTATATCTGATATACCTCCTTTGTTTGTTAGATTTGATAGGACTTATTTATTAGTTATAATGTGTCCTAAAATGATTCCAGTACTGTGATTTTTTACCACATCTTATTTAAATGGATCTACATCGGAGTGTAATTTTACAAAATGTGTTTTCTATGTCTATCGTGCTGTTAACGCCCATTCACTGATTGTGCACAGTATTTAATCACAACCATTGGCTCCCATTGTCATGTGAACAAGGCAACAGTGACGTAGCTGAAACGCGTCATGCTGAAGACAGGGGGTCAATAAACCACCTTGCAATCATTTGAGGCGCTTCTGTGTGGTCTGTACCTGGTTTGAAGTCGGAATCCAGATCCGATAGACAGGAGTTTGGTTCGTATATATATATATATATATATATATATATATATATATATATATATATATATATATATATATATATATATATATATTCCAAGGATATCCAAATCACTTGCGCAGAATTCACCAAGACTGCAAAAACAGATACGGGCCCAAAGTAGGTGCAACGATTATTTGTTTATTTCGTGCTGGGTTTCAAAATCGCCATGACGCGTTTCGCGCTTCACAGAGCGCTTGATCACATGACACAGTACACAAACAGGTATTGGCTTAAATAATCACATTGGCAGGGTCACATGTTTGCAGCCTGAGTCACGCATAGACATGGAAGAGTTTTGTAGTTCAACAAAACTACACATCATTTACCTCTGATTCACAACATCATAATAAATTATACTTTTTTAGGCTGTTTGTTTAAATAGCTAAAAACATGTCCAAATTTAAATGCCAAATTCCTGTACAAAAGTCGAAGTGCAAGTGCATAGAACAAAAAAACTTTTGGTGAAAACCCACAAAATAATTTTGTGTATTTAAAAGCAGCTGAATACATTTTTTCTCTCAAGTTACTGATGGTAAATATATTCTTTTTTTGTTTTTGATTATTTTTCCATTATTGCGATTTTTTTTAAGTGTTTCTCTTTTAAATAAAGTGACCAAATGAACCTGTTAATTACCAACCGGAGCCCCGGTGATGATTCTATCTGCCGCATAACAATATTTTAAAGTGCCACGTGCTTACAAGGAAAAGGGAGAGGGCAACAAGCATATATATCAGTGCAAATACTTAAATCATCTGTCAGTACAAATACATAAGTCGCGACCCCACATAATTTGTACAATTCGGATACAAAACAAAGTTTGAAGTAACAGTGCCATGGTTATCTCGGGATGAGCATAACAGATATCTCTTGAGTGGGCATAATTATAATTGATCTATGTGTACAGAAAAAACAATTTAAGTTCATGTCATATGAATAAAAACCTTAAAAAATAGTTAAATGACGACTACAAATTGTAATTCTTTCACCCATATAAAAATATCTAAAAGGGCTATATGCATACAAAAGAGTCAATCCTAAAATTGAATCTATAAATATATAAATATATCAATAAATATCAAAAAGACATAAAAAGTTATTAAATCATTGTATATTTACACATCTCTGAGGCACAGTTTACATTCAAAATTTTAAGTTGTTTTTTAGGGAGAAAGTTTTAAAGGCAAGTATAAAGGTCCTCCGTGTTATTTAACCCTGAAGGCTGTTTTGTATTGAGTTTTAGAATTTAACGGGTCTCTAGGCGGCGTAATTTTTCTTCTCTGTTGCCGCCTCTTTTGTTTGGAAGAACACAGTCTATTACATAGTACTTTAATTCTGCACTTTTGGAGTAGTGTTTGGCCTTAAAATGTCTTGCCACCGGGTATAGTAAGTAAGTAATATATAGCTTTATTCGATTTTCGTAAAATCATAAAAGCACAACACATACATCAAAACATAATCACAATTAATAAATGTTTGCGTATGCATTAACAGATAAAAACAGCAGATGTGATGATCAGGCAAATAAAAGAAATTCTGGTACTCTACAATTTAAAGTGCAATATGTACTGTCTATCACAATGAGCAAGGTGGAACCCAAGCAAAGGATGTTTTACCACATGGTTTTCCGCAACATCATGACAGTTCTTAAAAAACAAGATACCGCAAAGATCACATGCTCGTCTTCAAGTTTTAACAGTCTTGCGAAGGCTGGCCTGCAATTTCTTATACCCCAGCGATTTAAAAGAGGTTTTAGATAAAGTTTTCTGGGGATAGAATAGAAAGTGCAAAAGAACAGTATATGCAAATTCGATTGCACTGCGGTATTGTCGCATGTGCAGGACAGTTTAGAGGTTGACCAATTATTCATATCCGGTAAAGTTACCATGCGATAAAAAGTCCCGAGGCGAAGACGTGACAAAAGCATTCTGTGGTACGGACTGGGATCAACATTTAGATACATTTGCATGCCTTCGTTAGGGGTAATTTCCTGAAAGTTCAAGATGGTTTGTTTGTTCTTTTCAGCATTCCATCTCAAAGTTTCCAGGTGGGTGGTAAGTGTTTTTTTAAGAACTGATCTGGATACACCCTCCAAGGTTCTAGGTTTTACGTAATATTCTGGGAGGCCTATCTCGTTAAGTAAAGTTCTTACATACGACAACCATCTGAATTTTACAGCCCCATCTAGGGCCAGGCAGTCTTCCAAAAGGTCCCTGTTGAAACTAGCTTCACTTGTAGTCCATACCTTGTGCCATAAAAGGATAGGGGCCATCTTAATTATGTCGCTCAGGTACTTGACTCCTGACTCAATGTGCGTCATAAATGAAGATGTGGTTTTTGGTACACCTAGAAGGTAGCTGATGAATTGATTCTCACAACACTGCAACGATTGATCCTTCTCTATGCCCCATAGTCCCGCCCCGTAGGTGGCTGTGGACACACATTTCGCCCGGTAAATCTGTGTTAACTCTTTGATGGGTTTACCACCCACTCTATTAGAAAAAGCGCGTAGAGCGCCTATGGTGTGAATGAAAGCCAGTTTCCTAGCTTCAATCGCCTGTTTCCACCGGCATCGCCTGTCAAACAGTATGCCCAAGTAGCAGAACTTATCTACAGTGGCTATGTTCTGTTTGTCCAGGGATACGTTACAGGGTGCCCTCCTACGCTTGTTGGTGCATGGCATGGTGTATGTTTTTGAAGTATTCACTTTCAACCCTCTATCCTGCATATACCCTGCGAATTTAGTCACCGCCCTCTGCAGTCCCACTTGGGTCTGGGACATTATGGCCGCATCATCGGCGTACAGGAGGATTGGCACCGGTGAACCTTTCACGGTAGGGTAATCATTTTGGAAGAGAGAGAGGTATTGACCCACTGAGTTTATATAATAGGTGAATAACCTTGGGGCCAGGATACACCCTTGTCTTACCCCTCTTGACAGGGCAAATTTATCAGTGCATTCACCCTGCTTGCCATATCTTACTCTTGCCCCGCAGTTGTGGTACAGCTCTCTGATGAAGATGATTATGCGTGCGTCTATGCCCATCTCGGCCAGCGTCGACCATAAAAGGATATGGTCCACGCAATCAAAAGCAGAACTTAAATCAACGAAAGTTATAAAAAGCGATCCACCTCTAGCCTGAGTGTATTTAGCACATAAAAGGGCCAAATTTAGACACTGCTCGGCAGTCCCTATGCCCTTCCTAAACCCATACTGAAAATGTGACACAACATTATGCTCTTCTTCCCACTCCTGAAGTCTCTTTAAAATGATCCTACCTGCTAATTTCATAAGGCCATCCAATAAAGATATTGGCCTGTAGCAGGTCGGGTCATCTCGACTGCCCTTTTTAAAAATGGGGACCACTATTGCGTCCGACCAGGTTTCGATGAACCCCTTTTGATTGCCCTTATTCTGCACATTTGTAAGCAGAGGGGCCCAGAAATCTGGTTTGGCTTTGTACACGTCTACCGGGGTACAGTCTGGCCCTGCTGCTTTGCCTGAAGCACTGTCCCTGATTGCATCCCGAACTTCACCTACTGAAAAAGTTAAGTCAATCGGGAATGAGCAGGCTGGGGGATGAATGCCCCTGCTACTTTCAGTAGTTTGGGGAACGGTTGGGGTCAGCCCTGTCGGGGTAGTAGTGTCCGCTGGCTTTATATACTTATATAATTGCCTAAAATGTGTGAGCCATCTTTCGCCCGTTATTGCCAGATCTATTTTATTTCCACTATTATTCGGTTGGTACAAAGATTTAACCAACCTCCAGAACTTAGTGGTGTTTTTCTGGGTGGATGCTGCTCTAAGTGTGGCCCAGGCTTGCTTTTTTAAAGCCAAGGTTCTTTCTTTTAATACACGTGTATATGATTGCCTAGCGCTGCAGATTGTATGGGGGTCCCTTGGTTTATGGGCCAGAACTTTTTTAAGGGCTTTTAGTGCTTTCGTGCACTTCCCATCGAACCACCCTTCTCTGGCTGTGTTGTTATTATTCGCTACACGGGTCAGCATGTTTTTAATACGATGTTGAATATTGGAAAAGGCTGCCAAGACAGAAAAGGGGTCCGCATGTTCCTCCAGACAAACATCAACATCATTAGCAGAATCAGAGAGCAGCTTTTTCAGGAACTCACTAGGGACAATCTTCTCCCATTTCACCACATAACCATTAATTTTAGATAACTCAATCCTATAAGGGTACATGAGATGGGTAACATTTTTATCATGCCGCCCCTTTACATTTACACCGATGGAGAGGGGGTAATGGTCGCTGAAAACATCTGTGCCAACCGCCCACGAGGTCAGAAACCCAGGATTGGCAGTGGTTATCAATATAAAATCAATGGTTGAGTTACAACCTCTACCAAAGAAGGTTGGCTCAAACTGCACGGGTGAGGGACAGGTCTGGTTGGCAAAACAGAGATCAAAATTAAAAACAAGACCATTTAACAGCATGCCCATCTTTGTGTGAACAAAATGAGTTGGATTGTCCGCCCCAAGATCTGCAAAACCACACAAGGGAGAATCGAAATGTGGACAAATTGTACAATTAAAATCCCCTGCCCAAATTATTATTGCCCCCTTAAAGTGATCAACAGTGCGCGACATCTCGCGCAACATATTGGACATGGTGGGCTCCATTTCACTATCAGACATATTATTATAAAAGTTCACCAGTACAATATTCTCTTTCATGCCCCAATTAAAAGATAACATTTGAAAATGGGAACTGGAGAAGAATTTGTGAATCTTAACCTCTGCTGTTGTTGAGACATAAACACAGAGGCCCCCCTTGTTATGATCCTGAGCTGACAGCGTGGCCGAAGAGTGAAAGGTTTGGTACCCAAGGAGATGTACTTCTTCATAACACCAAGTTTCTTGAAAACATAGGATGTCGTGCATGCGAATGGCGTCTATCCAGGCTTTGTTGGGGACTTTACTGGCTAGCCCCGCAACATTCCATGAAAGTAGTGAATTAAAATTGGGTACATTACTAGTGACCACACGTGTGCGGCCTGCATTCACTCGGGGTGAATATAATTGCGGAGTTGGAGTAACTGAGGTAGGGGGAAGGAGCGTAGGGTTGGAGATGGAACAATTGTGCGGAGACAGTTCGGACGAGTGTTGTGTAATGCCAGGTATCAAGGGTTCACCAAGAGAATCTATCCCCTCCCCCATATTGCCCTGAAGGCTTTTAAACAACTTTTTAGATGGGCTAGATGACAAGTGGGCAGAGGCACCCTGACTATACTGGGAGCCCACAGACGGCTTATCTATGTTGGTAGACTTATAAAGTCATTCATTGTCGTCTAGGCCCGAAAGCGGGTGGTAAAAATTGGACAGGGGTATATTCCAAGAATCTTTGGGGTTATGATGATATGAATCGCCCCAGTGCACGCTGGAGTTAAGAAAGTTTCTCGGTGGTAGGGGAATCTGGCTGGGCTGAAACCAGAAATCATTGGTATTGTCGAAATGGTTCTGACCCTTAGGTGTCCGCATACGATCTAATCTGTCTGGGGCATAGAGTCTGTGCGACATTGAAGCAAAAGTGTGCAAAGGATAGGGGGGAGGAGTGTTAAGGCCCATATGGTATTTATGAGATGTAGGTTTGGTAGGGCCACAAGGAACTTTTGGGCGACAATTGCTGCCAGGATGGTAGGGTCTGGACCGGGCTGATGGTTGTCTCAACATGGCCTCAGGATAGAAGTAGCTTAGGTTATGGGTTGAGATTCCCCCCTCGCCCGTTCCAGGGTACCAGTCACTGATGTACGTGACCAGTCTGTGATCTTTGAAGTTGACTATGATCACATCACCTTCAATGTCCTTGGGTCTAGTACCTACCCAGTGGCATCGCCTGGCCGAGACAATATCACCATTTAGGTGTGGCGGAAGTGGTCTGTTTCTCCTCAACCAATAGATAACCTTATTTTTTAAATTGGCCTGATGTTCAGGGTTACCTTCTGGCGGGGGTGGAACTCCTGTGAGTACAATAACATAGTTTATGCACTCAGGTGGTAGGTCAACGGTATTCCTTAATCTTCTATTGGGCTGGTGTGATGTGGTAGGAGGGGGGTTTAGATTAATATTATTGTTAGAATGCATACTATGGGGCCTTGTATTGGAATGAGGTTTTTCTGAGGTCGTAGAATTTTTCGGTACGGTAATGTTGGTATTACTATTACTATTTTTACTATTTTTGGCATTGGGGTAACTATTCTGCAAGGGTTTTGGTGGCCCAGCTATAGGTGGAGCATTAGCCTTAGGGGTACCAGTCACCGACTTGGGTGGTTTGGATTCTTTAATAGACTGTGTTGAGTCTCTGAAGGCGTTTGGTTTGGGGCAAGATATCCCCTTTTGTTCTTGTAGGATTTTATCATTATTCTCCCCTAATCTTTTGATCCTTTCAGTAAGGGGAAGGATCAACGCCTTTATAAGGCGGTCAATATCATTAAGTAACCCTGCATAACTAGGTACCGAGATTGATTTGGGGGTCATCTCATTCGCGGGATCTACTGTCCCCACCTTGTCAGGCATGGTAAACAGAGTGTGTTGTGCTTGTTTAGAAGGAGCGGTTCTCTTTTTAATTATGAGCTTCTTTCTTCTCTTCCTTGGTGGGGAGCCAGAGGGGGTTTTATGACTCTTGGTGGAATCCCTAGGCGGTGATATTAGAGGCTGTACCTCAGAGATGCTCGTGGTATGCTGGTCAGGTCCAATTGGGGTAAAGACGGGAGAAGGTATGCTTTTATCATAAAGGAATGCTGGTTCCGCAGGGGGAGTGCTTAGATCTATGGTCTGGGTGTCAAATACTTGGGAGTGAATGGAGTCAGAAATAGTGATAATGTCCTTCTGGACAGGGGGGTTTGTCTGGAAGATAAGGGGGATGTCTTCTATAAAGGGGGAAGTGTTAGCGTGGTCTATTGGTGTGGTTAGATCCATTGGGGACGATAGGGGCGTTAAAGTTGCATCAAGGGGCTGAAGAGGTCTTAGTTTTAACTTTTCGATGGAAAGACATCGCCCTGCTCGTTTCTCTGCCAGAGTGAGCTCCCTGTCTACATCGGTCTTGATTTTGGCAAAAAATTTATCCAGAGGTCCTAGCAACGGAGACCCTTGCATGGCTAGCACCTGGGTTGCCTCCGAGGTAGACATCACTAAGAACGTATGGAGACGTGTAAGGCATGGGGCGGGAGTGGCAAGCACTAATTAAATGAACAGATAAAGGGCACTGTGATAGAAAAACACAAATCTACCAAAAAAGACAAGTACCAAAAAGGAATAGCAAAAAAAGGACAAGCGGGAGGTCTAGGTTTAAGGCTGCAAGGGCAAAGAGAGTGGGCCCGGCCCGGCCTCTGTCGGCCCCGGACGGCCACAGACGGTCCCGCCCTTGTCCCGGGCTTCTCCCGGCGCCCTCCCGCGCGCTCCCGCGCAGCGGGAACGGTGCTTCCTCTATGTAGCTGTCCAATTGGCCACCAGGAGGGCGGAGCTGGCAGGGAGAGCAGCCCAGCTGGACTAAGGGCGCGCGGGAACTCCTGGTCCTCGGAGTCCTCCGCAGTCGCTCGCAGCCCTGCCGGTCAGTCCAAATTAGCCCCCCTTAACTGGGCTATGGTCCGCTCCGGACCGCAAAGCGGGACCCGCGGAGCGGGTCCGGCGAGGCGTGGCGGGCGGAGGAGGCTTCCTCTGTGAAGTTGGCGGCGTCCTGAAGGGCTCGGCGTTTGTCCTGCAAATCCACTGGGAGCCTGGAAACAGCACTTTTTGGCGCTGAAGAGGTGTGGGCGGGGCCGGCAGGGAGAGCAGCCCAGCTGGACTAAGGGCGCGCGGGGACTCCTGGTCCTCGGAGTCCTCCGCAGTCGCTCGCAGCCCTGCCGGTCAGTCCAAATTAGCCCCCCTTAACTGGGCTATGGTCCGCTCCGGACCGCAAAGCGGGACCCGCGGAGCGGGTCCGGCGAGGCGTGGCGGGCGGAGGAGGCTTCCTCTGTGAAGTTGGCGGCGTCCTGAAGGGCTCGGCGTTTGTCCTGCAAATCCACTGGGAGCCTGGAAACAGCGCTTTTTGGCGCTGAAGAGGTGTGGGCGGGACCGGCAGGGAGAGCAGCCCAGCTGGACTAAGGGCGCGGGGGGACTCCTGGTCCTCGGAGTCCTCCGCAGTCGCTCGCAGCCCTGCCGGTCAGTCCAAATTAGCCCACCTTAACTGGGCTATGGTCCGCTCCGGACCGCAAAGCGGGACCCGCGGAGCGGGTCCGGCGAGGCGTGGCGGGCGGAGGAGGCTTCCTCTGTGAAGTTGGCGGCGTCCTGAAGGGCTAGGCGTTTGTCCTGCAAATCCACTGGGAGCCTGGAAACAGCGCTTTTTGGCGCTGAAGAGGTGTGGGCGTGGTCAGCAGGGAGAGCAGCCCAGCTGGACTAAGGGCACGCGGGGACTCCTGGTCCTCAGAGTCCTCCACAGTCGCTCGCAGCCCTACCGGTCAGTCCAAATTAGCCCCCCTTAACTGGGCTATGGTCCGCTCCGGACCGCAAAGCGGGACCCGCGGAGCGGGTCCGGCGAGGCGTGGCGGGCGGAGGAGGCTTCCTCTGTGAAGTTGGCGGCGTCCTGAAGGGCTCGGCGTTTGTCCTGCAAATCCACTGGGAGCCTGGAAACAGCGCTTTTTGGCGCTGAAGAGGTGTGGGCGGGGCCAGCAGGGAGAGCAGCCCAGCTGGACTAAGGGCGCGCGGGGACTCCTGGTTCTCGGAGTCCTCCGCAGTCGCTCGCAGCCCTGCCGGTCAGTCCAAATTAGCCCCCCTTAACTGGGCTATGGTCCGCTCCGGACCGCAAAGCGGGACCCACGGAGCGGGTCCGGCGAGGCGTGGCGGGCGGAGGAGGCTTCCTCTTTGAAGTTGGCGGCGTCCTGAAGGGCTCGGCGTTTGTCTGTAAACCAACAGTCTGCCGGCTGGCTGGGACTCGAACCGCAGGTCCTCAATCGGGTATGTATTATCTTGATTACTGATCGTCCTGATGTGCTGTAAAATTCTTTTATGTACGGGGAGTTTAGTACTCCCCACATAGAGTAGATCACAACGACATGACAAGACATAAACAGCATACTCCGTTTTGCACGTGAGTACTTTGGTAATTTTGTGCTCTTTTAGGTCAAAAGGTGATAAATAGCAAGTTTTGTTTACTGCTTGTGAGCAGGCTTTGCAGACCTTACAATTGAAGAACCCACCATGTGTTTGAAGCCAATTGTTGGATTCAATGACTTCAGGGCTACTTTTTACAAGTGCGTCTTTCATTGATTGACCCCTACCATAGGTGATAGATGGTTTTTTGGGGAGATCCTTCCCAATTACAGGATCGCAAAGGACCAATGGCCAATTTTTATTAATGATGGATTGGATTTGTTTGTGTTGGGCAGTGTATTGAATGATGATTCTGAAATCGGTCAAATTTTCAGGGCAATCCACACCACTCCTTGATTTTTTAGGGTCATTCTGTAAAAGATCTGATCTATTTTTGGCCATTGATTTGGAAATGGCAATGTTAACCATTTTCTCTGAGTAGTCATCTACCTAGAATTTCTGCACAAACAACATGCTTGATGGGCATATCTATGGGGACTAACCAGTCACAGTTACAAAGCCCTTGATTGTTCGTAAGGGAGAAGGTGCAAAACTCTCTCACTGTTTAATCTGAGAATAATTTATATATATATATATATATATATATATATATATATATATATATATGCATGTATGTATATATGTATATATATATATATATATATATATATATATATATATTACCTACTGGCGGTCGACAGTAGGTAGTTATAGTTAGGATTTTTTCAATGTTAAATCTCAAAATTCTATTTGGAATAACTTTGGCGCCGGTTGACGAATCTGCCTGAAAATTTCCTCAAAATGGCCTTTATTGAGCTCCGGTCCTTCCCTGAAAGTTTGGGGGGGATGCGTCAAGTGGGGGCCGAGATAAAAAGGGGGTCCCAAAACGCGTTTTCCCCGTGTTAATTTTCATAGGGCGGTCGACCTCACTTTTAGCCCGAACGGCTGAATGGATTTACACCAAATTTGGCAAAATTGTAGGAACTGGTAGCCTGATGTGCCTTTGCTATGTCTCAAGATATGTGCTCCAGTGGATTTTGAGTAATTTAGGTTCAAAAATATATATATATCTATGACAGCGCCCCGGTACGCGCACCGGGCGCGCCACGCGACTTGCGCGCAGAAAGCTGATTGGTTCTTGGTTGTCTGTAAACATTCAAAACAGTCGGAGCGGCCGCCATCTTGTGTCTCTGTAAGATGGAGACACAAGAGGTGGCCAAAACAAAGGGGGAATTGACCATAAGGGGAGCGCACCGGGGAGCGAACCGGGAAGCGAATAAAAAAAAAATGAGATTGCCAGAGTGCTAAACATTTTAGCAATTTTTTATAAATGGGAGGTAGTTCTGAAAATAACTTTTTTTTTATTGTTTTTGTTGTTTTATATTTTTTTTATTATTTTTCTGAATTTTTTTGTATTTTTTTGTATTTTTTGAACAATTTTATATTTTCTTTGTTTTTTTTGGGGGGGGGAAAAACGAAAAACAGCAATTAGAAAAGGCTCAACAGGAGCAAAAAAAAAAAAATTACTTCTTGGGGCGTTTCGAGCACTTGTGGTTTTCAAATGCTTTATTAATTAAAACGATAGTCCTCTCCCCATAACAAATTAGTGCACCACAATAAATGCACACTAGCTTCAGGTGCGCAAAATTGTTTTGAATACTTGGGACCGTCTCCCTTGCTTCTGGTCCCGATAGAGTTTCCTGTGACGATGTACTGGCCACAGGAGTTGGTGGGTTATCCTGGAGGTGACGCACCTCAGCAACGCTATAATTGATAGGATGCCACCTCTGCATGTGGCGGTGCATAGTATAATTTCCAAAACTATACTTTTTGTCTGTGCCTCGGGACAGAAATGCATCGCAAATGAGGCATGTCACCAGCCGGGCATGACCTTTTTTTGCCCTCGAGGGTAAGAAAAAAATTGCCATATAAAATGGTCTAAGCGGTGGGATTGCCGGGGCTCTTCACGCAAGAACTGCCTCGGCTCTACCTCCTCTTCCTCTTCTTCTTCCTCTTCCTCTGGGTTTGGAAGGAACTGTGCAGGTGGTCCTTCCTTCCTAGGTGGTTGTGGTGGTGGTGGGAGTCCACCAGCTGCAGCTACTACAGATGCCATGACTGAACAAGCAGAAACAGGTCTTCCTCTCACAAAGATGAAAGTCAGAGTGAGGAAAAAAGGTGGGGGCTTTCATCATTTGGGAAAAAAATGTTCTAAACCAATGAAAAGTGTTATTTTCAGGTCACTTGACCCGATGCGCTTACGTTACGCGCTCCGGCGCGCTTACGTTACGCGCTCCGGGCCGCGCCGCGGAGCGCTTCCGGGTGCATTTAAGCAGCGTGTCATAAGACGCATCACGCGGCTACGCGATACATCACGCTTAAGCGACGCGTCACAATGTTGTTTTCGATCGCGACATTGGCGCTAACGGGACGCTTCCCGGTTCGCGCACCGGGGCGCTTCAAAATAGTAAGCTTTCTGGGGCGCGAACCGGGGCGCAAACCGGAAGCGCTCCAAGACAAAAAAAAAAATTAAAAAAATATTTTAAAAATGAAAAATTGTAAGGATTGATAGCAATGTCTCAAGATATATGCTCCAGTTGTTTTTAAGAAAATTAACTTTTAAAACATATATATTGGCCTATATTTGGGCTTTATATATGTTAGAGCCCAAATGTAGCCCAATGTAGCCCAAAGATGGCCACCAGAGACAAAAAAATACAAATGTAGCCCAAATATCAGCCAGATGTAGCGCAACTATAGCCCAATGATAGTATGTACCAGAGTGTTCTAAAGAACAACTAGATCGGTGACAGTCTTACTTATAAAGTGAGACTTTTAGTTAGGAATTAGCATTAAAAAAACTTTGAAATTCACTGAAAAAACCATAGGTTTCACACCAGTTATAGTTAGGAATTAGCATTTAAAAAACCTATTAAATTCACTGAAAAAACCATAGGTTTCACACCAGTTATAGTAACCTGGAAATTTTACTGGCATAAAACCATTGAAATTCCCACGTTATAGTTAGTTGGACTCACTATAACTTGCGCGTGAAATGCACTGCTGATGACATCACATATTACATCACTCATGACATGGTCAGTGACATCACTCATGACATCACTGATGACACCATCCTTGTGACAGAGAGACTGACCTCCTTTCACTGTAAAGTAACCCTTGAAACAAATATTAAAAAATAGAAACTAACATTTTCAAAAAAGTGGAGATACCTATACCAGTTACAACAACCAATTCAGTAATTCTACCATTTACATACACATCCACTCATTCACCAACAGTTCTATATAGTCAGTCATACATATATTCACTCATCATATGTAGGGAGACACCTATACATCCGTTAACACACCGACAATCTTCCATAAGTTGCTCAACCACATATTCACACATGCAAATAAAATATTGAACATCCATTTTTTTGCATATACAGCTATACACACACTACCACCTTACTGGAAACTTACACATACTTACTCTCTTAAACAATCACTTATAGAAACACATACTTATTTAAACAAGAACTCTTACAATGTCTGACTATCACATATACTCACTTATATACACCAATACTCACATATACTAGATTAAAACATATGTAGTTACTGATAAAGACACTAGTAAGACAGTAATTCACTTACTAACACATACATATACACACTCACTCATCCATACAGTCCGGCACATATGCTGTCTTCAAAACACATACAAGCAGTGAGTCAGTCATTGATGCATCTGTGTGCTAAGTAACACCCCCAACAAATCATACAGACATTTATACTGATACTAAAAAAAAATCTAATAAGCCATAGAAACACAAATGTGGCTACTCACCAACCCATGCACCCACTTATACACAAAGTGAAACACTGATACAAACATTTAAATATTGAAACAATACTCGCTAATATATGTATTCACTATGATACACTTAATAAGCCAGTTAACCAATCATTTTTATTTTTATTTTTATAAAACATCCATTAAGACACTTATTTAAACATTTATTCTTCCATTGACCTTTACATATACATATATAAAACATGTTTATTTTTCAGAAAGGCACACATTCACTGGATGGTGTCATCAGTGATGTCATGAGTGATGTCACTGACCATGTCATGAGTGATGTAATATGTGATGTCATCAGCAGTGCATTTCACGCGCAAGTTATAGTGAGTCCAACTAACTATAACGTGGGAATTTCAATGGTTTTATGCCAGTAAAATTTCCAGGTAACTATAACTGGTGTGAAACCTATGGTTTTTTCAGTGAATTTAATAGGTTTTTTAAATGCTAATTCCTAACTATAACTGGTGTGAAACCTATGGTTTTTTCAGTGAATATATATATTTGTGATATTTGTGATATTTGTAGGGGTATTTCTAGAGCGCGACGTTCGCTCCGGAGGGAGCATCTTGGCGCTGAGGATCCTGAATGAACCAGTCCAAGAGGATTAGATGGAAGCTTTGGAGTAATCGTCCGGGAGATTAAAGATCCATGTCTTTAGAAGCTTTCTAAAGGGTTTTTCCTGGGTTTGTTGTCTGAGGGTTTTGGGCAGTTTGTTCCAAGCTTTAGTGGCAAGGAAGCTGAGGGTCTTCTCACCCTTCGTTTTCAGATTGTATTTAGGGGGAAGGATGAGGTTGTCGTGGGTCGAACGAAGGTGACGACTGGGCATGTAGTGGGGAAAGCGCTTGATGAGGTATTTAGGGCCAGTTTTGTTGTAGGCACGAAAGGCTATGATCAGGATTTTGAAGAGAATCCTTTTGTGAAGGGGGAGCCAGTGAAGTGAACGAAGCGCTGCAGAGATAGAGGATCTGCGGGGTAGGCCCAGGACAAGACGGGCAGCTGTGTGTAGGTGGCTCTGCAGTTTTAGGATGGTGCTCTTTTTGACTCCTGCGAGCAGACCGTTGCAGTAGTCCAGTCGTGAGATTATGAGTGCTACTGTCACCGTTTTTCTGGCATCAATGGGGAGAAAGTCGAAGAACTTTCTCAGGGATCTGATTGTTCCGAAGCATTTGCCTGCGACGGTTCTAGCATGCTGATCAAAGGAGAGTTCGGAGTCAAAGATTACGCCGAGATTCCTGGCCGACGACACTGTCTGGGGGGGGGCAACAGAATTATCCGGCCACCAAAGTGCTGGACAGAAGGAGATATTAGTACCGATCGGGAGGATCTCCGTTTTACTCGAGTTACATTTCAAGTGGTTGTTGTCCATCCATCGAAATACTTCGGTCAGGCAGTGTTTCAGGTTAAGTTCTGCTTTGGTAGATAGTTCGTCCAGTGGCACAATGAGTTGTGTGTCATCGGCATACGAAGTGACAGGTATGCCGAATGATTCTATCAGATTAAGGAGAGGAATGAGAGAGCCCAAACCTTTGAGGCGGGTAATCTCAGGAACCACAGCACCAATCACAACACCCAATACAGCGTTGGAAAGGGCAGTTGCAGCAGAAGGACATAGGCTATGCAGATGCCCACCATATACATTTAAAAGTTACAAGAACCGTGCCAGCAAAGTAGTCCCTTGTGGATGTGTCTGCGTTATGCTGTGGGCGTGACAAACGCTGGGGGCGTGTGGTACGTTCCGCCCTTCATACCATGTCTCATATCATGTGCTAATCCCACCGTGCTCCCTTTAAATACCCCTGCACCCCATAATCATAACCCACCCTTACTCCTTAAAATACCCCAACACCCTTAAACACTAACCCATCTTAACCCTAAAATACCCCTGTACCCCAAAACCCAAGCCTAGCCCGAACCCTAAAAATACCCCTGTACCCCAAAACCCAAGCCTAGCCCGAACCCTAAAAATACCCCTGTACCCCAAAACCCAAACGTACCCCATAACCCTAAAAATACCTCTGTACCCCAAAACCCAGACCTAGTCCTGAACCCTAAAAATACCCCTATACCCCAAAACCTAAACCTTGCCATGAACGCTAAAACTACCCCTGTACCCCATAACCCAAAACTATATCTGAACCCTTAAAATACCCAAAAACCCCAAAACATATACCTCAGTACCCCAAAACATATACCCTTATACCCATACTTACCTTATCCAAACATTTAAAAAAAACATGCTTTTACCATTCATGCATTTACAACAAATTTCGTTGTAAATGTATGTGTGGTAAAAGCATATAAAATGTAATGCCATGCGTTATAATTGCATTGCGGAGTCATGGTACTTTCGTAATGAAAGTATGCGGAGTGATGGTATGCAGAAAGAAAGTTGCGGAATAATGGGTGTTTACCCTCCCCCGGTAAGTACATTGGTGGCACGGCGGCCCACATCTCCAGCAACATACTCATATTTTTTCACTACCCATTTGAAAAATGCACAGGTCTCTCCCATTGATGGCCAGCACCGACATACACTTTTAGACACACCTCCCACCACAAGTTCTAGAATTACGAACTTTAGAGCTGCGGAGCTACGTTCGAATCTCGGCATCAGCTCAACATCCTGTGATTCCAGGCAAATCGCTTTGTCTCCCCGTGCCTACCACAAATGAATGTGTTCTACTGTAATGTAAATTGTGCTCATGCCATGTTGTCGAGTTCGCGCTATATAATATTACAAGGAAAAATAAAGTAGGGAAACTCAAGTTCACACACTACTGAACGCGCACTCTTAAGTGCATCAGCAGAGCACTGTGAATCAGAGCGTTTCACAGGCCTGTCACAGATAAGAGATGCTATCAAAACGAAATCCTACAAAATAATATACTACTGGCCGGCAGCAATTCATACCCGGACAACGTCGGGACGGGCTGCTAGTATATATATATATATATATATATATATATATATATATATATATATATATATATATATATATATATATATATATATATATATATATAAACATTGGAATGTTGGCTTGTAAAGTTTCTCCTAGGGCTTATGTGTGCTTGCCTCTTGTTAAGGAGTCTCAGGGCCATCAAAGACTTCACCTGCAGCACCTCTAAACTCCACTGCTTTGAGTTCTGACCTGCCAAGTGATGCCAATTCCAGTTCGGGTCCCTTGAAGCTAAAGACTTGAAAATCAATGATTCGCCCTTCCAGCACCTGTTTTTCTGATGCAGCACTGTCATGCAGGAAAGGTTCCATGCACAGCCGCGATGCGCCCGAAGAAATCGATGCAGCGCCTGCTCGCAGCGGAACAAACCACTGCAGCCCTAGTTCGGCGCACTGTGTCTCCAAAGTCTGAGATCCCTGCACTAACTCCAATGCAGGCCCTGCTGCGCGGCTGAAAGAATTGACGCATCAATGGACAGCGGCGGAAGATATCGTAGCAGCGCCTGTTTGACGCTGCCACATCAACTTCCAGCATGTCCGGATTCCCACGCATCGCACCTGTGCGTCATATTTTCCACTAAATCACCCACAGACTAGAACCGTCTTGGATTTCAACACATCGCTTCTCCTTACAGTCCGGATTCGATGCAACACTTCTGTGTGCAGCAGAACTGACGCATCACCTTCCCGGGGACTCTGGATCAACGCATCGCAGTGTTTTTAGAAACTTTTCGCTTCTGCAGCTGTTTTTCTTTGAGGATTTTCACACATCTAAGGTACTTTGCGTAAAATCAGGGCATCCATAGAGTTCTATGGAGAGAATTGACTGAAACCCTTAAAAAGTAATATTTTGAGTTCTGTATGTTGGATTTTTTTTGTTTTGGTCATGTTTGGTTTAGATAAAGATATTCTACTGTTCTAGACTGGTGTTGGGTTCATTTGTAGTGTTTTCAAAGTGTTACTGTGGGTGCTATGTACAAATACTTGCCACATTGCCTCTGAGATAGACCTGACTCTGACTGCTCCTGCCAAGCTACCAAGGGGGTGAGCAGGGCTTATATTGGGTGTGTAATCCTCTTACCCTGACTAAAAGGAAGGGTCCCTACTTGGACAGGGTGCATACCACTACCAACTAGAGACCTCCATTACTAACACCTGTCATTGCAGACTGCAGGAGCAGTGCAAACTCTCCAAACTTGATTTGATTTTTAATGTATGCCAGTCACCCCTAAGTAGGGCCTTCTAAATCCCAGGACACAGGGTGCAGTATATTAAAGGTGAGCCATGTAAGTGCAAGATTATATGTCTAAATAGTGACCTTTACCATTAAAGGACACTATAAATGATAGAAGGTCCCTAGGATAACATCAGCTTGCACCTGGACAAACCCGAGGTTAGCAGCTCCATTATGGTACTACCTAAATATGTTGGTATCAAACAATGTGCCTCCTCACCACTGACATGAATCTCGTGTCAAGTATGATGTGGTATGCACCCAGTTGACTACCTTATATGTTGGCCACCTGATTGCCCCAGCCTTTCCTGAGCTCTGGTTGCCAGCCCATGTTTGCTACCTAAATATGTCATGTTTGGTATCAAAAAATGTGCCTCCTCACCCCTGACATGATTCTTGTGTCAAGTATGATGTGGCATGCGCCCAGTTGATTACCTTATATGTTGACCACCTAATTGCCCCAGCCTTTCCTGTGCTCTGGTTGCCAGCCCGTGTATGCTGCCACCAAGATAGGAAACTGACCCCCTGCCAGGACTTGCAAACTCTCCCAGGTGTCAGTAACAATGGCCAGGATTGGAAGTAGGTCACACTTCTCTCCATGACAGGTTGACTAGTGAGGTGGCACATCAAAGGGGTGATCTTCAAAGGCTGCACTGCCTGTGATATGCAACTAGGCAGCCTCCCAAAGGAGGAAACAGCCCTCTTCCTCAATTTTTATAAATGCTTTAATACGATCAGTTACCTGTTTCATAAACTAATCTTTTCACTGATCAAAAAGTTCTTTCCTCTGGTCAATGGACCTATTAGTTGGAACTAGTTGATGGTGAAATGACATACGTTTATTTTACCTTCTATTTAAATAAATAACCACAGACTCGGGAATTGTTTAAATGATTTATCTAGTTAAAATCATATGAGCCAAGCAAATTACAGTACAAACTCCATCTCTCCATCTCTTCGAGGAAGTAAGATCAGTTTCTCCAATATTGAGTTATCTATTTTAAATGAGATTATCACAACAACAGTACCTCAGGAAAAAGAGGATAGAGAGAACAGCACATTGACATACTACACATAAATGTAATTACCTAGGATGGTGTGGAAATCAGCCCCTTGGCCAAGAAATTGACGGGTCCCCTGGAATACATCATGTGACTAAGACTTCAGGACAGGATACATGACCTCTTCTGGATTCAACACCTGCTTCGTACCCCTCTCTGACACTAACTTCCTCCTCGATTCTTCCGCGATCTTCTCCTAATAGATTACTTCCTAGATTCTTACGTTATCTTCTTCTAATTATTTGGCTTAAAAATTCTAAGCCTGCTTCTTCAATATTCAATCAGCACTCGGACAGCATCCCGGTCTCTCAGCGTTCTAGTCCTGCTGCGACTGCTTCCTGTTTAACTAAACTACCTCATTTATACCTTTTTAATGGCATGTACCACCACTAAATATTTCAACTTTATGAATCTCCTAATTCTGATTGGACAAGCTTAGGGGACTGATCATTAAACCATGCTAAGTTTTAATAATTTTCTTTAGTTGTTTGTTTTATGTTCCAGCCCATCAATTTGTTTCCCCAGGCTTTATTTCCCACCCTTATTCACATTTTTATCAACAACAATGTATACGTATTACAGCTGTCAATTGAGTTCGCAGGATGACCAGCAGGTTCCCAGGACATGTACCCAGGACGGCCTTGGACGGGTTTCAAGATTTGACATCATGGCGTCTGGCTTGGCATCACTGCGCCTGTGTGAGGAGTCACGTGTAGTGTAGACTTTAGCATCGTTCAGAGGCCCAAATACGAACTAATAGAGAGGTCAACAGAAAATTTATTCATTTCAAAATAAAATGATTTCACTGTATATCACCTATCTCTACTCTAATCCCATTTACTTTAACGACTCTCCCCGCATTAGCATTTAGTAAATAGCTCATTTTAAATTTCAGCAAAGCAGATGCCTAGTATGTGAGCTTCCAAGTGGCCATTTTAGATGCATTTGTGCAGAAGCAGAATTTTCCCTCAAAGCGTAAAGATGTCATTCTGCATAGATGCAGTTGACACATGCGCAGTACAGTTTCCCCGCGTTATCAGCCAGTTTAAGTTCCACTCGGGTTACTTGTTAGTAAAACACATATGTAAGCTTTGTCTAGCTAAAAATATATGTAATGTGGTGATTATTGGTTACACAATACATTATTAATACAACGTTATGGGTTTATTTGAGAGTATTGCATCCGAGCAAGTCTCTTTTATATGAGTCCTTGCTCCATCACCCTGTGAGAGGTAAAAGCAACCTCAAACACCCCTGGACTAGTGGGACTAGTCCCCTGAAAACTACAGGTAAAACAACACTCTGGATCAGAAAAATCACTGGCCATCGGGCCCTCCAAGGGTTCGCCCAAATCCAGATGGTCTAGTGCATTGTGGAATCTGTAGTCCTGCCCTCCACAAGGTTTTAGGCAGCAACCATGTTTCCCGGGACCTCTGGATGTCAAAGTGACCATTCACTTTGCTTACCGGTGCCAAGATTTGTTGATTATCAGTCTGGCAAATAACCCCTTCCCTTGACGCTGCATCTAGAAGATACGCCATACAAATTTCATCCAACACCAGCTGAGGTCCCAATCAGCACCAGGGACAGCCAGGACAATTCTGTGCTCGGGCTCCACGGTCCAGGTAAAACATTTCTGACTGTCATGGCTTGGTCCTGGGACCTGCATCACCTTTACCCTCTTTGGGTTCCACGCATCTCGACCTGCAAGTGACCAATTGTCAATAGTGGTTTTTACCATTGACCGCAATTCTACTGTTTTACTGTATTATTTTGCATTGATTTTATATTGCTTCTAAAATCCATAACCCGGTTATATGTTTTTAAGTCCATTCATTTTGGTGTCTAAATTCAGATACAAATCTGCTTAATTTTTATAAATTGGTGCAGGGTTTCTTTTGAGTCGTGTCAATTACTTATCGTCCACGTTGGTTCCTCTAGTAAAGCTTGACTGCTCTTTGCCACTCTACCCGGACTGAGCTATGGATTTATTATTGTGAATCCAAGGACCATCTTTGGGGTCTATGAGAATATTGTATGGTGAAGTGTAACCAGCATCACTACATAATACTCTACCTTCCTACAGTGTCACCCTGTCCCACTAAGAGCTGGTATTTTGTTCCCAGATTCAAAAATCAATGCCTTAAATATATGTATGTTCTCAGATTCTGATAACTGGAGTATGATTTCTGAAAGTGTAAAATTTCTAGTCCTTGCATATATTGCCACTATTTATGATCGGGTAAACCCACAATCACACCTACCAAAGTTTGCATCTAAGATTACAAACTTCTACTACGATCTCACACTTAAAATTAAAATTCAAAATCTGAAGATGCCATTTGGGCTCACTGAAAATGAAGACTCGCTATGAAAAAAAGGGAGCATAAAGAGAATTGAAATAGAGCATCAGTAGCAGGCATTAAAAGCCAAATAACACATTCATAAATTAGTAAATCAATGTTGATTCACAAATTCTAAAACTCATGCATTCTCAAACCGCAGACCCTTTACCAGGCTTTGGGACTGTAAAAAGACAACTCACAATATACATAAGGTATATAGTGAGTTTGAAATAGCTTTCCAACACAGTATGTGCACCTTGCAACTCATTGGGATTCGAAAGGAGGAATGGCATGAAAGAGGTGCCTTTCTCCCCTTCTGAAACACAATGCCACTTTCTGCTGCAAATGCAGGGTTGGTGGTCTGCTGTGCATTTCAGTCCCAGCATTCAAAGCTTCTTGGTCGGGGTTGTAAATGGAGCCTTGCCTCAATAATATTAACGGGGCGGGATTCTTCAAATCCTACCACCTAGCCATTTTGTGCTGTGATTGAGTAGAAGTTTTTGCAATTATTAACGAGCTTGCGCCTAACGTTTTAACCTCTACCCTTCCTGTTTTTTCAGCAAAGGTTTTGTGCATTCATTCTTACTAAAATTGAGGACATTAGAGTCTCTGGGTCCGGTTTGGAGTTTAGTGGGTTTAGGCGGGCTGTCAAAACCTGTTCACTACCGTGGAGGTCCATCTGTCAGATTTAGAGTATGGAGGGTGGATGGACAAAAGTCCATCAACCATATGTCTCTTGTATCACATTCTTCTTTCTCCAATAACAGAGGTATACCGTAAACATGACTGACAGAACAACGCAAAGCTGTAATTAGTGTGTAAATGTTGTCAACAAAAACATGGTGGCTCCTCCTCCACCCCTGTGCTGGACAAAAGAGATAGTGAATAGCCAAAATCTGCCCACAACAAACACAAAACTTACTCTAACACAATGTCCCTGCTACTCGAAGGCCTGAGACTCCATCTGTCAGTGTTGGAAGAACAATAAAATGCGCAACAAAATAGAAGGTAAGTGCAAATTTTGTAAAAGTGTTTTGATTTCACTATGTTAATAAGCAATGCCTCTAAATTTAATTTTATGTATACCAAACCATATCTAAATACAATTTATCCTGTCTACCAATTTCGACAAATGTCTCACACATGTCAAAATTAATTGCTCACCAAATGCACTTTTACTACACTCTCACACCTCAAGTCAGTAAGGGAATACACGTTTTAACACATCTACCTGGTCACCCAAGCATATAATGATAACACTCAATAACTAACCTGTTATAAACTGATCAAAACATTACTGCCCACACGCATCAAAGAAAATTGCATTCGCAAACGGTGCGATTCGCAATTTTTGGCCGTTTGAGAATGCAATTGACTAATTAGGAATGCATCATGCATTTCGCAATTTTAGGAATCGCAACCATGTTGCGATTTCTAAAATTGCGATTGCATTTAAGAAATCGCAATTTCAGATTTCTTAAATGCAATGCATGATCATTTTTTAATTGCGAATTCGCAATTTGGAAGTGATAAATTAGCATGAAGTTGAACTTCATGCTAATTTACTGAAAACTTTCAAATATGCACAAATTGCATTTTTGAAACTTTTAATTTACACACACACATGCCCTTGGGGCATGTGTGTGTGTAAATTGCATTTAAAGTTACATTTCAGGGGTGCAGGGTGGGTTCTTTGGACCCCCCCTGCACCCTTGAAATTGCATTCACATTTTGCGAATCGCAATTTGAAATTCGCAAAATGTGAATGCCTTCCCATTCATTCCTATGGGCCTTTTGGCCCATAGGAATCAATGGGAAGGGTTTTCCTTAATTGCGATTCGCAAATTGTGAATCGCAATTAAGGAAAAATACGGAATCTCAAAAATAAATGCGAATTGTTCATGCATTGCAGTTTGTGATATCTAAATTGCGATTCCTTAATTTTCGCAATTTAGAAATCGCAAACGGGTGCAATGATGCATGTGGCCGTAAATGCATATTAATACCTTTTTCCATGTGCAGTGTTTAACATAAATAACACAATACTTCATAGTCTATCACCCCACTTTACTTTCTTACCGCATACTCCATAATCATATGATTAAACCATGTACCCCAAGTTTACATTTCCACTCACCAGACATTGACATGTTATGTCTTCAAATAAGGCAAATAATATCAAGGATTGGACGCACACATGGCAAACATTACACTTGCATGCTTAACCTAGCTGTAGGCATGTATAATATATAGCATGAACTGTATGTGAACCATATCTGAATCTATACCTAGAATAACAAAAATATTGAAGTTAAATATATAGTCTTACACACAAACACTCTGCCACCCACACTGGGTCCTCATAACAAGACTGCCACTTAATTTAACCTACTTTGGAAAGGGAATTAACTACCTCTCCCACAGTGCGACACATAGTAAATCACAAATCCTGCAAATGGAAGTTAATGGCATTTTGGATCGAAAATCATAGATGGCAAGCATTATAACATTGAAAAATGTAAAAACGTATATATATATATATATATATATATATATATATATATATATATATATATATATATATATATATTGATTCAGTTTATCCAAAAAGGAAGGTTTTTTCCTCATGCACTCCCGTGTGACACGATCAAAGAACCACACCGGGTTTAAAGTTGATTCGCTTTCTTTATTCTCAGTATCCAGCAAAACCTAACGCGTTTCGGTCTCTACAGAGACCTTGCTCACAGGTTAGTATGTTGTGGGAACAGTTGAGTTTATGTTAAATAAACAAAAGTGAAAAGGGGTAAACACTGTGAAGTTACATCACTTCCTGTTAATACCATGGTGTTTCTGGGACATGTAGTTTTAGTGAATTAACAAAAAATTTGGTAAAGATTAACAAATGATGGCATGTTTCCTCTGTTTGAACACAAAATGACAACAAACGTTTATCATCCCTGTCATTGTTAATCACAAAGCGTTTTAGGCATTTTACTTCATAACCTAAATAACCACAGTCATATTCAAACCCTCTAGTGGGGAGATGCTATGTACGTTCATTTCATTGTTTTATATATATACAACCGAAGGGACGATTGTTGAATTAAAGAATCAATCATACATATTCAAGCGTAATCAAGCCCTCCAGTGGGCGAAAGCTATTGTGCATTTTGGCTCATGCATTAACGCTTAATAGGGCATTTAAACTACACTTTTTCATATGTCCAGGATAGAAAACAAATTAATTGTAAATTCAGTAAGTTCAAAAAGAGAAAGAGTTAGCATCAGTTCCTGTCTGATAAATGTATCAAAACTGCTTTACAGGTGGCAATGCAGTTCTTCATCCTGATTGTGCCCAAACGGGCTCAAGGTCCAAAAGTTCATGATGTGTTTGGACTCCTTTTGCCTCAACACCAGTTCACGATCTCCACCTCTTCGATTTGGTCCAACACTTTCGATTCCATAGAATAATAGGGATTTCCAGTCACCCTTATGTTCTTTTTCCATGTGTCTGGCCATGGCATTACTGCGATCGCAATTAACAGTTGCGCGGACATGCTCCAGAATTCGGAGTTTCAGCTCCTTTTTAGTGCTTCCAATGTATTTTTGGGAGCATGGGCACTCCAGGGCGTATATCACAAACTGAGTTTTACAATTAATTAATTGTTCAATTTTCCATGTTTTTTTGTTGGCCATTTTTATTTCTTTAGTTGTTTTTGCGATGCAGCATACTTTGCATCCCGAGCATTTGTAAAATCCTTTCGGTCTGTGCCAGGCTTCTGGTTTTTTTTGCTCTTGAAAATGGCTGTGAATCAGTTTTTCCTTTAAATTCTTTGCCCTTCGATAGGTTACATTGGGGTGATCACCAACAATTTGAGATACAGTTGGGTCCATGTGCAGGATATGCCAATTTTTATTCAGAATCCTTGTAATTGCTTGGTTGGCCGTTGAATGAGTGGTGATAAAACGTATTTTTTCTGGTTCAGCCTCTGTTAGTTTTTGTTTGTCTTTCAATAAATCAGTTCTATTAATCATAGTAGAACGACTGGAGGCAATTTGTATCCAAGTTGGATTGTATTTTCTTTTTAAGAATCTGGTTTTTGCTGAGTCCTGATGTTTTTTCCAATCATTTTCATTTGAACAAATTCTTTTAATCCGGAGGAACTCTCCATACGGGATGTTTTGTAATAGACTGGGTTGGTGAAAACTTTGCGCATGTAACACCGCATTTGTCGCTGTACTTTTGCGGTGTAGTGTGGTATGTAATACATTGTCTTTGACAAAGATCTCCGTGTCTAGAAACACGACCCTGGAGTCACTGATCGTATAAGTAAAATGTAAACCAAAGTTGGAGTTATTCAGAATTTTGAAATACATTTCAAATTCCTCATTTGTTCCTTCCCATATGAGCAGCAAATCGTCAATATATCTCAACCATGCTATGGTTTTTTGAACTGCTTGGTCATTTTCCGATCTCCATGCCCATGTCTTTTCCCATTGTCCCATTGTCAGACAGGCATACGAAGGGCTAAAGGAAAAGCCCATCGCGGTGCCTTTTGCCTGTCGGAAGATTTCATTTCCAAATAAAAAGATGTTTTGCTCCAGCCTTGCCTGGAGCAAAACATCTTTTTATTTGGAAATGAAAGCATGGTTGAGATATATTGACGATTTGCTGCTCATATGGGAAGGAACAAATGAGGAATTTGAAATGTATTTCAAAATTCTGAATAACTCCAACTTTGGTTTACATTTTACTTATACGATCAGTGACTCCAGGGTCGTGTTTCTAGACATGGAGATCTTTGTCAAAGACAATGTATTACATACCACACTACACCGCAAAAGTACAGCGACAAATGCGGTGTTACATGCGCAAAGTTTTCACCAACCCAGTCTATTACAAAACATCCCGTATGGAGAGTTCCTCCGGATTAAAAGAATTTGTTCAAATGAAAATGATTGGAAAAAACATCAGGACTCAGCAAAAACCAGATTCTTAAAAAGAAAATACAATCCAACTTGGATACAAATTGCCTCCAGTCGTTCTACTATGATTAATAGAACTGATTTATTGAAAGACAAACAAAAACCAACAGAGGCTGAACCAGAAAAAATACGTTTTATCACCACTCATTCAACGGCCAACCAAGCAATTACAAGGATTCTGAATAAAAATTGGCATATCCTGCACATGGACCCAACTGTATCTCAAATTGTTGGTGATCACCCCAATGTAACCTATCGAAGGGCAAAGAATTTAAAGGACAAACTGATTCACAGCCATTTTCAAGAGCAAAAAAAACCAGAAGCCTGGCACAGACCGAAAGGATTTTACAAATGCTCGGGATGCAAAGTATGCTGCATCGCAAAAACAACTAAAGAAATAAAAATGGCCAACAAAAAAACATGGAAAATTGAACAATTAATTAATTGTAAAACTCAGTTTGTGATATACGCCCTGGAGTGCCCATGCTCCCAAAAATACATTGGAAGCACTAAAAAGGAGCTGAAACTCCGAATTCTGGAGCATGTCCGCGCAACTGTTAATTGCGATCGCAGTAATGCCATGGCCAGACACATGGAAAAAGAACATAAGGGTGACTGGAAATCCCTATTATTCTATGGAATCGAAAGTGTTGGACCAAATCGAAGAGGTGGAGATCGTGAACTGGTGTTGAGGCAAAAGGAGTCCAAACACATCATGAACTTTTGGACCTTGAGCCCGTTTGGGCACAATCAGGATGAAGAACTGCATTGCCACCTGTAAAGCAGTTTTGATACATTTATCAGACAGGAACTGATGCTAACTCTTTCTCTTTTTGAACTTACTGAATTTACAATTAATTTGTTTTCTATCCTGGACATATGAAAAAGTGTAGTTTAAATGCCCTATTAAGCGTTAATGCATGAGCCAAAATGCACAATAGCTTTCGCCCACTGGAGGGCTTGATTACGCTTGAATATGTATGATTGATTCTTTAATTCAACAATCGTCCCTTCGGTTGTATATATATAAAACAATGAAATGAACGTACATAGCATCTCCCCACTAGAGGGTTTGAATATGACTGTGGTTATTTAGGTTATGAAGTAAAATGCCTAAAACGCTTTGTGATTAACAATGACAGGGATGATAAACGTTTGTTGTCATTTTGTGTTCAAACAGAGGAAACATGCCATCATTTGTTAATCTTTACCAAATTTTTTGTTAATTCACTAAAACTACATGTCCCAGAAACACCATGGTATTAACAGGAAGTGATGTAACTTCACAGTGTTTACCCCTTTTCACTTTTGTTTATTTAACATAAACTCAACTGTTCCCACAACATACTAACCTGTGAGCAAGGTCTCTGTAGAGACCGAAACGCGTTAGGTTTTGCTGGATACTGAGAATAAAGAAAGCGAATCAACTTTAAACCCGGTGTGGTTCTTTGATCGTGTCACACGGGAGTGCATGAGGAAAAAACCTTCCTTTTTGGATAAACTGAATCAATGTGATCGCAGCGGGTCCTGCTGCGCCTCGCTTGCACCGCCCTAGAGCGCCCGAGAGCCTCCGCATCTGGGCCAGACGGAATCGATATATATATATATTATATATATATATATATATATATATATATATATATATATATATATATATATATATATATATATGTTTGGGTCACAATGTCAATTCAAACTGCCTCTAATGACATGCTAAGATGGCTGACACACTCACCTAGATTTCGGGTGTACCTGCATAGTAGTCCTTTGTTTATGTTTTCACTTGTTTGTGGATTTAAATGGCATGTTTGTGGTGAGATGGTAAGCGTGATCAAGGCTTACCCGCCGAAACGCGTTGTTGTTGCCAATAAATCTTTATTGAAATTGCACAGAAAAGGTGTCCGGGCGATCAATTCGCAGTGAACTGATTTTGGAAGTCTATTATTGGGGACTGCCGGTGCCCTGCTCGGACTGCCCGCTGACAGCGCTCCTCTACTACCGATATTCGTGAAAAGAATATATATATATATATATATATATATATATATATATATATATATATATATGTGACTCATAATCCTCAAACTTCTTTCGGAAAACAGCACTCGGAGGCATGTTGATATTACTACTCCTGTTTAATACACAGAGTCAACAAACGCCTTTCGGCTGCAAGCCTTCGTCAGTGTCGATTGTCGCGCGCCAAGCAGCAGTGTATTTAAGGGATATCACATGATTTTGGTCAGTGCATTACACAAAGGAGGGACTTACAGCATTCATGCAAATAGTCGCGCCATCTTAGAATGAGCAAATTCAAACCTATTAATGTACACAAAGGTATTTACATGTTTGTCATTCTAAATGGGCTTTGCAATACTTTACCGGTTAGGTATATTGATGTGTATCGGCCTAACATCCCGGTTGTTGGCATGCCTCAAAATATTTTTAAAATTTTACATGTTCCGAAGTATTTTGAAGATCGCAATGTATATACATTATTCCAAAAATTCAGCCGTCGATCGGCATGTAACCCCTGGTTTACTCTTACACAGGGGTTTAAATATGGCATGTCGGCAGACTCTACGGGATTGTTCTTCCAGCTGTATAGCCATACAGCGGCCTGTGTCCCTAATTCTTTATGCTAATCAGAAAAATCTCAGCGCTGCCAATATTTTATCATCATACCCCCATTGTTCTTCTCGAAAAACAAATGAATCATAAATGTATAAACTATCATAGTTAGAAGCTCAGTTTCAATAGTTAAATACAGTTCATATTGCAGTCTTATTTCATCACATTTTAACCAGACCAGAATGGGCAAAACCACAGTGACCGAAAACACAAAAGACCCAAGAAATAAAAAATACATGCATAGTTTTCTTAACCAAAGCAACTTTTGCTCTCCATATATTATGTCCATATCTATGGCTGTGCATGGCAAAGGCTATCAATTATCGCTGAGCATACCACCTATCATAGATATACATGACTTTCTTATCTGTTTATTTTCCTAAATGTACAGCCAGTTCTTCTCCGCTGTTAAGCCCTAATGGTACCTTAGTCATCAAATCTATTATGTATCTGGACTCCAGACGTCTTAGTTGTTTTAACCTATCGCCCCCTCTCGCGCTGGCTGGAATGCTGTCAAGTCCAAAATATTGTAATTTGCTCCTGTCTCTGTTGTGTACTTCATCAAAATGTCTTGCGACTGGGTAGGAGCGGTCTGTGTCCATCGCTCTTTGATGCTCCAATATTCTGATTTTTAGTGGGTGAATTGTGCTGCCCACGTATCTTAAACCGCATGGGCAGACAAGACAATATACAGCAAAAGGTGTGCTGCATGTAAGGAATTTCTTTATGGGCTTTGCCATTTCTGCCCCAGCCACCCAATATGACAGTGTCCTTTTGCTCCCTGCACAGGCTTTGCACTTTCCGCAAGGAAAGAAACCTTTCATTTCAGCCAATGTGTTTTTCCTAGGTTTCTTTTTCTCGAAATGACTTCTTACCAAGGTATCTCTGAGTGATCTTGCTTTGCGGAAAGTTATTTGGGGTTTAGGGGGGATGTCTTCCTTAATCACGGGATCAGTTAGAAGAATATGCCAGTTTTTGGCAAATATTCTTCTAAGATTCCACGATTCAGTGGAGTATGATGTTATCATCCGGAATTTGCCACCTGTGTCAGATTCCATGTTCTTAGTTTTAGTTTGTAGTAGGCTAGCCCTCGGTATCTTCCTTACTTTTGTCAATGTTTTGGTTAGGGAGTGAATGTCGTACCCTCTCACGGTGAATCCCTCAATACAATTTTTTTGCTGCGACTTCAAAATCCTCATCCCTACTACTATTTCTCTTCAATCTGAGTAATTCCTCGTAGGGGATACTCTGTATGAGTTTTACGGGATGTTGCTGTCTGCCCTTAGGGTGGAGTTCCCTGCTGTGGATTTCCGGTATAGTGAGGTGTGTAACTTGCCCTGCTCAACAAACACTCTCAGGTCCAGATAGTCCGCTGCCACCGGACTAACTGTCCCCGAGAAGTGCAAGTTGCAGGTCTTATTATTCAGGACCTCGGTATACTTCTGAGCCGTCTCCATCGTCCCTTGCCACACGATGAAGAGGTCGTCAATATGCCGGTACCACCTCACTACCCTGCCTGTCTCCTGTCCGTTTGTCTCGAGTGCCATGGGCACCCGCTCCTCCCACCAGCCCACAAACAAGTTTGCGTAGCTGGGAGCGAAGCAGGTGCCCATCGCCATCCCAGACACCTGTGTATACAGTTGGTCATCGAACAGGAAGATGTTATTTGTTAGGGGGAATAAAAAACTGTCAATAAATTTAGACATATTTTCTGTTAGTCCGTTAATCAATGAGACGATCGGCCTCCCTCGTGGTTCAGTGGCATTTTTATGCAGTTTGGGTAGATGGTAGAAAGTGGGTATTGCCGGGTATTGTCTGGTTATTACTCCGTAAGAAGATGTTTTCTTCACTCCCAAGCATTGATCTTTTATACCATTGCTCACAAGTTCATCATATTGTTGTACACTCTCATTATATTTTTCAGCACCTGTTTTTCGATAGTACTTAGTATCCAATAATTGTCTCAAAGCCTCTTTGCGGTAATATTCTCTTGTTAAAAGTACGACGTTTCCGCCCTTATCAGAGGGTTTAATGATGGTTTCCTCATCTTCCTGTAAAGTCTTTAATGCATTCCTTTCTTGTGGTGAGATGTTACCATCCCATTTCGAGGTTCTCTGATTCCCTCTCATAGCCACCAGCTCTTTCAAAACTGTTTCCGAGAATGCATCAATTGCATCCCATGGCATTGCCGGACAGAGGGTTGAAGCCGGTTTGAATGCACTTTCTTCCCTTTCTTGTTCTATATTGTTCATTCTTGCTTTATCGACCATGGTAGGATCTGGTGAGCCTTGTGTATCTTTCTCTAGTCTTAAATCTTCAAGGTTTTCCACACTATATACATATACATATATACCTATGAGTAAACAATAGACACAAAAGGTCAACAAAATTCTTCTTCCTCTGAACCTGAGATATTTTTTAAATAAGCATGAATAAAAGGAAATGTATTTCACAGAATATTTACAGTTGCCTCCAGGCATTGGGTTTGCCTCCATCCTCCTCGAACAAATGGTTTTCTGGGAACCTAATTCTTAGGATGCTGTGGAGTTTCCAGAATTTTGTTTAAAGTTGGCAGGATTAGGGATTCTGAGGAGAGATGGCAACAGGAGTGGTGAGGTTTTGTGTTAATGGTGTTAATGGAGCGTTTGCAAGCATGGGAAGGCTTAGGGGTTTAGGGGCTGTCGAGATAGATTTAATGGAAATGGTGGAAGGAGCTGGAGGGACTCGGTCCTAAAGAGAAATGTGGATGGTCTTTAGAATGGGATCAGGGATTTCACTGGGGTAAAGTGATATAATGGTGCCAAGGCTTTGGGTGTGGGCATGGGGATACATTGTGTCAGGGGATGGGGCAAAGGCTTGAATAAAAGCAGGTGTGCATAATACACTGACCTCAGCCAAGGCACTAGGAGAGAGAGAATCTATAGCAGACAGGTAAGAGCACACACAATCCATGAACTCAATCACTTGAGTGAGTTGCTCACACAAGTTGTGAGCTGCTGGTGGAAGGCACAGGAACAGTTGGTCTATCTGTGTTGGTTCATACACCACCACAAAGGGCTGGCCTGAGTCAAGGCCTAAGATTCCAATGTTATTGTTGCCTCCTGGCTAACCCCATTGCTTTTATTGCTACTGGGTCCCTCGATGTTGGTGGTTCCATTTTCCAACTCCCAACAACTCTCCTGTGTGTCCCCCGGTGTCTGGTCACTTGCTCCAGAGTAGGCAGATAGCACACATATGCACACAGCAGTTACACACTACAGAGGCCAATAAGAAACATACTCACATCAAAGAGGGCCAAACATACACTTTTTACCATATTATTCTCAATAAAGCACACCCAATGTAACTCTATAAAAGACCTGAATTTGATTTAGTAAGACAACTTGCTCCTTCACAAATATCAAGAATATTCGGTCTGCTTTATTACAAGTGCATTATATTATGTAGCAGTTGTAATATGGCTAATGGAATATCTGTAACTATTGTGGTAAACTGCCCATCTGCAGAAAGACAAATCATGCACTGTATTAGTTATTTAAATAATATCCAGTCATGCTGCTTTTGACTAAGGGCCTGATTGAGAATTTGACAGATGGGTTACTTGTAACAAATATAACAAAGCTCATATACTTAATATCACAAACTCAATAGGATAAAATGTTCTTGTAATAAGGTGCAAGGGATATCTGTCATGTTTTGGAGGGAGTAATTTGACTGTCAAGCTGTCAATCAGGTCCTAAGATTTTAAAATAAGTTGCTATTGCACATGCCATAGGATATCAGTCAGTCAGAAATAACTTTATTTCACCAACATAATGATAGCATGAAAAGTATTCTACTAACATATCAATTTCCACTGATACTACAATTTTAAATTACATGTATTAATACAAGTTTACTAAAAAGATTAACATTGGATTAAAAGGTCATTCATAGTTTAAAAATGGATGATAATTAATTTTTCATTTCAAATTTCTTTCTTCGGATGCCATACTTATTTAGGAACCATAAAAGTACATGAAAACATTGCATATTAGATATATATTATTTTAAAACATGAGTAAAAAGAGAGCGGGGTTAATTATACCTACAATCATTAATACAAAGCAGGACATTCAGGGGGACGATAATTCATAAATATACACACAGTTATTGCACAATTCAGTAGCTTATTTTACAGTTTAAGTGCCAGGTTGACAATATAATCTTTTCCTGAAGGCAGGTAAAAAGAATGAGGCCAAAGAAAAACATGTAAAGGGATCACACAATAACTGGAGATAATAGAAAGCCACACACCACTGTTTAAAATTCATTTTGAGAATAAGGGGGAAAATAAATCTTTTTCTCTCTTCATCATAGAATTTGCAGAAGAACAAAAAATCAAGATCATTCTGGATAGATCGCTTGTCACAGGGACAAGGTGTCAGTTCGGAGATCACATAGGTTTTAAAAGGAAGACCTAGCATCAGGGGGATATAATTTAGGTGAAATCTCATTAAAATATATCTGTGTTGAAGATTTGTAACAAACAATAGATAAGTTAAATTTGCATTAATCAATGTTATACTTGGGACAGCGAAATATGCTCTGACTGTGAACAGATATCCTGCCTCCTAGCCTGTAAGTGGGTCAGTAAAAGGATTTTACGCTCTTTCTTAGAGATGGACAAAAACATCATTGGATCTTCATAAAGGTGGTGCAAACCAACCGTCTTAAGGTTGGATTCCACATATTTTAACAAACTGATATTATTCACATTCTAATTTTAAAAAATCGTTTAAAATATCCTTAGTCAGTGAAAGAGTCTCCTTACGCCAAACCGAGTGCCACATCATAATGGGTCCAATACACATTTTATCACTGATATAGGGAACTCTCAACTCCGTTTGACAATTATAGTTGGAACATGGCTGGGGCAGGAAAACCGTGGGCAATATTATCAAGAAAGGGCGATACTTTATCGCCGCTTTTATTGGCAGGAAACTGCAGCTAAAGCAGCGATAATGGGCTTGATAATATGCCCTTGTGAATTCCCATAGAAGCCCAGGTTCTGGTGTTAACCTGGGCTTCTATGGGAATTCACAAGGGCTTATTATCAAGCCCATTATCGTCGCTTTAGCAGCAGTTTCCTGTGAATAAAAGCGGCGATAATGTATCGCCCTTTCTTGATAATATGGCCCCAAGTATTTCAAAAAGGCATCTTCTATATGTTGCAGTTTAGAAGAGTCAGAGATGCCCCAAACAGCTGCCCCAAGTGGCAGCGGATACAGTTTTTTCATAATAAACTTTCTTTACCACTTCAAAAGGTTTAGTCTCAATTTTTTTCGCAAATTTAAAAAGAGCCCCAATATTTTTTTTCATCAATAATCTCTTTTAGAGACCATACTTTGCCAAACATGATCCCTAAATAGATAGAAGAGTCCACAACATCTAACTTCCCCCTTCAATATAAATTTGTGGCTGTTTTGGCCCTCCAACAAAAAATAAAGACTTAGAATAATTAATTTTCAGGTCCACCTTATTCATGAATTTTGCATACCCAACTACGAGTTGAAGCGGATCATTACCAGTATGCACCAGAATCACAGTGTAGTTCACGTAGAGGAGTATCAGTACTTGGAGTGAATTAATATGGGGGGGGACATCTGGAGCGGGCCCTAATAAAGCAGATTCTATGGTGTTTGTATAAAGCGCAAATACAAAAGGCGTAAGGATGCACTCCTCCCTTTCCAAAGCAGACACAGGTAGTTGCTCTAGCATACAGGTTGCGGATTATATTACTTATCTGCATGTCAATTTCCATTGCCTCCATGATCTGCCACAGCCTGGACTGTGCCATGCAGTCAAAGGCTGCCGACAGATCCATGAAGGCAAGGTATAAATGACCATTCTTAGCTGCTGAACATTTAGCTATGTTTACATTCAGATTCAGGCACTGGTCCACTGTGCCCTTTCCTTTTCTGAAATCATATTGCCAGGGTATTATAATGTTCTTTTCCAAGGCCCATTCCTCAAGCCTATTTAAAAGTAGCTGGCCCATTGGTATAGCAGTAGAATCTAAAAGAGATACAGGCCTATAATATTTCAGAACTTTTGTATCCCCTTTTTTATAAATAGGTACAATTACAGTCGTCTTCCATGAAGACGGAGCACCTGTTCAAGCAATTTTATTAAAAACATTTGTCAAAAGTGGTGCTCAAAGATCTTGATTGTATAGAAAAAAGTCGATTGGGACACCGTCGGGTCAAGGTGCCTTCGCTCTTTTTCACTCGTTAAGAGCATGTTTTATTTCTTCCACAGTGAACAAGACATTGTCTCCTGTGCCAGACAAACTTAAAGGGGGGAGTTGGGCAGTCACCTCTTGAGTGTTTCTAAATAGGCCTTCAAAGTGTGTAACCCGTGCCTCCTCATCTACATGAGAATCTGTTGCCATCCTTTGCTCGTCTCTCAGAAAAGGTGCATTAATAAACAACCAAAAAGCCTGTGAGTTGTTTAATGTGGCGACCCTTTGCAATCTTTCCCACCGGACATCTTTTAAGGTTTTTAACCTTGATAACCTTGGTTTCCTGTAAAGCTGGCGTAAGGTCTTGACCAGAAGTTGGTCACTAGGTTTTGACTTTAAGGCCGTACGAAGGTTCTTAAGTGATTTTGCACATTCATCATCAAACCAAATAGGACCCTTACGAAGCCCATTACATATGGAACGTATTAAGTTATTTTTAATTTCCAATAAAATTTCCTCAAATGCTGTAATTATACCATTGTCAGTTATTAGGTCTAAACATGTCATTATCTCTATTGCTTGTTTTGAGACTATATCCCCCCAAACTTCACAGTATCAACTCTCTCCCACTTCAAGGCAATCCCATTCTCCCTTGCAATCACTGGTTTAATATGGAAATGAACAGGGTATTCCCTTTTTGGTAAAGCTGGGATAATAAACTTGATTGCAGTATGGTCACTGAAAGGGTAGAAGTTGATCATAAATTGAGTGAAGAACTTCCTTATGGGGTTTGAGTCCAGAACAGAACATTGTCAAGCGTCGAGAAGTGGTAGTGACTAGAAAAAGTGAAGTTTAACTGGCATTTAGGATTTCAGAAGTATTTAAATTATAGGATTATTTATAATTAACAGCCTATTTAAGGTGTTACCATAATTATTGTGACTAAAATGGGGAACAACATCCCCATCTTTGTCTACTATCCCACACACTGGTGTATTATTGATCTTATTACAAGGGTGAGCGTTAATATCCCCTAGCCAGATTATATCACAGGGTTTGTTATATGCTTTCCCCAGATTGACAATATCTCTTCCCAAAGGGTCCAAAATCACTGTGTGGATACTACCAAAATCATTATTATAAAAATGTATAAGTAACCAATATATATCATTATAAAACTCCAGGAGAATAATATGATAATATGGAGATGTGTTTAAAAAAGTTTTAACCTTTAGAGGAAAAGTATTAGAAAGTAAAGTCAATAGACCACCTTTTACGCAACCAGCTGTTGAGGGTATGGCAGGCGTGTGAAATGCACAATACCCATTCAAATAGATCTGGTCAACTTCACAGGTCTCCTAAAGGTACAAGATGTCATAGGCCATTAACAAAGACAGCCAGTCCGAATTAGATGTTTTTTTTAAATTATACCAAGCGATATCCAAGAAATGACTGCAACAGATTCTGGGGTAATCTCTGTATGTTTTGGGCTCTTAGACAAAGTTAAGCTACCTGTCTGCATGCTTGTGTTTAGTTGATAATTTACAGTGGGCAGAGAAATTACAGAAGGCCCATTATGTGTCACTATGTAATCATCATTATTAACTTCTAAACTCTGATCATCAAGTCAATCGTATTCAGCCATGTCTTCCAAGTAAGTAAATCTTTTACTAAGAGATAAGGGTAAAATGGGTTGTGGAAGATGTTGGTTAAAAGAACGTGGAGGCACATGGCCATAGGATATCTTAAACTTTGGCCCAGTTTAAGATTTTTTGCTATTCACTCACAAATATGACAGGTATCCAATCAGTCTTGTTGCAAGAGAAATTTGATATAATGCACTCATAAATTCAGTCAGGCAGACGACCATATACATTATAAGGCAATGAAATGTAAAAGAATTCACAACTCTTGTAAAATATTTTTGCATGTTATCATTGAGAAAAGTGTATTACATTTAGTTTAGACATCACAAAAATTTGTTGTGGTGGCCTCAAGGTCAATATTCAGTGATATTTTCTTTCCTTTTTTAGGCTAAGGTTCTCATGGACAACATGAAGAATGGGTCATCCACCATAGTACAAGGTTCTTTTGTCATTTTGGACTTCTAACTATGGATGTACATTATGGAACAAATCTGTTTACTTATTTTATAAGACAATCAACAATCCATAGCTGAATGCCTACAACCACCTTGGCCAGCAGCATGGGATGGATGCATAAGACACATTTACTTGGCTTCAATTAAGCATGGGCTGAAAATTCGTTCCGCTCGCAGAATTTGTGGATTTTCCGCAATTTCACGATCCGCGAATCTCGCGAAATCGCAGTAAAATCAGCAAATCAGCGGGACGAATTTTCAGCCAAGCACTTACAGGGTTACAGCAGCAGGTGAAAAAGTTTAAGCTAATTTTTTGTAACCTTTTACAAAAGGGTTACAAAGAAATTAACTTCAACTTGGGCACCTGCTGCTGTAAACCTGTAAGTGCTTCCTGGCGCCTTGTTGCCTACTTGCAACTATTCTCTGACCCTGCTCTGACCCTTGAAGCAGGGTCAGAGAATAGTTACAAGTAGGCAATGAGGCGCCTGTCACGAAAATTAAACCTCAACAGGAAGCACTGACAGATATAAAAACAAGCATTTGCAATGCAATAGGTCTCGCATTAGGAAAGTTTGAGCTATTGGTCTTGTAAATGACAATTTTTTTTTATTGATGTGTTGGTTTTGAAAATAGCTAAATTAATATCTTTGTCATTTACAATGCCAATAGTTATAACTTTCGCAAATGTGACACCTATAGCATTTGTAATGCAACATGTTTTGTATTTACGTGACTTAGATGTATTGATATTACAAATTACAATGGCTTTTAATTTTTTAAATAATTAATACTTAAATAAAAATATTTTTAATTTATAATGACAATAGCTTAAACTTTTGTAAATACCTTTTGTAAAGATTATGTTCAGTGTATTTTATTGTGACAAAAATCCAAGAACAGAAGTGAAATATTACCATCTTTTTGTGACATTTGTAATAAAGCTTGAAACATTGAGAGAACATATTTGAACCAGTTGTTGTTGAATGGTTGCGGATATTGATGCTGGGGTGGTGCTGAGTGGTGCTGTGGTGGTGCTGAGTGGTGCTGTGGTGATGCTGAGTGGTGCTGTGGTGGTGCTGAGTGATACTGGGATGGTGCTGAGTGATGCTGGGGTGGTGCTGAGTGGTGCTGTGGTGGTGCTGAGTGATAATGTGGTGGTGCTGAGTGATGCTGTGGTGGTGCTGAGTGATGCTGTGGTGGCGCTGAGTGGTGCTGTGGTTGTGCTGAGTGGTGCTGTGGTGGTGCTGAGTTATGCTGTGGTGGTGCTGAGTGATCCTCTGGTGGTGCTGAGTGGTGCTGTGGTGGTGCTGAGTGATAATGTGGTGGCGCTGAGTGATGCTGTGGTGGCGCTGAGTGATGCTGTGGTGCTGCTGAGTGGTGCTGTGGTGGCGCTGAGTGATGCTGTGGTGGTGCTGAGTGGTGCTGTGGTGGTGCTGAGTGATAATGTGGTGGCACTGAGTGATGCTGTGGTTGCGCTGAGTGATGCTGTGGTGGCGCTGAGTGGTGCTGTGGTGGTGCTGAGTGGTACTGTGGTGGTGCTGAGTGATGCTGTGGTGGTGATGAGTGGTGCTGTCGTGCTGCTGAGTGATGCTGTGGTGGTGCCGAGTGATGCTGTGGTGGTGCTGAGTGGTGCTGTGGTGCTGCTGAGTGATAATGTGGTGGTGCTGAGTGATGCTGTGGTGGTGCTGAGTGATAATGTGGTGGTGCTGAGTGATGCTGGGGTAGCGCTGAGTGATGATGTGGTGATGCAGAGGGCAGAAAGGCACAAAAGGCAGTCTAACAAAGGGCAGAAGGGCAGAAAAACAAGGGAAAAACGAGTCTAACAGAGGGCAGAAGGGCACAAAAAAAGTCTAACAGAGGACAGAAGGGCAGAAAAACAAGGGAAAAATGAGTCTAACAGAGGGCAGCAGGGCACAAAATACGAGTCTAACAGGGGGCAGAAATGCACAAAAACGAGTTTAACAGAGGGCAGAAGGGCAGAAAAACAAGGGAAAAATTAGTCTAACAGAGGGTAGAAGGGCACAAAAAACGAGTCTAACAGGGCGCAGAAGGGCAGAAAAACAAGGGAAAAATGAGTCTAACAGAGGGCAGAAGGGCACAAAAACAAGGGAAAAACGAGTCTAACAGAGGGCAGAAGGGCACAAAAAACAAGTCTAACAGGGGGCAGAATGAATCCCGCCCTGCGTGTTTGTCCACGAAGATGCCACCGTTTTGTGCAATACCTCTACTCAGCTGGAGTACTTTCTACTGTCTAATCAGTAAGTGCTCCCTCGTTGGCTAAATGTATAGGGGCAGATTTACCATAACTGGCGCATCCCCAGGGATGCGCCAGTTATTGTGCGCCACAGCTCCGCCACCCATGGTCCGCCGCATTTACAATGCGGCGCACCATGTGGCAAAAATGGCACAGATGCGTCACGCATCTGTGCCGTAAAAGTAGCGCATTGCTGGAGCTGCGTCGCAAGCACAACACAGCTCCAGCAATGCTCTGGGGGGCCCTATCTCCCCAATGCTGCGTCAAGCCTTGCGCCTGCTTCAAGCAGGCACAGGGTTTGACGCAGCATTGGCCTAAAAGTGACTGAGTGAAATCTTGTAGATTTCCCTCAGCCAGTTTTAGGAGGCGTTCCTGCGCAGAAACACCCTCCCCTGCACCGGAACGCCTCCTGACGGCGCAGAGCTTTACAACGTGACGCATCTCTCAAATGCGTCACGTTGTTAATACCCAGCACCATGGCGCATCTTTTGTGCTGCCGCTACGTCACAAACGTGACTCAACTGCGGCGCAAAAGAGGCGCAAGCGGCTTGTAAATCTGCCCCATAGTGCTTTTACTACACTGTAGCTGCGTAAAGGGCCAGAAGATGTGTCTCCAGTGACCATGTGTGCCTGTGCCTGTGTTACAGGCACACATGGTCACTGGAGACACATCTTCTGGCCCTTTACGCAGCTGCAGTGTAGTAAAAGCACTATACATTTACCCAATGAGGGAGCACTTACTGGATTAGCCAGTAGAAAGTACTCGAGGGCAAATCGCAAAAAAATCCGCGATTTCACTGGAAAATTCGCGAATTTGCTGATTTTCCTTGCAATTTCGCGGGGAAATCCGCGAATTCGCAAATTTCGCCCATGCTTAGCTTCAATGCCTACAACTCGGAGGCTGAAGTACTAAAATATTTTACCATAGAGCTATACTTACTAATAGCCCATATACCTTATTTACCAAGAATAAGTCAGTCGGCAATGGAGAAGGTTCAATTGTTTATTTTGCAAAAGCGCCCTATATAGGGGAGCCTCTCTCTCGTCCTCACCCTCAAAGGTGCACAGAGGGGACTGCTGGATTACATTCAAAACAGTGCATATATACTTTCAGCATACCTCATGAAGACCCTGTACATGGAAAAGTACCACTTCTTGTGAAGCCAACAGGAAAACCCATATAAGGCACAATTGATTGATTCGAAACTCAGCTCAAACTATTCCGGGGGTAGGTCAGTGAAGGTGCCTCCCTTTCGTTCTGGCGCACTGGAGTACAGGCACGGCGCCTGCAAGAATGTGCTCACCCTACAAGAAAGACAGATGCGACCTTGAGTTTCCTAAGTTAGAATCAATGGTCCATTCATAGCCCAGGCCGACCTCTCAGGCTCTCTACACAGTAGCAGGTCATGTGTTTTCCTAGCTAAAGGAAGAGAGACAGGGAAAGGAATAACAAAATGGCGTTTGTTCAGCCAAGGCCCGATTCTTGACGTATGCATGGTTCAAGTGTATTTACAAGGGGTTTCATGTTAGTATATTGGATACATTAGGCCAACATCATACAATATCGATGTATATTCCTTCAAGGCTGGCAGTGATATCTAGATTATCTGAGACTATATGGTTACCCTAAAAACAGAATGAACATCACTAGAGGAACACAGAAAATAGAGGGACAACCCCCCCACCAACCCTCAGCCAATGAAAGAAAAAAGTAATGAAAAGGGCACCCACACCATCTCCTGTTGGATCGTTTGGAGCTACCCACCCCCATTATACTGCTACCCCCCGAAACCCACCACACTACATACGGGGTAATACCTTGTCCTATGCCCTCTGGATCAGATGTAAGATTTGTAGATATTTGGGGCACATAACTTCTCTGAGTTCTTTAGATAGTAAAGATATGAAAGGAGCCCATAATTCTGTGTAAGTTGCGCCCTTGTGATCTGGCACTAGTGTGAGGCATTCCATGGCTAGGATCGACCAGAGTCTATGTAGCCAAGCCTTATGATCAGGTGCCGTAGAAGTGCCCCAGTTCGCTAGAATCACTTGCCACACTGCTAATAATGCCAAAGCCATTTGCCCGCCCCTCAGAGAGCACAGGGGGAACGTTAGCGATTTGAAAGCCCTAATAGTGTGTATGCTGGGAATCGGGGAATCTCAGTCTCAAAGGCAGTGTCTATGTCGTTCAGCACCTTCTCCCAATACTGGTCTAACCTCGGGCAGTGCCAGAGTAGGTGCAACAGCGAGCCTGCAGCCCCGCCAGCATTTCTCAGTGTGGATTTTATCCCATCGGTGGATATGTGTCGGCGTGAGGTACCAGTATGATGTGACCTTCGATGCAGGCTCAGTTCTGGCGGTTTTATGAGCAGTATGGTGCATCCTACAATAAATATTCGCCCATTCTTTATCTGAAAGGGCCCTCCCTAGTTCGTCCTCCCAGCATAGCTGACCCTTGGTACGCCTCCCGTCCCGGACCATTGCGGGCAAATTATGTGCTTTTCATCTTTCTTGTGCAATAGCCATATTTCGAAAGGGTTCATTCGGCGAATGACATGCAGCAAGAAGGCCACCGAAGTATCCCAGTGTCGCAGTTGTAGATAGTATAATCCATCGTAGTCGGGAAGGTTATAGCCCTGGCGCTCCTGGGCGAAGGAAAGGATGCCCTTCTGTTCAAACAAGGAGCCCAAACGTTTACAAACCACTTCTCTCCAGTGATGAGAGACCACAGATTTACAGCCTGGTGGGAAATCTGTGTTATCAACCAAAGGGGTCCATCTCTAGCTGAGACCCTGCCGACCTTTACCTCAAATGCTGACACCGATGCTCAGCTTCTTAATGACTGGATCAGGAATATGATAACATCTATTGCCCCGGCAACAGCCGCAATATCCAAACGAGACTCCCCATCTGCCCCCTAGTTTTCTCAGGAGCTCAGATTGCAAAAATCGCACTGCAAAAGGTTGGAGCGACTTTGGAGACAAAATTATGATCCTGCAGAGAAAACCTGCTATAAGGAAGCATCGAAAAAACTGCATAAAGCCATTAGAAAAGCAAAAAAACAGTACTATGCAAACTCGATTCATCAAGCTGAACATTCAAGTAAAGAAACCTTTAAAATAGTTCAGTCATTCTTCAAACCTATATGCATCGAGAGGGAAGTTCCCCCATCAATCTCGTTTTGCAACAGCATCTCTGACTTTTTTGACTCTAAAATTAAGAAAGTATATGAGTCTTTTGGGCCAGTGAAGACCACGGTAAAATCCGATTTAGCGGATTTAATACTGGACCGTGCTACCCTGACACAATTTGATTTAATAGACCTAAATATGGTCAAGCGAGAACTAAGTCGTTGCAAATCGGGCTCGCCAGACGACCCTTGCCCTCCTAAACTCTGGAGTCACATAGCTGACTTTGTGGCCCCCGCTATTCAGCGTTTATGGAATCTGTCCATCTCATCGGGGTGTTCCCGAATATTTGGAAACATGCCACTCTCCTCCCCTTAAAAAAAAAACCTAATGGGGACCCTAAGGATCTCAAAAATCTTCGTCCGATCTCTCTCCTTGCAGCACCAAGCAAAATGCTTGAGAAAGTTATCCAGCGGCAATTAAATCAATTCATTGAACACAATAAAACTCTACACGAGACGCAATCAGGCTTTCGACCCGGATTTAGCACCAAAACAGCTTTAATTGAGGTGGCAGAGTCAGTGAGGTGGTCGATGGATTCGGGAGACTCAGCGATGCTGGTGCTCCTGGATCTGTCGGCTGCCTTTGATACGGTTGACCACGCTATACTACTATCTCGACTGGCAGAGATAGGTATCCAGGATCAGGCACTGGAGTGGTTACAGTCTTATCTGACTCAAAGAACTCAGAAGGTGGCATTAAGGGACGTCTCTTCTACACCTAAAGCTCTGAGCTGTGGCGTCCCACAGGGCTCGGATCTGAGCCCACTCTTATTTAATGTTTACCTGGCTCCACTCTTCACCCTGATCGCCAATTGGGGGATCAAGGCAATCTCATACGCCGATGATACCCAATTGGTGTTCCCATATTCAGAAGTGTCAGAGGCATCCTTCCTGAGTTTCAAGGGGTGCCTACAAGATATAGCCTGCTGGATGAACACTAATAAACTAAAACTCAATACTAGTAAAACAGATGTGATCTTCTTCGGCAAAGACCCCCCCCCCCACCATCTGATTTGTGGTGACCGGCAGAGATGGGTCAAGCTCCCTTGCCTAGCCTTTCAGCAAGAAATCTAGGGGTGCGATGGGCTGATAAGTTGTCCTTTGCATCACACATACAGAAAGTTGCTGGCTGCTGTATGAGCAAGTTGAGGAATCTACATAAGATCCTTTGACTTTTACCAGTTAGCTGCCAAAAAACTGTAATCCATGCCACAGTTACATCTAGGCTGGATTACTCTAACGGTCTGTATATGGGCCTACCAAAGTACCTTATACAGCAACTGCAACTGGTCCAAAATGCGGCTGCGAGACTTTTAATGAGGATTCCCTTCAAGCACTCAGTCTCTCCGTACCTCCTTTGCCTTCACTGGTTACCAGTTGCTAGTAGAATAAAATTTAAAACACTTACTCTGGCCTTCAGATCTATATACGGAAACTGCCCAAATTACCTGAAAGTTCGACTACCAAGGTACTCTCAATCCCGCTCTCCAATAACCATGTCCGACTTGCAGTCCCTAGAGCAAAAAGAGCCCGGCTGAGCGGACGAACTTTCTCAGCCAATGTGGCGACACTATGGAACTCACTACCCCCTACTCTTCAACAGGCCCCATCTGAAGCCTGCTTCAAACAATTGCTGAAAACCTGGCTGTTTGCCCAGCCACACTAGATGCTAACCTCTCTAGCTTCCGCGGTCTTAACATCTGGTTCTCACAGTGCCGGGACACCTCCTTGTGAGGTAGCTGTTCGCGCTATACAAAACTCTGTATTATTATTATTATTATTATTATTGGGAAGGAAAATGTTTTAAGCCCCCTCCTGAGCGCCACTTTGTCCCAGAATGTAAGCATCGCTGCTGTGACAGGGGAGAAGTATAGGCTCCAGACTCTCAGCCTACACTGTAGCCACACTTCCCTCAAATGTTTGCTCCAGCTACTGCCTGATCCATGAATGTCCAGTGTTTTTCGGATAGAGGGTGGTTCCATTTTTAAACATAGCAAGGTGGGAGGCTTTTAGGTATCTATGGACCAACGGGAAATTCACACCACCCTCGTTCTTGCGTTGTGCCAGTTGGGATATGGGCAGGCGCGCCTGTCTACCTCCGCAGACAAATGTATTTATGGCCATTTGCAAAGTGTGCATAGCTTTCGAAAGGGGCACCAGGGGTAGGGTCTGAAACTGATACGGAACCCACAGTAGGATCATCATCTTTACTGCTGCTATGCGCCTGAACCAGGCCAACTTAAGTTTAGACCATCCATCCAGCGCCTTCATGGTCTGTTCAACCAGAGCTGAGTAGTTCAGCTCCAGGGTATGTGACAGCGTAGGGGGACCCTCTCTTTCAGTAGCTTGACATGTGCTTGGGGAGAAGACAAGTTGAGAACCTGGGACTTGCTGAAATGTACCTTAAATCCTGAAACCCTACCAAAAGACTCCAGCTCATTCACGAGCTCCTGCAGGGACGAGAGGGGGTCGGAGAGAGACAAGATGACATCATCCTGCATAGAGGTTTATTTTCTTGGTGTCACCTCCAAATTGGAGGCCCTGAATGCCTGGATGGTCTCGGATCCATTGGGCAAAGGGTACCCTATATAGGGCAAAGAGGAGGGGCGAAAGTGGGTATCTCTGCCTTGTGCCCCTAGCGATCGGGCAGGGGTCGAGGATACCCCATTTACCCTAACAGAAGACCTGGGAGAGTGATATATGCATAAACCCAGTGAATAAAGCATGCCCTGAACCCAAAGCCACGTAGTGTGTCAAGCAAATAATTCCACCCAACCCTGGCAAATGCCAGCTCCACTGGCCAGGAAAAAGTTAAAAGCCTCGTCAGAATGGGCACTAGTTCCCCACAGAATATTTTATAAAATAGTGCCGGTATCCCTCAGGGCCAGGGGATTTGGCCAATTTCAATCTAGCAATGACCAAGATAACCTTTTCCAGGCATTTTGGGCCTCAGGTAGACAAGTGAATTTGCTTGATTCCAAATAGGCACTCGCATTTTGTCAATCTGTAGTCTCCTTGCTATATAAGGACTGATATAATTGCCTGAACTCATCGACTATCTGGGAGTCCCTTGTACCTCCTCTCCTGATGGTTTTGGTTCATAATCTCTGTGCCAGCATTCTCCCACACCTATCGCTACTTAGATAAATCCTGTGGTGCAGGCGTAACAGCACATATTCTGCTTTATCGAGGTCCAAGCGTTTTAGGAGGAGTGGTTTCTTCTCTAGGTTCCTCCCAACCCTCTGCGCTCCAGTAAGTTTGTGTTTAGCCTCTAGTTCCCTCGTTTCCTGTTCAATGTCCTGCTGAACTTCCCTGCGCTTTTTATTGTCGGCCGAAGAAATCGCCATAAGTTCTCCTCTCATCACAAGTTTGAGAGTCTCCCAGATGGCTGCCAGTGGGGTGTCCCCCTTGTTGTTATTCTGTAAGTGTTCAATTAACTTGGCGAGTAGGCTCACAGTACCAGGGGAGTGCAGTAGTCCCACTCGCAGGTGCCACCTCGTGCGAGCGTGCATGTCCCCGCCTCATTGGATGGTAATGGTGAACGGTGCATGGTCTGATACAGAGCGTGGTTCTATAGAGGCCTCGCTTAGCCTGGGCAATAGCGCTTTAGAGATGAGAGGCAGGTCTAGGCGTGCGTAGGATTTGTGAGCAGCAGAGCAGTGTGTAGTCCTGCAATGCTGGGTGTTTGAGTCGCCAAATATCATGCAAGCCACTATCAGTCAGCCATTGGGGAGAGCGCCCCCATCTGTGTACTCCTCTGACCAGAGCAGTCTATGTTTTTGTCCATAACCAGATTGAGATCCCCTCCCACTACTAGGGTGACGTTGTGCAAAGCTAGGCCCTCTGAAAGAGTTCTGGTTAGGAAAGACTCCTGCTGTGTGTTAGGCACATACACATTAATAAGTTGAAACAGGGTATCTCCCCACTGGAGCCTAAGTGCCAGAACCCTGCCCTTTCATAGTGGGTAGAAGGAACCTTCCGTTCAAATTGTGCACCCAAAAGGATGGCCCCCCCATTTTCTTTGCAGTTCCAGAGGACCAGTGTTGACAGGGAAATCGTCATGAGCACATACAGACTGAGTCTTTGGACTGTAAGTGGGTCTCTTGTAGCATACAGATGTCTGCTACAGTGTGCTCTAGTAAGGAAAGGATGGCAGTGCACTTTACAGGATGAATGAGGCCCGGATATTGAGACTTACAATCCTAAGAGCTTTACCCTTAGGGGTCATACATCATCATTCAGTGTGAGACTGTGGCTCCTGTATAAGGGAGTCACCAGGGAATGAGCTCAGCGCTACAGCATGAAGCTCAAGAACTGGTGCAGGTAACCCAACATAACTAAGACCCCACATACTTAAACAATAAAACGCTGACATCTAACAAAATAAAGCAAGAGCAAAAGTCTCTAAAGACCACAGTTTCTCAAGAAAACGTAGAGAGGGGTGATGTGTAAACCTGGGAATCCCTCACGAACGATCAAGTGTGGGTTCCGGCTCCACCTCAGATTCAATCATAGTCCACCTTGCTGATAGTTCAGAAGGATGAGGATCGGGCAGGGGAGGAGGCCAGTGAGGAGATAACTGCTTCTATTTCTTTTGCGATGGTGACTGTGTCCGGCTTGTGTACGGCCGCTGACTTACCCACGGTCTGCCACCTATAACTGTTGCGTCTGGACCCTGCTGAAGGCTTTCTCTGTAACTCTGGGGACGTGGGTCATGACATTCCCAGACTTCCTTAGCCTCCGTAAGTGAGCGGATCTGCTATAGCTGACCAATATATCGAAAGATGATACGGAAGGGGGGACCCCATGAGTAGGGAATCTCCTCCTCCCTCAGATACGTTGTGATTGGATGAAATTCCCTTTTTTTAAAAAGGGTGGCGGCAGACCAATCTTGGAAAAGTGTACGAGAGTGACCTCTGAATTGCAAGGAGTGTGCTTCCCTCGCCTACTTGATGATAAGTTCCTTACGGTGGAAGTCATGCACACAGACCAGGATGTCTGGTGGTGGGGTGTTCCCCCCCTCAGCAGTCCCACTCAGTGAGCCCTGTCAATCTTAACTGAAGTTGAGTGTTCTGTGGCCAACACCTAGCTGAAAAGAGCTGTAACAAATTCTCTCACGTCTTCTCCCTCGGCCCCAGACTTCACTCCCCGGATGCTCACGTTGTTGCGATGGGAGCTATTCTCTAGATCTTCTGCATGGGCCTATTGTTCAATATGCTGTTCCTTGAGCCGAAGGATTTCTTGCTGTATCATTTCTACTTCTTCATCACAACTTTTTTTGTGCTCTTCAAGCTTTGATACCTGTTCGCCGATTTCTTCGCCATCCCACTTGACTTCTTTGAGGCCCGCCGTGAGTTGGCCTTTGAGCTCCTGGAGATCTTCGCGCAGGGACGTGAAAAGTGCTGTCATGAAAGACTTACTAGCTGGAGCATCCGTTTCTTCTGAGTTTCCGGGGTTCTCTTCATCCTCTTGCCCCGTCGCCACTGTGGCTCCTTGCGAGGGTTGTTTCAGGAGCATCTCCTTGACCGAGCAATCTTTTTTCCCCCTGGTGCACATCATGATGCGTAACCATGATCCTCCAGCCCGTGTCTAGCTGCTAGTCCTGTCACCCAGCATCATCTCACCCACTGCACCTCATTATCCACCACCTCCCATTGTAAGGGACGTTTCACAGTCCAGGAAGGCTTGTGCCTCCTGAGCTCTGCACTGCAACAGTCCCCGAGTATGCGCCACTCCTTCAACTTAATAGCGCAAGTTCGAGCAGGACAATTTCCACTTTACGCCAGTCTCCTCAAGGGCCAGTGACGATGAGGGGAGCAGTGTGCCATAACAGATTATTGGCCACTCTAAAGGTAGCGATGTTCCTTACAAGCGGTCCTTCATCAACCAGTCGCTTTGGCTACAGCCGCGCAGGTGAAAGGCCTCCCACCGGGATGGGTGCCTAAGCGAGGCACTCCATTGATTACAGGTCATCTATTCTCTGATGTATGAACTCCAACTCCAAGTCAGGTCTGTTGTTAGGAGGCCTCGGTGGCTCCTGCAGGTCCACCCACGTCCAGCACACTATCAGGCTTTCTCAGCCCCACAAACTGGCCAGCGCCTGACCAGGTAGGAGTGGATGGCCTCCAGCAGCGGCTTTCATCCATCAGCTATAGGGGCCGCTCACGTGTGGACTAACCTTTGCACCACTCGTCGGACAGGCTCCAGCTTTAACTATCCTCCCGAGATGCAGGTCCTCAGCATGCACCGATCGGTTGTGTGCTTCATGGCCTGCAGAAAGGGCCTCAGCGCCCCTGAGTGCGGAGGAAATTACTCGGAGATCTCTTTACTCCAGGCCACGCTCTTCCTCCAATGAGCTTGCTTGGGCATCAGGATAGCAGCCCCTCTCACTAAGCTGTGCGGTCTTGCAGTTGTAGGCCTCTCTTCTTTGCCCCGCCTGCCGCTATACTCTCCTTACTCGTGTCAGTTGGGTTGCTCCAGGTGGCAGCCGCCGTTCCACTTGGGTGATGTCTTCTCCTGCCACTATACTCTCCTTACTCGTGTCAGTTGGGTTGCTCCAGGTGGCAGCCGCCGTTCCACTTGGGTGATGTCTTCTCCTGCTCACGGGGGGAGCACGACCACTCCGCCCACAGCTTCCGTCCCAATGGGCAAGCTGGATATATTCTCGTGCCCCCAGGCGGACCAGGCCACCGTGTTCCGGGCTCGGGGGGACGATGTACTCGGCAAGCCAGACTACTTGTTGCTTCTGGGAAAGTTGAGCCCCATGCTAAGACTGCTCCCTCAGAGCCTGCTGGCAAGGCCCCAGTTCTCCCAGTGAGGAGGGGAGTCTCTCGTCATCTCCTCTGCACCAGGCCGCACTCCACTACTTCCACGCAAGCCTGGGTCTCGGGTCGCTGCTCCTCTCGGTTTGCAGCCCGGGCATGCAGCACCAGGCCTTTCCACTGTGCCCCACCTTCAGCTGCTTGCTCCTTACTCGTGCGGTCGGACCACTTCAGGTCCTGGGTCCCCCTACTCCGGAGCGTTAATTTTGCTGTTGGGCTGGGAGCACGACCACTTCGCTCCTAGATTCTGCCCCGGCAGATGTAAAGGGTGCAATCTTGGACTACAAGGCAGGCTTGGACGCCACTCTCCGAGCTCGGTCTGGTTGCTCTGCTCTGTGTACTGGAATGCTGGGGGCCGCCGGGAGGTCTTGGGATACCGCAGAGCCCGATCCCTCACCTCTCTGCAAGCAGTGGGCTCAGAAGGTGGGCAGAAACAAGACTAAAGCTACAGCAATGCTGGAGCTATAGCAAGGCAGGTCCTAGCTGGCTGCCATCTTGGCCACGCCCCCTATGGATGTATATTAGCTATTACAACATACGGATTTACAACGTGGTACAATGTACTACGTCATACATTACTATTATAATGCAAACCTGTACAACACACATTCTTAATATCGCAAAGTATAAACAATAAAAAAAACATTGAAATTTATCTTACATTGTGTTTTTTCATATTCCTAATAAGTGCAATCCCGATTTAACACCTTGCCTGCGACAGGATTTCCAGCCCGGTGCTGGACATTCCAATTGCGGGCGTGGTCATGACGGAACCATGCCGTCATGAGCACAGCCCAACCATGACTCATTACGGCATGGTTCCGTCACGAGCATCAAAGGAGTTAAATGTTACATAAGGTTTTCAAGAAAAATGTCACAAAAAATATGGCGCCCAATGTCCGTTGCTGGATAAGGTCACAAAGAAGCATAATTGTTTTTTATATATAAATTTACTAATCAAATATGTATTTTATTAGATTAGGCAGTAAGAGTTTAAAAATGTGTATACAATAGAATCTCCTCAATTTTTGTGATCTTTTGTCTCTGTGACTCTGAGGTAAACAGTACAAGTAAACTGTAGCTAGTGCAGTCAAAATCGGAAAACAACAATGCGAGCACTTAAAAATTGTAATTAAATATTTTAACATTTGTTCATTAAATGCAACATGTATGTGTATATTTACGAGTTAATTTTAATTAATTGAATGTGTACTTATTTGAGAAGGATAGTTTTCCAAACATATGAAGTGAAAATGTATAAAATATGTTAAATAATGAAAGTATGACATAGAATTCATTTCAATATTATTTTATTTAATGACTACTAATTAAAATGTAAGATTTTTGTTATTAATATGATTTTAAAATAATCATTTTAAAGTTCAAATTAACCCTATAATTAATCAATTTTTTAATGCTTTGAGTAACTATAAAGGTATACATTTTAAGAACAGGTGTTAATAAATGAAAATGAAATATGTATTTTCTTAACATAGGAAACATTTAACTACAAATCAAAAATATTCAGTCTACTGAATAAATATATTTCATCCAACAGTAATAAAAGTTAAATATTGTAAAATGGTCAAAGAAACAAACTAACAGTAACCCACACTTATTTCCCCAAAAATGTAAATTTATAGTGCATAAATAAATAAATAAATAAATGTATTTATGGAGCATGATTAAGGGTATTATTTATTATAGAAAATGTGTTTTTTTATTTTCAGTGTAACATGTTTAAATATAATGCTAACTATTTTTCTTAAAAATTAGAGATGTTTTAACTTAACGAGATAAATTTTTATTTCAGGAGAGAGAAACAATTGAAATAAATAATAATAATGCTTTTTCTTTCCTTCCACCGGTTTTTATTAAAATGTAAAAGTAATTATTTATAGCTAATATGTTTCTGTTTAACATATTCTCAGATAAATAATTAAACTTCCAATTTGAAAGTCAACAACAATTAAATAAAAACCTTGGTAAACAAAGTACTTTCATTTTTTTTTTAATTGTATTCAGTTCATAGCAAAAATATAACAAATGCAAAACATACATAGAGCAATCAAAAAGAACAGTGTGCTGCAAAGAGAGAGAAAACAAGATATTACAAAAAATGGAATGGTTGAACAACAAATCAAAAATAATCAATCAAAGCGAAGATATGGACACTAAACATGGACACTAATCGGTACACTAATCAAGACACTCACGTTCCATATGTTGTATCATGGGCTGCCAGATCTTAATCCCTAATTGCTTTTTCTTCACAGATTAAATACGATAGAGGTTAAATTCTAAATGAAATATATTATAAAAATTTGCACGTCACATTTCATATGAGGGCGCCTCGGGTTTCAGCCACAAAGAAGCAATACATATTCGGGCGACTGACATAGCCATAAAACAAAAGGAACCTATATGGATAGTACAACTGTGCTGTATCTCTATCTTTACACAGCCCAAAAGCATCATCTCCCTAGATCTTAAACCCTAATTGCTTTTTCTTCATAGATTTAATACGATAGAGGTTAAATTCTAAATGAAATATAGTATAGAACTTTGCACGCCACATTTCATATGAGGGCGCCTCGGGTTTCAGCCACAAAGAAGCAATACATAGTCGGGCGACTGACATAGCCATAAAAAAAGGTACCTATATGGATAGTACAACTGTGCTGTATCTCTATCTTTACACACCCAAAAAGCATAATCTCCCTAGATATCACCACATTAACATTTGTAACATAAGACAGAAATTGTGCAATAGATAGGAAAAAAGGTTCCAACACACTATAATCAAAAAATATATGTACAATATCTGCCACTGCGTCTTGACACCTAAATCATTGCCCATTATGCATATCGCCCCACTTCATCATTTTAGCCGGTGTGTGGTATAAATTAAATAAAGTTTTATAATGTTGAGCCCGTAAATTGGCTGTCAAGGTGACTTTACCAGCCATCTCGATAGATTCTTAAACAAACAGGTCTGAGATACCAAGTCTAGTACTCCATTTTAGATCTTGAACATCAACACATCACACTGCATTTTCCACAGAGTGTCATATAGAATCCCAATCTTGGCCCGTTTATTCAAAGCTTCAAGAAGATCATTAGTAACTATAGAAATAATGATGCGATGTTTAAAAATAAAATTCTGTAGTTGTAAATATTTAAAAAAATCATTCTGAGGAATTGCGTATTTATCCATTAACTCAACAAATGAAGCCATATCCCCAACATTGAAAATATCCCCTAAACGGCGAATCCCTTTATCCGCCCAAGTCCTCATCTTAGTGTCCCAAAATATTGAAGGAAATAATTCTATAGAGTAACAAGGAGTATAAAAATTATTACGATTAAGAACAATAATTTTACGTAGCCATCTCCACCCTTTAAATGCGGCTAATACTGTCTTGAACCTTGTTCTCTTATAATAAATCGGTTCAAGAAATCTAAGCAGCGCTTGATGAGACTGACAACCTAATAACATCTAATAAATATTTGGGCTTTCAAAAATGGTGTCTCGTCCCCAGTCACCAAAATTGTATCTGGACCAGCTGCTTTTCCAAGCGCAAGGTCATTAAGTGCTGTCTCTAATTCTATGATAGACATTGGGGCATCTAATTGCTCTCTTACAAGGGGCCCTACCACAGGTAGATCAAGTCTGGACAAAACTGGTCGATCTGATCTTGAGATGGCAAAATGAGCAAGGGACTCACGTCTGAGCATACCCTGCCAACTTATGGCATGTGGCATATGGCCATGTCTGAACTGGGGTGGCGGAGTGAGCTAAAGAATGGTGATGGATTAAACCCAGATCAGTTGACTGGGGGTGAGTATTTGATTTGCTCAAACGCTCCGTCAATCATCCCCTTTTGTATCGCTTTGTTCGCCCTAAGTTGGCAGGGTATGCTCAGACATGAGTCCCTTGCTCACTTTGCCACTGGATTCAAGATAGCCTGGCTGATGAGGATTATGAATCCGAAACCGGTCCCAGGATGTTTGTTTCCGGTCCAGAGAAGACATGGCTTGGCAGTTCGGGCTGGACTGTTCCCATGAGGCACAGGGTCAGACTGATTTGCATATGGCCATGTCTGAACTGGGGTGGGGGAGTGAGCTAAAGAATGGTGATGGATTAAACCCAGATCAGTTGACTGGGGGTGAGTGTTTTATTTGCTCAAACGCTCCATCCATCATCCCCTTTTGTATCGCCTTGTTCGCCCTAATTTGGCAGGGTATGCTCAGACGTGAGTCCCTTGGTCACTTTGCCACTGGATTCAAGTTAGCCTGGCTGATGAGGATTAAGAATCCGAAACCGGTCCCAGGATGCTTGTTTCCGGTTCAGGGAAGACATGGCTTGGCAGTTTGGGCTGGACTGTTCCCATGAGGCACAGGGTCAGACTGATTTGCATATGGCCATGTCTGAACTGGGGTGGCGGAGTGAGCTAAAAAATGGTGATGGATTAAACCCAGATCAGTTTACTGGGGATGAGTTTTTGATTTGCTCAAACGCTCCGTCCATCATCCCCTTTTGTATCGCTCTGACAATGAGACAGCCTGACTTAATGTGCATCGTGTCAAGCTGCTTAGATATATGCAAAAGGCTTTAACTACAGCCTTTGATATGCCCTTGCGGTGGAGACTGAGACAGCCACAACAAAAACGACCCACCAACGGGCCTCAACCACAGGCCTATTGGCCGATAGTCATTTGTCCACCTTGTCAACCCGAGGCTGGCCATGCCAGACAAGCCAGCCGCAGCATGCTATCTACCAGTTCATTCTAGAGATGTGACAATGTCATTCTCTGGGGCATTTCAGCTAAGTCACTGTGGGATCTATTATTCCTTTCTGAAAAAGGAGATGCATCAAAGTGCATTCAGCTAGGCAACTGCACTCCCCCCTCTTTACAATATTCTCATCCCATTGAGGTATAAAAATTAAGGGCTAAAGATAAATACATACTGTATTCATCCTTTCCATTGGGAACTATGCAAATCATAATATATCAAATAATCATAATCTTTATAAAGTAACTATTTGAATTAATGGATTAGTGAGAATGCACGTTAAACAGTGAGTAGTGAAATAATGAGAAATGGAGTGAATGCATAAGTGCATGGCAAGTGAATGGATGTGTGGGTTTTTGAATGAGCATATCACTGACTAAGTCTAAGCCTGAAGAAGTGAGGGACTTGATCGCAAGTGTGCACATTTGTGAGTGAATAAGCAAGCAAAAAATTGATTAAAAGGTGAGCAGCAAGAAAGTGAGTGGGAAAGCAATGCAAAAAAGAATGGATGTCAGTAAGTGACTGAACGGTTATGTAAGTGATTGAGGTGAGTGAAAGAGTGAGAAAATGAATATGTGACTGATCAGATGAGAGTGGCTTGATGAGTGTGAGTTTACAAACAAGTGATGAAGCATGAAGTGAGTGAGTGAACAAATAATGACCAAGATTTTGAAGTGGTGATGCATGGGTGCCTGTGTTGTGGGCAGAATTGTTTTTGTGCAGGAAGGGACACTTTTCCTGCAAAACATCAATACTCAGAGGCATTTTCCTCTTTCTATATGTGCTTCAGAACATGTAGAAAGAGGAAAAACTAGGAGAAATAAAGAGATTTTCCCTCATTACTCCTCTGGGGAGGCATAGCATTTTGATGCATTCCCAGGTCTACTGCTATTGGTAGATCTGGTAATGCGCTAAAATCCATGGGTGGTGCATGGGAACACTTATGCTCCACCCATGAAAAGCCTACCATAGCAGGGTAACGCAAGGCAGCAATTTCCGCTGTCTTGTGTTACTCCAGATTTATTAAAGCCATGCAGGGCCACTTGCCGTGTCGCCCTTGCACACCCTTGCATTGGACAAGGGCATTGCAACACTATGATAAATCTGGCTCAACGTAAAATGCCATTGCAGGATGTCCACAACTATGTACTATACCATTGCAAGATGTCCATCTGCTGCTTTGTTTAATTTTGTTATAGTAAGCTTGCATCTGCTGTTTTCAGGCAATAGTATGTTTTCATTTTTCAACTTTTTCTCTTTCAATTTATCTTGCATATGTAGCTAACTTGTGTATGTGTTGTAATGTGGTTGTGTAAGTTGGTGAATACAAGAATGAATAAGTAATTTATGGATACACAAGTGCATGGATGAGTGACAGGGTGCATTCCTGATGACTTATTCAGTGCTTAAACCAATCAGTTACGAAGAAGTAACTTTTAATTAAAAGCAAGACCTATTGGCAGTGACAATGCTTGTTAATTACCTTTAAGTGGTAGCGGGTCGATTTGCCTTGTTGCACATCTTATCACTCAATTGCGCACGCAAGCAAGAAAAGTGGTGCACTCCAACATTTTATTGCCGCACACTAGAAAAAAAAATTAGAGGGATCATTGGTCACAGGACATGGAAACCATGTCGGACATACCGGCATGGAAACCATGTCGGAAACCGTGATCGTAATATCAAGGGCGGAAAGACCCGCCCTTGATATTGCTTGCTGGCTTCCAACTGGTAGAAGGGAACTCTGAGCCAGTCGGAAGGCAGACGGAATGAATGAATTGAATGAACAAATTTGCATTTCTATAGAACATGGCTACCAGAAGGCCTCCCAGCAAAAGCCGGAGTTCATCAAGCGAACTACAGCTAGTCATTCAAGGAAACAGAAAGGTTTTAAGAAGTTTTCAAAAGGACAAGGAGTTATCCTCAAGAGGGATATGATTAGGTAGCTGGTTCCACAATTTCACCGCATTGTAGGGGAACAGGCGTCCACATTCTGGGACCTTTTTATCCTGGGAACAGCTACGAGATGCTGATTCCCGGAATGCAGGGCCCTATTGGGACAGTAGGAAGAGATGATAGACCAGAGAATATGTGGGCCCTTGGAAGACATGATCTTATGGACAATACACAATGCTTTAAACTTGACTCTTTCCGCGACTGGAAGCCAGTGGAGAGTGGCGATAGATTGCCTTGCAGATTCCCGGTTAGGGGCCTGCATGAGGAGGTACGCTGCACAATTTTGTACAGTCTGCAATCTTTTAATTGTTGAGCATGGATATCCCAGATAAAGAGCGTTGGCGTAGTCAAGTCGCGAAAGAATCAGCGCTTGAACCAACAATTTCCTGGCATTAAGAGGCAGCAGGGGAAGGATTTTCCTTATCATCTTCAAAAACACATTACAGGTACCTGCCACCTTCTGTGTTGCTCCTTAAAGTTTAGATTGTGATCCAGACATACACCAATGCTTTTGATCTGATCTTTAGGAGAGGGCATTTCTCCAAGACACCTAGGCCAGAATGAGTTGGTATGCAGAGGGGAGGCTTTTCCCAAGAACATCATTTTTAGACCCATTGAGTTTCAAGTACGAGCCTTCCATCCAGGCAGACACCCTTTTAAGTCAGCCGGCTAGATTACTTTCCGCTTTATCAGAGTGCCTTACGGACACAATCAGCTGAGTGTCGTCAGCAAGTGACAATCTGGATGCCAAAAGGGGCTCATGTAAACATTAAAAATAATGGGGCTCAGGGAAGAACCCTGAGGAACCCCACATCTCAAAGGCATACTTTCAGAGATATCCTCAAATACTTGGAATGTCCTTCAAAATGGACTCTAGCCACTTAAGTGGCTAGAGTCTACCTGACTGAGTCTCAAAATGAGTATTTGATGGTTAACTGTGTCAAAGGAGGCGCTGAGGTCTACAAGAACAATTGCCACCGAGCCCCTGACATCCAGAATTTTCCTGGCTTCTTCAACTACTACCAACAGGGCGGTCTGCGTGCCCTGTTGGGGTCTAAAGCCGGTTTGAGAAGGATGAAAGCATTTATTATTCTCCAAAAAAGTGGAGAAAATAAGGTTGACATACTTTTCAGTAATTTTTGCAATCCCTGGCAAAAGCCAGATTGGACGGTAGTTCGCGAACACTTCTGGATCCAAATTCGGTTTTTAAGGAGAGATTTGACCATGGCCCGTTTCCAGAGCGGGGAAACGAGCCCAGAAGAGAGTGAGATATTGCTAAGGTCCAATATGGTTGAGGAGACTGTACCAACAGCCTGATTTAAAATAGTGGGGGGGGGGCACATCTCTAGGGGAACCAGATTTCAATTGGTTGAAATAGTTTTTTAGGCGCTTCAAGTCCATGGGAGGAAATTCAGCTAGGGAAAAATCATGAGTTAGGGACTGTTTGTCCAGGGGAGAAGCATTTTGAAGTACTGGGTTTTGGGAAAATGCCAAATAAATGTCTTGAATCTTTTTAAAAAGAATACTGCCAGATTGTTGCAGCACCTTAGAGTCTCATCAAAAGGAGAGGAACAAAAAGGGGGGTTAAGAAGAGATTTCGCAATCCGAAAAATTTCAGGAGGAGAGTTGGAGGCTGAGATAATCATTTTTTCATAGTACAGTGATTGAGCACTTTTCTGCCTTGTATGCTTTGGAAGCCTCTCTATATATGATTTTCTTGAAGGTGGAAACATCTTTCCTCCAGCTTCTCCCCAAACGTTTACATTCTTGCTTCATCTCTCTAAACTTAGGAGTATACCATGCTACTCTATTGGGACCTTTCTTATTGGTCATCCATTTTTTGGGGGCCACCAAGTCTAGAGAGGATTCAAGCCAATTATTGAACTTATTGTTGGCGGTAACTGGATTGGACTCGAACACTGGTCTGGTGTTACTGAGAATTAGTGCCCAGGGCTCAGTGGAGAGTTTAGACTAATTGCAGCTCAACTTTATAAATATTTCCACTGGCGGACTATTGACCAGAGGGCTCCACAAAAAGGATATCATATGATGGTCTGACCAAGGTATCAGGATTGGCTTTTCAGCAGCAAGGTTGTTAATATTAGAAAAAATAGGGTCAATTAGATGGTCTTTGAGATGAGTGGGGCCAGTCACTTTTAATTTGAGTAGAAGGGCACCCAAATTGTCAGTCAATTCCTCTGCAACAGGTGAAGAAGTATCATCAAAGCGAATATTAAAATCACCTAGTACGGAGAAATTGGGAAGAGAACTGACTGACTTGGCTATTATCTCAGGTAGGTCTCTATTAAATTAACCAATAGCTCCTGGAGGCCGATATAGTAAAACAGCAGAAAAAATACAAGTATGGGAAAAACTAAGTGCAAAAGAGAAACTTTCACAATCAGGAATCTGGCTTGCTGATATATAACAATATTTTTTTCTATATAAATAATAGCCAAGCCACTTCCTCTATTTAATTCGCAATCCTGCCTCTGAATAAAACATCCAGGAGGAAGCGCTTGGACCACAACCAGATCAGACATGTTAGTGAGCCCTGTTTCTGTAAGGAACAATGCATCCGGTTGTTCTTCTTCCAGCAAAAGCCGGAGTTCAATTGTGTGCTTAGGCATTGAACGGCAGTTCAATAGGCACATTTTGAAAACAGTCTGATGGGATGAAGTATTAGCAGCTAGAGCTAAGACCGGGACAGCTAGTTCAAATGAACAATGAAGGCATTTTCTCCTAGTATTAGTCGGCGCAATTATGTGGCCACACTTATTTATCATAGTCTCGCTCAGGTAATACAGCTGGTCTGCAGAGTAGAATAGCTTTTCTCTTGCGGGAGAACCAGGCGTTCTGGCTCCTGGTTCCATTCGGGCAAGGAAGGGCGCAGACGGGCTTGCCTTAAGTGTGACTTTGGCGCGCTCGCGGCGCGTCCGCGTCATCTACCTCTTTTCAACCAGGGCGAATGCGGAAGCCGTAGCAACTAGACTGCTAACCTGTATTAGCAATGCCCGTAACTGATGCTCCCTTCCCGGAACATTGCACATAGCTCCTTTTACCCAAAACACTCATATGCGAGGCATTAGGTAAGATAAAAATAGACATAAAAATAATGTGCAAATAGGCAAAGTTCTAAAAAAAATCAAGACTTTCTTCACCGGATTAAAAAGTCTCGCTGCAGCCAAGAACCGGACTGCTTAAGTTCAATAGATTTTCTCCGCTGCGTGGCCGCATCATCCGCCCCTTTTTAACTAGGGCAAACGAGGAAGCCATAGCAGCTAGACTGCTAACCTGAATTAGTATTGCCCTTAACTGATGATCCCTTCTCGGAACATTGCACACAGCTCCTTTTACCCAGAACACTCATATGTGAGGTATAAGGTAAGATAAAAATAGACATAAAAATAATGTGAAAATACGCAAAGTTCTAAAAAAATATCAAGACTTTCTTCACCGGATTAAAAAGTCTTGCTGCAGCCAAGAACCGGACTGCTTGTGTTCGATAGATGGTCTCCGATGTGTGGTCGCATCATCCGCCCCTTTTTAACTAGGGTGAATGCGGAAGCCATAGCAGCTAGACTGCTAACCTAAATTAGAAATACCCTTAACTGATGTTCCCTTCCCGGAGCATTGAACACAGCTCCTTGTCCCCAGAACACAAGTATGCAAGGTACCAGGTAAGATAAAAATAGACTTAAAAATAATGTGCAAATAGGCAAGGTTATAAAAAAAATCAAGACTTTGTTCACCGGATTAAAAAGTCTAGCTGCAGCCAAGAACCGGAATGCTTGCATTCAATAGACGCGTCATCTGCCCCTTTTCAACTAGGGCGAACGCGGAAGCCGTAGCAGCTAGACTGCTAACCTGAATTAGCAATGCTCTTAACCGATGTTTCCTTCCCGGAGCTTTGAACACAGATCCTTTCCCCAGAACACCAGTATGCAAGGTACCAGGTAAGATAAAAATAAACTGAAAAAAATAAGCAAATATGCAAAGTTATAAAAAAAATCAAGACTTCCTTCACCGGATTAATAAGTTTAGCTGCAGCCAAGGACTGGACTGCTTGCATTCGATAGATGCTCTCCTCTCCGCGGCCGCGTCATCCGCCCCGTTTCAAATAAGGCAAACGCGTAAGCCATAGCAGCTAGACTGCTAACCTGAATTAGCAATACCCTTAACTCATGTTTCCTTCCCGGAGCATTGAACACAGCTCCTTTTCCCCAGAATACTAGTATGCAAGGTACCAGGTAAGATAAAATTGGACTTAAAAATAATGTGCAAATAGGCAAGGTTATAAAAAACATATCAAGACTTCCTTCACCGGATTAAAAAGTCTTGCTGCAGCCAAGACCCGACTGCTTGCGTTCAATAGATGGTCTCTGCTATGACCAAATGACCGGCAGGTTTACTTTCCGACAGCTTACAGCATAATGAGGCAGTTGGGATGTAAACCGACTGGCCCTTTACGATACAGGCTGCGGCCGGAGCTTTTATTCACCGTATTGTAATCGGCCCCTGAATGTTCTATCTACTAGTTAAAATTACAAACTTTTTATCATCAGCAGCCATCCTTCCAAAACCAGGAACCTTCACTAAATGTAAATAGACACAATTCATGGAGAATGTGAAAGAAATGGGTGCAGTAAAGTGGAAAATGGACACTTATTTGCACTGAAATTAAGTGAAAACCTCGGGAACACCAATAAATAGAAAAATATTGAAAAAATGTAGAATATATTGTTTAATGTTACAGTATTTTATAAAGGTTTTATGCATGAAAATAAAAAAGTTAAACATTTTTTAAATGTAATTGTCTAAAACTTTATATGTGTGTGATTATGTATTTTGAAATTATTATTGCATATGTAAATATTATTTGTCTAATATAGCACAAGACTGTAGTCCATACAATAAACCAGAATATAAATAAAAAAACACTATAAATATAAATACCCAAACACCTTGTTCAAACTAAAAAATGTACATCACATTTTAAGTTACTTCCCACCCCATCTCGTACGACCCTGACATCCTACTCATGAACTATACAAAATAATTCATGTGCAATGGATGCTTACCCAATAGATGATGAATTCAGTTAATCATGAAATAATATGATCATTGAAGGGTAGTGAACTCTAGAAAAGATAGGTACAGACTGCACTTAGTATCCTCTGTCCATGATAGATACATCCGGCATCTGACATGTTTTTTTTGCCATCATAAACCAACATTGTCATCATAAGGTATGTCTGACAACATGGCGGACCTGTACTGTATTATTGACGGAAGCATCTGTTATCCATGACTTTTTTGTCAATAACTAGAAAGTATACAATATTACCAATAGATATACATTGTCCGCCTTGTTAGCAAACCAACATTGATGGAGGTTTCAGTAAAAAAAATGAAAACATACTTAAACATTTAAAACAATTTGAACATATGAATATTAATGCTAAATATGTATATTTTATATGTATAATAAAATGTAAAATCTCTAAAAGATTTTTTTAAACTACAAATATGATTTTTTGATGTACAACGTTTTATTTTTCATATTTTAAGTGTTTTTTCATATCACAGTATTGCCAATATATGTTTATATATCTTTGAAAACACATATATACATCAGTACTAATGTAGAAACAATACATTTGTTTAATTTGAAATGGAAACATTTAATAATATGTCTAACAAATGCATATATACATACCACATTATCATATTGTAGTCATATATTGCAGGTATGTCTATCCACCACCCGAGGGAAGATAGAGAAGCATATGTCAGCAGCAGATTAAACAAGTATACAAATCATGCCCTGATCTGATTGGAAGCCATGTAGATAAGGCACATCATTAGGTGCATTAGTACACTCTGAACTTTGAAATAAATGACTCATTATCGCAACAATTTCAATCTGTACTTTTGCTGGACATAATTCAGACTGCCTTCAAACCTATTCTGAAGATTATGCCATTGATTCATTTATATGCCACTGTCTCCTTCCAGTATACAATTTGTGACTCCAATGGGTCATTCCAGGCAAAGTTTCCATCTGTGTTCTGTCAGGTCCTGAATGCTATGCTCAGTTGTAGAAATGATTACATTGAATCTCCTACAGATAAAGCTGCACTGAACAATATCAAGGCTGATAACTATAGCTTTGGAAGCATACCACAAGCGGTTGGTGCCATAGCTGGAACCCATGTTGCCTTGGTGCTATCTCATGATCTGGAGCAAGTGTACTACTATAGGATATATTTTCCATAAGTCAATGTGCAAGTGGTTTGTGTGGCAGATCCCTATATCACAAGAGTTTTTCGGTGGACCCAGATTTTTCAAGCCATATGTGGCTTTTAACATCACTGAGAAACTCAACAACGCCAGGATGAAGTTTGCTTTGGTGAGGTCCAGGTTTGAATAAGGGTTAGAGTGGAGTGGACGTTTGGGCTCCAAAAGGCCCTGTTTAGGTGTCTGGATGAGACCAGAGGGACCCTCCTCTACTCTCCTGAAAAGGTTTGCAAGATTGTTGTATTATGTTGTATGCGTCACAAAATTCACCTATAGAGAAATATACCAGTGACAACATCAGGATGATGTTGATGAGATGTATCAGCAAGAGGACAGTGGTGAGGATGAAGGCATTGCCTTCTGGCATGAACTCATTGTAAACATCATTGCCTGATGGTAAGTGACTAAAAGAACATTTTATTTTGTTTTATTTCCTATGGGCACATCCTCGTTTAGAATGAATGCTACAAATCCGCAAATTCATTTTCAGGCTTATTAGATTTGTTTCTATGTATGTGTTGTTATTACAATAGTATATTGACAGAATCCTAAATATGATGGTGAGCATGCTATATGGGAATGTATGTTTTACAGCTATTGATATTTGATTCACATACAATGGATACAAAATATAAATAAAATATTTCATGAGAGACACATATACCTTCTTAGGTCATGTCATCCTGCCATCTGTTGGGGCACAATCAAGTCATAGGTGGATCATTATGAAAGCTGTGCAGATACTGGTTATGGTGGGATCTGTAGTGCAAGCTGCCTGACTCGTGGGGGAAAAATAATATCAGTACAGTTCCTCTCAGTTATGAATTGATGTCAATGTAACAGTTTCATGTACAGTACCTGGCACATGTGTGTGTGTATATGAAAGTCTAGATCTCAGATTTCATGGTGTTAACAGTAGCCTAGCTGTAGAGTTTTGCTGTAGTTTAGGACTGTCCCAGAGCATAATATCTGTGTAAAACATGAAGACAGCCACATGTGTGGCTGAAGAGTCCCATTTGTGGTGGTGTTAATGTATTTGGAGGCGCAACTGCTTACAAAATATGACACTGATTTTATATCTTCTTAATAGGTAGATTCATAATGTGCACTGCTTATAAAGGTCACATTTTATTTTTTGGGTTATGTACTTAAAAATGTTGTGTCTTCTCTGTGTGGTTTTTATATGGTCAAATGCTTGTACACATTTTAAGCACATATTTCCCCCTTGCTGAGCTCTGGAATGTATGAAACATTTCTATTAAATTTCAAATTTAACAAACAAGTGTAGATACAGTTGCACATACTGAGAAGTCAGTTAGATTGATTGGCTGGTTTGAATTCAGACTGCTGTAATTGTAATACGGCAGTCAGAAGTCAAACCAGCGATGTCGTTGGAAAGCTTCCGACCGGTGGTCGGCGGCTTTCTTTCTGACATCCTAATTCGCCCCTTGATCTAGAATGCGTTATATGGAAAGGAAATAACATACATTACTTGTAATCATTATTTCATTTTTTTAGGAAATTACATCTACAATATTATTTCAGATTCTCTGAAAATCAGTTAACTCAGTTAACTTGAATGTTGGATGAGGAATTAAAGATTAGCCAACAACTACTTAGAGCCCTTGGATGTGGCTTCTCTGGTGTTGCCCTTACATGGGCCAGAAGAATGACCCCTCCTTAGGGCTACTGAAGCAGTCTGAGAGCCAACAGGACAGGTTGACAGGGTACACTGTGTGCAACATTGTCCCACTTTCTGTGGAACTACCAGGAGTAGATGTTTCTGGGACTGAACTGGCAGCAGATGGTGCTTGCTCATGGAAAATAGCAGCTAAATGAGACACTGCTGCAGACAGCACTCTGAAGCCATAATGCACAACCCTAGAATGTAAACTGTGGACACTCAGGTGACGTTCCACAAGATCTTTTTGTTCCCTCTGGTTCTCATTATTAGCCCTCAGGAGATTGTTCTTGGCCCTTGAAATTTCAATAATCTGGCCCAGCTGTTCCTCCTGCCATGTAGCTGCACTCAATAGGCCTATATTCATGATGTTGACATTGTTGACCATACCCTGAGTCTCCCTTCCCACAGCTAGTCCAGCCCCAGCCCTTTTAAAACCACCCTTTAACCTTGACAATGTGGCCACAGGTGTATTGTGTCCTGGCTGCGTTTGTCACAGGAATCAAGACAAAGGTTGCCACAGTTGTTGCGAGTATTGAGCCATAGGGGGATTGTGGGGCTAATGTCCAACAAATTAACAGTTCCTACTGAGAAAGCGGAAACCAGATGACCTGGCGCTGCCAGAGTTGTTAGATTGGGTTCCTATTTAACGGATGGCCTAAGTAGGTCTTTCGTGCATACCCAAAGATCCCTACACACCTTTTAACCGGAGACATCCATGGTGGTAGGGACTATCCTCCTCAGCTGAGTAGGTAATGTGTAGGTTGTTAAACTTTCCAAATAATTTTTACCATTGTGTTACCCTCTCTGAATTACATTATTTACAATGTCAGAACCAGGAACAGACAGAGGGGCAGATGTATCATCACCATCATTTGCGATTCTCAAATAGCGATTTTTTAGAAATCGCTATTTGAGAATTATAATTTGGGATGTATGTAGAAAATTGCTATTTTTTTGCGATTTCTTAAAATTCCTTAATTGCGATTAGCAAATTGCTAATCGCAATTACGGAATAATTTCCCATTCATTTCTATGGGCCAGGAGGCTCATAGTAAGGAATGGGAAGTTATTCTCAATTTGTGATTCGCAATTTGCTAATCGCAAATTGAGAATAATTTCAAGGGTGCAAGGGTGTCATAAGGACACCCCTGCTGCACCCCAGAAATTTACATGTCTGTGCATATGGCGCACATACATGCCCTAAGGGCATGTATGAGCGCCACATGGCACCTTTACAAATGCCAAAAAGTGCATTTATTAAAGAATTCGCAAATTATTATTATTATTATTAGGGGCATTTATAAAGCGCCTGGTGTACGCCTACAGGCGTGTCCCCGCGCTATAATAGTGGAGTAAGCAGTTAACAGCAAGCGCAGCCGGCTACCGTCTGAATAGGTAGGTCTTAAGTTTCCTTCTAAACGCGGATTCTGATGACTCCAGGCGTATCTCAGACGGAAGGTCATTCCAGTGCTTCGGTGCCAGGAATCTGAAAGACCTTCCCCCCATACGCGCTTTCCTAATTCTAGGAATTTTCAGGAGGCCTGTACAGGAGGAGCGCAGAGTCCTAGTGGATCTAATATAAGCCTTCTGTGCAATCACCAATGGTTGAAGAAAGATATCTGCATATTTGCTTAATGGCTCTGTTAAGGAGCCTATACTAGAGACAATTGGTCTAATTGGCGGATCTATCTGATTTTTGTGCACCTTAGGGAGGTCATAGAGTGCAGGGACTATAGGGGTAGTATTATGTAGGAATTTAAATTCATCTTCACAGATCACTTCCTCTTCTTTTGCTAGATCTAACATGCTTTTAACCCTCTTGCATAACTCTATCCAGTCGTTTCTCTGTACTTTTTGGTAATGTTCTTTATTATTTAATAATAAGGCCATTTTTTGATTATATTGTTTAGTGTTCATTACCACTATGCTCCCACCTTTGTCCGCCGGTTTTATAGTAAGTGCGTGGCAGTCCTCTAATTTTTTTAATGCTACTTTCTCCTCTCTTTTAAGATTAAAATCAACCCAATTTTTTTGGTTAAGTAAATCATGAATGCTGTTTTCTATGGTTCTTTCAAAGGCCTCTATGTCTTTACTCACTTGGCTTAAGTGTGGTGTATACGTTGATTTGGGTTTGAGTTCTGATTTGTTTTGTGTGGAAGAAGGAATTTAATCTAATTTTTCTGAAGAAGCTCTGTAGGTCTCTTTCAAGGTTAAATCTATCTATAAGGGATGCTATCACAAAACCAAGACCTTTCTCTAATACCTTTGTTTCTACCTCTGATAATTCTACATCCGAAAGGTTAATCACAGGGGCCCTTTCTACCGCTCCCAAGTTTTCTGACTCCTGGTGTAGGGTCTTTGATAGAACTGAGGTTGAGGGACAAACTTCCCTCTCCCTCTGCTCCTCCCCCTCTGTTGTCCAAAATGTTGGCGTTGCTCCAAAAAAGAAAGTGTTTCTCTATTGGAGCTGGTGTCCTTCTCTCTGTTGTTACGAGGCTCCATTGGAGTATCATTTTCCAAATCGGAACTGGTATATGACGTATCGAAGAATCTGACTTTCTTTTTGGGAAAGTTTCTTGCAGGGTGTTGTTGCCACTGTCTGCGGTTTTGGAAGCTTTCTTTGGGTCTTTCATAGTAGTCTTTCTGCAAATAGGGGTACACATGTTCAGGGTTATATTTTGCGATGTCCTTCCTCAATTTAATGTTTTTCTTGTTAAACAAGTAGTCTCGATACCCTAGGATGTCTATTTGAATTTCATCTACTTTCTTTTTTGCGTCTTCAAGGGCTGTACTGTCGCTCAGTTTTTTGTTCTAATTCAATAATTTCTTGCCTTTCTATGATCAGGATCTCTGAAGCAGTTTCAATTATCAGTAGCATCCAGTCACGGCTGCATCGATTGACCACAAAAGTCAAATTTTCTATGAATTTTTTATTATTTATGAATATACCAGGTTCGTTGACCACTTGCAAACCCATGGGTATAATGCCCTTTTTACAGTAATCTATTAGGAAGTCTGAGTGTAATTCTGTCCTTATGATCTTCTTTTTAAGATTCCATAAATTACGCCACTGTTTTTCATCCGTATAATCTATTCTTACTGTTGAAACATTTTTGACAGTGCCGTTAATCATTTTGTTAAACTGATCTTCATTGTAGCTAGGGGTTTTTAGACCGTCCATCTTTAGCTAGAAAGAGATCACTCAAATGGAGGTTAACAAGCCGTATAAGACAAATAAAAAGAAAGGGAGGTCTCCTTATGAGTCCAATTAGGGACAAGGAGAGGGATTATCCACAAAAAGTCAAACACGTCCCTGAAATTCCCAAGAGGGAAGAGAGGCATAAATGTCCACTAACCACTCAAAAGACCCTTTTTGCCACTGCAAAACATTACATGCTTTATATTAAAAACAGAATACAGAAGAATGTTATGGTATTTAAAAAAGATTTTTACAATTTATTCAATATAATACAATACAATATTATGCACATCAGTGCCATACACAAGATTAAAAAAATGTATCAATACATATAAACATAATAAAACATAAGTAAGAGCATAGGTTGTCGATGCAGTGTTTCGGTTTTACACCTTCATCAGGACAGTTCTCTAATCAGTGAAAGAAACATACAATTAGTATTCGTAATATGAGACTACTTTTTTTTACAATATAGCATATTTAACAATTCTATCATTCCCAAATTATATTACAAATAGTTTTCAAACAGTATGGCAATAAGCAGGGCAAACAGGTGGGTTTTGATTGCAATATGTGGTTTAGGAATTATGTTATTCCTTGGACAGAGATGATTGTAAACTTGTAAACTTGTGAATTTGTAGACCGCAAATTGTTGCCCGGAGGCGTCCAAGCGCTAGGATAACCAGAGTCTACTGAAGGGCAGGGGGGGGGAAGGCAGGCAGTTAGTAAGCGGATGCAAACAAGAAGGTCTTTAATTGCTTGCGGAATTCAGTGAGGTTAGGGTTAGCTCTGAGATGGAATGGCAGGGTGTTCCAGGTTTTGGACGCGTTGTATGTAAATGTCCTTCCGCCAGATCTGGATCTTTTTATTCTTGGCACCACTGCCGAGAAGGTCTGGCTCGAACGGAGACTTCGGTTTGGGGTGTAATGAGTAACCAGGTCGTGTGTGATGCTGGGTCCTGTGTCCCAGAAGGTTTGATGGGCTATGCATAGTGTCTTAAACAAAACTCTCTGCCGGATCGGAAGCCAGTGAAGGCTAATCAATCCGGCCCTCACTGAGTGTTTGCGGGGAATTTTGAGCAGAAGGCGCGCTGCGCAGTTCTGTACGATCTGCAGCCTGCGTAGGGTGTATTCTGGGACGCCGAGATAGAGTGCATTATTAAAATCAAGGCGTGATTGAATGAGACCTTGAATGGCTACCTGTTTGGCTTCCATGGGAAGGAGAGGAAATATTTTATTTAACTCCCTCATGATGCCAAAACAGGTGGCTGAAAGTTTTGTGGCTTGGACATTGAAAGATAGCGAATTGTCCAGCCACAATCCGAGGCTTTTGATGTTATTTTTGGGGGTTGGGGGGGGGGGGCTAAACATGGGGGCTACAGAGAGGGAGGGAGGGCCAGATCTGATGGGCCTAGGAGCATCAGCTCTGTTTTGTCCCCGTTCAACTTCAGGGATGATGACGACATCCAGTTCCTCACCTCCTCCAGGCATTCTCTAAGCCCGCCTGGCGCGGTACGGTTTGCCTCCTGCGCCAGTGAGACCACTAGCTGCGTGTCGTCCGCATAGGAGATGATCTTAACCCCAAATGGGTGGACGACATTGGCCAGTGGTCTCATATACAGATTGAAAAGTGCAGGGCTTAGAGAGGAGCCCTAAGAAACACCGCACTTTAGGGGTCTACTGGAGGACACGGATTCGCCATCAAAAACCGTGAACGATCTATTCTCCAAAAAAAGATTTAAACCATGCCCAGGCCTTATCCTTAATCCCCGCACAGGACAGGCGGTTCAGTAAGGTGTCATGGCTGACCGTGTCAAAAGCCGCGCTTAGATCAAGGAGGATCACTGCCACTGATCCTCCTTGATCCAGGATTTTTCTAGTTTCCTCGGTAACCATGAGGAGGGCGGTCTCAGTCCCGTGCTTTGGTCTGAAACCCGTCTGAGTGGGATCTAGTAAGTGATGGTCTTCTAAAAAGTTCACTAACTGTTGGTTGATATATTTTTCCAGGACCTTGCTCACCCATGGGAGCCGGGAGATGGGGCGATGGCTAAGTCGGATGGGTCCAGATTGGGCTTCTTTATTAATGATCTGACCATGGCTTGCTTCCAGACAGTTGGCACAGTGCTGGAGGAGATGGAAGCGTTTAGTACCTCCCTAATGACGGGTGATCCGAGATGCTGCCATTAAGATGTCAGGAGGGGCAGGATCATGCGGTGAGCCTGATTTGACACTAAGAGCTAGTGATTCCAGGGTAGGGAGATTCAGTGGGGGAAAATTGGTTAGGGTGTGTCAAGCGGGGGGAGGGGACCGGGTTGGGGAGATGTTGGGTTGGATTGATGAATTCATTTTTGGGGCGGGAAATGCTGAATAGATCTTGTTTACTTTCTGAAAGAAAAACTCGGCGATATTATTGCACTGTATTGTATTGTATTGTATATTGGATTTATATAGCGCTTATCACCCAGGGGTCTCTAAGCGCTTGCCTTGGGAACCCGTCCTGGCTTTTCCCAGTGAGATAGCCCCTACAGGGCATCCCCAAGGTGAAAGCCAGGCATCCCGCCGCGGGGGCCGTTGTGGAGATTAAGCAAGCTTAATGCCCAGAGTTGCAGAGTGTGAACCCATGATTAGGTCAGGCACCGAAGTGAGAATTATCGAGTCCGTGGACATTTAAGCTCAAGACCCTGCCGCGTCGGGAATTGAACCCTGGTCCCGGGACTGACCTCTGCTTCAGGGTCTGCCTGCTCTAACCAGTGAGCCACACTTCTCCACTGTGTGACAGATTTCTCGATGTGCAACGCAGGGGGGGGTTACTAAGTTTTTTAATGATCTGGAAGATCTCTCTGGGTTTAGATTTGGCCTGCAGGATTTTATCGGCGAAATACATGGATTGGGCTGCTTTTATTTGGGTTTTATACTCATTAATAGTTTCACGATAGCGGGTTTTGTTGTCTACTGAGTTATCCAGACGCCAGCGTCTTTCCGCCCTTCTACAAAGACGCTTCTTGTCCCTAAGAGACTGTGTATACCACGGGGCAGTTTTATGGGGCCGCTTCAGTATAGTCTTGCTCATAGGGAGAGTGGTGTCAAGGGTATGATTGATCCAATTAACATAGGCCTGGTTTGCTAGGTCAGGATCCTCTTGTTTCTCGGGTTGTGAGCTGGCGAGTTTAATGGACCAGTTGTCAACCTCGAGGCGCGACCAGGCTCGCCTGAGCCTTGTGGTGGGGGCGGGTGGTGGAGTTTTAGTAGAGGTCCATCTGAAAGGGATCAGATGGTGGTCTGTCCATGGCAGGGGGATGCCTGGGTCCACTGAGATGTCAGGACAGTTAGTGAAGATTGGATCCAATAAGTGGCCTTTGGCATGAGTGGGAGTGGTAATGCATTGGATGAGTTGTAGAGCTGCTAGATCCTCTAGTAAGATGGCGGCTGTGTGGTCAGAAGGGGAGTCAAAATGAAGATTCAGATCACCTAGCACTGTGAAATTAGAGGAGGTACTAGCTCTATCGGCCACGCTAGATGGCATAGTTTCATGGAACTGCTTCGGGGGGCCGGGCGGGCGGTAGATAAGGGTGCCCGAGAAACAATTATTGGGTGAGAGTTCGATATTAAAACCAATACTCTCACAGTCCGATATGGTCTCGGGGGTGATTCGGCAGTGGTATTGTTCCTTATGGATAATCGCCAGGCCTCCTCCTCTCCCTTTAGGTCGGTCTTGCCATATGATTTGATAGCCACCAGGGAGGGCATCTACTATCGCGGGATCGGACTCAGTAGTGAGCCAGGTTTCCGTCAGGAACAATATATCAGGGGTATGTTCCTCTAATAGCAGGGCCATTTCAGCGCTATGCTTGGGCAGGGAGCGGCAATTTAGTAGGAGCAAGTGGACTTCATGTGTGGGCGCCGAGCAAGATTTAGATTTGAGCGGTGCGGAGCAGGTGGGGCAGGTTTGCGGCAGGTCTTCGGCTTGAAAAATATGCAGAGTGCAAATGTTGGCGGAAGGCCTTAGTCTGTAGAGGGTTACCGACGTATAGCATCTGCGTGGTGGTGGCTGGGATACAGGGGGGGTGGCCCAGGGCCCGGACTCGGCGCGGACGAGCGCAGACGAGCTTGCCTTATGCGCGCCTTCGAAGCGCATTCGTCGCGCCCGCTGCGCTCGTCCGCTGCACTTCCGGCACATGCACATGTTTGTAGCAGGGGGCAGTGAAGAGGGCGTGGCCTCGAGTGGGCGTGTCTCCGTCCTGTCGTGAGGGATCCAGCTGGTGGTAACCGGCGATTTCGACCCTACCCAGCGCTCGTTTTTGCGTTAAAAAGGGTACCTGCGCACAGTAATCGTGCAGCAGACAAAGTGAGTAAGTTTTTAAAACAATGACAAATTTTCAGTTTTACACAATTAAAAACACGGAATTCACTGCTGCTCCCGGCTGTGTCTCAGGAGCAGACTGGCTATCAGAGCGCTTGTGGTTCAGCGCGGTATTTGAATAAATTAGCTAAAGGGGGCGTGGCCTCGAGTGGGCGTGTCCCCGTCCTCTCGTGAAGGATCCAGCTGGTGGTAACCGGCGATTTCGCCCTACCCAGCGCTCGTGTTTGCGTTAAAAAGGGTGCCTGCGCACAGTGATCGTGCAGCAGACAAAGTGAGTACGTTTTTAAAACAATGACAAATTTTCAGTTTTACACAATTAAAAACACGGAATTCACTGCTGCTCCCGGCTGTGCCTCAGGAGCACACTGGCTATCAGAGCGCTTGTGGTTCAGCGCGGTATTTGAATGAATTAGCTAAAGGGGGCGTGGCCTCGAGTGGGCGTGTCCCCGTCCTGTCGTGAAGGATCCAGCTGGTGGTAACCGGTGATTTCGCCCTACCCAGCGCTCGTTTTTGCGTTAAAAAGGGTGCCTGCGCACAGTAATCGTGCAGCAGACAAAGTGAGTAAGTTTTTAAAACAATGACAAATTTTCAGTTTTACACAATTAAAAACACGGAATTCACTGCTGCTCCCGGCTGTGCCTCAGGAGCAGACTGGCTACTAGGGGATTTCTAAAGTAACACTCAAAATATGAGTGGACAATAACTTACTCTCATACCTTTTACATATGGGTCATTACTCCAAGCCTTTTCTTTACATTTAGGCTGTTTCCTTGTTGTTATCAGGGTTTTTTGGCTTATGCAGTCGTGTCCTTAGAGTCATCAATTTAAGGATCACTATTTTTCTGCTCTGTCTTATAGGTCTCTACAAATGAAATTAAGAAGGCGTTTTCGTCTATGCTACCTTGTATCTTTGGACTCTATGTTAAAGGACTTACTATTGCTTAGTAAAATAACTTTAAAATTTACACGTAATAGTCTGACTTGAAACAGAATAGTCACTGATAGTAGGGGGTATTATACCAGAAGCTACTAGCACAAGTGGATAACTTAGCGTAAACATAGAATAGGTGCGGGCGAGTCGATTAAGACTAACTTTATTTAGCGGAATACAATATCTATAATTCGACTATGCCGCATTAAGCTTTGTCGCATGGAAAGCTTTAAATAACACTCTTGGCAGTAATTGTCCGGAACAAGAAGGATTAATAATATGCTTAATAAAGGAGAATAATAATATGATGGTTTATCGATATGATGAACACAAGTAGATGAGTTTAATTTTTGGTTTACTATTACAACTACGCGTAATGCCTTAATGAAAGACAACACGCTTAGGAAAGACACACAGTTTTTTAAAATAGGAAGTAGTAGACCACTGGATAAATTTAAATACATAGTAACAACGAGAATTAGACATTTTGAGACTGTGTTTCATAATAATTGGAAGGAGAGATGAATAAAATTTTTCTCATTACCTCCAGATGCTCAATTGAAAAACCAATGAAGAAAGGACTTAAAACATTAACAACGTGAAATTTCAGACTACCAGTCATGCGCGCACATCTGGCCTAGAATACCCTTAGCGGTAAGTGGATTCTTGTAAACCTTAGGTAAAATGAAATTATTAAAACCAAAAAGATGGTTACAATACTTAGTTTTTATGTGTTTTATTCAACTATAGGTCAACCTATCATAAACTTTGGTGGCACCCTTGTACGCATAGACTACGAATATACCCTGTTTTAAGGTAAAAAAAACCTCTGAAAAATTATGAGATTTTGATTGAGAAACTACACAAAAAGCATAGATACCAATAGTTCTCTCAAAACTTTTTTTAACAGTCTAGGAGGCAAAACAAAGAGTGATAATGTATAATTGAGGATAAAAAGAAGAGGAACTATATGAAGTACACCCAATTTTAAGGTAATTTCAACTGCTTGATGCTTTATCCAGAATAAGATACGAGGTAGCATAGACAAAAATGCCTTCCTAATTTCATTTGTAGAAACCTATAAGACAGAGCGGAAAAATAGTGATCCTTAAATTGATGACTCTAAGGACACGGACTGGATCAGCCAAAAAACCCTGATAACAACAAGGAAACAGCCTAAATGTAAAGAAAAGGCTTGGAGTAATAACCCATATATAAAAGGTATGAGACTAAGTTATTGTCCACTCATATTTTGAGTGTTACTTTAGAAATCCCCTAGTAATCATCTCTGTCCAAGGAATAACATAATTCCTAAACCACATATTGCAATCAAAACCCACCTGTTTGCCCTGCTTATTGCCATACTGTTTGAAAACTATTTGTAAAATAATTTGGGAACGATAGAATTGTTAAATATGCTATATTGTAAAAAAAAGTAGTCTCATATTACGAATACTAATTGTATGTTTCTTTCACTGATTAGAGAACTGTCCTGATGAAGGTGTAAACCAGAAACGCTGCGTAGACAACCTGTGCTCTTAATTATGTTTTATTATGTTTATATGTATTGATACATTTTTTTAATCTTGTGTATGGCACTGATGTGCATAATATTGTATTGTATTATATTGAATAAATTGTAAAAATCTTTTTTAAATACCATAAAATTATTCTGTATTCTGTTTTTAATATAAAGCATGTAATGGTTTGCAGTGGCAAAATGGGTCTTTTGAGTGGTTAGTGGACATTTATGCCTCTCTTCCCTCTTGGGAATTTCAGGGACGTGTTTGACTTTTTGTAGGATTAATTCTAGCCACACACAAGGGTCATGCATCTGCACATGCAGGGGTGGCTGTCACAATGTCATTATTGCAGTAACGCTATTGATGGACAGGTCTTCACAATCAGACCAAGGATTGTGTCCTCAAATGCAACATGTGTCAGCAGATAAAAGCTTCTACTGTGGCACGTCCACCCCAGACACCTCCACTGATTTCAAGCAAGCCTCAGGCTTGTGTTTATCTGGACCATTGCAGCACTTTGTCATTAAAATGGGCTAGCAAGTTTATGTTGTTGTAGTGGATTCCTGCTTTCAAATCCTGTGGGTATGGCCACAGCAGGGGGATGGCGTTCAACATGTTATAAAGGATCTGTGTGTCTTTATCAGGACATACACAGAAGCCACACTACATTCTGACCAGGAGATGGCATTGGCCTCCAGGGCTTACAAAGATGCCATGGGAAATTTGGGTGTGACCCTACGGTATTCCTCCCCATACCATCTTAATGGAAATTTGGTTATAAAGAGAAAAAACAGCACTTAAGGCAGTCTTAAGCAGATAAGGTACTAGGGTCAGATTGCAGTTGGGTTAAACATCTATATGGGGTCCAGAGGACACTTAGAAGTCTGCCTAGAAAATCCCTGGGAGGCCAAACTCCTTATGAGATCCCATTTAGGGTAAAAATGTGGGTCCCAGACATCGAAAGTCCCAGCACAGTAGTGGCTGAAATACCATTTGATAGACATGAACATCTGTGTGTTTTACAGGAACTGAACAGTTTCCAGGACGAACAAAGAACCGTCCAAGTAAAAAGCACTTCAACTGGTGAAGTGACGGAAGTGCCTGCAGCTCCTGGTTGGATCCTGAAGATTGTGGATCTGGTCAGGCAGACAATTGTGGACAAGAAATATTTCAGGTCGTCCTACAGAACACTTGGACCTGTCCTGGCCAGTGATGGTACCAGAACTATACTTCTTCCACCTCTTGCCGGCTGCATAAATAACAGATTCTTCTCCATTGATCTGATCAAACTGCACTATGTGGCTGATTCTCAACAGGAGGCCATGTCGGCTCCAGGGTAGTTACCTGCCTCCTCTCACCACCATACAGGATGTTTGGATGGAAGCTTTAATTATTAATGAAGCATCCTCTCCCCAACGGGAAATAGCAGTAATCAACAATCAAGTATCCCTTCCACTTGTTACAACTATTACTGTATAATTGATTATTACAGAAACACAGATTTCAATTTGGAATCCTGACACGAATGCTGTTTATGTCAATGTGCCACAGATCAAGCCATCTCCCAGTTCTACAAATCCTGCTGAGCTGCCAAAAATAGATCGGACTGCCTCTGGACACTTCATCAACTTTGATGCTTTCTCTTGGATTCATCTGATCCACCAGCACCACCACCTCTACCATTTCTGATAAGACTGTGTATTTTCTATCTTTGGCTGAAAAATACATACTTTCTTCCTCCATGGTTACACCTTTGGATTACAATTGTGTTACAATTCCTGGTCCTTTGGATTGGTTTTGTAATAGTATTTTTCCTGCTTCTAAATGGACACTATCTTCCAGAATGCTCTGCTGTACAACTGGTGAACTTGGTTCTAAAACCTCATTCCTCATCACACAATGAACGAAGAAGCCTTTCCCTGATGAACATTTCAGCTGTTCTCGTTCCTGATTGGATTGTTTGGGATAGGGTATCATATGATGTGTATGCTCCTGATGAACCTTTACAAATTCCATATTTGCCTAAATTATTGTTAAATGACATCATTACCCCTAGTAATCTGATGATTGGATATTGAAACAGTGCATGAAAAGCTACAAGATCTAGAGAATTCTACTCTTTTTCATCTAATGAATTGTATGAAGGCACATCTAATTATAATGAAATGTTCTGTTTTCAATATTACAGTCATCATTTTTTGCATAAAGCAAGTACTCTGTGTGCTGTTTTTAATTACACTCAATGGGAACATTGTGCTACACCACCACAGGGTTTGCTTATTTTCCTGGTTATAATACATTAGACCCAGTGTCTTATTATTATAAGCTTGCACCGTCACCTGCAAAGACAAAAATGCTAACAAACACCAAGCTGATGTATTCTGCTTCCTTTCTTTCCCAGTTGTCTACACAAGGGTTCATGGTTTGGAGGGACACTATTAATGTCAAGTCAATTTGGGGAACAAGAGATTGGCAGGTTCAGGGGAACAAGGCTTTGTTTAGAGCATGCCTTAAACCAAAACAGATGATTTTCGTGAACAAAACTGTGCAACAAATATCATGTCTTGGTTTAGCTAAAATTAAGGATTTGAACACACCACGCATTCCCACATTACAACATTTTGAAAACTGGCTGCTGTTTAAAAAAATACAAGGAGGAAACATTAGACACTGCACTACACAATAGCATATAAAATTCATCAGACATCAAATGAGAGGATGGTTAGTTTGGCCGTTAGATACTAACGGATGTCAAGCTCGGTTTCTCATTAAGACTGAGGGCTTTATGATCAGAAAGGGAAACAACCGTTACATCGCAACTTTTACAACGCACTTCTATTACAACGCAACTTTTACAACGCCGGATCATTACATCGCATGTCTTTACAACGCATGACATTACATAGCAGATGCTATTACAACGCATGCCATTACAACGTAAGTATAGGTAAGTATATAATTTTTTTTATTTTATTTAATATTATTTGTTTAATTTAATTAATATTAATTATAAATAAATATATTAATTTATGTTTTTTTTATTTTAAATTAAATATATTAATTTAAGTAATTTTAAAAATAAGTATGAGTATAGGAGTATATGTTTTGGGGTACTGAGGTATATGTTTTGGGGTGTTTGGGTATTTTTAGGTTTCAGGGCTGGGTTTGGGTTTTGGGGTACAGGGGTATTTTTAGGTTTTAGGGCTGGGTTTGGGTTTTGGGGTACAGGGGTATTTTTAGGTTTTAGGGCTGGGTTTGGGTTTTGGGGTACAGGGGTATTTTTAGGTTTCAGGGCTGGGTTTGGGTTTTGTGGTACAGGGGTATTTTTAGGTTTTAGGGCTGGGTTTGGGTTTTGGGGTACAGGGGTATTTTTTGGTTTTAGGGCTGGGTTTGGGTTTTGGGGTACAGGGGTATTTTTAGGTTTTAGGGCTGGGTTTGGGTTTTGGGGTACCAGGGTATTTTTAGGTTTTAGGGCTGGGTTTGGGTTTTGGGGTACAGGGGTATTTTTAGGTTTCAGGGCTGGGTTTGAGTTTTGGGGTACAGGGGTATTTTTAGGTTTCAGGGCTGGGTTTGGGTTTTGGGGTACAGGGGTATTTTTAGGTTTCAGGGCTGGGTTTGGGTTTTGGGGTACAGGGGTATTTTTAGGGTTCCGTTTTTTTTTTACAAACGACATTAAATAGATTAAATTAATTTAATTAATTAAATTAAATTAAATTAATTAAATTATATTATTTGCAATTTTTAAATTAAATAAATTAAAGTAATTAAAGTAATTAAAATAAATTAATTACAATTTTAAAATTAATTGAAATAAATTAATTACATTAAATTAAATAAATTATATTAATTACAATTTTTAATTTAATTTAATTAAATTAATTAAATTTATTAATTAAAACAAATTAATTACAATTTTAAAATTAATTAAATTAAATTAATTAAATTAAATTAATTATATTAAATTAATTACAATTTTTAATGTCATTAAATTAAATTAATAGAATTAAATTTATTAAATTAAATTAATTGCAATTTTAAAATTATTTTATTTAAATTAATTAAATTAAATTAATTAAATTAACCTAATTAAAAAATTTTTTAAAAAGATATACTTACCTATACTTACGTTGTGATGGCATGCGTTGTAATAGCATCTGCTATGTAATGACATGCGTTGTAAAGGCATGCATTGTAATGGATCCTGGGTTGTAAAAATCGCGTTGTGATGGAATGCGATGTAAAATTATGCGTTGTAACGCCATACATCCGATCAGAAAGCCTGACCTGCGTTACATGCAGACAGAAAACTTGGTGCCATAACAACTTACAGTTTTGAGAAGTTGTGCCTTAATTTGCAAAAACCTCAACATTGTCCCAGGTGAAACAACACAAATCCCTTCTTTTTCTGATGATCTGGAACTTAGAGACGTCTTGCTAGGTGCTTGGAAACCATGTAAAGAACGACGCTTCTCCTACGCAATATACAATGAAATATGGAAAGTTTCTCAGCAGAAAGCTGCTGATAGACTGCATAAGATTGACAGGGCTAATCTAGAAAAGGCTCTGGCAGTAGTTGACAATGGCATGACAACCTTGTCCTCTAGAATGTACACCCTGGGTAACATAGTATCGTCTGCAATAGATATTATACAACATGACATGATTGCATTACAACATGGGCAGTCGCAACTTAGATCTATCCTGCTATCGCATCGGACACTCTAGACACTTTGTTCTGGTTTGCAACCCAGGGCGACATATTAATGCCACAAGCCTGTTTATACCATACCGGCTTACAAAACAGCAAACACTCATGGCACGCAAAGATGCATCATGCACTGTGTTACACATAGAGAAATTAAAGAAGTTCCCTTTCACTGCTGCTGAGATGACTTCCACAGATTGTATAATCCATGGGTTCATTACTCTGCTGATTTCAAAATTTTATTTTCAATACTGCTTACAACACCACCAAGTGGGCAGATATGAAGTGTTAGGGGAAGGGTATGTACATGAGTATTGGGAATTTCCTTTTAAATTCAGGTGTCGGAATAAGGAACCTGAAGTTTTTCTTAGTGGTTCTGGCTGCGAAAGTGCTTTAAATGATTCCTTAGTGTGTAAGGAAGTTTTGCTCCATGGGGCTTGTAATTTATCCGTAGAAAACTAATCTTGGTACTTGAAAGGTTCCCCAGCAGAAATCATTCATCCGGCTTTCAGATTTCTCCCTAATGGGTATTGTTTGATGTTGAAGGATCAACGTTTCTGCGTTATGAGATGGGGCACAGCCTATATTGGCACAGTTTCTTCTGTTGTTACTTGTTGAACACAATTTATTGTTTCCTCCTGCCCGTACAGTTATTTAGGCAGCACTTTGGCCTTCAATAAAACTTTTGAATGTCAATTGGGATGCCCTGAGCATACTGACAGCTTTACTGTTTCAGGAAGATGTGCCTTTCAATCAATAAATCAAACACATTTATAGAGCGAGCTACTCACCCGCTAGGGTCTCAAGGCGCTGGGAGGAGAGAGGGGGGTGCTGCTACTGCTCAAAGAGCCAGGTCTTGAGTTGCTTCCTGAAGGAGCCCACAAAGTACTAGGGAGTGAAGCTAATGCAATGTCCTCTTTAAGAATACAGGATCTCTCAATCACAGGGTAGTTGTCATTCAAAATAACCCGTACTCCTTCAGGAGAACATAGTATCGTAGCCCTAAAATATTTGAGCATATCAAGACCCACAATATTATCTGGTGTGTTTGGAGAGAGCAAAACGGACATGGACCAATAAACTTATCAACATGGAATGCAAGTGGTTGCGACAATGGGCTAAGGGAAGGTGTTCCATCGAAGCCTATCGATGTAATGGTTACGCCAGACATGGGAGCCCTGGGAACCAGTTGTTTAGACAAGGCGCTACGAGTAGCTCCTGTATCAACCAGAAACTGACCAGTAGAACCCAAAACATGTGCTGTAACATAGGGACCCCTCTGATATACTGGAACTTCAACTAGTTTCTTACCCCATCCTAGGCAATCATATGAATGATCAGAATCTTGTAAATCAGATGGCACATAGTCGGACATTTGATATTGGTTCCTTCTATCAAAAGTGTTAAACCCATCCTGCCCACGTGTATTTGCATCAAACCTAGTGCGATCATTCGTGCTTCCTCTAGGCCCTGAATATCCTGAGCGATTTCTCATTTGTCCCCAACCACGTGGACACTGTTGAGCACGCAGTACTGGACAATCAGAAAGCCAATGTCCAAATTTCTTGCAGTACGCACACTGATCAACAGACAAATTCGAACGAGTATAAGAAGGAAAAGACGAATCATAATATCCACGTCCACCTCTATCATTACCTCTAGAAGGACGGCCATAAGCTTGAGCTAACATAACCTTTGTTTTCAACTCTTTAGACTTTTTATCCTCATTACTTTTAGCTTCTAATTCTTGTCGCTCATAATACTGAGCCATGGTTCAGTGAGAAACCGGAGAAGAGGTAGTCCATGAACTCTCACTGGCCTTCAGGTGACTAGCTATTCCTGGCAAAAGGTTTGCGACATATTTATCGACAAACAGATGTCTACCCGTGTCATCTGTCAATGATTGGCCACTAAAATCGTGGAATGCTTCTTCAAAGCATGTGAAGAAGTCCGAAACTGATTCAGCTACCTTTTGCTTGCAAGACGCTAACACTGTGCAATCTATCTTTTTAGGGGGAATAATTGTTTTTAACTTAACTAATTTAGATGCCGGAAGATTTAAAATTAACTAACACGGTTTCTGTGCAGGTTCTCTATCTTCATCTAACTGCTCTAAATCTATCGATCACACCAGATAATATTGTGGGTCTTGATATGCTCAAATATTTCAGGGCTACAATACTATGTTCTCCGGAAGGAGTACAGGTTATTTTGAATGACAACTACCCTGTGATTGAGAGATCCTGTATTTTTAAAGAGGACATTGCATTAGCTTCACTCCCTAGTACTTTGTGGGCTACTTCAGACACTGATGTAGGGCAAATGGTTATTCCACCAGTGCATATTAGTGTCAAGGAGGGTGCTTCTTTGCCAAGACTGCCTCAGTATAAAATTTCTAAAGAAGGGGAAGAAGCACTTACACGCATTGTTCATGATTTGATTAAAGTGGGGGTTGTGGAAAAAGTTCCTTACAATGTTTGCAATAGTCCGATTCTTCCCATTTTGAAAAAAGATACTGACACCAGGATTTATAGATTCATCATTGATTTAAGAGAAGTCAACCAGATTGTAGTACCGCAGTACCCTGTGGTTTCTGACATAACAACATTACTTACCCTGGTCCCTCCGACAGCAACTACATTTTCTGTAATCGATTTGAAGAATGCTTTCTTCTCGATTCCTATTCATCCTGATAGCCGATATTTATTCGGTTTTACTCTGAATAATCGATCATACAGATTTTGTACAGTTCCTCAAGGGTACACTGAGAGTCCGAGTATTTATCGTCAAGCCTTAAAACGACAACTCGATTCTTTTACTTTGTCTGAAGGAGTGGCTCTCATACAATATGTCGATGACATCTTGTTGACAGCTGATACGCCTGAGCAGTGTGAAAAATGTACTTTGTCTTTGCTTTCTTTTCTTGCTACACACCATCATAAAGTATCACGAAAGAAATTGCAATATAGTAGACCAAAGGTAACCTACTTAGGTCACCCTCTGTCTAAGGAGAGCCCTGCATTGGCACCAGATAGCATTCAAGCAATTTTAGACACCACTGTACCTGCCACACAGAAAGATGTCTGTGCATTCATTGGTTTGACTTCGTTTTGTAGGCAATGGATATTGGGCTTTTCACACATTGTTAAACCCCTGCTAGCGCTTTTGACTAAAAACACTCCGATCCCCCTTCCATGGACAGATGAATGCCAAAATGCTTTTCGTCAGTTAAGACAAGCTCTTTGCTCTGCACCAGTGTTAGGTACACCAGATTACATGAAAACCTTTACACTCTATGTACACGAGAAAGATGGGGGTGCATTGTCAGTTTTAGTACAGACACACGGTGATAAGCAGTGCCCTTGTGCATATTTTTCTGCAGTTATTGATCCTGTTGCTTGTGCGTTGCCTGGATGCTAGTTGCAGCAACAGCTGTGTATATACGTCAGAGTGAAGGGATAGTTTTGTCACACAAACTGTTGGTGCTAGTACCCCATGCAGTAGATGCCCTTTTGAATCAGACTAAGACACAAAACTTAACTAGTGCTCGTTTGACAGGATACAAATTGACACTGTTAGCACCTCATATTACCTTGAAGAGGTGCACAAGACTGAACCCAGCCACTTTGTTGCCATATCCTGGGACACAGTCCCAGTCAAAGGAACCTCACGATTGTATATTCCTTACTGAGGATCAGACAAAGGGTTACATCGATTTGCAAGATGCGCCCCTTCCAGATGTAGATGGGGAACTGTGGGTTGATGGGTCCTGTCAGAAGTTACCAGATGGCACGACTTCAGCTGCTTATACAATCACCACGCTTGAGGCAGTAGTGGAAATAGCTCGCATACCTCAGAAGTCGGCTCAAGCAGCTGAACTAATAGCTGTGACACAAGCATGTGAACTTAGCACTGATTTGTGTGTGAACACTTACACGGATAGCCGCAATGCTTTTGGAGTGGTTCATGATTTTGGCCTACTCTGGAAGGAGAGAGGCTTTCTTACATCCCACGGGATGCAGATAATGCACAGAGAATTAGTACATAATCTCTTGACTGCACTTACATACCCAAAGAGAGTTGCTATTATGAAGTGTAGAGCACACAAGAAACAAGAAAATCATTGACAAAAAAGGACAAGGCAATGCCTTTGCAGATCGTGTACCTCGTGAGACTGCGATGCAGCGAAGCACTACATCCATGTACGTAGTGAAATCACAAGCTGAGCATTGGCATGATGCTAGAGAGGAAGTATTGGATATACAGAGATCTGCCTCTGTGGAAGAACTTGAGCAATGGTCTAAAGATGGAATGTTAGACAATAAGGGCTGTTGGCGTAACAAAGAAATGAATAAGTGGAAATTGCCTGCAGCCTATTTACAACCTATGGTTCAAATGGCACATGGGCTGGCACATATTATTGCTCTAGCAATAACTAAATTGCTTATGCAAGTTTAGGAGCATCCTGAAATTACCAGCACAACTCAAAGAGTAGTACAGTCCTGTTTGATCTGTTGGCAGTATAATCCTGGAAAAGGGACACAGACTCCTACAGGAGGGTTTGCTACACCAACCGCACCTTTTGAAGTTTTGCAGATGGATGACATCCGACTTGAACGCTGCGATAATCTGAAATATGTCCTAGTGGTGGTATGTGCCTTCAGCAAAGGATAGAGGCATACACTACACAGGATAATACTGCTCTCACCACAGCAAAGGTGCTTCTAAAGGAGTTTTCCCTAGATATGGTGTTTGTAAATTTTTGTGGAGCGACAACGGACCTCATTTTATTGGACAGGATGTTGAGCATGTCCTGAAAGGATTAGGGATCAAACGGAAATTCCACACAGTCTTCCACCCACAATCAGCAAGATTAGTGGAGAGGTACAACGCTACTTTGAAATTGAAGTTGGCAAAAATACTGGCTTCCAAGTCTTTGAAGTGGCCAGATGCATTACCCTTGGCATTGTTGTCCATAAGATCTGTGCCACATTCACGACCTGGTCTCACCCCGTACGAAGTGGTCTTTGGGAGACCAATGAATATTTGGGGAGTTCCTAAGCCACGCCCCATAATGATGTTCCTTGTGTTTTGATGAATGATTGTTTGGCACAGTTAACCGACAGTTTGATCTCTATTCATCAACAGGTTCGAGAAGCGCTTCCTGACAGATCTACAGGTGAGTAAGCAAAGTCAAGCGCACACAACCTTAGTTAGTTCCTGGGTTAGGTTTTGTATCATTAGATGACAAGGATAAGATCAAACCTGTTCTGAGACTCACAATACCCGGAGAACCCACGGATGAACTCACTTCCCCGTAACACGGCTTCAAGCCTACAAACAAGGACAAGCGGATTGGCTTGCCTTCTAAGACTGACCGCGTATCCGGCGGCGGACCTTGCTACCTAGAACAGGTTTTTTGACGCCTTGAAAGCACTCCCTTCTCGCGTCTTTCAATACTGACACCCGATTAGGACCGGGTTGGAATTATCACCGGTCCCACGATACAGCCCTCAGCCTTACTTCACAGCCCTGAAGAGTCACGGGTCTACCCCGTTAATGATAAAACACGTGTCGGCTGGTTTTTTGTGAAACAAATACTCACCAAACAAATAAAGAAACAAACAAAATCAAGTTGGAGTTTGATCTTATCCGTGTCATCTAATGATACAAAACCTAACCCAGGAACTAACTAAGGTTGTGTGCGCTTGACTTTGCTTACATATTTACAGGAGGGAAAGCTCCTCTACCCCTTCTTTTTTCAGGGACCAGGGTTATCTCTGACCAAGAAGCACCAACCACCCTAACCTCATAATTACCCTCTAACCACTACCTGTAGAGCGCCAACATATTTCTGGACACTCTCATAACCCTTCTCTGAACTTCATAGATCTACAGGTGAGGCCCACGAACTCCGTCCTGGTGACTATGTGATGGTCAAGGTCTTCGACAGATCGAATAGCCTGGAACCGAGGTGGCGAGGTCCGGAGCAGGTGCTCCTTGCGACAAGGACAGCAGTTCAAGTGACAAACAAGAAGAACTGGGTTCATAGCACACACTGTAAGCGTGTGTCGCCTGCCTTGGTGGAACCTGCTGTGCTGACCGACCATCGAGAGATTCTGGAGACGGAGAAAGGTCAAGCTATCTCACCTGACGAATCTGCGGAAGTGTTCCCGGACCACACGATTCCTGGAGCATCGCGATACCACTTGAGACCGAGGAAACAATCTGCAGTGTTGAAAAAGACTGGCTGAGCTACCGCCCTGGGTTAGTGAAAGGAGAGCGATGTGGCAAGGGGGGGGATCAGACCTGCGTTAGTGTAGTGACACACTTCTTGGCCCGTGGTGAAGAAATCAGCAGCTGCCCAAGGGATAAGAGCTCCTACGATTGTTTTCAACAAATTTCAGAAAGATCAATTATCACTGTTGCTGAAATAAATAACAAAAGAATCATTTGTGCTGTAGGGTTTGTTGTTGCTCTGGTAGTTATGGTGATAATCACCTGGTTTGTTGAGAAAGTGGCTCCTGCTCGACAGCTTCTTGTTTCCACTACTCCATCTTCAGTGGAACATCACTATTTTACACTTCCCTACCATGAGCAGAAACATCGACAATCCTACTTAAATAATGCATTCATCCAGATGTTGCATCATACACACAATGCTACGAATGCTACCAACTGTTGGGTGTGTGGAATGATACCTGCACACCAGAAGAAAGGAGAAATACCTTTTATTCCTCTACTGTTTTCCCATAATGGTTCTTGTCAAGCATGGTATGCTCTTTTGTTTGCTTTCGGAAAGCCTTCAGTAGGAGGAATTATCTTTCTTTTGAATAAAGTATGCTATCAAGATGAAGATGGTTATCCTCAAGCTAAAGGGACTAAATGGGAATGGAAAGAATACCAACCAGACAATATTTCGACACCATATGTCTTCACGAATATAAGGACTATCAAAGACAATGGACCTTTTGTAATTTCTGTGACCAGAGCTAAAGCAGAACTGTGTATAAGTAGTGTTGGGAGACTTCCAGTAGGACGGAGTGAATGTATTTTGACATTGACTATTGAGGGTGCTAATAACAGCAGTTTTACGTCTTCACATAATACTTATTTTGTATGTGGTAATAAAGGATACTATCAATTACCTGTTGGGTGGTCCGGGGTATGTTACATATCATGTTTGTTATCACCTGTGTTCTTGGCCCCTCCATCATATCACCTGAACTTAAAGTTGTATAATGACATTTCCAAGAATAGTTATAAATGAACAATAAGTGTAGATGAAGTTGACCAGACAGATACCACTTTGCAACAATATGTCGATTTCAATTTGGGTTTGTTCTTCTTTGTGGGTGCTGCATTGAATAGAAGAAAGATAAGGCGATTAACTTGTGTTGTGGAAGCTGTTACCAATCAAACAGCTATGGCCCTTGGGAACATTACAGAGGTACTACAAATTGCGAGGATTGTAGCTCTCCAAAATAGGATGGTGTTAGACGTGATTTTGGCTGATCGAGGTGGTGCATGTCACATCATCAGTAGTAGTTGTTGTGTGTTTATACCGGAACACTCCCCTTCAGTATATGATGCAATCTCAAAACTGAATAAGATTGCTGCAGAAATTCACACAGAGACTGGTACATGGACCTTTTCAAACTGGATATGGACACTCTTTGCTGCTTGGGGCTGGAAGCTACTGACTATTCTATGTATACTACTGGTGATACTATTTACATGCTGTACTTGTATACAATGTGGTCCTATGCTTTGCTTCATGTGCATCACTGCTTGAACACCTGCCAAAATAAATATTGTAGATATAAAAGCACAGCAAATGTTAAATAAAGAGATAGCTGAGATGATGAGCATCAATGTACAGGATGCATATCTCAATTACCCCAGATAATCAAATGTCTTCAGCTAATGCTGTAAGGGTCATCTGTTTTAATTTAGCAGCGATTAGGTTAAGCATAAGCAGACGACATCTTGTATTTAGAGACGATCTTGTCCATTTTGCGGAATCCATTTTGTATTTCTGGCAGCCATTTTGTTTGCCATGTGCTTGCCATGTGCTCTGTCCTACCTCCCTGTTAACTGCTCTTGAATACTGCCTAGAGACGAGATATATTTAGCCTCTTCTGCTTCGCACATGCTCAGTTGAGCTTACAGCTGTCCTCAACTTGTAACTGTCAGGATGTGTCCACCAGAATTAGCTAACTGTTAGCTCCTCCCACTTGTTGCTTGTACACTTTCTGTATGACCTTATATGTACTTACAACCAGCATTCTGTACTTGTACCGCCTTCACTTGAACCCCTGTGTGGGTATAAAAGGACCAAGCTCCTTCCATTCAGTGTGCTACTTCATGCTTTACCGAAGGGTGCTGTGTGAATGTAGTTCCATGTCATGAGGTTTAATAAACTCTGTATTTTCTATTCCAGTTTCTGTGCCAACTTCTTCCTATTGGTCTGAGGACTCTGTGCAGAGAAGGGTGAATCCCTTGCACTGGTAGGCCTTGCTGGGGCTCACCACCACACGACCTAGCTGGTCTGCACCGAAGCCCATTTTGACTTCCTGCATGGGTTACGTTTGCCAGATACCGACACTGCAGTCAACCAGATCCTTTGTGGGACAGCTCCAATCCAGCTCCTGGTTGTTGTCGACACCTCCTGGTCCTAGTGTCTGAAGAGACAAGCTTCACCTCCTCACCTGAAATCACCTGACATCTGGTGGCATCTTCCTATCGTCTCCCTGGTCACTGGCAATTGACCCAGACTCTGTCTCTTCTGCTTTCAGGTTCTACAGATCTTCGATATACCCTTGGATCCACCCGGACACTTTTCCTTTGGTTGCCTGCAGCACTTCTTTCCAGATCTCCATTGAAATCGACGACGAAACCTGACACCAAAAGAGACCTATGCACTCATCTTCCGTGTGTGAAGTAACACGAGTACTCTGGTAGTCTCGAGGGTACTGGCCCTCCTAGTGTCTGACACCAAAAGGGTTCCCTTGTAGTTTATTTAGAAGTGTCCTTAAATTGAAAATGTACAACTTGTTTGTTTCCCATAAAAAGTCAATGGTAACCCGCGGCTGTGTGTAGTCACTGCACGCGGCTCCCGTAGGCCTCCTTCTTCCTAACCATTGGTTGTTTCGAGTAGCCCCAGCGATTCCACAGGCCCCAGGCCTGCTTTCTAATTCTCATGTGGTTCTTATACCACTATTTTAGTATATGGTTTGTGAGGCCCCTAGGGCAAAATGTATACTGTGCAACTTATCATATGCCAATTAAGTAACTTCTATTGTACTTTTACCTCTGACCTCATAAAGAGTGCAGAGGGGTTGTGTTTAGAATAAATACATGTATATTTGCTAAATACCTTGTGTGGTGTGCTTTCATTTGGTACTCAAGGGATTATAATTGGTAAAACAACTCGCTTAATTCACTCTCTAAAGTCTTAGCCTGAAGACTGCTCGTCACTGCTACCCCTAGGATAGCTTTCTATAAGGTTGACTTTACAACCACCATCAATAAGGGTCGATTAGACTGGTGCAAGGTGCCCACTAGTACTAGTGGACATCATATGCCAGGCTAATAACTTCTCACATTTATGTGCAGCGGATGGGATAAGAGCCTGCATTGTTTTACCAAATAATCTTGAGAATATCATTTGAAAAATCACATCAAGGTACCTGTAGGTACATATGAATCAAGTCTTATAATACATGGGTTCTACTGAACTTAGCAGTTGTAGGTGTTAAGGGCTTAGCAAACCCTGACTACAACTACTAGAGAGGACCTAGTAGGAAAACAAGTAGTGTAGGTAGGTGCACACAACACACCTCACTAGTCATGGCTTTAAAAGCAGGGCCTAGTGTGCCTCTGCTTGAAGACAACCCAAGGTTGCCTTCTAAATATGTTTCCTTCACTTTTCAAGAACTGAGAAGCTTGTGTGTCATAAGAAAATTAAAGCAAGGACAGAGTCCAACCTTTCAACACCTGGTAGATATCTTAATGATAGATGATGTAGCAAAGGCATCAGATAGATAATCAGGGTAGTAGAGAGGGGAGCCATTTTTCATCAGAAGAGGATCCAAGTGGGGTTCCCCACCAGGAGAATGATGATGATGAGGATGAAGTCCAGGATAAGGTTAACCTGGGAAATACAGGACTACCTGAGGGTAGAGAGGGCCTAGGAAGGCTTCCCTCTTTCCCTCCACGTAGACCTAATGATGTGCCTAGGAGAAACAGATCTCTTTCAGATGAATCTGGACATTCTGACTCATCAGTAGGGTCCTCTTCCTCAGCTCAAAGGAGAATGACTTCCCCTCAGAGAAGAGAGCATGAAGCTAGAATGAAAGAAGACAAGCTTAGGATCAGGAGGCAAGAAATTGCCGTGGCCAAAGAGACTCTGGCTCTTGAAAGAGAGAGGAGATTGTGTGGGCTAGAGCCCACTGGTGGCAGCAACAACCCTAGTGGTAGGGAAAGGTCTAATGACCATAGAAACATGAACAAGATTGTCCCATCCTATCAGATTGGGGATGACATCCACAAGTGGATAACTGCTTTGGAGAGGGCCTGCAAAGTACAGCAGGTCCCCAAAGTCAATGGGCAGCAATTGTGTGGCTCTCCTTTGCAGACAAAGGAAGAGACACGCTCCTTACTGTTAAAGAAGAGGATGCTGACAAGTATCTTGTCCTGAAGAGTGCTCTGATATAGGGGTTTGGCATAACCATTGAGCAGTACAGGTTGCTGTTCAGAGACACCCAGAAGACACAGACTCAGGACTGGACAGTTTTTGTAGATTGTGCTGCTAAGGCTCTGGAAGGCTGGTTACTGGGCAGTAAATTAAGTGACTATACGGGATTGTATAACATTATAATGAGAGAACAGATGATTCTTAATAATTTTCAGAACCAGTTATTGCATCAACACCTGGTTGACTCTAATTTTACCTCTCCCCAAGAATTGGGTAAGAAGGCAGACAAATAGTTCAGAACCAGGGTGAAGCAGAAGGTACAGAACCAAGGTGATGATCAGAAGAAGCAAGACCAAAAGGGTGGGGAGAAAGCAAAAGACCAGAAGTCTTCTCAAGGTCCCACAAAAGCTTCAAAAGGTGGGGGTTCCCAACAATCTAAAAAGAAAGAAGGTCCTAGAAAACCATAATGCAAATTTTGTAAAGTAAATTTTCACTGGACCAGTGACTGCACCAAAAAGGAGACAGCTCCAGCCACCATTGCCCCTAATGCAACTGTTCCCCCTAGTTCAGCTCCAAGTGGTGGTTCTCAACAGAAGGGTGTAGTAGGGTTAACCCTGGGAACTGAGATGGACTCTGGCCTAGTCATAGTACCATCTCACGCTGGTTTGATCTGTGATGGGGACATAGCCATGTCGTCTACTGTGAGCCCCAATAACTTAGGCAAGTACAAACAAACTCATTTAACCAATGATAGAGTATCCCAGGCCTACAGGGACACCTGTGCTAGTGTCACAATGGTGACACCCAGCTTTGTGGACCCTGGATAGATCATAGTAGGTGAAAATTACCTAGTGACCAATGCTAGCAATGTCACTACCACACATGAGATAGCAGTTGGTAATTTCTCCTGGGGAGGGGTAACTGGCCTTAAGAATGTTGTTGTTAGCTCAGACCTCCCTGTAGAATGTTTGCTTGGCAATGACCTAGAGACTTCAGCCTGGTCTGAAGTGGAGTATAGGACACATGCAGAAAAGCTAGGCATCTCAGCACATGTGCTTACTGTGACCAGGTCAAAAATTGCAACACTGAACAGGCACTGGATGCTGGAATAATGGACCAGTTGCCTACCAGGAAAAGAAGTAGGGTTAAGGCTGTGCCTTCCCCCCTGCCTCAGGATGCGGATCAGCCTTCTGAGGAAGCTGATTGTGAGCCTGAAGAAGGAACTGTCCTAGAAGATCTTGAACCTGATCAGGTTGAGTTTATAGGGACATGGGGACCTTCCAGGGCAGATCTGAGGCAGGCGCAGTTGGGCTGCCCTTCTATTGAACCCCTCAGACAGCAAGCTGCTGTTGAGGCTGCATGGAGTGCTAGTGGAACCCATAAGGTTTACTGGGATGAAGGGCTCCTGTATTCAGAGGCTAGAGACCCCAAGCCTGGTGCTTCCAGGAGGTTGGTCATACCTTTGGCATTCAGGGGCTTCCTTTTGACACTAGCTCATGATATTCTCCTTGCAGGACATCTTGGCCAGAACAAAACATGGGACAGGCTTGTCCCTCACTTTCACTGGCCCCACATGTCAGAAGACACCAAGGAGTTTTGTCACTCATGTGTCACCTGCCAAACCAGTGGCAAATCAGGTGGCACTACAAAGGCCCCCCTTATACCACTACCTGTGGTGGGGGTTCCATTTGAAAGAGTATGGATTGACATTGTTGGACAAACAGCCTCTAGGCACAGGCTTATTCTGGTGGTAATGGATCATGCCACCAGATACCCAGAAGATATTCCCCCTAGGACCACTCCAGCACCCGTTGTGGCAAGAGCCATTTTAGGAGTTTTCTCAAGAGTGGGTTTCCCTAAGGAAGTAGTATCAGATAGAGATGCAAACTTCATGTCTGGTTACCTGACGGCAATGTGGAAGGAGTGTGGAGTGAAATACAAGATCACCACACCCTATCACCCACAATGCAATGGTCTAGTTGAAAAGTTCAACAAGACCTTAAAGGGCTTGATTAAGGGTCTCCCTGAAAAGCTTAGGCGGAGATGGGACATCCTACTGCCCTGCCTTTTATTTGCTTACAGAGAGGACCCACAGAAAGAGGTTGGCTACAACCCTTTTGAACTTCTGTTTGGGCATCCTGTAAAATGACCCCTTTGTCTGGTGAAGGAAGGATGGGAGTTACCTCTCAAACTTCCCAAACAAGATATTGTGGACTATGTACTTGGTCTAAGCTCCCGGATGGCAGAGTACATGAAAAAGGCATCCAAAATCCTTGAGGCAAGTCAGGAATTGCAAAAGGCCTGGCATGACCAAAAGGCTGTACTCACTGTTTACCAGCCAGGACAGAAAGGATGGGTGTTGGAGCCTGTGGCCCCAGCAGCTCTCCAGGACAAGTGGAGTGGACCCCACACTATTGTTGAACATAAGGGAGAAGTCACCTATTTGTTTGATCTCTGAACTCCCCGGAGCCCCAACACTGTGCTTCATGTCAACAGACTGAAACCATATGTTGACAGGGCAGATATGGGCATGCTCATGGCTACTGATGAAGGACAGGAAGAGGAGAGTGACCCTTTCCCAGACCTGCTCTCTCAGAACCCTGATGATGGTTCATTTGATGGTGCGACTTGTCAGGCAGCCTCAGTGACCAACAGCAGAATGACTGCAGACAAGTTCTGCAGACCTACAGACATCTGTTTTTACTGACTCCAAATCAGACTACCTGTTGCACTCAAGAAGTGGACACTGGGGACAGTCTGCCTGTTAAAAGTAAGATTTACAGGCCATCTGATCATGTATCAGGATAGAAGTCCAGAAGATGTTGGAATTATCAGTCATTGAACCCTCAGAGAGCCCTTGGGCCAGTCCAGTAGTCCTTGTGCCTAAACCTCACACCCAGGATGGTAAGAGAGAGATTAGGTTTTGTGTGGACTACAGAGGTCTCAATGCTGACACTAGGACAGATGCCCATTCAATACCCAGGGCAGATGAGCTCATAGACAGGTTGGCATCTGCCAAGTTTCTGAGCACGTTTGACCTGACAGCTGGCTATAGGCAGATCAGACTAGCTGATGATGCAAAGCCAAAGACAGCATTTTCAACCCCTGGTGGACATTATCAATCTGTTGTAATGACCTTTTGTCTCAAAAATGCACCTGCCACATTTCAAAGGTTGGTGAACCAAATCTTCTCAGGTCTGGATGACTACTTTGCAGCTTAACTTGATGATATAGCTGTCTTTTGCTCCACCTGGGAAGATCACCTGATTCACCTGAAAAATGTTTTGGAGGCCCTGCAAAAGGCAGGCCTAACTATTAAGGCTACCAAGTGCCAGATAGGGCCAGTCAGGTTGTATACCTGGGCCACCTTGTAGGTGGAGGCCAGGTTCAACCATTGCCGAGCAAAATGTAGACCATAATGGACTGGACTGCTCCAACTACCCAGACTCAGGTCAGAGCTTTCTTGGGCCTGACTAAGTACTACAGGAAATTTGACAAGGTGTATGGTTCCATTGTGACACCCCTTAATGACTTAACTTCCAAGAAAATGCCTAAGAAAGTTCAGTGGACAGTCAGCTATCAAAAGGCATTTGATGACCTGAAGCAGGCCATGTTCACTTCAACAATTCTGCAAAGTCCAGACTACTCCAAATAATTCATTGTTGAAACAGATGCTTCTGAGTTGGGGGTAGGGGCTGTGCTATCACAATTGAATAAAGATGGTCAAGACCAGCCACTAGCTTTTATTAGCAGAAGGCTGACCCCTAGAGAGAAATGTTGGTCAGTTATTGAGAGAGAGGCCTTTGCTGTGGTTTGGGCCCTGAAGAAGCTGAGGCCATAATTGTTTGGTACTCACTACAAAGTTCAGACAGACCATAAGCCCCTCTTGTGACTAAAACAGATGAAGGGTGAAAATCCCAAACTGCTCAGGTGGTCCATTTCCCTATAGGGATGGACTTTACAGTGGAACATATACCTTGGAGTAACCATGCCAATTCTGATGGACTCTCCAGATATTTCCAATTAGAACATGAAGACTCAACTGGTCAAGGTTAGTTTAATGTCTCTGCGTTTGGGGGGGGGTTGTGTAGGAGAGTAGGGTCTGCTTCCTATGATTACCCCCACTTTTTGCTGTGATTCTCTGGTTTTTCGACTTTAGTGTGACTGTGGACCTGCTAATCAGGCCCACAGCCAAGCTGTACTCTCTCTAAATTGATACCATGTACTTTAGGTACAAACGAGATTGGTTACTGGGTCACCCTTGTGAGTCCCTGTATAGTGTACCATAGTTACCCAGGGCATAGGTGCACCCAAGGCCTACCAGGGGCTGCAGCATGTATTGTGCCACCCCTGGTTTGCCTTCCAAACTGACACTACAAGTCTGTTCACACAGCCTGGGTAAGGGGGTGTAATCACCCCTTATTTAGATATAGTATACCTATATCTCTATACACATATAGACACATATACACCTATAAGTCACTCCTATGGCAAGCTTTAACAATCCTGGAGGCAAAGTGCTTGGTTTTATGTGAGAGGGTGCCCTTGCATGAGCTGAGCCCCTCTGCAGCTTTCAGAACAATCTCCTTATTGCTGTTCTATGATATGGCCATACCATATACTCTTAAGTGCATTATAATCCTCGCGGTTAATGCTAACTTTGGTTTGGCTTTATCAAAACATGTCGTGTAAGGTGTCAAAGTCTTTGGAATACTCCCCCCCCCCCCGCCAGTTCTGGCGGCGGGGGTAGCATTCCACCCTTCTGGAGGGAGAAGACATGTAGGTACTGGTAAACCCGGCTAAAGTTAAACAGAGCCTCAGCATCACAAAATGGATGCTGCTGCCACAGACACGAGTCTGCCCTCCTGCTGCTGGATGAAACTCCAAAAAACACAGTTGATGGACAGAATGTAGAACAATGTCATACATTCACCCCAGTACAAGGATCTGGGCCTAAATCCATCGTTTTTTTGCACTCCACACCACCCTGGGTTAGACACTGGCTATATGCAAATCAGCTCTGACCCTGTGCCTCATGGGAACAGTCCAGTCCGAACTACCAAGCCATGTCTTTCCCAGACCGGAATCAAGCATCCAAGGACCGGTTTCTGGCTATCAGCCTTCATCAGCCTGGATAGCTTGACTCCAGTGGTGTGGAGAGCCTGGGACTCACGTCTGAGTATACCCAGCACACTCGGGGTGAAAATTGCAAAAAACACAGTTGATGGACAGAATGTAGAACAATGTCATACATTCACCCCAGTACAAAGATCTGGGCCTAAATCCATCGTTTTTTTGCACTCCACACCACCCTGGGTTAGACACTGGCTATATGCAAATCAGCTCTGACCCTGTGCCTCATGGGAACAGTCCAGTCCGAACTACCAAGCCATGTCTTTCCCAGACTGGAATCAAGCATCCAAGGACCGGTTTCTGGCTATCAGCCTTCATCAGCCTGGATAGCTTGACTCCAGTGGTGGGGAGAGCCTGGGACTCACGTCTGAGTATACCCAGCACCCTCGGGGTAAAAATTGCAAAAAACACAGTTGATGGACAGAATGTAGAACAATGTCATACATTCACCCCAGTACAAGGATCTGGGCCTAAATCCATCGTTTTTTTGCACTCCACACCACCCTGGGTTAGACACTGGCTATATGCAAATCAGCTCTGACCCTGTGCCTCATGGGAACAGTCCAGTCCGAACTACCAAGCCATGTCTTTCCCAGACCGGAATCAAGCATCCAAGGACCGGTTTCTGGCTATCAGCCTTCATCAGCCTGGATAGCTTGACTCCAGTGGTGTGGAGAGCCTGGGACTCACGTCTGAGTATACCCAGCACACTCGGGGTGAAAATTGCAAAAAACACAGTTGATGGACAGAATGTAGAACAATGTCATACATTCACCCCAGTACAAAGATCTGGGCCTAAATCCATCGGTTTTTTGCACTCCACACCACCCTGGGTTAGACACTGGGTATATGCAAATCAGCTCTGACCCTGCACCTCATGGGAACAGTCCAGTCCGAACTACCAAGCCATGTCTTTCCCAGACCGGAATCAAGCATCCAAGGACCGGTTTCTGGCTATCAGCCTTCATCAGCCTGGATAGCTTGACTCCAGTGGTGGGGAGAGCCTGGGACTCACGTCTGAGTATACCCAGCACCCTCGGGGTAAAAATTGCAAAAAACACAGTTGATGGACAGAATGTAGAACAATGTCATACATTCACCCCAGTACAAGGATCTGGGCCTAAATCCATCATTTTTTTGCACTCCACACCACCCTGGGTTAGACACTGGCTATATGCAAATCAGCTCTGACCCTGTGCCTCATGGGAACAGTCCAGTCCGAACTACCAAGCCATGTCTTTCCCAGACCGGAATCAAGCATCCAAGGACCGGTTTCTGGCTATCAGCCTTCATCAGCCTGGATAGCTTGACTCCAGTGGTGTGGAGAGCTGGGGTAGCTCAGCCGTGGGTCCCAGATCCTCCACACCACTGGAGTCAAGCTAGCTGGGCTGATGAGAGGTGTTACCTCGAAACCGGGCCGGTCCTCGGATGCTTGATTCCGGTCTGGGAAAGATATGGCTGTGTAGTTCGGACTGGACTGTTCCCATGGGGCACAGGGTCAGAGCTGGTTTGCATAAAGCCATTATCTAAACCAGGGTGGTGTGGAGTGCAAAAAATGATGGATTTAGGCCCAGATCATTGTACTGGGGTGAATGTAAGACATTGATCTACATTCTGTCCATCAAATTGTTTTTTGTAATTTTCTCGCTGGATGAAACTCCGGCACGGAGGCCTGGACAATAGGTTTAGTGTATTGGGGCAAGGAGGGCTGCATTCAGTGAATGCTTTCCAGACACTGCCTGGGGCACACAAGGTGCTCCATGCATTTCCCGGTTCAAACCGGCTGCTGGGGCACTCTGCCCCAGCTCTGGCACAAAACTGCACAAAGGGAAAGGGGTGTAACCACCCCCTTCCCAGGTCCACCCATAGGAGGGACCTTAAAGATAGTCCAGCCCCTAGACTTAGTATAAGTATAGGAACCCAGTCCCTAGGACTTTAGATTACACTGGACGAAACTCTGAAACATATATCCTGGACCTTCGACATTCCATTTCGACTGGAAGGTGGATGATATCTCCCTTGTGGTCAAGGAGTGACCACCCTGTTCAAACAGGCACCAACAGCAACTTTGCTCATCTGCATTTTTGAGGCTCCTGCCAGATCCTGTAGAATCTGTGACACAGGACACAGACTTCCAAACATCTCTGACCCCGACCATCGCTCACAGCAAAGCTGAGACCCGTGGCGGACACGAGAGACGTGGGACCGGACCTCCTAGACATCCTGCATTTTGCAAGCTGCACCAACTTCACGAGGTATCTTAAAGTTGTGCATTGGGGTGCTCGAAGCCCCAGACCCGATCACCATTTGCACCGAAGCTCAGAGTCCCCCAGTCCACAAGTTTCCCATGGGCCCCGCTTTTGCATATTTCAGCTTGACATGTATTTGCGGTTCCTTGCCTGTTGGCTTGTGAGCCCCGCAAAGACTTTTTTTTAAATCTAACTTGCTTTCCTGGTTGCTCCAGGCTTGCTCCAACTTCCCTGCAAAGGAAACATTCCTCGGACCTTGCTGGTCCGCACCGAAGCCTATCTCAACTTCCTGCATGGGTTGCATTTGCCAAGGCTTGTTGGGACTAATCCTGATACTGATGCTGCAGTCAACTAGATTTTTTGTGGGACAGCTCGAATCCAGCTCCTGGTTGTCATCTATGCCTCCTGGTCCTCGTGGCTGAAGAGACAAGCTACACCTTTTCACCTGAAATCACCCAACATCTGGTGGCATCTTCCTATCGCCATCCTGGTCTCTGGCTAGTAGCCCAGACTCTGTCTCCTCTGCTTTCAGGTACTTCACATCTCCAATCCACGCTTAGATCCACCCGTACACTTTTCCTATGGACGCCTGCAGCACTTCTTCGCACACAAGGGAGATTTCTTCCGTCTTCCAGTTGATATGGAATGTCAAAGGTCCTAGATATATGTTGATGAGTTTTGTCCAGGGAAATCTAAAGTCCTAGGGAATGGGTTTCTATACTTATAGTAAGTTTAGGGGTTGGACTAACTCTAAGGTCACTCCTATGGGTGGACCTGGGGAGGGGGTGGTTACACCCCTTCCCCTTTGTCCAGTTTCACACCAGTGCTGAGGCTGAGTGCCCCAGCAACCGGTTTGAACTGGGAAATGCATGGAGCACCTTGTGTGCCCCAGGCAGTGTCTGGAAAGCATTCACTGAATGCAGCCCTCCCTGCCCAAATACACTAAAGCCTTTCTGGGGAGGTGCCAGCACCTCCCTGGATAGGAAACCTGTTGCCCAGGCCTCCCCTGCCGGAGTTTCGTCCAGCAGCAGGAGGGCAGACTTGTGTCTGTGGCAGCAGCATCCATTTTGTGATGCTGGGTCTCTGTTTAACTTTAACCGGGTTTAACAGTAGCTACATGTCTTCTCCCTCTAGAAGGGTGGAATGCTACCACTGCTGCCCGAATTGGCGGGGGTAGTTTTCCAAAGTGTTTGACACTTTACGCGACATGTTTTGATAAAGCCAAACAAACGTTAGCATTAACTGAGAGGATTATAATGCACTTAAGAGTATATGGTATGGCTATATCATAGAACAGCTATAAGGAGATGGTTCTGAAAGCTGCAGAGGGGCTCAGCTCATGATACGGCACCATCTAACACAAAACCAAGCACTCAGCCTCCAGGAGTGTCAAGGCCTGCCATAGGAGTGACTTACAGGTTACTATGTGTCTATATATAAGGTAGATATAGATACACTATATCTAAGTAAGGGGTGATGTCACCACCTTACCCAGTCTGTAAGAACAGACCTGTGGTGTCAGTTTGGAAGGCTAACCAGGGGTGGCACAATACATGCTGCAGCCCCTGGTTGGTCTAGGGTGCACCTATGTCCTGGGAACCTAGAGTACCATATACAGGGGCTCACAAGGGTGACCCAGTAACCAATATGGTATGTACCTAAAGTACATGGTATCAATTTAGAAAGAGTACAGCTAGGCTGCGGTAATGATTAGCAGGACCAGAGCCATACTAAAGACGAACAACCAGTGAATCACAGCAGAAAGTGTGGGTAAACATAGGAAGTAGACCCTACTCTCCTACACCCCCCCCCCCCCCCAACGCAGGGACATTAAACTAACCTTGACCAGTTGAGTCTTCATGTTCTAAGTGGAAATATCTGGAGAGTCCAACTGCATTGGCATGGTAACTCCCAGGATCTATGTTCCACTGTATAGTCCATCCCCTGTAGGGAAATGGACCACCTGAGCAGTTGGGATTTCCATACTTAATCTGTTATAGCCACAAGAGGGGCTTATGGTCTGTCTGAACTGTGAAGTGAGTACCAAACAACTATGGCCTCAGCTTCTTCAGGGCCCAACCCACAGCAAAGGCCTCCATGTTTATCTCTAGGGGTCAGCCTCCTGCTAATAAAAGCTACTGGCTCATCCTGACCTTCTTCATTCAATTGTGATAGCACAGCCCCTACCCCCAACTCAGAAGCATCTGTTTGAACAATGAATTATTTGGAGTAATTAGGACTTTGCAGAATTGGTGCAGTGCACATGACCTGCTTCAGGTCATCAAATGCCTTTTGACAGCTGACCGTCCACTGAACTTTTTTAGGCATTCTTTTAAAAGTTAAGTCATTCAGGGGTGTCACAATGGAACCATACCCCTTGACAAATCTCCTATAGTACCCAGTCAGGCCGAAGAAAGCTTTGACCTGAATCTGGGTGGTTGAAGCAACCCAGTCCATTATGGTCTGGATTTTGCTCTGCAATGGTTGAACCTGGCCTCCACCTACAAGGTGGCCCAGGTATACAACCTGACTCTGCCCTACCTGGCACTTAGTAGCCTTGATAGTTAGGCCTACTTTTTGCACGGCCTCCAAAACATTTTTCAGGTGGATCAGGTGATCTTCCCAGGTGGAGCTAAAGACAGCAATATCATCAAGATAAGCTGCACAGTAGTCATCCAGGCCTGAGAGGACTTTATTCACCAACCTTTGAAATGTGGCAGGTGAATTTTACAGACCAAAGGGCATCACCACAAACTGATAATGCCCTGCTAGGGGTTGAAAATGCTGTTGTTGGCTTGACCTCATCAGCTAACCTGATTTGCCAGTAGCTATCTGTCAGATCAAATGTGCTCAGATAGTTGGCAGAGGCCAACTTATCTATGAGCTCATCTGCTCTGGGTATTGAATGGGCATCTGTCTTAGTGACAGCATTGAGACATCTGTAGTCTACACAAAACTTCATCTCTCTCTTACCTTCTTGGGTGTGAGGTTTTGGCACAAGGACTACTGGACTAACGCAAGGGCTATCTGAAGGTTAAATAACTCCCAATTCCAACATTTTCTGGACTTCAGTCCCGATACAGTCCCTGAAATGATCAAGTTGCCTGTAAATCTTATTTTTAACAGGCAGACTGTCCCCAGTGTCCACTTCATGAGTGCACCAGGTAGTCTGATTTGGAGTCAGTGAAAACATATGTCTGTATGCCTGCAGAACTTGTCTGCATTGACTCTTCAGCTGGTCAGTGAGGCTGACTGCCAAGGCTACACCATCAACTGACCCATCATCAGGGTTCTGAGAGAGCAGGTCTGGGAGAGGGTCACTCTCTGACTCCTGTCCTTCATCAGTAGCTATGAGCAAGCCCATTTCTGCCCTGTCAACATATGGTTTCGGTCTGTTGACATGAAGCACCCTGTGGGGGCTCCTGGGAGTTCCAAGGTCAATCAAATTGGTGATCTCTCCCTTCTGTTCAACAATAGTGTAGGCTTCACTCCACTTGTCTTAGAGAGCTGCTGTGGCCACAGGCTGCAACACCCACACTTTATGTCCTGGCTCGTAAACAGTCAACACAGCCTTTTGGTCATGCCAGGCTTTCTGTAATTCCTGACTGGCCTCCAGGTTTATGGTTGCCTTTTTCATGTACTCAGCCATTAGGGAGCGGAGACCAAGTACATAGTCTACAATGTCATGTTTAGTAGGTTTGAGGGGTGACTCCCATCCCTCCTTCACTAGACACAATGGACCTCTGACAGGCTGCCCAAACAGAAGTTCAAATGGGCTGTAGCCAACCCCCTTCTGAGGAACCACCTTGCATGCAAACAAAAGGCAGGGTAGCAGGATATCCCTTCTCCGCCTGAGCTTTTTAGGGAGACCCTTAATCATGCCCTTTAAGGTCTTGTTGAATCTCTCAACTAGACCATTGCACTGTGGGTGATAGGGTGTGGTGAACTTATAGTTCACTCCACACTCCTTCCACATTGCAGTCAAGTAACTAGACATAATGTTTGCATCTCTGTCTGATACAACATCCTTAGGGAAACCGACTCTTGAGAAAACTCCCAAGAGGGCTCTTGCCACAACAGGTGCTGTAGTGGTCCTAAGTGGTATAGCTTCTGGGTATCTGGTGGCATGAGCCACTACCACCACCACTAAAAAAAACCTGTGCCCAGAGGCTGTTTGGAGATCCTTTGGTCTAACAATGTCAATCCCTACTCTTTCAAAGGGAACCCCCATCACAGGTAGTGGTATAAGGGGGCCTTTGTAGTGCCACCTGCTTTGCCACTGGCTTGACATGTTACACAGGAGCGACAAAACTCCTTGGCGTCTTCTGACATGTGGGGCCAGTGAAAGTGAGGGACAAGCCTGTCCCAAGTTTTGTTCTGGCCAGGATGTCCTGCAAGGGAAATGTCATGGTGTTGGACTTGGCCCTTTTCCCCCAAACTTTTTTCGCTTTTCACCCCCCGAATTTGAGATGTCTCCCCCAAGGTGAAGGTTACCGAATAGGCCATGTGTGGTGTGAGACGCCATGTTAATGTTAAATGCAATGCAATGGTGTGTACATTTATTTTCCCCCATTGTAAACATGTACCCTGGTGAAATGCTGCATTTGTGTTTTGCATTTAAAATGGCTGCCAAGGCTATGCTTTGTGCCACCTGACTGCAGGAGGTTAGTGGTCTAGATGTTAGGTACCCAGCCATCCCTGCATTTGGAGGGAAAGTCTGGCACCCAAGGTGCTCGACCCCTCCCCCTGAGCCTGTTAAAACTAGTTCACCTGTCTGAGGTGGGTTAGCGGTCTAGTTGTCTGGTACCCAGCAATCCCAGCATTTGGAGGGACCTTCTAGAAGCTTCCAGGCTTTCTGGTATAGGGAGAGCAGTAGAGATGTGATGAGCAGAGATAGAGCTGGGACAGGAATGTGAGGGGACCTGCTGCAAGGGGATACCGCCACTTGGGCCTGTGTGCTGGGCCCTGCACCCATCTAGAACCCCCCTACTGTCCCCAGGGCTTGTGAAGCCCCACTTCAGGAGTTCAGGCTGCCGTGTGGAAGGAGGGCCACACTGCAGTGGGGATGGTGAAAGCCTACCACCCTGCTTTGATGATGCTCCCACTAACTGCTGACCTGGCCCAGTAGTCCCTACTGCTCTGTCCCCCGGGCCCATGAGGAAGGAGGGCCCCCCTAGGTCCCTGGAACTGCCGGGACCCTGTTCTATGCAAGCGCTGTGCAAAGAAGCGCCCAGAAGCTAAGGAGCATCTGGGACCCCGCCACCCAGGAGGTGAGGAGTGTTATTACCCTGAACCAGCTGCTGGGACTGTCCCCCCCTTTTGCTGTGCTCCTGGATGTGCTGGGCCTGGAGGAGTGTGAAAAATAAATACAAACTTGGTGAACATTATCGGCGCCATCTTGCCCCCCTTTTCCAAGCCCATTCGTGCGCGTAAGCGGCAGCCATTTTGAGCACCATGGCCTCCCTGCCCCTCGCTGATAGCCAGCGCGTCTCTCTCTCTCTTAACCTCGCAAGCATTCCCCCGCACGCTGGCAACCCCCGCTCTCTCATGCCCTGGGTCATAAACCCCTCTTCAGCGCAGCTTCACCACGGAATCCCATCCTGTTCCCAGCGCGACACCTCCCTTCACTCCTTTCATGGCCTCAAACCCTTTTGATGCAAACCCCCCCTTTTTCCTGTGTCCCCGTTTGTCTTCCCTGTTCCCAGGCCGCTACCTGGCCCTGCGGATACTGTTTATTACCCCGTACAGTAGGAAGCTTCCCCTCCCCATCAAAAAGACCCTCGAACCGATCAAAGCTCCCACCCCATGAGATCCGATCAACCCCATGCACTCCGTGAATCGGCGGAATGCCCTGCTGTGCGACAACCATCACCTGTTGTGACCGGGGTGGGGAATCCAACTGTAAATGTGTGTGGGAACGGGCCTGCAGGGGAGATTCCGAGGATGTTCTTTCTAATACTAAAGTGTTGCAAGAATGTGTTATGTGCAATAAAGGTCATAAACCCTAGTATAAGAAGCCAGGCCTCAGAGATGTGGTTAGAGCACCTCGTGACGATACTTGCTGTCTGAATTGATGTGTTCTCCTCCGGAGAGAATAAAATCCTCGTTTCCCGCCTTCCAGTCTCCAGCGCCTGCTTCTTCATTGATTAATATTGGTGGGTCATAGAGGCGATACCGCCGGGCAACATAAAAGGGTTTTTGGTTACCGGTTGTCTTTGGAACCCTTATTAACAATTGGCGCCCAAACGTGGGGCCCATCAGCGACTCGTGGATCCAGTGGGAGAGGTCCCGACGACAGAGTGAACGACTGCAACGATCGGAAGGTACCCTGTCCGATAGACCCTCGTCTGACAGCCGATCATCCGAACTTCACTGGTTCCGAACAGACCTCTCTCGAGTGATCTACGGTCCTGACTGGGAACCATCAGGAGTGCCACAAGAATTACGAAGAGAAGAGGACGATCGGGCGCTGGATTCGGAAGACGAGAAACTGTCCATGCGGTCCGGGTAAGGTCGTGTAAACACGACGAATTGCGAAAATGATAGATAGTTGAAAGTGATTGATAATTGTTGAGAAAATACTAGTATTACTTTGTGTTAATTTATTGGAGATTCACTGTCTACAAACGGAGAAACAACAGGCTCTCCCTTTATAAACAGCGAAGGATAGGTACGCACCCGTCGGACCTATCTTTCTCCCCCACTGAACAATTGCCCCTTCCCCCCATTGATTAACTATTATAGATTGTTTTCTGGAGATTCTCTGTCTGCAAACAGGGAAAAATAGGCCCCCTCTTTGCAGATAGTGAAAGGGTAGGTGACGCGAACCTTAGCGAGCCTACTTATTCTCCCCATTGACCATATTGATTTTTTATTTTTGGCCTAACATTGATTGATTGCTCAGAATTGGTTTATGAGGTATTCACTACGTGCAAACAACGTAGAATAGAAATATTCTGTCTAGTCTTTGCGCGCAGTGATAAGATAGGTAGTGCTGACTATTATCCCATTGTGATCCGTCATGCCTGTCTTCTCCCCACTGGTTAGTAGCCTGTTTTACCCGGACCGCTTATTAGAGATGAACCATCCGGCTCCGCTGGAGGGCACCCCTAATAAGGACATGTTCATGAAGCATGGATTAATTGCTATAGCCTATAGTGAGCTGTGGCATAAATATACGAAAAAGGATCGAGAAAGACAGTGGCCACTGAGAGGATCCTTTGATCTCGACAAGATAGAAACAGTAGAAATAGCCCTTCGTAGGAATGAAACAACACCTATTATGCTCGATAGTCTCGGTATGTGGCGCAAAGAAGCCACGCGACGAAGGGAAGGCGACGAATTCAGAAAAGGTGAGGGGACACGACGGACAACCCTCCAAACGTCTAGTAGGCAAAGGGAAGGGCCAGCGATGGCACAGTCCCGAGGAGTAGACATGAAAAGCGAACGGTGTAAAGGGATGTGCCGACAAGCCAACCCCGGAACACAACGACCCGAAGGTAATCCCCCGACATTACGCACAGGACGGACAGATTTAAAACAAAACCAATGTGCTTTCTGTAAATGTCTTGGACACTGGAAAGCCCAATGCCCGACTCTGCAAAGCATAGGTAAGAATGGAGGGTTGACAGAAAGGACGGACCGACAGAAAGGAAAAGGACGTGAGATAAAAACCAATCAGACTAGTGCAGACAGAACAGACAGGACCACCCCGTTTGATTATGCTCGATGGCACAGATTTCGTCAGACCAATTTTAACGACATGTTAGAGTTCTGGGACTGATTGCTCTCTGTTGCTCCCCCACTCTGAAAAACAAACACAACTGCAGGTCAGTGTAAACAACCCCCCGTTAGAGAAAAGACTCAAGAAAGCCAAGCGTCTATTATATAACTCAGGATTTAATTACGGTAAAACACACAACCAACAGTAAATAGAATAACTAGTAGAACTCTCTAGAAAACAAACTTTACTAATAGGAAAAATACAAAACATATTATGCTCACTCCGGAAGTCTTCCAATGTAACAGTTTGATGGTCCCGCCCATCCGAAACACATAGCACGTGTGGGGCGGGGCCTGCCAGCAACCATGAGCCCAAAAAGAGATTGCTGGCGAGAAGGTACTGGAGACCCCACACAGCGGGCAATGAAATGGTCTTCCCATATTGCCCTTCCAGGGATGGCGTCCCCCGGACCGCGAGTAGGGAGGGGGCGGATGAAAGTGACCCCCTCCCTTGTGTCTCCTGGTCCGGCCATCACGAATTCCTCCATCGAACGGATGCAGGGTGGGCAGGGAGGAAGAGGCGACGCGGACGAGCCTCTTCCACCTCCACAGGTAGGAGGCTTCCCTGCCCTGGCCCGACGCCGATGTCCTCCAGCCGGGCGACGGCCATATTTCCGCAACACAGGACACACAATGCCCGACTCGTATATTTTCTCAGTACAGGATATACAAGACCCGGCTGGTATACTTGCGTAGTACAGGACACACAATGTCCGACGGGCATATTTACGGAGCACCGGATGTACAGTGGTCCCCCAAGAGTCGGAATCAGGGGTGTAGGGTGGTCATCATGTGCGCCCCTGATTCCAAGGGACGGTGTAGGATGCGCCGGGAGAGGGAGACAGCACGGGTGAGACTCCCTCACCTCCCCAGATGAAGGCTCCACTGCTGCACCCTGGCGCCCCGAACCAAAATGTCCTGCTCCAGCAGCATGATGCTCTATCTTTCGCCATCACAAGAAGTTTCTTCCACTCCTGATGGATACGGCAAAGGTGGCTGCCACAGGGTCTCAAAATGGCGTCTGGGCCCTCGAAAGGCGGGTCTAGGCCGCTGGAGTAACTTTGTCCGAAATTGCAACTCGGGCACTCGCCCACCTGGGCGCAAGCCCCCACCATCGACAAACATCCCCTCGACTTTGAAGATTCTACCAAAGTCCCAAGAGCCCTCGGCCCCTTCAAGCTTCCGGTGAGGAACAGTTGCATTTATCTCAAATGAAATAGCCACGGCACAGCAACAAGATGGCGGTGCTCTCGTGTCTGCATCAGCTTCCATCTGAACCACCCAGGAACATTATGGGCTAACGAACTCGAGCAAGTTCCGGCTGAACATCAACATGACCCGGTAAGAGAGACTTTACCCCCTCCCTCTCTTGATTGACGGTCCACACCACCAGCCCCTTTGTTAGCACAGTTTTCTTTTGGACTACCGAAAGGGACTCTGGTCCAACCGCCAATTGTCGGGGATATTTTGCCCCTGATGCTACTTCCGGACTAAACCGGCCTCGCCCAAAATGGCGCTGGTATCAATGGAAACTAACGGATGCCTCGTGGTGTTCCTTAGCTAATGAAACTTGATGTACTAAGATATATATGTATATATATGAACCATTGCGCACTCGATGTTAAAGGGAGGAGGGTTCACTTGGCAAACATTTAAGAAGGATTCCGTAAAATGTTGATTTCAATGAACAAATTATTTTTGATATTTGTAGTAACTGATACATAACGCCGCTTACGATGCACACCCGCGGTGTACATCTTGGAAATGTGATTATGATGAGCTTGACTGTGTTTCCATTTATGAACTGAAATGCCCCTGATTCCTTCGTCACGCAATGAAATGTTTTTGGTTACTTGCAAATAATTAATTAGACCATTTTTACATGTTCTTGTGCTATAAAATAACCCCTACTGTATGTGCTTCCATCGACGACATGTCAGGCCAAAATATGAATTGCGCTCTCACATTTTTTCGTACTGAATAATTCTACAAATAAAGGTCTTAAAAAGCTATGGATAGGCATCGCGTACTTTTGTAAATGCGGGTATCGGTGGGAGGGTTTTTCTGTGCGCAACTGTTCTGCTCTTTTTTTAAGGTTATCCGAGAAATGGTTGTTCGACCCTGGGTTGATGGTCGAATCAAAGGAACTAAGCTCAGGAACTGACGTATGAAGAAGGACCTCGACTTCCGAGAATGGGTAAAGTAAAACGATGTGATTGATAAAATGTTATAAAGATATGTTGGTCGAAGGTACTAAGGTACAGGGTTGAACGAAGAACTGATATGCCTTAGAACATCACAGCTTTGGGAATGATTTAGGGATCCCGACGGCTGGATACATCTACAAAACCGGGTACCTCACGCTAGGCACCTCTGATTCCTTTTTAGCGTTTTCACTACACACGATCCTTAATGCCATCCTCGGACCTCCCCATGAACCACCTATCACATTGCCTGCCCCCATGACTTTAGGAAACCAAAACCCTAAGGGATTATATCCCGAAGAGATAAGTACGAGTATGTGGTAAGTAAAGGAATTTCGTGCCCATACATTTGATGTGTTCGAATGTTGTCCCCCTACCTCCCCCTTTTTTCCCTCTGCAGGTTACATTAGAATCCCGATTAGAGTATCATAAGGGATCTGGAACCACGTCACGCCCGATGCATGAAGACGGACTAGCGCTGCAAAACGACACAACAAGGACGCTCTACCCAATGCGACCTTTTTACCTGATCTAATACTCTTCTGTCCCAAAACTGCATGCTTTCTACCTCCTAACATAGACCCGAAACGTCTAACGTTGGGTAACGCACTGAATAGCCCAAACAATACACGGTCATTCCCCATGTCACACGTGTACTGTTTGGCCTATTGTCTCTCTCTCTCTCTCTCTCTCTCTCTCTCTCTCTCCTCTCTCTCTCTCTCTCTCTCTCTCTCTCTCTCTCTCTCTCTCTCTCTCTCTCTCGCTCACTCTTCCACTCCTCCACACTTTCCCTCTTCCTAGCAACTGGCACCTAATTGGCGAACCTGGTGCACCTCCTGATTGGCCCCAAATACCACAAGTATTTGCACAAATTTGTCCTAAATAAAATTGTATCGGTACCACGTTAACTACCTCTCCTTTTCTACTAAAATATGGATGAAATTTAAATTGACCGATAGGAAAGGGACAGGTAAGACGACTAAGGTTCCCTAAATTTGACCCACTCTCAGGGAACTATTTGTCAGTGGCTTCTATGATAAAATATGTCTGTGGTAATGCGACCATCCCCATTGAAAATTGTCCCCGTACCCCAAGCTGTAAGAAATGATCGAGACACCCCCATCTACCCAAAATGCCCCTAGTTTGGTATCAGCTGCCTTGAACGAGAACTTGAAAAACGCCCCTTGCTCCGATTCACTGTGTCCTTAATCGTTTTTCATAAGATCCCACCTTCCCCGAGGATAAGTTTAATAATTATAGCAAACCACCCCCCCGAGTTTTTTTGTAGTAACCAGGTTGCGAGGATTTATATAGAAAGTTAGAAAGATGTATGCAAAGTTAAAAATTAGATCGAAAATCGAAAGACCTCGTTGCTGTAAGCCTTGCTGAAAATAAAATGTTTTGATGTAATGAAGACTTGTTTAGCCTATGTTCATCCCTCAGAAGGGTGCCTATCAGACTATGGTGAATAGCACGTTGCACTTTTTGTAAAATACAAGGCCCTGAAGACTAGCCTAGCCTTGCAAGACTCGTACTAGGGAAATGGGTCTCTGCCAGAAGAACTGACATCTACTATAATAGACATATGACAAATGAACGTAATAATCATCAAAGCGTCAAAGAATTAGCCAACAAAAGGAAGTTGTAAGGAATCCAGCAAATCCATCATCAATTGTTTATACGTAAGCCGCAAAAATCTCAAATGTAGCGAGTGCTTACCCCAGTTGCTTGGTGTTGGGAGAGAAATAGATTTATGTAATTACCTTCTTCTGCAATATCTCTAAAGACTGTCTTTTCAAAACTCATTTAAGGGTATCACTGTCGGAGGAGAAAGAGACCGGATGTGGGAGCACGCGGCCTGACTGCGGATTGTGGAACATCAGCGACGGAGGCCGAGGCGAGACCACAGCAGTATGGAGACGCCGGACGGGGCACTGTTTCAGACAAAGCTAAAGGAAAGGGCTGACCTGAAGCCCCTGCTCTATGATCAACGTGTGCCAAAAAGCCCCCGCTCTCTGAACATGGTCACGGACTCGCCTGACGCAAACTCTCCGCCTCCCCCCTGATCTGTTCCCGACTTGGCCTTGCTCCATCCCCTCTTCCTCCGACCTACCATAAGGACTGTTCACACCCGCACCTTTCCACCCGAACTCCCAAGTTCCTCCAAATCCTACTGAGCTACCCAGAGAAGAGTACTCCCTGCGTCAGAAGGGAGGGAGCTCCGACTAAGTAGACCACGAACTATGTTAAATCCCAGAACGGTGACCTAGAACTCCACCAAGGGTCGCCCCCGAAGAAAAGATAAACGAAGTCTGTGGTTCTGCCCGCTACCAAGCACCTTGAAGATGATGGAAGCAACAGGAAATGCCCACCACAGAGACTCAAGAAACGAACAGATCTCACAATTCTGGAACAAATTGCATTTTCCATTGCAAATCTATGCTCTACATTGCGGAAGAAGATGCACCTGCCCCAAAACCATAACGCCTTCCTCCTATGAGGCCTGGCGAAACAAGACAAAATGTACCCCTGTCCGCAGACCTCCAACGACTCAATCCACATGAGCATTTCTGTTGATAGGTAATCCAGGTGTTCAACAGTGCCGACAGAAGACGACAAGAGGACAACGAGAACTCTGATATTTTTACTGTATCTCATTTCTCTCCCAACCACCATTGGACTGACTATGCACCCGCCGTATACAAAAAGGACTTACTTATATGATAACTTACCAGTTCTTATTCTATGATCTGTACCCAACGCCCTCGCTACGTAATTCTAGTCTGATATTGCATTACGATGACTTTTTCTGCAACCAACTTAACGATGAACCCGCCTACTAACTGATGAGATTTTTCAACATGATGTTTATAATGTGATGTTTATGTACAGTTCTTTCGCCTAAGTCCCCTCTCCCTTACTTATGATCGCTGCATATAAGTGTAGATAGGAAATAGGCCAGCAAGATGTCTTGGAAATGTTAAAGGGAGGACTGTGAAAAATAAATACAAACTTGGTGAACATTATCGGCGCCATCTTGCCCCCCTTTTCCAAGCCCATTCGTGCGCGTAAGCGGCAGCCATTTTGAGCACCATGGCCTCCCTGCCCCTCGCTGATAGCCAGCGCGTCTCTCTCTCTCTTAACCTCGCAAGCATTCCCCCGCACGCTGGCAACCCCCGCTCTCTCATGCCCTGGGTCATAAACCCCTCTTCAGCGCAGCTTCACCACGGAATCCCATCCTGTTCCCAGCGCGACACCTCCCTTCACTCCTTTCATGGCCTCAAACCCTTTTGATGCAAACCCCCCCTTTTTCCTGTGTCCCCGTTTGTCTTCCCTGTTCCCAGGCCGCTACCTGGCCCTGCGGATACTGTTTATTACCCCGTACAGTAGGAAGCTTCCCCTCCCCATCAAAAAGACCCTCGAACCGATCAAAGCTCCCACCCCATGAGATCCGATCAACCCCATGCACTCCGTGAATCGGCGGAATGCCCTGCTGTGCGACAACCATCACCTGTTGTGACCGGGGTGGGGAATCCAACTGTAAATGTGTGTGGGAACGGGCCTGCAGGGGAGATTCCGAGGATGTTCTTTCTAATACTAAAGTGTTGCAAGAATGTGTTATGTGCAATAAAGGTCATAAACCCTAGTATAAGAAGCCAGGCCTCAGAGATGTGGTTAGAGCACCTTGTGACGATACTTGCTGTCTGAATTGATGTGTTCTCCTCCGGAGAGAATAAAATCCTCGTTTCCCGCCTTCCAGTCTCCAGCGCCTGCTTCTTCATTGATTAATATTGGTGGGTCATAGAGGCGATACCGCCGGGCAACATAAAAGGGTTTTTGGTTACCGGTTGTCTTTGGAACCCTTATTAACAGGAGGCGCTGCGTGCCGAAGCGCTATCATCCTGGAAGTGCTGTGCTGCAGAGGCCCTGGGTAGTCCTAAATTGCCTGAACTGTACTGCCTGCTGTGTGTGCTTGCAAAGTGCCGCTGCAATCAAGCGCTGGACTGTTAGAAGCGCTGCCTGGCCCTGCAAAAGTGTTGCCTGCTAAGCGCTGTGTTCTAGAAGCGCTGTATGAGGAGCTGTGCTGAGGAGGAGCGCTGCACAGCTGGAAGAGGCTGCTTTTGTGTTTCTAAGCGCTACCGTGCCAGATCCTGCCGTCTCTCAGCCTTGTAAATAGGGCAGGAGCCTATCCCACCTCCGCTCGGGAAGCAAGGTCTTCGTCTGTCTGGTGAGGCCTCGAGGCAGATTGTTGGTGCCTGCCTCCCATCCTACTGCCCAGGAAGCCCGGGGCGAGGAGCAGAAGCGTGGAGACAGTGCCAAGAGCCCGGTGAGTGTGGAGCTCAAACAGACTGTGTTGGGGGGTGTATTGGGGCATACTGTCAGTGCCCAACCCCCGGTGCCTACATTCCGTGGTGAACGGCCGCCCCCGGGACTTGTACTTTGCTGCAACGGAGGCCGCCCTGCCCCTGCTGAGAACTTCTGTTGGGCCCTGTTAGCCTCCGCTAAGCCGAGGAGGCCCTGGCCCAGGGGAGGTAGTGACTGAGGGTCCCCCTGAACAGGTCCAGTGCCCAAATTAAGTGCTGGTTGGCTGTCGTAGGAGACAAGGTTGACCCCTGGCTAGTGAGGGTTTTAAGCCAATAGTGGCTCCCTGTTACCTTTTTATGCCTGGGGTGCAAGTCAGGCTATGAAATTTATTTGCAGGTGTTCCTGCCTCATGATGCCTGCCTAGGGTTGATATCAAAGTTGTTGCCTATGCAAATGCTATGCTACAATGATGCTCTTGCACCTAATGTTTATGGTATGCATGTTTTAGGCCTGCTCCGCCCTATGCGAGGTGTTGATGCTAGGTGCGTGAGGTTCTTTTTGCTGGAGGTGCTAACGCAAGTCCAGTTGTGTTCCTGCCTAATGTCTGATTTCACCCTTACAGCTTGCTTCTAGGTGATGCCAAGGATTAAGACCTGTGTTGGCCCTGCGATATTGACCCTATGTTTACGCATTTGCTAACATTCTTTTCATTTCAGCTGGAAACTAATGGACTTCCTTAACCCTTTTTCTTACTTCACCCATTTTCTCCTTGTACATAATCCCCCTGGTCTACTTTGCTCTGGCGCCAGTTGGCGCCCCATTGTGATTACTGCTGTTATTGTGTTTTACCTTTGCAGGTTGGAGATAATACAAAACGTATTCTTTTTCCAACCAGAAGTGGTGTTGTGTCTCTTTTGTGGTGTGCCTGGTGTGTCGTCTTTGGGTGCTGCGTGAATGCTTTACACATGTCCTCAGGAGTTTGACCTGCCCGCTCTGCTCCATGCTAACCCCTGTAGAATTGGTAACCTAATTTCTAACACATGGGCTAGTGTCAAAAGGAAGCCCCTGAATGTCAAAGGTATGACCTACCTCCTGGAAGCACAAGGCTTGGGGTCTCTACCCTCTGAAGACAGGAGCCCTTCATCCCAGTAAACCTTATGGGTTCCACTAGCACTCCATGCAGCCTCAACAGTAACTTGCTGTCTGAGGAGTTCAAGAGAAGGGCAGCCCAACTGCGCCTGCCTCAGATCTGCCCTGGAAGGTCCCCCTGTCCCTAGAAACTCAACCTGATCAGGTTCAAGCTCTTCTAGGACAGTTCCTTCTTCAGACTCACAATCAGCTTCCTCAGAAGGCTGATTCTCACTCTGAGGCAGGGGGGAAGGCACGGCCTTAACCCTACTGCTCCTTTTCCTGGTAGGCAACTGGTCCATTATTCCAGAAACCAGTGCCTGGTCAGTGTTGCAATTTTTGACCTGTGACCTTGTCACTGCAAGAACATGTGCTGAGATACCTAACATTTCTGCATGTGTCCTAAACTCCACTTCAGACCAGGCTGAAGTCTCTAGGTCATTGCCAAGCAAACATTTTACAGGGAGGTCCGAACTAACAACCATCTTAAGGCTAGTTACCCCTCCCCAGGAGAAATTAACAACTGCCATACTGAGTGTGGAAGTGACTTTGCTAGAATTGGTCACTTGGTGGGTTTCACCAAGTTTGATCAGTCCAGGGTCCACAAAGGCAGGTATCCACATTGTGACACTGGCACCCGTGTCCCTGTAGGCCTGAGCATTTCTCTCCTTGACTGAAGGAGTTTTTCTGTACTTGCCCAGATTACTGGGACTCACAGAAGAGGACATATCCATGCCTCCATCACAGATCAAAACAGCTTGAGTTGGTGTTCTGACTAGGCCAGAACCCATCTCAGTTCCCAGGGTTAACCCTACTACATCTTCTGTTGAGAACCACCACTTGGAGCTGAACTAGGGGGTACAGCTGCCTTAGGAGCAATGGTGGCTAGAGCTGTCTCCTTTTTGGCGCACCCGCTGGTCCAGTGAGTATTAGTCTTACAGACCTTGCACCAGGGTTTCTTTGGACCTTCTTTCTTTTTGGATGGTTGGGGACCCCTACAATTAGAAGCTTTTTGGGGACCTTGAGAAGACTTCTGGTCTTTTCCTTTCTCCCCACCCTTTTGGTCTTGCTTCTTCTGGTCACCACCTTGGTTCTGTACCTTCTGCTTCACACTGGTTCTGACCCATTTGTCTGCCCTCTTACCCAATTCTTGGGGGGAGGTCAAATCAGAATCAACCAAGTGATGAAGCAACAACTGGTTTTAACAATTATTAAGAATATGTTCTCTCATTATAAGGTTATACAATCATGTATAGTCACTTACTTTACTGCCTAGTAACCAGCCTTCCAGAGCCTTAGTAGCACAATCTACAAAGTCAGTCCAGTCCTGAGCCTGTGCCTTCTGGGTATCTCTGAACTGCAACCTATACTGTTCAGTGGTTACGCCAAACCCATCTATTAGAGCACTCTTCAGGGCATTGTAGTTGTCAGCATCCTCTTCTCTTACAGTGAGGAGCTTGTCTCCACATTTGTCTGCAAAGGAGAGCACCAAGATTGCTGCCCACTGTTAGGGGGTACCTGCAGTACTTTGCAGGCCCTTTCCAGAGCAGTTATCCATTTGTGGATGTCATCCCCAGTCTGATAGGGAGGGACAAACTTGGTTAGGTTTCTGTGGTCATAAGGCCTCTCCCTATCACTAGGAATATTGCTGCCACCAGGGGTCTCTAGTCCCCTCTTTTGTCTCTCTCTTTCAAGAGTCGGGGTCTCTTTCTCAAGGGCAACTTCTTGCCTCTTGATCCTAAGCCGGACTTCCTTCATGCTAGCTTCATGTTCCCTCCTCTCAATTTCCTCCTGAATTTCTTCTCCTCTGCTGTGAGGCAAAGGACCCTATTGATGAACTAGAATGGTCAGATTTCACTTAAGGTGATCTTTCCCTTCTAGGTACACCAGTAGGCCTAAGTGGGGGGATAGAGGGAGGCCTTTGAAGACGATCTCCATCTCCAGGTAGCCCTGTGTTCTCTAGGTTGGGTTCAGCAACCACTTCCTGGTCTGCATCCTCATCATCTTCAGAGTACTGATGGGAGACCCCACTAGGATCTTCCTCATATGAGGGGTGACCCCCTCCCTACTACCTTGAGTATCTGGATCTGATGCTTTTGCAAGTCATGTGCCACTAAGATATCTATCAGGTGTTGGGTGGTGGGACCCTGTCCTTGCTTTAATTTCCTGATTTCTCACAAACCTCTCAATACTTGGAAAGTGAATGTGTCATACTTAGAAGGCAACACTGGGTTGTCTTCAGACTGAGGCACACTAGAACCTGTATTTAAAGTCATGACTACTGAGGTATGGTGTGTGCACCTACCTACACTGCTTGTTTCCTACTAGAACCTCTCTAGGAGTTGTAGTCAGGGTGTGCTAAGCCCTTACCACCTACAACTGCTAAGTTCAGTAGAATTTATGTATTATATGTCTTGATTTATATGTAGCTACTGGTACCGTAATGTGATTTTTTAAATGATATTCTCAAGATTATTTGGTAAAACAAATACAAGCTCTTATCCCATCCGCTGCACACCAATGTGAGAAGTTGGCCTGGTATATGATGTCCACTATTCTAGTGGGTACCTTGCACCAGTCCAAACGACTCTTATTGATGGTAGGTTATAAAGTCAACCTTATAGAAAGCTATCCTAGTGGTAGCTGTGGAGAGCAGCCTTCAGGCTAAGACTTGGAGATGAGTTAAGCTAGTTGTTTTACTAATTATAATCTCTTGAGTACCAAATAAAAGCACACAACACAATGTATATATCAAATATATATGTATTTATTCTAAACACAACCCCTCTGCACTCTTTATGAGGTCAAAGGTAAAAGTACAATACAAGGAACTTAATTAGCATACGATAAGTTGCACAGTAAACATTATGCCCTAGGGGCCTCACAAACCATAAACTAAAATAGCGGTATAAGAACCACGTGAGAGTTAGAAAGCAGGCCTAGGGCCTGTGGAATCGCTGGGGCTGCCTAGAACCACCAAAGGTTAGGATGTAGGAGGCCCACGGGAGACGCGTGCAGTGTCTAAACACAGCCGCGGGTTACCTTTGACTTTCTATGGAGATCGAACAAGTTACAAAGTTACAGTTTAAGGTTACTTCTAGGTGAACTACAATGGAACCCTTTTAGACTAGGACACTTCGAGAGTCAAGACCCACAGGAGCACCAGAGTATTCGTCTTACCTCACCCAGGGAACGTGGGTGCATAGGTTCCTTGTGGTGCCGGGTTTCGTCGTCGATTCCAATAGAGAGCTGTGAAGAAGTGCTGCAGGTGACCAGAGGAAAAGTGTCCGGGCGGATTCAAGGGTGTATCGGAGATGTGAACAACCTGAAAGCAGAGGAGACAGAGTCTGGGCCACTAGCCAGTGGCCAGGATAGCGATAGGAAGATGCCACCAGATGTTGGGTGATGTCAGGTGAAAAGGTGAGGCTTGTCTCTTCAGCCAGAAGGACCAGGAAGTGTCGACGACAACCATGAGCTGGATTCAAGCTGTCCCATAAAGGATCAAGTTGACTGCGGTATTGGTATCCGGATTGAACACAACAAGCCTTGGCAAACGCAATCCAGGCAAGATGTTGAGATGGGCTTTGGTGCCGACCAGCAAGGTCTGAGGACCTTCTCTTATGAGGAGAAGTTGGAGCAATCCTGGAGCAACCATGAAAGCAAATTAAATCAAGGATTGGTCTTCTTGGGAGCTCACTAGCCAATGGACTAGGAACTACAAAGACGCATCAAGTGAAAATGCACAAAGCAGGCCCATGGGACACTCGTGGAGTGTGGACCTCTGAGCTTCGGTACAAAAGGTGCTCGGGCTGGGGCTTCAAGCACCCCAATGCACAACTTCGGAATACCTCAGGAAGTTTGTGCAGTAGCAGAAATGCAAGATATCCAGGAGTTCCGGTCCCAAGTCTCTCGTGTCTGCCACAGGTCTCAGCTTTGCTGGGACCGCAGGTCAGTGTCAGAAATGGCAAAGATGCTGTTGGTGCCTGTTTGAACAGGGTGGTCACTCCTTGATCACAAGGGAGATTTCTTCCATCTTCCAGTCGATATGGAATGTTGAAGGTCCAAGATATATGTTTCAGAATTTCGTCCAGGGTAATATAAAGTCCTAGGGACTGGTGTTCTATACTTATTGTAAGTTTAGGGGTTGGACTTTCTCTAAGGTCCCTGCTATGGGTGAACCTGGGGAGGGGGTGGTTACACCCCTTCCTCTCTGTCCAGTTTCATGCCAAAGCTGGGGCTGAGTGCCCCAGCAACCGGTTTGAACTGGGAAATGCATGGAGCACCTTGTGTGCCCGAGGCAGTGTCTGGAAAGCATTCACTGAATGCAGCCCTCCCTGCCCCAAAACACTAAAGCTAGTCTGGGGAGGTGCCAGCACCTCACAGGAAAGGAAACCTATTGTCCAGGCCTCCCCTGCCAGAGTTTCGTCCAGCAGTAGGAGGGCAGACTTGTGTCTGTGGCAGCAGCATCCATTTTGTGATGCTGGGGCTCTGTTTAACTTTAACCCCTTCGATGCTGTTGACGGAACGGTTCCGTCATGCACGTCGGGTGAGCTGTGCGGATGACGGAACTGTTCCGTCATGACTCCGCCCGCGCAAGGCTGAGTCAGCATGGGCGGGGAATTCGCGTCGCACGGAAGCGGTTAACTGGGTTTAACAGTAACTACATGTCTTCTCCCTCTAGAAGGGTGGAATCCTACCCCTGCTGCCAGAATTGGTGGGAGGTAGTATTCCAAAGTGTTTGACACCTTACACGACATGTTTTGATAAAGTCAAACCAAAGTTAGCATTAACTGCGAGGATTATAATGCACTTAAGAGTATATGGCATGGCTATATCATAGAACAGCTATAAGGAGATGGTTACGAAAGCAGCAGAGGGGCTCAGCTCATGCTAGGGCACCCTCTCACACAAAACCAAGCACTCTGCCTCCAGGATTGTCAAGGCCTGCCATAGGAGTGACTTATAGGTTACTATGTGTCTATATATAAGGTAGTTATAGATATACTATATCTAAGTAAGGGGTGATTACACAACCTTACCCAGGCTGTAAGAACAGACCTGTGGTGTCAGTTTGGAAGGCTAACCAGGGGTGGCACAATACATGATGCAGCCCCTGGTAGGCCTAGGGTGCACCTATGCCCTGGATACCTAGAGTACCATGTACAGGGGCTCACAAGGGCGACCCACTAACCAACCTGGTATGTACCTAAAGTACATGGCATCAATATATAGAGAGTACAGCTAAGCTGTGGGCCTAATTAGCAGGACCACAGCCATACTAAAGTGGAAAAACCAGTGAATCACTGCAAAAGGTGGGGGTAACCCTAGGAAGCAGACCCTACTCTCCTACAAAGGACACCATGGCATTCTTAAACATGTTGACCACATTTAACATTGAGGAAATAGAAAATTGGTGGCTATGCACTTGATGTCACCGCACTATACACTTACATACCTCATAATGAGGGTCTAGAAGGATCGGAATGGGCGCTTCTAAAACAAAAAACAATCAAATGCATTTTGCGTGATGCCACAGCTATTTCCGATGGAAAGAGAACTTTATGCTCAATGTAATGGAACATCCATGGGTTTTGCCGGGCACCGTCCTACACAAATATATTTAAGTCATAATTTGAGCACGAGCATATGCTGGAAAAAGAAACGTGGCAAGAACATTTGGTAGCCTATAAAAGATACATTGACGACATCTTCATAATTTGGAAAGGTGACGTAAAACTCATACAAGACAATATCTCGGAGTTGAATCAGCCTCACGGTTACATCAAATTTACATATCAGATCAATAAACACAAAATTGCATTTCTAGATGTTTTAGTACAAATAGATTCTCAAGGAATCAAAACCAATGTGTACACCAAGGAAATGGACAGTAACAACTGTTTACATTTCAAAAGCTTTCTTCAAAATTCACTCAAGCGTCATTTACCCTATTCCCAATTCATCAGGTTGAAAAGAATAACATCAGAACAGGCAAAAGCATCGGACACCATACAAGGTTCTGCAACAAGATTCATACAACACGGATATCCAAAAAACATCATTGAGAAACCATCAATCAAGTGTCAACATTGGATAGACAACAGTTGTTATGTAAATCTCAATTCAATATGGACAGTTAAATAATTTGTGCTTTAATATATTCTACTAAAACTCATGAAATCAAATCAATCATCGTGAAACATTGGGCTATGATCCCAACCGAACCTGACTTTCAAAAGTTATGCAATCAAAAACCCGCTTTTGCTTTTCAACGATCTAGAAGCCTTAAAGAACTGTTGACAAACAAGAAAAAAACTGAGACTATTACTTATAGAGAAATGCAAAGGTGTGCTAATTGTGTACATTACAACAATGTAATCATTGGTAACCATTTTACTCATCCGACCAAAGTTTCTGTAATCACCTTACAACATTCCGGCATGTATGATACATCTAATGTCAGGCACGTATGATACATCTAACATCATATATGCCTTGAAATGTCCCTGTGGAAAAACTCTATGGGGGGAGAACCGAGCATAAGATTAAAATCCAGATATCAGAGCACAAAAGCAATATCAGAACACTCACTGTGAAATCTACTGTGGCAATGCACTGGCAGCAAGTGGGACATAATATAGCACAATTGCGCTTCACCATTTTGGAGGCCTTAAAACCTAGCCGAACACGGATCACCAGAAACAACTTCTTTTGGATTAAAAAACTCAATGCCATGCAACCACATGGGATAAACGGCATACAAGAATGTATTTGTTTTCTTTACATTTTTATTTCACATGTAGGAGGATACATACTTGATGTGATGACGATATCATGTAACTTTTACCTTAGACTATTCGGCTATTTAGCGTTTCGCAATGGGCATCTTTCGCACACATTGAAGTACATTCATTCTGAGACCAGTCATTTGAAATTGGATTTACTCCTTGAAGCCTTACTTAGCTTTCACCTCGAGATTTGCTTGTTGTTCACTTTTTGTCTTTTGAAAATTAATGTACTTTCGCATAGTGTCCTGTTTTATGAAACTTTATTGACTCCTTGAGTTGCTTCAGCCTGAGCTCTGCATGTTGCCATCTAAGCTTTTTTCACTCATGGGGTCCGTGATTTAAATTTGGATTGACTCTTCGGAGTGCTACATAGTATCCACCTTAATATTTGCACGCTGTCAGCTATCACTTTAAGAACGCACTGTGCATGCACGTTAGGACGTAGGCAGCGGAACATATACTTTTACAACCAACCTGTTGGTTCCATAGAGACTGTTTTCAGTTCCGTAGCAGGAACGCTTTCAGCACCCGCTATCTTGGTAAGCGTATTGGGGTAGCACCCTTGCATGTTGGTTAACTTTTTAAACATCACTGCATGAGATTACGTAATTTGCACTCTATAATCTGGTTTATTATGTTTTAATTTGTGATAGTTTGTTTCCTATTTTACGCACATCAGGCTTCTTGTTAACTGTATGATTTCACAGAGTAGGGTAGAAGATTAGAGAATACACACCGTGGAATAATTCTTCATTTAAACGCAGGAGCTCACAACAATTTGAATAGTTTCAGTATATATATATATATATATATATATATATATATTTTTTTTTAATTTCAATAAGTTTTTATTGTTTTTTTTTTTACATACACATATAAACATATAACATACACTTATCATGGGCGACTCTTCCAGGGTTACAGCCCAGGCTCGTTGGATTGTGTTAACAAGAAGTCATGCACGATTTGACTGAACAGTTGCAGGCATGTTAGGGGCACAATGTGCTAGCGAGTTTTCTTGTGGAAATCACTTTACTATATTAATCAGCATGTTGAACAGATGCATGGTCGGCGTTTCACATTGGTATTCGGTGTCCTCCTCGTCTTTTCTTTTCTGATGGTCTAAACGCCACTGTGAATATTTTGGTTCTTTTGACTGGTTTGAGCTATCCTTTGTTTCATTTTCAGACTGTATTAAGAGACCCCTGATGAAGGGGCTTGGATGACCCGAAATGCATTGGGTTGTGAGATAATTACAGTTCGCATTGCAACACACACAATGAGGATTTTTTTAAATATAAGAATCATCATAATGAATGAATTAAAGGAAATGGCAAATGAACCATGGCTCATTGAAAATCTTACTGGAATTACCTAAATATTTGGAGGAAAAACTCGTCAGTTTTAATGCTAAGTGCGCCTGTCAGCTGGGCAGCGGTTCATCCAAACCTGACATTCTTACGACGTACCTCATGTTATGATCATATAGCCTTAGGGTGTCCAATGTAGTTGAAGGAGTTTTGAACTCATGCCAGATTTTGAGGAAACCCTCTTAGCATTTAAATGAGTTTAATTTATATTCCCTCAATGAACACTTATCTGCCGGGATCCACCATTCTCGGTCTTACTTTGCGTGCTAATTACCCTTGTTTCAGATTTATTCATGCATTTCCACCCATATGTTTTTAGCTGCCTACATATAATGTTGTATTTCTTTTTTGCTAGGCATACACCATGCTCCACTATACGCTTTTCCTTTCAGCGTTTGGAATGTTGCTTCACACTTACCCCTAAAATGCATTAAGACTGCGTGACTCTGTTCCATTTGCCCCTTTCTCACCCGTTCCTACACAAAAAGCAGTTGAGTTATTTTTCCGGGCGCTTTTTCAACGGTTTATCATTTTGTTGCGTCTTCGCCCCACCTCTGATTTTCAAAAGTCTTCACACGTCCGCTGTCAAAGCAATTGAGGAAAACTGAGAGGATCCGGCCCTGCAGCAACTTTCCACATTTCACCTTTTATCAAGCAGGCCTTTGTCCTCCCTCTCCCCTGATGTTGCCTGTGTTACTTGAAGATATGCCTCCGGGTCACGGGGTTAAAAGGGGGCTTGAAGGGAGATCATATTGGGCTTGCTTTACACAGGCACCTAGCATTAGACACAAGGCCCAATAGAAGAAAGATATACTACTCCTGTTTGATGAGCACCGGGGCAATAAATTCATTAATCATCATTTTATGCCTCATCAAACACTTTCCAAGTTCCTCCATGGGAGTTATACAAATTAGCCACTGAAAAGGCAGTAATTTTAGTTTAGCGAGGTAAGTGGTTTTTGATTGCCTTCCTGAACAATGCTTCCCTTGACAGCCTAATAAATCAGTGCTTTCTGAGGCCGAGGCGCAGCGAGTGTGAACAATAACTCGCCAGAGTTTCTCCTCTGAATTCGGCCCAGAGGCCCGGGGAGGACGGGCCCGGATCAAAGCTGTCGCTTTATTGCCGGGCAAGGCTTTCTTTTAGAAGAATAACTATTATTTTGAGGGAGAGGGCAGCGAGAAGGTCAGCATGTGTGAGATAAGTGGAAGGGGGTGGGGTCAGGGCGCGGTGGTGGGTGAGGGAAGAGAGAGCGCGCGATTGGTCGGTATGTGGCAAAAGGGACGATTACATGTCACACAGACCCTTACTCGGATAGGGGGAAGAGCGTGGCATTTTAATTAGGGCTTGACTCGTTCGGAAAATGTAGCCTTATTGACAATCCAATCATCCTTCTGGGGATATGTTCAACACATCGATTCAACGTAACAAACTAATAGGCACGTGCGTGAGCACTCCAGTCACAGAGACACACACAAACCATTTACACGCGGAGGCACGCACAAATATACAAAGACAAATACACATGAACACATAAACACATGCGAACACATCCAGTAAGAGTACCAATACATACACAGGGTAGTAGAAAAGCACACACAATTGCGCAGGGAGGCACACGCTGGGAATATGAACATACACTATAAATCCACAAACGTGTATACTGCTGCTGAGAGATGTAAACGTATGCACGTGCGCAAATAAACTTTCCCACATACAAACCCATGTGTGGTAAATAGATAAAATGCGAAAATACGCAGGTAAACAGAGATGTAAACAATCACACAAATTATCAGAGTAACAGATACATAAAAATAGAGACAACACGAACTGGACTGCAGGCGCCTCCATACAAACGATAACACGCATAAGTATCATAATGCCCACAAAATGCATATACAGGTACTTAACACAAACCTTTTTTATATAGGCACACACTCGCACAGGGATGGAAACATAAATGCATAGATTAAAAACACACACTTATAAATGTATGCGTACACAAACACAGACATTTATTTGTACACGCATTTGGCCTCGGAAAACCAGGAGGAAAGTTGCATTCCCCTGAAAGGTGCACATACATCAGAGTCCGGCTGTCTGATTGAGCGGGTGCCGCGCGCCCTCCTGCTCTGCAGGGCACAGCTCAATCTCACGCCCTGGCTCTGCACGGATTCAGAGCAAGGAGCACACCGCGACAGCAGCCCCGCCGAGCGGCTGAAATATCTCCGCTGTCACCGGGCCGGACAGGTGAGGGGCGCTGACATAAATCTAGGGGCTGCCATTGTCAGCGGGGACAGATTACCGGCGAGCACAAGTAATAGAGATCGCGTGTAATCTGAGAGCAATTGATTGGTCGCCTCTCGCAGGGAGCGGGGACTCGGTGGCGCAGCTTCAGATGCGCTGGGTGGTTTCCCAGCGCAGGCCTCGCGGGTGTGCTGTCTTATCTTTCCAGATTGCTGCCCTGACAATATCATCCCTTTCTGCTGGGCCGTAAATCATCGCGGTAACCGGCCGTCAGCAGGCAGCCAGCGCACGTTGGCACCAAGCCGGGGAATTTGTCTTTCTCGCGGCCTATAGCAGGGCACGCAGAGAAGAAGGGGGGGAGGGGGTTGTTTGTATCAATAACCGTCTGTTAACGTCTCATGAGCCAGGGTGTAAAACACAGAATAGAACAAGCGAAGAGAGGAGTGAAAAGACGCGTCTGTGTATTAATTGTCGTCTGAAGCAAATCCTTCCCACTCCCACGCTGGCGGAAATCCCCGGGCTGCCTGAGGGAAGGGAAGGGTAAACAACAGAGGCGTAGTGCAACAGGCGCAGTGGCACCAGGACCCAGGTGAGCATGGGGCTCTGTACATCCCAAATAAGGCTGTATTTTAATAGCCAACCGCTGTTGTTGTTGCTGGTGGCGAGGGTGCTTTCCATTGTTTGCGTTTGGATTGATGGCACCCTTGCCAAGCCACTGAAAGTAAACATGGAAGTAAACTAACAAAAATAAGTACGCTACTAGCTTGAAAGCAGAGGACAATTCTTAATGTTCTCGTTTTCGCTCAGTATTAGAGAATGAAACGCCTGGATTTAAAAGCCATCGTCCTAATGAGCAGAGCAATGACGACAGGCCAGTGCGGGAGAAGTCTCGGCCTCCTCTCCAGCACTCCAGACCGGAGGTATTTTAAGTACAGCCGTGTCTTCTCTGGTTCATTAACTTTCCCTCCACACAACTCCGCGCGCCTCTGGAAATAAGTTGGCAAACTGGAAGCCGTTTATCTCTTTTATCTCGGGACATGATCCAATTAAATAAGTGCAGATTTACATTTGCATCCATCAGGCCCGGGCGCGGAAAGTATATGGCTCGCGCTAAGCAAATAAAAGTCACTTTTCGCAGGAAGGAGGTGTCGGGACAAAATGTGCTGGGCTGCATTAAATGTGTGTGTGGGAGGGGGGTGCTGTTGTCTGTATTGTTAGTGGCCTGCAGTGAGACTGGCTAGCCAGTCGTGCAGCGGGTTACATGGAATAGGCAGGGCTTTAAGTGGGATGCAAAAACTGCGTGGTCTCTCATAGGGGAGTGGCCATTGTATTTAAGGGCGTGGCTTAAAAACACCTAAGCTAAAAATCTGTGCTTAGCATAGTGCGCCACCCAACTTGCATTCTGATATTTCTGTCATTGTATCCAGATGTGTGATACAACAAGAAGCATCATGCCTACAACAAATCAAGACTATCGACTTTGTCAATGGTTGTTAGATGCATAGCATAAATAAGCAGCAACTATGCTTGTATATAGTATTGAAAAAGCTTCCACTGAAAGCCCTGTTGACACCACAACAATGTTGCTGCTCCTGAGTTTCAAACAGAGAAGGGTAATCCAGAGAGAAAATGAGACTCTTTAAAGGATTTCCTTTCCCCTACAATGCTCACCTGGCATGACGTCATGCCATAACTTCTCAACTAGTGAGAAGTGAGCAGTGTGAGCAGGCCCACATCGAAGTGCCTGCTGTGATTACAGTCCAGAAAAAAATGGATCACCTGTGCCAGGGCACAAAAGAGAGCCCGATAGGGACTAGTTTCGAAGCCCCCTTAAAAAAAAACTGCTGGTGCTCAGCACCAGTGAGACCCAGTCCATTTAGGGCCCTGGGAGTAGGTACAGCCCACCTATAGAAGTCAGAAAGCTGAGGTGACAGCCCATGTTAGACTTGGCCTCTTTTGACGTGTTTCCCCATGTCTTTTTGCTTCTGACCCCCTAGTGTTCACTCTGTTTGTGCTGGTGTAGTGTCTCTGCCCACTTTCTTACTGCTGTTCAGCGTTAGCTTTTCTTTGCCTCACATGTATTTCACTTGGTTCTCATGTACTTTTTTTTATCATCTTTGTATTGAACTTTGTTTAAACAAAATAAAAACTTTCTTAAACTGAAAAGTGCAAGTGCTCCTGTTGTAAATTGTTACTATGGATTGGTGTTTCCATGATTGGCATACTTGATTTACTGGTAAGCCCCTAGTAAAGTGCATTGAGTGTGGGCCTGTAAATCAAATGCTACTAGTGGGCCTGCAGCACTGATTGTGCCACCCACATGAGTAGCCCTGAAAAGGTATCTCAGACTTGCCACTGCAGGGTCTGCGTGTAGTTTGTAACTGCCATGTCGACCTGGCAAGTCCACCCACTTGTTAGACCCTAACCTTCCCTTTTCTTACATATAAGTCACCACTAAGGTAGGCCCAATTACTCCTGTGGACAGAGTGCTGTGTATGTTAAAGGTAGGACACGTACTGGTGTGTGTGACATGTACTAGTGGTGAATTACAGTGTATTTCGTTTTTTTCCACTGGAAGGCTCTCTGTCCCATAGGAAAGAATGGGAGTTTTACTTATAGTATCTTAAAAGCATAACTTCTCATTGGGACAAGACAGAGAAAGGGAGTTTAGTATGCCTGCACTCAGAATGTAAAAATGCATCTTTTAGTAAGGATGATTTTTATGTTCTGTGTTTGAAAATACCACTTTTAGAAAGACGGTGTTTTTTTGCGTAGCAATCCTGTGTGCCTCTTTTGGGTTTGTGGATAGACTGTCTGGCTTTGGAGTGGCAGGGGCTGGGGATGTGCATATGGCCAGGTACTACATACACCCCCTCCTCCCTTATCAAAACCCAGATAATAACATGAGAAGAGTTTTTTGGATTATTATTATTATTATTATTATTATTATAATTGCATTTGTTGAGCGCACAGCTACCCGGAGGTTTCCCGGCGCTATGGATGAGGGGGTCGTAAAACCCCGCCGTATTTATTAACATAAAAAATGTAAACATAATTAATATATACAATATTTACAAAAATAAGCAGACAACATTGCATGACATTGATTACATTGATAAGTACAAATGTCAGATGGCTAACCTTAACATAACTCTAATATAAATTATTCCTATCCAAATCTAAAAACATATCATCATCAGTAATCATAATAGCAGTTAGTTTTCTGCGTATCCCTATTTGAGCCTACATCAAGGTCAATAACTGGTGTCAGATCCTTATCAAATTATGCCCGCCCTCCAATCGGAGTGCGCATGTGCAGATGGTCTGTTCACCGGGAGGGTACTTCCCCCACCCGTTACCCCCGTACGCTCTGTATATTATCGCCATAAGGGGTCCTTGCAGTTCTGCGCTGTTTACTGGCGCCATTGTGCATGTGCGGGTTGGCCAACCAGCCTATGTAAAGCGTAACTCCCGCACTCATCCAGCCAACCGGCTGTAACTGCACCTGGAGTTCTAGGAGAGACCACTTGTCCCTCCCCTTGGGCGACCCCATTCAAGAATGGTGCCGCCCTCTAAGGACCTAAAATGTACTGCTCACCAATCATCACCTTACCGCCTGACCAAGGAAGCACACTAAATACGATGATAGATGACCTGTAAGGATTACCTCTCCTAGACATAAAACAGAAAATTGATAACACAATACAACTATACCCATGTACAGCTGTGAACAAAATGAAGTATACACCATAAAATATCTGCTTTAGGGAATGGTGGGTGGGGAAATCAGATTACAACCTCCTAGCGAGGCTGATGCAGCAGGCTTGGGGAGCGGGGAGCAAAGAGGCCAACTCCTACGCTCCCCAGCTTTTTATGGCCATTTAAGCCAGGCCGGTTCTAACCAGCCTGGCGTTAACCCAACGCGTCACCCAGAACCCCCGATGGCCCGGGCCCCTCCCCTTCCCCCCTGGGCTGAGGGACTGGCACAGGGGCCTTTGGTATATTCATTTCCTATGGAACCCCTTTCTTGGATCTAGCCCGCTTGGGGAGAGGGAAAATGCAGCCCTAGGGGGCACCATGGTACGCCGAAGCCTTTCCTCAACATCATCTTGTGCATTCACCCTTTCCCTGAGGCCAGCAAGACCCTGTCTCAACTTATTGACCTTCTTCCACCTCCTGTCCATAGCAACCATCTTGCACATTATTGTTTTCATCATGTTCTCCATGCGAGAATGCCTTTCACCACGCTTTGCCTTACTAGCCATTGCTTTATAAGACTGCAGAGATTATTCTGAATGTGTTGGCTACTACTAAAGTGTGTACAATGCTTCCAACCTAAGCATGGGAATCGGGCAGTAGCTTAAATGAACACACCTCACTGTACTTCCAGGCCTGGTACACTGTCCAGGCCCTTAACTTACAATGCTGGAGGTACACAACCGGCCGTAAGCACCCACGCAAGCAGAGCCACGCCACACCAGCTTATCCAGTGGGTCAGGCGAGTATTCTCTAGCCCGTGTGGCTTCCAGAAGTGCTGGAATACAGGCCTGTCCAGGTCCCCTCAGGTATCTCCTGCAGGCTGCACCAGCTATCCCAAACGAGATGGACCTCTTAGCGATCTTGTCCCCGTTGTTGAGACTTTTGGTGCTTGCAATCTGTAATGAAATAACAGAAACAGATCAAGTGAAGCCCCCAACCGGTGGGCACCAAAAAGGCGTGACTCCCACTCTGACAAATGCAAACCAATGCCTAAAATTACCACAAAATCCAGACAAATGTAACAAATGCTTAAATTACCACAAAATATACTCAGGGTGCTTCAATGCTGTATATATGGCACAACAAATAGCTTACTCAAATGCGCTCTCCTGATTGACAAACGAGCGCGCCCGCTCCGTGCCTATTCCTCTTATTGAAGAACAGATGCAATGTAAAGTCAGCAGGTCACCACCCGCACAAACGCGCGCGCCGACACAGAGCGCGCTGCTCAGATGATCCCACTACTAAAAAATTATAAAGGGGTTCTGCCCAAATTACCCTCCCATACCTGAGCAAGGGTCATCAAAAAGATGAAAACGTAGAAAAAAGTGGCACTGGGGGATCAATTCAACATTTAATTCTGAACAAGATATATTTAATTATCCTTTTATTTACAAGTATTTTCAATCCAATCAATGTTCACAAGTTATAAGAACATGTATACGTGTCACAAGACAAGGTTGGAAATTGCAAAAAACACAGTTGATGGACAGATGTCATACATTCACCCCAGTACAAGGATCTGGGCCTAAATCCATCGTTTTTTTGCACTCCACACCACCCTGGGTTAGACACTGGCTATATGCAAATCAGCTCTGACCCTGTGCGTCATGGGAACAGTCCAGTCCGAACTACCAAGCCATGTCTTTCCCAGACCGGAATCAAGCATCCAAGGACCGGTTTCTGGCTATCAGCCTTCATCAGCCTGGATAGCTTGACTCCAGTGGTGTGGAGAGCCTGGGACTCACGTCTGAGTATACCCAGCACACTCGGGGTGAAAATTGCAAAAAACACAGTTGATGGACAGAATGTAGAACAATGTCATACATTCACCCCAGCACAAGGATCTGGGCCTAAATCCATCGTTTTTTTGCACTCCACACCACCCTGGGTTAGACACTGGCTATATGCAAATCAGCTCTGACCCTGTACCTCATGGGAACAGACCAGTCCGAACTACCAAGCCATGTCTTTCCCAGACCGGAATCAAGCATCCAAGGACCGGTTTCTGGCTATCAGCCTTCATCAGCCTGGATAGCTTGACTCCAGTGGTGTGCAGAGCCTGGGACTCACGTCTGAGTATACCCAGCACACTCGGGGCGAAAATTGCAAAAAACACAGTTGATGGACAGAATGTAGAACAATGTCATACATTCAAACCAGTACAAGGATCTGGGCCTAAATCCATCGGTTTTTTGCACTCCACACCACCCTGGGTTAGACACTGGCTATATGCAAATCAGCTCTGACCCTGTGCCTCATGGGAACAGTCCAGTCCGAACTACCAAGCCATGTCTTTCCCAGACCAGAATCAAGCATCCAAGGACCGGTTTCTGGCTATCAGCCTTCATCAGCCTGGATAGCTTGACTCCAGTGGTGTGGAGAGCCTGGGACTCACGTCTGAGTATACCCAGCACACTCGGGGTGAAAATTGCAAAAAACACAGTTAATGGACAGAATGTAGAACAATGTCATACATTCACCCCAGTACAAGGATCTGGGCCTAAATCCATTGTTTTTTTGCACTCCACACCACCCTGGGTTAGACACTGGCTATATGCAAATCAGCTCTGACCCTGTGCCTCATGGGAACAGTCCAGTCCGAACTACCAAACCATGTCTTTCCCAGACCGGAGTCAAGCATCCAAGGACCGGTTTCTGGCTATCAGCCTTCATCAGCCTGGATAGCTTGACTCCAGTGGTGTGGAGAGCCTGGGACTCACGTCTGAGTATACCCAGCATACTCTGGGTGAAAATTGCAAAAAACACAGTTGATGGACAGAATGTAGAACAATGTCATACATTCACCCCAGTACAAGGATCTGGGCCTAAATCCATCGTTTTCTTGCACTCCACACCACCCTGGGTTAGACACTGGCTATATGCAAATTAGCTCTGACCCTGTGCCTCATGGGAACAGTCCAGTCGGAACTACCAAGCCATGTCTTTCCCAGACCGGAGTCAAGCATCCAAGGACTGGTTTCTGGCTATCAGCCTTCATCAGCCTGAATAGCTTGATTCCAGTGGTATGGAGAGCCTGGGACTCACGTCTGAGTATACCCAGCACACTCGGGGTGAAAATTGCAAAAAACACAGTTGATGGACAGAATGTAGAACAATGTCATACATTCACCCCAGTACAAGGATCTGGGCCTAAATCCATCGTTTTTTTGCACTCCACACCACCCTGGGTTAGACACGGGCTATATGCAAATCAGCTCTGACCCTGTGCCTCATGGGAACAGTCCAGTCCGAACTACCAAGCCATGTCTTTCCCAGACCGGAATCAAGCATCCAAGGACCGGTTTCTGGCTATCAGCCTTCATCAGCCTGGTTACCTTGACTCCAGTGGTGTGGAGAGCCTGGGACTCACGTCTGAGTATACCCAGCACACTCGGGGTGAAAATTGCAAAAAACACAGTTGATGGACAGAATGTAGAACAATGTCATACATTCACCCCAGTACAAGGATCTGGGCCTAAATCCATCATTTTTTGCACTCCACACCACCCTGGGTTAGACACTGGCTATATGCAAATCTGCTCTGACCCTGTGCCTCATGGGAACAGTCCAGTCCGAACTACCAAGCCATGTCTTTCCCAGACCGGAATCAAGCATCCAAGGACCGGTTTCTGGCTATCAGCCTTCATCAGCCTGGATAGCTTGACTCCAGTGGTGTGGACTGGACTGTTCCCATGAGGCACAGGGTCAGACTGATTTGCATATGGCCATATCTGAACTGGGGTGGCTGAGTGAGCTAAAGAATTGTGATGGATTAAACCCAGATCAGTTGACTGGGGGTGAGTGTTTGATTTGCTCAAACGCTCCGTCCATCATCCCCTTTTGTATCACAAGACAAGGCGGCGCACAAAAACAAAAATTTATTAAATCATACAAAAATAAAAAATACACTATATATACATCTCACATATACAATATATACACTACATATACAACAGTGTACCCTAAATATATATACAAACTTCTCACAGTATCCACACCTAACTTAGAGTGATACATATCAAAAAAGGAAATCCTTGCAGCGCCTGAGATATTAATTCTCTTAAACAAAATATATTTATCAAGGCGCATGAAATCAAACAAAGAATGGAAATATATGGGGACTCCTTATCACAATGGTGTCAACGCAGTTGCGGTCGCGTTTCCGCCAGTTGTCTCTTATGGCTTCATCAGGACAAGGGTACTGAAATATTATTAAAAAGCATAAAATAAACTAAGACAATGTACAATTGCCGGTTCCACTCTCACCCGTATGTGACAATGCAGTGCCAAGCGTCAAAAATGCCCACATGCAGGGGCCGAGTGCTAGTTATCTCGAAATCCACTGAAGAGAGAAGAAAAAGGCAGGGAAAGGGCCACACCCAAAAGATACACCTAGGTGGGTTGTACTTCCACTGTGCACTGGTGAAAAGAAATAAGACACGAACTGTGCAAAAGCAATCTAAAGAAAAAAATCTAAAGAAATGTCAAGTTTCCCACACTTCATGCACCAAAAAGGACACACACAGGTACCTTAGAACTAAATTCACGGGGGATAAACCAATCCCAATGGACGGGGCAGCTTCCTCGTCTGGTGCACACTAAACGTGCCCTAAAGGAAAGCACAAACACCCATGAGAAAAGCTTGCAACCTCCAAATAACCACATAATAGGAGGAGAAGCCAACGGTACCACTTACCTCAAATCCATAAAGGCGCCCACTTGGAGGTCCAGAGGTACGCTTGATTGACAAAATGAGCAGGGAAATAATTTCACTACTTTTTAACACCTTGGCTGCTAGGCGTTTTCCCCCTCCTGTGCTGGAAATTGCCATTTTGCTGGTGTCATGACGAGCTCAGCTCGTCATCAGCACAGCTCAACTGTGCATCATGACGAGCTCAGCTCGTCATGAGCATCGAAAGGGTTAAACTCTTTTAACTCCTGGTGTCGACATAAAAGAAAAGAAAAACAAACAACAACACGGAGGACCCCTATTGATCACGACGGCCCAGGAACCTGTTATGTACACCAGGGCTGTAAAACAAACAAATATCACACATACCTTATTCATGAGTCAGGGCAATTCTAAACTCCATCTCCAAGCACTCGCAGCAGCTAACATGCGGGTTGTCATGCAAGAACACATTCATTCAGTGCTCCTTGATGATCCCAGCCATCCTTCACCCGGATGACTCTGCGACACGCTCTGCCCCACACGCTGTACCTTAATTCTTGATTGCAGCCCCGCCATATTCAGCTGGTCCCAGTAGAAACCAAAATACTGCTCCCGCTACCGTAATCTTCAAGCGGAGATTCAGCTGATCCAAGCCGGCACTCCCACGGATGACGCTGTAACACGCTCCGCGTATCCAGTCCTTTACAAGCAAAGCTCTTCAAGCGGTTGTTGACCCCCGCACCGTACCTCTTCTGCCAGCACCTCAATGCTCCCGCCGCCAAACACAGCAACTGTTCGGTAATGTTCCGATGCGATGCCGCTCCACTCCACAACTTCTCCGGCGCCACCACAGCTCAGGAACGAGGAACCTAGAAAACACAACAGAATTCTGATTACAGTGGGAAGCAGAGAGGCCGACTTCTACTCTCTCCAGCTTTTTATGCCCATTTGAGCCAGACTGGTTCTAACCGGCCTGGCTTTAGCCCAACGCGTGACCCAAAATTGATTATATTCACTTCCGGGTCACGATCAGGACCCACGACCAATCGCAGCCGAGGAGCGCCTGTCGCGTCACCACTGTGTGTGACAGGCTCGCCTCTGTGGTCGTCAGTGGCCGGCACAACCACCATATTTTCGGTGTGTACTATGCCGGCCCCGCCCTTCTCTTCTCCTCAGACAGCCATTTGGGGAGTCGAGGTGTGTCCTGCCTTTCCTGTATGAGTCAGGGCTGGGCTGAATGGACCTGGGCCGCATTTAGAGTAGTGGGAGGAGATTTCTTTGCACCTGAATGGGCTTGGTCTGTCTGGAACAATGCTGTCTCCACCTCCCGCTGGGAAGCTGGGCCAGAGAGGACAGACTGGTTTGGACTAAGCAAAGACACTCTCTGCTGGAGAGAACTTAGAGAAACTGAGTATAAATATGGGGGCCCAAACCCCAGAACTTTGGAACTCGCTGGAATCAAGAAACCTGCCAAGAAGAAGAGCTGAAAGAGCTGCCAGGAGGAGAACGGTTCACTGACAAAATATCAATGTCAAAAATATAGATGTCAAAAATAGATGAAAAAAAATAGAATGCAAAAATATTGAATCCCTATACTTAAACAGGTAAGTACAAAAAAATTGAGAAAAAAAGACAGATGTTAATAATATAGTTGAACAAAATATATATATATATATATATATATATATATATATATATATATATATATAAAAATTAAAAATATTAAATATGAAATAATACAAACAATGTAAAAAAGAAAGTAGATGTAATATACATTTTAACAAATATAAAAAATTCACGTAATTGAAAAAGTAAGGCACACATACATTATATATATATATATATATATATATATATATATATATATACCAAGCTACAGGTGCACGCCAGGATCTTGCAACACTTACGTGCCATCGTTAACAGTGACAATACGTACCCAGTAGCACGTCATTTCAAGTCCACACATAACAATGATTTATCTAACTTATCATATTATGTTATTGATGTGGTTGCGCCCCTCGTTCGAGGAGGCGACAGAGAAAGACTGCTACGAAAAAAGGAAACCGAATACATCATTGAACTAGACAGCAAGTACCCCAATGGGCTAAACACCACTGAAGACTTACATCATCTGTTGTAGTCTTACTAATCTCAATATTCTCATGTGGGTTTTTTTCATATTTTTCTCTTCAAGGTCGTTCTGAAAATAACAACTGATACCAGATGGCGCCGACCTGGCACCATATGGGAGTCCAACAAGGATTCGTGTATAATACTGACCTTGATGTATATTGCCTTCCTGTAAATGTTATCTCTCTATCCATGTAAAGAACAATTTGGGGACTAATGAATATTAAGTCAACCAATAACTTGTTTTTATCTCACGATTTTGCACTTTCACTGTATCTCTAATGTAGATCATATTAGGATTTATCACTAGTGGGTTATTTAATATCAGTGTTGGCACGCCATAAGTACATGTACATATTGATGCTGTACATTTTCCTGAATTATACATAGATATGTGTCCATGTGTCCATCTAAATGCCATGGAAGCTCTATATTGGGTTTGTAGTGGATGTAGATTTGTATATAAGAATAGAGTGTGTATTTTTGTAAGATATAAATATGTATATATGTATATGGGTAGGTATATATATATTTTTTTGTACAACTTTGTAATATTGTATATAGATAGTATATATATTTTTCTAAGTGTATATAGATGGATTCGAATCCAATGGACACATTTTTGTATGGGACTGACATATGTATATATATTATATATATATGTATTTTTTTGTACATGGCTATGGTTTAACATGTCAGTATAATTGCATTCATGCAGATATAATTTTCCTCTATGCCATCAACCCTGGTATTTGTTTCGATTGTAAATAGAGGTGTGCACGTAATTTATAATGAAATACGTGTTTTTTCTATGTCTACACCTTGTGACTCACGTTAATGGGTGGAGCATCACTGGTAAAAAAATGTATAAATTTGTAGCTGACCTGGTGCGCGGTGTGTGACCAAGGGCACTAGTTGCTCGAAACGCGTAACCAGTGAGGTTTTTATTAAAGATCTCCTTGACTGCAACCATTGGGTCCGTGTCTTCGTTTCCGCAACAGGAGTGTGGTATACTTGAAGATTGTTCTGTTCATATATATATATATATATATATATATATATATATATATATATATATATATATATATATATATATATATATATATATATATATATATATATATATATATATATATATATATATATATATATACTCTACTCCTCCTTCTCCAGAAGAAAACTGCCACCTTCCAGAACAGCGGGCGTCTCGTCTCATACGGGACCTCCGGAGCCAATCCCGACAATACTTCACCTCCCAGGCAGAAAAGACTACCAGGACGAGACTTGTGCAGACCAAAAGTGATTTTATTTCTCTGTTGCCCTCGGACGCGTTTCACCTGACCAGCAGGCTTGTTCACCGATACTTCACAAAATAGCAAGCGCCATTTAAAGGAAGTAGTGCAACCAAATAGTCACGTGATTAAAACTACAGATCAACTGATAGTGAAAACAGACTGGTAGTTTTTACATACAGACACGGTAGCTTAGTGCAAAGTCAATCGCGTTCAAAACTTTCTGCTTCGACATTGCCAAGTATAACAACTGGTTTAAACATTTAAGCATTGCGCTCGTTTAACATTTTGGAACCAGTTACTCATAACATATGAATTACATAGCGTCGCACAAAGGTTTAACAATAAGCCCATAGTGGGCTGCACTGCTTGCCCCATGATAATGGTATGCGGTCAATGTTTTCAGAGATCTTGCCCTAGTGGGCATATGAATTACTGTTGTCTGTCATACGGGCACAGAAGAGTGAAAGAAAAGGAAAAGAACAGTGAAAGAAAAGAGAAATGTGTGAAAGTGCCCTTGTTAAAACCAATTCATTTTGTGAATATTTTGCATTTGATACATTTGTACATATTTGTATGCAATGTGGAACTTATAGCTGAGGTCACCACTACTCTCCATTTAATGACTTAACCTACAGTCTTTTCGCTTAGATTTCTGTTTACCGGGCAGTTGACATTTCTGGCTATTATAATGGGGCTATGACACATGTCACAAATGAGTGCTCAGATCTTCTTCAAGGTTCAACCCCCCTGGGGCCTTTGAATTGAGTTCAAGGATGTACCTTGATTCGAGGCGCCTTCGTTTTTTCAGTCTATCACCGCCTCTTGCACTTTTTGGAACTTGATCAATGACAAAGTAGCTTAGCCCTGTTACATCTTTGTTATGTTGGTCCTCAAAGAGGCGTTCAACTGGGTAAGCCGGGTCTGTATTTCGGATGGCTCGCATGTGTTGCAGTATGCAAATGTGTACAGGATGGATGGTGCTGCCTACGTACCTCAGGCCACAAGGGCACTGAAGTACGTATACTGCATAGTCGGTCTTGCAGTCAAAAAAGCCCCTGATTTGTTTCACCCTCTTGGACAGACCTCCCTGATATGTGTTGGTATTAACTCCTATCTTACAGGATTTGCACTTTGTGCATTTGATAAAGCCTGGTTTCCTTTTTAACCAGTCTGAACCTGATCCTTTTCCTTTGGATTTGGGAGGCAGCATATTGGAGACTAGCATCTGCTTTAAGGATCTGGCCTTCCTAAATGTAATTGCCGGTTTTTTAGGGACTAGATCTTGCAAGAGGGGGTCATTTGCCACTAGGTGCCAATGTCGGTTCAAGATTTTTCTTACTTCAGAGTGCTTTTTGCTATAGGTGGTAATCATTCTGGCCTGGTTTCCTTCGTTCTGCTTAGTAGTTGTTTTTGTTTGTGGGCTAAACAAGATTTCTTCCCTACTGCGTTTTTTAGCCTTTTTAATGCAACCTTTGATGTTCTGTTGCGAATACCCTCGCTCTGCGAACCGACTGTTAAGCGTTGCTAGTTCTTTCTCCAGGCATTCTGGGTCACTACAATTTCTGATGGCCCTCAAACTTTCCCCATATGGGATGCTTCTGACCAAGTTACTCGGGTGGAAACTTGTTGCGTGGAGCAACGTGTTCCCTGCTGTGGGTTTCCTGTATAGATTTGACTGCAACTTCCCATTTTTAACAAAAATAGTTAGGTCTAGGAAAGTCAGGGATGTGGCACTGATATTACTAGTAAACTTTAAGTTGAGGTTGTTATTCTGCAGCTTGTCAATAAAGTTTTGTGCACTGTGTTCTGAACCTTTCCATATGACGAACAAGTCGTCAATATACCTGCTCCAGTGGAGGATGTTCTCTCCCCACTCTTTGTGGAACTCCGCTTGGACCACCTGCTCCTCCCACCAGCCCATATGCAAATTAGCATAGCTGGGGGCGAAGCAGGTGCCCATCGCGGTCCCACACACCTGTTTGTACAGGGTCGATTCAAACAGGAAATAGTTGCAGTTTAAGCAAGTCGTAATCATTGTCAGAATCATTTGTGTATGGAGCCACAATTTGATTGGTCTTACCTTCAAAAAATGTTTAACTGCGCGAAGGCCGTCTTCATGCCTTATACTAGTATAAAGCGTGGAGACGTCAATCGTCACTAGCAGAAGGTCTGGTTCCCATGGAATGTCGTAAATTTTCTTTAGAAAGTCGCTAGAGTCTTGGGTAAAGGAGGGAAGTAGTTTAACTAATGGGAACAGAAAGGAATCAACAAATTTGGATGTGCCCTCAAAACCTCCACCTATTGCCGAAATAATGGGGCGGCCTGGTGGATTTGCCACATCTTTGTGCACCTTGGGCATAAGGTAAAACACTGGGGTGGTTGGGTTATTGATTTTTAGAAACTTGAGTTCCTCTGAGGATAGGAGGCCTTGTTGGTACCAATCTTGTAGTTGGTAGTTGTACAACTCGAATTCTTTCTGCATAGCAAGCTCTGTTGTTTTAATATAGTTCGAGCGATTGTTAAGCTGTTTGTATGCCTCTGCTAAATATTTGCCCCTATCCCAGAGAACAACATTCCCACCTTTGTCGGCATTTCTCACTACACAATTGTGGTCAGATTTAAGTTTAGTGATTAAAGCCGAAAGCTCTTTTTCTTGTTTACTGAAATTTTTATGTTTTACACTTGTGCATTTTTCGAGATTTTTTAAATCATTAACAACCAGTTCATGAAAAATGTCCACAGTATCTCGGATACTTAAAGGGGTGAATTTGGAACTGGGTCGGAAATTGGAAGGTACTGATTTGTTGATACACAGATCTTGTTCTTCCGCAATCAAAACTGCCTGACTGCTTGTAGCTTCACGAAATTCCTCCTGCTCAGATGATAAAGTTTGTATTTGTGTGTCCGTTTCAAGATCGACTGCCATCTCATTTCCTCTCAGGTTGAGCAATAAGTCCATATCGCCTACAGAGAGATTCTCCTCATTAGCGGTGGATTGTGCTTCGGTTGAGGCTTTTTTGGGGTGTTTATTTTGGGCAAAGAATTTCTTCAATTTCAAGTTCCTAACGAATTTGAATGTGTCAACTCGGGTTTCCACATAGTTAAACTCTGCAGGTGGGCAGAAAGAGAGACAAAGTTGCAGAACCTTCTCTTCATTTGGAGTCAACACAGTTTTCGTTAGATTCAAGATCGTATTGTTGTGCCCTGGCCCTTGAGTTTCTATTTCTTGGCTTTGTTGGACGCTACGTTGGATTTGTTTGCTCCTTTTGCGTCGCCTGCTCCTTTGCCTCTTCCTTTTTGATTGTAATTGACTCTCCGTCTTGGTCTAAGGTTGAATCTCCTCTCCTCCTCTAAAAAAGCAAATTCATCAAAGACTGTGGGAATCGGCTGCTTACTGAACCTGCTTGACCCTTCATCTGGATCAGTCTCGACGCCTGAACTTAGTAGTGTGCTGTCGTCAGATTGGGGATCATTGTGTTGTTGGTTGGGGTTCAGACGCTGTTTGCGGATTGTATCGAACTTTTTGGCAAATGTATATATCTGGCCTCTTTCATAATCCCTTTTATCTCTTAGGAATTTTTCAGCTTTGCGTTCTGTTATACTGGACTCCAGCTACTTCAAACGCTCTACCATATCCTTTTTGAATTTGCCGATAAACTCCTGGTCGGGCTCTTTGTCCAACATTTGCGTGATTTGTTCGATTTCTCTTAGCATCTTTTCTCTATCAGATTCCGCATATTTAATCAAAATGGCCAACATTTTGCTGGAGGAATCGTGGTTGTTATCAGCCCACTCCCTTAACATGTTTGGGTCCGGTTCCTCGTAGGTGGGCGCCACCATTATCCTCAGGCCACGAGGGATTCGTTTGACTTCTAGGTAGCGTTGCAGCGATTTTTGTTCCCACCACTTTGAAAGTTCTCCACGTTTCAGTTTTTCTAGGCGTTTCAACCTGGTCATTACATCCGATGTCTTTGCCGGTATTTCCCTTGCTGAGGGTTTGGCACCGACCGACTTGGTGTCGTCAAAAATGGAGAGTGCGGTTTCCTCACGTTCCTGAAGTTCTTGGGCAGACATTATAGTAGATGGCCAAATCTTGGAACTTGCGTCCCTGGTCCGCAATCGCTAGGTCTTCCACGAGAATGCCGCGGAAAATTAGCAGTTTATGCCCTAGCTTTCCCGCTTCCCGAAGCTTTTCCAAGGTTCCTACCTGCCGTCCGTAGCCCGCAGCGTGGACCCCCGGTTCTCGTTGCTAGCCTCGTCGAGCAGGTACACCGTTGTAGTTTGTATCACGGAGATTCGTTCCTCCTGTATATAGCTTCGGGGGGGGAGTGGGAGGTCTAACAGCTTCTACTCCTCCTTCTCCAGAAGAAAACTGCCACCTTCCAGAACAGCGGGCGTCTCGTCTCATACGGGACCTCCGGAGCCAATCCCGACAATACTTCACCTCCCAGGCAGAAAAGACTACCAGGACGAGACTTGTGCAGACCAAAAGTGATTTTATTTCTCTGTTGCCCTCGGACGCGTTTCGCCTGACCAGCAGGCTTGTTCACCGATACTTCACAAAATAGCAAGCGCCATTTAAAGGAAGTAGTGCAACCAAATAGTCACGTGATTAAAACTACAGATCAACTGATAATGAAAACAGACTGGTAGTTTTTACATACAGACACGGTGGCTTAGTGCAAAGTCAATCGCGTTCAAAACTTTCTGCTTCGACATTGCCAAGTATAACAACTGGTTTAAACATTTAAGCATTGCGCTCGTTTAACATTTTGGAACCAGTTACTCATAACATATAAATTACATAGCGTCGCACAAAGGTTTAACAATAAGCCCATAGTGGGCTGCACTGCTTGCCCCATGATAATGGTATGCGGTCAATGTTTTCAGAGATCTTGCCCTAGTGGGCATATGAATTACTGTTGTCTGTCATACGGGCACAGAAGAGTGAAAGAAAAGGAAAAGAACAGTGAAAGAAAAGAGAAATGTGTGAAAGTGCCCTTGTTAAAACCAATTCATTTTGTGAATATTTTGCATTTGATACATTTGTACATATTTTTATGCAATGTGGAACTTATAGCTGAGGTCACCACTACTCTCCATTCAATGACTTAACCTACAGTATTTTCGCTTAGATTTCTGTTTACCGGGCAGTTGACATTTCTGGCTATTATAATGGGGCTATGACACATGTCACAAATGAGTGCTCAGATCTTCTTCAAGGTTCAACCCCCCTGAGGCCTTTGAATTGAGTTCAAGGATGTACCTTGATTCGAGGCGCCTTAGTTTTTTCAGTCTATCACCGCCTCTTGCACTTTTTGGAACTTGATCAATGACAAAGTAGCTTAGCCCTGTTACACCTTTGTTATGTTGGTTCTCAAAGTGGCGTGCCACTGCGTAAGCCAGGTCTGTATTTCGGATGGCTCGCATGTGTTGCAGTATGCGAATGTGTACAGGATGGATGGTGCTGCCTACGTACCTCAGAACACAAGGGCACTGAAGTACGTATACTGCATAGTCGGTCTTGCAGTCAAAAAAGCCCCTGATTTGTTTCACCCTCTTGGACAGACCTCCCTGATATGTGTTGGTATTAACTCCTATCTTACAGGCTTTGCACTTTGTGCATTTGATAAAGCCTGGTTTCCTTTTTAACCAGTCTGAACCTGATCCTTTTCCTTTGGATTTGGGAGGCAGCATATTGGAGACTAGCATCTGCTTTAAGGATCTGGCCTTCCTAAATGTAATTGCCGGTTTTTTAGGGACTAGATCTTGCAAGAGGGGGTCATTTGCCACTAGGTGCCAATGTCGGTTCAAGATCCGAGCAGGAGGAATTTCGTGAAGCTACAAGCAGTCAGGCAGTTTTGATTGCGGAAGAACAAGATCTGTGTATCAACAAATCAGTACCTTCCAATTTCCGACCCAGTTCCAAATTCACCCCTTTAAGTATCCGAGATACTGTGGACATTTTTCATGAACTGGTTGTTAATGATTTAAAAAATCTCGAAAAATGCACAAGTGTAAAACATAAAAATTTCAGTAAACAAGAAAAAGAGCTTTCGGCTTTAATCACTAAACTTAAATTTGACCACAATTGTGTAGTGAGAAATGCCGACAAAGGTGGGAATGTTGTTCTCTGGGATAGGGGCAAATATTTAGCAAAGGCATACAAACAGCTTAACAATCGCTCGAACTATATTAAAACAACAGAGCTTGCTATGCAGAAAGAATTCGAGTTGTACAACTACCAACTACAAGATTGGTACCAACAAGGCCTCCTATCCTCAGAGGAACTCAAGTTTCTAAAAATCAATAACCCAACCACCCCAGTGTTTTACCTTATACCCAAGGTGCACAAAGATGTGGCAAATCCACCAGGCCGCCCCATTATTTCGGCAATAGGTGGAGGTTTTGAGGGCACATCCAAATGTGTTGATTCCTTTCTGTTCCCATTAGTTAAACTACTTCCCTCCTTTACCCAAGACTCTAGCGACTTTCTAAAGAAAATTTATGACATTCCATGGGAACCAGACCTTCTGCTAGTGACGATTGACGTCTCCACGCTTTATACTAGTATAAGGCATGAAGACGGCCTTCGCGCAGTTAAACATTTTTTGAAGGTAAGACCAATCAAATTGTGGCTCCATACACAAATGATTCTGACAATGATTACGACCTGCTTAAACTGCAACTATTTCCTGTTTGAATCGACCCCGTACAAACAGGTGTGTGGGACCGCGATGGGCACCTGCTTTGCCCCCAGCTATGCTAATTTGCATATGGGCTGGTGGGAGGAGCAGGTGGTCCAAGCGGAGTTCCACAAAGAGTGGGGAGAGAACATCCTCCACTGGAGCAGGTATATTGACGACTTGTTCGTCATATGGAAAGGTTCAGAACACAGTCGACAAAACTTTATTGACAAGCTGCAGAATAACAACCTCAACTTAAAGTTTACTAGTAATATCAGTGCCACATCCCTGACTTTCCTAGACCTAACTATTTTTGTTAAAAATGGGAAGTTGCAGTCAAATCTATACAGGAAACCCACAGCAGGGAACACGTTGCTCCACGCAACAAGTTTCCACCCGAGTAACTTGGTCAGAAGCATCCCATATGGGGAAAGTTTGAGGGCCATCAGAAATTGTAGTGACCCAGAATGCCTGGAGAAAGAACTAGCAACGCTTAACAGTTGGTTCGCAGAGCGAGGGTATTCGCAACAGAACATCAAAGGTTGCATTAAAAAGGCTAAAAAACGCAGTAGGGAAGAAATCTTGTTTAGCCCACAAACAAAAACAACTACTAAGCAGAACGAAGGAAACCAGGCCAGAATGATTACCACCTATAGCAAAAAGCACTCTGAAGTAAGAAAAATCTTGAACCGACATTGGCACCTAGTGGGAAATGACCCCCTCTTGCAAGATCTAGTCCCTAAAAAACCGGCAATTACATTTAGGAAGGCCAGATCCTTAAAGCAGATGCTAGTCTCCAATATGCTGCCTCCCAAATCCAAAGGAAAAGGATCAGGTTCAGACTGGTTAAAAAGGAAACCAGGCTTTATCAAATGCACAAAGTGCAAAGCCTGTAAGATAGGAGTTAATACCAACACATATCAGGGAGGTCTGTCCAAGAGGGTGAAACAAATCAGGGGCTTTTTTGACTGCAAGACCGACTATGCAGTATACGTACTTCAGTGCCCTTGTGGCCTGAGGTACGTAGGCAGCACCATCCATCCTGTACACATTCGCATACTGCAACACATGCGAGCCATCCGAAATACAGACCCGGCTTACCCAGTGGCACGCCACTTTGAGGACCAACATAACAAAGATGTAACAGGGCTAAGCTACTTTGTCATTGATCAAGTTCCAAAAAGTGCAAGAGGCGGTGATAGACTGAAAAAACTAAGGCGCCTCGAATCAAGGTACATCCTTGAACTCAATTCAAAGGCCCCAGGGGGGTTGAACCTTGAAGAAGATCTGAGCACTCATTTGTGACATGTGTCATAGCCCCATTATATTAGCCAGAAATGTCAACTGCCCGGTAAACAGAAATCTAAGCGAAAAGACTGTAGGTTAAGTCATTGAATGGAGTGCAGTTGTGACCTCAGCTATAAGTTCCACATTGCATAAAAATATGTACAAATGTATCAAATGCAAAATATTCACAAAATGAATAGGTTTTAACAAGGGCACTTTCACACATTTCTCTTTTCTTTCACTGTTCTTTTCCTTTTCTTTCACTCTTCTGTGCCCGTATGACAGACAACAGTAATTCATATGCCCACTAGGGCAAAATCTCTGAAAACATTGATCGCATACCATTATCATGGGGCAAGCAGTGCAGCCCACTATGGGCTTATTGTTAAACCTTTGTGCGACGCTATGTAATTCATATGTTATGAGTAACTGGTTCCAAAATGTTAAACGAGCGCAATGCTTAAATGTTCAAACCAGTTGTTATACTTGGCAATGTCGAAGCAGAAAGTTTTGAACGCGATTGACTTTGCACTAAGCCACCGTGTCTGTATGTAAAAACTACCAGTCTGTTTTCACTATCAGTTGATCTGTAGTTTTAATCACGTGACTATTTGGTTGCACTACTTCCTTTAAATGGCGCTTGCTATTTTGTGAAGTATCGGTGAACAAGCCTGCTGGTCAGGCGAAACGCGTCCGAGGGCAACAGAGAAATAAAATCACTTTTGGTTTGCACAAGTCTCGTCCTGGTAGTCTTTTCTGCCTGGGAGGTGAAATATATATATATATATATATATATATATATATATATATATATATATATATATATATATTCAATGAAAAAAACATTGGTTTTAGGCCATATATAGTTAGGGATTTGCATTTACAAAACCTTTTTTTACTCGCATAAAACCATTGAAATTCCATATATAGTTATAAGCGCTAACTATATATCGCGCACCCGCAATCCACTGCTGATGATGTTACATATTACATCATTCATGACATGGTTAGTGACATCACTGATGACATCACTGATGACATCTCAAATGACATCACTGATGACATCACTGATGACAACATCCAGTGACTGTATGTTTCTGTAAAGTAAAAATATGTCTTACATATTGAAGAATGAGTGGATGTATAAGTGTCTGGATGAAGGATTTAGTAGGTGCATGTCTGACTGTATGAGTGAGTGATTAAATGTGTCTCACTGAGTGCATGGGTTAGTGACTAAACTGTCTTAATTTGTGCATCATTATGTCTGTTGTTCTGTAAACTGCTGCATGTGTTGATCAGTAGCTATATGAGTAACTATATGGGTTATTGATTGGTTGCCCAAGTATTTGTATGGGAGACTGAGTGTGTGTGTGGGTGGCTGGGAGGTGTATGACTCTGTGCATAGATGTGTGAGCAGTTGATTCACTAGATGTATGGGTTCAAAAGTGCATGTGGAAACAGCTGTATGGGCGGTTGACTGTGTGCATGAGTGTATTGGTGAATGAATGGATATCTCAGTGCTACATGTCAAAGTAAGTACATATGTAAAACACAGTACATGTGAGAGTTGACATATATAAATAACTGTGCATAAGAGCCAGTGAATGTGTGAGTGGCTGTATGGATCATTGTGAACTTGTATCAGGGATTGTATAAGAGAGTAAAGTAAATATGTGTTAGTATATGTTTGAATAAGTAAGGTGTGTATAACTGTATAGTTGAGAAAATGGAGGTGTGATTGATTTTTGGCATAACTGACTAGGTGTGTGAGTAACTCCATGGATGAGTGACAGTCTGTGACTGTCTGTTTACACTGATTGTATCTAAGGTTATATTAGAGTCTGAAGAGGTTCATGGTATTATCACATGAATGATATCATCAGTGATGTTATCAGTCATGTCAAATGAGATGTTTTCAGTGATGTCATCAGTGATGTCATTTGAGATGTCATCAGTGATGTCATCAGTGATGTCACTAACCATGTCATGAATGATGTAATATGTGACATCATCAGCAGTGGATTGCGGGTGCGCGATATATAGTTAGCGCTTATGACTATATATGGAATTTCAATGGTTTTATGCGAGTAAAAAAAGGTTTTGTAAATGCAAATCCCTAACTATATATGGCCTAAAACCAATGGTTTTTTCATTGAATTTTCAAGGTTTTGTAAATGCAAATTCCTAACTATATATCCACTATAACCTATGGTTTTTTCTGTGAATTTCATTGGTTTTTTAATAGCAAATATGAAAAGCTTTAAAATGTCAAGTACGTGATAGATAAAAACATTTTCGTATTTATGCACGCTGATGTGCTTTGAACGCTGCCCCCCCTCCCCTCTTTTCTCTTAGTAGTACTCTCTCTTTGCAGATAGTGAACGGTAGTTAACGCAGGCCTTTGCCCCCGTTGTAATCCGTCGTGCCTGCTTGTCTCTCCATTTGATTGATTGTTATCCAAGCATTTACTGTTTTAGAATTGGTTCTCTTTGGATCATTCTCTATTTACAAACAAGCACAAAGTCGCAATACTCTGTTTAGTCTTTGCAGATAGTGAAAAATCGTGTAAAAAAATAAAAGTAATCGAGCAAAATCAGTAGGCCACTAATTGGAACTCTTTTTGACCTCGCTAAAATAGAAATATTAGGAACAACCCTTCATGAGAAATACGAAAATAGTGAGATGAACTGAGCTCCACACCATGAGGGCTGCAAGACAGCTCGACTCCGTCACCCACCCCGCCCAAAATAACGACAAACCCTATGCAAATATTAAAAATATAGACAACACACCAGCAAAGAAACAGGGTAAAACATTTTATTAAATAACTATTTACATAACTATTTTATACTTTTTATTGCCCGATCCGGCTAGCTCAATCGATCGAGCATGAAACTTGCTACTGATGCTATGCAGACCAAAACCGGTTTTCAGTTTGTACATTTTTCTAGATTTTTCAATCCAAGGTTGGTTGACTTTGTAGAACGATGGCTTCAGATTTTCAACATACGGTGTGGTGGCGCGGACTGGGAGGGGGCGCTTCGCTCCTGCCCCCTCCCCAAGTAAGTTTTTCATACGTGAAAGTACGTTAATGGTTTTGGTCCCTGAGTTGCTTCAATGTCACTGCCATTCTCAAATGGCATAAGTTCTGGATGTTGGGTGCCATAGTTAAGAGTTCTGAGCAGTGCTTGTAACACTGTCTGAAGCTTATTTCCACCTACTGCAGCTTCACTATTCTCAAAGTAAGTGAGTGTCGTTTGTGGACCTGACTGCATTAGAAAACAATGTGATATGTTACCTTCCTAAACAGCTTGACGGAGGCCCCTGAGGGGCGGTGTGATGGCCATGGACTCGGAGAAGACGCTTGGCTCCGACACCCTCCCCAAGTCTTATAGCACTGGTGTAGCCTGAGATCGCCCCCGACATAAGCGGCCGGCTCCCGGGGTCCGGCGGAACTTTTTGCCTTTTGATGACTCTTCAATTCTGGACCTTGTCCCACAATCCGTTTGACCTGAAGACACGCTGTAGTGGGGTGCCCCTTTACCGTTTCAATTGCCATTCCGCCCGCTTTTGCTACACTGTGCCTCTTCCGCCATTCTGCTGTTTACCGCCCGCTCTTGCGACTACAGCGTCTCGCTCATCATGTAGTTGAGTTGCTCCCGCTCTTGCGGTGCAGCGATAGGCGGCTGCCACAGGACTCTCAAAATGGCGCCCGGCTCTTCGGTTTTGGACCTGGTCCACTAAAATGGCCCTGGGACACCTTTGAACTCGGACGCTTCCCTGATAGGGCTTGGGTCCCATTCTCGAAAGCGTCCCCTCAGCCGTGAAGATTCTACAAAAGTCTTGGGGGCCTCCGACTCCAGCAGGCTTCTGGTGGGGAGCGGCTGCCATGATTGCTCGTGGAATGGCCACGACGGAGCTACGAGATGGTAGTGCTCTCATGCTGACGCCAGCTTTAGTCTGAAACATCCAGAAACACTTTAGACTACCAATTCGATCAGTTCCGGTAGCGCCCCAACATGACCCGGAAGAGAAGAACTTGCCCTCCCCTCTTTGACTGATGGTTCTTCTTGCCTGTCCCCTCTGTTGTCATTTAACAGAACTTTTTGGACTGCTGAAAGGGGTTGTGTTCCGAACGCTGGTTGGTGGAGACATTTTGACTATATTCTTGACCTACGTTGTCGCGTAATGCGTTATATGACACGCCGCGTTAGCGCACCCGGAAGTGATCCGAGGCACGGCGCGCAGCGCGTAACGTAAGCATAACAGGTCATGTGACTTGTTAATAAAACTTTTCATTGGTTCATTTTGCTTTTGTTATTTTAATGATGAAAAGCTTGGTCATATGACCTAAAAATTACGCTTTTTATTGTTTTCGAACATTATTTTTTTTAAAGCATATATGTTATAATATTCCAGGCTAATGTACTTTCCCGGAAAATTTACAACTGTCCTGCAAGTAAAATATATTCCTTTTTCGAGAAAAAGGGCGTTTCTTCGTTCCATGACGGAGCCGTTGAGTAAAAGAGACTCGGCCTGCTGTCTTAGTCGCCGATACGCCTGATTATCAGATTCTTATCGATCACTTTATGTTGCAGAAATGAAAAACACAACTGCCCTTGACCATTTATCTTTACTGCGTTCCTACATATTATACCTTTTATCCGTCATGTAATTGGACTGCTTTATTTCACTTGCCTTTTACTGATTCGAAAACAGTGACTAAAAGTAAAAACTTTGCCAATGTAAATACTACTACCGTGTTATGTTTTAAAAACCTTTATTGTGAAAATATCAGTATACAAATACGGGCCTATAACCACGTGGGCCGGCCACGGAGCAAACTGAAATCGTATATGATGAGGAGACATTTACACTGTAGAGGAACGTAACGAGCGGGCCATTAGGTTGCAAGAACAAAGGTGTCTAACAGTTGCGGAATCGGTGGACGTACATTTTGTAATTAAAATACGACAGGGCCACTTACAATAACATTTTCTAGATATACATTTGCGGGCAAGGAGTTACGAGTCCCATTTATACCGGCGCCATTTTGTGCGAGGCCGGGCAGGTCCAAGATATAGTCAAAATGTCTCCACCAACCATCGGCCAGACCAGAACCCCTTTCGGCCCTTTATGCTACAAGATGGTGTCTTCCATTCAGAAAATATTGTTGGCAGAATTTTGAAAGGAAACAGAAACAGCCGTTCTCCTAGTGAGTTTCACATTGTTACATTTAGGAAGAATGTTGAAGAGTAGTATGTGGAAAATCTGAAGCCATTTTTCTACAAACTGTCAATCAGACTTGGATAGAAAAAAAAATCCTGAAGAATGTACAAACTGAAAACCAATTTTTGTCTGTATAGCATCAACAGCAACACTTGAGTCAGCTTTGTGTCAAGCCGCCATTTTCATTCAATCAATAGCGTCCCCCTGCACACATTCAGGGACCTGGTCGTGTCTTCAGATGAAATGGATTGTAGGAAAAGAAGCAGAAAGGAAAAGGAAAAAAGTTCCGCCGGACCTCGGGAGCCGGCCGCCTATGTCATGTGCGACCTTTGGCCACACCAGGGCAATAGTGAAGCTGCAGCAGGTGCACATAAGCTTCAGACAGTCTTACAAACACTGCTCAGAAATCTCAACTGAGGCACTCAACATCCAGGACTTGCCATTCGGATCTTGGCGCCTTGTGCTGGTTCCGACCTATTCACACATCGGTCCACTACTGACATCACCTCATAAGCCAACGGGGCACCCCACGCCGACTTTCGGCGCAGCATTGTAGGATGGCCACACCAGTGCGGCAACTTGCTGGACACCACCTCGGTGCCATCCGGATCCCGGCGCGTTCGAGTCACTGTGCCGGAAAAGTGACCGGAACTCAGCTGAACACGCCTTCTTTCGGCGCAGCATTGTAGGATGGCCACACCAGTGCGGCAATTTGCTGGACACCACCTCGGTGCCATCCGGATCTCGGCACGTTCGACTCACTGTACCGCAAGAGTGACCGGAACTCAGCTGGACACGCCGTCTTTCGGCGCAGCATTGTAGGATGGCCACACCAGTGCGGCAATTTGCTTGACACCACCTCGGTGCCATCCGGATCTCAGCGCGTTGTGCTGCCTTCGGCCTATTCGCACATCGGTCCGCTACTGACGCCGCCTCACGTGCCAACGGATTTTCTACGCTTTTTGTAGCCCTATGCCGCATAACAGGTCATGTGACTTGTTTATAAAACTTTTCATTGGATCATTTTACTTTTGGTTTCCTAAAGATGGAAGGCTTGGTCATATGACCTAAAAATAACACTTTTCATTGGTTTAGAACATTTTTTTTTCCCAAATGATGAAAGCCCCACCTTGTTTCTGGATCATTCAGACTGAAGCTGGCGTCAGCATGAGAGCACCACCATCTCGTGGCTCCGTCGTGGTCATTCCGCGAGCAATCATGGCAGCCGCTCCCCACCGGAAGCCTGCGGGAGTCGGGGGCCCCCAAGACTTTTGTAGAATCTTCACGGCTGAGGGGACGCTTTTCGAGAATGGAGCCCAAGCCCTAGCAGGCAAGCGTCCGAGTTCCAAGGTGTCCCAGGGCCATTTCAGTGGACCAGGCCCAAAACCGAAGAGCCGTCCGCCATTTTAAGAGTCATGTGGCAGGCGCCTATCGCTGCACTGCAAGAGTGGGAGCAACTCAACAACATGGTGAGCGAGACGCTGTAGCCGCAAGAGCGGGCGCAACTCAGCTGGATGGCCGCCACCTGGGGAGGCCCGTTCACGCCGCCTCCCCCACGTGCCCCCCCGCCCCCCCCGGGCCGCCGCACGCAAATTTTCGGAGCAGCATTGTAGGATACCAAAACCAGTGCGGCAGTTTACTGGACATCACCTGGGTGCCATCAACATCTCAGCGCGTTCTGCTGCCTTGGGACTATTCGCACAACAGACCGCTACTGACAAGGCCTCCCCCCGCACCACCCGGGACGCCCCACGCCAATTTTCGGAGCAGCATTGTAGGATACCAAAACCAGTGCGGCACCCAGGCGACATCACCTGGGTGCCGTCCAGAACTCTGCACGTTGTGCTGCCTTGGGACTATTCGCACAAAAGACAGCTTCTGACCATTGTTGCTTTTTTGGGTGAAAAATGTTTAAATGTTTTTACAGTTTTTGTTCCGTTCATTATAGTTAAATGTTAATAAAGTTTTAAAATCTAACTTTGTTGGAGTGCTATATATGTTTAAAAAATCGGGTGAATGGGGCCTTGAATCGGATTATTGTCATGTGTGGGCTTTGCAAGTGTACTGCTACAAGATCGGACATTTCAAACTCAAATGCACGTTCTTTTTCTTACCTTTCCGAAGCATGGAGCGCAATAGCAGGCAGAGAAAGGGTGATGCACGTGTTGAACACTGCCTGGCCTGGCAAGTTGCTGGCAGTGCCCCCCCCGCCCGCTCCTGAAAGAGGGCACACACACACCGCCGCCCCGAGTACTTCATAAATCTTTAAAAGACCATGCGCTTGTTCATGAGGCTTAAATGGTTTATCACCCCTTCTAGAACCCCTGCATCGACCCTCTGATGTTTCCTGGAAGAATTAGCACGTAACACAATACCAAGCCCTGTCAGCTGAAACCCCCGAGAAATCATGGGGCATATTATCAAGGGGGGTTATTTCCGCTTTTTTGGCTTTAAAAGCCAAAAAAAAAAGAGATAAAATTATCTCCCTATTACCAAGCTGTCGCTAACACCAGTTAGTGACAGCTAAAAGGAGATAGCGACCATCTTGGGCCCCGCTTTGCATATCAGTGATATTTATCACTAATGACATGCAAAGTGGGCGTGCCAAGATTTTAGCGACTGGAAACAGTCCCTAACCATCGCTATCTCCTATTACCAACTTTTGGAGATATTCGCGCTAAGCGCGAATATCTCCAAAACCTAACACCTGCCCTGAGCAGTTTTAGCCATGTTATCCAATGGGAAGTGGATAACATGGCTAAGAGCATTTGCTGGATAATGCATGAATATCGCGGACTTTTCAACGATATTCATGCATTGCGGCCGTTTTTTATCGCATTTGCGATAAACCTTGCTAATAGCGAGGTTTATGTGCGATAAAATTCGCCGATGTGCGGCGATAATTTTTGTCTCTAAACAAGTTAGAGACAAAAATTATCGCTAGTTGTTGGTAATATGCCCCCGGGTTTTTGCTTGCAGGAATCGGGAGGCGGGAGACTAGCACTGAAATCAGTAGTCTCACGCCTGAATCGGGAAGGTTGGCATGTCTGGATACTCTACAGCTGGGGCCATAAACTACATCCGCAGGGCTAGGTGATAGCCTAGGTCCGGCCTGGACAATCGGACACAGAGGAAGAGGAGTGTCAGAGGGTGCGGTAGTGAATAGGGTGAAAGGGAGGTGTCGGGCGGGCACAGGGTGTGATTCTCAGAGAAGAGCAGCGCAGATGGGGGGAAGTATATGGCCCATGCATGAGAGAAAGAGCGGGGGTGACCAGTGCGTGGGGGAGATGCTTGCGAGGGTGGGGAGCCATGCTGAGGATCGGCGGCGTGCAGAGAGTGGCCCTGGTCAAGGCATCTAAAATGGCTGCCGTGCACGACAAAATTGTGGCATTGGACAAAAACGCAAGATGGCGCAGACAATGTTTATCAATAAGGATTCATTTATAACAAAATATTTACTCGCAGTGACAAAATGGTGGTCAACACTTCCTGATTTCCATCGAATCGAACGTTAACAAACGTCACGCAGCAAAAAAAAAAAAAAAGCTCACGCACAGAGCAGTTTTTAGCCATGTTATCCAATGGAAGGTGGATAACATGGCTAAGAGCATTTGCTGGATAATGCATGAATATCGCTGACTTTTCAGCGATATTCATGCATTGTGGCCGATGTGCGGCGATAATTTTTGTCTCTAAACAATTAAAACGAAGCACAAAATGGCGAATTCCCGTTTCGCCACCAGTTTGCGGCCCAGTTCGCGGCCCGTGAAGCGCTTCTACCGTGAAAAATCATTTTTTTTTTATTTTCCCCACGGGACCCTTTAATAACCCCAACAACATTCCTAGGGGGTCAAGAGGGGTATACCTTGCCCCCTTTCAATAAATTCCCCCTTCGTTTTTCACCTCTTCTTCTCTCTCGATCCTACCGAGAGATAAGATGGCGGCCGCTCCGGACTGTTTAGAATGTTGACAGACACCGGAGAGCCAATCAGCTTTCTGTTATCCAATGGAAGGTGGATAACATGGCTAAGAGCATTTGCTGGATAATGCATGAATATCGCTGACTTTTCAGCGATATTCATGCATTGTGGCCAATGTGCGGCGATAATTTTTGTCTCTAAACAATTAAAACGAAGCACAAAATGGCGAATTCCCGTTTCGCTACCAGTTTGCGGCCCAGTTCGCGGCCCGTGAAGCGCTTCTACCGTGAAAAATCATTTTTTTTTTATTTTCCCCACGGGACCCTTTAATAACCCCAACAACAATCCTAGGGGGTCAAGAGGGGTATACCTTGCCCCCTTTCATTAAATTCCCCCTTCGTTTTTCACCTCTTCTTTTCTCTCGATCCTACCGAGAGATAAGATGGCGGCCGCTCCAGACTGTTTAGAATGTTGACAGACACCGGAGAGCCAATCAGCTTTCTGCGCGCAAAGTTCCGTTTCGCGAAAAGTAAGCGGACCGGATCGCTGCCCGGAGCGCTGTTACAGATATATATCTTGTTTTGAACGTTAATTTCTCAAAAACTACTGGAGCACATATATTGAGACCTAGCAAAGGCACATCGGGCTAACAGTCCCTACAATTTTGCCAAGTTTCGTGAAAATCCATTCAGCCGTTCGGGCTAAAAGTGAGTCCAACCGCCCTATGGAAATTAACATGGGAAAAACGCGTTTTGGGACCCCCCTTTTTTCTCGGCCCCCCCTTGACGACCCCCCCCCCAAATTTCCAGGAGCTGCTCAGAAACAAAATGTGCCATTTTCCTGAAAATTTCAGCCGATTCCGTCCACAAACGCCAAAGTTATTAGACATAGAATTTTCAAAAATGCCATAGGGAAAAAATCCTAACTATATATACCTACTGGCGACCGCCAGTAGGTAATATATATATATGTGTATATATATATATGTGTATATATATATATATATATATATATATATATATATATATATATATATATATATATATATATATATATATATATATATATATATATATATATATATATATATATATATATATATATATATATATATACTTCAACACTATTATTCCACCATGAATTTTAATCTATTTTATAATTTTAAAACTATACAAAATGTATAAATGTATCTATATAATTCCACACCAAAAAGCTTCCATCTAGCAATCTGTCTACACATATTCGACTATACTCCAATCAGCAAAAAAACGTGTCACATACAAGCTGCAATTGGTGCATGGCACTTGAAAGCGGGTAAACAGTATCAGAACCGTATTTATAAACCACAATGAAATGGATAAAATGAAATGTATAACAGAAGGAACAAGCACAGAACTTTGATGACTAATGTGTATACTACATGTCAAACAATGCCTCATTATGGGCAACAGTGGGTGAGGACTATAAAAGTGAAAGTAAGGATGGATTCACATGACCGTGAACAAGACCCGTGGAGGTTGAAATGCATCGGTTCTGGTAATGGGTGAAATTTGCACGTTTGCCCGACGCTTGTGATGGAAATCAGGGTTCGAGCCTCAAGGTCGCGTTCACATCCTGTGATTCTGGGCAAATCACTTAATATCCCAGTGCCTGAATGTGTAATATAAATACTGTGCTCATGTAATGCGCTCCAATACCTTCGGGTCGAGTTCGCGCTATATAAAAAATATGCACAAAAAAAAATCCCCTGGTGTGAGGTGAATCCTTACGATAGCTTTTTGGTTGGAATATATCTATATTCAATGAAAAAAATATAGGTTTCAGGGATGTTATAGTTAGAAATTAGCATTTAAAAACTTTAGAAATTCACTGAAAAAAACCTAGGTTTCAGGGACGTTATAGTTAGTTGAACATTTCACTCGTACAAAACCAGAGAAATTCGTCTGTTTTAGTTAATAGAGCTAACTATAACTTGCGCCCCCGCAATGCACTGCTGATGATGTCACATAATACATCACTCATGACATGGTCAGTGACATCAATGATGACATCTTAAATTACATCACTGATGACATCACTGATGACACCATCCAGTGACTATGTGTTTCTATAAAGTATTGTGTGTGTGAGTGGGTGATTCACTGGGTGTATGGGTTCAAGAGTGCATGCGGAAATAGTTGTATGGGTGGGTGAGTGTGTTTATGGGTGTGTTGGTGAGTGAATGAATGTCTCAGTGGTATCTGTGTGAGTAACACATCTCTGCGCTAAAATGCGACCACTGCCCCTATTCAATGATGATAAACCAGGAAAAATATGAAAAGGAACACAATTTCCTAATGACACTGGTCAACTGCAGATCCTTAAGCAAGCACAAATATGAGCTCCATGACCATCTCACTGATACCCAACCTATCATGTTTTTAACCGAAACATGGTTGAACGAGGTTTCTGCGCCTGAAATCCCCCAGGCCGTCCCTCTGAATTACAGGATCGTTCGACTGGATTGCCCTTTGAACAGAGGGGGGATCGCTATTATCCATAAATTGTCAATAGAATGCTCCCTGGAGAGGGTGGCAGTACAAACCAGTGAGGCTGTTTTTTTCACTATTGCGGCAGACAACAACCATGCCATTAAAGGTTTTCTAATCTACACACCACCTAGTCCAATTTCACAATTCACTACCAATTCAATACAACTAGCACTGCGATATGCCAAAGTGCTGGGTGACCTGAAACTGCACTTTGACGACAGGGATAATGTCCCAGCGCAAGAGCTCTGTCAAGAGTTGGCCGCATTTTAATTAGTGCTACAATCTCCTCTCCCGACTCACCGACACAGATATTTATTAGATCCCATCTTCGCCAACTGGGGAGAGCTAAGGGTTGATACTCCTATTGCAGTTCCATGGACAGATCATTACATGATCCCTTTCAGCATTATGATTCCCAAAACCCAAGCTTTGATAAAATCAGGCACAGGAAGACCTCAGGAGAAATGGGCCAGTTTTTTAATAACTAAGTTTAATCACGCCTTAGAGCAGGGGGGCCACCAGGAGGGAATGATGTAGAAACTGCCGAAAGTGCATTAGATATACGGATCAGGGAGGCACTTGACAGGGCGGCTCCTTGGGCCACCAGTGCCCCGAGGAGACAGTCTAAATCCGCACCTTGGTTCAACGAAGAACTAAGGATCGTGAAGTCTTCTCGCAAACATCTGGAACGAAGGTGGAGAGAAGATTTCTCAGAAAACAGGAAGGCCACATATAAAACCAGTCTCAAACACCATCATTCATTAATAAGGAAAACTCGAGCTACTTACTATAACATGAAGATATAACAGGCCAAAAATTGCTCTATAGAACTATGTATAATTTTCAAAGAGCAGTGGTCTCTTGACAGAACCTCTGCTCCTAGTAACGATTCAGTAGAATCCTGCAACTTGATAGCAGACTACTTTGCTGATAAGGTAGAGAGGATATACTCAACCTTCCCGGAGGGGGCACGAAATGGGAGGTCAGATAGGACACAAGTGCGCAACTTGGAGGAGGCATTCTGCTGCTCCAGTTTTAACCTTCCCTCCTTGGACGACCTCAAATCCATAGCTCTGAACACCAAGTCAGGCTTTCCGAGAGACCACATGAAACCTAGAAATATGAAGGAGAGCATGGACATCCTGGTCCCCTATATCAGGCACCCCCTCAAACTCTCTTTTGAGTCAGGGGTGGTTCCCCAAAGGTGAAAAGAGGCAGTGGTTAGCCCCATCAAAAAAAGCCGGGGGTAAACGCTTGCCAGCTGGAGAATTTATGACCGATCTCACTCATACCTTTTTTCTCTAAAATAGCAGAAAAAACGGTCAACACTCAACTAACAATACACATGAACCAGGTCAGCCTACCCCACCCCACGCAATCGGGCTTCGGGGCAACATTTTCCACAGAATCTGCGCTGCTTCTGTCCACAGAACCCATCCGCAGACTGCTTGATGAAGGACAGACGGTGGCATTGATTCTGTTGACCTCAGTGCCGCATTCAACATCGCCGCCCATCCTATACTCCTACAGCATCTTAAGGATGGAGGATTGACAAATCTGGCACTGAAATGGTAAAGAGCCTTCCTACAGGACAGGAGTTTCCAAGTACCTCAAGGACCGTACTACTCCAAGTACATCAGATTAGATCAGGGGGTTCCTCAGGGCTCTATACTGAGCCCCACACTTTTTAACCTGTATATGGCCCCTTTGCCAGACATCATTGAAAAATGCGGCATTAGTGTTGTGTCATACGCGGATGACACGCAACTAGTAGTATCTTTATCCCAATCTCATGAAGAAGCAGCCACCAATTTCTCCACATGCCTACAAGAGCTGGCAGTCTGGATGTCTAACAACTGCCTAAAATTGAACGGCGGCAAGACCGAGGACTGATTATGGGTAAGGCTTCTTCAATATGGTCACCAAGGTGGTGGTCGCAGACTCTGGCTACCACCCCCACCCCTAATGAACAGGTAAAGAACCTGGGGATGTGGCTAGACTCTAAACACTCTTTTGACCACCACACCAGGACTGTGGCTGGGAAGTGCTTCGGAATTATGAAAGGCCTTCGGAAGACCCTAGATGTGCTCCCTGTAGCTTCCAGGAAAACTTTAGTCCACACACAGGTTACCTCCCGCTTGGACTAAGGTAATGCACTTTACATAGGCGCCAGTGGCAAGAGCGTTCAGACACTGCAATACATTCAGAATGCTGCTGCCTGGCTAGTCCTAATGCTCCCTAGAAGTGCCTCGTCCAAAAATGCCCAAGCCACTCTACATTGGCTCCAGATAAAGGGAAGAATTCTCTTTAAGGCCCTATGCATTAGTCAACTGATCCTGCTGGGAAAAGGTCTGAACTACCAACACAGCCTACTGTCCCCCTAGACCCCGACCAGAACCTTCCGATCCTGGGGCTCGTGACAGGTTCAAATCCCAGTAATTAAAATATTGAGATTGGGGGTCGATCCTTTCGCTACCTTGCCACTAAACAGTGGAACGCTCTTCCACAGGATCTTCGGATGGAACAATCTGAAAACCTTTTCTGGAAAAAATTGAAGACATGGCTCATCCAAATATAGAGCCACTTATTTTCAGCCTGTTTTCTTATTTGCACCACCGTAAGCATCTTTGGCCGCAGCGCGGGGACACACTAGCTAGTGTAACCAGGCGCTTTACAAGCTCTATTATTATTATTATTATTAATATTATTATTATTATTTTATTATTATTATTATAACTAAATATGTGAAAGGCAGTATATGTGAGTGTTTGAGTATATAAATGACTATATGTGAGAGTGAGTGATTGTGAGAGTGGCTGTATGAATAAGTGTGTGCTTGAGAGAGTAAGTATATGTTTGTATCTGAATAGGTGAGGTAGTGAATGTATAACTGTATAGGTGAGTAAATGGCAGTGTTATTGATTCTTTACATGACTGACTAGGTGTGTGAATAACTATGGATGAGTGGCAGTGTGTGAGTGTCTGTATAGGTGTATGTGTGCATATAATGGGTCTGTATTGATGAGAGACTGTGTGTATGAGTGACTGTATGGGTGATTGAATGGATGTGTGTGTATGCCTAGGAATGGGTATATAGTAACTGCTATTGGTTTGTCTGTGGTTTCAAAAATGATAGTCTGTATTTTAGAGTGGGTGTATTAAAGCTTATATTAGGGTGTGAAGAGGTGCATAAAATTATCTCATGGATTATGTCATCAGTGATGTCATTTGAGATGTCATCAGTGATGTAATCAGTGATGTCACTGACCATATCATGAGTGATATAATGTGTGACATAATCAGCAGTGCTTTGTGGGGGTGCAAGTTATAGTTCGCTCTACTAACTATAAATGCCAAATTTCTCTGTTTTTTCGATGAGTGAAATGTCGAACTAACTATAACATCCCTGAAACCTATGGTTTTGTCATTGAATTTCTAAGGTTTTTTAAATGCTAATTTCTAACTATAATGTCCCTGAAACCTATTTTTTTGTGAATTTCAAAGGTTTTTTAAATGCTAATTTCTAATTATAATGTTCACTAAGCCTATGTTTTTTCAGTAATTAAAAAACATTTTTGTGATATTTTATAACTTTAAATACCTAAAAATAGTTTTTGCAATTTTTTGTGTTTGTTAATAAAAGTATATCATGTCTTCTTTTTTATTAAATACTAAAATATGTTTAATAAATCGCGCACCAATCTTGTACCTATCTCAATAGGTGTGCTGATTCAATTCGCCATATTGGTGAAGTCGTGAAGGATGCATGTTTCAGCCAGCCCACTCCACCTATGCTTACTGGGTAGGAACGACAATGCTACATGTCCCAGGTCTTCCCTGTAGTGATCTGCCGATCACAGGTCTAGTTGTCAGCATGCCACAGCCACTCCCTCACGGCTGGTTTACACCCACACCACACCTATGCAGCACAAGTGTCACAGGACATGTCACCCTGCCAATAAAAAGGGCCGGGTGCATGTGCTGGAGGCCATTTCCATTCCCTCCCATGACTTGAAGTACACAGAGTTGGTGGCAGCCGAGGCACATTGCCTGACACGCCGATGACTTGAGTAGCACTGAGTTAGTGCTATCAGAGCTGAGCGGGTGTGCAGCCTGTGATGATGCGTAGGCCTCGATACACCATCCTGGCAATCAAGACCTGATTTGAATTGTGACCTCAGCTGGACCGTGTGTATGCCACTGTAATGACCGGATTCTCGGACTTTGAAGTACCCACTCACCTAGATGCAACCAACCCGGCCAAAACGTAACACCATCCCTTCCCGGATCCTATTTACAACAGTACCTGAGCACTTACCCGGGAATGGGAAATTCGCAATATACAAGCTTATACCATCAAAAACACTGCTAGATCTAAGGGATTACTAAGAATAATCAATAATAACTATGGAATTCCATGTCTCATCCTATGATCTCACCTTATACCCCCGCGACAATCTGGCCCGGGCTATTCTACCCTCCTTCTCATATCAGAGAGCAGCCCAATCTATCACACCATCCACAATTGGTGTTCTCATTAATGCCCTATCTTGAGCAATCTCATTACACACCAATCACAATTGGGGTCCTCATTAACGCCCTATCTTGAGCGATCTCACTGTCCTATTAATACCTTCTGCTCTCTCTCTATTGGGAAGTTCCTAAGTACCTAATATATACTGGAAGTATCTTCTATCTTATATGAATTATTATCCCTCATGTGATAGATAGGAGATCCGATCCTCTCACACAAGGGCTGCCAAACAATCACATGTAATCATTATTCCCTGATTCAGTCTCACCTGCTCTCTGGGTCATCAGTTACCCGTAAGAAGGGAATGGCTCCTCCTTCTATACGACAGTATCTGGCTGAAAAGAAAGATTAGCCCTATCATAAAGAACAACAGTTTCATAGATGTTCATTGAGAACTGGGGTCCCTTTATTACACAATAACAGACAAAGAAAACATTGTATTATAAAGTCACAATAATACCTAGCAATCTAAGCATAGCCTGGAAAGTAAAGTAAAGAGTTAATATATATATATATTTGCCACTACAATAACAGGACAGAGATCACCTTGTAATTTCAGAGTCCGGTTCTAGCTGTCATCTGGGTCCCTCTCTTGTCTGTGCCTTGGCTCATCTCAGATTCTACTCTGCACCCACGGATACACGTCTGCACCGTTATGCTCCTTCACCTTCGTCCCCCTCCACAGCACTGGAACCCTTCTCTTCTTCTTCTTCTCGGTTTCTCAGCTCTGCACCGATCACTTTGCACTGGCTTCCTCTCTACCACGAACTGTCTTCACCTCCAGACTTCAATCTAATGATATAGTTTCAGCCGCTCTGAAAACCATCCGTTCAACTAACTTCTTCACTCTGATTGTTCTAACTCTGACGTCTAACTAGCTCCAACTGCTCTAACAGACTGACTCCAAAGGATCATCTTCCTTCGATCGTTCCAAACTCCAACTGTCAACTGCCTGCCTCTCCTCTCAACACTTCGATAATATAAAGAGCTCTTCTTTCATGGAAATTTCCAGACAGCAACCTGCCGCCCACCAGACTCCTGTACCAGGCTCCGGGCCTCCGACGCTCCCACAGTGGCCAGCTGCTGTTTCGTCTAAAACCCGAGCTCTGCTTACATTCCTCCGATAAGGGCCAGCTCTGACCGGTTCCTCTTCAGTGAACAACAGCTCATAACTAAAATATTACTTTTGACCTACAAGCGCCTCGGGCAGCCGAGGCAGGAAGGAAAATGGAGTCTCTCTCGTTTGGGCCTTGTAGGCCCGAAAAAGGTGAAAGAGACGCATAGCTCTATCAAAATACATAAGCAAACCCTACCAATAGGTAATATGATGTCAGATATAAAGGATCTACCCTCTAATATAGGCCTTCAGTCCCGAAAGTGATGAAAGGGCATATTAATATGCCAAAGTTAGTAGGCTAACCCTAAGAATAGGCCGAAAATAGGGATCTATCCACTATACTAAGATGGTAGTAGACTAAAGTCACCATCACTCAGAAATAGGACAAAATATCCGATCACTACATTTCACCCTTGACTTTTGTCGACTAACATCTGTCAAACTGAGCGAACATCTGATGAAGAATAATAAGAAACAAAACTAACAGACCTAGACATAGTGTGTGGTCTAAAAATTGGAATCAAGGAAGGGACACATTGAATACAACAACAAATAGCAACTAAAATACAAATAGAAATCAAGACACCCCCCAACACTTGACGCAGTGAGTGCAAATCAGGCAACCAACTGAAAAGCCAATCAAACCACCCTTGATCTATGTATTGCCTAACTTCTTCAGTCAATTCATGAAGTTTATCAATATGGGACTGGATGGATCTGGAATGGTCCGATAAATTAAAACAACAAAGGCCCTCAAAATCTGAGCAGTCATGACCATGTTTAAGTAAAAGGTAATCTATTGCAGCTCTATTTTGTAAAATGGCTCTACGCTCACCTTGAGAATCTAATAATAGGTCAGATAAAACAACAGAAGTATGGTTAATAGACTTAACCATCCAGCAAGCCATTTTTCCAATTGATTTAGCATTGTATACAGATAATGCAGGAACACCTAAAATAGAAAAAGCTAAACTGAGATACTCAGATTCAGAGAATAACTGTAATGATGAATCACAATTGGCTTTCAAGGATGGGGCATCACTTGTAGTTCGGGAAATTACATTAGGATGTGAAGAAAACATTAATAAACTCAATCTGGTAATAGCACAAGGACCTCCAGTAATATTTGCAGGAATATAGGACCAAGACGAATTGCCACATGAAAATAGCCATCCAGAAGGTAATAGCACCATACGATAGTGACTAGGGGTAACTACAAGACACCTACAAGTCATATTATTTCTAACAGAAGTACATGATTTAGATAGTCTTTCAAAACATAGAGTTCTTTCATGGACAGTAAATGAAGTGGCATTTTTCAGTCTTAATTGAATTCAATTGCCTTTGATTTTAGGATCACAGGTCATGAAAAAGCAAAGATCACCCTCGGTAATATTGTAGGTTATTATTTGGGAATTCAAAGGGGGCTGTAAATCAGGCAAAACCGTGCATAGAGCACAATAATCATAGGCCGCAAAATCACTAAAAATTACATAGGGATGAGCATTTGATAGATTAAAAATATGGGCAAGTGTCTCCATGGAAGCTGGGACAGCAACCAAACAGGTCGCTAAAATATCAGTCACTGAGTGCATAGGGGTCAAACAGAAGTGATTACAGTTAGTTAATCTCCTGGCTAGAGATGTCCAAAAATTGGATGACGAATCCCACGACGCAGAAGAATGACGTCTTCGGTCCAAGGAATTATTCCAGTCCTGGGGGCTCTCCCGTCTCCCGGCGCAGCAAGCCAAAAGGAGTCCAGCGACGACACTTCCGACTGCAGCAGTCCAAACGATGGTCTAGGAGAACGGGATCAAATACAGGTATCATTCATTCTCGCAAATAACATTTATCAGCTGGGACTGCTTCCCAGCTATCTTGCCCTGGCCTCATCACTAGGACAGTAATGTCCTGACCGGTTGCAATTATTTCGGCCTGTTCAGGGGGACTTTTAGGCGATTGAACCCACACTCTCGCTCTGGGACTATCAGTGGAGTCAAAACCCTTTTTTCCTTGAACAGATAACAGAGTTGTGGCAGTACCTTTTTGAATCTCACCACTGAAAAAAGGCATAATCAGCAATTGAGAAACTCGATCTGCTTTGTGCATAAGTAAATCAGAATCACCACTGTTTAACAGGATCACTTTAATCTCTCCTTGATGATCACTGTCAATGACACCTCCGAGCACCTGTACACCTTTTAAAGCCAAGCCAGATCTCGGGGCAATTAATTCAAAACTTCCAACGGGTATTTGGACACCAATGCCGGTCTCCACAATAGTAATGTCTCCTTTCTTTAAAGTAATGGTGTTTATAGAATGCAGGTCCAGGCCTGCAGAACCTAGAGTTGCTCTGCATGGAGCCAAGGCTCCAGGGGAAATTTCCCAATACATCACTGTACTCTCCACTGTGTTAGGTTTAGCATCAATAGCTGGAGGAAATAAATGTATTAATGGGGAATCAGAATTCAAATAAGGACGATTATTCAAAATTAACAATGCATCAAACACATGATCTCTCCAGTTCTTATAGTTGTCATTTGATAACTTACGTAATTGATCTTTCAGCAAGCCATTCATTCTCTCCACAAGGCCTGCTGCCTGTGGATAATAAGGTATATGAAACACCCATTTGATGTTGTTGTCCACACAGAATTCCTGCACTAACTTGCCTTTAAAATGGGATGCGTTGTCAGACTGTATTTGAAGTGGAACACCATAGTATAGCATAATTAACTCCAACGTTTTAATAGTATTTACTTGAGTAGCTCTTTTACAGGGAAAGGCCACTAAAAGACCACTGAAAGTGTCCACAACTGTACAAACATATTGGCAATTTTTACTCATGGAAAGAAGACCTATATAATCTTTTTGCCAAATCTGTACAGGTAATTTTCCTCGATGTAATTGACCTCTTACAATTTGGGGCAACTCTCGCTGTCTAGAATGTTGACATATGGGGCAATGAAGTATAACGTTTTTAATCAAATTGAGAGGAATAGGAATTCCTCAGACAGCAGCCCACCAGCTAGTGATTCTTTCTCCAAAATGTCCTGACTTCTGGTGGGCCCATTTCGCCAATCCCACCAAATCAAACTCTTGTTTGTCCACCATTGCTTTAGAAATTTTAGATTTCTCATCTGCAATTTGGTGAAAAAGTTTGTCAAGGGAGTCTACGTGTGTGTGCATCAACATGAAAAACTGTCACGTTACTCTGAGGAAGTAGTTCCCAAATCTCTTGCCATAAATGTTTACCCCAAAGCTCTTTAGAATGCAGTCTCCAGTCATGGGAATACCATGTGGGTAACCAAACCACTAAACCATTAGCAGTGGACGAAGAATCAGTAAAAATATGACATGTACCAGGCAGCTCTTGTTTCAAAACTTGATAAACAGCATATAGTTCAGCAAATTGACTACTTTTCACTTCACCTGTGGTACTTAGCAATTTCGGTGTGATCGGATTGTAGGATACTGCCTTCCAATGCCTCTTCTCTCCAATGTACCTCGCTGAACCATCCGTAAACCACACATGTTTTCTGTCCTCAGCGGACAAATCATCAAATGGCTTACCCCACTTAACAGGGGATTCCTGTACTATAGGTACGGAGCAATCACTTTCTGCCTCTCCTAACGGCGCCAGCACCACTTGCTCATGTAACATCACAACACCTTTTGGTCCTACACGTGCTCGGTCTTGTATATACCATTTCCATTTAATTACACTTGCTTCTTGAGCGTGTCCAATTCTATGAGTTTTTGGTGAACTCCAAACCCATTGCATAATAGGAATTTCAGGTCTCAAAATTACATCATGTCCCAAAGTCAGTTGCTCGGTATCCACCAGAGCCCAATAACATGCAAGTAACTGTTTCTCAAATGGTGTATACCGCTCACCAGCATCGGGTAACTTTTCAGTCCAGAAACCTAACAGTACTTTTGTTCTACCTTGTTTTTGCCACAGACTCCAATTCGCATAAGGGCTTTGCACACACACATTCAAATCCTCATCACCATCACGTACAGGCCACAAATCCAAAGCATGCTGAATCGCTTCTTTCGCCAAATCAAACGCATCTTGCTGCAATTTATTCCATTCAAACACATTCCTTTTACGGGTAACTTTGTACAAAGGGGCTAATATCTGACTCAAATGTGGGATATGTTGACGCCAAAAGCCAAATAAACCAATAAATCTCTGTGCTTCCTTTCTGTTTTGCGGAAATGCAAATTCTGCTATTTTCTGTTTTACCTGCGGAATCACTTCTCGATTCCCTTCATGCCAATTAATGCCTAAGAATTTCACACTCTGTGCTGGACCTTACAATTTGTCTGGATTAATTTCCCAACCTCTACTTTGCAAATGAGCTACGATTAGATCTAATTGGGTCTGAACTTGTTCCTATGTTTCACCTTGAATCAAAATGTCGTCAATGTAATGACACACCTGTACTTGTGAGCTTATCGGTACTTCAGTTAAATGTTCTGCCACCAGCCGGTGACAAATCGTAGGACTATGCACATAGCCCTGGGGAAGACTTCTGAACGTCATTTGACGTCCATTCCATGTTAAACTGAACTATTCCTGGCACTCAGGGGCAATCGGGATGGAAAAGAAAGCGTTAGCAATATCAATAGAAGCATACCAAGTTCCTGAATGTTTTTGAATTCTCTCAATTAAAGTAATAATGTCAGGTACTGCGACAGTCAAAGGGGGTGTATGTTTGTTCAATTTGCGATAATTAACTGTCATGCGCCAAGAATTATCACTCTTACGCACCGACCATACGGGATTATTCCAGGCAGAAGTAACCCTGGTTATAACTCCTGCATCCACTAAATCCTAAATTGTAGCACTAATCTCTTCATGCCCACCTGGAATGCGATACTGTTTCGGGAAACTACTTTTGTAGCTTGAGGGATTTTTACAGGAGGAATTCTCAAACGACCAACTCTCACGGACTTTGATGATATGTATTTCCTGTCTCCAAATCGATAACATCCATCATCTAAATATAATGTCATACCTTTTAAAATGTCAATTCGAATTATGTATTCAAGAAGGGGTACTACTAGTACAGAATATTCTTTTCGGGGAATTTTACCTATTTTCATTTCAACATTAGCTTGCACTGCGGGAGTTTCTTTACCACCTAAGCCAGTAATTGTGAAAAATTGTCCTTTAAATTTCTTTGGGTTCCCATAAATTAAAGTGGCCTCCGCTCCTGTATATACCAATGCTCGGGCCCTCTGTATGTAACGATGTCTCCAAAAATTTTCAATATCTATATAGGGTCTATTATCTCTGTGAGCCCAATTGCGTACCGGAGCTTGACCTATTTCCTAGTCGTTTCTATTGCGTTCAGACGCTCAGGACAAATCAGGATAGAGACTTTCAGATCTTTTAGGTAGCTTCACCTCTTGTTCATATTTATTTCCCTCACAAAATGGATTCTTGTCATCCGCAAAATATTGTGAATTTCGCTCATAAAGCCTGTGTCGTCTATCTCTCATTCTCAATTCAGGAGATTCCTCCCTCTCCTCTCTATGTCTGCTTTCAAAACGCTCATCTCTCCCCCTCTCTCTCTCCCCCTCTCTTCCTCTCTCTCGTTCACGACAGGGAGACGCATCCCTCTCATTCCATCTTCTGTCATTCCTGCCAGATTTACTACGGTTTCTGTCATCCTCACTGTCATCAGAATGATTATGATCATGATCCTGTTTACGCACTCACCTAGCACCTTCCTTTCTGTCCAAGCCACGTTTGCGGAACATAGCCCACAATCGATTATTCGGCTCACCATCAATATCTTCTCTTTTCAAACCATCAGCCAACAAGGCGAGAAACATGTCACGTCTAGTAAATTGATAATTACCACCAGTACGACCCTCAGGTCTGGATTGTCTGTCCGGTTTAAGCCACTCGCCCAATTCAACAAGCTGACGCAGAGCCTCAAGCACAAGAGACAAAGGACTGCCAGTTTGATTAATCAACAATGTGATCACAACTTGCTTATAGGCAACAGGGGCGGAATGAATAATTTTACTCTGCACAGAAGAAGTCAACAAGCCATCCATCAATCTGTCACACGTACTCAGAAAAATCACCTCAGTTTTCATCACCTCCTCTTTCAGTCTCTGTGAGGCATCTCTTAAAGTATACCACGGCTTATCATTCAAAGGCCAATCAGATTCTGTAGGATATTTATGATTACAACCATCCGTCGCTAATTGAAGCAAACTAATCTGACCAGCATTATTATAATTCCGAAAATGGTCTTGCACAGTAGAATCGTAACTCAAAGAACAGAACTTCAGCGCATCTCCCATATCCAACATGATGCCAGCAGCACCCAATTCAAAAAGACGCACCATCCATGTAAGTAAGGCCTCACCAGGCCGTTGTCGAAATCGTTCTAAAATGTCATTAACTTCCTGTTGTGTAAAATCTTCCAAACTATCCAAAGGAATCCCATTGGGATTGCCAGGAGCCTGTTGTAATTTTCAGCGAAAGACAGGATGCGCAGAAGCCTCTGCACGATCGTCACATTTACACCGATCGTCAAATGTACAAGAAGCACACGATTTACAGTCATGTTCAGTATGAGAAGGTTCACGCCTCTCATTCTCCTCAGCCGAGGAGCCAGACTCATTCGAGTCCAAGATATTACCATCCCACTCATCAGGGTTCCAGTCGAGCCCTGCTTTCGCCACAAACAAACGCACTTTCCTTTTACTGACTCAACCACGTCGATGTCTGTATTTGTATTTAGCAATACGAACTGCAGCTCTTTCTGCAATAGTCTGGTATGTATCCAGTTTGTCGGCAAGCAATTTATTCTGACATCTCAAAAGTGTATAAGCATTCTGCATTTTCAACAAACTGATTTTCAGATTCTTTGCACTGACGCTGCAACTTCACATACTTCACATGTACAAGCTGTAGGCAAACAACAAAATCCAACCTCTCCGTCCTAATATAGGAAGTTCCTCGCCCTTCACAATCAGCGCTTTCTGTAAGCAAGCAATCACCTGAGCCGGATCTGCTGTTTCCAGACAAGAATTCCAGCTCTTACCCAAACCAGTACAATCAGCCCATTCATGAGCTAGCAATTTTAAAGTAGATTTTGACTTTCTCAAAAACATTGTACCAAAAGTAGATATATATATACAGAAATAAACAAAAATATACAACAAAGAACCTCCACACACGCCGAGCGCAAACCAACAAGATAAAAACAAAACGCGCTACAAGGCTTTCGTCAGCGGTTTGTGACGCCAAATGTAATGACTCGATTCTCGGACTTTGAAGTAGCCACTCACCTAGATGCAACCAACCCGGCCAAAACGTAACACCATCCCTTCCCGGATCCTATTTACAACAGTACCTGAGCAAATTACCTGGGAATGGGGAATTCGCAATACAGAAGCTTATACCATCAAAAACACTGCTAGATCTAAGGGATTACTAAGAATAGTCAATAATACCTACGGAATTCCATGTCTCATCCTATGATTTCACCTTATAGCCCACAACAATCTGGCCCGGGCTATTCTACCCTCCTTCTCATATCGGAGAGCAGCCCAATCTATCACACCATCCACAATTGGTGTTCTCATTAATGCCCTATCTTGAGCAATCTCATTACACGCCAATCACAATTGGTGTTCTCAGTAACGCCCTATCTTGAACAATCTCACTGTCCTATTAATACCTCCTGCTCTCTCTCTATTGGGAAGTTCCTAAGTACCTAATATTTACTGGAAGTATCTTCTATCTTATATGAATTATTATCCCTCATGTGATAGATAGGAGATCCGATCCTCTCACACAAGGACTGCCAAATAATCACATGTAATCATTATTCCCTGATTCAGTCTCACCTTCTCTCTGCGTCATCAGTTACCTGTAAGAAGGGAATGGCTCCTCCTTCTGTACAACAGTATCTGGCTGAAAAGAAAGGTTAGCCCTATCATAAAGAACAACAGTTACATAGATGTTCATTGAGAACTGGGGTCCCTTGATTACACAATAACAGACAAAGAAAACATTGTATTATAAAGTCACAATAATACCTAGCAATCTAAGCATAGCCTGGAAAGTAAAGGAAAGAGTTAATATATATATATTTTTGCACTACAATAACAGGACGGAGATCACCTTGTAATTACGGAGTCCGGTTCTAGCTGTCATCTGGGTCCCTCTCTCGTCTGTGCCTTGGCTCATCTCAGATTCTACTCTGCACCCACGGATACACGTCTGCACCGTTATGCTCTTTCACCTCCGCCCCCCTCCAAAGCACTGGAACCCTTCTCTTCTTCTTCTTCTCTGTTTCTCAGCTCTGCACCGATCACTTTGCACTGGCTTCCTCTCTCCCACGAACTGTCTTCACCTCCAGACTTCAATCTAATGATATAGTTTCAGCCGCTCTGAAAACCATCCGTTCAACTAACTTCTTCACTCTGATTGTTCTAACTCCGACGTCTAACTAACTCCAACTGCTCTAACAGACTGACTCACAATGTAACTTCATTCCCTCCAAAGGATCATCTGCCTTTGATCGTTCCAAACTCCAACTGTCAACTGCCTGCCTCTCCTCTCTACACCTCGATAATATAAAGAGCTCTTCGTTCATGGAAATTTCCAGACAGTAACCTGCCGCCCACCAGACTCCTGTACCAGGCTCCAGGCCTCCGACGCTACCACAGTGGCCAGCTGCTGTTTCGTCTAAAACCCGAGCTCTGCTTACATTCCTCCGATAAGGGCCAGCTCTGACCGGTTCCTCTTCAGTGAACAACAGCTCATAACTAAAATATTACTTTTGACCTACAAGCGCCTCGGGCAGCCGAGGCAGGAAGGAAAATGGAGTCTCTCTCGTTTGGGCCTTGTAGGCCCGATAAAGGTGAAAGAGACGCGTAGCTCTATCAAAATACATAAGCAAGCCCTACCAATATGTAATATGATGTCAGAAAAAAAGGATCTACCCTCTAATATAGGCCTTCAGGCCCGAAAGTGATGAAAGGGCATATTATTATGCCAAAGTCAGTAGGCTAACCCTAAGAATAGGCCAAAAATAGGGATCTATCCACCATACTAAGATGGTAGTAGACTAAAGTCACCATCACTCAGAAATAGGACAAAATATACGGTCACTACAGCCACACAGATGACTCCTCTGCATGGTGCAGCAGAATGTGCTGGGGGCCTGTGCCGTGGAATCCATCAACGGCTGAGGAGGTAGATCTGGCGATACATCATCATGGCAATCAAGACCCGATTTGAATTCTGAGCTCAACTCGACTGCGTGTACGCCACGCAGCCATGACTACTCAGCGCGATGCAGCAGGATGAGCTGGGAGCCTGTGCTTCGGAATCCAGCGATGGCTGAGGAGGTTGCTCCGGCACGTGGTGGGCCCTCTTGGAGACACGCTGGTGGCAGCAGGTGAGCATTGAGGTCTGGGTGCGCAGGGTCGGGCAGTCATTGCTGGGCGGCAGACTGGTCCTGGGACTAGGGCTAGGATGTTTGCAAAAGATGAAGGAATCATGCACACTTCCTGAGAAGTTTGCGATGACATTAGTGCACAGGCCCCGGTGGTCCAGTTTCGCCTGCACATAGTTAGAATGCATGTGGTTTCTGTTGCGGTGATTGTGTACAGTTTCGACAGTGGGCACAAATAGTACATGTGTGCAGTCAATTGCCCCAACACATGCAGGAAGCCTGCTATGGCATGGTTACCTTGCTTGGTCTCCAGCTGTTCCTGCGCAGGGTGCCTGAAATTAAGATGCAGGTGTATCAAGCTGAAACAAACCGTGATACTTAAAGGGGATGATAAATCCTGCTTAATGAGACCATAACAGAAGTTTGTGTGGTTGTAGCATTCCTTTTCTTTCCGATGAAGGCTATGACGACAAGAACTTCTGTTACGGTCATTTTGTGCAGGATTGATCATACTGTAAGCATTCCAGTTTGTCCAAGTGCAAAACATTTTACCATATTACATTTGTGACCGTACTAACGCTTTACCATTCTCATCATTTATCCAACAGGTTTCTGAATGTGGAGTCTGGGAAATTCCAGGACGATCTGCAGTTATTTGGATCCACAAATTGCCCTTTTGATATTCCCGTTGTTTGATGTTTTTGTGTTGTTAATTTATATTTTTGTAATAAGTTCTGTTTTTCCACTACTGTTGACTACTGGGCTTTATGACCTGGCGCAACCCCATTTCAGTGACTACAATCTTGGATCTGGAGCACAGAGGCGTCAAGCAACGGCTGGGGTTCGGTTTAGTTCCGCTGGAATACTATAAATTGGGACTAGAGGGTGGTGCGGATACAGGGGCCCTTCGTTGCTTTTGTGGACATGCATCCAAGACATGTGAGGAAGTTTAATAGGGCTGGCTGTAAGTCTCCTCCGACTCTGGCAGTTGTTAGTTAGAAGGTACCAAAGGGCAACAGGTGCAGCACAGCCAGCAACTTTGTCTGTGGAAGTATGATGATTGTACGCTGTGTAAGTCAACCTGTGGGCAATGTGTCAGTGCTCACCAACTTGAGAATGGGGCAATTATTATTTTGCCACTTTTGCTGAGCTAAAGTGCAGATAGCTCGACGATAAGTCCCCCCTGTTGGGTTATAGGGTGACTCTAAAACGAGACCTTGTGTTTATTAGGACTTTGTTGTAGCTACATGCGAACCACAAGAAAAAAGATGAAAAAACAAGAAAAGTGGGCAGGGTACAAATGCCCTGACCCTCTAGGCCTGCTCAGGGCATCCCACAAAAACCCCCAAGGCCAAAAAATGTACATATTTTTCTTTAAAAAAACAAACATCTAGGTGTGCAAATCTGGACGAAAAAAGGAAAAGAACCGATGGGGTGTATTCTCAAGGACTTATCACCGAGATATAGACACTTTAGCACAGCAAAAGTGGTGAAAGAATTATCATCCCATTCTCAACCTGGTGCAAACTGCCACTATCGCCAGTTTTCCTGCAATAGCTTCTGCAAAAAAACATCACCACGGATGAGAGCAACATCTAATGCTAATGATTTGCAGAGTAGGCGTTCACGTACAAAAAAACACAAAAACACCCCTTCCCGATATTTTCAACGGCCAGCCAAATTTGCAATGCGATCCAAAAACAGAAGATAAGCCACGTTAGCAGTAGGAATTTAACATCAGTCTTTTACTGGTGTAAAGCAGGACGACTACCTACAGTATGAAAGGGAGCCCAGCCCAGAGCCACATCTGAAGACCAACATATGTCCTAGAGCTACTGATCATGCAGCTCTGACACCCAAGAAGGCCACACCACCCACTGCCACCACCTACAGGACCCCCGGGCCACCCTAGCCCCCCTACTACCACAGAGGCAGTGCAGAACAGGACAGCAGACCTTCCGAAAACGTCATGGCCCCTCAGCCACACAATAGCTGAATGTTGGGAGAGGTGGGAACCAAGCATGTGTGCGGCAGACAAGTCACTCATGAATAAGAATGCACAAAATGGCATGTGTGGCGGGGATGTGCTGGATGGATCTCACTATGCAGATAACAGACCTCTCCATTTGGACATATACTGCTGGCACTTGTAGTGTTGTGGACAGTGAACGCAACCATGTTACCTCAGGCAGTGGGGAAGACATTGCTCATGTAGCAGAGTCGTTGTCCCTTATAAGCATAAGTGGAGTGGGCTGGTGCAACATACGCCACTCCATTGTAGGAGAGTGAATAAATAGGCCGGGGCTCTGGGCGTGGTTCACTTCTAGGAAGGCCAACGCATCTGCCAGGGTGGCAGCCCTCGTCCCGCCACGAGGCCACCACTGTGACCACTGGCCTCCTCGACACAGGCCCCCTGCGAACCCAGCAGCACAGCACCATGGAGTTATGTCTGTGCTGACTACTGCCTTTGATTTACACTGCGGACAGCAGAGCTCAGAATTCAGATCGAGTCGCAATGGCAGATGACGCAGTCAAGTAGGCAACTAACTATAAGGTCCCTGAAACCTACATATTTCGACAATGTATTCCATTGATATTTCATCTTTTGTTCTTTAAGCCTACAATGCGGTCAGCAGGGCTCACAATTCAAATTCAGTCTTGCTTTATTAATTGCAAATTGAACTGTACTCGATGTCCTCGGATTTTGTCAAGAGGAAGTGACAAAAAGCATTCCTCGATGTTTGTGCTGACTACTGCCTTCGATATACACTGCGGACAGCAGGGCTCACAATTCAGATTGAGTCACGATTGCAGATGATGCAGTCCAGTTGACAACAGACATTCCGACCAGTGCAGCCAGCCCGGACCATGTATCATCGCTGGCTGCGCACACGCTGAATGCTTCTGATGCCCCTACTTCAGTGCACCACAACTCATGGACCCGCTGAGTGATTCAGGTATCATTAATTGTGCAGTTCAAGTCAATGCCACGTGGCTGTAAGCCCTTCCTGTTTGTGCAGCGTTGGGCAGTCACCTCTGGGTGGTGGGAGTGGATGGTGTGCAGCAACCTGGGTGCACAGGGGCAGGCAGACACCTCTGGGTGGTGAGAGTGGATGGTGTGCAGCAGCCTGGGTGAGCTGGGGCTTGCAGACACCTCTGGTCAGCAGTAGTGGATGGGGTGCAGCAGCCTGGGTGCGCAGGGGAGGGCAGACACCTCTGGACAGCAGGAGTGGATGGGGTGCAGCAGCCTGGGTGTGCAGGGGTGGGCAGACACCTCTGGGTGGCAGGAGTAGATAAGGTGCAGCAGCCTGGGTGCGCAGGGGCGGGCAGACACCTCTGGGCGGTGGGAGTGGATGGTGTGCAGCAGCCTGGGTGTGCAGGGGCAGGACAGTGATGAAGGCGTGTGCAGTTGTATGTACTCTGCCGTTACTGATTCTATACTATGTTTCTGCTGAGTGAGCTTGAGGGCTGCAGTATGTCCCGTCACGTAGTTGTAGACACACCAGTGGCGGAAAGGTGAGCAGTGAGGCCTGGGTGCGCAGGGATGGACAGTCAACTCTGGGCAGTGGGAGTGGATGGTGTGCAGTAACCTGGGTGTGCAGGGGCGGACAGGCACCTCTGGGCGGTGGGAGTGAATGGTGTGCAACAGCCTTGATGCGCAGGGGTGGGCAGTCACCTCTGGGTGGTGGGAGTTGATGGGGTGCAGCAGCCTGCATGCGCAGGGGCGGGCAGACACCTCTGGGCGGTGGGAGTAGATGGTGTGCAGCAGACTCGGTGCACAGGGGCAGGTAGACACCTCTGGACAGCAGAAGTAGATGGGGTGTAGCATCTTGGGTGCACAGGGGCGGGCAGATACTTCTGGGTGGCAGGAGTAGATGGGGTGCAGCAGCCTGGGTGCGCAGGGGCAGGACAGCAATGAAGGTGTTTGTAGTTGTATGTTCTCAGGCATCACTGATTGTATACTATGTTTCAGCTGAGGGAGCTTGACGGCTGCAGCATGGCCCGGCATGTGGTTGTAGACATACTGGTGGCGAAAGGTGAGCTGTGAGGGTTTTGTCCACAGTGTCGGCACTCCCTCTCCATCTCTTCCTTTTTCTGTCTCACACTCTTTCTCTCTTTCTCTTCCGCTCTCTCTCACTCTTTCTGTCTTTCACTTTCTCTCCCTCTTCCTCTCTCTCACACTCTTTCTCTCTCTCTTCCTCTCGCACTTACTCTCTTTCTCTCTCTCTTCCTCTCCCTATCTCTCTCTCTCCTTTGATGGCCGCATGATGCACAATCTTATCTTGCTTTTTGGCTTTCAGGCTGTGATTCACAGATTGTTGAGGAATGACACGCCATGGCTGTACCTACTTTTATTTTGTTGTTTTGTTTAAATAAAATGTTTTATATGTAAATCCATAGATGACTGTGATTCTCATTTGTCCAACCTCACATGCATCTTGATTGTTATAATTGCGCAACATTAGCTGATTTGTTGCGTTCCAGATTTCAGAAAGTTGCTGTCACATTTGTTTGTTTGGGGGTCAGGAGGGTTGGCGGACAAGGGGGTGGTGGCGGGGGTGTCAGAGCTCTCTTGGGTGTCCAAGCTGCATGATCGTTGGCTCCATGGCATCTGTTGTCATTCAGGTGTGGCTGTGGGCTGGGCTCCCTTTCATGTTGCAGGTTGTAGCCCGACTTTACACCAGGTCAGAGCAAGTCAGAGCAGGTGTAAACTTCCTGGTGCTAACGCAAAGTGTTACCTGTTTTGTGTTCTCTTCACCGATCTTGCTGATCATTGAGAATGTTGCAATGTGGTGTGTTCACTGCTTTTTGCACGGAAACGCCGACTTTGCATCTCATCAGCGATATTTGCCAGGGTCATCCGTGATGATGTTTTTTGAGGCTGCTATCGCTGCTAAACTGGTGTTATGGGCTGTTTGCACCAGCTTGTGAATTGTACTTTAAATTTATCACCATTTTGGCTGTGATAAAGTGTTGGTAACTCAGCAATGTGTCCTTGAGAATATGCCCCTCAGTGATTAAAAGTACTTGAGTGCCGCGCTGAGAGACCCCCACCCCGTGTGTTCAAACTAGGGGGCCGTGCTGAGAGCCGGGCACCCTTCGTAGTCACACTAGTGGAGTGGTGTGGCTCACTGGTTAGAGGCGGCAGACCCGGAAGCAGATAACGGCTGGGACCAGGGTTCAATTCCCGAAGCGGCAGGGTCGTGGACCAGGGTCAGCGGACTCGATAATTCTCGCCTCGGTGCCTACTCTAACCAGGCATCACACTCGGCAACTCTGGGCATTAGCTTGCCTCATCTCTACAATGGCCCCCCATATTCGCCGGGGATGCCTGGTTTCACCTTGGAGATACCCAGTAGGGACCATCTCACAGGGATAGCCAGAATGGGTTCCCTAGCGGTCTACAGCGCCACGACGCCTCAGGGCAGCAGTGCGCTTTACAAGACACATTACATTACATTACATTTCATTACACTAGGGGGCCGCTCTGAGAGCCGCACTAGGGTCGCAACTCTTGAAAAAAAAGAAAGCACACTTTCATTAATTTACATTTGCCTCGGAAACCCCATCCCCCGAGGCATGCCCACATCTACAATTTTTTTTAAAGAAAGGGTAGGGGGCCACGTGGCCCCTCTTCCAGGCCACTTCTGGCCCCAGGGACCCCATCCCTCAGGGCCTGGCCTCTCTGTTGGGGACCGTGGGGTGAGCCCCAATGCCCCCATGGACCCGCCTGCTCCCGCCTCCTGCGGGAGCCAACATTGCTTTTGAGCAGGGGTAGCTACTAACATGCAACTTCCCTTGCCCAAAAGCATTTCTCATTTCCTTTATTGAAGCGAGAGGAGGTTTTCCTACTCTTGCTTCAACGAAGCAAACCAGGGTTTGCTAACACAGGCTGGAAGCCATGCTCCCGCCCTGTCATAGCAAATGGCAATGTCCCGGGGATGGACACCCTGGGACATTGCAGGAGCAGACCCTGGGGGGTGGCAATCCCCAGGGCCATCATGCACTCCAGGAGAGGAGCCGCATGGCCCCCTCCCTCTATTTTCAAAGCCCCGGGGTGGTGTGGTCCCCAGGGCTGCGGGAGGGCCGTGTGCCCTCCCGCACCTAATATACATAGCCTTGAGGAGGTGGCAGTATAATTGTGCAATTGCCCCAGGGACCTGGCCAACCGGGGGACTCATTTAAATGAAGAGGGGAAGCCCCCGCTTCATTTAAAAAAAAATTCATCCGGATACAGGCTCCCAGCGCGCATTCGGATGTTTAAAAAAAAAAAGAAATTGGGGGGTCCTTGTGGGACCCCCTGAGCAGGCCTAGGGGGTCAGGGTATTTCTACCCTGCCCCCTTTTCTTAAGTTTTTACTTTCTTTTACTGTTTTCTTGTGACTGAGTTCTACCGAGTCACAAGATGGCTGCCAACACTTCCTGGTTAGGTGTGTGGGCAGCCAATTAGAATGAAGCTCGTGGTCTGGATGAGTCGCAAACCCACCACGGCCATAGATATCGATATAGTGATGTCATGAGTGATATCACTGACCATATCATGAGTGATGTAATATGTGACGTCATAAGCAGTGGATTGCGGGCGCGCAAGCTATAGTTAGCTGAACTAACTATAATGGGGGAATTTCAATGGTTTTGTATGAGTGAAATGTCCAGCTAACTATAACATGAGTGAAACCTATGGTTTTTTCAGTTAATTTCTAAGGTTTTTTAAATGCTAATTCCTAACTATAACGTGGCTGAAACCTATGGTTTTTTCAGTGAATTTCATAGGTTTTGTAAATGCCAATTCCTAACTATAACGTGGCTGAAACCTATGGTTTTTTCAGTGAATTTGCAAGGTTTTTTAAATGCTAATTCCTAACTACAGCGTGCCTAAAACCTATAGTTTTTTCAGTGAATTTCATAGGTTTTGTAAATGCCAATTTTTAAATGTATTAATTGCCATATTTATTGTTTTATAGTAATTTACTAGATGTATGATATTAATTATTTTTTGCACATTTATTTTTTAAATTACATTACATATTTTTAATGTAAAATAATAAAAACAGTCAAAAATGATTTTTTTTATTTTATATATTTTTTCAATTTATTAAAATTAATTTCAATTTTTATGTGTGCATTTTTTGTAGTAATCATGACATAGCTCCGGAATCATGCTTCAGAGCCTTGCGCAGCTCTAGTGTACGTCAGGCTTGCCCACTCTGCTTACGCTACAAGGAAAACACAACAACGTTACATGGCCCAGATTTCGATTGTAGTGATTTGTTAGTTCCAGGTCTAGTTGTCAAAACGGTACACACACTCCCTCATGGCTGGTGTACACCCACACCACACCCATCTAGCACATACGTCACAACACACAGGACCCTACCTATATAAAAGACAGGGCGCACATGCTCTATGCAATTTTAGAGTTGCTCCCATCCCAACTGCTGTGATGGTCTGTCCTACTGGTTTGAAAGCTTCATGTAGGCCCGAACTACCGAACAAGGAGGCCCATTCGTTCAGTTCATCGTGTGCATACCTCATTCGTCGAATTCATTGAGTGCATACCTCATCTTTTTCCAGTCCTTGCAAGGTGGGAAATTTGCATTATTTTTGTAATTGTCTATACTGTAACTATGAGAACTGTATTGCTTCCCGTACATCGTTGTGTATTTCTGTGTCGCATTTTTGTGCTGTGCCACGTGCCCTGTGCTGCCTTGTATGTAATGGTAGTGTAAGGTTTAATCCTAGTTCTGTGGTGGTCCAATCACTTAATCCTCCCTTGACTTTCATATTTATTCCTGCGCCGCGTGGCCGTTCCCGGCTTGTTTTTTTAAATATCATGCATGTCTGACGCAGAACTTAATGTAATGTGCTCCCTCTTAATCCTCCCGTGATTGTAATAGTTATTGCTGCATCACGTGGCCCTCCCAGGCCTCTAGTCTTATAAATCGTGCGTACCGTCCCCCAAAATTAATGTAAGTTTTCTCCCGCTCAGGAAATTGATTCTTGTGAATTTCTGTGTCACATTTTTGTGCTGCGTTACATGCCCTGTGCTTTCTCGCATATAATGGTAGTGTAAGGTTTAATCCTAGTTCTGTGGTGGGCAAATCACTTAATCCTCCCTTGACTATCATATTTGTTCCTGCGGCGCGTGGCCGTTCCTGGCCTGTTTTTTCAAATATCATACATGTTTGACGCTAAACTTAATGTAATGTGCTCTCTCTTATTCCTCCCGGGTTTGTAATAGTTATTGCTGCATTACATGGCACTCCCAGGCCTCTATTCTTATAAATCGTGCGTGCATGACTGTAATACTTCTTGCTTTGTCACGCAGCCCTCCCAGGCCTCTATTCTTATAAATCGTGCATGCATGACTGTAATACTTCTTGCTGCGTCACCTGACCCTCCCAGGCCTCTATTCTTATAAATAGTGCGTGCCATTCCCCGAAGTTAAGGTAAGTTTTCTTGCGCTCAGGAAAATTATTCTTGTAAATTTCTGTGTTGCATTTTTGTGCTGCGCCACGTGCCCTGTGCTTCCTCGCATATAATGGTAGTGTAAGGGTTAATCCTAGTTCTGTGGTGGGCCAATCACTTAATCCTCCATTGACTTTCATATTTATTCCTGCGCCGCGTGGCCGTTCATGGCCTGTATTCTCAAATATACTGAATGTCTGACGCTGAACTTTATGTAATGTGGTCCCTCTTAATCCTCCCGTGATTGTAATAGTTGTTGCTGCATCACATGGCCCTCCCAGACTTCTATTCTTATAAATCATGCGTGCATGACTGTAATACTTCTTGCTGTGTCACATGGCCCTTCCAGGTCTCTATTTTTATAAATAGTGCTTGCCATACCCCGAAGTTAATGTAAGTTTTATCCCGCTCAGGAAATTGATTCTTGTGAATTTCTGTGTCGCATTTTTGTGTTTCGCCACATGCCCTGTGCTTCCTCGCATATAATAGTAGTGTAAGGTTTAATCCTAGTTCTGTGATGGGCCAATGACTTCATCCTCCCTTGACTTTCATATTTGTTCCTGCGCTGCATGGCCGTTCCTGGCCTGTTTTTTCAAATATCATACATGTTTGACACTGAACTAAATTTAATGTGCTCTCTCTTATTCCTCCAGTGTTTGTAATAGTTGTTGCTGCGTCACATGGCCCTCCCAGGCCTCTATTCTTATAAATTGTGCGTTCATGATTGTAATAGTTGTTCCTGCATCACGTGGCCCTCCAAGGCCTCTATTCTTATAAATTGTGCGTGCATGACTGTAATACTTCTTGCTGCGTCACGTGGCCCTCCCAGGCCTCTATTCTTATAAATCATGCACACATGGCTGTAATACTTCTTGCTGCGTCACTTGGCCCTCCCAGGCCTCTATTCTTTTAAATCGTGCGTGCATGACTGTAATACTTATTGCTGCGTCACATGGCTCTCCCAGGCCTCTATTCTTATAAATCGTGCATACATGACTATAATACTTCTTGCTCTGTCACGTGACCCTCCTAGGCCTCTATTTTTATAAATCGTGCGTGCCATACCCTGAACTTAATGTAAGTTTTCTCCCGCTCAGGAAATTGATTCGTTTGAATGTCTGTGTCGCATTTTTGTGCTGCGCCACGTGTGCCATGCTTCCTCGCATATAATGGTAGTATAAGGTTTAATCCTACTTCTGTGGTGGGCCAATCGCATAATCCTTCCTTGACTTTCATATTTATTCCTGCGCCGCGTGGCCATTCCTGGCCTGTTTTTTCAAATATCATGCATGTCTCACGCTGAACTTAATGTAATGTACTCAATCTTAATCCTCCTTTGATTGTAATAGTTGTTGCTGCGTCACGTGGCCCTTACAGACCTCTATTCTTATAAATCGTGCATGTCATAACCCCAAAGTTAATGTAAGTTTTCTCCCGCTCAGGAAATTGCTACCTCCATGTAATGCTAGGTATTCTCTGTCCCTCGCTTAAAATTCATGGGCGGATTGAGCTGTGAAGACGGAGTGACACTTGTTTTAGTAATTGTGTATTCACACACCTTTATAGTTATTTTTGTCTCTGTAATTGAATGTGAGCATGTACAATTTGTTCTTTACATCTAACATGCAATTCTCTTCATTTTTTTTCTCGCTTATCTTTACTTGAAAATGAAATGGATGTCACTAAGTACCAAGAGCTTCTGGGTTATGTAAGCCGTTATCTGTATCCTGTATTCAGTAAAGTCCAGAAGCATGGATTGCGGAGACTCTCTAAAAAATTCACAGTTGAAGGTAGTATAATTTTCTGAGTATTGATTTATCATTGCAATGTGAAATTTAGAGTGCTCCAATGTGTATTTTAATCTGCAAATTGATGTGATATGTATTTATACATACATTTACTTGTTGAATACTTGTTAAAAACATCACATCTATTTTTTGCTGTGCTAATGTTCCTGTTTTTGTCATAAAATGTATTTATAAAAATGTTACTTCTTTAAATTTGAATAGAGTATATATTTTTAAATGGTAAATATCAGTGATTGAGTTTTATGTTTCCTTTATTACCGTGAGTTTGTACTACCAACAGAAAGTGAATATGCAGGCATTATAGCTGAAAAGAACATTAGAAAAGCAGAATTGCAGAAGCACACAAAGCAGAATATTGATGTTGTCCAAGAAAAGCATATAGAAAAATATAAAGAGAGAGTTTCCAAGAAATATAAGCTGTGCACCTTCAGAGAAGAAGATTTAGTGCTTCTAAAAAATTGCAGTCGAACAACGAGGAACGGAAGGAATTTTGGAGTACAAATTTACTGTATCCTACTGTATTTCCGAAATGCAAGAAAAGCATGTAAATTTAGTCAATGGTAGCAACATGCCTTTTTGTAGAACATATAATCTCGATATGTTGAGGCCTTATAAATCGAGCGTGAAAGGTAATCTATTAAAGGGTATCTTTTTTTTAAGTAATGTTACATAATTTAGATGTGCGGTGTAATGTTGTTCCAGTTACCTAGCCATAAATAATAATTCTTCATCAATGTGTGTACTGAAAACCTTTTATTTTAACGTTAGTGTTCAGCAATCTCAGCAACAGGGTCGTCCTGGGCAAATATCTCTCTTTTGATTTTCGGGTACATATTCATATCTGTTATGTGACTTTTCAGTGTTACAGGTGCAAAGGAATATTGAAAGTTAGTGATTCTTTTAATGAATTTTTGAGAGTAGAAACGAGTAATGTTTAGAAGACTATGACAAATGTAAGATGTTTTTCAAGGGAAGTTTGTTTATTTTGAATATATACTGCATTGATATTCACATTTTCGAATTGTTGTAAGTCTAAACGTATGTATTTGGGTTGTAATGTAACGTTATTCATGTTGTAATTTTAACTCTGCAGGTACCTATTGAGAAAATGGACATTGTTCTTTTCCCGACAAATACTGGCTGTCATTAGATACTTCTGGTAACTGCAAGTTTTTCAACATTTATCATTCCATTTTGTAAGTTATTGTTGGAAAATATGACTGGTTGCAATAGTTGAAAGTGCCTAATTTTAAGAAAAAAATAACTTAAAGACTAATATTTTTTAATCATTTTGTAATGTATTTAGAGTAGACATCTGTACCATAAAATATAAACTCTCCATACTAAAAATCTTATTTCTATATTTTTTTTTATAGATTTTGAAACCTTTAACCAAGACAATAATCGTTCATGATTCACTGAGTAACAAAATTCAAACCTATAAAGAGTTTTACTAAATTGAAGGTAACTTTTCCCTAAAAAAATCTCAGTTATCTCTTTATTATTTCTTATATTGCATAAATATAAAATTGTCAATATGATTTCTCTTTATGAAATTAAAAAAGCTAAATATTTAACATAACTATCCGTATGTCTCTAAAGGGTTTTCCTACAGCAATTGAAGCATCCCGACTATGACCAACGGCAGTTAGTCCTAGAATGTAACCAAAAGCAACAGGACAGCTACAATTGTGGTGTTTTCTGCATGCTGCTAATGATACTTCCATTATGGTCTTTTTAAAATCTTAATTTGTTAAAGATACATTACTTTATATTAATAGCTTACTTCTTTACAATACTCATAAATAGCAAAGATGGTTTTTAGGGATAACATTTGTGAACGTCTACCGAAGTTATCTATAGTGTCCGTCAGAAACATTTTGATTTTGTCTGACCACTATTATGGTCCTAACACAGTTGCTCTGAAACCTATGATTGCTTTTCAACCCCAATCCTATGCGAACAATTGTTTTTATGTAAATTAAAATTCAGCTTGGACATTTGTACAACATATACATTGATAACTCTCTTTTCAGTTTGCACAATGTTACATAAGTCAGCTGTCAGTTGCCCAGATTTGTATTAATGAAATATTTCTGGAGAATTATCTATTGAAAATTGCAATGGACCTAATGGAGTCATAAGGTTTGACTTTAACATTTCAGTGATAAAAAAGGTGTAATACTTTAGTGATGTCATGAAGATTGGATTATTTGGTATTTTGTTTTGTCATACATTTACTTTAGAAAAAGGCATAACTTTAAATTTTAACATAGTATAGGAAGACATTTTCATTATGTTTGTGAAATTTCAATTATGTTCGTTGTCTAGCCTATACAATTTATTTGGAACAGTTGTGACTGACTCATTTCCTTCATTTGAAAGCACTTGGAAAAATGTACAATACATAGCAAATTAAATTTTCAATGGTTAGCATTGCTGTTATACGCTAATGTACATCTTTTTTACATTTAGACTTGAAAAGTATTGTGGTGTCTGCAATCAAAAAGCTTCAGCAATATATACGGAAAACTTTATGGTAAGGGTCTTTTCAGAGTTTTGTCCGCCATGTTGGTTCATTGGCTATGCACCCTTTCTAGTAATGGACTCAACACCACTTTGCCACTGACTGAGGACAGTTCACTATGTTTACTATGTAAATAAGTTTAAGTTAGCATAACAAAAAGCTATTGACATTTATACAATGCAAATAGAGTAACAAATTAATTTTCACTTTCTTCCCAACAGGCACAATGTTTAGAATGGGTCAACCTTGAATGTATCAAAACAAATGCAAGATCTTAGTTACTTTTTTCATGTTACAAATTTAACAAATATATGTATTAAGAAAGTAAAGATGTGATCGCATGCCAGCTATAGAATTACATGTTCTTCATACTCCAGCCACCTAGTGTTGAGTCCGATTATCATAAGCAGTTTTTATTTGAAGAAGTCTTTCAAGTTGCGAGTACGGTTACTCCTCTTCTTTTTTATTCTGTGTGGGCATCGACTCCATTGTTTCTATTCACACACTAGTTTGATAATGGAGTAAGTATGTGTAAGATAGAATTGTTAATGCGTATGTGAAATAAATAATAACATGAAACAACCACACGTGTTGACAGGGTAGGCAGGAGGACACATGTTAATGAATAGCTGAACATTCCAACAATACATGCTGACACTAATAATGTCCCAGATATTGACCCTGTTTGCAGTTTCTTACATACATCAACAGCCCGAAGCAGATATTTTAAGAAGTTTGCAAAAAACGGGCAGTACAATGACTAAATTGTCATAGTTATTTAATTTGATCAAATTTGATTTTCAAAAATTACTGGTTGTCCTTTTACAGGAGTAAATTGTAGTAGATCTCCAAAAACTATGACGTGTTTTCCTCCAAATAACACATTGTACTCTGTTTTAAGAATTTGCGGCATTCTTAAATGCACAAAGGCAAGCATTAAGTTTGATACCATGCTTACCTCATCAAATTTGAGAAGTTTAATTTTCTTTAAGATTCTTGAAACTTCACAACAAGCTTCTCCAGATAGCTTGTAGTATTCCAATATGTGTTCATGCTCTACTGGTAGCATTAGTAAACGATGTAAAGTAATTCCTGTAGTATTGTGTGCTGCCAACCCAGTTACTAATTCAGATGGGGTAAGGCAAATAGACATATTCGTCATTTTTTAGTACTGCATTTTAGTATAACAGTCCTTTTCCATAATCATAAGCAGTGACTGGTTTCGAATTTTACGAAAACTAAAGAACAGGATATCTTTATAAGCAATTATATTTATATAACCTTATAAACTACTAAAACTCTACTGTTGGAATGTTATTAGACAACTGTATTTACATAATATTTTTTGGGGTCAATAATAGTAGGTAAACCTACTTTTGTATTATGTACTAAGAAAAATGTTAAAGTGATGTTTTTATGTTTCTGTGCTAGGACCTAGAACATAACAGATTTGTTATGGATAAAGAAGCCAATAATTACAGAAGAGACATTAAAAATGAGCAACAGTGTAATTGAACTTCAAAATCAATATATAACAGGCAGCGAGACTAATTCAGAGGACATCAGTACTGTAGATGTCATCTGTGAATTTGAAAATGAAAGCAATGATGCTGATTTTTTGGAAGCACTGGATGACATAGAGATACTGGAAGCTTTAAACTCTAAAATGGAAAAGCAGCAGACATTTTTAGACAACTTTATTTACATGTGAAAACTCTTCATCCCCACAATTAAGCGAGAGCTGCATGCGACAGGCTGTGGAAAGACCCTCCACCAGCTGTAGCCAGCACTTCCACAGCACCATCAACTCTGCATCTGGACATCTGTCCCGATTTAGCAGACCTTAATATTTCATGCAATAATAAGTTTTTGGTAACTACTTCCCAGACAAGGCAGTTGGTAATTTGGTATTTTGCGCGTTTATTGCCTTCGTTGGATGTGGTTGCCAATTCTTATTCTAATTCTGATTCAAATTCATTTGATTTTTGATTCCATGGTAGTCACAGAAAGTAGCATCAAAAGTTGATAGTGGAGACATCTGAACGTTTCGTCATCTTCAGGGGAACGTGCGATCGTCCCAAGGTTTTCTATAGTATTTTTTTGTATGTATTTTAATGAAACTATTACAAAAGCTTTTCCATTGTAACACACACACACCCACACACCAACATTTAAAAATTTCAAATTTTATTAAACAAGGCAGCACAGTTATCGGGCGTTTTCTTGGCGATGGCCAAGGCGTCTTCCATCTTTTTCAAATGTTAGAGGATACTTTATTTTTTGTTTCAAGTTGTTAACTTGCTCAAATCTTCCTTCATATACAGAGCCACTTTAATTATTATTCCAAGTTAAGCAACAGGAAATGTCAACTTGCTCATTCCAATTGCAGGGCCTCGTAAGAGCCCTGTGTTGTTATTTTTTGCAACTACGTCACCGACTCGGTAGTGTGTAGTTTGCGCTTCTGAAGCCTTCCTTCATATGGCTGACGTTTCTCAGACTCCCTCTACGGACTCATACTTTACAATTCCTTTTTACTTTATTAAGCATTCGCGTAGAATGAAAAGCTTAACAAAGCCACTTTAATTCTTCTTCAAAGTTGCTAAGCAACATGAAATGTCAACTTGCTCATTCAAAATTCAGGGCCTCGTAAGAGCCATGTGTTGTTATTTTTTGAAACTACGTCACCAAGTCGGGAGGGGTTTAGTTTGTGCTTCTGCAGCCTTCCTTGCATGTGGCTGACAGACTTTATTTCTTCTACCAAGTTGTCAACTTGCTCAAATCTCATATTTCACCATGGTAGGCACAGAAAGTAACATTGAAAGTTGATAGTAAAGACATCTGAACGTTTCATCATCTTGAGGGGGATGTGCGATCGTCCCGAGGTTATGTAGAGTATGTATTTTGTATGCCAAACGTCGAGCTTACAATGGCGGGGGACTTTTACTCCTCCACGCCAATTGACTACTACGTCCCATGTCGGACACATCTGTGTAATAGGCTGGAAATCCAAACATTCTACAAGAGACACCGACTTTATTTTTTATTCCAAGTTGTCAACTTGCTCAAATCTTCCTTCATATACAGAGCCACTTTAATTCTTCTTCCGAGTTAAGTTATCAAGTTCCACTGTAAGGAGGTGTCTGTGCGCTTTTTTTCTTCCAAAGTAGTATATCCCATGCACTCCCACTGCATAACAGTAAGTTCTCAATATTGTGTACCTAGAGTGTTGCACCTAATTGACTCGCAGATTCAAAGAGGGTGCACTACGTGTCAAAGCAGGCTTTTCAGTCGTTGTTAAGAAGGCCACACATCATCATTGTAGGTATTTAGATTCTGTTAAAGACTTCTCAAGAAACAGCTTTCATTTTTCACCTTATTCAGCATCCACACAAGGAAGTGGTTAAATTGCACGTCTTCTGCCTTCGTTGGATGTGGTGGCCAATTCTAATTCTAATTACAGGCCCTCAATACACCCAGTATTGTTGTTTTTGGTAACTACTTCTCCGACAAGGCAAAGGGTAATTTGCGCATCTGCTTCCTTCGTTGGATGTGGCTGCTAATTGTAATTTCAAGCCCTCGATAGACTCCAGTATTGTTGCTTTTTGCAACTACGTCCCCGACAAGGCAGTTGGTAATTTGCGTGTCTGCTGTCTTCATTGGAGATGGTTGTTAATTTTAATTCCATTTACAGGCCCTAGATAGAGTCCAGTATTGTTTTTTGGGCAACTACGTTCCCGACAAGGCAGTGGGTCATTTGCGCGTCTGCTGCCTTTGTTGGATGTGGTTGCCAATTCTTACTCTAATTCCAATTACAGGCCCTCCATAAGAGTCCAGTATTGTTGTTTTTGGTAACTACGTTCACAACAGGGCAGTGGGTAATTTGCACGTCTGCTGCCTTCGTTGGATGTGGTTGGCAATTCTTATTCTAGTTCCAATTACAGGCACTCAATAAAGTCCAGTGTTCTTGTTTTTGGTAACTACGTCCCCGACAAGGCAGTGTGTAATTTGCGTGTCTGCTGCCTTCATTGGATGTGTTTGACAATTCTAATTCTAAATCTAATTACAGGCCCTCAATAGAGCTGAGTATTGTTGTTTTTGGTAACTACTGCCCTGACAAGGCAGTGGGTAATTTGCTTGTCTTCTGCCTTCTTTGGATGTGGTTGCCAATTTTTATTCTAATTACAGACCCTCAATAGAGTCTAGTATTGTTGCTTGTCATAAGTACGTCCCCAACAAGGCAGTGGGTAATTTGCACGTCTGCTGCCTTCGTTGGATGTGGTTGCGAATTCTTATTCTAATTACAGGTCCTCAATAGAGTCCAGTATTGTTGTTTTTGGTAACTACATCCCCGACAAGGCAGTGGATAATTTGCACGTCTGCTGCCTTTGTAGGATGTGGTGGCCAATCCTTATTCTAATTCCAATTACAGGACCTGGATAGAACCCAGTATTTTTGTTTTTGATTACTCCGTCCTCGATACTTGCTGCCTTCCTTGGATGTGGTAGCCGTTTCTCAGGCTCCCACTGTGGACTCCGCCCCACACTCAATAGTTGAATGTGGTTGTCAATTCTAATTCCAATTACAGGCCCTCGACAGAGTCCGATATTTTTGTTTTTGGCAACTGCGTCCCCGACTAGGCAGTGGGTAATTTGCGTTAACTGCTGCATTCGTTAGATGTGGTTGTCAATTATAATTCCAATTAGAGGCCTTCAATAGAGTCCAGTATTGTTGTTTTTGGCAACTACGTCCCCGACAAGGCAGCGGGTAATTTGCGCGTCTGCTGCCTTTGTTGGATGTGGTTGCCAATTCTAATTGTAAATCTAATGACAGGCCCTCGATAGAGCCGAGTATTGTTGTTCCTGGTGTAGGAGAGTAGGGTCTGCTATCCTATGGTCACCCCAATTTTTGCTTTTTGCTTCACTGGTTTTCGACTTACTGAGGCTGTGGGCCTGCTAATCAGACCCCCAGCCTGTTGTTCTCTCTCTAAATTCACATACATGTACTATAGGTACATAACCCAATTGGAAATGGACTCCTTGTCAGCCCCTGTACCATGCACTCTAGGTGCTCAGGGCATAGGTGCCACCAAGGCCTACCAGGGCTGAAGCATAGCTTTTGCCACCCCTGGCTGGTTCTTAAATTGACACAACTGGCTGATCACTCAGCTGGGGCAAGTGGGTGTAATCACCCCTTGCTTAGATATAGTATACCTATATCTACACCTATATCTGGACACATATAAACCTGTGAGCCACTCCCATGGAAGGCCTTATCAATCCTGGAGGCAGAGTGCGTGGTTTAATGTGAGATGGTGCTCTGGCATGAGCTGAGCCTGTCTGCAGCTGTCGGGAATAACTCCCTAAGCTGATCCGGGATAATGCCATACCATATACTATTAAGTGCCTTATAATCCTCGCGGTTATATAGCAACTTTGGTTTGGCTTTATCAAAACATGTTGTGTAAGGTGTCATACGATTTGGAATACTATCCCCTCGACACTTCTGTTGACGGGGATAGCATTCCACCCCTCTAGAGGGAGAAGACATGTTACTTTACTGAAAAACGGTTGATTTTTAAAAGAGCCTCAGATCCACAAAATGGATGCTTCTGCCACAGACATAAGTCTGACCTCCTACTGCTGACCGAAACTCAGCAGAGGAGGCCTGGACAAAGGCTTTCCTGTCGCAGGGAGGTGTTACACCACCCCAGACAGGAGATAGTGGATTGTAGCAGGGAGGTTTGAAAGAAACCAGACACTGCCTGGGGAGCACAAGGCTGCCCCTTGCATAATCCGGCCAAACCGGTTCTGGGGCACACCAGCCCCAGTCCCAGCGTGGCCTGGATCAAAGGGAAAGGGGTGCATCCACCCCCTTCCTGGGTCCCACCCATAGGAGGGGACCTATCAGGTAATCCAGCCCCCTAGATTGGTATAAGAATGGGAGCAGTGCCAACGCACTCAGATTATCCTGATGAAACATTTGAAACGAAACTCTGGACCCTTCGACATCCTACTCAACGTAGAAGACTGAAGAATCTCGCTTGTGGTCAAGGAGTGACCACCCTGTGCAAACACGCACCATCTAGTAACTCAACGTCTGCTTTGTTGCAGTTCCCGCCAGAACTCGAGCGACAGAGATCGACGAGATCAAGCTTGCCTGCCTTCTTACAGCCCAATCCACAGTCCCTGCAGAGCTGAGACCCGTGGAGACAACCGGAAGCGTGGGCATGCCATCTTGAAAAGACCACGAGGTGCTGACTGTGCAGCCCACGAGTGACCCTTGAAGCTGTACTCCGGGGTTTAAGAAGCCCCAACCCTGAGCCACTTTTGCACTGAAGCTCACCCCTCTACACTCGACGAGTGCTGCGTGGGACCCTTCTGCTTTCTTTGGCTTGACGCGTTGGCCCTGTCACTTGCCAGCTGGCTTGTGGCCCCTGTGCCGGTGAAAACCTAAATATGACTTGTGATTCTGGTTGATCCAGACTTGCACCCGCTCCTCTGAAAAGGACCACCTGCTCTGACCCTCCTGGCCTGAGTGAGAATCAATCTTCTAATCCCTCATGGATTGCTCTTGGCAAGTGTTGTTTGCTCCGATCTTGAAGCCGACAGCACCAACGGTGAGAGCCTGTGTAGGACAGCTTGTGACCCGCTCCTGGACATCACAGATGCCCCAGAGCTCACTTGGCAGCGGAGAGAAGCTCCTCAACAACCACCTGATTGCGCCCGACATTGCCTGGTTCCGTCCTGGTTCCACCCTGGTCTCTGCTGAGTGACCCAGACTCTGTCCCCTCTGCTTTCAGGTACTTTTCTACTCTGATCCACCCTTGGATCACACCGGACACTTCTCCTTCACATCGCCTGCAGCATCTTCAGCTTCAAGCACCAACAACCTGCGTGACGAAACCCGACGCCACTTCGACCCTATGCACCCGCTTACTGTGGGTGAGGTAACTCAGCAACGCCGGTGTTCCCACACTGGTACACACCTCTAGGGTCTGTGTCTAAAGTTTTGTCCTTCTAGGTTCAGCAGAAGTATCCTTAAACTCTATTTGTGTAACTTTTATGCACCATTGATTTTGCATTGGTGCATGCGTGTACTTTAAGCACTGCACCCGAATCCCGCGGGCTTTTCCCGACTTCAGCATTGCTTGTCCCGACTGCTCCCAGTGATTCCCTAGGTCCTAGGCCTAACCACTGTTCGATTGGTATCTCTTATACCACTTTCTTAATATATGGTTTGAGTGGCCACCCGCCCTCATCCATAATTGTGCAACTTTCATATGTTATACTGTGCTTTTGATGTAACGCTTGTGCCCCTTTGCTCATAAAGAGTACTGGGGATTATTTTAGTAATAAACACATATATTTTTATAATATATACTTGTGTGGTGTCCTTTCATTTGATATTACAGGATTATGATTGGTAAAACAGCTCGCTTAACACGACCTCTTGAGTTTAGCCTTTCAGGCTGCTTAGTCCATGCTACCCCTAGGATAGCTTGTCTATAAGGTTGACTTACAACCAGACACCATAAGGGATTGTTTGGACTGATACAAGGTGGTTCCAGAATTGGAAACATAATATATCAGGCCAACTTCTCACATTGGTGTGCAGCAGTGCGGATTTGAGCTTGCTGTTGTTTTACCATTGCAATCTTTTTATCAAATTGAAAGATCACATCAAGTACCTTAGGTACATATAAATCAAAAGCTTAGCATATTTAAGTTCTACTGAACTTAGTAGTTGTAGATTAAAGGGATTAGCACACCCTGACTACAACTCACTAGCAAGGTACAGCAGGCAAACACTTAGTGTAGGTAAGTGCACCACTTGCACCTCACTAGCAGTCATGTCTGGCACAGGAGGAGCTTCAGGCTCTGCCCCTGTGCCAGTTGACCTTACCAAGGCAACTTCCAGTTATGACAAACTTAGCCACAAAGACTTGGGTGCCTTGTGCATTGCAAGAGGGCTAAAAAGGGGTAGAAACCCCACCATTCCTTCCCTGATAGCTATCCTGGAAAAGGATAACTTAGATAAGGCGAATGCAGCTCCCTTAGATGCAGGAGATGGAGTGAACACCCCTGAGAATGAGAAAACTCCAGATGAGGAAGAAGAAGAGGAGGAAGAGGAGGAGGGTGGCTCAGAAGTAGATGAGCCTGAGGATCAGGATCAGAGGGGTAACCAGGTTGTAGTTGCCAGGCTTAACCAGGCCAACTTAGACCTACATGGGAATGGATGGGGCAAGCACCACCCCAGATCCTATAACATAATTCCCCCAGGCAACAGAAGGGTGAGATCTCCATCAGGGGACTCTCATATTTCTAGTGTCTCAAGGGAATCTCAAAGGGGAATGACTTACCCCCAGAGGAAAGAGCATAGGACCAGGAGGAGGGCTGTCCAACTCCAGATAGAGTGGGAAGAGATAGCCTTGGCTCAAGCTAAACTTGCTTTAGCAAGAGAACAAAAGTTGTGTGGCGTAGATCCCACTGGTGGCAGCAATAATCCTAGAGAGAAAGACGGGCTATGACAATAGAAACCTGACAAAAATTGTGCCCCCCTACAAGGAAGGGGATGACATCCACAAATGGATGACTGCTCTTGAGTGAGCCTGCATGGTACTGCAGGTTCCTCAGGATCAGTGGGCTGCAATTTTATGGTACTCCTTTTCTGAGAAAGGGAGGAATAGGCTCCTCACAGTTAGACCTGAGGATGCCTAATACTACTCTGTCCTGAAGAGTGCTCTTATTGAAGGGTTTGGCCTAACCACTGAGCAATGCAGGTTGTTGTTCAGAGACACCCAAAAAGCACAGACTCAGGACTGGACTGATTTTGTTGATTGTGCCACTAAGGCTCAAGAGGGTTGGCTGCAGGGAAGTAAAGTCTCAGACTATACAGGATTGTACAATCTTATAATGAGAGAGCAGATCCTTAATACCTGTCAGAACCAGCTGTTGCATCAATACCTTATTGACTTAGATCTGACCTCTCCCCGAGAATTGGGAAGGAAGGCAGACAAATGGGTCAGAACAAGGATTAAGCAGAAACCCCAGAACCATGGTGGTGACCAGAAGAAAACAGACCAGAAGGGTGGGAATCAGAAAGATAAAGAAAAGGACCAGAAGTCTTCAGGCCCCCAAACTAGTAATAAGGAGGGTGGTTCCCAAAATGGAAACAAGAAAAAGAAGAATGATGGCCCAAAGAAACCTTGGTGTAATACCTGCAAATCAGTTTCACACTGGGGCAGTGAATGCACCAAGAAAAATCCAGTTCCTACCACTGCAGCTCCTAAAGCACCTGCACCCCACAGTACGGTCAGCAGTGGTAGTGCACAACCTAAGGGGATAGTAGGGTTAACCTTGGGTACTGAGATGGAATCTGGCCTAGTCAGAGTCCCTAATCAGGCAGTTCTCCTATATGATGTGGACTTATCTTTGTCCACTACTGTGAGTCCCAGTAACCTGGGCAAGTATAGGCAGACACCTTTGATAAATGAGAAACTGGCTCAGGCCTACAGGGACACTTGTGCCAGTGTCACTATGGTGACACCTGACTTTGTGGACCCTGGTCAGATTGTACTGGGGGGGAATTACCTAGTGACCAATGCAAGCAACACCACTACTACACATAGTGTGGCTGTTGTGAACTTTTCCTGGGGAGGGGTAAATGGCCTAAAGAAAGTTGTGGTAAGTGCAGACCTCCCAGTAGACTGTCTGTTAGGCAATGATCTTGAAAGCTCAGTTTGGTCAGAAGTGGAGTACAGGACTCATGCAGAAATGCTAGGGATTTCAGTCAATGTCCTTGCAGTGACAAGGTCTCAGGCTAAGAAGTGTCTTCCTGAACCAGTGGTGGATCTGGGAACAATAGACCAACCACAACCCAAGAGAAGGAGCAAGAGGGTCAAGGCTGTGCCTTCCCACTTGCCCCAGGTTGAGGATCAGACTTCACAGGAAGCTGATTCTGCAGTCCAAGAGGAGACTGTCTCTGAGGAACTGGAGCCTGATCAGGTTGAGTTTCTGGGGACAGGGGGACCCTCAAGGGCAGACCTGGGGCAGGCCCAATTAGATTGCCCTTCACTTGACCCCCTCAGACAGCAAGCTGCTGCTGAGGCTGCAGGGAATGCTCAAGGTACCCATAAACTTTATTGGGATGATGGGCTCCTTTACTCAGAGGCTAGAGACCCCAAGCCTGGTACCACCAGGAGGTTGGTCATACCTTTGAAGTTTAGGGGCTTCCTTCTTACCTTGGCCCAGGACACTTAGGCCAGAACAAGACTTGGGACAGGCTTGTCCCTCACTTTCACTGGCCTCATATGTCAGAAAATGTCAAGGAGTTTTGTCACTCCTGTGTCACTTGCCAAGCCAGTGGTAAGTCAGGTGGCACAACAAAGGCCCCCCTGATACCACTACCTGTGGTGGGGGGTACCCTTTGAAAGAGTTGGAATAGATATTGTGGGTCCCATGGATCCTCAAACAGCATCTGGGCACAGATTTATACTGGTGGTAGTGGATCATGCCACCAGGTACCCAGAGGCAATTCCCCTGAGGACCACAACAGCACCTGTTGTGGCAAAGGCCCTTCTTGCAGTTTTCTCAAGAGTGGGTTTTCCAAAGGAGGTTCTTTCAGACAGGGGTACCAACTTCATGTCTGGATACTTAAAAGCAATGTGGAAGGTGTGTGGAGTAAACTACAAGTTTACCACACCCTATCACCCACAGTGCAATGGGCTTGTGGAGAGATTCAACAAGACCCTCAAGGGAATGATAAAAGGATTACCAGAGAAGCTTAGGCGGAAATGGGACATCCTTTTACCCTGCTTGCTCTTTGCTTACAGAGAGGTCCCACAGAAGGGGGTTGGCTACAGCCCTTTTGAACTTTTGTTTGGCCACCCTGTGAGGGGTCCACTATGTTTGGTGAAGGAAGGATGGGATTTACCTCTCAAAAAGCCTAAGCTAGATGTTGTTGACTATGTACTTGGTCTCCGCTCCAGGATGGCTGAGTATATGGAAAGAGCATCCAAAAACCTGGAGGCCAGTCAAGAATTACAGAAAGCTTGGCATGACCAAAAGGCTGTTCTGGTGGAGTACGAACCGGGGCAGATGGTGTGGGTGTTGGAGCCAGTGGCCCCAGCAGCACTCCAGGACAAATGGACTGGACCCTACCCAATTGTTGAAAATCGGTTTGTTGATTGTTGGCAATCACTGCCATTAGGGCGGGCCGGTCCCCGCGCTTTGTTTACTTGGGGCGCCATCTTGGGTGGGTCGAAGTAAGACTCCTCAGATATTGGCTGAAGCCAATCACGTGGACTCGCTAGAGCCCTTCATAATTAAATGGACACGACGCGCAGCGTGTACGCGCATCGTGGACGCCGCAGTGACGCCGGAGTCACGCCAGAGTCCAGCCCGTCTGCGCCCATCCGCGCTGAGGACGCGCTGGACGACTGGACTCTGGACTCCGCCGCTGCTACATCTCCTTTGCTTAGCTATTCCCATCAGGATATGTTGAGTCTAAAACCCCGCAGATTAGGATGTACGCACTCCCTTGAACCAGATGACCTACTCCGTCCTCTGCGTTGTGGCTGCTCTGCCAATTCCAGGCCTGCCAATCCCCATCGCTTCTCTCCTCCTGGGTACTCTGGTGCTACTGGGCCTACAACTACGGTAGTAGAAGGTATCCTGGTTAATGCCCGTTCCCTTGTTAAAAATAAGATTATGTTTAGGGAAATGGTTTTAGATAGAAAACCAACCCTAGTGTTCATCACTGAAACTTGGGCCAAAGATTCATCCGGTCCTGATCTAATCGAAGCGGTCCCCGAAGGGTACTGCCTGACTAGACTGGACAGACAAGGTCGCGTGGGAGGTGGTATAGCGATTCTCTATAAAGACCACCTTCAATGTCACACTACTCCTATTCCTGATTTCCCGGACTGTTTCCAAGCCCTTTATTTCACCATAAAGGAAGCACAGTGCCCTTTTTTCCATGGAATCCTAATATATCGACCACCAGGCCCACGGACTGATTTTACTTTTAAATTCCTTCAGGCCTTGGAACCATATTTTGGTCGAGAAAATCTCTCCATCCTAGGTGATTTTAACTATCACTTAGAACGACAGGATGTCCCTGACACCTCAGGACTCATTGAGGCTCTGGCTTCCTGTGGGCTTATGCAGCGAGTCAGTGGGGCGACTCATCGGGCAGGCCATACGTTAGATGGCATCTTTTCGAATGACCATCGTATAATCACTAAGGATCCAGTGCATTTATCTTGGTCCGACCATCTCGCAGTTCCATTCCATCTGGAATACCTCATGAGGGATGGAAGTAAAAAAGGGAATCATGCAATGGTTACGGCTAGAAACCTTAGGGACATTAGCAGCCATTCCTTTGCGCCTTGGGCTGCTAGCTTTTCTATCACGGGTATGGACAATGTACATACCGCAGTTGATCATTTCGAACAGGTTGTTACCGAAGCTATGAATGAGCTAGCTCCCATACAGACCCGACGCCGAGCAAGGAAGAGACCCTCTGCTCCGTGGTTCTCCGACTCCCTTAGGCTCCTCAGGCAAGAAGTGAGGAGGAAGGAGAGGCTCTGGCATTCTAGCTGGGATTTTAAGAATAAAGAAGCCCACAAACTCCTTGTCAGGAAATACAAGGCTGAGATTGTGCAGGCTAAACAAGATTACTTTGTAACCCTGACCACCTCGCTCTCCTCCCCGAAGGAGCTTTTTAAAATTGTCGACGCGTTAGTCGACTTACAAACTCCTGACCCTGTTATCCCTTCGCAGGACTTATGTGATAGGATTGCCCTATTCTTCCATACAAAAATATTGGAAATCCATCTTGCTCTTGAGAAACAAAGAGCTGGCATCAGTGTTTCTAATGCCCTGGCTCAGTCGAATCCGCCCATCTTCGATGCTCCTCCTCTAAGCACTCTGGACTCCTTTCCACCACTAGAACCGCAGGATCTTGAAGTCCTGCTTAATAAGATCAAATCCGGTTCCCCTTTGGATACCTGCCCTCTGAAAATCATCAAGCAGTGCAAGGAGTCCTTCTTACCACCACTGCTAGAAATTATGAATCTAGCAATAAGAGATGGTGTCTTCCCCTTGGAATGGAAGAAAGCAGTAGTAAAACCACTGCTAAAGAAGGCCTCCCTTGACCCGGAAGTCCTGAAAAACTTCCGGCCAATTTCGCTGCTTCCCGCCCCTGCGAAGATGCTTGAGGCACATCTGAACAAGCATCTCGCCGCTTTTGTAGAAAGCTCGGGTTGTCTTGACTCTTCTCAGCATGGATTCAGGAGGGAACATAGCACCGAGTCGGCCCTCACTGTCGTGCTCGATAACATCCGCACGACAGTGGACAGAGGCCAGACTACCCTCCTGGTCCTGTTAGACCTAACTGCGGCCTTTGATACCCTCTCTCCCTCAGTTCTCTCATCTCGTCTGGGGGATGTAGGGGTGAAGGGCGCAGCTCTAGATCTCCTGACTTCCTTCCTGACTGGGAGGGAACAAAGAGTCAAGATGGGTGAGTTTCTATCTCCATCCCGGCCTGTGCTATGTGGGGTCCCACAAGGGTCGGCTCTTAGCCCGACCCTATTCAACATCTATGTGACCCCACTGGCCAGACTAATAAGAACCTTCGGGATGGAGGTAGTATCCTATGCTGACGACACCCAAATACTCGTCTCTCTCTCCCATTCAGATGTGCAGACCGTCTCCAAATTTAGATCTTGTATGGAGGCGGTTGGTCACTGGATGATTCAGAACTCCCTCAAACTGAATGGGGAGAAGACTGAGGTGATGGTGTTCGGTGGGAACGAAAATATCTGGTCCTCTAGTTGGTGGCCTGACTCGCTAGGTGTGTGTCCTTCCCCCACTACATCTGCAAAAAATCTTGGGGTGATGATAGATCCTGCCCTGGATATGGGCAGACAGGTGAGCAGGACCATCTCCACCTGTTGGGGCCTTATCCACACCCTGCGAAGGATCAGGAAATATCTCTCTGTGCAGTCCAGAAAGCAAATAGCGGTCGCGCTCATTGGCTCACGCCTAGACTACTGCAATGCGCTGTATGCGGGGCTAAATAAGACCCTCCTACAGCGCTTGCAGGTTGTCCAGAATGCCGCGGCCAGATTTGTTCTGGATGTTCCTAGACGCTCCTCGGCCACTTTGGCCAGAAAAACGTTGCACTGGCTTCCTGTGGAATACCGAGTTCGGTTTAAGGTCCTGTGCATGACATACAGAGCCATCGCAAGGAACAGTGACTCTGGAGTGGGTTCCATCATCTCCCACTACACCCCCGGAAGGAATCTGCGTTCCTCCGGGAAATTGCTTCTCTCAGCCCCTCGTGTGCGAAAAGCTAAATGGGGTGGTAGGGCTTTCTCCACTTTAGCTCCTAAGTGGTGGAATGATCTTCCTTTGGATCTTAGGTCCCTGCCCTCCCTGCAGACCTTTCGCGGTGCTTTAAAAACCCGCCTCTTCTTACAGGCCTATGTGTAATGATGATTGATTCAGACTTCTGATGTTATTGATAGGCGCCTTGATACCTTCGGGTTATTGTCTTGCGCAATATAAATTTTTATCAATCAATCAATCAAGAAGGGAGAAGTCACCTATGTGGTTGACTTTGGAACCCCTAGGAGCCCCCACAGGGTGCTCCATGTAAATCGTTTGAAAGCATTTGTTGACAGGGAGGACATGAGTCTCCTCATGGCCACAGATGGGGATCAGGAGGAAGAGAGTGACCCTCTCCCAGACCTGCTTTCCCAGAACCCTGATGATGGTTCAGTTGATGGAGTAGCCTTGGCAGGCAGCCTCACTGAGCAGCAACAGATGGACTGCAGACAGGTGTTGCAGGCCCATAGACACATGTTTTCACTCACACCCAGTCAAACTAACCGGTGCACCCATGAGGTGGACACTGGTGACAGTCTGCCTGTGAGGAATAAGATCTACAGGCAACCTGACCATGTCAGGGATTGTATAAAGGCTAAGGTGCAAAAGATGTTGGAGCTTGGAGTGATTGAGCCATCAGAGAGCCCATGGGCTAGCCCAGTGGTCCTTGTGCCAAAACCTCATACCAAAGATGGAAAGAGAGAAATGAGGTTTTGTGTGGACTACAGAGGTCTCAATGCTGTCACTAGGACAGATGCACATCCCATTCCAAGAGCAGATTAATTGGCTTCTGCCAAGTTTCTGAGCACATTTGATTTGACAGCTGGCTACTGGCAGATCAGACTAGCTGAAGAGTCAAAAGCCAATACAGCATTCTCGACCCCTAGTGGACATTATCAATTTGTGGTAAGGCCCTTTGGTTTGAAGAATGCACCTGCCACCTTCCAAAGGTTGGTGAATCAAGTCCTTGCTGAGTTGGATGACTTTTGTGCAGCATATCTAGATGATATTGCTGTCTTTAGCTCCACCTGGGAGGATCACCTGATCCACCTGAAGAAGGTTCTGGAGGCCATGCAAAAGGCAGGCCTGACTATCAAGGCTACTAAGTGCCAGATAGGGCAGAGCAAGGTTGTGTACCTGGGCTACCTAGTAGGTGGGGGTCAGGTTCAACCATTGGAGAGCAAAATCCAAACCATACAGGACTGGGCTCCTCCAACTACCCAGACACAAGTCAGAGCCTTCTTGGGCCTGACTGGGTATTACAGAAAATCTGTAAAGAACTATGGGTCCATTGTGACACCATTGAATGACTTGACATCCAAGAGATGCCCAAAAAGGTTCAGTGGACAGTTAGCTGTCAAAAGGCATTTGATGACCTGAAGAAGGCCATGTGCTCTGCACCTATCCTGAAGAGTCCTGACTACTCCAAACAGTTCATTGTACAGACAAATGCTTCTGAGTTGGGGGTCGGAGCTGTGCTTTCACAACTGAATACAGATGGTCAAGACCAGCCCATTGCTTTTATTAGCAGAAGGCTGACCCCAGGGAGAAACATTGGTCAGCTATTGAGAGGGTGGCCTTTGCTGTGGTTTGGGCCGTGAAGAAGTTGAGGCCATACTTGTTTGGAACTCATTTCAAAATTCAGACAGACCATAAGCCCCTCTTGTGGCTAAATCAGATGAAGGGTGAAAATCCCAAACTGCTCAGGTGGTCCATTTCCCTACAGGGGATGGACTTTACAGTGGAGCACCGCCCAGGGACTGACCATGGTAATGCAGATGGTCTCTCCAGGTACTTCTGATGGAGCAAGGATTCGCACGTAAAGCGACTTGCTCTTAATCAAGAACCTCGCCTAACTTGTAATAATATTAATTCAACCTGTCCGTCATTTATTTAGCATTTTCCCCAACACGCGGGTGTCCCTAGGAGGCTTGCCTGTGTGTCTTTTCATCCTAACCATGCTTGCACTACGGAAATGGCTGCTTCGCAGAAATCCAATCTGCGCATGCGTCGGTCATACCCATGTGATATGACGCACTCGCATTTTGGAGGGATACTGTTGCACATGCGCATTGTTGCAAACAAGGCCGCTTGTCTCTAACCATGCTCTCTGCTTGCCACCGCTGCTTCTGCCTATCTGTCTTTTTGCACTAAACCTTAATGCTATAGATATTATGAAGTAAGGGGTGCAGTGAAGCTTATAACGGTATACAGTGTAATCATTTTTACGTATGATTCTAATTTGTTCTCGCTTACTTTTCATGTACCGCGTATCTATGGGCCTGGGGACGGGGAGCCGCTCCATATTTGAAGCTCTTCTAAACCCTGTCACGTGACATGGGAGAAACCCCACTGAGCAGAAGCTGAAACCAGCCAGCTGGCTCCCGAAGCTCGATGCGCCTGAGAACCTACCTAGAAGATGCTGCAGTGCTACCTTGACTATGCAACAATGTTTCCATGTACTGTACACTCTCATTGTCTTCTATATTCCTATGCCTGGGAACGTGAACCCAAGGGGCGGGTATGCAAAATTGAATATTCATGATGAGAACACTGAATTATAGGTGGTGACAATGACAAAGTCACCTCTCCTGACCAATCACAACGTGGGAATATTGTCACTTGCAACATTTGTGGGTGGTCTAGGGGTCCCAAAACAGTATAACTAGCCTAGTATAGCTTAGAGAAATTGTCCGACTTGTCTGAGTAGCAGACCTGTCACTGACCCTACGAACTCTATAGGTGATTGATACAGAGTGCTGCGGAGCACTCTGCCCGTACTTTCCACAAAACTAGAAGGGGTGGAAATAGTCTTAAGTGCTGGCGGAGCACTTTGCTGGGAAACTCGAAAACCCAATTGGGGATTACTGGCGGATTACTTGCAGAGAGGGGGTAACGCAGGCGTTGCATCCGAAGCTGTGGGTGTTGGTCGTACCTTGGTGAGCCCAGTCCTGACCCAAACCTGAGGGGTATCCTGTCCTGACTGTCCACGAGCTGTACCTGCTCGCTTTCTGGTATTCCAATCCTTGAAGGTCCTTGTCCCCGTCCTTCCAAACTGACCCTTGGCCAGGGTTAGTCCTCATTCTTGCTTAGGTAATTATCAACTGTGGGTGTATGTCTTTCTATCACTCTCTCTTCTCTTCTTAATAAAGCTCTCTTGCCTGTGATATTGCTCTATCACCTCTGAAAGCAATTTATATGCAATTGTTTATTAGTGATGTTCCACTTCTCTCCCCACCTATAGGATATTATTCAACTGTCATAATATTTTAGTGTGTTCCATTTTACCCTTCCTTTAGCATGATTGCCGTGAACTTAGTAAGAATAGCATAAGATCTAGGGATTAGGTTTGAGAATATTAGTGCACATATTAGGCCCTCCTCACGTCCTTTTCCTTAGTTTAAACTTGTGCTGAATAGCGTGTTTTTCTAAATGCTCATACCCTGTAGTGTTCCCAACTACTCTAATGGTACTTGCCCTGCTCCATAGTTACATTGTGGCTTTAATATTGATAATCGATGTACTGATTTGCATTTGCCTCATTATACTGGCATATTCATTCTGAAACTTACTATATAAAACTTTAAACCTCATCAGGTGTCTGTGGTCATTTTACAAAATAAATGTCATTAAAGTATTAAATATGAAAGGTATTTCTACTCTTTTAGGAATCTTGTTACCTGTCCACTGCTAGCTCCTGATCCATCAGGAGTAATGTGCCTGGGGTAAGTCAGGTACATGTATAGTAAGTGGTGTAAGTGACACCCCCCGAATTACTCATAGTAGCTTGGTAAAGGTTTCACCCGGTTCATGCAAAACTCTGTCATTACGTGCACGCCAGGGCCCAGTGCGTGGAAATTGGTAAAATAATGACCTGGGTGACCTACGCGCTCTATCAGTAATATTCTGGTAGCAGAGTTATGGTTAGGACTAGTTAAGATAGGTAGACAAGATAGTTAAATAAATAAACCGTGAAAATAAAATGTGCTGCTAAAATTTTTTTTTATTGACTGTATTGTTTCAAATATTGCGAAAATGTTTTAAAAGGGTTTGATATATATATATATATGATTTTGCATTGCTGCTATAAGTGTTATATGTTACATTAACAGAAATTGTTTGTAAGTGTTCAGTGTAGTCCGAATCCCCGGGGAAGTCTACAGCTAACTGTGAGTAGAATCCGGTTAGCTGATGAGGTCGCTTGTCGTGAGTTTTTAGTGCAGGGTCAGGAGAAGACCAGAAGCGCTAATTAGGATCTTTTGTTGTATCTGAGTGATTGATAGCTAGCGAGTCCTCGTATAAAACTTCCATTGTGATATCACCTAGTAAGGGTCACATACGGAAGGCGTAATAGGGTCTCCAAAGCTTGAATGAGAAGCAAGGTAGTCCGCTGGTGAAAGCCTGACTTAGTATATATCCCGGAAAGAAGTGGATGAGTCAGGGGAATAGCAGGTTCTATATTGCGCATTTGTGAGGTTAGGCAGAGAAGTCTACCCTAAGTGAATGAAAAGTAGACAGAAGTGGTTTACTTGCAGTGAAAAGAAAACTTTCTATCTCTTTAGAACACTCAGACACAGCGGCGAATGTTGTACATTGTTGTCTAAAATAAGCGTTCGTACTTTAGGAAAAATTCAAAGTTTCCGTTACCTTGTGAAGGAGGGAGTCAGTCGGAAGACTGCCCTGACGTCACTTCGTGCCGCGCTGGTATTGGTCAGAACAGCGGGTGTGTAGCGAAGCTGAGATTGTAAGGGAGGGGTGAGTGCCGGAGCGTGAGACCGTGTCTCGTGAAAGGCCGCGCACCCATTGGCTGAAAAGTTTTGAAATCTTGGTTTCAATTGGTTGCTGCGAGATAAAAGTCGCATTAGCATTGGAAGCACAAAGGTAAACAAAATTAATCAATAGGAGCTCGAGAAGAGTTTGGAAAGGTGTATGTGGTATCCTGAGTTTATACCCAATCCACAGTACTTAGGCTTCTATAAGGAACAGATTTTACGAGGTAGACCAAACAAAATGTACGGAGTTAAGAGGAAGATGTCTCTTGCTGACAAAATTAAGAATTATTTCAAGAAAGACCAGCCTATTAGGACTAGGGAGGGTGTGATCATACCTCCACCAGATACTCCTGCCTCTTTCATGATGTTTGACAAGGGGTATCATACTTGCGTATGGTTAGAAAATTGGGTAAAGTATACTGCAGATGACGGAGTTCTAGCCTTTCCTATTAATGGTTCCTTTAATGGCAGAATCCTGTTTAACCTGAGGAATCGAATGAATGAATTACACCCCAGACCCAGATTAACACAGTACGAGGCCCTAGAAGAATGGGAGATTGAGGCTCTGGACAGAGACAGGCCCAGAATGGATAAGGGTTTGAGTAGATGGTATCCAAAATTGCCAAAAGAAACCAAGGAGCAGAAAATGAAACAGTGGAGGCAGAATATGATGGTTGAGGGATTGTTCCCAATGATGGGGGTACTAGAACAAGGGAAAGGGAAACGTACAGAGAAAACCCATCACTTAATGGCCGTGGGGGACTCTGAAGATGAACACCTAGAAGATTTGTTGATGAAAAACCCCCCTCCCTATGTTGCAGAGTCAGAGCCTTCGAGTTCAACAAACCCGTTTTCTAAATATCCTAGATGTCGGAGGGATAGTGAAACAGATGGAACGGGTACGGATAGTAAAACCAGTGATGGGGACGGGTTTTGCAGACCTAGTTCTACAGTCCTGAATTACCGTCCGTTTGGTGAGGACCCACCCAGGTTGGTTACTCCAACAGCCCCAAATATTTACCCTCCCTTGGTACCCCAAGTGGTGCATGACAATTCCGCAGAAAGGGCTTTGCGTGAGCGAGAGAAGGAAGCCCTATCCAGGCAGCGAGATGATTTAATTCGGACCATAGCCCAGATACATCCCCATCCAGATTCACTGACTATCCCAGTAACTATAGGTCCAGCTATTCCCCTTTACGGGGATAGACTGGCCAGTCCACGGACTCCTGTTATAACCCCGAATATGCCAACTCCTAGTGTTCCACTCCCGAGAAAAGAGACGTTCATAGATGATGATCAAGAAAGCGAATGTGAGTCAGTGGTCTTAATGGATCTGCCCATAAGGGAACCTAGAACCAGTGTGCCAAGGGCAAGAAGTCAGAGTAGGACAAAAGAGGTAATGATTGAAAGCACCTCTGGGGTCAGGAGTGCCACAGTAGTATCTCCAGAGGAATTGGACAGATGGACCAAAGAGTTGGAAAAAGAAACCACACCCCAACCAAAACCCTTAGAAATCTATAGACTAAGGATAGAAATAGAGGAACTGGTGGCTGGTAATGTAGGATTAGATCGGTTAAACTCCTTTAGCGAAGACGAATTACTGTTTATCAGCAAAAACCTTACCCGAAGCACTAGATTGCTACATGAGAGATTGATGGACACAGCCACTGATATGGGAATAGATATTAGTCGATCCAAAGTCCTTAAGAAACCCTACAGAGCAGATTTTTCTGACAAAGACCTAGAGAACATGAACATGGTAGGAAAACAGATCCAGATAAAAGAATTACTGAAAGTCCTCCAGAATTGGGGAAATGTAGAAAAATGGAAAACCAGATGGGCGAAAAAGAAAGAAGAGAGTAAGGCTAATCCAAAGGGTTCAGAATATTTACTGAAAGAGGTAGAACCAGCAGAAAAATGGTGTCCCATGAGAGAGGTACCGGGGGGGGGGAAATATGTCCATGTCCCTTGGTCCCGCCAAGACATTGTGTCATTTACTAATGACTTTCCAAAATTGAGGGAAAAACCAGTCGACTGGCACAGACAGGTTGAGCGCTTCATTAAAGTTCAGAAATGCCTTTTAAAAGACCTGGATGGGTTTTTCGACATTGTGGTGCCTGTAGATTTGTGGACGGATTGCAAAATCGAAATTGATTGGCCCAATGATGAATATGCAAGAGACCCTAGAACCGGAGCTCCCTCAGCTGAAGTAATGAGGAAGTATGAGCAAGTCATACAATACCTAAAGAAAAAGGTGCCCGCAAAAGAAACTGATTGGACTCGGATAGATAGAACTACCCAAGAGCGCGATGAAACTGTTCATTCCTTTTATGAAAGGTTACTGCAGGTGTTCAAAACTTACAGTGGAATTAATAATGTGGACATGAAAGACATGACCCATTTCAGTTACAGATTCGTGTTAGGATTAAGGCCTGAAATATCCCAGTGGATTCGAGATAATAAAATCAGTTGGCAAGGCAATCCCATAGATGATGTCCTCAAGTATGCCAAGTACTGTGAGGATGAGATAGAAAATAAGAAGAAAGCCCTAAAGGAGAAGGTGATGTGGGCACAAGTGAAATTGGCTGAACAACAAGAAAAACAGTTAAGTAAAATGAATAATGCTAATAATGCCCAAAATCCCAATGCTGGGGGAGGAGGGAAACCCCGGGTAAAAATGAGTCGGGAGGAGGCTATGAAGAAGTTCCCCTGCCACGGGTGCGGTCAGATAGGGCATTGGAGAGATGAGTGTCCACATCTGCAGGCTGGTAATGCCCCTGTAAATGGTTTAAATCCACAGGTGCAGAAAGAGGGGATACGAAAGAACCAGCAACAGGTAAAGCTACCTCCAGTGCCTCGCGCTCCTAGACCGAATTATAAGAATCAGGGTCAGCAGAATGAAAGGGCCGAGATATGGGAGGGAGAGAATGAAAGAAATGCAGCGATTCCACAGTATTTGTTAAATGATTCCTTCCTCTGTGAAGAACAAGATTGACGGGGCCTGAGAGGGGAGGACAAGGAGTGCGTGCTTGGCGCCTCCTTACCGGTAGACCAGACTGGACCATATATTGAAGGAAAGGTTGAGGGAAAAGACGTCACCTTTCTGTTGGACACTGGTGCTACTCGTTCTACTGTGAGAACAGTGAATGTTCCTAACCTACCCCTCTCGGGAGAAGCAATCCAAGTAGTGGGTGTTTCAAATCAGATAATCAGTACTCCAGTAACTGAACCAATGGAGATTTCGATAGGGAACTTCAAGGACATGCACAGATTCGTGGTCTGTGACTCCAGTCCCGTGAACCTGTTAGGACGAGATTTGCTGTGCAAAATGAATTGCACCATATTTTGCACACCAAATGGCGTCGAAATACAGACCAAAGAGGAAGATGGCCTGTACAAATTGATGTTGCTAAGGCGGGATACAGAAGTTAGACCCCTGTCCATTGAAGACCTTCCTGAAGAATTACAGTCAAAAGTGGTACCTGAAGTTTGGGATTTTACTGGAAGAGATGTAGGCTTAATGGCAAATGTAGACCCAGTTAAAATAGCAATAAAAACAAATGCTGTTTATCCAAAAACCCGGCAGTAAAAGATGAGTGCAGAAGTGAAGGCTGGAGTCGCAACAGAAATAAAACGGTTGCTCGAAGCAAACATAATACAGGAAGTAATGAGCAGTCCCTGTAATTCACCCATAATCGGAATTAAAAAGCCTAGCGGAAAGTACCGGGTAGTGCAGGATCTGCGCAAGGTAAACCAAATTGTTGTACCTTGCTGTCCCATTGTGCCCAACCCTGCAGTGATACTATACCAAATTCCTTGGGATGCGGAATGGTTCACTGTCATTGACCTGTGCCATGCTTTCTTTTCCATCCCATTGCATCCAGAAAGCAAGTTCCTTTTTAGTTTTGAATTTGACAGCCATATCTATGTCTGGAATCGTGTCCCCCAGGGGTACACCGAAAGTCCATCGATTTTCAACCAGATCCTAAAAAGATGCCTTGAGTCGTTAGTACTGCCGAGAGAGTCTGTTCTGGTCCAATACATAGATGACCTTCTGGTGGCGTCTAAAAGTCAAACTGACTGTGTCACTGATACTATAGCCTTGTTAAATCACCTAGGAAAGGGAGGACATAAGGTCTCGCCTGACAAATTGCAGTTCTGCAGAAACTCAGTAAAATATCTGGGGCACCAGATAGAGAAAGGAATTCGAAAAGTCACTACAGAAAGAATCAAAATAATTCAAAATATGGGCCTACCCGTGACCCAGAAAGAAGTGAGAATGTTCCTAGGAGTTGTAGGATACTGCAGACAATGGATTGTAGGATTCGCAGCTCTAGCAAAACCTTTGATAAACATGACCAAGAAGGGAGTGGAAGATCCAGTGAAGTGGAATGATGAAAGCATGTCCGCTTGGGTAAAATTGCGGAATTGTCTGTGCTCAGCTCCTGCATTAGGAATGCCTGACTATTCCAAGAACTTCGAATTGTTCTGTGACACAAGAGACAATTGTGCGCTCTCAGTCCTAACCCAGGAACATGGGCTGATCAGGCGTCCCGTGGCCTATTTTTCGGCCACTTTAGATCCAGTGGCTGCTGGATTACCAGGATGTCTGAAAGCAGTAGCTGCTACTTGTGTAAGTTTTGAACAGAGTGAGAACATTGTCATGGGACATCCTGTCACTGTATATGTTCCTCATTCTGTTGTGATCTTACTGACCCGAACAAAGACCCAGTATCTCACCCCTAGTCGGCTGACTAAATATGAGAGAATCCTGGTGGGTGCCGAGAATGTAATCATTTCCCGGTGCAATGTCCTGAACCCTGCAACCCTGTTGCCTATTCCTCTGGATGTAGAAGCCGAGGATGAAATGGAGCATAACTGCGTAGATTTAACTGAATTTAGCACCAAGCCACGTCCTGATATCAGAGAAATAGCCTTACTTGATGAGGATATTATGATGTTTGTGGATGGCTCATGTTTAAGACATGAGAATGGAGGTCTGAGTGCTGCCTATGCCGTAGTCACATTGACCACAACCCTGGAAGCATCTTACCTATGCGAAGTGAAATCTGCCCAAGTAGCAGAACTAATCGCATTGACAAGAGCTTGTAAACGGGGGAAAAACAAAAGAGTAACTGTTTATACCGACAGCCAGTACTGTTATGGGGTTGTTCATGACTTCGGCCAACTATGGTTACAAAGAGAATTCATGACTTCCTCAGGTACCCCTATCAGAAATGGAAAGGTGGTACAGAACTTACTGGAAGCAATTCAATTGCCCAAAGAATTGGCTGTGGTCAAGTGTGCGGCTCACAGATCTCGAAATGATGATGTGACAGCCGGAAACCGATACGCTGACCAAATTGCCCAGTTTTGTGCCCGACACCAAATGTCCCTCCAAATTGGATTATGGGGTGGTGGAAGCAGCTGCCAACGGATGTTGTTTGAAAGTGTGTCTACATGGGAGGAATTGAGAAACTTACAACAGGCAACAGACAGGGAAGAAAAGGGCAGATGGAGGGCGAACGAATGCAGAATAAGGAATGATGGTGTGGTGGTGAGCCAAACTGGTATGCCTGTACTGCCAGACAGCCTGGTAGACCCCATGGTCAGAATGATACATGAACCAACACATATGGGAAGGGATGCAATGTGTCATGTGTTTGACAAGGTGTTCTACAATACAAAATTCAGGAACCAAGCAGAAAGGCTTTGCCAGAGGTGCCTAGTGTGCCAGCAATTCAACGCAGGAAAGAGGACTGTAGTAGAGCAAAGTACCATTGGAAAGCAGAAGGTCCCTTTGTCAGGATGCAGGCGGACTTTATAACATTGCCCAAGTGCAAGGGATATAGATATGTCCTGGTCATAGTTTGCCTGTTTTCCAGGTGGGTGGAGGCTTACCCAGCAAAGAAAAATGATGCCATAACTGTAGCCAAACTATTACTGAGGGAACTGATACCTAGGTACGGAATTCCAGAGACCATTGAAACAGACCAAGGTGGGCATTTTTCAAACGAAATCCTAAAAGAACTCTGTACAGCATTTAAAATGGAGCAAAGGCTGCACTGTGCCTATCATCCAGAGGCTTCTGGAATAGTTGAACAGATAAATGGTACGATCAAGTCCAGACTGGCGAAGATGTGTGATTCCACCAAAATGAACTGGATAGACGCTTTGCCCCTAGTGCTGATGAGTCTGAGAAGCATTCCAAACTGAAAAACAGGCCTGAGCCCCCATGAAGTGCTAATGGGGAGAGTGATGCGACAGGCATGGGTACCTGGACACAAACTGCTAAGTATTTCTGATGATTTGGTACTAGAATACTGCAAGCAGCTGGGTGACCAAGTGCGTTCTATCTCTCACCAGATTGGAGAGACTGCTGACGATTGGCCCAAGACTCCAGCACATAAACTGCAACCAGGTGATTGGGTGGTGTTAAAGAAACACACCCGGACGAGTTGCCTTGGACCAAAGTGGGGAAAGCCAAGACAAGTGATCCTTGTCACCACAACTGCTGTAAAGTGTGCTGGTGTACCGAAGTGGATCCATGCAAGCCACACGAAGCGGGTAACCGGAGAAAACGTGACTGAAGCTGAAGGTAGTCCAGCTGAGGAGACTCCCGAGGAGGGTCCGGATCTTGCTGACATCAAACTACCGAGCACAAGTCAAAACATTGATTGGTTCCCTGCTGATGAACAGGTTCTTGATCCAATACGAACCAGAAAATATTCCTACCTAGATAGTGAGTGGGATAGTGAAGGTGAGACAGAATTAGAGGACGAAGGTCAGGTCAACGAGACTCACATCAAACCTGATCAGGAAGTAGGCCAAGTAGGGACAGATCAAGTCATCGACACTCCTCCTGAAACTCCAGAATCTGGAAAGGGACAGATAGTGATTAAAGTTGAAGTTCGTGCGGAAGAAAATCAAGAGAACGAAGTGCATGAACAGGAGCAGATAGAGATAGACGAACGTGTTCAGGAAACAGAATCCAGTTCGCCTGAAAGTAAAGAACAAATACAAAGCCAACCTGAACAGGGCCAGCTTAGAAACCAGGCAGAAGAAATAGATGAAAGACCTGGAACTAGTCAGACAGGAAGGGAAATAGACACTGCCAAACCAAAGGTGCCACGACAAAGTGAAATCAAAAGAGTGCACGAGGAAGGCCAAGTATCCTCGACCACTGAAAGCCACAAAAGTAAGGGTGAACCCCGATACATCAAAAGACTGAGACTCCGAATAAAGACAGTTGAAGAAAAACTAAAAGACCGAAAAGGGGCTGAAAGTGAAAGGAAAGAAGCCCGAGGCAAGTCTCTCAGAAAAGGCGACAGAGTAAAGAAACAGAACAGATTGTATCGGAGCCCTGAATGGACTTACTTGGTGTTGGAAGAAATTGACGAGCCCAACCACAGTGGCAAAAGTGACGAAGAGTCCATTGCTGATCGGAGTTCTGACGAAGACCCTCCCTGAAACACACCTAAGTGAGCATCTGGTGTAAAGAAACAAAGAGGGGTTGAAAAGCCACCTGTAAGCTATAATGTCTGATTCAAATGTCAATGGAAGATCCAAATTTAGGTGTTGCAAAACTTGCTGTAAAATATGCTTATGTAGTGTAGCCATGTTGATAGTGATGTGGATAGGACTAACAGTCTTTATACCTTTTATGATAAGTAAAGATCCTAACCTGTCACATAGTGAACCAGAGACGCTAGACACGAACGTTGTACAGACTGAAGAAACACCACGAAGTTTAGAAAAACGTGACAATACAGTTAGTATGAGACACACACGACCTAAATTAGAAGCATCAGATGAGGGTGGACTACATTTCCACAAAATGAGAAACAGGACACATTTAAATGTTTTCGCAAACCTTTTAGTGCATTATGTAGAGGCTATGGAAATAGAAGATTGTTATGTCTGCATGAAGCTACCCACTTCTGTAGCTGAAGGTGTGACCTATCACCATTTACCCCTAACCTATGGAATTTCCTGTAGTATATTAGCTAGCTTGTTTTATAGAAGCACTTTACAATACTATTACTCAAACACTGACGTAATCTTTTCAGAACTCCCTATTCGAGGAAACCTGAACCTTGTACATATTAAAAGTGAGGTGACCTGCTACATGGGAGAATATTTCCTGACTATAGGTGAAATAGACTTAAATGAAGCAAGACAAGCTAATCTGACCTGTTCCTTACAAGAGCAGGAAAAGATGTTTATTAAAATGGCAGATAGAAGGAGAGAAAAGTTTCAGAAAAAGGCAAATGACGAAAAAGATAGAGTCCCTAGGTGGGCAGAACACATGGACAACACCTCACAAGGCGAAGCTACTCCTGCTTTGTTGCTGGATTTTGAACGGAAAGGGAAACTTTGTCTCCATAGAGAAAGGACAGATTATTATAACAATGTATTCATCGGTTCCAGCGAGTGTGAACATAATTATAAGGTAATTGGAGGTTGGGGTTTCAAAAATGGGTCAGAACCTGTGTTTCCCGGAATTTATTATATATGTGGGAACAAGGCTTATTTCAAATTGCCGGATCACTGGTATGGAAGCTGCTACTTTGGCATTGTTTTCCCGAAAGTATACCATGTGAATAACGCTGCTGGAAGCAATGAAGAAACTAATGGCTTAGCGCGTAGAAAAAGAGAAAGTGTAGGAGAAATTATAGGTGATATTTTTAGTGCACTGATACCTGGAATGGGGGTAGTTCTGAATACACACAGAATCTGCAAATTGTCTACAGTAGTGGATCGGTTATCAACTGACACTGCTGCCGGATTTCTGCTGGTCAATACTGAAATGGTTGCGATCAGATCAATGGTTTTACAGAATCGCCTTGCTCTTGACACCTTATTGGCAAAAGAGGGCGGAGTCTGTAGAATGCTGAAGGCGCAACATTGTTGCACCTACATACCTGACAAAAGTATCGAACTTAAGAAATATGTAAGGAACATAACTAATTTGGAAAAAGAACTCAAACCATTAGAGGTTGACAGTGCCTGGACGAGACTGACTGGAGGTCTCTCCTCTATAGGTAGTTGGTTTTCTAACTTAGGTAAAAATCTTCTGTGGAAAATACTGATGCCAATAGCTGGAATAGGTGTGGTGGTACTGACCATCTTTATCTGTTGTAAATGTCAAAAATGCAAAAAGTACACGGTGAATAAGAGAGGAGTGAAGCGAAATGTTGATGAGTTAGAATTAGAAGAAATAAGGAACCAAATCTACAAAAAGGCTAAGAATCGCCACTCTCATAGAGAAGCCGAAAGAAAATTAAACAATAAGTCTGTTGAAATTGAGATGGAAGAGATGGAAGAATGAAGTTGGCATCTGTTTCCTTTTAGTGATGATAGTAAATATCATCAAAGAGGGGATTGATGGAGCAAGGATTCGCACGTAAAGCGACTTGCTCTTAATCAAGAACCTCGCCTAACTTGTAATAATATTAATTCAACCTGTCAGTCATTTATTTAGCATTTTCCCCAACACGCGGGTGTCCCTAGGAGGCTTGCCTGTGTGTCTTTTCATCCTAACCATGCTTGCACTACGGAAATGGCTGCTTCGCAGAAATCCAATCTGCGCATGCGTCGGTCATACCCATGTGATGTGACGCACTCGCATTTTGGAGGGATACTGTTGCACATGCACATTGTTGCAAACATGGCCGCTTGTCTCTAACCATGCTCTCTGCTTGCCACCGCTGCTTCTGCCTATCTGTCTTTTTGCACTAAACCTTAATGCTATAGATATTATGAAGTAAGGGGTGCAGTGAAGCTTATAACGGTATACAGTGTAATCATTTTTACGTATGATTCTAATTTGTTCTCGCTTACTTTTCATGTACCGCGTATCTATGGGCCTGGGGACGGGGAGCCGCTCCATATTTGAAGCTCTACTAAACCCTGTCACGTGACATGGGAGAAACCCCACTGCGCAGAAGCTGAAACCAGCCAGCTGGCTCCCGAAGCTCGATGCGCCTGAGAACCTACCTAGAAGATGCTGCAGTGCTACCTTGACTTTGCAACAATGTTTCCATGTACTGTACACTCTCATTGTCTTCTATATTCCTATGCCTGGGAACGTGAACCCAAGGGGCGGGTATGCAAAATTGAATATTCATGATGAGAACACTGAATTATAGGTGGTGACAATGACAAAGTCACCTCTCCTGACCAATCACAATGTGGGAATATTGTCACTTGCAACATTTGTGGGTGGTCTAGGGGTCCCAAAACAGTATAACTAGCCTAGTATAGCTTAGAGAAATTATCTGACTTGTCCGAGTAGCAGACCTGTCACTGACCCTACGAACTCTATAGGTGATTGATACAGAGTGCTGCGGAGCACTCTGCCCGTACTTTCCACAAAACTAGAAGGGGTGGAAATAGTCTTAAGTGCTGGCGGAGCACTTTGCTGGGAAACTCGAAAACCCAATCGGGGTTACTGGCGGATTACTTGCAGAGAGGGGGTAACGCAGGCGTTGCAACCAAATCTGTGGGTGTTGGTCGTACCTTGGTGAGCCCAGTCCTGACCCAAACCTGAGGGGTATCCTGTCCTGACTGTCCACGAGCTGTACCTGCTCGCTTTCTGGTATTCCAATCCTTGAGGGTCCTTGTCCCCGTCCTTCCAAACTGACCCTTGGCCAGGGTTAGTCCTCATTCTTGCTTAGGTTATTATCAACTGTGGGTGTATGTCTTTCTATCACTCTCTCTTCTCTTCTTAATAAAGCTCTCTTGCCTGTGATATTGCTCTATCACCTCTGAAAGCAATTTATATGCAATTGTTTATTAGTGATGTTCCACTTCTCTCCCCCACCTATAGGATATTATTAAACTGTCATAATATTTTAGTGTGTTCCATTTTACCCTTCCCTTTAGCATGATTGCCGTGAACTTAGTAAGAATAGCATAAGATCTAGGGATTAGGTTTGAGAATATTAGTGCACATATTAGGCCCTCCTCACGTCCTTTTCCTTAGTTTAAACTCGTGCTGAATAGCGTGTTTTTCTAAATGCTCATACCCTGTAGTGTTCCCAACTACTCTAATGGTACTTGCCCTGATCCATAGTTACATTGTGGCTTTAATATTGATAATCGATGTACTGATTTGCATTTGCCTCATTATACTGGCATATTCATTCTGAAACTTACTATATAAAACTTTAAACCTCATCAGGTGTCTGTGGTCATTTTACAAAATAAATGTCATTAAAGTATTAAATATGAAAGGTATTTCTACTCTTTTAGGAATCTTGTTACCTGTCCACTGCTAGCTCCTGAGGAGTAATGTGCCTGGGGTAAGTCAGGTGCATGTATAGTAAGTGGTTTAAGTGACACACCCCGAATTACTCATAGTAGCGTAGTAAAGGTTTCACCCGGTTCATGCAAAACTCTGTCTTTACGTGCACGCCAGGGCCCAGTGCATGGAAATTGGTAAAATAATGACCCGGGTGACCTACGCGCTCTATCACTTCCACTTAGAACATGAAGACTTATCTGGTCAAGGTTAAGTTTAATGTCCCTGCGTTTGGGGGGGGGGGTGTAGGAGAGTAGAGTCTGCTAGCCTATGGTCACCCCAATTTTTCGACTTACTGAGGCTGTGGGCCTGCTAATCAGACCCCCAGCCTGCTGTTCTCTCTCTAACTTCACATACATGTACTATAGGTACATAACCCAATTGGAAATGGACTCCTTGTCAGCCCCTGTACCATGCACTATAGGTGCTCAGGGCATAGGTGCCACCAAGGCCTACCAGGGGCTGAAGCATAGCTTTTGCCACCCCTGGCTGGTTCTTAAATTGACACAACTTGCTGATCACTCCGCTGGGGCAAGTGGGTGTATTCACCCCTTGTTTAGATATAGTATACCTATATCTAAACCTATATCTGGACACATATAACCTGTGAGCCACTCCTATGGAAGGCCTTATCAATCCTGGAGGCAGAGTGCGTGGTTTAATGTGAGATGGTGCTCTGGCATGAGCTGAACCTGTCTGCAGCTGTCGGGAACAACTCCCTAAGCTGATCCGGGATAATGCCATACCATATACTATTAAGTGCCTTATAATCCTCGCGGTTATATAGCAACTTTGGTTTGGCTTTATCAAAACATGTAGTGTAAGGTGTCATACGATTTGGAATACTATCCCCTCGACAGTTCTGTCGATGGGGACAGCATTCCACCCATCTAGAGGGAGAAGACATGTTACTTTACTGAAACGTGGTTGATTTTTAAAAGAGCCTCAGATCCACAAAATGGATGCTTCTGCCACAGACACAAGTCTGACCTCCTACTGCTGACTGAAACTCTGCAGAGGAGGCCTGGACAAAGGCCTTCCTGTCTCAGGGAGGTGTTACACCACTTAGTATCAAAAAAGAGGAGTCTTGGGCTATTACTGCTCTTATCGGAGCAGAAGGTCCATACACGACATGCCCAAATAACACAAAATGCAAAGATAGTCGCGATGTTCCTATAGATAGAGGAAGGTGTTGGTACAGACTGTAGTGCAGGTGGATTAGAACAGGGTAGCCTGGTGGTCACCCTGGGAATCCATTTTGTTGGATTTAATGCCCTCACACACCCTTTCAGGTGTCATGCTCCACCCGGTTCCAGCGGCGATGGGTAGGTGCTTGACACGAAGCTCAGGCATACATCAACATTGTGGTGGAAGATCTCCTGAAGCTTTACCCGCTGGACACTGTTGTTGTCTGATTGTTTTTAACTTTAGGTATTAACAATCGCAACGTGAAGAAGGGTAATATAGTTCCCCCCTTTTTTTCACTCACTAGGATGGTAGCCATACGAGCTTACGCACACCATACCTTGTGACAATAGTGTAGACAGTTACATTTTCACTTAGATACTTGCTAAATCAGTCCCCTTGGTCCTGAAGAATCGCTCAGTAAATTTTAGAGTAGCGAGAAACATGTCGACCAGACTCTAACACACTCCAGAAGAGAGTAGGAAACATCACTTTCCACTACTCTCCTCTAGGAAATTGTTTTTAAACTAGAGCAGTGGCCCTCCTGAATAAAGTGTCTCTGGTACCACTAGCTTTATTTTATCTCACTCAACTACGTCTACCTTGAATCCTGGCCCCACACCCGCACTTCATCCATACGGCAGTTGGAAAAAGATCTCCGCCAAAGAGCCCCTCTTTGAGGTGTTGCCCGTTGGGTATTGCACCGCCGACCCAACGAGGAGCAGGCCCAAATGATGAAGCATGACACCTGAAAGGGTGTGTGAGGGCATTAAATCCAACAAAATGGATTCCCAGGGTGACCACCAGGCTACCCTGTTCTAATCCTCCTGCACTACAGTCTGTACCAACACCTTCCTCCATCTATAGGAACATCGCGACTATCTTTGCATTAGGTGTTACACCACCCCAGACAGGAGATAGTGGATTGTAGCAGGGAGGTTTGAAAGAAACCAGACACTGCCTGGGGAGCACAAGGCTGCCCTTTGCATAATCCAGCCAAACCGGTTCTGGGGCACACCAGCCCCAGTCCCAGCGCGGCCTGGATCAAAGGGAAAGGGGTGTATCCACCCCCTTCCTGGGTCCCACCCATAGGAGGGGACCTAGCAGGTAATCCAGCCCCCTAGATTGGTATAAGAATGGGAGCAGTGCCAACGCACTCAGATTATCCTGATGAAACATTTGAAATGAAACTCTGGACCCTTCGACATCCTACTCAACGTAGAAGACTGAAGAATCTCCCTTGTGGTCAAGGAGTGACCACCCTGTGCAAACAGGCACCATCCAGCACCTCAACGTCTGCTTTGTTGCAGTTCCCGCTGGAACTCGAGCAACAGAGATCAACGAGATTAAGCTTGCCTGCCTTCTTACAGCCCAATCCACAGTCCCTGCAGAGCTGAGACCCGTGGAGGCGACCGGAAGCGTGGGGCACTCCATCTTGAAAAGACCACGAGACGCTGACTGTGCAGCCCACGAGTGACCCTCGAAGCTGTACACCGGGGTTTGAGAAGCCCCAACCATGAGCCACTTTTGCACCGAAGCTCACCTCTCTACACTCGACGAGTGCTGCGTGGGGCCCTTCTGCTTTCTTTGGCTTGACACATTGGCCCAGTCACTTGCCAGCTGGCTTGTGGCCCCTGTGTCGGCGAAATCCTAAATACCACTTATGATTCTAGTTGATCCAGACTTGCACCCGCTCTTCTGAAAAGGAGCACCCGCTTTGACCCTCCTGGTCTGAGTGAGAAGCAATCTTCTAATCCTGCGTGGATTGCTCTTTCCAAGTGTTGTTTGCTCCGATCTTGAAGCCGACAGCGCCGACGGTGAGAGCCTGCGTGCAACAGCTCATGACCCGCTCCTGGACATCGCAGATGCCCTAGAGCCCACGTGGCAGCGGAGAGAAGCTCCTCAACAACCACCTGATTGCGCCCGACATTGCCTGGTTCCGTCCTGGTTCCACCCTGGTCAGTGCTGAGTGACCCAGACTCTATCCCCTCTGCTTTCAGGTACTTTTCTACTCTGATCCACCCTTGGATAACACCGGACACTTCTCCTTCACATCGCCTGCAGCATCTTCAGCTTCAAGCACCAACAACCTGCGTGACGAAACCCGATGCCGCTTCGACCCTATGCACCCGCTTCCTGTGGGTGAGGTAACTCAGCAACGCCGGTGTTCCCACACTGGTACACACCTCTAGAGTCTGTGTCTAAAGTTTTGTCCTTCTAGGTTCAGCGGAAGTATCCTTAAACTCTATTTGTGTAACTTTTACGCACCATTGACTTTGCATTGGTGCATGCGAGTACTTTAAGCACTGCACCCGAATCCCGTGGGCTTTTCCCGACTTCAGCATTGCTTGTCCCGACTGCTCCCAGCGATTCCCTAGGCCCTAGGCCTAACCACTGTTCAATTGGTATCTCTTATACCACTTTCTTAATATATGGTTTGAGTGGCCACCCGCCCTCATCCATAATTGTGCAACTTTCATATGTTATACTGTGCTTTTGATTTAACGCTTGTGCCCCTTTGCTCATAAAGAGTACTGGGGATTATTTTAGTAATAAACACATATATTTTTATAATATATACTTGTGTGGTGTCCTTTCATTTGATAATACAGGATTATGATTGGTAAAACAGCTCGCTTAACACGACCTCTTGAGTTTAGCCTTTCAGGCTGCTTAGTCCATGCTACCCCTAGGATAGCTTGTCTATAAGGTTGACTTACAACCAGACACCATAAGGGATTGTTTGAACTGATACAAGGTGGTTCAAGAATTGGAAACATCATATATCAGGCCAACTTCTCACACCTGGTAACTACTTCCCCAACTAGGCAGTGGGTAATTTGCGCGTCTGCTGCCTTCGTTGGATGTGCTTGCCAATTCTAATTCCAATTACAGGCTCTCGATAGAGCCCAGTATTGTTGTTTTTGGTAACTACTTCCCCGACAAGGCAGTGGGTAATTTGCTCATCTGCTGCCTTCATTGGATGTGGTTGCCAATTCTTATTTTAATTCTAATTCTAATTCCAAACCCTCAATAGAGCGCAACAATTGCTCAACATTCCAAGAATAGATGCTGACACTATAATGTCCCAGATATTGACACTGTTTCCAGTTTCTTACATAAGTCAACAGCCCGAAGCTGATATTTTAAGAGGTTTGCAAAAACCGAGCTGAACAACGAATAAATTGTTGCACTTCTTCAATTTGATCAAATTTGATTTTCAAAAATTCAATACCATCTCTATTTAGATAATTAATGAAATCAACAACTTTACCAATTGCTCCATTTACTTAACCTTTTTCCACATTCATATTACGTCGTAAAATTACCCGAAAGTTTATACATGCATATAGATTCTTTCCTAAACCAGCAGTTTTAGACATCGATTTATCTAAAGAATCAAATTTCCTCTTCAACTTTTCTGTCAAAATAATAGTGATTCGTTTGTGCTCTATTTTATCAATGGCTTCCAATTTTATAATTTCTTGTTTGCCATGTTCAGTCACTTTTCCAATTCCTATATCTTGAAGAATAGTTCCATAATCAGCATCATTTGCCTGTCGCATATTTGTAATAAGTTCCTTATATTCAAAATATGACCAAATGTTACCATTTCCAATGCTACCCAAAGACTTTCTGGTATCTTCATGTTCAAGAGTTTTAAATACTGGTTGTCCTTTCACTAAGTTGTAGTAGATCTCCAAATCTAGAAAATATTGAATATAAGACAACAGGAGAGTTGTGTTTTTTGGATCCACTTAATGTTTGCAGGTTTTTCAATCATAGATTTGAACCTATGATGTGTTTTATCTGTAATAAAAAAATCCTCCTCTTAGAGAAGTTATGGATTTCTTTGGGAGAAAGGAGTATCAAGCAAGAGTTGCTCCTCATATACATATGCTAATATGGATCAAAGATGCCCCCAAATTCGGAACAGATTCGGATGATACCGTGTTGTCTTTTATTGAAGAATATGCTACATGTACCATACCCAAAAGCACAGAAGAAAACAACTTACGACAACAAGTCTTAGGATTCCAAAGCCATTGTTGGGGGAAATACTGTTGTCGAAAGTACAAGTCAAAGTAAAAGTTTTATACCAAATGTAATTTTAGTTTTCCACGTCCTATAATATCCAAAGGAAGAGAAAACAGTTTCATGTCAGCTATGCGACATACCTTGACAATAAATTGTTCAAAGAATACCAATAATTTGAGAAGTGAAGAGTCAAAATATATATATGATTATAATCCAGTTATAATATCCATGTGGAATGCTAACATGGATATTCAATACGTTGCGGACAATTCCATTGCTGTTGCTCGATATGTACCATTCTACATAACAAAATCAGAAAAGATGGAATTGAAGGAAATGTGGGAAGAGAATTTGCATGAGAAGAGTCTAAGTAAGAAATTATACAGTTACAGTTTGAAGATGTTATCTCATCAAGAAATCGGAGCGTGTGAATACTTAGATCGCTTATCATCTGCAAGTCTATAGTCCAAATCTAGAAGAATCATTTGGGTGAGTCTAGATTTTGCTGCAACATGAAATCGAAGCACGCTTCACAGTCATTTTTACAATGGCCACGCATCATCACAGAATGCACAAACACAGAGCTTTGTAGGTTTTTGAGGGAGGGGGGTTGACGCCAGTTTGTGAATAACTAAATATTGAGCAAAAACAAATATATAACCAAGTGAGAGAACAGATTGACCATGGATTACTTAATGAAAAGAAAGAGTGCTCGTGCATGTCATTTCAACCTATCCGAATGTGCGTGAGCGGACAAGCTGGAACAGGAAAAAGTTTCTTAATTAAAGTAATCACCAGTTATCTACAGAAAACAACTGAGTCGCATTTGTCTTGTGTTGTCACTGCTCCAACTGGGTTGGCAGCACACAACATTAAAGGAATTAGTTTACATCGTTTACTAATGCTACCTGTACAGCATGAAAACAAATTGGAATACCACAATCTATCTGGAAAGGCTTCTTGTGAAGTTTCAAGAGCTTTGAAGAAAATGAGACTTCTCATTATTGATGAGATAAGCATGGTATCAAACTTAATGCTTGCCTTTGTGCATTATTATCTGCACATCTTAACTACTATCGTAAAAAATAATAATTTGGAATTTCCAGCATAGTAAAACATGTGAAGACTCTTCATCCCCGCAACTATGCAAGAGCTGCATGCGACAGGCTGCGGGAAGATCCTCCACCAGCTGTAGCCAGCACTTCCACAGCACCATCAACTCCACATCCAGACATCCATTCCAATTTTGCAGACCTTATTATTTCATGCACTATTAATTTTTTGGTAACTACTTTCCCGAGAAGGCAGTGGTTAATTTGCGCATCTGCTGTCTTTGTTGGATGTGGTTGCCAATTCTTATTCTATTTCCAACTACAGGCCCTCGATAGAGTGCAGTATTGTTCTTTTTTGGTAACTACGTCCCCGACAAGGCAGTGGGTAATTTGCGCGTCTGCTGCCTTCGTTGAATGTGGTTGCCAATTCTTATTCTAATTCCAAACCCTCGATAGAGTCCAGTATTGTTGTTCTTGATACCTACTTCCTGACAAGGCAGTGGATAATTTGCGCGTCCGCTGCCTTTGCTGAATGTGGTTGCCAATCCTAATTTTAATTACAAGCCCTCAATAGAGTCCAGTATGAGGAAATGGAAAATCTTCATTCTCAGGGGTCTTACTAATATCAATAAAGAACTTGGCACAGAAGCTGAAATATGAAAAGACATCTTTATTAAACTTAATTAAGTGAGGCCACGTCACACAGAAGCCGTAGCAACTGAATGAGGTAGTCTGAGGAATACAGAGAACAGAGGCCTTTTATATGCTTAGGGTTACAACACTCAGCATAAAAGAAAGGGGCAGTCCTAGCTTTTGCAAGCATGCAAAAAGCCCAACATTCCTTCTTACACAAGCCGGACAAACCCATAATAAAAGACCACAACCCATATCGTAAACAAGCCATAAAAGGAGGAACAGAAACAGATGAGAAGTAGGATAAGGGGTGTGTATGTGCATACCAAACTTTACAATCTCCTGCGCTCTGATCCTTAATCTTGATCAGCTACTGGGCCAGGAACTGGTCTAACAAGGTCAGCTTCAGGCAACAGGGTCAGTTCACTCAGGTCCTCCAAAAGTCAGCTAAAGTCATCGGCCTATGTGAGTGCAACCACAAAATGGCTGCCATGCACAAAATGTAACCCAAGGGTTCAGAACGAAATCTTCAAATACACAGTGAATCCATTGTGTAACATGATGAAAACACTCATACTTGCTGAGCCCACTGTTTACGGTTTGCTGTTACCAAATTCGTAACAGAACCACAACCTTTATGACCCAGGTTCAGAATTTACAGAACCTCAGCCCCTCCTTTTGCCCTTACATAGGCAATAACCTAAACTCGCGTCAATCTGAATCCAGGTCTATATTCATCAGATTATCAAGATGTTGCTGGAGCATAATCCTATTACTTAGTAACTCTCTCGGGACAGGTCTCCTTACACGCGTAGTAGCACAAAGGCCACATATGGCAGGACCAAATCGGGAATACCTCTATCTGTAGTATTAGGCCTAAGAACACACACCCAACAATTAGTGATGTTCACTACTAACTGGTGTTGGTGCAGGAGCTGTACAAAGGAATTATTAGTGAACTCTGACCTCCTAACCAGTTCATGTTCAGGTAAATTAGGGAAAGAATGCAAAGAAGTAGTAGTAGGAAGAGACATAGGTTGGGAGGTGGGTACAGATGTCAATTGGGTAGCAAAAAACAATCCCACCCATAAAAGACAATGTCATGTTTAACAAAACACTAGCAAACATGTTTTTAAGAACATATAGACAACAGGAGAAAGTAATGACCTCTATTACGAACAAGATTATAATTTTTCACAACCCTAAGCAGAAAGCAAATCCTAACATTATCTAGTAACATTTTTATGGCTCCTATGCATTTCAGTAACCCATCACATGTTCAGGTGAAACAGCGGTGATCCTCATCAATGCTCTGAGGTGAAAAGAGGATACTCTTCCACAGAGAATGGACTTTATTATGCTTTTACTAAACAGAATAGTACTTTAAAACAATTCCTGCAAAACAATAAAAATCAGTCTCCTAACACCCATTCTATGTAATCACACAGGAAATACCCAGAGTCCATCCAAGCCTCTCTGGCAGGCTTCTATTGTTCATCAAATCTTCTTTTGTTGTTTTCTTCCGCATGGGCCTCTTCATTCAGGCCTTTCATGTAAATGGTGCTACTCAGTATCCGTTGGAGTGCCCTTCTGGCAAACACGCATAGCTCATTCGAAAGTCTCAATGTCTCAAGGCAGTGCACCAATATCTCTCCTCTGCAGCAGGCACTACAGGTAGTGTTCTCTCCATTGATCAAGGGCACAGATCATTTTATGCAGATCCGGGCCTACATTCTCAGGCTCCAACACTCATTACTCAGTGTCAGAGAACGCTCAGGCTGCTCTTTCATGGGCACCATAATGTAATGCCTTTTGCCAATCTCGAATCCTCCGGTGCACTGCACTTCCGATGGAGCAAAGGAAAGGGGGGGGTTTGGCCAAAACTCAGGCCAAGGGGCTCAAGGGATTGCACACTGTCAGAGGTTATTAGCACATGACAGGTGGAAAACTGAAGCCTCAATTCCTTCGCTCTTTTGCACTGAAACTCTTGTTCTGTGGCAAAACCAGCTCCTCCTTCTTTTCTGATGTTCAACGCCTACTGATGAAGCAAGCACAATACTCTGGAGATACCATTGATGGCACGCTGGCGATCGCTGTCTGGGTGCTGGGACTTTTCATCTGCTAGCTGTCACTATTGGGTTGTGGGTGAGTTCCGCAGGTTCTTATGACTTAATCCCGCAGAACCTAGTGACATAGGAGATGTGACACAGTTGTTAGTTTCCTTCAATTAAGTACAAAAACAGTTCATTTACCAAAGGGACTGCAAACAGGTGGCCTGCAATCTTCAAAGGAGTGGCTATACGGCATGGGAATTCTATCTGAATGGATGTCCTCACACATGGTGGCATTGTCTAATGGGGTAAACACATTTTTCTCTCACTGATTACGTATAGGTGTTCCTAAATTCCTTATCTAAAACATCTCAAAAGAGAGCATTGAGTCAGTTAACCAGTCCATCACTACCCTGACAGTCAGACTGGGAAACATAAAAGTAGGCCTAAAGAAAATTCTTTAAAAAACAGTCTGGTCATACAAAAGGGAATTATACATAATATGGGGGTCTCTGGTACATAACTGCAATCTGGAAGTATGAACCTGAACAATACATCAACAATAATAAAAGCTGACTAGTGAAAGAAATATGGAAAAGAGAAATGGGACTAGGTCACAGCTAAAATCCCCAATAACTAGGCATGATGCGACATCTGTCAGGGGAGAAGTGACAAAAGAAAAATGTATAGGAAGAACAAGAAATTACTTGGGTAATAGTCAAGCATGTGACACAATCCCAAGAGTGTGAGTGATAGAGAAAAAAAAATCACAATAGTTAAAAAATTTAGATTTTTCACAGCCTGCTTGGCAGAAAATCTGGATTTTATTAAGGACACGGAGGCTAATATTATGCAAATCTCCTTTATTACCACAGCTCAGTAGCAACAATTGAAGAATATAGAACTTCAATGAACATTCTGAGTAAGAATAAAGTTCCTTAGAAACCATCTCTCGTCCTTCTTTGTTCAGAAACTGCGAAGAAAGATCAACATGAGATAAACTTGAGGATACAAAACTTGAAGATCCAAAACTCCATAGATAAAATCCAAAATCAGGTTATTCTGAAAGAAAAAAGGTACACATCGTAAATTCATACAAATGGGAGGGTATGAAGAAAGAGGTGGGATAATATTAGCCTCCGTGTCCTTAATAAAATCCAGATTTTCTGCCCAGCAGGCTGTGAAAAATCTAAATTTTATGGCACGACACGGAGGCCATATTATGCAAGTTTAAAGTGCATTAAGAACATTATCAATCACATTAGATATTGGTTTGAAATAACATGCTCTAAACATACTATCATTAGACCAATCTGCAGCCCTAAGGATGTCTTGTAATCCTCCTACTAAACAGAAGGTTTTAGAGGCTGAAGCACCTCTTAAAGAATGAGCACCAAAAACAGAAATATCAACACCACTTTCATGCATGGCATTCTTAACCCACCTGGCTAAAGTAGGGGAAGAGACTCCTTTATGAGGAGATCTATAAGAAATCAGTAGTTGTGATTCATTCATTCTAAGATATTTAGTTCTTTTTTCATATTCCTTTAAACATTTAACCACACAAAGTCTATCATTTTCAGGGAAAAAGGGATAGAAAATTGAAGAGGATAAGGTCTTCGTTCTTTTCTTAAGGAAGAAACAAACTCCTTCGGGTTGAAAAGCCCTACTAGAAATGTCTAAAGCCTTAACGTCAGAAGTTCTACGAAAAGACACCAGACACAATAAGACAGTAATTTTAAAAGAGATGCGTTTGAGCGATAGAGAAGAGTTATCTCCCCATGATGCTAAAGTCCTAAGAACAAGAGTGACGTCCCACAGGGTTGTATATTTAGGGCCAGGAGGGTTTAAAACCCTCATGCTTCTCATTATCTTTTTAGTAAGAAGATTTTGTCCAACTGATGTTTCGTTAATTAAAGAATGACCGGCTGAAATTGCGGATCTATAAACGTTAACAGTTCTGTAAGAAAGACCTGAAGTAAAAAGATCCGAAAGGTAGTTGATAACATTGACTAGATCAGTTGAAACGGGATCGTAACGTCGTTGAAGGCACCAGCGAACCCATTTGTTCCATGCCAGTCTATAAGCTTTCCTTGTTCCGGGTGCCCAAGACTCTGAAATGAGTCTGAAAGCATTTGACGAAAGTCCAGGGACATTCCACTGTCTCCTGAAATCTTCCATGCCAACAGAATTAGAAGGCCCTGCTCTATCAGGGGATGTGTATGACCTTCTGGATCTAGAAGGATTTCCGTGAAGGAAGGAATTCAAATTAGGAAATCTATGCTCATTTCTAGGATGATAGGAAACCATGCTTGGGATCTCCAGAGAGGGGCTATCACTACCATGCTCTGACTGTAACGTCGAGCGTGAAGAAGGAGGCGAGGGAGCATTGAAAAAGGGGGGAAGGCATAAGGTGCTAGGTTTGTCCAGTCTTGTAGAAAGGCATCTACTTTCATGGCTTGAGGGTCCGGCCTCCAACTGAAGAATTGTTTCAGTTGGGTGTTTGTACGGTCTGCAAATAGATCTGTTTTGAATGGACCCCATTTCGATTGGATGGACAGAAATACATCTCTGTTCAATTTCCAGTTGCTGGAATCCTTGAAATTCCTGGAACACCAACCAAAATGGTTCTCCAATGCAAGAGAATAGGACTTGCCCAAAGTCCTAAAATGGCCGCTACGCACGTCTTACGCGTGCGTCTGACGTTGCTAAGGTTAATTCTTCTAATCCAGCCCCTCTCGAGTAACGTTAGCGAGGGGGCCGGAAAAGGTATTGAAGGGTTTATTGAGACGCCGGACGGGTTGTGAGCGGAGGCGGAGAAGTGTCCGCGAGTGGAGAGGGGGATCGGGGGAGTCACTGAGGTGAGCTCATCTAGTTTTGATTAATGCGTGTCGAGCGGCGCGCGCATGCGTTTAAATCATAACCGGGTTTGAAAAAGCGGTAAAAGGTTGGAACCGGTCCGAAATAGAACCGGAGGGGGCATAGTGAAGGTTGAAGAAAAGGCAAAGATTACCAAGAAAGGTAAAGCGTAATAGGCAAGTACTGGTACAAATAGAGGATATATATATTGATATTATATTAGAATATAAACTTAAAGCTTACAGGAGTAATAGGAAACATGTAGTAGAGTTTATAAATAGACATTCCCAAAGTAATAATACAATAAAAGGGAAAAAATTATTAAATAGGTCAGAGAGTAAGGAAGAGCTACTTATCTTTCTGAGCAGCAGCAACAAAGAAGGACGAGAGATGGTTTCTAAGGAACTTTATTCTTACTCAGAATGTTCATTGAAGTTCTATATTCTTCAATTGTTGCTACTGAGCTGTGGTAATAAAGGAGATTTGCATAATATGGCCTCCGTGTCGTGCCATAAAATTTAACTCTACCGCTGGCCGCTACACCATATACGGTAACCTCAGCTAATGTTCCAGTTCCTTCTTCAGGGAAAAAATGAAACCTGGTTTCCTTTATGGTACAAAGACATACACTACTTAGGAAGCAGAACATAACTGACTAATGCAATATAGAAATTAGGTCACCATGTACAAGAGTCACAAATCTATAATTTATCCTTACGTCCAATCAGGATACATACATTTAGGGCTGCCTGTTCCTTTAAGGGAAGAGGCAGTAAGTGACTGTGACACACTTTGATCCTGTATATCTTTTTTATTTTTCTTGAATACTATTCATAGCCAAATTGACATACACTGGTGAAGTGTTGTCTGTGTCGTGCACAGTATGAAAATATCATTATCTGTGAAATTTAGCAAATCAACCCAACTGTTGTTCAGCGATACACATCGTCATGTATATCTCTTCACAACACAGGTAAGCTTGTAATAGTATCAAAGGCAGCAACATAAAACAAAAAAACGCACAAAACATCAAGCCATCAGATATTCTTGCTGTATATCAAGCACAAAAAGCATAGACAAAACAATAACATATGTAAATGACAGATATACTTGCTGTATATCAAGCACAAAAAGCATAGACAAAACAATAACATATGTGAATGAGCAGTGACACACAACACCATGTCATGTACTTTATGTTACTGTGAAATTCGGGCCTGCTTAATTTGTCAGGTTTAAAATCCTTACCCTCCTTTTGACAGTAGAACACCAGTTAGTGGATATCTGCTGTCAAATACAACTTTCTAACATACAGGACCAGCAAGAACAATTCATGATAGGACTAAACACACAAACATAAAAAAACATGAACATTTCTTTCTAAAGGAGTTACACAAAAACACATCTCCTTTCAACCAACCAAACTCACGTGTCTTGACTTCCTTAAAATCACCCAGAACATTCCATGAATGATCTGTAGGCAGAAGCAAAAAAAACATACACAACAAACAAAAGAGAGACATTTCTCATAACAAACAAATATCAATTATAACTTTTAATCAGAAGACAAAACCTGATACACATTAACAAACACAAAAATAAATTTCCATTACTTAACTGTTACCATCTTGTCAGTCAGCTTGCAACATCAAGCCACCTTAGTTTTGCCTTTCTAAAAGTAAAATTGTTACACTGACACCCCATAATAATTTGGCACCTACAATTTCCACTGTGAAGAATAATTCTTAATTGGCAAATCATTCTCACTTAGGCATGTAGCCTTCAAAATTTTAGTAAAGGGCTGCATCTTATTTTCTGTCTAAGACTTAATGCAACACTTCTTTTTCTGTCAAATAAAAGCAACTACCAGACATTATTTTTTTTCAGAGCGGAAACACAAATGTATCAGTTCTGCAGATCATTTAACATGATGTTGGGACTTCCAAAGAAACCTTTTTTATATTTTCCCTTTGGAATTAAGTTCTTTAATTTTACAGATGTTCTTATGGAGAAACCAGAAACCCCACCTTTCAGAGGCCTGTTTAGCAAGGTCATTCTGAATTCCACAGAGACAAGGCCCTAATTTAAAAGGTCACAAATGTCAACATGACAGCCTCTTCCATTGTTTACAGGGAAACTAAAGATAGCATCTCAGCGCAACTCGAGCCTCTGCAGCTTTTCTAGCCCCCAGATTCTGCTCACTGTGAGGCTGACAAAGACAGAAGGCCTTCCTGATTCCTCCTAACCTGCAATAATTTACTCTATTTTGAAAAATAATTTCTCCTTTTTAGGCGCTAAAAAAAATATCTCTATTCCCAGATTATTAAACTACATTTACTGTGAATAATTCACAAAACCTAATAACACACATACCAGTTTTTAGAACAAATGCTTGTTGCAATGGTACTCATTTCAGCAACCTTAATTGGATCTCACTGGGCCATTTAAAAGTAAACCCAAATGGGGACAACCTGAAAATTTGTATTGTACCTAAATGTATGCATTTACTGAAGCCTAAAGCTCTTTAAAGCTATTAGAAATGGCAAGAATGCTGTTTTAAATGGTCTATTTTACCCAAATTTGACTTTGATATTAGGGGCACTTAAAAATAAATATCCTATAATTGTGTTACATATTAATCATCCTCAGAATGTTCTTTACAAATTGCAGATATTGGACATTAGACATATCCCATGTAAATCCTTATAAAAATGAGTTTTTTTACGCCTGCGCTAAGTAAAAATTCCATATGGTAATGTCCTCATTATGCAGGATAGCACTGCTTAAATGAAATTATAATGCTAGGAGGTCACAGTATGAGCATTAAGCCTCATGAATAGTAAAAAACGAATTTTGTAACACCTATTTTTAATAATTATTTTTAATAATTAATAATTATTTTTAATAAACCCAATCATTTGTGATAATTCCACATATAAAAGCAAGCTGCATCTCTTGCCTATCATTTTTAGACGCATTCCTTTATAAGCCCAGGCACAGACGCCTAACTTGAAACATGACAAAATGTTTGCACCACTTTTTTTTTGTCTTTCTAAAAAGGACAATTTTATTTAGCAACAGACCCACGAATATGCTTACAAAAATGCTTAAAGAGAGAAAACCCTTAATTGAAATGCCTTCCTGTAAGACAAAATAATGAACCTTAGTTTTGGAACCTTTTGAAAACAACATTCTGAAATGCAAGTATTCACCCGTGTTTAACTAAGGGCAAAATCCTGGCTAAGTAAATACTCCTGTTTATTTAGCTTGTCTCTCAGCATTGTAACATGAGCACAAATGGCAGTCCCTTTCAAACGAAAACACATCAATGCATGTTCAATAATATACTTCTGAGTTCAGCAAGACTTTACTTCAGCTGAAGAGTTTGTCTGGAAAATTTCTAATACAATGTATGTAAGTAAAAAAAATAAATGCTATAAGTTTGTTTTTCTATAAAACAACCAATTTCGTTTATGAGGCCTTTTTATTCCTAGTGAATGTGAATGTTTAACTTTAATTAATTTTTTTTTAAGCATTTAGACATTTTGCTTAATAGACTGAAAACATTTAAAAAAAACACAGACACACATTTGAGCTCATTTCAGACATAAACAGAAAAAGGGTCAAACACTCAGGACACACAATATGGCGCACCATGCATTTCGTGAATAGCGCCATCGCTATTCACTTACAGAAGTTGCCCTAATGGGAAAACCACATAGACATTTAAACACATATTTGACCCACAAATCAATAACCCTTTGCAAATACTAGTTGTAAGTCATATTTACAAGAAACGCTTCTCAATAGTTTTCCAAAAGTCTGCAAAAACAGCCCAACAGACTGATGTATGTCCAAGAAGCGAAAATACACTCAATTCACTAGCTTTGGCTAGCAGAACACCAAACAAAATTGTTCTGCATATCTTCATTCATAAAACTGCGCAGAACAAAGCATCCTTGTTTTGTATTATGTCATATTTTGATTCCCTGGGGATACAAAATCACCAAGGAAGAAATATGTTTTTAAATCTAAACCTATTTAGATATTCCCTTTAGGGGAGGACGGCTAATTTACTTCACATCATACTATGATACCTTTCAAAAAAAGCAACACTTTTTTCCATGTGAGCTTAAAGCAGGCATGCCAAAAATACTGCGGAATACGCATGTATTATAATCAGTGCTTAAGGTACTTTTCGTACGCGCACCGTTCCTAAGGACCAAATAGAGAAAATTCTCCTCATTACCTGTCTACACAAATTGCAATTCGCATATCCAAACCTATACAAACCAAAAGTTGGCCAACACAAATTCCAAAGTTCCAAAGCTACATTTCCAAATTTGCTAAGATCAGGCATCTTATAGCTCACTAATCTAGCTTCAAACTTCAAGGGGTTATCTCTACCAATACACTCGCAAATATACGATCCCCTCGGCTATGGTAATTGCAATAACCAAATCAAAAACCAAGAAACCAACCCCTCGGCTTTGGTAATTGCAATAACCAAATCAAAGACCCAAATAACCAAAAACTAAGGACTGGGAGCGACCCACTTATACTTAACTCTTACTTTTACTAATCAACAGGTTATCCAAATTCTAACTGTCAAGTTCTACGTGACCTAACGGTTTTTTTAGAATACTCACACCAAAAAGGTTCTCAGTCAGGAGTGACATCATGTGGAGGATCAAAATCAGGAAGATCAGAAATATACTGGGCTGCAGAAACAAAGAATCTCCAGAATCCCTGTGCACAGAGTACCCTCTTAGTAGAATCCTGTTCTGTCATCCTCAGTAGATTTCAGTCTCCTGACAAGATCACTCCCACAGAAAGTCACTTCTCTGATGAGCCCCGCGTTGGCTGCGCCATTAGAGGAAATGGAAAATCTTCATTCTCAGGGGTCTTACTAATATCAATAAAGAACTTGGCACAGAAGCTGAAACTTGAAAAGACATCTTTATTAAACTTAATTAAGTGAGGCCACGTCACACAGAAGCCGTAGCAACTGAATGAGGTAGTCTGAGGAATACAGAGAACAGAGGCCTTTTATATGCTTAGGGTTACAAAACTCAGCATAAAAGAAAGGGGCAGTTCTAGCTTTTGCAAGCATGCAAAAAGCCCAACATTCCTTCTTACACAAGCCGGACAAACCCATAATAAAAGACCACAACCCATATCGTAAACAAGCCATAAAAGGAGGAACAGAAACAGATGAGAAGTAGGATAATGGGTGTCTATGTGCATACCAAACTTTACAATCTCCTGTGCTCTGATCCTTAATCTTGATCAGATACTGGGCAAGGAACTGGTCTAACAAGGTCAGCTTCAGGCAACAGGGTCAGTTTACTCAGGTCAACCAAAAGTCAGCTAAATTCATCGGCCTATGTGAGGGCAACCACAAAATGGCTGCCATGCACAAAATGGAACCCAAGGGTTCAGAACGAAATCTTGAAATACACAGTGAATCCATTGTGTAACATGAAGAAAACACTCATACTTGCTGAGCTCACTGTTTACGGTTCGCTGTTACCAAATTCGTAACAGAACCACGACCTTTATGACCCAGGTTCAGAATTTATAGAACCTCAAATATTGTTGTTTTTGCTAACTACGTCCCCGACAAGGCAGTGGGTAATTTGCACGTCTACTGCCTTTGTTGGATGGGATTGCCAATTCTTATTCCTATTCTAAATCTAATTCCAAGCCCTCGATAGAGTTCAGTATTGTTGTTTCTGGTAACTACGTCCCCGACAAGACAGTGGGTAATTTGCACGTATACTGCCTTCGTTGGATGTGATTGCCAAATCTTATTTTAATTTTAAATCCAATTACAGGCCCTCGAAGGAGTCCAGTATTGTTCTTTTTGGTAACTACGTCCCCGACAAGGCAGTGGGTAATTTGCCCGTCTGCTGCCTTTGTTGGATGTGCTTGCCAATTCTTATTCTAATTCTAATTCCAATTACAGGCCCTCAATAGAGCCCAGTATTGTTGTTTTTGGTAACTACATCCCCGACACTTGCTGCCTTTCTTGGATTAGGTAGCCATTTCTCAGGCTCCCACTGTGGACTCCAACTCACACTCTGTGTAATGCACTGGAAAACCAAACATCCAAAAGGCCTTAATTGGATGTGGTTGCCAATTGTAATTGAATTACAGGCCGTCAATAGACTCTAGTATCGTTGTTTTTGGCAACTACGTACCCGACAAGTCAATGGGTAATTTGCGCGTCTGCTGCATTTGTTGGATGTGGTTGCCAATTCTAATTCTAATTCCAATTACAGGCCCTCAATACAGCCCAGTATTGTTGTTTTTGGTAACTACTTTCCTGACAAAGCAGTGAGTAATTTGCACGTCTGCTGCCGTCGTTGGATGTGGTTGCCAATTCTTATTCTAATTCTAACTTGAATTACAGGCCCTCAAAAGAGTCCAGTATTATTTTTTTTGGTAACTACTTTCCTGACAAGGCAGTGGGTAATTTGCGCGTCTGTTGCCTTCGTTGGATGTGGTTGCCAATTCTTATTTTAATTCTAATTCCAATTACAGGCCCTCAATAGAGTCCAGTATTGTTGTTTTTGGTAACTACTTCCATGACAACCCTCTCTTTTCTGAAGCTTCTGTGTTTTTGAAGACATCTTTAATATGGCTGCACACCAGGAGAAAGATACATCTGAACACTCTTCAGAAAAAAAGAGGATGCACAGCCAAAAAGGAAGGAAGCTCTGATCTAGAATTTTTTTTCAATTCGATGGAGAAAACAAAGTGAATGCAGCCAAGGTCACCTGCAACGTGTGTGGGAGCATGCTTTCTAGAGGTGATCCAAATAAAAAATATTCATTTGGAATCGCCAGCATGGTGCGACATGTGACGAATGTCCATTTTTTCACACTTCCGTAAAGCGCTTAAAACATTCTTGTTTGCCCAGGCCTACCTCCTGCTAACTTCCTCGGCCCTGTCTGTTCTGTTCAGTAGAGCTCTCAGCGCCAGGAAGCCGTTTGGCCACCGTGCGCTCTATAAATACCTTATTTCATTTCATTCCCGCAATTATGCGAGAGCTGTATGCAACAGGCTGCAGGAAAACCCTCCACCAGCTGTAGCCAGCACTTCCAGAGCACCATGAAGTCTGCATCCGGACATCCGTCCCGGTTTCATGCAATAATGATTTTTTGGTAACTACTTCCCCGACAAGGCAGTGGTTAATTTACCCGTCGGCTGCCTTTGTTGGACATGGTTGCCAATTCTAATTAGAATTACAGGCCCTCAATAGAGTCCAGTATTGTTGTTTTTGGCAACTACATGCCAGAGAAGGTAGTGGGTAATTTGCGTGTTTGCTGCTTTCATTGTATGTCGTTGTCGATTCTAATTCCAATTTCAGGCCCTCGATAGAGCCCAGTATTGTTGCTTCTGGTAACTACGTCCCCGTCAAGGCAGTGGGTAATTTGTGAATCTCCTGCCTTCGTTGGATGTGGTTGCCAATTCTAATTCTAATTCTAATTACAGTCCCTCAATAGAGTCCAGTATTGTTCTTTTTGGTAACTACTTCCCCGACAAGGCAGTGGGTATTTTGCACGTCTTTTGCCTTCATTGGATGTGGTTGCCAATTATTATTCTAATTCGAATTCTAATTCCAATTACAGGCCCTCGATAAAGTTCAGTATTGTTGCTTTTGGTAACTACTTCCCCGACAAGGCAATGAGTAATTTGCACTTCTGCTGCCTTCGTTGGATGTGGTTGCCAATTCTAATTGCAAGCCCTCAGTAGAGCCCAGTATTGTTGTTTTTTGATACCATTGTAGGCACAGAAAGTAGCATTGAAAGTTGATAGTGGAGACATCTGTACGTTTCGTCGTCTTTAGATTCTGTTGAAGACTTCTCAAGAAACAGCTTTAATTTTTCACCTTGTTCAGCATGCATACAAGACAGTGGTTAATTTACACGTCTGCTGCCTTCATTGGATGTGGTTGCCAATTCTCATTCTAATTCTAATTACAGGCCCTCAACAGAGTCCAGTATTCTTGTTTTTGGTAAGTACTTCCCCGACAAGGCAGTGGATAATTTGCACGTCTGCTGCCTTCATTGGATGTGGTTGACAATTCTAATTCTAATTACAAGCCCTCGATAGACTCCATTATTGTTGTTTTTGGCAACTACATCCCGGACAAGGCAGTGGGTAATTTGCGTGTCTGCTGCCTTCGTTGGATGTGGTTGTCGATTCTAATTTGAATTACAGGCCCTCGATAGAGCCCAGTATTGTTATTTTTGATAACTACGTACCCGACAAGACAGTGGGTAATTTGCGCGTCTACTGCCTTTGTTGGATGTGGTTGCCAATTATTATTCTAATTCCAATTACAGGCCCTCGATAGAGTCCAGTATTATTATTTTTTGGTAACTACTTCCCCGACAAGGCAGTGGGTAATTTCTGCGTCTTGTGCCTTCGTTGCATGTGATTGTCAATTCTAATTCCAATTACAGACCCTCAATACAGTCAAGTATTGTTGTTTTTGGAAACTAATTCCCCGACAAGGCAGTGGGAAATTTGCGCGTCTAATGCCTTCGTTGGATGTGGTTGCCATATCTTATTCTAATTCCAATTACAGGCCCTCAATAGAGTCTAGTATTGTTTTTGGTAACAACGTCCCCGACACTTGCTGCCCTCCTTGGATTTTATCAATAGCTTCCAATTTCAAATTTCTTCATTTTACAATTTTAAAATGTCTTCATTAAATATAGGATCAACTATTTAGGGAAGGGGCCGCGTCTAGCCCCATAGAACCAATCGCACAGCGTCATGCCGCCCTTGGCGTGCATGCATATTCGAAGGTTCTTTAACCACTTATCAGTACTATTCCATATTTTCACCATGTTGTCTACCTGTTTATACGAACAATTTCATCAAATTTTAGTTCCAATACACAAAAACCGATTTTAGTGCGAATTTCCAGTTTTCTGATATTCTAATTGTGCCGATCCGGGCCTCTTGAAAAGAATATGAATAATGCATCGTTCATCACAAGCAGTCTTTATTTCAGTTTAAAAACCCAATGCATTTCGGGCCATTACATGCCCTTCTTCAGGGGACACTGCAATTAATAATAACAAAACGATATTAGCACTATTATTTCTAAGTACATACATAATTGCAATTCAGATTAATCAATACTGCACTTTTCTAACAAAATGTATTCACAAATTGCATCTCGTCCCTTATCCTATATCCCTCGCACAGATTGGTTCTATGGGGCTAGACGCGGCCCCATCCCTAAATAGTTGATCCTAACATAAGGCAATTGGGTAAGCCTTACACAACCGTTCTGCACGCAAACTGAACAAAGGCGAGAGGAATAGGAAGGACGAAAAAAACAGGATATACAAGGTGTGCATCCCTTCACTCACTGAACATTCATTAAATATAGAACATTCATGCAATATTGGCATTAACCACATTACAGATTTGTTTTCTTCAACTCTCATATATATTTTCTCAGGGACGATATTTTGATTTGGAAACAAATTGGAAAGTAATCGTGTCTGTAAAGCTTCTTTGCCATGTTCAGTCACTTTTCCAATTCTTATATCTTGTAGAATATCAGCATAATTTTCTTGTCGCATATTTTTAATAAGTTCCTTATATTCAAAATATGACCAAATGTTAACATTTCCAATGCTACCCAAAGACTTTCTGGTATCTTCATGCGCAAGTGTTTTTAAATACTGGTTATCCTTTTACAGGAGTAAGCTGTAGTAGATCTCCAAATCTAGAACAATCATTTGCTTGAGTCTAGGTCTTGTTGCAACACAAAATCGAGTACTTAAATCTGTACAAGAAATTGAATATTTAGCTGAAAAAGAGCCAGAAAGTACAGATATTTTGAGAACAAATATGTTAGAAACATATTATCGAAATAGAAGTCGTCATCTTGAGAACATTTGTCTCTATGAAATGCTGCAAAACTATACTTTTAAACTGAATATTACAGAAAACATCAATTATGGTATATATGCTGTGATTGGTTCTGAAGGATGTTTGGTGAAACAAAGAAAATAACATTTGATTAATCACCAAAAACTAAGTTGCGATACTCCAAAAGCGTATTTTACTATTTAGCTCTTTTGCAACTCTTCAAGCCGTGGCGTTCAGAATAGGAATTACTGGAGATTTTCAGGGCTACGAAGATTTGTTCAATGCAACTAAAGATACTTTAGAATGTCCTGTTTTTCCTAATTATGTTATGCGAGAGTTGCATGCGACAGGCTGCGGAAAGACCCTCCACCAGCTGTAGCCAGCCCTTTCCCAGCACTATCAACTCCACATCTGAACATCCGTCCCAATTTTGCAGACCTTATTATTCTTTGCAAATTTTGCAAAGAAACATTGTTATGACCCTACAGGAAACAGACGCAGGGGCAGATTTACAAGCCCCTTGCGCCTCTTTCACGCTGCTGTTGCGTCACTTTTGTGACGCAGCGGCGAAGCAACAGATGCGCCATGGTGCAGGGTATTTACAACATGAGATGCATCACGTTGTAAAGCCCTGCGCCATAAGGAGGCGTTCCGGCACAGGGGGGGTGTTCCTGCACAGTAACGCCTCCTAAAAGTGGCTGAGTGAAATCTACAAGATTTCACTCAGTCACTTTGGGGCCCATGCTGCTTCAAAACCCTGCGCCTGCTTGAAGCAGGCGTAAGGATTGACGTAGCATTGTAAGAATGGGGCCCCCCCAGAGCATTGCTGGAGCTGTGTCGCGCTTGCGACACAACTCCAGCAATGCGCTGCCTTTACGGCAGCAGATGAGTGACGCATCTGTGCCGTTTTTGCCTCATGGTGCGTCGCATTGGAAATGTGGCGCATCCATGGTGGCTGAGCTGTGGCGCACAATAACTGGTGCATCCCTGCTGATATGCAGGGATGCGCCACTTATTGTAAATCTGCCCCTTTATGTCTTGTACCAAGTTGTCAACTTGCTCAAATCTTCTTTTATATACAGAGCCACTTTTTTCTCTTCCAAGTTAAGCAACAGGATATATCAATTTTCTCATTCCAATTGCAGGGCCTCGTAAAAGCCCTGTGTTCTTATTTTTTTGTAAGTACGTCACCAAATCGGGAGTGTGTAGTTTGCGCTTCTGCAGCCTTCCTTGCATGTAGCTGACGTTTCTCAGACTCCCTCTACGGACTCATACTTTAAAATTCCTTTTTACCTTATTTAGCATTTGTGTTCAATAAAAAGCTTAACAAAGCCAAGAAAGTTCTGACCCTTTTTTTATTGAAGAGAGTTATATTCAGAGCAATATTTTGTTGTAAGCAGTTGACATCAGTGGTCAAGCTTATGAGTTTAGAAATGGTTGTCCTATTGAGAAAGAGAAATTTGCCTGCAAGATGTGTGGTACCATGCTTTCTACAGGTGATCCGAATAAAAAATATTAATTTTGAACTGCCATTATGCTGAGACATGTGAAGACTGTTCATCCCCACAATTATGTGTGAGCTACATGCGACAGGCTGCGAGAAGACCGTCTACCACCTGTAGCCAGCACTTCCACAGCACCATCGAGTCCACATCCGGACATCTGTCCCGATTTTGGAGACCTTATCATTCTTTGCAAAATTTGTAAAGAGACAAAATGTTATGGCGAACAGTCCATTGATTTGATTTGCAAGTGGTGGATAATTCTACTATATGTCTTCACATTTTGTTTAAATAAGTGACAAAAAGCATTTGTCCATTTCTGTGTCAACAACTGCCTTCAATCTACGCTGCGGACAGCAGGTTTCACAACTTGAATTCAGCTATCCATCTACACTATGGACAGAATTCAAGTTAGCCTTGATTTATGTAAGGCAGAGACAACTTTGTATTGTATTGTACTGCCTTCAAATGTACACTGTGATCAACAGAGTTGACTACTTGATACCAAGAGCGCATCAGCACTACAGACAACATGGAATTTAGACTCAATTTATTTATGGCAGAGACAATTGTACTATGTCCTCATATTCTTTTAACTGTGCCAAAATAGCATTCATTGATGTTTGTGTCGAGTAGTGCCTTCGATCTACATTGCGGACAGCAGGGTTCACAACTTGACTTCAGCTTTGGATGTAAATTTGTCTTCACTATCTGTGCTGAGAGCTGCCTTCAATCAATTCTGCAGCCAGTAGAGTTGACAACTAGATACCAAGAGCGCTAGCACTACAGAAAACATTCAATACAGTCTTGATTTATTTAAAACAGAGACAATTGCACAATGTCCTCAGATTTTCTTAAAGTTTGAACAGTAGGAAATTCAGCCTTCATTTATTTAATGCAGAGACAATTCTACTATATGTCTTCACATTTTGTTTAAATAAGTGACAAAAAGCATTCATTTATGTCTGTTAACAACTGCCTTCAAATGTACACTGTGATCAACAGAGTTCACAACTTGATACCAGAAGTGGAGAAGCACTACAAACAACATTGAATTCAGTCTCAATGTATGTAAGGCAGAGACAATTTTATTAATGGATGCCACATAAAACGTTCCTCAATGTCTGTACTAAGTACTACCTTCAAATGTACACTGCGATCAACAGAGTTTACTACTTGGTATCAAGAGCGCATCAGCACTACAGACAACATTGAATTCAGTCTCAATTTATTTTAAGGCAGAGACAATTGTACTGTGTCCTCAGATTGCGTTAACTGTGACAAAAAAGCATTCATCGATGTTTGTGCTGAGTAGTGCCTTCAATCTACACAACAGACAGCAGGGTTCACAAGTTGAATTCAGCTTTCCATCTACACTACGGACAGCATTGAAGTTAGCTTTGATTTATATAAGGCAGAGACAATTTTGTTATTGGATGCCACAAAAAACGTTCCTCAATGTCTGTACTAAGTACTGCCTTCAAATGTACAGTGCGATCCACAGAGTTTACCACTTGATACCAGGAGCGCATCAGCACTACAGACTACATTGCATTCAGTATCTATTTATTTAAGGCAGAGACAATTGTACTGTGTCCTCAGATTTTGATAACTGTGACAAAAAAGCATTCAACGATGTTTGTGTCGAGTAGTGCCTTTGATCTACACTGCGGACAGCAGGGTTCACAACTTGATACCAGAACCGGAAATGCACTACAAACAACATTAAATTCATTTTCGATTTTTTTCAGACATAGACAATTGTACAGTGTCCTCAGATTTTGTTAACTGTAACAAAAAAAGCATTCATCAATATCGGTGCTGACAACTGCCGTCAATCTACATTGTGAGGGCTCACGATTCAGGTGGAATGGCGATTGCATATGACGCATTCCAATAGCCAAGAGACATTGTACCAGTGCAACCCGCCCGAACCACGAATCATCGCAGGATGAGCAGGCGCTGAGTTCTTCAGGTACCAATAACTCACTGTACCACATGTCATCTCCAAGTGGCCTTGTTAAAGCAGAATTTACTAGGCAAAAAACATTGCTCCCAGTGCGGCCTGTCCGGACTACGCATCATCGCAGGCTACATACAAGCTCAGTCCCAAAGGTACTACTAACTCAGTGCACCATAATTCATCGCCAAATAACCGTATGCAAGCAGAATTCAATAGAGAAAAGACATTGGTCAGAATGCGGTCCCCCCTTTACCACTCATTATCGCAGGGAACGTACAAGCTCAGCGCCAAAGATACTACTTACTCAGTGCACCATAAATCATTGTAAAGAAGAGTGAACAGTTTTGTGTCACAGTGAGACATACTGTCCCTTTTAAATGGAATTGATGCAGAATTCAATCGACAAAAGGCATTACTTCAATTACTGTGCCCCCCGTCCACGCATCATCACAGGGTGCATTCAAGCTCAGCGCCAAAGATATTACTAACTCAATGCACCAGAAATCATTGCCACGTGACAGTATTGAATGAGATGACTTATTTGGAAGAAAATATATCATACTTTTTGGAGATATACTTCAACTTACTTCTGTGAATGGACAACCAATATTTATTAGAAAACTTGATTTTAAAGAATTTGCTACCAGTGCTTCCTGCTTGGACCACGCATCATCGCAGACTCCACAGAACTTTGTTGCTTCCGGTGCCACTAACTCTTTCCACCACTTATCATCGCTGCGTTTACACACACTAAATTACCAACATTGTGCAGCTGTAATCAATGTCACGTAGTCGTGGGCTCTTGCTAACCGCTGCCTCCTGCCACTCAGAGCAGTTTGTGAATTCATTCAGAGCACTTAAAACTGCCAGACAGGATATGCAGTTTCAGTCATGGATCCTTTGGAGTGACCAGTCCAGAGGGAAGTGCTAACAGCCTTTGCAGCGGTGTGCCCACGTTAGGGCTTCATAGTAACTTGGGTTGCACTTCTTTGCAGTTGTTCCAGAAACCTAACTCGCCGTTTTCCTAAGTAGTATGTAAAGGTATTCCCTCCTTTTTTCATGTTGATGGACAGCTTAACAAAAGGCCCATGAGCGTGTTTCTAGCCAATTTTGGTGATGCATTGTTCATGGAGAGAAATACGAGGAGATCTCCTCCAAACAAAGAAGCTCTTAAGTCATTTAGTTGAAGTGAAGTACCTTTGTTTGGTGAAGATCTACCTCTTTGTAGTCTCATCATCTTCTCTTGATGAGGATTCATGTTATCACAGATTTGTGGATGAAGATGCTTGAGGAACAATCACATTGCCAAAATTACATGTACAGAAGGTCACTGGAGACATTGCCTCATGGTCCTTTATATAGCTGTAGCACAAGAATATGCACTAGACATTTACCCAAAGAGGTAGCACTTGCTAATCAGCCAAACAAAAGTAATCCAGTTGGGTACACATTTTCGGCAAAACCGGGAAAAGTGGAAGTGGGAGTGGCTGTACAGGTACTGAGTGTGTGTGTGTAAGTGGCTGTGTGGGTGGATGAATTGGCTGTGTTAGTGGCTGTATGAGTGAGTGAGTGGGTGTGTGAGTCCTTGAATGGGTTTGTGAATGGATAAGTGAGTGTTTGTGTGAGAGTGTGAGTGGACATATGAGAGGTTGTATGGGGTGTGAATGGGTATGTGAGTGGTTCTGTGGATGATGTTATTTTATATGCCATCAGTGATGTCATCAATGATGTCACTGACCATGTTATAAATGATGTAATATGTGAGGTCTAAGCAGTGCATTGCGGGGATGTAAGTTGTAGTTAGTTCATGTAACCATAAATGCTGAAATTGTATGGTTTTGTACAAGTGAAATATGAGCTAAGTATAATGTCCACACAAAGCCTAAGAATAACTGTGAGATATGGGAGACACAGGAGTCCCTCTTCAATTCTTCAGGGGGGTACCATCATTTTACCTTATGCCACTGGTACCTGGACCCAGCCTGGGTGAGTCCCAACCCTCCAAGAGGTAATTATCCTCTCCTGGACCCTTGGTTATGGTGCTAAAGGAGCCCAGATGGCCATTTTTCAAAACTGAGGATTTAGACAAAAGCAGGCCAAAAAGTACTCTGAGAACCAGGAGGGGACCGGGACCAATCTGCTTGTCTATCCGCCCGAGGTGCATCGCCAGTTGGATTTAATTCGCTGCTTCTCCTGCTACTTTCTTCTCCGAAACAGAAAATCGATTTCAGCTGTCTGTCAACAGAGGGGTATCTGACCTCATGGAATTGTCTTTGGTTACAGCCTCCTGCTTTGTCCCGCTGGAGATTTTCAGATTCCATCAAAATGGCTAAGTCTGAAGGTAAACATCTTCACCATGGATTCATGCCACATCTATCTGACAATGATGCTCCCTCCTCAGACACTTTTGCTGCCTTGCCCTGCTGAACTTCTACCTTCTCAGACACCTTTTCTTCAAAAAAATTATAACTCAGAAGGTAAACTCTGACCAGACCCAAGCCACTTCTTATACCCTACTTGCACTCCATTGCAGTCGGCATCAACTTTTGAGTATGCCATGGCCTAGCATGACCAGATGTCCACGGTTGGTGCTTTTATATTTTAGGTGCTATTTGACAGTTTATTCTTAAAAAAATCAAAACTCTGGTTCTACTGATTGGATTTTTATGGCATTGGTGTCAACTAATTTATCAAAAAGTTTACTCTATTTTTCTAAATTCATTTAGGATTTTTCTGACACTGTGTTTTCACTTTATTACTGTTTGTGTGTTGCATAAATGCTTTACACATTGCAGTTAAACCTTACTGCTTTTTGCGCCAAGTTATCCAGGGTTAAGCACAGATTAATTAATTGATTTTGGGGGTTCACTCCGCACGGAATTGTGGCTGTCTTGACCAGGGCTCACATCCCAGTCAACCAACAACTCAATTTCTTACAAACGGGTTACACTCATGATTTGTTACTAGGTCCACTATGAGTCTGTGAGATAAAACCTGCGGTTCATACAACAAAACCAGCACTCCCCTGATACTGCTGAAGGAGGGAGAGGTGCAGTATCTAGTGTTTGAAGAGAGAACTACGATATTCACCCCTTATTTGCTAATGAGGGGGGTGCCTCGTGTTGCACCTGTATTATATGAGTAATAAGTGCCACTTTAGTTTCATTTAAAATATTTTAGTAAGTGAGCTAAGCGAATGTGGCCTGGCAGAGAGTTCCTAATCTTTGCAGTTCCTCCAGCAAAAGCACGCATCATTGTTGATATTTTCTTGAAGGTGGGGGTGTTGAGTCTATGGATTAAATCTATTTCTTGATGTTCTTTTTCCCCCTGAGAGGCTCAGTCTAGGTGCCAAGTATTCTGGGGTGTATGCAAGTGCCGTGCAACTGTGATTGTATGTGTGCTGCAGGCTTTAGGGGCAGCCAGGAGAGAGGACTTGGTTGGACAGATGCGAAGTGTGTGCCCATTTCAGGGTGCACTGAGAGAAAGGGGTCCCAGCAAATAACAATCAATTCACATAAATTAATAAAAATGAAGAAACATTAAATAAGTCTACAATGTATTTATTCACAATGTAGGTGTATGTTAAATATCATATCTTTCAATGAACATTCAAAGGCTGTACAGTGCCCCAGGGGAAAAGGGAAGTGATAAAGTGAGGATGGTGTGAATAAGGAATAGTGACAGTAAAAACAACCAAATAGCGCAACCGCACTTGTATGTCAATTTAAATATAAACCAACAAAAGACCATAGGTTCAATACATCACTTGATCGAAATCATACTCCACATAATACATTAATGTTGTAATTTATGGGGTGAAGCTGATAAACAAAAGACAGTTGCCGACGTTTTGACCCTCTAATTGTTGCAGGAGTTAGTAGTACCATTGCTTCGGGGTCTTCTTCAGGACGGGGTGGGGGCAGGCAACCTATTTAATACACATCAATAAGTAATTTAATATCACTCCTGGCAATGAGTCACGGCATAAGCAGCTATATAGCACACTATTAAAGACAGAGCATACCAAATCAATTGTTGCTAGTCTTCATATCAATGCTGTATCTTCTGCATGCTTCAACACCCTTGGCATAATACATAAAACATTTAAATGGATGTCTTTGACTCTAGGGAAATGGTCACTCACCTCCTCATCACCAGCAGACTAGACTACAGCAACGCCCTCTATGTTGGAATCAACCAAAAACTCCTCTGCAAACTCCAGACCATCAAGAACGCTGCAGCCAGACTAATCCTTGATATCCACGGCCCTACCCCATCACCCAATACCTCAGCAACCTCCACTTTCAAGCTGCTCATCCATGCCTACAAGACCCTCTACAACATCGGACCACAACCACAATACCTCAACAACCACCTCTCCTCCTCGCCTACAAGAGAAACCTCCACTTAGTTGACCTCTCTCTGAGCACCGTCCCACATTTCTACAGGAACAGAGCGGGTGGAAGGTTCTTCTCCTACCTCACAGCCAAGATTTAGAACGATCTCCCTCTTCACCTCTAGAGTAGCCCGACATTGCACCAATTTAGAAAATACCTCAAGACCTGGCTCTTCGAATTACCCAAACAGAGCTGCACCGCCTCCACCCCGAGTGCCTTGACACCCTAACAGGTGAGTAGTGCACTTTACAAACCCTTGATTGATTGATTATAAGGCTAAAAAGTTCAAATTGATATGAAAGTGCTCACAAAGCTAGAATAAATCAATTATTGGAGAATGGAGGCAAGAACATCAAAACTACTGTCGAAAGCAGAAACATTATTCATCAAAAGCAATGAAGATAAAGGAGAAAAATACTAACAGTATAACGAGTAAAAAGCTGGGTGAAAAGAATTTGAAATTAATATTCATCCACTTAGAATAACTTTTTAAAAAGGAAATCACAAAGAGTTGGGAATTAATCAAAATGGAAAAATACTTCGAAGTGGGAAGAGTCCCAAGAGGACTTTGAATCTTCACCTTGCCAAATCACCCTGACACAAGGTCCAAAATGATGGATGAATGGGTCAAACAAAATATGCAGTGATCAAAGAACATGAAGTTGATAATTATAAAATATGCAAAAAAAGACATTGAAGACATCCATAAATCCATAAGTGCAATTGAGGCACAAATTCAGTCACTGAAATCAGATGAGAAAACCAAACAGCTAAGAACAGAAATGGAATCCAATCCAGGCTGGACAAATATGAAAATTAAATCAAAGAAAGGACATAGAGAAAATGTAGACAATTATGAGATTGGAACCATCTTCACTTTCGCTAAAAGATTTGAAGTACTAAAACAACAACTGAAAATTCTTCAAACAACTGGAAATGAATAAGATGTTACCATCAGTAAATCGGGCAGGGACTTGGGAGAGGAAGACGGACCTACCCATGCATCATGCTGAACAACATTTTTAGAAGAAATTAAATTGTTATACATAGATCAAAGACCAGGAAGAGGCAGGGGTAGTGGCCGTGGACAGGGATGAGGAAAGGGAAGATCATTAAGTCATACATGAGACGAAAAACCAGGAGGGGGTCAGGAATTAACAAAGGCGTATCCCCTGCGCAATCTGCAAAAGAAATAATCAATTAGGAAAGATCCTTAAGTTACAAAAGAGAAGAAAATCCAGGAGGGGATCGGGAAAGAACAAACAAGTATCCCCTGCGCAATTGGCAAAAGAAATAATCAATTCATCACAAATAAAGATGGAGAATAATCTTATAATCAACTTCTTGAAACTTATACTCAATAAAGTTCAAATTAATCTTCTAAACAAGGGCTTAACCTTCTGTCCTGAAAAACATTATGACTACATGGAGACCAGGATTTGTATTTACAAATGTATACAGAAATTGAAATTAGTAAAAATTGTTTGAAAAACAAGAAGTAAACAAACCTATGCATATGAAGGAATTTATACATGAAACAAATGTACTCATTGAACAAATACTAGATTTGAAAACAACATATCATCAGATCCGGTGTTTTCTCAACATATTGATTAGATTACGGAAACACAGATTTTGAATGAGCTTGAAATAAACACACAGATCATGAATTCATACATTTTAAAAGCAAGTCAACATTTTGTCCTACATTAAATTTGGGAAACTGAATTGAAATCTATCATGACTTGGTAATCTCAGACTTGGAGAAATTGAGTAATAACATCCAGAAAAACAAAAAAGAAAATCTGACATGTGGAGAAAGAAAAGCATTACAGGATCTTATTAAAAATGATAGGATTGAAATTAAACCGGCAGATAAAGGAGGAAAAGGAGTAATTATGGATAAGTTGCAGTATATGAGAAAGGCAACAGAACAATTGAATGTGGCAACCAACTACAAAAACTACTACAAAACCCCATCAATGAACTTACAATAATCCTAAATCAATCAAAACAGAAAGAAGGCAGGATGAAAACCTAATAAGTGAGAAAGAAGCTAAATTTCTACACAATGAGTCCAATCACTCCAACAATATATTTTCTTCCGAAAGTTCATAAAACACTGATCAATCAATCTGCCAGGCAGACCCATAATTTTTATATATATATATATATATTCACAGAAAAAACCATAGGTTTTAGGCCATATATAGTTAGGGATTTGCATTTACAAAACCTTATTTTACTCGCATAAAACCATTGAAATTTCATATATAGTTAGTTCCACTAACTATATATCGTGCACCCGCAATCCACTGCTGATGATGTCACATATTACATCATTCATGACATGGTCAGTGACATCACTGATGACATCACTGATGACATCACTGATGACATCATCCAGTGACTGTATGTTTCTGTAAAGTTAAAATATGTCTTACATATTGAAGAATGAGTGGATGTATAAGTGTCTGGATGAAGGATTTAGTAAGTGCATGACTGACTGTATGAGAGAGTGATTAAATGTGTCTCACTGAGAGCATGGGTTAGTGACTAAACTGTTTTAATTTGTGCATCATTATATCTGCTGTTCTGTAAACTGCTGCATGTGTTGATCAGTAGCTATATGATTAACTATATGGGTTATTGATTGGTTGCCCAAGTATTTGTATGGGAGAGTGAGTGTGTGTGTGGGTGGCTGGGAAGTGTGTGACTCTGTGCATACATGTGTGAACAGTTTATTCACTAGATCTATGGTTTCAAAACTGAATGTGGAAACAGCTGTATGGGTGGTTGACTGTGTACGAGTGTATTGGTGAGTGAATGGATATCTCAGTGCTACATGTCAAAGTAAGTACATATGTAAAACACAGTACATGTGAAAGTTCACATATATAAATTACTGTGTATAAGAGCCAGTGAATGTGTGAGTGGCTGTATGGATCATTGTGAACTTGTATCAGGGATTGTATAAAAGAGTAAATATGTGTTAGTATATGTTTGAATAAGTAAGGTGTGTATAACTGTATAGTTGAGGATATGGAGGTGTGATTGATTCAGTGCATGACTGACTAGGTGTGTGAATAACTCCATGGATGAGTGACAGTCTGTGAGTGTCTGTTTACTCTGAGTGTATCTAAGGTTATATTAGAGTCTGAAGAGGTTGATCGTATTATCACATGATTGATGTCATCAGTGATGTTATCAGTGATGTCATTTGAGTTGTCATCAGTGATGTCATCAGTGATGTCACTGACCATGTCTTGAATGATGTAATATGTGACATCATCAGCAGTGGATTGCGGGTGCGCGATATATAGTTAGTGGAAGTAACTATATATGAAATTTCAATGGTTTTATGCGAGTAAAATAAGGTTTTGTAAATGCAAATCCCTAACTATATATGGCCTAAAACCTATGGTTTTTTCTGTGAATTTCAATGGTTTTTTAATACCAAATATCAAATGCTGTCAAATGTCAAGTACATGATAGGTAAAAACATTTTCGTGTTTATGCACGCTGATGTGCTTTGAACGCTGCCCCCCCCTCTTTTCTCTTAGCAGTACTCTCTCTTTGCAGATAGTGAAGGGTAGTTAACGCAGGCCTTTGCCCCCGTTGTAATCCGTCGTGCCTGCTTCTCTCTCTATTTGATTGATTGCTATCCAAGCATTTACTGTTTTAGAATTGGTTCTCTTTGGTTCATTTTGTATTTACAAACAAGCACAGAGTCGCAATACTCTGTTTAGTCTTTGCAGATAGTGAAAAATAGTTTAAAAAAACAAAAGGAATCGAGCAAAATCAGTAGGCCACTGATGGGATCTGTTTTTGACCTCGCTAAAATAGAAACATTAAGAACAACCCCTCATGAGAAATACGAAACTAGTGAGATGAACTTAGCTCCACACCATGATGGCTGCAAAACAGCTCGACTCCGCCGCCCACCCCACCCAAAATAACGACAAACCCTATGCAAATATTATAAATATATACAACACACCAGCAAAGTAACAGGGTAAAACGTTTTATTAAATAACTATATACATGGCAGCCTGCTGCAACATCGATCCAAATGCCTTTTGGTGACTCTTCCATTGTGAACATTGTCCCACAATCCGTTTGACCTGAAACGATTACACAAATAAAACATTTGTGAGTTTTAAATTTCCGGAGAAGTATAATTCACCAATAGTTTTCTCTGTACATCTTTTTCCATTAACAATCCCAGTTCCATCACCCGCCCAGGATATCACTACTGTTAGTTGTCATTGTTGCTTCTGTTTTAATAAAAAATGTTTTAAGGTGTTTACTGTTTTTGTTGCGATGTATATATTTATAAGTTATTAAAGTGTTATAATCCTACTATTTTTTTTATCGATTATTGCTGTTTGAGATATTCCCTGCCTACAAACAGAGAAGAATAGAAATATTCTGTCTCCCTTTGCAGATAGTGAAGGATAGGTAATCCGGACTTTTGTCCCCCGTTGTAATCCGTCATGCCTGATTGATTGATTGGCTGGAAATTTATTGTTCAAGGAATAGTTCTTTCGAGGTACTCTCTGTTTGCAAATAACGTGGAATAGAAATATTCTGTCTAGTCTTTGCAGGTAGTGAAGGGTGGGTAATGCGGACCTTTGTCCCCCGTTGCAATCTGTCACTCCCCACTGATTGAGAAACTACTTCCACCCGGACCATTTATTAGAGGTACATCATCTGACTAAACCGGAGAGAACCCCTAATAAAGAAGACATATGTAAAATACAAAGTAATCCCTGTATCCTGTTAAACAGAAACTTTAGCATGAAACACACTTGAAAAGGAAAGGAAAGAAATCGAACCAAATCAGTAGGCCTCTGATGAGTTTTTGACTTCGCTAGAAATAAGAAACATGAAAATGGTGAAAGAAGCCAAGCTTGACGTTACAGCAGCCACAAGGTAGCTAGGCTCCGCCACCCCCCCACTGCTCCAAGCATGTCTGCCCACCGCCCGCCACGCCCAATAACGGTAACATGAAATAGATACAAATCAGCAGATACCTACCCCCATTCCGGAAACTCCCGAAGTGCAACAGGTTCGCGGCTACGCCCATCCGGAAGACGAGGCCTTCGGCACGTGTAGGGCGAGTCCTGCTGGCAGCCGTCGGCCGGGGAGGTCATCCCGTAAGGTGGGCCAGGAGAGGAGCCGAGGCCGACGGGATTCTTCTTCTTTCTTAGATAATGACTGCAACAACGGGGGGGGATGTCTTGCATATGCCACCGACCCCCCCCCTCGTATCTCCTGGTCTGGCCCCGGCTTGATATGAGCTCCCCGTTCGGGCCTGAAGCGGCGCCCTGCAGGCCACGGGGGGAGGATGTCTTGCAACTGCCTCCGACCCCCCCCCCCTCTTATCGCCTGGTCCGGACATCACGGATATCAACGCCAGGTGTCGGCGTGGGGTGCGCTGGGAGGGAGAGGCGGCGCGAACGAGCCTCTCCCACCCCCCCCCCAGGTGGGGGCCCCTCAGCTGCACCCCCAACGCTCCGCTCACCCAACAAAAGGGTTCCTCCACTCTTGCGATACAGCGACGCTGCATTCACCCGACAAAAGGGTTCCTCCACTCTTGCGATGCAGCAACGCTCCACTCACCCAACAAAAGGGTTTCTCCACTCTTGCGATGCAGCGACGCTGCACTCACCCGACAAAAAGTCTCATCCACTATTGCGAGGCAATGATGCTCCGCTCACCCAGCGGGGGTCTCGTCCACTGTTGCGGTGCAACGGCGCTTCTGAGTTCAACTAGAAAATGAGTCCTGCATCCAGAAACGTTCTCCTCAACTTTGAAGATTCTATAAGAGCCACGGGGGCCCCCGACCCCCGATGGGGAATGACTGCCATGATCACCCACGGAACGACCACGACGTAGCCGCGGGATGTCGGCGCGCTCATGCCGGTGCCAGCCTCAGTCTTGAAATCACCAAAATCCTGCAAGACTACCAACTTGATCAGTTCCGGTGGGACACCAGTATGACCCGGTAGGAGAGATTTTTGCATCCCACCCCTCTTTGACTGATGGTTCATGTCGCCAGTCCCCTCTACTACCCTTCAACGAAAACTTTTAGACTGCCGAAAGAGGTCCCGGTCCAACCACGAGTTGGTGGAGACATTTTGACTACACTTGGACCTTCCTGACCTCACCCAAAATGGCGCCGGTACAAATGAAACTATTGTGCCCCGATTGCTCAGCCTTGATATCATGAGATATGTATGCAGTTTTTAGCACATGAATTGATATGGGATAAGACTGATTATATGTTCGGACAATGAATTGATCCGGGATGGGTATTGATCATACGTTCGAACAATAAATTGACATGGAACGTGTACTGATTACACATTCGGACAATGAATTGATATTAAGTTCTAATGCATCATTGATTACTGTATTTATTGAAGGTTAGAATTGTCGACACTTTTGGTACTTGCTCACAATGAATTATCGATATGATTTTGTTGCACTTGTCGCACTTTTTACTGATTATATGTTCGGACAATGAATTGATCCGGGATGGGTATTGATTATACGTTCGAACAATGGATTGACATGGGACAGGTACTGATTACACGTTCGGAAAATGAATTGATATTAAGTTCTAATGCATCATTGATTACTGTATTTATTGAAGTAATACTGATCTCTCCGCATGAAATTAATTTTCCACATGCTACACAAGTCAATCTCATCTGCCCAAAGTTCTTTTGCAGATTTGGGACCGTTTCCCTTGCCTCTGACTCACTTATTGCTAAGTCATTGGTGGATGTTTTTGCCGGTCGGGGGTTATCCCCCAAATCTCGAAGTTGTGCTTTAAAATAATTAAAAGGGTGCCACCTCTCCATGTGCCGATGCATGGTATGATTACCATAGCAATATTTTTTTTCGGTCCCTCTCGAGAGTTTTTTTTTTGCAGATGAGGCAGGTAACGAACCTGGCTTTAACTTTCTTTTCATGAGAAGGAAAAGAAAAAAATTGCCAGATAAAATTCACTTTCACATGGGACGTTCTTGGCATTTCTTTTAGTTTTTTAATGTACATGTTCATAAAACGATTACACAAATGAAACATTTGTGAGTTTTAAATTTCCGGAGAAGTATAATTTACCAATAGTTTTCTCTGTAGATGTTTTTCCATTAACAAACCCAGTTCCATCACCCGCCCAGGATATCACTACTGTTCCCCATGTCATAAAACCTTAGGATGTTCAATAACTGAAACAGCTAATATGGGTTTACTTACAGGGGACATCTTTTGTTCTGTTTTGTAAAGTAAAACTATTGTGAACGCAAGTATTATACATAGTAAGTGTTTAATATAGCATTTGTCAGTCATTGGTTAAGCAGCTAGGACCTGTTCACTCTTGACACCCCAGGTGCTGTGTATGTTGCACTATAGTGCTGCATCGGGAATACGGACAACCCTATTGATGTTGATTTTTCATTATTGATTATTGTAAATAAATGGTGACTCCCCCCTTTAGCAGATTAGCTAAATCTTTGCGTAATTTGGGCATAAAAGTTATATTATTGGAAGTAGATGGTTATAGTTCTGGTTAATTTCCATTCAGAATGTCCTACAGAGCACCACTCTAGGTAAATATGCTGCCTTGGGACTATTCGCACAACAGACCGCTACTGACCATTGTTGCTGTTGTTTTATTAAAAAATGTTTTAAGGTGTTTACTGTTTTTGTTGCGATGTATATATTTATAAGTTATTAAAGTGTTATTTTCCTTCTACTTTTTTGTGAGTGCTATATATTTTTAATGTGACACATAATTGTGAAGACTTTGATGTACAAAAAGGCATCCCTGGAATCTTCCGCTTCAGGCTCGGTCCCACACACCCTCACAGTGAGAATCCCCTCCCCAATCACAATACAGGATGGTTATCAGATTGTAGGAACGCATGTAGTGTGACGGATCTCATCGGGTGGGGGCCTTGATCTACTGTAACTTCTTTGAAGAGGGGTGATTCTTTACAGTTGAGGCCATAAACTACATCTGCAGGGCTAGGTGATAGCCTGGGACGGGCCTGGACAATCGGACACAGAGGAAGAGGAGTGTCAGAGGGTGCGGTAGTGAATAGGGTGAAAGGCAGGTGTCGGGCGGGCACAGGGTGTCATTCTCAGAGAAGAACAGCGCAGATGGGAGGAGGTTTCTAGCCCATACATGAGAAAGAGAGCGGGAGTGACCAGTGCGTGGGGGAGATGCTTGCGAGGGTGCAGACAGTGGGTCTGGTCAAGGCATCTAAAATGGCTGCTGTGCTCGACAAAAGTGTGGCATTGCAAAAAAGGCAAGATGGCGCAATGTTTATCAATAATGATTTATTTATAAGAAATAAAATATTTACTCGCAGTGACAAAATGGCGGTCAACACTTCCTGATTTCCATCGAATCGAACGTTAACAGACGTCACGCAGCAAAAAAAAAAAACGCTCACGCACAGCCGCTGGAAGACATGTATCAACATATATGAGCCTTCTCAGCCACCCTCAGAAAACAAAAGGGGTCAGGATACGTCTCCCGTACCCCCTTATACCTAGTAATTTAATGAAATCGAAACACAAAATGGCGAATTCACGTTTCGCTACCAGTTTGCGAACCGAGAAGCGCTTCTACCGCGAAAAATCAATTTTTTTTTATTTGCCCCACGGGACCCTTTAATAACCCCAACATCATTCCTAGGGGGTCAAGAGGGGTCTACCTAGCCCCCTTTCATTAAATTCCCCCTTAGTTTTTCTCCTCCTCTTGTCTCTCGATCCTACCAGCAGACAAGATGGCGGCCGCACCGGACTGTTTAGAATGTTGACAGACACCGGACAGCCAATCAGCTTTGCTACGCAAAGCTCCGTTACGCGAAAATTACGCGATCTGGAGCGCTATCTGGGACGCTGTCACAGATATATCTGTTTTTTAAAACGTTAATTTTTCAAAATCCACTGGAGCACATATATTGAGACCCAGCAAAGGCACATCGGACTAACAGTCCCTATAATTTTGCCAAGTTTCGTGCAAATCCATTCAGCCGTTAGTTTGCGACCCGATTCGAGAACCGCTTCTACCGTGAAAAATCAAATTTTTTTTATTTTCCCCACGGAACCCTTTAATAACCCCAACATCATTCCTAGGGGATCAAGAGGGGTCTACCTTGCCCCCTTTCATTAAATTCCCCCTTCGTTTTTCACCTCTTCTTGTCTCTCGATCCCACCGAGAGACAAGATGGCGGCCGCTCCGGACTGTTTAGAATGTTGACAGACACCGGAGAGCCAATCAGCATCGCTTCGCAAAGCTCCGTGACGCGAAAAGTACGCGATCTGGAGCGCTACCCGGGACGCTGTCACAGATATATAAATTTTTTAAAATGTTAATTTCTCAAAATCCACTGGAGCACATATATTGAGACCCAGCAAAGGCACATCGAGCTAACAGTCCCTACAATTTTGCCAAGTTTCGTGCAAATCCATTCAGCCGTTCGAGCTAAAAGTGAGGCCAAACGCCCTATGGAAATTAACATGGGAAAAACGCGTTTTGGGACCCCCCGTTTTTCTCGGCCCCCCCTTGACGAAACCCCCCCCAAATTATCAAGGGCTGCTCAGAAACAAAATGTGCCATTTTCCTGAAAATTTCAGCCGATTCCGTCCTCAAACGCCAAAGTTATTAGACATAGAATTTTCAAAAGTCCCATAGGAAAAAAATCCTAACTATATATACCTACTGGCTATCGCCAGTAGGTAATATATATATATATATATATATATATATATATATATATATATATATATATATATATACCTACTGGCGATCGCCAGTAGGTAATTACCTACTGGCGATAGCCAGTAGGTATATATAGTTAGGATTGTTTTCCATAGGAAATCTGCAACATTCTATTGGGAATAACTTTGGCCCTGGTTGATGAATCTTCGCAAATTTCTCAAAGAAAATGGCTCGCTCCGCTCCGCTCCTTCCCTGAAAATTTGGGGGGGATTCGTCAAGTGGGGGCTGAGAAAAAAGGGGGGTCCCAAAACGTGTTTTCCCCATGTTAATTTCCATAGGACGTTTAGACTCGGCTACAGCCCGAACGGCTGAACGGAATTACTTGAAATTTGGCAAAATGGAAGAGACTGGTTCGCAGATTACGCTTTTCTTTAAATGGTGTAAATCCGTCCAGTATTTGCTGAGAAAATTGCATTTAAATTCAATTATATATCTATAAGCGCGCACACGTGCGCGCACTGTCCCCGCCTGCCTGCCTGAAATTGGGCCGCCGCGCTGCCCGCGGCGACCCGGAAGTGCTGCGCGGCCGGCTGGAAAATGTCCGCCCCCGCTGCGAGGGGGAAGAAGGATGATGGCGGCTGACTCTGCAGGGCTCCCGTGATGGGAGGGAGCCCTGCCATCGGCAAGAGAAGCGGCTAAGTGCCCACCTCGTTTTTGTCTCCGCCTGCCTGCCTAAAATCGGGCCGCCGCGCTGCCCGCGGTGACCCGGAAGTGCTGGCCAATCCCAGCGCGGCCGGCCGGGAATGCCCGCCCCCGCCGCGAGGGGAGAAGGAAGACGGCGGCTGACTCTGCAGGGCTCCCGTGCACGGTACCGAGGCCGGAGCTGCTGAGTCAGTGGCGGTTCGTCTAAACCCTCAGGCACGTTTACTTTTATAATTTTTTATGCTGATAAATTTGTATTCGGGTCGCGGGTGGGAGGGGGCCTCGCAGCTGATGGAGCCCTGAGATGCAGAGCCAGGCTCCTGTTCCCGAGCGCCCATCAGACGGAGTCCGCTTCCTGCAGCGCTTTTCTTTGTTCTTTCTTAACTTCTTCCTGTCTCCGCGGGTCTGCTCGCTAAACGGGGGGGGTCCGCGCCGGGTGGGAGGGGGCCTCGCAGCTGATGGAGCCCTGAGATGTTCCCGAGCGCCCATCAGACGGGGTCTGCGCCTGTATCTGGATCTGGGGGGTCCCCGAGACACTGCTGGACCCTGGGGACAAGGGTGCGCGTCGGTACCTGGCAGTGTGGGGCACGGAGCTGCTGTCGCGTGAACTTTTACCTCTGGGGAAGGTACTGAGTGGGCACATAGCTGCTGTTACATGCACTCTGACCTCTGGAAAAGGTACTTAGGGAGCACGGAGCTGCTGCCCTTTAATTCCCGGCGTGGGGTCTGTTCAGCTGCCTCGTACTGTGGGGGCACGGAGTTGCGGTTCTCAGGTATCCGTCCATGGGTCCGAGACTGTCTGTCTTCTCCTACAATGGACGTGCCTAAAATATCATCAGAAACGTGTGATCCTGAACAAACTGTGCACTTCTCTCAGTGACCCACTGCCTGCTTCTGAGAGGACATCGGAGGTGACCGTGCGCCTGTAACACCCAGCGCATCCACCCTTGCCCCCCGTATCTGCTCGCTGCCCCCCTCTTGCTTGTACCACCAGTCCTGACCTTGCGCACCGGTCCCTGTGCCTGCACCCTGCTGCTGCTTTCAGCGTTCCCAGGTCCATGAGAGGAGGTCAGCGTCCTTGCTTTCTAGGTCTCTGATCACACCCTTATTAAATCAGGGTTACAAGACAATCAAAGCGATGTAAAGCAGAGCGAGCAAAATAAGAAACTGCACAGAAAAAAAGTTCAGGTAAAGAGTAGTAGGGAAGAGAGAAAGACAGAGGGATTAAGAGTAGAAAGAGAATAGTGCTATAAAGTCAAAAGAGCCTCTACAGAGCAAGAGAGGTGAGGTTTACACAGTGATAGAAAAGTGCGAGAAAAAGAGATGGAGAGCTAGTGAGATCTATAAAGAGAGAGTGTGAGAGAGATAGTTGAGGTGGAGAGGGTGAGTTGAAATGGAGAAGGTAGTCCTATGAGAGATACGTGTATATATATGAGTGAAAAAGAGAGACAGCATTAGAGGAGGTGATGATGGGAAAAAGGTGCATAGGTGGAGAAATAGTGCTAGCCAGATAGGAGTATAACACTCACCCACCATTTACTACGCACAGTCTTCCTGACATTGTGCAGGCAGTCTGATACTGCTCACCCACCACTCACACAGTCCACCATCCAGCCACCCATCCATTCAGCCTCCCATCTAGCCACCCATCCAGCCATCATACATCCATCTATTATTCATTCATTCATGCATGCATGCATCCACCCATCCATCCAGCTTTCCACCCAACATGCATCCACCCATGCATCCATCCATTCACCCTGCATCCAACCATCATGCATCCACCCAGCATTCATTCATCCACCCACCCACCCATCATGCATTCACCATCATGCATCCACCCAACAATCATTCATCCATCATGCATCCACCAGCCATCCATCCATCTTCCAGCCAACAATCATGCATCCATCTAACACCCAGCCACCCTCCCACTCACCATTCATGCACCCCATCCATCCACCCACCCATCCATCCATCCTGCATCCATCCATCATTCATGCATCCATTCACCCATCTATCATGCATGCATCCATCCATGCATCCACCCAACAATCATTCATCCATCATGCATCCAACCATCATTCATGCATCAAAAATCTGATCCCTAGGGCTGCTCAGGTGGTCCCACAAGGATATTAACATATTTAAACGTTATCCGCTAATAGAATTAGCATTTTCAAAACCTTGCAAATTCACTGAAAAAAACATAGGTTTCTGGCCTTATATATATATATATATTAGCTTTTAAAAAACCAATGAAATTCACTGAAAAAAACATAGGTTATACACTATATATAGTTAGGAATTAGCCTTTAAAAAAACAATGAAATTTACTAAAAAAACCATAGGTTTTAGGCCTTATATAGTTAGGAATTAACATATAAAAAACCATTGAAATTCCTCCTATATAGTTAGCTGGACATTTTATTGACATAAAACCCAATGAAATTCCATATATAGTTAGTTGCAATAACTATATATCGCGCACCCGCAATCCACTGCTGATGATGTCACATATTACATCATTCATGACATGGTCAGTGACATCACTGATGACATCACTGATGACATCTCAAATGACATCACTGATGATATAACTGATGACATCTCAAATGACATCACTGATGACATCATGACACACCAATACCAGTTACTACATATGCACTCACTGATTCCTACGTCTACGCACACATTCACTCATTCACCCATACAATCACTCGTACATACAGTCACTCATTTTCACAACACTGTCATATGCACTCATACACCTATGCAGACACTCACACACTGCCACTCATCCAAGGAGTTACTCACACACCTAGTCAGTCCTGTAAATAATCAATCACACTTCGATTTCCTCATCTATACAGTTAAACACAGAACACCTTACTTTTCCAAACATATACTAACACATACTTACTCTCTTATACAATTACTGATACAAGTACACATTGATCTGCACATAGTCACTCGCCTCCCAGCCAGTTACACACACACTCAGTCTTCCATACAAATACTTGGGCAACCAATCAATAAGCTATATAGCCACTCATATAGCTACTGATCAACACATGCAGCAGCTTGCAGAACAACAGACATATTGATGCACACTTTCAGACAGTTTAGTCATTAACCCATGCATTCAGTAAGACACATTCATTCACTCGCTCAGTCAGTCACGCACCTACTAAATCCTTCATCCACACACTTATACATCCACTCATTCTTCAATATGTAAAACATATTTAAACTTTACAGAAACACACAGTCACTGGATGATGTCATCAGTGATGTCATCAGTGATGTCACTGACCATGTCATGAATGATGTAATATGTGACATCATCAGCAGTGGATTGCGGGTGCGCGATATATAGTTATTGCAACTAACTATATATGGAATTTCATTGGGTTTTATGTCAATAAAATGTCCAGCTAACTATATAGGAGGAATTTCAATGGTTTTTTATATGTTAATTCCTAACTATATAAGGCCTAAAACCTATGTTTTTTTTAGTGAATATATATTCACTGAAAAAACCATAGGTTTTACACACGTTATAGTTAGGAAGTAGCATTTGAAAAACCTATGAAATTCACTGAAAAAACCATTGGTTTTACACACGTTATAGTTAGGAAGTAGCATTTGAAAAACCTATGAAATTCACTGAAAGAAACATAGGTTTGACACCAGTTATAGTTAGCTGGAAATTTTACTGATATAAAACCAATGAAATTCCACGTTATAGTTAGTTGGACTCACTATAACTTGCGCGTGTAATGCACTGCTGATGACGTCACATATTACATCACTCATGACATGGTCAGCGACATCACTCATGACATCACTGATGACACCATCCTTGTGAGAAAGTGATAGATATAATTTCAGTGTAATGTAACCTTTGAAACACATATTCAAAAATAGAAACTAACATTTTCAAAAAAATGGAGATACCTATACCAGTTACAACAACCAATTCAGTAATTCCAACATTTATATACACATCCACTAATTCACTAACAGTTCTATATAGTCACTCGTATATATGCTTACTGATTATATTTAGTGATACAGCTATACATCCTATTATATACCGACAGACATCCAAAAGTAAATCACACACCTATTCACACTTGGAAATAAACTAATAAACATCCATTCATTTACATATACAGATATACACACAGTAACACCTTACTTCTAAGTAAACTTTCAGTTACTTACTATTTTAAACAATCACTTATAGAAACACATACTTATTTAAACAGGAACTCTTTCAATCTCTCACTGTCACATATACTCAGTTATATATATCAATACTTACATAAACTACATTAAAACATATGTGGTTACTAATAAACACACTAGTGAAGCAGGTATTCACTCACTAACACACACATATACACACTCAGCCATCCATACAGTCCTGCACATCCATTAAGACACTTATTTAAACATTTATTTTTACATCAACCTCTACATATACATATATAAAACATATTTATTTTTTAAAAAGACACACATTTACTGAATAGTGTCATCAGTGATGTCATCAGCAGTGCATTACACGCGCAAGTTATAGTGAGTCCAACTAACTATAACGTGGAATTTCATTGGTTTTATATCAGTAAAATTTCCAGCTAACTATAACTTGGTTCAAACCTATGGTTTTTTCAGTGAATTTCATAGGTTTTTCAAATGCTACTTCCTAACTATAATGTGTGTAAAACCAATGGTTTTTTCAGTGAATTTCATAGGTTTTTCAAATGCTACTTCCTAACTATAACGTGTGTAAAACCTATGGTTTTTCAGTGAATTTCATAGGTTTTTTGAATGCTAGTTCCTAAGTATGAAGCATATACCTGAAATAAATATCGACATACCAATCTTACGTGCACAACCGAGTGCACGCACCCACCTATTTATTTCATGAAGCTTTCCAATTTAAACCTAATGAATTTCTTCATAGACCAATGAAAAAACTTATAGTACGTTAAAGACACTGAACCTAGGCTTTTTTTCTCCTATAAACTTTTTAATTAAATGGAGCCGAATTTTTTTTAATCATTCGTGCGTGACTGATTGTACACACCTTAATATTTATTTTGAAAAATATAACAGATTTTATAATTTATTAATTGTATACTTAAATCGAGCTGTAAAAATATGTGAAATCCGTATGTGTTTGAATTCACTTCTTTTCACGTTTTTAAACTTCAGTAAAGAACATCGCTACTTCCACATCACGTTCGTAACTAGATAATGTCACCGCCTACATGTCCTAAGAAGCGCATGTAAAGTCATGTGACTTGAAAACAAGACTTCCAATTGGTTCTTAGTAGTTTCTGTTCTGAAATTTACACGAAGCACTCCACCCACTTTCCTCACAATTTTTTTCTACTCTGAAGAGACAACAACGTCGAGCATCTTCCGGAAAAGTTTGCTGAAATGGCTGCCGTTCTGCATTCATCTTCCGAATCAGAAGGAAACGAGCGACCACCTTTAAGAAAAAAAAAGGAATCTTTCATTTGGCAATTTTTTACTTATCATGAAGATCAAAAGAAAGTGAATGCGCCAAAAGTAACCTGCACGATATGCAATTCGGAGCTCTCAAGGGGAAATCCAAATAGAAAATATTCGTTTTCTATACACACCATGCTGCGGCATGTAAAACAAAGGCACCCTGAGCATTATGCAAAAGCATCGACAAGAGCCCTGGCCACGCTATTACCATCAGAGGTGGCCAGCACATCTTCTGGTGGAGGACCTGTATCTCCATCGAGTGCTGAGATGGACTTGAGACCATATCTTGCGAACGTACACATGAAATGCAACCAGTGTGCAGAAATTCTTTTGTATGGAGAGCAGAGCCTTGTTCTTATTAAACTCAAAATTGAAAGTCATAAATGCCCCAAGAAAAAATAAATTTCTTCACTTCATTTTCATAGTATTACATACTGAAAAATGTAGTACAAACTTTAAGAAATCGAAAGCATCATAACACTTGTTTCCCAAAAAAAAAAAAAAAAGTTCTTTTCAGAACTAACTATTTCTACCAAAACATGCTCCAAGAGCATCTTATGACATGTTTTTTCGGCGCTTCATTGTAGTGCGCGACCGGGTGCGCGCACCCTCCTATCGCGTACAGGACCTGAGACTTGCATGTGAAGTCATGTGACTTCAAAACAACACTTCTAGCTGATATTTTCTCGCCACTTTCATTTTGTGTGCGACCGGGTGCGCGCACCCACCTATCACGTACAGGCATCGAGACACGCATGTGCAGTCATGTGACTTTGAAAGAACACTTCCAATTGGTTTCTACTTGTTTCTATTCTGCAATTTACACGGAACACTCCACCCACTTCCCTAGAAAACCAGTTTATCGAAAAACTTTTAAAGCCTCCCCTTATGAAACATTCAACATCGTTCACATAGCAGTGTAGTAAATAGCACTAGATACACTCCGTCCCTTAATTATAAAAGACTTATCAGTATGTGAAAAAAACTTTTGTTTTCACGTGATAATGTGAAATGCTGAGCCTGTTACCGATTTTTTTTTCACATATGTTACTATTCTCCTTCGACCACTAACACCATAGAAAATACCACCAATAGCGGTGATATTTTGTACACCGACAACGGGCGATTTCTATCGCTTAGAGCCCTTGCTATTATAAAGTTTTATTTCCTAAGTCTCTGATCTCCAACTGTGGAACGTGACTCCCCTGTGTGTCGTAATGTAAATGTAAATGTAGACGTATTTGTAAAGCGCACTGATACCCCGGCAAGCAGTGTGTCCTGGCGCTGTACTCATACCGCTAGGGAACCCGTCCTGGCTTTTCCCCGTGAAATGTCCACTCCTGGGCATCCCCGGGGTGCAACCAGGCATCCCCAGCGCTGTAGGGGGCCGTTGTGGAGGCTAAGCAAGCTATTGCCCAGAGTTGCAGCGTGGGACCCATGATTAGAATAGGCACTGAGGCGAGAATATCCAGTCAGCGGAATTTATGAGCCAGAGACCCACCGAGGCGGGAATCGAACCCTGGTCCCTGGCCAGAACTCTGCATCAGGTCTGCCGCTCTAACCATTGAGCCACACTCCTCCACTCCTCCTCCGTAATGAGGTGCTAAGAGCAGCACGTACACTATACTGCGACTAAGCATCCATAAATTCCGCGGACATTTCTACCCTGCTATCTGCAATTATAAACATCAAAAGGAGCTACGCTGCCCCCCTTAGAGAGGCCTCACTCCCACTGCTACAAAGGCTTGGCAGTCGCCAAGATACACAAAAACAGCGTCTCGGGTCCATTGAACTTCTGTGACGATCTCAATGAAAATAAGCACTAAACAATATTCAAGTATGTAGTATTCCTTCTACTTGGTTAGAGACTAGGGGGCATATTATCAAGGGGGTTGATCACCGCTTTTTTGGCTTTAAAAGCCAAGAAAGCGGAGATAAAATTATCTCCCTATTACCAAGCTGTCGCTAACACCAATTAGTGACAACTAATAGGAGATAGCAACCATCTTGGGCCCCGCTTTACATGTCGGTGATATTTATCACTAATGACATGCAAAGTGTGTATGCCAAAATGTTAGCCACTGCAAACAGTCCCTAACATCGCTATCTCCTATTACCAACTTTTGGAGATATTCGCGCTAAGCGCAAATATCTTCAAAAGCTAACACCTGCCCTGAGCAGTTCTTAGCCATGTTATCCAATGGGAGGTGGATAACATGGCTAAGAGCATTTGCTCGATAATTCATGAATATCGCTGACTTTTCAGCGATATTCATGCATTGCGGCCGTTTTTTATCGCATTTACAATAAAACTTGCTAATAGCAAGGTTTATCTGCGATTAAAATCGCCGATGTGCGGCGATAATTTTTGTCTCTAAACAAGTTAGAGACAAAAATTATCGCTAGTTCTTGATAATATGCCCCTAAACATTTACCGCAGCGCTGCAGCGATTTCTTCCGCAAATAAACCTTGGTATTAATGAGGTTTAACGCAAATGCGGTAAAAAACGTTGCAAAGCATAAGTATCACAAAAAAATCAGGATTATTCATAGATAGCGACCTAATGCTATTAGCCATGTTATCCACCCCCCATTGGATAACATAGCTAAGAACTACTCAAGGCAAGTCTTAGCTTTTAGAAATATTCCCGCTTAGCGCAAATATCTCCAAAAGCTAGTAATAAGAGATAACGATGTTAAAGACTATTTTCAGTCGCTAACATCTTGGCACGCCCACTTTGTATCTCATTAGATATAAATGCAACTGACATGCAAAGTGCGGCCCAAAATGTTCACTATCTTCTACTAAGTGTTGCTAACTGGTGTTAGCAGCAGCTAGGTAATAGAGAGATAATTTTATCTCTGCTTTCTTGACGTTTAAAGTAAAAAAAACACAGATAAACACCTTTCATAATATACCTCTATATTCAAATTGAAGTAGGCGTAGGTCTTCACGCAGCAATCACATGCACAGTTTTGAAAGAATATGGCCCAGAAAGTCACTGAGTAAAATCTCATAAAAGACAGTCAACCAATTTCAATACGTATTAGTTCAGAAGAACAGTTCTTTATGATACAGGGCTCTAGAATGACAAACATATCTCGTCTTTATAAAAACCCTTCAGGTTTTTTTAACAGCTGTTAAATGGTTCCATACTCATCACAAACGTGCTCCATCATGAACATTGCCTGATTTGTCCTCAGGATGAACAACATTTGTGATGAACTTGCCGCTATGCATGCACAACACTAACATTGTGCTTCCTTAACACGTTCTATTCACTAAGCAGAACCATGACGGAACCACTCTATCATAAACACATCTGAACCATGGCTCATAAAAAGAGTACCTCAATCATGACCATGCAAGTCCCACTAAGCCCACCAGCCCCCTAATCTTGAGTCAAAATTGGAACTACAACACAGGATTTAAAGTCCTCCAAAGAACACCATGTAACATTTAATACCATATACACCATCGTTTTCATATATCACTTTTCCTAAACTCACTCAGTGAAATATCGCTCATTTTATTTAATCACTTTTAAACCATACCTTCTAACAATGCACCCAATCCTATGTGGAAGTGTTCAATATAAAAGATGACATTGTTTTAAGAAGGATAGAGAAATAAATAACACAATGTTGTAAAAATTTCTTTATTATATATACTTACCTAATAAAAAGAAAAAAAAAAATAAATGTCTTATAAAAACGTAGCACCTGTGGAAAGAAATTAAAAATAAAATTATAAAGTATATTATTTATAGAAAAAACAATACGAAACAATAAGACAGGTGCCAACAAAACTGTCAGATATTATTAATTAAACTTACCTTATAAATATAATATCTGTGGAGGAGAGTAAAAAAAAATCTGTTATAATACATATTTCTGAATGCAATATAACAAAATAAGTAAACAACATATTAAATGATTTATTTTTGCTGTCCTCAGAAAACATTGATTTTCACTATCAAGAGTGATTTCAACATTAATCATCATATAACAGCGGGGAAAAAAAACACAATCAAAATGATTGTGTTTAAAAAACCCATACAAAATCTGCATACATATTATAAATACTTGAAAAAAACATGTCTTAAATGTTTTCCTCAAATTCGCAATTTCTTGAGTAAGCACACTACATCTTCCACAGTTACAACCTAATTAAAGTATACCACTTATTTTTCAAGATATCTCAACAAAATCCCGTGCAGCAATGTCCTATAAAAAATGTATTTGAAAGACACAGTTTCTTCTCTCATACCTTTCCGCGTGGCCAAATTGTATAAGCTAACTCATTATCTTTTAAATACCTCTCCCAAACACTTACGTCCATATAAGTTTCTAAATAATTCTCAAAAGTACTCATTTTCTTCTCTCATATTTTTCCACGTGGCCAAATACTATGAATTAAGTAGTTTTTTTCTGAAATTTTGTAATCTTAGTCTCATCTATTATTTTCTGTACTTTTACAATCAAAATTTGTACCATATTTTATACCATCAAACATTAAGTAAATTTGTACCTGATGTTATCAATATGCAAAACACACATTTCATGTATAGATTTGTACACGCTTATTTACATGATATTTCTAAACTAGTAAGTTTCAGATCTTTATAGTATACATATTCCTACAGCAAACCACTCTACTGAAATTTGGGTTCCAAAAATAACAAATAAGAGTTACTTAAGGCAAAAGGCAAACGTTTTTTTAAAGTCAATTGGCTATCATTGCAAAATGTTCAGCCAGTAGCACACTTCAAATAAGCCGTATAATGTCCTGATGATGTAGAATGCCCTTCATGATAAATAATGGCTACAGTTACAAATGTTCTTCTAGAAATAGAAACTTGAGAAGCCACAAAATTTTTAATTAAAGTGGATAATTTACTCCCATCAGCTCTGCATCGTTGAAACATTAAAATTACATATTGTCCGTATCTATGGATAAATAAAGTTGATAACATTTCAGACTTGCATTGAGAACAGACCATATTTTGATGCACATCTTTAACTAGTTTATTAAAAGGCACTTCATTGCAGTCTGGTAATGTCAAATATAAAAATCTTTCACTGGGTATCTCAGTACTACTTAAAAATGAGCAATTATCACACTTATGTTCCCATTTATAAGAAAGCCCAAAAAGACTATCAATATCTACACCTCCATCTTCCAAAGCTGTAAACATATACATAATAAATTCCTGACAATCTTGCTGTATATTCTGAGAAAACTTATTTACTTCTACACATATATCTAAAACATTCCTTAATTCCGAAACACTTCCTATTTCATTATCACCACTACTACACGTTTCAAATATAGAATTTAAAGAATGACAAAAGGTATGCTCCTGATTTTCTATAATCTGTTCCTTAACATTTTTCAAAAAGAAAACAACATTAACTACTACATTTGCATAGCAGTTGACACCACTCCTATTTTCCAACTTAAATCCAACAATCTCTTCAATACTAACAGTTTTCCTAGAGCTACCAACAACAGCTACATCTTTTTTTCGTCGTTTCTGGACTACTTCAGCACATTTGTTCTCATTTTTCCTTTTCTGACCAACTATACGCCTTTCAATTAAAGGATATTGAGGTAAACTTGGAGCATATTCTCTTCTTAACCTATTGTACTCCACCACACAATTTAAATCTGCACTAATCTTTGTCTCATCATAATCAATTAGATAAAGTCCACATAAAGTTCTAACACGCGACAGAGCAACATACGCCATACCCTCTTTGAATACAGTACTTCCAATATTTACCAAAGCACAATCTACACTTAGACCTTGAGATTTATGTATAGTCACTGCATATGCCAAACAAATTGGAAATTGCTTACGACAGACATATAAGTCTTTCACAAGCAAAAAACGAGTTGAACATCGACTAATTTGTTGAACTTCATCAATCCCATCAAATTTTATCCTCAAAAATTCAATCTCATCTCTATTGGTATAATTCACAAAACCAACAACATTACCCATTGCTCCATTTACCAATCCTCTTTCTACATGTAAATTTCTTCTTAAAATTATCCGACAATTTAAACATACATACTGATTTTTCTCTAAACCAGCAGTTTTAGATATAGTTTTTTGAAGAGAATCCAATTTCAATTTCAACTTTTCAGACAAAACAATAGTACTACCTTCATGCTCTATTCTATCTTTAGCTTCCAGTTTCTTAATTTCTTGCTTTTCTAAATTCAACATTTTCTCATTAAAAACTGAACATTCTTTCAGAGTTGGCATCAAGCATATCACTGACTTATCTACAACCTCTTTACTATATATTCTCTCAGGAACATTATCTTCATTAGGAAACAGCTTGGAAAGTAATCGCGTTCGTAGAGTCTGTTTCGCATCTTCAGTTAATTTTCCAGTCCTAATATCTTGAAGAATACTTCCATATTTAGTATCCTTTGCCTGTCGCATATTTTGAATCAGTTCAGTATATTTGAAATGTGACCATATATTTACATTTCCAATACTGCCCAGGCACTTTCTGGTCTCCTCATGTGTAACAGTTTCAAATACAGGTTGTCCTTTGACAGGAGTCAGCTGGAGTACATCTCCAAAAACTATGACATGTTTACCTCCAAATAACACATCATACTCTGTTTTAAGTGTCTGTTGCATTCTTAAATGCACAAAAGCAAGCATTAAATTAGAGACCATGCTTACTTCATCAATAATAGGAAGTTTCATTTTTTTAAGGACTCTAGAAACTTCAAAACAAGCTTCTCCAGAAAGCTTCTGATATTGTAATTTATTTTCATGTTCAACTGGCAGCATCAGCAAACGATGTAAAGTTACACCTTTTATATTATGTGCTGCCAATCCAGTTGGAGCAGTAACAACACACGACAGTGTTGACTGAGTTGTTTGCTGTAAATATGTAGTAATTCCTTTAATTAGGAAACTTTTACCAGTCCCAGCTTCTCCACTTACATATAATCGAATAGGCTCAAATGACATACATGAGCAATCTTTTCTCTCATGACGAAAGCCATGCTCAATGTGCTCTGTCACTTCATCATATATCTGTCTTTGCTCAACATTAAACTGCTTCTTTAATTCTTCTAAGTCGATTACTTCCTCTTGACCTTGCTGCATTGCGCTTTCCACCTCATCCATGGCGGTGGCAGCTTCATTTTGAATAATTGGTTGTCCCAGTGGATCTTGACTTAATGATGCCGAACTTTGACTATCTTGTGAACTATCTCTAGCAATCTCTGCTGCAATTGTTGCTTCTTGCTCTATTTCGTCATTCAACATTTGGAGATAATTGCTGAAAACAGGACATTCAATACTACTTTTAGATGCGTTGAATGATTCTTCATAACTATCAAAGTCTCCAAGTAGTTCCTCTTCTCTACGCCATGGTTTAAAGAGTTGCAAAAGAGCAAAATAGTAAAATTCTCTTTTATCAGGTGTTTCACAACTCAGTTTCCGATGATTTATCAAGTGTCTTTTTCTTTGTTTTACTAGACATCCTTCATGTCCAATTACAGCATGTACACCTTTATCAATATTCTCGGTAACATTTCTCTTAAAAGTATAATTTTGAAGTATTTCATACAGACAAATGTTTTCAAGCAGAGTACTTCTATTTGGATAGTATGTATCCAACATATTTGTTTTCAAAATGTCTGTACTGTTTGGTTCTTTCTGGGCTAAGTACTCAATTTCTTGCACAGGTTTTAGAACACGGTTTCGTGTTTCTGCTAGGCTCAAACTCACCCAGAGAATAGTCCTTGACTTCGCATAAAGACTTGCTGATGATAATCTATCACAACATTCATATGCTCCAATTTCTCGATGAGACAGCATCTTCAAACTGTACGTATATAATTTCTTGCTCAGGCTCTTTTCATGAGAAATGTCTTCCCACATCTCCTTCAGTTCCGTCTTTTCAGATTTCGTGATGTAAGACGTTACATATCGAGCCACAGCAATAGAGTTGTCTGCAACATATTGTATGTCCATGTTAGCATTCCACATGGACAAAATGACTGGATTATAGTCATTAATATATTTCGATTCTTCACCTCTTCTTAAATTGTACGTATTTTTAGGTGACCTCCTTCTGATATTATGTCGCAAACATGACATCAAATTGTTGACTCTTCCTTTTGAAAGTACCGGTCGTGCAAATCCAAAGCGACATTTGGTATAAAATTTGCTCTTTGATTTGAATTTTCATCGACAATATTTTCCACAGCGATGACTTTGGAAACGTAACACTTTTCCTCTTAAGTCCTTATCAGTGGTACTATTAGGTATGTCACAAGTGGCATACTGTTCAATAAAAGACAGTACAGTCTCATCCGAGTCTATTCCAAATTTAGGAGCATCCTTGATCCATAGTAGCATATGAATATGAGGAGCACCTCTTGCTTGATATTCTTTTCTCCAAAAGAAATCCAATACTTCACCAAGAGGCGGATTTTTCTTGTTAGTAATAAAAGACATCATAGCTTCAAATCTATGATTAAAATACCTGCAAACATTAACTGGATCTAATGAACACAGTTCTCCAGGTGTCTTGTAGTTTATATTTTCTATATTTGCATTCGCCTCCCGAAGAAATTCAATTAAATCTTCCCAAGCATACTCTGCACAGCTTAGAGTTAAAAACCATGTTGGTGCTCCTAAGTTTCTAAGCATACACTTTAAATCTCCATGACGACGGTACCAATACTCATTAGTACCCCGCTGACAAGCCATTAAATTAATTAAATGAGAATCCAAAACACTATCTTTCTGATGCACTCTATCCATAAATTCCTTTGCTGAAATATTTTGCAGATGTACACCACTTTTTAAGATATGATTTACTGCATAAGACAGACCAGATAAGTCACTCTCAAACAAAAGATGAAACAGATATGGAATACATTGCCGAAACCTTGGATCTTTTGCATATAATCTAGTTGTCCGGTACTCAGATGCAGGAATCTGCATAGGTCGTTCATCATATCGTGTACCTTCACCTGTAGGAAATAACTGTGGGAAACAACGACCTTCCAAACTTTCTTCCCAGGCACTAATAGGATTTCCTTTCGCCTTTCTCATCTGAAATAATTCAATAGCATTCCCTATTGCTTCTTTGGAATGCAGTGGATGAACACTGTAATGTTCATAAATTTCTTTTCAATTTGTCCACTACACAAATCACTATCCTCTTCTTCACTTACATCTTCTTGTTCTACGTATATATCTTTGTAATACTTATTATTTTCCACTAAATACAACGTTGCCTTTTTCACTTTCCTAACATCCACTAAATCTTGCCAGATTTTCTTACTCTTTGTGGGTACACCATTCACTAGAATAACTAGAGGTTCCTCTTCTACATTTTCAACACCAATTGTTTCCATATTTTTTTTAAGATCAAGAGGCAAATACACAACTCTACCCTTTAATCCTCTTAGTAAATCTGAAGGATTTAATTTACCAGTCTTAGGCTCCATTCGAACAATAGCCTGAAAAGGATGTACACATTAAATCAGAATCGTCTCATAAGTATTTAAATTCATCAATTCAGATGGAATATTTACCAACTCTAAATTATTGTAAACAGCTCTAGCAGGCATTTTATTTTCATCTAATTTATTATAACAATATTTACAAACACGTTGCTCAAAACCCAAATCAAAATAGTTTTCCACCAACAAATAACTTGCAAAATCATTCCATTGACCATTACTTTCATCTTCACTTTTTAAATATAAATCAACTAACCTCGTTTGACTTTTGTAATGAATTCGTCGACAACAGACACAAGAAAAATTTGGTTTCTCACCTGCAATTACCTTAAACTTTATTATTTCTTGTTCAAAGTTTTCAATATTTACATTCCCAACATTTTCTAACACATTTCCTTCTATAATTATATCACCTTCTGCATTATCTTCCTCGGGACCAAAATAACTTACCTCAATTTCTGCACAAATCTTCTTAACATCTAATTCACATCCATACAAAAGAGCACTATTTAACTGTTTAAGTTTAAGTGCTGGACTTTTTGCATAGTACAACTTTCTCACTAATTTTCTCATTTTAGTGTGATGCACTGCTAACATCCGGAAGTGATGAAATACACTCTGACATATTTTTTTAGAGAGCCAAGCCAGAGAATGGCCTTGCAGACCTATTTTCTCACGCACTCTGCATTCATCTAATTCTTGCAACATTTTAATTTTTTTCTTTAGACTTTCTTTAGTGTACTTACGTAAGAAATTGCGAAAGAAATCAATTGAATCCTGTCGTACACTACAAATGCTACTACACTTCCAACTGTAAACAGGAGCATTAGGACATCCCTGTAAAGCTTCTCTAACCATAACATCTTCTGCATTTCTAACCACAATTTTCTCTTTCTCAATAACACAACCATCCTTCACCTCATACGCTCGACCAGTGGTGTCAACTGCATGCAACAGATCGTTACTTTGAAAGTAACTCTCTTCATTAAAAAATGGCTCAGAAGTTGAAGTATGCATCCACTTCCCAGAAAACACTTTACAAAAATTACTCCTATTTATATGTCTCTTCCATTTACTTTTACTTTTGAAAACTCGAATCGTCTTATTTAAAATATTTATTCTATTAAGTATTAAAATAAATAACTTTCGTTTTGTCTCAAATGCGCGCTCAACAAAAGCCTCTATATATCGTTTTTTTTTTAAGAAAAACAGATCTTTTTTTAAAAACTTTTTCCTTTTGTAATAAATTCGCAACAACTCTGTTGTAAAACATACGCTTCCTGATTTGGCTAAATTGATTGGTCCGGGTTTTACTGTACTGACTTTCATCTTTCCTAATTGCAGTAATAGTAGTTTGTTTAACTCCAGATGTCTTTTTAGATGATGAAATCGTTTTCTCCTTCTGAACTTCAATAGTTACATTTTTCCTCCCCAAAATACTTTTCACAAACTTTTTAGTTTGCTTACCAGGAGTACTCTTCTTTGTAACCGTCCTCTCAGTCTTTGAAAATAATTCTGTAGTTTTCTTCTTTAAACTGTACGTCCGCTTGTAGAGTTTCTTTTTTTCAATTCTGGTCGGCATCTTAATTTAAAATTTTGATGAGATTGTGAACCTGTAAGACACAAAAATAACAAATATTATAGTTCAGTACTACCATATACCGTACAAATTAAAACCACACATTCATTTTTTAATAAAATACACATAATAACAGAAAATCTCTGAACAAAGTAGTAAATCCTGTAGTGAATTTTCCTTCTAAATTTATCACACTGTATATGTCTTTAAACTTCATAGACAATCTTTAAAAAAAAAATTAAAAGCATACAAAAAGTACACTTTTTTCAAAAACTATCGATCATCATAACTGTTTTAATCTTTTTTTCTACAATCTCTTTTACACTTCATGAGAACATATCTTATCACTCTCATGAAGCACTTCATCGACGAATATATCAAGAAAACTATCATCACGAATGGTTTGCTATCACCTTTTTTTATTTATTTAAAAGTTCATAATTTAAAAGAACTTCTAACATCAGTTCATCAGAGACTTCTTCAAGTCCATTGTCCTCCTCTTCTATCAGCTCTAAATATGCTGAATCTAATGAAATGTCCATAAAATAGTCATTTTCATCTTCTTCGTCTCCAACAACCGTGTCTAATATTTCCTCCATCAGTTCATTTATAATTTCAAAATGCACTTCATTTTCTTCGAAAAAAAAATCCATTGTATTTTTTTCTATAAATTCTTCTTTTTCCTTTTAAAAAAATATAAAGACTAAATTATGTCTTTGTCCACTAGTGTATAATTGAAAACTACTTTTACTAATTTTTAAACTACAGAAAATTTTATAATCTCTAACTTATTAACTCTATAATTTGTAAGATACCACATTCCTCTTGTTTTGAAAAAGAAATTGGCAATATAACTCTAACCATTGACACTGTGTTTTTTTTTAATTAAATAATTACTGTTGATAAAATACATTTCACTGTAAAATTTATTTTTATATTTTCTACATATTTGAAATATTTATTACCTGTATAATAATTTTTAGAGACCCATTTCTTTTATTTCATCACCTCAAAGTGCAATATAAATATATGCACTCTAAACAAAAGGATGACACTATACAAACAATTTAATTCACTTTACAGATTACTACTTCCCACATAGACAGTTCCATTTATATTACAACAGTATACTCACCATATTAATGTCTTAGCATATGCAAAATATCATACTTACCATGAACAACCACCTCATAATAAAACTCTACATTAATATTTAAAAAAGTGCCTATACATAGTATATTCACAGATATACAGGAAAATGAGCAATAAATTTAGATCCATATCATAATACCTCTCTCTAATTAAAAATGGAACACTGCCAAACATAATACAACAAGATTTTAAAAATAATGAGCACTTCACAAGTATTACTAAAACAAACCTGATAGAATTATAGTCCAATGATTTCTAAATCTCAACTCCTTGTAAAACATCACATATCCCAAACTCATTAAAACATAATTTGAACTGTCAATGGAGAACATTTCAAAAAACATATGTACTATAAGCAGATAGAACCACATGTAAAAAATTTGAGATAAAATCATATTCAAAACATTTACAAATTACTCTTTATTATTTTCATCACCACCCACAGAAATTGCCAAACCATAAAAAGAAACTCACCTGAAAAAAAGAATATATATTCTCAATATATAACTTCGACAGGTTAATCCTTACAGGCACCAAACACTCTAAAAATAGAAAAAATAAAATTTTATTAACTTATACCAAACTTATTTCTTACACAATATACAATCATTATAGCATTGAACAAGCATAAGTAATAAGATTCCCAAAATACTCTCCATTAAAAATAAATACAAAATTTCTCATTTATAAAAGCATTCTGCCACAGATATGTCACTTTTTTCTTATGTTAAAATTCATGCACCTACAACAGTAGGCTTTGAAAAGTAAAAGGCCAACTCACAAAACAAAAAAAGCCTTATTAATGAAACATTGCGTCGCCACTGCGTCACTTTTAGCATGGGAAAAGTGACGCACTAGTAACGCAAGGCCATCATAAATAAAGCCCCATATCCATACAGAAAAACTACAGGGCCAGCATTATACACATGCAAGCAATACACTTGCACAGAACCACAAAACACCAGGAGCCACCATGTTAATATATATCCTTAATATAATAAACCTCTGAGAATGGATATATATTTCCGTGGCAAACTCCTTAGCAATATTTAAGTGACTAAACTCCTAGAAAATTTATCAAGTCATTATGCTCCTCTCCACTGCATAGCCGGCGACCTAATTCTGTGGAGTTCCTATACGACCGGCAATACTGCGCCGTTTCCTTTACCACCTTGGTAAATTCAAAATGGATATGCCTCCTGCCTTCGCAAACGAGTCAGACCACATACAACTATTTCGACAAAGAATGCTTCTGTACTACGGCACCTTAACACTCTCATCTTTGAATACATCATATCGATTATCATTTCCATATTCGTATTTCATTTGTGTGCAGCCTGTATTTCATTGCTTCAGCTGTGATTTCACATGGGCCCTGCATTTATGTCTCAGCAATTTGGTTCCTCCTGAACCGAATTACAATCACCTCATAAATCCATTACTTGATCATGAACAGCTTTGTTACAACGGAGGGTTTATGGCCTTTGCAGCGATACAAGGAGTTCTGGGTCATTGGAATATATTCGCAGCGGCGCAAGATTTCCTAACAGAGAGCTACATCGAAAACCCACCGAGCTGCCCTCTGATGGTAAAAACGCTCCGATAATGACAGATCATGAATGCTCCTTTCCTCTTCTCAATTGGATGGCTGACATGTTTTCAGATGATAACAGTGATTTCTTGTTACAACCACTTGCTGCCTATTTTGCCTACACAATGGACGGTTAACTCTTTCCTAACAGCGACCTACATCGAAAACCCACGACCTGCCCTCTGAAAATATAAGAGGCTCCGATTTTAACAGATCATGAGTACTGCTTTACTCTTTTCCATTGGATAGCTGACATACTTTCAAATGATAAAAGTGATTTCCTATTACAAGCACAAGCTACCTATTTTGCCTAAACAATGCTTCAATAACTATTTTCAACTTTATTTTTTTACAGTGTAATCTCAATAATTCTATTGCATATCTTATCTAACGTTATTTCAAACATACTCGATGCAAAACTCGCTAATATATGCTACATGTGCCCTAATTAATGTGTAAATTTTAAACGAGTTTTTTATAACTGTAAACGCCATTTCGCATCTCAACTACTTATTTCCGCCTCACACGCCTCTGCTCCTTTAATTTCCTATAAAATTATATTTTTAAAAAACTTTACAGAAACATATGTTCTTTCAACAAAATGTCCATTATTATTAGTGCTGTATTTTAAATGCAATACTGCAACCTTCAAAAGATATCTCAATACAGTAGTTCTCCTCAATAGTGATTTCCGCAGCATCCAACAGATTACATACATGCACCTCTCGCCATTTTGTCGCTTTTGGCGCCTTTTTTTCCCCCCTCACATACATTCACCTCTCGCCATTTTGTCGCTTTTGGCGCCTTTTTTTCCCCTCACATACATGCACCTCTCGCCATTTTGTCGCTTTTGGCGCCTTTTTTTCACCTCACACAGTAACATAACACAAACTTGATAGTGCTTCGTATGTAGACATCTGATTCATAAAGTAATGATGTATAACAACTTGCATTTTCATATATCCTTCCTAAACTAAAAGACCAGAGACCTTCTTCCACTTATTAAAATATAATATACTTCCTTATTAGAGTGTACAATGTTTTTTTCCAACTATATTCATTTTTCTTCAACTATAGCGATTGTATTCCATGTACTACTGACAATACCAATTACTGTGTTTTTGCAATTTCTGTACTCATGTTACATAATGATTTACCTTTAAAACAGTACATTTCCAAATAAACATTTCAAATATTCACGGTTTCTCTTTTAATCCATAATTTCAACTGAAATGATTTCATATTAAAAAACTATTCATGGGTTCCACATAACCTTAACTGTAGTCACTGAGGACCTTATTTATGAAGACCTTCCGCCGCCGGTGCCTCATTTTTTAAAATGGGAAACAGTGACGCACCGGTGGCGCAAGGCCTTCATAAATAAAGTCCTGAATGTTTTCTTTTCTCGACCTCACTTACTGATACTAGAACCTGCAAGCCAATTACGGCCCGTGAACTCTTTCTTAGTAGGTCGCGCACCGTAAAGACAGTTATACCACTGTTTACATTTTTTTTTACTGTTACCAAGCACCGACACAGTTCCGCTTGACTCAGAGTTAATCACTGCTCCCACGCTTCTACAGGCCAGACACTATGTCGTATTTCTCTCCTTATCACCCTTTCATCTCCACAATAACAAACAGTTCTCCGCCAGCCAGCAGAGAACAGAGTCAGATGCAGAGGCACCAAAGAGTGAAATACGACATACCCTCTGCTCTGAGAAAGCAACCAAGCGGTACTTGAGAACGAAAACATTCAGTATCGCTTTAAAAATACCAATGCAATTATATAATTATTTTTTTTTAAACGTTCCAATCACTTTAATAGGACTATCTGTGTGTGCCTCCACAGCAAACTTCCTCAGGCTGGATTGAAGGCAAACACACAGACAATAAGATAACACAGGGCAACGGAGATGCAAAACAAAAGGGACATGAAGATGGAGTCAAACAGCAGAACTGAGAGAGATATTTTTATGCTCCGTTTCCAACCTCAATGTACGAACACATTTACTACACAAATATCTATACAACCTCATGGTCAAAACTTTTCATTTTATTTCACTCGACCACCTCCCTCACCCCACCAGTGCAAACGACGACCAGAAACCGCACTATAATTTTGACGTCTAACAGAAACTTTGTGAATACCTTAATCATTACCACTTTAGTCCCCTTCCCAGTCCCTCTGGCCCCACCCCCACCAGTGCAGGCCACGGCCACCAAAATGGCGGACAAAACTTCCTGATTTCCTTCGAATCGAACGTTAACAAACGTCACGCAGCAAAAAAAAATTCCGCTCACGCGCAGCCGCTTGGGTGTGCGCACGTGTGCGCGCCTATAGATATATAATTGACTTTAACTTTCATTTTCTCAACAACTACTGAACGGATTTACACCATTCCAAAAAAAGCGTAATCTGCGAACAGGACTCTACAGTTTTGCCAAATTTCTTATAAATCCATTCAGCCGTTCGACCTGTAGCCGAGTCTAAAGGTCCTATGGAAAATAACATGGAGAAAACACGTTTTGGGACCCCCCTTTTATCTCAGCCCCCACTTGACCAATCCCCCCCAAACTTTCAGGAAATGAGCGCAGCGGACCGAGCCATCTTCTTTGAGAAATTCACAAAGATTCATCCACCAGTGCCAAAGTTATTCCAAATACAATCCTAACTATAACTACCTACTGGCGACCGCCAGTAGGTAATATATATATATATATAAATATATATATATATATATATTACCTATATATATATATATATATATATATATATATATATATATATATATATATATATATATATATATATATATATATATATATATATATATATATATATTACCTACTGGCGATAGCCAGTAGGTATATATAGTTAGGATTATTTCTCTATGGAACTTTTGAAAATTCTATGTCTAATAACTTTGGCGTTTGTGGACAGAATCTGCTGAACTTTTCAGGAAAATGGCACATTTTGTTTCTGAGCAGCCCCTGAAAATTTGGGGGGGGGTTCGTCAAGGGGGGACCGAGAAAAAAGGGGGGTCCCAAAACGCGTTTTTCCCATGTTAATTTCCATAGGGCGTTTGGCCTCACTTTTAGCTCGAACGGCTGAATGGATTTGCACGAAACTTGGCAAAATTGTAGGGACTGTTAGCCCGATGTGCCTTTGCTGGGTCTCAATATATGTGCTCCAGTGGATTTTGAGAAATTAACGTTTTAAAAAATTTATATATCTGTGACAGCGTCCCAGATAGCGCTCCAGATCGCGTACTTTTCGCGTCACGGAGCTTTGCGAAGCGATGCTGATTGGCTCTCCGGTGTCTGTCAACATTCTAAACAGTCCGGAGCGGCCGCCATCTTGTCTCTCGGTAGGATCGAGAGACAAGAAGAGGTGAAAAACGAAGGGGGAATTTAATGAAAGGGGGCAAGGTAGACCCCTCTTGACCCCCTAGGAATGATGTTGGGGTTATTAAAGGGTCCCGTGGGGAAAATTTAAAAAATTTGATTTTTCACGGTAGAAGCGCTTCTCGGTTCGCAAATTAACGGCTGAATGGATTTGCACGAAACTTGGCAAAATTATAGGGACTGTTAGCCCGATGTGCCTTTGCTGGGTCTCAATATATGTGCTCCAGTGGATTTTGAGAAATTAACGTTTAAAAAACAGGTATATCTGTGACAGCGTCCCAGATAGCACTCCAGATCGCGTACTTTTTGCGTAACGGAGCTTTGCGTAGCGAAGCTGATTGGCTGTCCGGTGTCTGTCAACATTCTAAACAGTCCGGTGCGGCCGCCATCTTGTCTGTCGGTAGGATCGAGAGACAAGAGGAGGAGAAAAACGAAGGGGGAATTTAATGAAAGGGGGCTAGGTAGACCTCTCTTGACCCCCTAGGAATGATGTTGGGGTTATTAAAGGGTCCCGTGGGGCAAATAATAAAAATTTGATTTTTCGCGGTAGAAGCGCTTCTCGGTTCGCGAACCGGGTCGCAAACTGGTAGCGAAACGTGAATTCGCCATTTTGTGTTTCGATTTCATTAAATTACTAGGAATAAGGGGGTATGGGAGACGTATCCTGACCCCTTTTGTTTTCTGAGGGTGGCTGAGGAGGCTCATATATGTTGATACATGTCTTCCAGCGGCTGTGCGTGAGCGTATTTTTTTTTTGTTGCGTGACGTCTGTTAACGTTCGATTCGATGGAAATCAGGAACTGTTGACCGCCATTTTGTCACTGCGAGTAAATATTTTGTTTTAAATAATTGTTATAAATTAATCCTTATTGATAAACATTGTCTGCGCCATCTTGTCTTATTTGCAATGCCACACTTTTGTAGAGCACGGCAGCCATTTTAGATGCCTTGACCAGACCAAATCTCTGCGCGCCGCCGATCCTCAGCATGGCTCCCCACCCTCGCAAGCATCTCCCCCACGCACTGGTCACCCCCGCTCTCTCTCTCATGCATGGTCCAGAAACCTCCTCCCATGTGCGCTGCTCTTCCCTGAGAATCACACCCTGTGCCCGCCCGACACCACCCTTTCACCCTATTCACTACCGCACCCTCTGACACTCCTCTTCCTCTGTGTCCGATTGTTCAGGCCGGTCCCAGGCTATCACCTAGCCCTGCAAATGTAGTTTATGGCCCCAGCTGTAGAGAATCACCCCTCTTCAAAGGAGTTACAGCAGATCAAGGCCACCACCCGATGAGATCCGTCACACCACACACGTTCCTACTATCTGATAACCATCCTGTATTGTGCTTGGGGAGGGAATTCTCACTGTGAGGGTGTGTGGGACCGAGCCTGAAGCGGAAGATTCCAGGGATGCCTCTTTGTACATCAAAGTTTTTACAATTATGTGTCACATTATAAATATATAGCACTCAAAGTAGGATTATAACACTTTAATAACTTTTAAATATACAGAACGCAACAAAAACAGTAAATACATTTAAACATTTTTTTGAAAAAAGAAGCAACAATGGTCAGTAGCTGTGTTTTGTGCGAATAGTCCCAAGGCAGCACAACGTGCTGAGTTCTGGACGGCACCCAGGTGATGTTACCTGGGTGCCGCACTGGTTTTTGGTATCCTACAATGCAGCTCCAAAAAACGGCGTGGGGCGTCCCGGGGGGTGCGCGGGGAGGCCTCGTCAGTAGCGGTCTGTTGTGCGAATAGTCCCAAGGCAGCAGAACGCGCTGAGATGTGGATGGCACCCAGGTGATGTCCAGTAAGTTGTCGCAGTGGTTTTGGCATCCTACAATGCTGCTCCGAAAAACGGCGTGGGGCGCACCGGGGGGGGGAAGGGGGGGAGGCGGCGTGAACGGGTCTCCCCAGGTGGAGGCTCGTCGGCTGTACTGGGGCGCCCCTTTACCGTTTCAGTTGCCATTCCGCCCGCTTTTGCTACACTGTGCCTCATCCTCCATTCAGCTGTTTATCGCCCGCTCTTGCGGCTACAGCGTCTCGCTCACCATGTAGTTGAGTTGCGCCCACTCTTGCGGTGCAGCGATAGGCGGCTGCCACAGGACTCTTAAAATGGCGGACGGCTCTTCGGATTTGGGCCTGGTCCAGTAAAATGGCCCTGGGACACCTTGGAACTCGGACGTCCCCTGAGCCTTGAAGATTTTACAAAAGTCTTGGGGGCTCCCGACTCCTGCAGGCTTCCGGTGGGGAGCGGCTGCCATGATTGCTCGCGGAATGACCACGACGGAGCCACGAGATGGTGGTGCTCTCAGGCTGACGCCAGCTTCAGTCTGAAACATCTAGAAACAAGGTGGGGCTTTCATCGTTTGGGAAAAAAAAATGTTTTAATCCAATGAAAAGTGTTATTTTTAGGTCATATGATCAAGCCTTCCATCATTAGGAAACCAAAAGTAAAATGAACCAATGAAAAGTTTTATAAAGAAGTCACATGACCTGTTATGCTTACGTTACGCGCTGCTATAAAAAGCGTAGAAAATCCGTTGGCACGTGAGGCGGCGTCAGTAGCGGACCGATGTGCGAATAGGCCGAAGGCAGCACAACGCGCCGAGATCCGGATGGCACCGAGGTGGTGTCCAGCAAGTTGCACTGGTGTGGCCAACCTGCAATGCTGCGCCGAACTTCGGCGTGGGGTGCCTGGGGGGGGGGGAGGTGGCGCAAACTGGCCTCTCTCGCCTCCCCAGGTGGAGGCACCTGATGTGCAGTGCGGCGCCCCTTATCTTTTCACTCGCCGTCCAGCAGAGTTGCGCCCGCACTTGCTGCTACAGTAGGCCGAAGGCAGCACAACGCGCCAAGATCCGGATGGCACGGAGGTGGTGTCCAGCAAGTTGCCGCACTGGTGTGGCCATCCTACAATGCTGCGCCGAAAGTCGGCGTGGGGCGCCCCGTTGGCCTGTGAGGTCGCGTCAGTCAGTGGGGGCTGTTTGAGAAAGCAATGTGATGCTGTGCTCGCCCCCAAGATGGAGGCTCCTTGGCTGCAGTGGGGCGCCCCTTGGTGTTTCACTCGCTATCCAGCTGAGTTGCGTCCGCACTTGCGGCTACAGTAGGCCGAAGGAAGCACAACGCGCCGAGATCTGGATGGCACCGAGGTGGTGTCTAGCAAGTTGCCGCACTGGTGTGGCCATCCTACAATGCTGCGCCGAAAGTCCCATGGTCCGGCGGAACTTTTTTCCTTTTCCTTTCTGCATCTTGTCCCACAATCCGTTTGACCATTAGACACGACCAGGTCCCTGAATGTGTGCGAAGGGAACGCTATTGATTGAATCAAAATGGCGGCTTCACACAAAGCTGACTCAAGCGTTGCTGGTGATGCTATACAGACAAAAAATGGTTTTCAGTTTGTACATTCTTCAGGATTTTTCCATCCAAGTCTGCTTGAGAGTTTGTAGAACAAGAGCTTTAGATCTTGCCCTCCCCTCTTTTGACTGTTGGTCTTGTTGCCTATCTCTTCTGTTGTCATTTAACTGAACCTTTTTTGACTGCCGAAAGGGGTTCTGGTCCAACCGCTGGTTGGTGGAGACATTTTGACTATATCCTGGACCTGCCCGGCCTCGCCCAAAATGGCGCCGGTATAAATGGGACTCGTAACTTCTTGTTGTGTACTGGTTGCCCAGCCTTGATATCACGAGATACGTATGCAGTTTTGAAGCACATGGCGGGCGGGAATGAGAATTGATTGAATATTTCGACATCCCTATTGATATTAATTTCTGATGTGTTATTGATTACTGTACTATTGAAAGTTCGAATTAACGTCACCCATGGTACTTGCCTGCAATTGTATATCTAGATAATTTTATTGTAAGTGGCCCTGTCATATTTTTATTACAAAATGTATGTCCACCGATTCCGCAACTGTTAGACACCTTAGTTCTTGCAACCTAATGGCCCGCTCGTTGCGTTCCTCTACAGTGTAAATGTCTCCTCATCATATACGATCCCAGTTTGCTCCGTGGCCGGCCCACGTGGTTATAGGCCCGTATTTGTATACTGACATTTTCACAATAAAGGTTTTTAAAACAAAACATGGTAGTAGTATTTACATTGGTAAAGTTTTTAATTTTAGTCACTGTTTTTGAATCAGTAAAAGGCAAGTGAAATAAAGCAGTCCAATTACATGACGGATAAAAGGTATAATACGCAGGAACGCAGTAAAGATAAATGGTCAAGGGCTGTTGTGTTTTTTACTCCTGCAACATAAAGTGATCGATAAGAATCTGATATTCAGGCGTATCGGCGACTAAGACAGCAGGCCGAGCATCTTTTGCTCAACGGCTCCGTCATGGGACGAAGAAACGCCCTTTTTCTAGAAAAAGGAATATATTTTACTTGCAGGACAGTTGTAAATTTTCCGGGAAAATACATTAGCCTGGAACATTATAACATATATGTTTAAGAAAAAATAATGTTCGAAAGCAATAAAAAGTGTAATTTTTAGGTCATATGACCAAGCCTTTCATCATTAGAATAACAAAAGTAAAATGAACCAATGAAAAGTTTTATTAACAAGTCACATGACCTGTTATGCTTACGTTACGCGCTGTGCGCCGCGCCCCGGATCCCTTCCGGGAAGCTGCGCTTCGCGCACTGGAATACTTCCGGGTGCGCTAACGCGGCGTGTCATATAACGCATTACGCGACAACGTAGGTCCAGAATATAGTCAAAATGTCTCCACCAACCAGCGGTCGGAACACAACCCCTTTCAGCAGTCTAAAAAGTTCTGTTAAATGACAACAGAAGGGACAGGCAACAAGAACCATCAGTCAAAGAGGGGAGGGCAAGTTCTTCCCTACCGGGTCACGTTGGGGCGCTACCGGAACTGATCGAATTGGTAGTCTACAGTGTTTCTGGATGTTTCAGACTGAAGCTGGCGTTAGCATGAGAGCACCACCATCTCGTATCTCAGTCGTGGCCATTCCACGAGCAATCATGGCAGCCGCTCCCCACCAGAAGCCTGCGGGAGTTGGGGGCCCACAAGACTTTTGTAGAATCTTCAAGGCTCAGTGGACGCTTTCGAGAATGGGGCCCAAGCCCTAGCAGACAAGCGTCCCATGGCCATTTTAGTGGACCACGCCCAAATCTGAAGAGGCTGCCGCCATTTTGAGAGTCCTGTGGCAGCCGCCTATAGTTGCATCGCAAGAGCGGGAGCAACTCAACTACATGGTGAGCGAGACGCTGTAGTCGCAAGAGCGGGCGGTAAACAGCTGAATGGCGGAAGAGGCACAGTGTAGCAAAAGCGGGCGGAATGGCAACTGAAACGGTAAAGGGGCGCCCCACTAAAGCGTGTCTTCAGGTCAAACGGATTGTGGGATAAGGTCCAGAATGGAAGAGTCATCAAAAGGCAAAAAGTTCCGCCGGACCCCGGGAGCCGGCCGCCTATGTCGGGGCGATCTTAGGTCACGCCAGGGCAACACGACTTGGGGAGGGGGCAGAAGTCAAGCGCACCCTCCCAGTCCGAGCCACCACACCGTATGTTGAAAGTCTGAAGCCATCGTTCTACAAACTCTCAACCAGCCTTGGATGAAAAATCTTGAAGAATGTACAAACTGAAAACCAGTTTTTGTTTGCATAGCATCAGCAGCAACGCTTGCTATCAGAATGCATGAGTTTCATGCTCGATCGATTGAGCTAGCCGGATCAGGCAACAAAAAGTATAAAATAGTTATGTAAATAGTTATTTAATAAAATGTTTTACCCTGTTACTTTGCTGGCCTGTTGTATATATTTATAATATTTGCATAGAGTTTATAGTTATTTTGGGCGGGGTGGGTGGCGGAGCCGAGCTGTCTTGCAGCCATCATGGTGTGGAGCTCAGTTCATCTCACTAGTTTCGTATTTCTCATGAAGGGTTGTTCCTAATGTTTCTATTTTAGCGAGGTCAAAAAGAGATCCCATTAGTGGCCTACTGATTTTGCTCGATTATTATTTTTTTTTTTACACAATTTTTCACTATCTGCAAAGACTAAACAGAGTATTGCGGCTTTGTGCTTGTTAGTAAATAGAGAATGAACCAAAGAGAATAAATTCTAAAATAGTAAATGCTTGGATAACAATCAATCAAATGGAGAGACAAGCAGGCACGACGGATTACAACGGGGGCAAAGGCCTGCGTTAACTACCCTTCACTATCTGCAAAGAGAGAGTACTTCTAAGAGAAAAGAGGGGGGGGGGGCAGCGTTTAAAGCACATCAGCGTGCATAAACACGAAAATGTTTTTACCTATCACGTACTTGACATTTGACAGCTTTTGATATTTGTTATTAAAAAACCATTGAAATTCAATGAAAAAACCATAGGTTTTAGCCCATATATAGTTAGGGATTAGCATTTACAAAACCTTATTTTACTCGCATAAAACCATTGAAATTCGCATATATAGTTAGTTGCGCTAACTATATATCGCGCACCCGCAATCCACTGCTGATGATGTCACATATTACATCATTCATGACATGGTCAGTGACATCACTGATGACATCACTGATGACATCTCAAATGACATCACTGATGACATCACTGATGACATCTCAAATGACATCACTGATGACATCAATGATGACATCTTAAATGACATCACTGATGACATCTCATTTGACATTACTGATCACATCACTGATGACATCATTCATGTGATTATACGATGAACCTCTTCAGACTCTGATATAACCGTAGATACACTCAGTGTAAACAGACACTCACAGACTGTCACTCATCCATGGAGTTACTCACACACCTAGTCAGTCATGCAAAGAATCAATCACACCTCCATTTCCTCAACTATACAGTTATACACATCTTACTTATTCAAACATATACTAACACATATTTACTCCCTTATACAATCCCTGATACAAGTTCACAATGATCCATACAGCCACTCACACATTCACTGGCTCTTATGCACAGTTATTTATATATGTCAACTCTCACATGTACTGTGTTTTACATATGTTCTTACTTTGACATGTAGCACTGAGAAACCAATCATTCACCAATACACTCATGCACACAGTCAACCACCCATACAGCTGTTTCCACATGCAGCTTTGAACCCATACATCTAGTGAATCAACTGTTCACACATCTATGCACAGAGTCACACACCTCCCAGCCACCCACACACACACACTCACTCTCCCATACAAATACTTGGGCAACCAATCAATAACCCATATAGTTACTCATATAGCTACTGATCAATACATGCAGCAGTTTTCAGAACAACAGATATAATGATGCACAAATTAAGATAGTTTAGTCACTAACCCATGCACTCAGTGAGACACATTTAATCACTCTCTCATACAGTCAGTCATGCACTTACTAAATCCTTCATCCAGACACTTATACATCCACTCATTCTTCAATATGTAAGACATATTTTAACTCTACAGAAACAGACAGCCACTGGATGATGTCATCAGTGATGTCACTGACCATGTCATGAATGATGTAATATGTGACATCATCAGCAGTGGATTGCAGGTGCGCGATATATAGTTAGCGCAACTAACTATATATGCGAATTTCAATGATGACATCACTGATGACATCTCAAATGACATCACTGATGACATCACTGATGACATCATCCAGTGAATGTGTGTTTCTGTAAAGGTAAAATATGTTTTACATATTGAAGAATGAGTGTATGTATGAGTGTGTGATTGAAGAATTTAGTAGGTGCGTGACTGACTGTATGAGTGAGTGATTAAATGTGTCTTACTGAATGCATAGGTTTGTGACTAAACTGTCTGAATATGTGCATCATTATGTCTGTTGTTGTGTAAGCTGCTGCATGTGTTGATTAGTAGCTATATGAGTGGCTATATGAGTTATTGATTGGTTGCCCAAGTATTTGTATATGAGGGTGAGTGTGTGTGGGGGTGGCTGGGAGGTGTGTGACTCTGTGCATAGATGTGTGAGCAGTTGATTCACTTGGTATATGGATTCAAGAGTGCCTGTGGAAACAGCTGTATGGGCGGTTGACTGTGTGCATGGGTGTGTTGGTGAGTGAATGGATATCTCAGTGCTACATCGCCAAGTAAGTACATATGTAAAACACAGTGCATGTGAGAGTTGGCATATATTAATGACTATACATGAGAGCCTGTGATTGCATAAGTGACTGTATAGATCAATGTGTACTTGTATCAGTGATTGTAAATGAGAGAAAGTATGTGTTAGTATATGTTTGAATAAGTAAGGTTATGTGTGTGTATAACTGTATAGATAAGGAAATGGGAGTGTGATTGATTCTTTGCATGACTGACTAGGTGTGTGAGTAACTCCATGGATGAGTGGCAGTGTGTGAGTATCTCTATAGGTGTATGAGTGCATATGATAGTGTTGTATTGATGAGTGACTGTATGTATGAGTGATTGTATGGGTGAATGAGTGGATGTGTGCGTACACTTAGGAATCAGTGAGTGTGTATGTAGTAACTGGTATTGGTGTGTCAATGGTTTCTAGAATGGTAGTCTGTATTTAACTCTGTATATATCAAAAGTTAGATTAGAGTGTGAGGAGGTGCATCGTATTATCACATGAATGATGTCATCAGTGATGTCATTAGTGATGTCATTTGAGATGTGATCAGTGATGTCATTTGAGATGTCATCAGTGATGTCATCAGTGATGTCACTGACCATGTCATGAATGATGTAATATGTGACATCATCAGCAGTGGATTGCGGGCGCGCAAGTTATAGTAAGTCCAACTAACTCTAACGTGGGAATTTCAATGGTTTTGTATGAGTAAAATGACCAGCTAACTATAACTGGTGTTAAACCTATGTTTTTTTTAGTGAATTTCAAAGGTTTTTTAAATGCTAATTCCTAACTATAACGAGTGTTAAATTTATGGTTTTTCAGTGAATTTCAAAGGTTTTTTAAATGCTAATTCCTAACTATAACGAGTGTTAAACCTATGTTTCTTTCTGTGAATTTCAAAGGTTTTTTAATAGCAAATTTCTCTTGCCATCAAATATAATATTTTTTATAATGAATCCTATATTGTATATTTATGTAATACAATTTTTTTAATGAATATTCTTCATTTTTTTTTGTTGCCCTGGAGCGCTCCCATCATCATGACGTATCGCGTAGCCTCGTCCACGTGATACGCACGGCGTAAACGCACCCGGAAGCACCCGAGCGCATACGATATAAGCGCAAAATATAGTTAGTACAACTAACTATATAGGAGCAATTCCAATGGTTTTGTATGAGTGAAATGTCCAGCTAACTATAACACCCCTAAAACGTATAGTTTTTTGAGTGAATTTTAAAGGTTTTTAAAATGCTAATTCCTAACTATATAAGGCCTGAAACCTATGGTTTTTTCAGTGAATTTGCAAGGTTTTTTAAATGCTAATTCCTAACTATATAAGGCCTGAAACCTATGTTTTTTCAGTGAATTTCAAAGGTTTTTTTTAATGTTAATTCCTAACTATATAAGACCTGAAAGCCCACCAGGAATCTCCAGTATGCGCCAGGGGACTGCATTGCAGAGAGGTGTAATGAAGCCACGCCCCTTTTTACACCTCTCTGCAACGCAGCCCCCGTGCATGTTTGAAGAGGGGGAAATAATTCCCCTTGCATATTGGGGCCCCTGGGGGCCAACTAGCCCACCTGGAACCTCCAGTATGCGCCAGGGGACTGCATTGCAGAGGTGTAATGAGGCTATGTCCCTTGTTACACCTCTCTGCAACGCAGCCCCCTGCCGCATTTGCAGAGGGGGAACTAATTCCCCTTGCATACTGGGGGTCCCTGGGGGGCAACTAGCCCACCAGGAGCCTCCAGTATGCGCCAGGGGGCTGCATTGCAGAGAGGTGTAATGAGGCCACACCCTTTTTTACAACTCTCTGCAACGCAGCCCCCGTGCATGTTTGAAGAGGGGGAACTAATTCTCCTTGCATACTAGGGGCCCCTGGGGGCCAACTAGCCCACCTGGAACCTTCAGTATGCGCCAGGGGGCTGCATTGCACAGAGGTGTAATGAGGCTATGCCCCTTTTTACACCTCTCTGCAACGCAGGACACTGGCGCGTTTGCAGACTAATTCCCCTTGCATACTGGGGGTCCCTGGGCCATATCTGCCCAAACACCGATATTCCGAACGATTGAAAATTACTTTTCTTGAGAAACATTTGGATTTGGATTATCATGTCCTATTCTTTGGAATTTTTGAAAGAATGACTTTGAGGATGCTATAAATTACTCAAGTCTGCTCGAATTGTGTGGGTAAAATTGATACCTAGTCACTTTGAATAAGAATGTACTTACCTCTCGTCTAACATTTGGAAGAAATATCTAGTTGTATGACAACAGGATACCGAAATAACTTGAAGGAAATAAGAACGCCCTGAAGAAGTTCTGTTGTACAGAACGAAACGTTTCGGCTGGCTGTGGTACATAAACTTAAGGAAAATAAAAGCATTTGAATATACACCAAGATTCAGCGCTTCAATAAGGAGTCTAAGTGATATGATTTGATTGGACTCATTGTGCAAGTGGTGCTGTGCCAAACTTTGGAATATTCTCTCACTTTGGAAAACTGCTTTTGCCTTGAGCTGGGACCCTGGTCTGCTGTTTTGGTCCTCTGCCTTCACCCTAACTGCTCGCGGAACCCGCTGCGCTGGTCCCGCTTTGTGTGGGGCTCCTTGTGGGGGGTTGACTCTGCAGGGCTGCGAGCGTGTTGTGGCGCAGGACTACAAGTCCCAGGAGCGCCAGCAACCCCCAACCGCCACCACCTGGGACGCTCTCCCTGCAGCTCCTCCCTGCAAACAACACAGTTAAAAGCTGTCTCCGTTGGCTGCAAGTTGGATCACTTTGGAAAACTGCTTTTGCCTTGAGCTGGGACCCTGGTCTGCTGTTTTGGACCTCTGCCTTCACCCTAACTGCTCGCGGAACCCGCTGCGCGGGTCCCGCTTCGTGTGGGGCTCCTTGTGGGAGGTTGACTCTGCAGGGCTGCGAGCGTGTTGCAGCTCAGGACTACAAGTCCCAGGAGCGCCAGCAACCCCCAACCGCCACCACCTGGGACGCTCTCCCTGCAGCTCCTCCCTGCAGGCTCCTCCCCATTTCTTAGGATTGTACATCAGTAGCAGCAGTGTCCCGCTGCGCGGGAGCGCGCGGGAGTGCGCCGGGAGAAGCCCGGGACAAGGGCGGGACCGTCTGTGGCCGTCCGTGGTCGGACAAGGTTGGGTTGGGCCCGGACCCCTGTCAAAATTACCATCAGATCTACGTTATTCCTCTTGCACGGCTCTAAAAGGTATCTTGTCATTATTATCCTTCGCAAGGGAGGGGGACATATAGCACCCAAAGCATAGTGGAACTATTTATTGACTTATATACTTATCCACTTAGAATCTCACCATGCCATTGAGATCAGGGAAAGAACATTTAGTCCACATACAAACTTCTAAGGGCGTAGTCTCTGGTCCCCTAGACGCCTTTATCACCAGAGCCACTGGGATTTTGGAAAAAGAAATAGAAATGGTGGAACAAAGGCTGACCCTCGACCTAGTCACCGGAAAGCGCTCCTCAATAGGTGCTTTAGCTTTAGCCAAAAGCCCTGTCTCTCATGCAGCATTTAACTGCATTTCTACCATTGAGACTGAGGCAATAGTTCACGTGGATGGAGATGGGGTGACCTTACCCCCTTCCCTAGACAACAGGGCCCAGAAATCCAACGTTAATCAGCCAAGGGATGGGGATGAAAGCCAGAATACCGGGATGACGAATATAGTTTGGTCAATTCACCCCAATCTATTGATTCTACTCCACCTAATTTGATTGAGTTGACTCAAACAAGTCCAAAACCGATATCCCGGAAGAGAAAATATGTTTCGAGCCCACAGGGGGAAAAAGATCAAAAACAGCCCAAATTGAATGACACTTGCAGTGTGAGTGTACCACCCTTACAACCCCCCCATGGTTTCCCAATTGTGTATTGTCCATCATTAGCTCCCCTGGGGTCATCTAATCTCTGCCCAACATGCCTCAATAGTGACGACACCTTGTTGGTCAAAATTGAGGCTATGCTAAAAACCATTCTGCTCCCGGTTTTGGAGAGAACAAGGCTGATGACCGTTAAAATTGATGCACTGGAAACAGTAGTAAACACCAATTTGGGTCTACTGCAAAAATGATCAATGTCTAGTCCCGGGGTGGGGGTTCGTAATCTGACTCAGGGTAAAAAACAAACAGCATGTAATCCCTCAGTGACCCAGGTATAAAAAAGAACAAACGTCCAGAGTCGATGGACAGTGAGGATGGTGTCTTATTTTGGTGCTGGACAAATGGGTATCACCATTAAAGATTATGATAATTGTCAATACACGAGGGACGTGATTAACATGGAAAAAGCAAAAGATTTACACACTTATTACTAAGGCAATAGGTACACACTTGTATATTTGTTTATCACTTTAGAGACGATTACGTATATGTTAGTTGGTGGAGTAGATACGGGAAGGTGACAGACTCTTACAAAGTTGATTCAGTTACCTTGGACCACCTACTGTGCATCAGATTACAACACTAAAACAAATATTAAGACAAATATTCAACAGGTTTTTTGATTAAAAGCATATCACCACATGTGTTTGGTAACAATATATAAATTTTATTACACTTTACAAAATATTAAAATACACTTTAAAAACATTTAGTAATAAACATAATCATCACAATGTCTTGAATAAAAAGTCACAGAATCAAAAGGTCGACGCGGCGTTTCGGCTTTTTCTAGTACACCTTCATCAGGACAGATTCTAGACAATTAAAATCATAAAACACAGAGTTACCAAACAAGTAATGGTGTCTGTTACATTAATCATCTGTCTATTGTTGCATTTTAACATTCCGATCTAAGTATCTCCACTACTTGTCATGAACTTCACACCTCTATATTCAGTTACACTGCACAAAGTGTGTTTCTTTTATAAAAAATACCAAGCCCGCACTGCCAGGGGCAACTACTAATATTGATAAACCCATAGTACGGGCAAAGTCCGCTGTTACAACAACCACTGCTAGTAGAGGTACCTCAAAGAACCTACCAAGGGAAAAACACCCACCCACATCTAACTCAGCTATAGCGAATCAGTCTATGTCAAATGGCTTGGTAAAACAATCTAATAGTACCCCAGTCCAATCACTTAGTAGGGGTAAAACTAACCCTCAATCTTCTAGGACTCAGCTGGTGGGTAAACAAAAGATGCGCCCCTCACCCCGAGTCAATCTACCCCCAGAAGCGTCCCAATATACCATAGTTTTAACTGGCGTAGCTCCCCTAAGGGACGGTATCAAGGAGACCCAAGGGGAATTGCGGAATAAAGTAATCTACTGGTTAAACACAATTCGCCCACTTCCACCATCATCCCCTACTGAAATCCTTTTTGTAAGGAGAGTAGACTGGGTGGGTAAGGGCACCAAAGATTTGGAAGGGGACTGTATCTTGATATCATTGAAAGACCCCTGGGTGGTCGACCTAATACGACGGAATGCTAGATTTGCCCGTCAGGGCGACGTCCAAACTTTGGACCTTGCTTACTTTTACCCTCATACACATACCAACTATCCCATAGACCCAAACCAGTGGAGAGTGAGAGATGGGAGGTTTCGCGGGCCTAGAACACCCCACCCACAACAGTACCCCCTACTTTTCAATCATTTTGGAGCGCTGTCTGACTTGGAGTTGGTAGATTGACTGTGTTTACCCAGTACGACGAATAACCCTACCGATGATAGCGGGGAAGAAGTACAAATTCTACTTAAACCCCCAATGACACATACACTGGGTAATCAGTTTATGCCATACAAAAAGGCAAATATGATGGTCCCGGCCGAGGGGGAAAGTGTGCAAAAAATCAACACTGAAGAAAAAGGGGTCAGAAATTTGCCCATAAGCACCACCCTAACCAACTCCCCCTCCCCTCCCCATTTAGGTAATAACCTTGCAGAACTCACTACAGCGACATTTAACATTGTGTCCTGGAATGTTGCCGGAGTGAAGGCTCGTATGGACTCTGAGGATTGGCTGGAGTTTATCGACAAATTTGACGTAGTGTTACTACAAAAAACTTGGGCAACTGCACCTATACACAAAGCTGGCTTCATAAACTTTTTCAAACCTGCAAAAAGAGCAATAAAGGGCGCGCTTCGGGGGGTTTGACAATTTGGGTCAAACAGGCTTGGGGATATACAACTACAGAACTTTATGAGGACAATCCCGATATCTTGGCTATTAGGTTGAGCAAGGAAGGTGGTCAGGACATGCTTATTATTAACATCTACTCTCGTGGCCTCCCTGGTGGTCGATGTCCCCCGATGGTGGGTGCCTTGGACAATCTTTTGGCAGGGTGGAACAAAGGAACATTGATCCTGTTAGCTGGAGACTTAAATTGCACCATTGAGCCGCTTTACTTAGCAGGGGATAGCTGGGGGTCCGCAGAGGATGCAACTTGGAATATACCGGATCTATTGACCAGCAAACCTGTTAAAGCAACGGAGGCTGCCTTGAACTGGACTGCTTTTTGTCTTACCTGGGGGTTAAGGGCTGCAAACAGACGCACTCCATCCGACCTTGGCGCCAATTTTACTTTTGACAATGGCTGGAGAAAAAGCCGTATAGACTATATCTTCTTAAAAATGGAATTCTGGAGTCTGATGGTCGATATGGAAATTGTCCCTCGCCCAGAAAGCGATCATAACCCTCTGTCTCTGAAACTAAAGTTGCACGGTGTGGTAAGATTGGAAGTTCCAGTTCCTAAGGGGCAAGGGGTTGTAATCTTATCAAAGGATCGGAGGAGATTGAAATGGTCTAACATATCAGGAGATGAAACCATACAGACTAACATAGAGAAAGTGGTGAAGCTCGCATCAAACAAAATGATGTCAGAGGACCTCGGGAGGGGTACCATTGAACTAAACAAAATTATGGACTTGCATGATCAATGTTTTGCTGAGCTTAAGCTACTTCTCTCTAGACCATGTAAGAAGGGTGTTGGGCGACCGCTTGCCAATCGGGCAAAATGGTATATCAAAGATTGTAGGGAGACTCACAGTAACCTAGTTGAAAAAGTTAAATCTAGAAATATGTGTGCTGTAAAGGAGGCTAGGAAACGGTACAAAAGAGTACAGTGGGAAGCAAAGAGGGCGTGGGAGGATGATTATTGGGCCGACCTCTTGGATGCCACCAAGTCAAACAACCAGACTAAATTTTGGGACATAGTAAAATGGGGGAAGGATGGTGACTCCCGTATTCCAACCAACTATGTGTCCCCAGAAGCCTGGATAACCCATTATTCATCCCAATTTAGCTCAGAAGGTATTGACCCTCCCCCTATTTTGAATCAGTTGCTTGTAATGCCCACTTGTGAAACGACCCTGACCTTCACTAATATCGAGACAGAGTTAGCCCTTGGTTTGACTCAGCGGGGGAAAGCTCCTGGGTTGGACCAAATACCAGCCGATTTGTTTAAAACAAATACTGCTCTCTGGGTGCCATATCTAACAAATATAGCTAATGCTATAGCAAAGGGTGCATGCATCCCCAAAACATGGAAGGGGGCTGAGGTTCTTCCTATATATAAAAAAGGAGACAGGTCTAATCCGGGCAATTATCGCCCGATTAGTTTAATCGACTGCCTCCAAAAGGTCATTGCCCGTATGATCTTGGCCAGAGTGCAAGGGTGGATGGACTCTGAAAACATACTGTCTCCCATGCAGGCGGGCTTTAGATCTGGTACGAGTACCATTGATCAGGTGCTCCGATTTTGTATGATCTTCTGGAAGGTTGTTACGCTAGGCGGTGGTACCATCTTTGCCGCATTTATAGACCTGAAGTCAGCCTTCGATCTGGTACCTAGGGGTAAATTGTGGCAGGTACTGAGGGACCTGGGTATGCCTGGAGAATTACTAGAGTTGATCATTAGATTACACGAAGAGAACTACGCTAGGGTAAGGTGGGGAGTACAAGGACAACATACGGATTCCTTCCCTGTAACCCGAGGAGTCCGACAGGGGTGCGTTCTCGCGCCCACTCTCTTCCTACTCTTTATAGACCAAGTAGCAAAATTCTTCTCGGCCACCCATACTGATGCCCCATCCTTGGCAGGGACCAAATTCCCCATGCTTATCTTCGCCGATGACACCTTACTCCTATCCAAGACCAGGGCAGGCCTACAGCGGGCCTTGAACCGTTTTGAGGAGTTTTGTGTGAAAAATGATCTCCAGGTAAATGTGGGCAAAACTAAGTTCATGGTTTTAACCAGGAATAACTTCGTACGCAGTAACGTTCAAATGAGCGGGGTCAACTTGGAACAAGTTGAAACCATGACTTATCTGGGGGTCACCCTGGACCGCCGTCTGTCGTGGAAAGATCAAATAGCGACCCAGCAGTTAAAATTCGCCCAATTGACCGGATGTCTTTTGCGTGAGCAGAAGAGATCTATTACCAAACGGGTCATCCCTGCCATTAGAATTTATGACACTAAAATAAACGCCGCCATACTCTATGGGGCTGAGTTATGGGGATTTATGGACCTCTCTAGTCTCTATAGAATACAGGGCAAATTCCTTCGGAACCTGGTAGGGTTGCCACAATCCTCCCCATCGATACCCCTCTGTCATGATATGGGCTGCCCACCAATTACAGACATGGCTAGATTTAGAGTAGTGGCTACTTGGAGGCGCTTGTGGACCTCCCTGGATCTCACACTCTTTGCTAAGGAGTTAGCAGAAATGAGGTTCATGGGGGGCTCTGAACGAATCCCATGGCTTCGTTCAGTGAAAAAGAGCCTGCATGATAAGGGTTTAAAACATCAGTGGGTCTCCCCAAGCACCGACACTTTCCCATCTAAAAAAGAATTCAAAGAACTATTTTGGGCCTCAACCCGCCACTCCTTGGTAACCGCCTCCAGTTCTGGCAGCCTCACAGGAAGATTCTTAAGCTTTAAGCTAGATCCCTCCCACGAGATTTACTGGGACACCATCACCAGACCACTGGACAAGAAACTTTATCATCAGTTTTGTGTGGGTGCCTTACCTTTGAATTCATTTACTTCATCTTGGGGTAAAACTTCCTCTAGTTCATGTAGCTGGTGCCCTGATCAAAAAGAAACAGAAGGTCATCTATTGTTTGCTTGTCCGCAGTATTCAGAACCTCGTTCCACATGGCTAAAACCCCAGTTCAAATGCCTTTCTTGTAGAAGGTCGTCCGAGGCCATCTGGGTGTTGAAAACTAATACCTCGGAAACTTTTGTGATATGCGTGGCCAAATTTTTAGGCTGGGCATGGGCAATTAGGGCCAGAAGGAACTTATCTTAATTGTATCATGTAAGATCTCACTTATAAAATGTGATGATTCTGCTCTTTTTAGCCCCAGGTTTATACATGTCTTGTAAAACTAACAAAGTTTAATATTTAATAATTAGTTTTAATCGTGTTTTCAGTGCAAAGTTAATAATATGTTCATTGTTTTTTTATATAACTTAATGTATAGTGGTTGTTTTGTTTTGTAATGTTTTTAATTTGTCTTTTATGATTTTATTATCGAAATAAAGACATTAAAACCTGAAAACCTGATATGATTTGATTTAACTTATTGTGCAAGTGGTGCTGTGCCAAACTTTGGAATATTCTCCACTACTCTCTACTACTTACTCTCTCCTACTCCACTACTCTCTAATACTCACTCTCTACTACTCATTCTCTTCTACTCTACTACTCTCTACTACTCCCGCTCTACTACTCACTCCCTACTACTCACTATCTACTACTCTCTACTACTCACTCTCTACTACTCTCTCTCTACTACTCTCTTTTTACTACTCACTCTCTACTACTCTCTACTACTCACTCTCTACTTCTCACTCTCTACTACTCTCTACTACTCACTATCTACTACTCTCTCTACTACACTCTCTCTACTACTCACTCTCTACTACTCACTCTACTACTCACTCTCTACTACTCTCTACTACTCACTCTCTACTACTCTCTTTCTACTAGTCTCTACTAATCACTCTACCACTCACTCTCTACTACTCTCTACTATTCTCTCTCTCTGCTACTCACTCTCTACTACTCTCGACTACTCACTCTCTACTACTCACTCTCTACTACTCTCTACTACTCACTCTCTACTGCTCTCTACTACTCACTCTACTACTTACTCTCTACTACTCTCTACTACTCACTCTCTACTACTCACTCTCTACTGCTCTCTACTACTCACTCTACTATTCACTCTACTACTCTCTACTACTCATCTCTGCTACTCTCTCTACTGCTCTCTACTACTCTCTACTACTCACTCTCTACTCTCTATTACTCACTCTCTACTCTCTTCCTCTCTACCTCGCTCTACTTCTCTCTCTACTAGTCTCTACCTCTCTACCGCTACCTCTCTACCTCTACCTCTCTACCTCTACACCTCTACCTCTCTACCTCTTTCTACACGCACACACACATATATGCATATATATGCATATGCATTTATATATATGTATGTGTATGTATATATATATATATATATACTTACATATATAAACATATATAATCTGTATATCTATATAAATACAAATATAAATGCATGCATACATATACATATATGCATACAGATGCATGTTATTTACATGTAAGTTTAAAAAACACTAATAAAAGCAAAGCTAAAAAGCCACCTCATTACAAACAGAATGGCTTTAACTTAAACGAGGGCGAGATCTATCGCATTTTCAATGCTTGTTTGCTTTGGCTCCATCAAGAAGGCATTCAGATGTGTCACACATTTGCCATAAATTCTGAATGTTAGCCCTCTAGTTGCTCATTAGATCACTGTAGTAAAGCTACGGCTCACCAGGGAAGTCTGCTGCCGGTATTCAAAGTGCATGTTTCAGTCTGCATGTCAGAATTTTTTTAATGAAATAGAAGAGGATTTTAGAAGTCACTCAAAATGATCCCTAATTTTTTTTTCTGAAGCACTAATCATACTTTCTATGGAAAAATGAACCCCTCATTTTGTTCCTTTTTAAATTAAATGTTTTCAGACTTACCACTTCATTCCAATCAAGATGGCTTCTGGTGTGCCATACTTTTGTCATAAGTAAGACTGTTAGCACTCTAGTTGTTCTTTGGAACACTCTGGGACATTCTGTCATTGGGCTATACTTGGGCTACATCTGGGTGATATTTGGGCTACTTTGAGGCTCTTTTGTCTCTGGTGGCCATCTTGGGAGACTGCATGTCAGAATTTTTTAATGAAATTGAAGAGGATTTGAGAAGTCACTCAAAATGTGCCCTAATTTATCTTTCTGCAGCACTAATCATACTTTCTAAGGCAAATATACCCCCTCATTTTGTTCCTTTTTAAATTAAATGTTTTAAGAGTTACCACTTTATTCCAATCAAGATGGCTTCAGGTGTGCCATACCTTTGTAATAAGTAGGACTGTTAGCGCTCTAGTTGTTCTTTAGAACACTCTGGGACATTCAGTCATTGAGCTATACTTGGGCTACATCTGGGTGATATTTGGGCTACATTTGGGCTCTTTTGTCTCTGGTGGCCATCTTGGGAGACTGCATGCCAGTATTTTTTAATGAAATAGAAGAGGATTTGAGAAGTCACTCAAAATGTGCCCTAATTTTTCTTTCTGCAGCACTAATAATACTTTCTATGGCATAATATACCCCCTCATTTTGTTCCTTTTTAAATTAAATGTTTTAGGAGTTACCACTTTATTCTCATCACGATGGCTTCAGGTGTGCTATACCTTTGTAATAAGTAGGACTGTTAGCGCTCTAGTTGTTCTTTAGAACACTCTAGGAGGCAGCAGTAGAACACAAAGGAATCAACTGACAGTCTCTGTCCTTGTTGGATGTACATGTTTTACTGAGAATGTCAGACTTCATTCTCACAAGACTGAGAAAGATAATGTGAATTTACAGAAAATATGCTTTCAGTTTAGCTTATAGATCCCCTTCCAAACCACTGTGGGAAAATCATGAGATATTAGTTTTCTTTCAAACATGATTCATGATATCACAGCAGAAGGCTTTTTCACATGGTAAAATCACCTTAGAACACACCAAAATCCCTAAAATGAGTATGGTACCATCAACAAATGATTTATAATGTAACTAAAGTCCTAAAACCCTCTATTAACTACAATGCTTTTTAATGAGGTGCTATCATGTATATTGGTCCCAAGATGACTGCCAACACTTCTTGGATGAAGTGCTGACAGCCAATCAGATCAGATGTATGGTTAGGCTCCGCCCAGATATATATATATTTTTTTCACCTAAATTACTCAAATCCACTGGAGCACATATCTTGAGACATAGCAAAGGCACATCGGGCTACCAGTCCCTACAATGTTGCCATGTTTTGTGGGAATCCATTCAGCCGTTCGGGCTAAAAGTGAGTCCAACCGCCCTATGGAAATTAACATGGGGAAAACACGTTCTGGGACCCTCCTTTTATCTCGGCCCCCGCTTGACGAATACCCCCCAAACTCAGGGAAGGAGCGGAGCGCAGCGAGGCAAATTTAAGGAAAATTACAGGCAGATTCCTCAACCGGCGCCAAAGTTATTACCAACAGAATGTTGCGGATTTCCTACAGAAAACAATCCTAACTATAACTACCTACTGGCAACCGCCAGTAGGTAATACATATATATATATATATATATATATATATATATATATATATATATATATATATATATATATATATATATATATATATATATATATATATATATATATGTATATGTATATATATATGTATATGTATATATATATATATACATATACATATACATATACATATATATATATGTATATATATATGTATATGTATATATATATATATACATATACATATACATATACATATATATATATATATATATATATATATATATATATATATATATATATATATATATATATATATATATATATATATATATATATATACTTGTGGTTGCCAGTAGGTAGTTTTAGTTAGGACCTAGTTTCCATAGGAAATCTACAACATTCTATTTGGAATAACTTTGGCGCCGGTGGACGAATGTTCGTGAATTTTTCTAAGAAAATGGCCTGCTCGGTTTCACTCCTTCCCTGAAAGTTTGGGAGTGATTCATCAAGTGGGGGCCGAGAAAAAAGTGGAGTCCCAAAACTTGTTTTCCCCATGCAATTTTCCATAGGGACCTTTAGTCAGGGCCACAGCCCGAACGGCTGAATGGAATTACACCAAATTTGGCAGAATGGTAGAGTTTGGTTCGCAGATCGTTCTTTTTTTTTTAAATGGTGTAAATCCGTTCAGTATTTTCTGAGAAAATTACAAGTAAACCAGCGATATCTAGAGACGGAGTTCAGCACAGGTACGGCAATCCGTTCAATTATGAGCTCGAGCTGCATGCTGATTGGCTGTGAACTGTCTGTCAACACTCAAAACCAGGAAGTGTTGGAGGCCATCTTGTGCCTTAGTAGCACCGAGACACCAGAAAACAGTAAAACAAAGATGAGAAATAATGGAAGGGGGCATGCTAGAAACATTATGAACCTATAGTCTTTGTCAGGGGGTGGTACATGGATCTTTAGGCTCAATTTTGATTTTTTTTAACTAAAAAATGGCGGGAACTCGTGCAGTACTTGTATGCAGTGGAAAAGGTGAAAAAACTAGAAGTCTGTTTTATTCATTCGGTCCCGGGGGGCAAACTACTGGGGCAAATTTTTTGCATAATGGGGGCTTGTAAGGTGCCCCAAGTACTGGGGAACGGCACTCCTCTGGTTTTATTTTGAAGTATGCGGGGGGTTACGGTCCTACTACCCGCACTCTCAGGGAGCGGCACACCTCTGGCGTTTTAAAAAAAATATATGTTTTGAGCTGTCTCTCTCTCTCTCCCCGTACACGTCGCAGGGAACGCCACCATTCTAGGGCAGTAATATGTCAAATAACCTTACAGCTCCGGGTACCTGCATTGTCTGTTTTTTTTTATTAATGTTGGGAGGGTGGGCTTGATAATACGTCCTTGTTAATTCCCATTGACGCCTATGTTCTGGTGTTAACATGGGCTTCTATGGGAAATAACAAGGCCGTATTATCAAGCTCATTATCGCCGTTTTATCAGCAGTTTCCTGCCAATAAAACGCGATAATTTTAACACCGGTCCTTGATAATATGCACCTAAGTTTACTGGTAAAAAAAGGAGCAATGGGCCATTTTATCAACAAAAGGCGATATATTATCACTGCCTTTATCGACAGGAAACTGCCGATAAAGCGGCGATAATGGGCTTGATAATACAGCCTTGTTATTTCCCATAGAAGCCCATGTTAACACCAGAACATAGGCTTCTATTGGAATTAACAAGGGCCTATTATCAAGCCCATTATCGCGGCTTTATCGGCAGTTTCCTGCCGATAAAAGCAGCAATAATGTATCGCCTTTTGTTGATAATATGCCCCTTCACTTCTATGATAGTATGTAAAACTTTCTTTTTTTTTGTGTAGCAGTTGTACTCTACGCATGCGCAGCCTCGTTTCGAAGCCCACGTTTTTTTCTTTTTCTTCAAGTTCAGCAAGCAAACCTTTCTTTATTTCAGGTAGTAAATTTGTCGCTTTCTTTTCCCGGGGTCGTGTGTGCTATCCGCTGCTGTACTTTTGTAATATATTAATAATCATAATTTTTCTATATTTATTTGAAAGGTAGTGCTGAGGCGCCAAACGTTGATTACGTACTCCGTCCACCGCCATTTTAGTAGTTTTTCACCAATATTTTTATTATATCTGTTACTTAGAACTCAGTAGTTTTCAATCCTAGTCTTAAATATCTTACTATAGTATTTCAACATTATTTTTTATTGTGGACCGTCATACCCCTCCCCCACAAAATAAAAGAAGTGTGTAGTTTTTTTAAATTAACTTTTATTAAATCAATAAATGTAAACGAAACTGAATTATAACTATATTAAAAGCAACTAGAAAAATAACTTTAACAACAAACAATATTATAAACAAATTGTTAAATGGACTCCAAAAGATGTCCGATTGGTAACCTGCAAAGAAAATTAGAGTTAAGAATTATGTAGATGTGAGTAAATGAGGTGAAGCATTACAAGTTTTGGTAACTCTACGGTTTTACGTGTGCAGTGTGCCTCGTACATTTCAGTTCTGTTATACTGCCGCGTTCAAGTGGTGTCTATATAGAAGTGTCTACTGCGTTACTGACGCCCGTTATGCTGACTTATTTCTAATCCATTGCTATGAAGGCTTTGTAGATCTAGGCTTCTGTGCTTAACATTGTATAAACACTGCGGACAAACTCTTCAGCCAGTGGAATTAACAACTTGTTTTGAACAATTCTTCTACACGTCCAAGCAGATAGCAGTGTCTATAAGTTTAAGAGAGAAAGAGAAATGATGTCACAGAGAGTGAGAGAGAGAAAGAGAGAGAAAACAACATTAAAACTGTGTCGCAGAGTCTGGAGTTGAGATTTTTTCTTGAAAAGTCAGACGTAGATTTACAAGCTCCTTGCATCACTTTACCCATGTTAAAAGTGACTCAAAAGTGGCGTTTTAAGGTTGTGGATCTGTTTGTCAGACTGTTGTAACCTATCTGTTGTCACTGCTCGGAGGTAATTATAGATTTTATAGAGAAGCTCATGTTAGATGTCCTTCACATCTAACATGAGCTTCGATTGGAATTCCATAGAGCATATTATACAACCCATTGTCGCCACTTTAGCGGCACTTTTCTGCTGATAAAGTGGCGATAATTTTGTTGCCCAGGCTTGATGTTATGGCCCTCTCTCCTTTCACAAATAAAGGTAACACTACAGTTTTACGAGTGCAGTGTACCTGGTACATTTCACTTGTTATAGTGCCACGTTCAAGTGGTGTCTATATGGAAGTGCCTACTGCGTTACTGACGCCCGTTATGCCAACATATTTCTAATGCATTGCTATGAAGGTTTTGTAGATCTAGGCCTCTGTGCTTACTGTTGTATAAACACTGCAGCTAAACACTTCAGACAGTGGAATTCACAACTTCAGTTGGGCTGTTCTTCTACACTTCCAAGTAGACAGCATTGTCTATAAGTTTAAAAGAGAAATGATGTCACAGAGAGTGAGAGAGAGAAAGAGAGAGAAAACAACATTAAAACTGTGTTGCAGAGTCTGGAGTTGAGATTTTTTCTTAAAAATTCAGACGTAGATTTATAAGCTCCTTGCGTCACTTTACCCATGTTAAAAGTGACTCAAAAGTGGCGTAATAAGGTTGTGGATTGTGTGTCAGACTGTCGTAATGTATCTGATTTTACAGAGAAGCTGCTGTACACTACGCACTCCGGGCCATATTGTCAAGCCTGGGCGACAAAATTATCGCCACTTTATCGGCAGGAAAGTGCCGCTAAAGTGGCGATATTGGGTTTGATAATATGCTCTATGGAATTCCAAACGAAGCTCATGCTAAATGTCCTTCTCTTCTAACGTGAGCTTCGATTGGAATTCCATAGAGCATATTATCAAACCCATTATCGCCACTTTAGAGGCAGTTTCCTGCCGATAAAGTGGCGATAATTTTGTTGCCCAGGCTTGATATTATGGCCCTCTCTCCTTTCACAAATAAAGGTAACACTACAGTTTTATGAGTGCAGTGTACCTGGTACATTTCACTTGTTATAGTGCTGCGTTCAAGTGGTGTCTATATGGAAGTGCCTACTGCGTTACTGAGGCAAAAGTGGCATAACGGCATTGTAAATATGCCGAATTATTTCTAATGGATTGCTATGAAGGCATTGTATATGTAGGCTGCTGTGCTTACCTTGTATAAACAGTGCGGCCACCGGAGTTCATCACTGGACTTGAACTCTGCTTATATACATCAAAGTGTATTCAATACCTTGCAGACAATTCCATTGCTGTTGGTCGATAGGCTGTGGTTGCTTCTGAAGGATGTTTGGTGAAGGAAACAAAAGGACATTTTGATTAGTCATCGTAAACTGAGTTGCGTAACTACTGTCAAAAGTGAATTTTAATGTGGGTTCTTAAAATTCCATAGTTAGACTGTTGCAGCTGCGCCATTTTTATCGGCAGGAAACTGCCAATAAAGCGGCGCTAATGGGCTTGGTAGTATGCCCTTGTGAATTCCTATAGCAGCCCAGGTTAACACAAGAACCTGGGGTGCTATGGGAATTCACAAGGGCATATTATCAAGCCCATTATCGTCGCTTTATCAGCAGTTTCCTGCCGATAAAACGGCGATAATTTGAACACCGGTCCTTGATAATATGTCTGTTTGTATTCTAAATATATTCCGGACATTTCAGCGATTATAAAAATGTTACTGCTATTGGGAAAAAAAATTAAATATGTAAATTAATACATTATATAGGAGTGTGTTCGTCTAAAATATTAAGTCGCATTTTTGTATGTAGTCAGCTACAACTCTTTGACTCCTTCTGATGTGTACTCAAGTGTCACTGCTCACCTTTTGTGGAAACGAGTTTCTTCATGACGTAGTCACGATCTTCAACAAAGAAGTCTCATATGTGTTGCCGAGTCTTGATACCTCTATGGCTCACAACATGCTCGTACTCCCATCATCTCATCATCATCATTGCAGGTTCTTCACCGGCTCAGTGCTTTGGGCACTACTAACTCAGTGACCAAAGAGGCCACGCATGTAGTAGTGGGCCCTTTGTTCGGTGCTGTGGGAACAACTCTAAAATGGGGTACATCACGTGCGCTCCGTCTTTTTCATAGATAGGGTCACGTGTATAGTGATGGATGCGCTGCATGGGTGTGGTGTGGGTGTATACCAGGCATGAGGGAGTGTGTGTGTCGATTTGACAACTAGACCTGCAACTAAGAAATCACTACAATGGAAGTTAGGGCCTTGTACTTTTGTTGTGTTTTTCTGGTAGTGTAAGAGTGGCCTTCTTTTGTCTATGTGACGTTATAGAGTCACCATGTATGTAACCTATTTTGTGACGCATTTTATTGTACAATGCGTTAGAAAACTAGTTGTGGTAGGGTGTTTTTTAAATTAAACTGTGTACTCTGGTTACGAGTTTGTTGAGCGTAGAAGTATATATATATTTTTTTCTATTTTGTATTCGATCATAATTGTGCTGACTTTTCTGCTTTAGCATGCAGTACTATATTATTTTATAAAATGTATAACAAACTGTTGACATCATGTTTGAAATTAGAATGGAAGCATGTAAGCTGCTCTCTGTGAGGAATAGCAATGCCGGATCCCGAATGATGCAGGGAGCCGGCTGGTACCGTGGTGGATTTGGGGCTCCACCTACGGTGTTGAACGTTATATTTGAGGCTTGGTGGATGGGGTGTCCGGTGATTGTAAAAAATGAGTGATGTATGCTATTTATTTATTTTATGGTATATTTATTGTGCGCGTACAGTGCGAATTTTAAAAGTTGTTGCATAAGTGTACGTAAGCAAGAAACATGAATTAAAAATAAATCTTTTAAAGATATTTATCAAGTTTATGTGTTTATATCTTTGTTGCTTGTAATGAGACGTTTTTGCTTTATTAGAACATTGGAATGTTGGGAGCTCCATTCAAAACAATGGAGTGCTCTGGGCTTATAATGGCTGGTATAAGCCTGGAGCTCCAACATTCCAATGTTTCTTTGTTCACAGCTCTGGCTGTGAACAAAGGGTTCAGGGAGCCTGAGGGGATTCCAATCCCCTCACGCTCCCAAAAGGCTTTGTTTTTTTTGTTAGAACATTCTATCCTCTAGTGACAGAATGTTCTAATAGCCTTATAGCCCTTCGTAGATGGGCTATACCGCTATTAATGTCCCTCTCCCTTGTTAAAGGCCCTCGCCTTCGGCTCGGGGCCTTCGGCTCGGGGCCTTTAACGCTGGAGATGGCCTTTAATAGCCGGTATAGCCCTCTACGGCGGGCTATAAGGCTATATTGGTACTTATAAGTAAGTGCTTATGCATAGTCTAAATTTGTTGAGGAGCTGTGTTTTATACGGTGCTGAACTTTTGACCTCTATTGACAGTTGACTTTTGCATGATCTATTGGGGGTAGGGTGGAAAGTATGTCAATTGGAAAGGTTTGGAATGTTATGAAATTTTCCTTCATTTGTTGCTCTGTGTGGTGTCACTAAATCCTATGTGTTTTTAAAATAACAAGGCACTAATTAGCGCTCACACTCACCGTGCGCACAGCTGATTTCTAGCTGGTCACGCCCCTCTCTGCTCTCTGCCAGCAGCCGCCATCACCAGCGGCGTGCGTGCTGACTCCGCCCCCTTTTTAGGCCACGCCCCCTGATTGGCGTACTTAAACCGCTGACTACAAGCGGCAGCCAGTAAACCTTTGACCCAGTCCTGAGGCGGAAGCCGGGAGCTGGAGGTACTCTATTGTTTTAAAACTGCTCATTTTCCTTCATTTGTTGCTCTGTGTGGTGTCACTAAATCCTATGTGTTTTTAAAATAACAAGGCACTAATTAGCGCTCACACTCACCGTGCGCACAGCTGATTACTAGCTGGTCGCGCCCCTCTCTGCTCTCTGCCAGCAGCCGCCATCACCAGCGGCGTGCGCGCTGACTCCGCCCCCTTTTTAGGCCACGCCCCCTGATCGGCGTACTTAAACCGCTGACTACAAGCGGCAGCCAGTAAACCTTTGACCCAGTCCTGAGGCGGAAGCCGGGAGCTGGAGGTACTCTATTGTTTTAAAACTGCTCATTTTCCTTCATTTGTTGCTCTGTGTGGTGTCACTAAATCCTATGTGTTTTTAAAATAACAAGGCACTAATTAGCGCTCACACTCACCGTGCGCACAGCTGATTACTAGCTGGTCGCGCCCCTCTCTGCTCTCTGCCAGCAGCCGCCATCACCAGCGGCGTGCGCGCTGACTCCGCCCCCTTTTTAGGCCACGCCCCCTGATCGGCGTACTTAAACCGCTGACTACAAGCGGCAGCCAGTAAACCTTTGACCCAGTCCTGAGGCGGAAGCCGGGAGCTGGAGGTACTCTATTGTTTTAAAACTGCTCATTTTCCTTCATTTGTTGCTCTGTGTGGTGTCACTAAATCCTATGTGTTTTTAAAATAACAAGGCACTAATTAGCGCTCACACTCACCGTGCGCACAGCTGATTACTAGCTGGTCGCGCCCCTCTCTGCTCTCTGCCAGCAGCCGCCATCACCAGCGGCGTGCGCGCTGACTCCGCCCCCTTTTTAGGCCACGCCCCATTCCTCTCTCTACAAATGTGCATGCATAGAACGCGCAGCGGACGAGCGCAGCGGGAGCGCCGTTTGCGCGCCGAAGGCGCACCTAAGGCAAGCCCGTCTGCACCCGTCCGCGCCAAGACCGCGCCAGGCGCAGGAACCCCTGCCCAAATTCCTCCAACCATCAGGTACGCTCCCAACGTCCTCCTCAAACTCCAAGGTAGATCTGACTGCCCCTGCAAGCTTGATCTTGCTAATGTATTCGGCTCCACCAGCTGTAACAATTGTCGTTGGACTCTCAACTTCGCCTCCAAACAGCCAACCTCCCCCAACAGTCCGCACTTTACAGGCGGTCTGGTAAATGCTAGGTCATTGTGTAAACATAGTCAGGATATCCACGACCTCATCATTGACCATGACCTAGATTGTCTCTTTATCACCGAGACCTGGCTTACTGAAGACAGTAACCCAGACATAGCCATCGCCCTCCCCCCTGGCTACTCCTTTCACAGACAGGACAGACAGAAAGGTAGAGGAGGAGGTGTTGCATTCATCCTGAGGAACTCCTTTAGCTGCCACACCTTCTGCCTCGACCCTCTCACGGATACAGATGGGCTAGGTTTCTCCATTAAACTTAGTCAAACCCTTTCCTTCTCCGGGGGTTTGATTTACCGCCCACCCGGCAATGCCGCGAAGTTCCTTGACTCCCTTCACGAAGCCCTCGGACACTTCTTACTCCGCTACCCCCATTTCACCCTCTTGGGCGACTTTAATCTACATCTCGAAAAATCTTTCGACCCCCTTACCAGAAATTTTCTGCAGACACTAGACATCTTTAAGCTGCAACAAACCGTCAAATTGCCTACTCATTCTCTTGGTCACACTTTGGATGGTGTCTGTTCCAATTTCCCGTCTATCACCACCTTGTCCCCCACCCCCCAAATTTGGACTGACCACTGTTTGATCCCCTTTCACATTTCAAGCGTTCCTCCGCCTACCTGCATAAAACGCACTCGCCAACCCATTCACTCTATTAATTGGAAAACTGTCGAGAAAAGTTTCAGTTCCCATCCCTTCTCTCCTACCACTACCCCTTCTTCCTCTGGTAACATCGATACTGATGCAGTATGTCTCAACAACTGGCTCTCTCACGAAATCTCAAAACGATGCCCTCCGAATAACAAAGGCAATACCCTAAAGAAATCGAAAATTAAAGCCCCCTGGTACACGCCTGATCTAACAGCCGCTCACCTACTCTGCAGGAAAGCTGAACGCAAATGGCGTAGATCCTACGACATTGATGATCGTAACTACTACATCCTGCAGAGGAAAAATTATCTTTCAACAATCAAATCAGCAAAAAGAACATACTATGTAAACGCCATTAAAGAGGCCAGTCAAAAACAAAAAACCCTCTTTTCCATAGTAAAATCTTTCACCAAACCTAAAGCTCTTCAACCAGAAATCCCCCCTTCCCAAGAGCTGTGTGACAAGATTTCTGACTACTTTGATGAAAAAATCTCCTCCATCCATAAAAACTTCCCCCCTCCCCCCCTGTGCACTCAATCTTGGATCTAAACCAACCTCGCCCAATCGCTAACAGTCTCTACCACTTTACCCCGGTGACCTTGACTCAGACCAGAGAAGCGATCCTTTCATGCAAATCTGGCTCCCCCTCTGACCCTTGTCCCCCCAAGATCCTCCATATCATCATTGATGAAGTCAATCCTATCATTAATGAAATAGTCAACCTCTCCCTCAAAACTGGTTCTGTTCCCCTCTCCTGGAAAAAAGGGGTGGTTAAACCTCTCATGAAAAAGGCAAACAAACCCCCCTCCGACCTAACTAACCTCCGTCCCATCACCTTATTACCTGCACTAGGCAAAATAACTGAACAGTTAGTCCACAAGGAGCTCAAGTCCTTTCTTGACACTCACAACCTCCTTCACCCCCAACAATCCGGTTTCCGGTCTAAACATTCTACCGAAACCGCCTTGATCGAGCTGACCGATACCATTAAAACCCTCCAAGATCAAAGGAAGAAGGCCATCCTGATCCTTCTTGACCTCACGGCAGCATTCGATACCATTTCTCACTCCATTCTGCTTAACAGACTCAAGGACATCGGCGTTACAAACTCGGCCCTAGCCTGGATTAGTTCTTTCCTCTGCGACAGGTCTCAAACTGTCACACTGGGTCCCTTCCATTCAAAAGAAAAAATGGTCTCTTGTGGAGTTCCTCAGGGCTCCATTCTGAGTCCCCTCCTTTTTAATATATATCTCATCCCTCTGCTTACCCTCATAGAATCGTTCCGCATAACCGTCACGTCTTATGCCGACGATACCCAGCTTGTCATCCCTATCGACGACAATTCAAACACGGCCGAACTCAATCTTAAGCACTGTCTCACAGCGGTCTTTCAATGGATGGACGCCAACCACCTCCGCTGCAACTCGAATAAAACCGAGATCCTGCCCATTGGTAAGAACGCTTCTTTTTGCCCCGCCCTGTGGTGGCCTGATAATTCCGCTGCCCCACCTCAGACAGTTTCATCAGCCAGAAACCTCGGAGTTATTTTTGATTCCGATCTCTCTTTCGATACCCACGCCACGACCGTAGCAGGTAAATGCTTCGGCATCATAAAGTCCCTGAGAAAGTTCTTTGACTTCCTCCCGCTCGACTCCAGAAAGACCATCGCGGTAGCCCTCATACTCTCTCGAGTGGACTACTGTAACGGCCTCCTGGCAGGGACCAAAAAGTCCACCCGATTGAAACTTCAAGGCGTCCTACACACTGCTGCGCGCCTTGTCCTTAAACTCCCATGCAAATCCTCAATCTCCTCTGCTCTTAAATCCTTACATTGGCTCCCCTTGCATAAGAGAATACTCTTTAAAATTCTCATTGTAGCTTTCCGAGCCTTCAACAAATCCGGTCCAGCATATTTGTCAAGCCGCTTCCCCCACTACACACCGGGCCGCTCTCTCAGATCCTCGCAAGAAAACCTCATGACCCCCTCCAAATTCAATCTGAAGTCTAAAGGCGGTAAAACACTTAGTTCCCTGGCTATCAGAGCCTGGAACAGCATGCCAAGGCATCTCAGATTTCAGACGCTTGAAAAGCCGTTTAGGAAACATCTCAAAACGTGGATTTTTAATCTCTCTGATGACTGGACCAAAGCAGCCATCTAGCCCCCCACTACCTTCTTTGTGATTTGGTCATTGGTTTGTCAGCGCCATGATGCTCCTTCCGGAGCGAACGTTTGCGCTCTATAAATACCTATCCAAATTCCAAATTCCAAACTCAATAGAAATGTGTGTTTTGTTTTGAATTAATGTGTGCAGGATTTTAATTGGTTATTTATATGTATGTATATGTAAAATGAGAGGGAAAATGTTCAATTTGACGGTTCTGCTGCAAACACAGAACTAGAAAGATTCTGTACAAGAATATCCACTGTGTGAGTGGTATTCTTCTTAATCTACAAATCAATTTGAAAGGTGAGTTGATAAGTTGTATGGGAGTATGTGAGGTGCAACTTTGTACATTAAGGAATTATGGGGTATATCAAGACAGGTGATAATATTATTGCCGCTTTATGGGTAGAAAACTGCTGATACAGCGGCGATAATGTTATCGCCTGTCTTGTTAATATGCCCCTATATATGTACGTTGTTAAATGTTTTATAGTAGTAATTGTGTTTTGCTATAATGCATGCTGTTATGTTTTTTTGTTTAATATCAGTTTGTGCGTCTCTGTACATTAAGGGATTATGGGCCATATTATTAATAAAGGGCGATACATTATCGCCTCTTTTATTGGCAGGAAACTGCCGGTAAAGCGGTGATAATGGTCTTGATAATATATCCTTGTGAATTGCCATAGGTGTCCAGGTTAACACTAGAACCTGGACTGCTATGGGAATTTACAAGGGCCTATTATCAAGCCCATTATCGCCGCTTTAGCGGCAGTTTCCTGCCGATAAAAGCGGCGATAATGTATCGCCCTTTACTGATAATATGACACTGACGGGCATATTATCAAGGACCGGTGTTATATTTATTGACGTTTTATGGGCAGGAAACTGCCGATAAAATGGCGAAAATGGTCTTGATAATACGCCCTTGTTAATTCCCATAGAAGGCCATGTACTGGTGTTAACATGGGCTTCTATGGGCTTTAACAAAGGTGTATTATCAAGCCCAGACGCTGCCAGTGGACGGAGTTGCGGTGGGACAGGCGGGGCGGGGGAGGGGCAGGGTGGGGGGTGATAAACAACAGAATCTGGATGATTGTAGGTAAGTAAATAATTAAATTAATAAAACGAATTTCGGGCCATATTATCAACAACTTAAGGCGATACATTATCGCCAGTTTTATTGGCAGGAAACTGCTGATAAAGCGGCGATAATGGCCTTGATAATATGCCCTTGTGAATTCCCATAGAAGCCCAGGTTAACACCAGAACCTTGACTGCTATGGGAATTTACAAGGGTCTATTATCAAGCCCATTATCGCCGCTTTATCGGCAGTTTCTTGCTGAAAAAAAGCGGCGATAATGTATCGCCTTATGTTGTTTTAATATGCCCCTTCGTTCCATGCCCTGCATCGCATTTTGCGATGCAGGGCTTGCTACGAAATTCAGGACATATTATCAAGGACCGGTGTTCAAATTATCGCTGTTTTATCGTATTGGTAGGGTAGGCTGAGAATGATTAGAAGTAGAAACTATGGTGGGATCACTCTCTTACTGTCAAATCAGAGCACAGGGCGCGCTATGAGAATAGTTAAAAGTGGTCACTTATTGGAGATCCGATTCAGCTGTGTGGCTTATTGTGCGATGTTAGCAGGCATCGCTTACATGATTACGGTATCTGAGCGTGTGGTTTGCTATATAAAAGTTGTGTTTACTCCTCTGCATGGGAAGCTGGATGTTTCCATCTGGCCGTTGATTCCGACCTTGAAAGAAGAGTAAACCAAATGAGCCGTATAAGAGCGCTATTGTCTCAAAAGAGGTCGCTGTTATATCAGCTACAGAAACATTTGTCCTTCATGTAGCAAACACCCGCACAGAATTGTATGCTTTATTAAATACAGACGTGCCCTGGAATTTTAGGGAGTTAATTTAGACTATCTTTAATGCGTCCTCGAGTAGGGGGTTTGCTTACTTTTTAAAAGTTATAAGCATTGGCCTTGTGACTTCTGTAGAAATTATATTTGGTGTCTTGTCAGTGTTTTTTCATTCGATTTTTTCCAGCATCTTTGGTGAATAGTTCTTAATGCTCACATTAGTTGCAGGTGTGCTTGTATTAGTTTGTTTAGTTAAATATGGATGCACATCTTTCAGCCGACGACAATATTTCTCGGTTGTTGCTGGTCCGCAACCGAATGCTTAGTTACTATGGAGCGCTGCCTCTTGCAACGTTGAGTGCAGCATATGGATTATCGTTTCGATTTTCCTTTTTCACATGCGTTCAACCTGTGTTCCATTGCCAGAGCTGTGATTTCGACTGGGCCCTGGATTTGTGTCTCTGCAGTACGGTGTCTCTCAACGCAGATTATGACCAGCTGATGAGCTCCTTCATGGTTCATGATTTGCTCTGTTCTGGCGGTGGGATTATGGCCTTAGCAGCGACACATGGAATAATGGGACGTTGGAATGTTTTTTGTAGCGGCGCATGACTTCTTGGCACGCAGTTACATTGAAGATGACCCGAGTTTTCCTCCGATGGTGATAGATGCTCCGGTTGTTGAGGAACATGTATGTTCATTCTCACTATTGAATTGGATGGCTGAAATGTTTTCAGATGAGAACAATGACTTCCTGTTGGAGGCTGTTGCTACATACTGTGCTTATACGCTGGTGGAATAAGAGTGTTTGAATTTTCTACCTATTCTTTATTTTTTAGTTACTGCTTTTATCAAAGATCGAATTTTTTTTTGTTGCAAAATTGAACTTGACTCTGCTTTTTAGGCTTGGACTGTGCGTTCGTAATTTGTCCACGTTTATATTATGTGCTTTGGTCAAGGAAATGTGTTGTGGGCTGAGCCTTGCACTGACACTGTGTTAAGTTAGCTTAAATGCCATTTTTGTTTTCCTGCTCTGCTTTGCACACAACATGCACTTGCAATATTGTTTAGTGAAGGGTGAGTATTTTGCTTCATATGAGAATAATTTGATATACTACATTTGTAGACTGCCTCGCTACTTTAGTGTGTATAGTGAGAGCATGAAACATCAAGGTTATGTTGGATATTGTGAGTGTTATTCGGAATGATGTTCGCACGTTCGAGCCATAAGAGATATGCAGCTGTGGCATCTCTTATACTTGCGCATTTAGTAAAGAAGTGTGCAGGAATGATTACACACAGTTTGAGAACTTTCGTATCTTGACAGTTTGTGTGGAACTCAATGTGATCCACTACTGCTGAGTAACAGAGGTATGGGTCTGCCTATGTAGTCGTATGAGATCTTCTGTAGTTATAAACTAACCTTTTAAGTAGGGAGGGTGAAATTTAGGTATATTTTAAATCTGTTTCCCTTTTGCATTATAAGATGCTTTCTCCCTTTGTATTTTATGGAATAGTAACAATGCTGACAACTTTGTTTCTGATAATATGTTTGCTTGTATTATGTAAGGTACCGGGCATGAGATTACGGTGTTGGAAATAAACATTTCAAAGTTGCAGGTGTGTTTATTAAGTGCTTGTTTTGGACTGGTGTAAGAATGTAACGAAAGAGTGCTCTTGTTATCTACCTTATCTGAGGTAACCTAAGTCGCATGTTGTGGGTGGATTAATAATTGCTGTTTTTGCTATAGGAGGAAGAACCATTGAGTCACTGATTGCTAGTCTGTTAGGGTGTTTTGGTACTAAGGTGAGGTTTGGAACACCGTAATTCACTGAGGTTGTAAGTCTTTATGCACCGTTGTGTGTGGGAGCAGAATCACTGCAACAGTAGTTACAACAAAAAGGCTCGATAAAGGGTCTTGAGTTTGAAACAAAATATGAAATTGAAGAATAATTGATAAGTGCAGCCAAGAAAGGGAGCAAGTGTGCAAATTTCATAGTGCAAAAACCACAGTTGATGGACAGAATGCAGAACAATGTCATACATTCACCCCAGCACAGAGATCTGGGCCTAAATCCATTGTTTTTTTGCACTCCACACCACCTCAGTTCAGACATGGCCATATGCAAATCAGTCTGACCCTGTGCCTCATGGGAACAGTCCAGCCCGAACTGCCAAGCCATGCCTTCCCTGGACCGGAAACAAGCTTCCGAGGACCGGTTTATGGCATTCCAGCCGTCTTCAGCCCGGCTCGCTTGAATCCAGTGGTGTGGAGAGCATGGGACTCACGTCTGAGCATACCCATCCCACTCGGGGTGACAAATGCAAAAACCACAGTTGATGGACAGAATGCCGAACAATGTCATACATTCACCCCAGTACAGAGATCTGGGCCTAAATCCATCGTGTTTTTGCACTCCACACCATCCCAGTTCAGACATGGCCATATGCAAATCAGTCTGACCCTGTGCCTCATGGGAACAGTCCAGCCCGAACTGCCAAGCCATGCCTTCCCTGGACCGGAAACAATCTTCCGAGGAGGCTTGTTCGGGCTGGATTGTTCCCATGAGGCACAAGGTCAAGGCTGATTTGCATATAGCCATTGTCTGACCTAGGGTGGTGTGGAGTGCAAAAACACGATTGATTTAGGCCCATATCTTTGTACTGGGGTGAATGTAAGACATTGTTCTGCATTCTGTCCATCAACTGTGTTTTTTGCAAATTTCATAGTGCCTTCGGCCGGGTTAGTTGTTATAATAAAAAGGGTTGATAAAGGGCCTGTACTTTGAATTTGAATTAAAGAAGAATGATTGATAAACCCTGCCAAGAAATGGAGCAAGTAGGTGTGTGTATGTGTGGATGATGTGTTGATTGAGCAGAAGATGAATAAGGTGAAAAATAAGAAAGGCTGCAGACATGCAAAGCTTGTACTTCTTTGTAAGGGAAGTGCCTGTTTAGTTTTCATGTGCAGATATGTGCATATATATATATATATATATATATTCACTTAAAAAACCATAGGTTTCAGGCCTTATATAGTTAGGAATTAGCATTTAAAAAAAACCTTTGAAATTCACTGAGAAAACCATAGGTTTCAGGCCTTATATAATTAGGAATTAGCTTTAAAAAAAACGTTGAAATTCACTCAAAAAAAGTTTTAGGGGTGTTATAGTTTGCTGGACATTTCACTCATACAAAACCATTGAAATTGCTCCTATATAGTTAGTTGGACTAACTATATTTCGCGCACCCGCAATATACTGCTGATGATGCCACATATTAGATCATTCTTGACATGGTCAGTGACATCACTGATGACATCTCAAATGACATCACTGATGACATCATCCAGTGAATTTGGTTTACTTCTTTATTTAAATATGCATTATATATATAGCAATTTGCATTGAAGAATGAGTGGATATATATAAATAAATATTTGGATGGAGGATTTAGTAGCAGTGTAATTGACTGTTTACTTGACCAATTTATAGTGTCTCACTAAATATAGTGGATAGGGACTAAACTGTGCGAATATCTGTATCACTTTGTCAGTTGTTGTGTAAACTGGTTCTCCAGTTGGTTACTAGCTATGTGAAAGTCTATATTAGTTATTGATTAGATAACTGAGTATTTCTATGGGAGAGTGAAAGTGTGTGTGGTTCGTTGGGGGGTGTGTGACTGTCCAAAGATGTGTCAATGGTTGATTCAGTAGATATATGAAGTTAAAATTACAAGTTCTAACAGTTTGGGTGAGTGAATCTCTTTAAGGGTGTGGTGATGAGCAAATATATTTCTCAATGGTACATGTCCAACAAACTAGAAAAAGAAAAGGCAGTGTATGTGTCAGTTGTTGTATATAAATAAGTATCCATAAAGCTCAATGATTGTGTGAGTGACTGTATGGATAACTGTATACTTGTAATAATGATTTTATAATTCACTAAGTATGACTTACTATCTAAATGAATAGATGAAGTGGTGTTTGTATAAGTGTGTAGTTAAGTAAGTATGTAAGTATGATCCATTGTTTGCCTAAGTGAGTAGGATGACTTCATATGTGAATAAGATGTGTGCTGCTGTGTAATGTTGATATAGGTGTATAAGTATTTTTGATAGTGTTCTATCGTTCATTGACAGCATGTATGAGTGAATCTACAGGTAAGTGATTAGATGTGTGCATACATCTATGAATCACTGAGTGGGTTTTTGATACTTGTATTGCTGTGACAATGCATTCAAATATGATACTCTGTTTTTCACAAAGAGTGATGAAAGATTTTACTTGGGTATGAAAAGGTGTATGTGATTGTCATGTGGATGATGTCATCAGTGATGTCATTTGAGATGTCATCAGTGATGTCACTGACCATGTCATGAATGATCTAATATGTGACATCATCAGCAGTGCATTGCGGGTGTGCGAAATATAGTTAGTCCAACTAACTATATAGGAGCAATTTCAATGGTTTTGTATGAGTGAAATGTCCAGCAAACTATAACACCCCTAAAATGAATTTTTTTAAAGCTAATTCCTAACTATATAAGGCCTGAAACCTATGGTTTTTTCAGTGATTTTCAAAGATTTTTTAAATGCTAATTCCTAACTATATAAGGCCTGAAACCTATGGTTTTTTAAGTGAATTTGCAAGGTTTTTTAAATGCTAATTTCTAACTATATAAGGCCTTAAACCTATGGTTTTTTAAGTAAATTTGCAAGGTTTTTTGAATGCTAATTCCTAACTATATATGGCCTGAAACCTATGTTTTTTTCAGTGAATTTGCAAGGTTTTTTAAATGCTAATTCCTAACTATATCTGGCGTGAAACCTATATTTTTTTCAAAAAACTTCAAAGGTTTTGTAAATGCAAATTCTATTAGCGAATAACGTTTTTATATGTTAATATCCTTCTGGTACCACCTGAGCAGCCATCTCATTTCTCAATAGAACTGAGGCACAAGAGAGCACAAAACAAGAGTGGAAAACGCAAAAAGGGGGCAGGGTAGAGACTCCCTGACCCCCTAGACCTTCTCAGGTTGTCCCAGAAGGACCCCCAAGGGCAAAATTATATATATATTTTTTTAATAAAATCGCGGGGTACGCGCACGGTACGCGTACGTACGCGCGCCTATACGCGTACCGTGCGCGTACCCCGCGTTTTTGTGTTTTTTTGCCCTTGGGGTCCTTCTGAAACCCCCTTAGAAGGGCTAAGGGGTTGGGAGGTCTCTACCCTGCCCCCTTTTTGTGTTTTCCACTCTTGTTTTGGGCTCTCTTGTGCCTCGTTCTCCTGAGAAACAAGATGGTGGCCAACTCTTCCTGGTTTGGACAGTTTGGAATGTTGTCAGTCGACTGCCAGCCAATCAGGATTGCGCTCGCGCACGTAAGGGTATGCGCACTTACGCGTACGGTACGCGTACGGTAAGCGTACGGTGCGCAGACCCATAAGCTCATATAGATATATATGTGTTTTTTAAGCTAATTTTCATAAAAACCACTGGAGCAATTTTCACCAAACATAGCAAAGGCACATTTACGTACCAGTCCCTACAATTTTGCAAAGTTTGGCGGTTCGGGCTGTAGACTTGTCAGACCGTCCTATGGAAATTAATTTGGGGAAAACACGTTTTGGGACCCCCCTTTTTTCTGAGCCCCCACTTCACGAATCCCCCCAAAACTTTCAGGGAAGGAGCGGAGCGGAGCTGGCCAAAATTTTGGAAAATTACACGCAAATTCCTCATCCGGCGCCAAAGTTATTCCCAATAGAATGTTGCAGATTTCCTATTGTAGCCAATCCTAACTGTATATACCTACTGGCTATCGCCAGTAGGTAATATATATATATATATTCACTGAAAAAACCACTGGTTATAGACCATATATAGTTAGGAATTAGCATTTACAAAACCTTGAAAATTCACTGAAAAAACCATAGGTTATAGACCATATATAGTTAGGAATTAGCATTTACAAAACCTTATTTTACTCACACAAAACCATTGAAATTCGCATTTATAGTTAGTTGCACTAACTATATATCGCACACCCGCAATCCACTGCTGATCATGTCACATATTACATCATTCATGACATGGTCAGTGACATCACTGATGACATCACTGATGACATCTCAAATGACATCACTGATGACATCACTGATGACATCTCAAATTTTGTCATCAGACTGTAAGTTTCTGTAAAGTTAAAATAGTTTAGTCTGCCCTGTTCCCATGATGCACTGGGCCAGGGACAGACTGATTTGCATATAGCCAGGTTCTGAACTGGGATGGTGCAGTGAGATAAATAACGGTGATGGATCAAGCCCTGATCTTTGGACTGGGTAAGAGTGGTCTGCTTAATTTAGACACTCTGTTTATCACCAACCCCTTTTCTGAATAGTTTTTGGCCAATATAGGTATGGCAGGGTATACTCAGACATGGGTCCCTTTCTCACTGCACCATCAGGATTCAAGCAAGTTGGGCCGACGACGGCTGAAATGCCAGAAACCGGTCCCCGGTAGCTTGTCTCCTTTCTGGTGAAGAATTGGCTTGGTAGTTTAGTCTGCTCTGTTCCCATGATGCACTGGGCCAGGGAAAGACTGATTTGCATATAGCCAGGTTCTGAACTGGGATGGTGCAGTGAGATAAATAACGGTGATGGATCAAGCCCTGATCTTTGGACTGGGTAAGAGTGGTCTGCTTAATTCATACGCTCTGTTCATCACCACCCCCTTTTCTGAATCGTTTTTGGCCACTATAGGTATGGCAGGGTATACTCAGACTTGAGTCCATTTCTCACTGCACCATCAGGATTCAAGCAAGCCGGGCCGATGACGGCTGAAATGCCAGAAACCGGTCACCCGTAGCTTGTCTCCTTTCTGGTGAAAAATTGGCTTGGTAGTTTAGTCTGCCCTGTTCCCATGATGCACTGGGCCAGGGACAGACTGATTTGCATATAGCCAGGTTCTGAACTGGGATGGTGCAGTGAGATAAATAACGGTGATGGATCAAGCCCTGATCTTTGGACTGGGTAAGAGTGGTCTGCTTAATTCAGACACTCTGTTCATCACCACCCACTTTTCTGAATCGTTTTTGGCCACTATAGGTGTGGCAGGGTATACTCAGACATGAGTCCCTTTCTCACTGCACCATCAGGATTCAAGCAAGCCGGGCCAACGACGGCTGAAATGCCAGAAACCGGTCCCCGGTAGCTTGTCTCCTTTCTGGTGAAGAATTGGCTTGGTAGTTTAGTCTGCCCTGTTCCCTTGAAGCACTGGGCCAGGGACAAACTGATTTGCATATAGCCAGGTTCTGAACTGGGATGGTGCAGTGAGATAAATAACGGTGATGGATCAATCCCTGATCTTTGGACTGGGTAAGAGTGGTCTGCTTAATTCAGACACTCTGTTCATCACCACCCACTTTTCTGAATCGTGTTTGGCAACTATAGGTGTGGCAGGGTATACTCAGACATGAGTCCCTTTCTCACTGCACCATCAGGATTCAAGCAAGCCGGGCCGACGACGGCTGAAATGCCAGAAACCGGACCCCGGTAGCTTGTCTCCTTTCTGGTGAAGAATTGGCTTGGTAGTTTAGTCTGCCCTGTTCCCATGATGCACTGGGCCAGGGACAGACTGATTTGCATATAGCCAGGTTTTGAACTGGGATGGTGCAGTGAGATAAATAACGGTGATGGATCAAGCCCTGATCTTTGGACTGGGTAAGAGTGGTCTGCTTAATTCAGACACTCTGTTCATCACCACCCCCTTTTCTGAATCGTTTTTGGCCACTATAGGTGTGGCAGGGTATACTAAGACATGAGTCCCTTTCTGACTGCACCATCAGGATTCAAGCAAGCCGGGCCGACGACGGCTGAAATGCCAGAAACCGGTCCCCGGTAGCTTGTCTCCTTTCTGGTGAAGAATTGGCTTGGAAGTTTAGTCTGCCCTGTTCCCATGATGCACTGGGCCAGGGACAGACTGATTTGCATATAGCCAGGTTCTGAACTGGGATGGTGCAGTGAGATAAATAATGGTGATGGATCAAGCCCTGATCTTTGGACTGGGTAAGAGTGGTCTGCTTAATTCAGACACTCTGTTCATCACCACCCCCTTTTCTGAATCGTTTTTGGCCACTATAGGTGTGGCAGGGTATACTAAGACATGAGTCCCTTTCTCACTGCACCATCAGGATTCAAGCAAGCCGGGCCGACGATGGCTGAAATGCCAGAAACCGGTCCCCGGTAGCTTGTCTCCTTTCTGGTGAAGAATTGGCTTGGTAGTTTAGTCTGCCCTGTTCCCTTGATGCACTGGGCCAGGGACAGACTGATTTGCATATAGCCAGGTTCTGAACTGGGATGGTGCAGTGAGATAAATAACGGTGATGGATCAAGCCCTGATCTTTGGACTGGGTAAGTGTGGTCTGCTTAATTCAGACACTCTGTTCATCACCACCCCCTTTTCTGAATCGTTTTTGGCCAATATAGGTGTGGCAGGGTATACTCAGACATGGGTCCCTTTCTCACTGCACCATCAGGATTCAAGCAAGCCGGGCCGACGACGGCTAAAATGCCAGAAACCAGTCCCCGGTAGCTAGTCTCATTTCTGGTGAAGAATTGGCTTGGTAGTTTAGTCTGCCCTGTTCCCATGATGCACTGGGCCAGGGACAGACTGATTTGCATATAGACAGGTTCTGAACTGGGATGGTGCAGTGAGATAAATAACGGTGATGGATCAAGCCCTGATCTTTGGACTGGGTAAGAGTGGTCTGCTTAATTCAGACACTCTGTTCATCACCACCCCCTTTTCTGAATCGTTTTTGGCCACTATAGGTGTGGCAGGGTATACTCAGACATGATTCCCTTGCTCACTGCACCATCAGGATTCAAGCAAGCCGGGCCGACGACGGCTGAAATGCCAGAAACCGGCCCCTGGTAGCTTGTCTCCTTTCTGGTGAAGAATTGGCTTGGTAGTTTAGTCTGCCCTGTTCCCATGATGCACTGGGCCAGGGACAGACTGATTTCCATATAGCCAGGTTCTGAACTGGGATGGTGCAGTGAGATAAATAACGGTGATGGATCAAGCCCTGATCTTTGGACTGGGTAAGAGTGGTCTGCTTACTTCAGACACTCTGTTCATCACCACCCCCTTTTCTGAATCATTTTTCGCCACTATAGGTGTGGCAGGGTATACTCAGACATGAGTCCCTTTCTCACTGCACCATCAGGATTCAAGCAAGCCGGGCCAACGACGGCTGAAATGCCAGAAACCGGTCCCCGGTAGCTTGTCTCCTTTCTGGTGAAGAATTGGCTTGGTAGTTTAGTCTGCCCTGTTCCCTTGATGCACTGGGCCAGGGACAAACTGATTTGCATATAGCCAGGTTCTGAACTGGGATGGTGCAGTGAAATAAATAACGGTGATGGATCAAGCCCTAATCTTTGGACTGGGTAAGAGTGATCTGCTTAATTCAGACACTCTGTTCATCACCACCCCCTTTTCTGAATCGTTTTTGGCCACTGTAGGTGTGGCAGGGTATACTCAGACATGAGTCCCTTTCTCACTGCACCATCAGGATTCAAGCAAGCCGGGCCGACGACGGCTGAAATGCCAGAAACCGGTCCCCGGTAGCTTGTCTCCTTTCTGGTGAAGAATTGGCTTGGTAGTTTAGTCTGCTCTGTTCCCATGATGCACTGGGCCAGGGAAAAACTGATTTGCATATAGCCAGGTTCTGAACTGGGATGGTGCAGTGAGATAAATAACGGTGATGGATCAAGCCCTGATCTTTGGACTGGGTAAGAGTGGTTTGCTTAATTCAGACGCTCTGTTCATCACCACCCCGTTTTCTGAATTGTTTTTGGCCACTATAGGTGTGGCAGGGTGTACTCAGACATGAGTCCCTTTCTCACTGCACCATCAGGATTCAAGCAAGCCAGGCCGACGATGGCTGAAATGCCAGAAACCGGTCCCCCGTAGCTTGTCTCCTTTCTGGTGAAGAATTGGCTTGGTAGTTTAGTCTTCCCTGTTCCCATGATGCACTGGGCCAGGGACAGACTAATTTGTATGTAGCCAGGTTCTGAGCTGGGATGGTGCAGTGCGCTAAAAAACGGTGATGGATCAAGCCCTGATCTTTGGACTGGGTAAGAGTGGTCTGCTTAATTCAGACACTCTGTTCATCACCACCCCCTTTTCTGAAACATTACATATAAGTCATCCAATTGTAACTGACAACGGACAAATACGAAAATGTATGTGAGTATGGTGGCCATTTTGAAGGAGGTTTGGTAATATATATTACAATATCTCCCTATCATCTCAGATAAACTATAAGAGCCGCTAGTGCCGGTGTGTGTTTATAATATTGCTGTGTATCGGCTTGTCACCTGCTTTTACGCATATATCATCGATTGGCCTGAAATAAAAAATAATGCCGGCATTATTTTTTGTTTCAGGTTATTAGTTCACAGTGCATTATGCACAGAAGAATGCACTTTGACCATGCTTTCTAATATCTGTAGCCATTGATATTTGTGGCTGTTGCATATATATGTTGAATCACCTGTGTGTGCTCTTTTGTTAACTATATCACACAACGGGCCAATCGATGATATATGCGTAAATGCCGGTGACATGCCGATACAGCCCAGAAGCACCCATGCGCATACGAACGCGCTACGTACGCACCGGGGCGCGTAGCGTAAGCGCGTCGGGTCATGTGACCTGAAAATAACACTTTTCATTGGTTCAGATCAGTTTTGGTTTCCAAATGATGAAAGCCCCCACCTTTTTTCCTCATTCTCACTTTGTTCTTTGAGTGAGGAAGACCTGCTTTTTTCTTACAGATATGGCTACTGTACTATCTGCAGCTGGATCATCTGCCCCACCACCACCACTTCAAGGACCACCAGAACATCTTATTGGTGGTCAAGAAGAAGAGGAGGAGGAGGAGGAAGAGGAGGAAGGAACAAGGCAGTTCCTGCCTGAAAACACTCCACCATACAAACCTAGGGAGCACTTCATATGGGAGTTTTATAAAATCCCAACTGGTTTCGAAAAAGTAAACGCTGCAAAGTTGACCTGTCTCATCTGTGGTGCTGTGCTATCCAGGGGGAACCCTACCAAAAAATATTCCTTTGGGAATCATACAATGATTCGGCATATGCAGCGTTTGCACCCTATTAACTATTCAGCAGCAGAGGTGAGAGAACTCTGCAAAAACCTACCTCAATCATCTGGCACAACCTCAACAACCAAAGAACCCACTCCATCTGGTCCAGAAGCAAGCCAGTTGATTTCAAGTATACAACCAAAGTTTGGGGGATACAAAATTGTTTGTGTACATTGTGGGAAATTAATTACTTATGGTGAGCAGAGCATTACACTCATCATGCTTGCTGGTGATAACCACAAATGCACAAAGAAGCCTTAATTTTTTCCTGTTTTTTTTGCTCCAGTTGAGTTGTTTACAAATCCCTGTTTTTTGTTTCTCCCTATAAAAAATACAAAAAATATATAAAACTGATCAGAAAAGCCAAAAAAAGTAAAAAATGTTCAAAAAAATTATAAAAAAATATAAAACAACAAAAAGAAGAAAAGAAACAGTTCTTATTAGAACTACCTCTAATTTAAAAAAAACATTTTTAAAAAAAAATCTCATTCTTTTTTCTCCATTGTACGCTCCACGGTCCGCTACCCGGTGTGCGTACCGGGTGCTCCCCCGCGCAAATCGATTTTTTTTTTAATTTTTTGGTCCCGCTGGGCCCTTTTATAGACCCCACATCAAACCTAGGGGGTCAGGGGGGTCTACCCTGCCCCCTTTCGCTCATTTTATCCTTTGTTTTTGCCACCTCCTGTGTCTCGATCCTACCGAGACACAAGATGGCGGCCTCTCCGGACTGTTTGGAATGTTTACAGACACCCGAGAGCCAATCAGCTTTCCGCGCGCGAACTCGCGTAGCGCGCTGGTTAGCGCCCCAGTGCGCGTACCCGGGCGCGCTTAAAGATATATATTTTTTTTTAACCTAAATTACTCAAAATCCACTGGAGCACATATCTTGAGACATAGCAAAGGCCCATCGGGCTACCAGTCCATACAATTTTGCCAAGTTTTGTGTAAATCCATTCAGCCGTTCGAGCTAAAAGTGAGGTCGACCGCCCTATGGAAATTAACATGGGGAAAACACGTTTTGGGACCCCCCTTTTATCTCGGCCCCCGCTTGACAAAACTTTCAGGAAAGGACCGGGGCGCCACGAGGCAAATTTGAGGACATTTTCTGTCAGATTCCTCAACCGGCGCCAAAGTTATTCACAATAGAATTTTGAGATTTTGCATTGAAAAAATCCTAACTATAACCACCTACTGGCGACCGCCAGTAGGTAATATATATATATATATATATATATATATATATATATATATATATATATATATATATATATATATATATATATATATATATATATATATATATATATATATATATATATATATATATATATATATATATATATATATATATATATATTTTTTTTTTGTTTTTTATTTATTTATTTTTTTTTTTTACTGAAAAACCATAGGTTTCACATACGTTATAGTTCGGAATTAGCATTTAAAAAACCTTAGAAATTCCCTGCAAAAGCCATAGGTTTCGCACACATTATAGTTAGGAATTAGCATTTAAAAAACCTTAGAAATTCACTGAAAAAAACATAGGTTTCACATACATTATAGTTAGGAATTAGCATTTAAAAAACCTTAGAAATTCACTGAAAAAACCATAGGTTTCACACACGTTATAGTTAGGAATTAGCATTTAAAAAACCTTAGAAATTCACTGAAAAAACCATAGGTTTCAAACACATTATAGTTAGGAATTAGCATTTAAAAAAACTTAGAAATTCACTGAAAAAACCATAGGTTTCACACGTTATAGTTAGCTGGACATTTCACTCATACAAAACCATTGAAATTCCCTCGTTATAGTTAGTTCAGCTAACTATAACTTGTGCGCCCGCAATGCACTGCTGATGACATCACATATTACATCAGTCGTGACATGGTCAGTGACATCACTCATGACATCACAGATGACATCTCAAATAACATCACTGATGACACCTATTAAATGGCAGGACTGTTCAAAAGACTGTGTCTAATCATCAATGGCTTTTCCGCACTGATGAAGGCAGAAGCCAGAAACGCGTCTGCGGATCTGACAAAGCCCCCTAATGCCCCGAGTGTGCACCAAAGTTGCCGTGTGTTTGTTGATCTTTTAAGCGGTTCCACCTCCGCTTTTCGGTTGCACCCGCCGTGAGTTCGGCTGGCCCTGGGTGGAATGGTGTTTTTTTCTATTAATTTGGGCCGCCAGAAACACCGCTAACAGATACTGTCGACAGAGTGAGGTCATTGCTTAGACAAAGCAGGAGTGTCTCTCCAATGCGTGGGGCACTCAAAGGTGTGGAGCGGCAGACGAGGGGACACTGGGTCACAGCAGATGCAGCTATCATTTAATCTCAACGATGGGTGCGCCATGAACTTTGCGATTGGCAAGAAACAACGGAAATGAAGACGCCCCATCGCGGGCCGTTCATTGGCCAAGGATACACCTATTAAATGGCAGGACTGTTCAAAAGACTGTGGCTAATCATCGACGGCTTTTCCGCACTGATAAAGGCAGAAGCCAATAACGCGTCTGCGGATATGACAAAGCCCCCTAATGCCACGAGTGTGCACCGAAGTTGCCGTGTGTTTGTTGATCTTTTAAGCGGTTCCACCTCCGCTTTTCGGTTGTACCCGCCATGAGTTTGGCTGGCCCTGGGTGGAATGGTGTTTTTTATATATATATTATCCTACAATAAAAAACGTCTTCCCTGTTTTCCACTGGTGGATGTATTTTTTCGAGGCTATTGTGGACTGCTGGTTACGAGGTGTTTTGGGGTCCCGACCGTTGGTTCTGACATCTACTCGGAACCTGGACTGCTTTTTTCATATATATATATATATATATATATATATATATATATATATATATATATTAGTAATTCATTTTGGTTCCGCAAGCGCTGAACGCCGCCTTGACCCAACCTCTTTTCGACGGGGGCTCGTGCTGGGTGGCGAGCCCTTCAATCCAATCGTGGCTCCACACAAATTCCTTCCTCCAGTTTGCATGAAAAACACGAGCCCAAATTAGCATCCAAAGATTTATTTTACAAAGTTGGCAACAGAATTAACTCGACGCATTTCGGGAAGGTTTCCCTTGCTCACGAGTCAAGTTGTGTGAATTTCATTGGGTTAATAACTAATCATGTGACAAATTAACATAAACAAAAGACTACCGCGATTTAAGTAAACAAAACGGTAGTGGGGAATGTTTTTAGATTTGAAACTGCTGGTTAATGAAAACAAGTTAGAGAGTGAACTGTTTAGGAAAGCAACATCAGGCAACAGTCTGTTACACGCACGCAGTTGCCATCCAAATTCCCTTATTCAGAGCATCCCAGTAGGGGAATTATTACGAGCTAAGCGCAACTGTAGCGCTAGCAGCGCATATTCTGCAGAAGAGAAGATAATGTGTAACAGATTTGCAACAAGAGGGTACCCGCACAAAACGATTGTAAATGCCCAAAAGGTTGTGGCGGGAAGAAGTAGAGAATCATTGCTTGCAAAGCAACCCGAGAAAATAGAGCTAGAAGCCAAAACAAGGTTCATCACAACGTACAGCAGCAAAGCTTTCTTATTGAGAAAAAGCCTTAATAAATTCTGGCCTATCTATGTATGAGTGACTATATAGAACTGTTGGTGAATGAGTGGATATGTATCTAGATGGTGGAATTACTGAATTGGTTGTTGTAACTGGTACGGGTATCTCCATTTTTATGAAAATGTTAGTTTCTATTTTTGAATATGTGTCTCAAGGGTTACATTACACTGAAAGGAGGTCTGTCACTCTGTCACAAGGATGGTGTCATCAGTGATGTCATGAGTGATGTCACTGACCATGTCATGAGTGATGTAATATGTGGCATCATCAGCAGTGCATTGCAGGCGCGCAAGTTATAGTGAGTCCAACTAACTATAACGTGGGAATTTCAATGGTTTTATGTCAGTAAAATTTCCAGCTAACTATAACTGGTGTGAAACCTATGGTTTTTTCAGTGAATTTAATAGGTTTTTTAAATGCTAATTCCTAACTATAACTGGTGTGAAACCTATGGTTTTTTCAGTGAATTTCATAGGTTTTTTAAATGCTAATTCCTAACTATAACTGATGTGAAACCTATGGTTTTTTCAGTGAATTTCAAAGGTTTTTTTAATGCTAATTCCTAACTGTATAAGACCTGAAAGCCCACCAGGAATCTCCAGTATGCGCCAGGGGACTGCATTGCAGAGAGGTGTAATGAAGCCACGACCCTTTTTACACCTCTCTGCAACGCAGCATGTTTGAAGAGGGGGAACTAATTCCCCTTGCATACTGGGGGCCCCTGGGGGTCAACTAGCCCACCTGGAACCTCCAGTATGTGCCAGGGGGCTGCATTGCAGAGGTGTAATGAGGCTATGCCCCTTGTTACATCTCTCTGCAACCCAGCCCCCTGCCACGTTTGCAGAGGGGGAACTAATTTCCCTTGCATACTGGGGGTCCCTGGGGGCAAACTAACCCACCAGGAACCCCCAGTATGCGTCAGGGGGCTGCATTGCAGAGAGGTGTAATGAGGCCACACCCTTTTTACACCTCTCTGCAATGCAGGCCACTGGCGCGTTTGCAGAGGGGGGGACTAATTTCCCTTGCATACTGGGGGTCCCTGGGTCATATCTGCCCAAACACCGATATTCCGAACGATTGAAAAAGACTTTTCTTGAGAAACATTTGGATTTGGATTATCATGTCCTATACTTTGGAATTTTTGAAAGACTGACTTTGAGGATGCTATAAATTACTCAAGTCTGCCCAAATTGTGTGAGTAAAATTGATACCTAGTCACTTTGAATAAGAATGTACTTACGTCTCGTCTAACATTTGGAAGAAATATCTAGTTATATGACAACAGGATACCGACATAACTTGAAGGAAATAAGAATGCCCTGAAGAAGTTCTGTTGTACAAAACGAAACATTTTGGCTGGCTGTGGTACATAAACTTAAGGAAAATAAAAGCATTTGAATATACACCAAGATTCAGCGCTTCAATAAGGACTTTAAGTGATATGATTTGATTGGACTCATTGTGCAAGTGGTGCTGTGCCAAACTTTGGAATATTCTCCACTACTCTCTACTACTTACTCTCTCCTACTCCACTACTCTCAAATAGTCACTCTCTACTACTCATTCTCTACTACTCTACTACTCTCTACTACTCTCTCTCTACTACTCACTCCCTACTACTCGCTACTCACTACTCCCTACTACTCTCTATCTACTACTCTCTACTACTCACTCTCTACTACTCTCTCTCTACTACTCACTCTTTACTACTCACTACTACTCTCTACTACTCACTCTCTACTTCTCACTCTCTACTACTCTCTACTACTCACTCTCTACTACTCTCTCTCTACTACTCACTCTCTACTACTCACTCTACTACTCACTCTCTACCACTCTCTACTACTCACTCTCTACTACTCTCTTTCTACTACTCACTCTACTACTCACTCTCTACTACTCTCTACTATTCTCTCTGCTACTCACTCTCTACTACTCTCTACTACTCACTCTCTACTACTCACTCTCTACTACTCTCTACTACTCACTCTTTACTACTCTCTACTACTCACTCTCTACTGCTCTTTACTACTCACTCTACTACTTACTCTCTACTACTCTCTACTACTCACTCTCTACTACTCTCTACTACTCACTCTACTATTCACTCTACTACTCTCTACTACTCTCTCTCTGCTACTCTCTCTACTGCACTCTACTACTCTCTACTACTCACTCTCTGCTCTCTATTGCTCACTCTCTACTCTCTACCTTTCTACCTCTCTCTACTACTCTCTCTACTAGTCTCTACCTCTCTACCGCTACCTCTCTACCTCTACCTCTCTACACCTCTACCTCTCTACCTCTCTCTACACGCACACATATACAAATATATGCATATATATGCATATGCATTTATATATATGTATGTGTATGTATATATATATTTTTAAAAAACAACAAAAAGAATTTTTATTTAAAACAGCTACTTTTTTTAAAAACTCATTCTTTTTCGCCATGGTACGCTCCCCGGTACGCTCCTTGGTGCGCGTACCGGGCGCTCCCCCCGCGAAAATCAAAAAAAGTTTTGGGGGGTTTTTTGTGCCCCGCGGGGTTTTATGGCCCCCACATCAAACCTAGGTGGTCAAGGGGGAGTCTACTCTGCCCCATTATGGTCAATTCCCCCTTTGTTTTAGCCACCTCTTGTGTCTCGATCCTACCGAGACACAAGATGGCGTCCGCTCCGGACTGTTTGGAATGTTTACAGACACCCGAGAGCCAATCAGCTTTCCGCACGCAGGTCGCGTAGCGCGCCCGGTACGCGCCCCGGTGCGCGTACCGGGGCGCTACCATAGATATATATTTTTTTTTTAACCTAAATTACTCAAAAACCACTGGAGCACATATCTTGAGACATAGCAAAGGCACATCGGGCTACCAGTCCCTACAATTTTGCCAAGTTTGGTGGAAATCCATTCAGCCATTCGGGCTAAAAGTGAGTTCGACCGCCCTATGGAAATTAACATGGGGAAACACGTTTTTGGGACCCCCTTTTATCTCGGCCCCCGCTTCACGAATACCCCCCAACCTTTCAAGGAAGGACCGGAGCACCGCGAGGCAAATTTGAGGAAATTTTCAGGCAGATTCGTCAACCGGCGTCAAAGTTATTCCAAATAGAATTTTGAGATTTTGCATTGAAAAAAATCCTAACTATAACTACCTACTGGCGACCGTGAGCCAGAGATCGGCTGATCTCGAAACCCGTTGGGTGTTTCTTGTCTTTCAATTAAACTCTGACAACACCGTTCTGAATTTGGGCTCTGACTCTGGTTTTTTCCAAAAGAAATTTATACCTGGAGTGTGTTGAATAATAGGGGGCTGGCGAACCCCGTCGTGAGCCCGCCGTGGAAGTGGCTCGAGCACGCTAATCCTTTGTGTGTCGAATATATATATATATATATTCACTGAAAAAACCATAGGTTTTACATACGTTATAGTTAGGAAGTAGCATTTGAAAAACCTATGAAATTCACTGAAAAAACCATAGGTTTGACACCAGTTATAGTTAGCTGGAAATTTTACTGACATAAAACCAATGAAATTCCACGTTATAGTTAGTTGGACTCACTATAACTTGCGCGTGTAATGCACTGCTGATGACATTACATATTACATCACTCATGACATGGTCAGTGACATCACTTATGACACCATCCAGTAAATGTGTGTCTTTCTAAAAAATAAATATGTTTCATATATGTATATGTAAAGGTCGAGGAAAGAATAAATGTTTAAATTATTGTCTTAATGAATGTTTTTTTCAAAAAGAAATGATTGGATAACTGGCTTATTAAGTGTACCTTAGTGAATACATATATTAGCGAGTAATGTTTAAATATTTAAATATATGTATCAGTGTTTCACTTTGTGAATAACTGGCTGCATGGGTTGATGAGTACCTACATGTGTAGGTATTTGGGTTCTTAGATTTTTTTTAGTATCAGTATGAGTGTTTCTATGGTTTCATGGGGGTATTACTAATCACATAGATGCATGAATGACTAACTCTCTCTTTGTATGTGTTTAGAAGACACCATATGTGCAGGACTGTATGGGTGGTTGAGTGTGTATAGTTTTATATGCAAATAAATGGATGTTCAATAGTTTATTTGCATGTGTGAGTATGTGTGTGAGTAACTTTTGGATGATTGTCGGTGTGTAACAGGATGTATAGGTGTATCACTACATATGATGAGTGAGTATATGTATGAGTAACTATATAGAACTGTTGGTGAATGAGAGAATGTGTATATAGATGGTGGAATTACTGAATTGGTTGTTGTAACTGGTATGGGTATGTCCATTTTTTTGAAAATGTTAATTTCTATTTTTCAATATGTGTTTTAAGGGTTACATTACACTTAAAGGAGGTCTGTCATCAGTGATGTCATAAGTGATGTCACTGACCATGTCATGAGTGATGTAATATGTAATGTCATCAGCAGTGCATTACACGCGCAAGTTATAGTGAGTCCAACTAACTATAACGTGGAATTTCATTGGTTTTATGTCAGTAAAATTTCCAGCTAACTATAACTGGTGTCAAACCTATGTTTTTTTCAGTGAATTTCATAGGTTTTTCAAATGCTACTTCCTAACTATAACGTGTGTAAAACCTATGGTTTTTTCAGTGAATTTCATAGGTTTTTTGAATGCTAGTTCCTAAGTATGTAATCACGTTCGTAACTACATAGTGTCACCGCCTACACGTCCTGAGAAGCGCATGTAAAGTCACGTGACTTGAAAACAAAACTTCCAATTGGTTATTAGTAGTTTCTGTTCTGGAATATACACGAAGCACTCCACCCACTTTCCTCACAATCTTTTCTACTCTCAAGAGACAACAACGTCGAGCATCTTCCGGAAGTCTTTGCTGAAATGGCTTCCCTACCAGATTCATCTTCCGAATCTGAAGGAAATGAGCGACCACCGTTAAGAAGAAAAAAGGAATCTTTCTTTTGGCAATTTTTCACTTATCCTGAAGATCAAAAGAAAGTGAATGCGCCAAAAGTAACCTGCACAATATGCAATTCGGAGCTCTCAAGGGGAAATCCAATTAAAAAATATTCCTTTTCTGCACACACCATGCAGCGGCATGTTAAACAAAGGCATCCTGAGCATTATGCAAAAGCATCGACAAGAGCCCTGGCCACGCTATTACCATCAGAGGTGGCCAGCACATCTTCTGGTGGACGACCTGTATCTCCATCGAGTGCTGAGATGGACTTGAGACCATATCTTGCGAAGGTGCATATGAAATGCAACGAGTGTGGAGAAATTCTTTTGTATTGAGAGCAGAGCCTCGTTCTTATTAAACTGAAAATTGAAAGTCACAAATGCCCCAAGAAAAGATAAATTTCTTCACTTCATTTTCAAACTATTACATACTGAAAAATGTAGTAGCAACTTTAAGAAATCGAAAGCATTATAACACTTCTTTCCCCCAAAAAAAAAAATTTAAAAAAAAGTTCTTTTCAGAACTAACTCTTTCCACCAAAACATGCTCGAAGAGCATATTATAAGATGTTTTTTCGCCGCTTTATTTTAGTGCGAGACCGGGTGCGCGCACCCTTCTATCGCGTACAGGACCTGACACTCCCATGTGAAGTCATGTGACTTCTAAACAACACTTCTAATTGGTTCTTGGTAGTTTCTATTCTGCAATTTACACGCAGCACTCCACCCACTACCATCACTTTCTTTTCTACTCTCAAGAGACAACAACGTCGAACATCTTCCCGAAGACTTCGATACAATGGCTACCGTTCCGCATTCATCTTCCGAATCTGATGAAAATGAGCAACCACTTTTCACAAGAAAAACGGAGGCCACGCTATTACCATCAGAAGTAATCAACACATCTTCCGGTGGACGACCTGTATCTCCATCGAGTGCTGAGATGGACTTGAGACCATATCTGGCGAACGTGCACATGAAATGCACGAACTGTGGAGAACTTCTTGTATACGGAGAGCAAAGCTTTACTCTAATTAAACAAATAATTGAGAGTCATAAATGCTCCAAGAAAAGTTACATTTCTTCACTTTATTTGGATAGTATGACATACTGAAAAATGTCGTCGCAACTTTAAGAAATAAAAAGCATCATAACACTTGTTTCCAAAAAAAAAAAAAAAAAAAAAAAAGTTCTTTTCAGAACTAACTCTTTGTACCAAAACAAGCTTGAAGAACATATTAGCTGATATTTTCTCACCGCTTCCTTATAGTGCGCGACCGGGTGCGCGCACCCACCTATCGCGTACAGGCGTCGAGACACGCATGTGCAGTCATGTGACTTTAAAACAACACTTCCAATTGGTTCTTACTAGTTTCTATTCTGCAATTTACACGGAACACTCCACCCACTTCCCTAGAAAACCAGTTTATCGTAAATCTTTTAAAGCCTCCTCTTATGAAATATTCGACATCAATCACATAGCAGAGTACTAAATAGCACTATATACACTCCGTCCCTTAATTATAAGAGACTTATTGCTATGTAAAATCAACTTTTGCTCTCCAAGATAATGTAAAATGCTGAGCCTATTACATAATTTTATTACACATATATGTTACTAGTCTCCTTCGAGTACTAACACCGTAGAAAATACCACCAATAGCGGTGATATTTTTTACACCGAGAACGGGCGATTTCTATCGCTTACAGCCCTTACAATTATAAAGTTTTATTTCCTAAGTCTCTGATCGCCAACTGTGTAACATAAATCCCCTGTGTGTCGCAATAAGGTCCATAAACAAAAACTACAGAACCAGCATTATAAACATACACAAAACAACAAAACGACAAGAGCCACCATGCTAATATATATCCTTAATATAATAAACCTCTGAGAATAAATACATATTTCCGTGGCAGCCCATAACACAAATGTGGCGTCCTCTGACTCTGCTCCATTACCAAACACCGTAACTCCCCGCCCCCTCACTTTTCACTAAACTCCGCACTCCACCCCAGCCAAACCCCCTATTACAAACCCCCAACCTACCCTCCCTGCCCAAACCCACCATGAACCTCAAACCGCCCCTAGAAAACTTATAAGACACAGGATTACTAAAACTCAAAGAATACGCAACAGGCACATAATGTAAATAGTACATAAAGACACATATTTTTTCCAAAATACTATTTAAAAACCTGTTCTATTTTTAATAAATCTATCATGCATCTGACCCTCTAGAACTGCTTTCAAAACGTGAACTATAAACCTCTACTTTTCATTTTCAAACCATACACTTTCTTCTGACCCTCTAGAACTGCTTTCAAAACATGAACTATAAACCTCTACTTTTCATTTTCAAACCATACACTTTCAAATACATTATTTTTTTTCCACAATTCATGTAATGTTACAAACCTTTTCTAAAATACACCAGTCCGTATCATTTATAAGGATTTATTTTCAGTCTTCATCAGTGACACTTTCTTCACATACAACAGAAATCACTATAACTTTTTAAACGACAATGCTAACGCGGTAAAAATAACCCTTCATTTACTTTCCTTTAAGAATGCACACTATGTACCCCACGCATGCGTTTCTTAATCTTTGTATTTGGCAGCGAATACCGACCTTGAATCGGAAGACATGAACAAGAGCGCCATTGTCACATTTAAAACTGAACGTTGCATCTGCTCACACACATATCTTTCACTAAGCTAACATTCACAGAAAACAGCATTGATGTAAAAAAAAATTGACCTTGCTTTACAACTCCCTCAAATCACTCCCTTATTTTTTAACGCATCCTCCAGTTCAAAAAAAGCTACTTTTTTAATAACCACTAAGCAATATATAAGTGACTAGACTCCTAGAAAATGTATCAAGTCATTCTGCTCCTCTCCACTGCATAGCCGACGACCTAATTCTGTGGAGTTGCTATACAACCAGCGGTGCTGCGCCGTTTCCTGTACCATCTTGGGAAATTCAAAATGGATGTCCCTCCTGCCTTCGCAAACGAGCCGGGCCACTTAGAACTATTTCGCCAGAGGATGCTTGACTACTACGGCATCTTACCACTCTCGACTTTGAATACTTCATATCGAGTATCATTTCGATATTCGCATTTCACCTGTGTGCAGCCTGTATTTCATTGCCTGAGCTGTGATTTCACGTGGGCCCTGGATTTATGTCTCTGCAATTTGGTACCTCCTGAACCGAATTACAATCACCTCATGAATCCATTACTTGATCATGAACAGCTTTGTTACAACGGAGGGTTTATGGCCTTTGCAGCGATACAAGGAGTTCTGGGTCATTGGAATATATTCGCAGCGGCGGAAGATTTCCTAACAGAGAGCTACATCGAAAACCCACCGAGCTGCCCAATGATGGTAAAAGACACTCCAATAATGACAGATCATGAATGCTCCTTTCATCTTCTCAATTGGATGGCTGACATGTTTTCAGATGATAACAATGATTTCATGTTAAAGGCACTTGCTGCATACTTTGCCTACACAATGGACACTTAACTCTTTCCTAACAGCGAGCTACGTCGAAAACCCACCGAGCTCCCTCTGATGGTAAAAGACGCTCCGATTATAACAGATCATCAGTACTGCTTTACTCTTTTCCATTGGATAGCTGACATACTTTCCGGAGGGTTTATGGCCTTTGCAGCGATACAAGGAGTTCTGGGTCATTGGAATATATTCGCAGCGGCGCAAGATTTCCTAACAGAGAGCTACATCGAAAACCCACTGAGCTGCCCTATGATGGTAAAAGACGCTCCAATAATGACAGATCATGAATGCTCCTTTCATCTTCTCAATTGGATGGCTGACAAGTTTTCAAATAATAAAACTGATTTCCTGTTACAAGCAGAAGCTACCTATTTTCCCTAAACAATGCTTCAATAACTCTCAAACAAGCCATTGACGTCCTCATTTCCTTTTGGTTTTCTATATTCTTCACGTTCTTTTCCATATTTTCTTTTGAAGAACAGACCTATTTGCTTTACTAACAGTGGACATTATAATTTCGTGTTGTTTGACAGCTGATTCATAAAGTAATGATGTATAACCACTTGCATTTTCATATATCGTTCCCAAACTGAAAGGCCACAGACCTTCTTCCATTTATTAAAATATAATATACTTCCTTATAAGAGTGTACAATGTTTTTTTCCAACTGTATTCATTTTTCTTCAACTATAGCGTTTGTATTCCATGTACTACTGACAATACCAATTACTGTGTTTTTTGCAATTTCTGTACTCATATTACATAATGATTTGCCTTTAAAACAGTACATTTCTAAATAAACATTTCAAATATTCATGGTTTCTCTTTTAATCCATAATCTCAACTGAAATGATTTCATATTGAAAAACTATTCATGGGTTCCACATAACCTTAACTGTAGTCACTGAGGACCTTATTTATGAAGACCTTCCGCCGCCAGTGCCTCATTTTTTAAAATGGGAAAAAGTAACGCACCGGTGGCGCAAGGCCTTCATAAATAAAGTCCTGAATGTTTTCTTTTCTCGACCTCACTTACTGATACTAGAACCTGCAAACCAATTACGGCCCGTGAACTCTTTCTTAGTAGGTCGCGCACCGTAAAGACAGTTATACCACTGTTAACATTTTTTTTTTACTGTTACTAAGCACCGACACAGTTCCGCTTCACTCAGAGTTAATCACTGCTCCCACGCTTCTACAGGCCAGACGCTATGTCGTAATTCTCTCCTTATCACCCTTTCATCTCCACAATAACAAACAGTTGTCCGCCAGCCACCAGAGAACAGACTCAGATGCAGAGGCACCAAAGAGTGAACCCATCACCAACTGCCATCTCCGGCTGTTTCCATGGTTACACCTCATTCTGCACCTTGCTGAAGGCACAGGTCAAAAGTTCATGTCTCAACGTTCTACAACAAACTAAGAACACTATTTTCCCTCCAGAAACACCTGCCAATACACAACTCTGTTACATGTCTTGTTTTTTTCACACCCAATAGTACTTTTCGTTTAACATAAACATTGACCTGTTCACTCTCCACTTGTTACAATCAACCAATCATTTTTATTTTTTTAACCACACCCAGCCTCTTCCTTTTTCTTTATTTAAAATTTCAACTTCTAACTACCATTCCACTTCCAGAACCGATCGGAGGACGACTACAAATCCCTTGAAAATGAAGGTCTGGCTAATAGGACACAGTTATATTCACTGGAGTGAAAAATATGCAGTAAGCAGACGAATTTGCAACCTCAGCTTACCAAATGTACACATGACATGGATTTCCAAAAGAGGATTGAAATGTCACCAATTGATTCCATTGGTGAAAACTTTTATGCATCTCCCAGAACCAGACCTTATAATTGTGCACTGTGGTGGGAACGATCTAGGCACAATCACTGGGGTAGGTCTGGAAATGCTTCTAAAAGACACCTTTCGACAATTGATGACACTTTTTCCTCGATCTGCCTTGGTATATTCCAATATATGCCAAAGACAGAAATGGAATTGGTCCAATCACCATTGTGCACAATTTGAGAAAGCAAGGAGACATGTAAATAAATCTGTCTCTGCGTTCCTCAGAGATTATAGCATGGGTTCTATTTACCACAACAACTTGCGCTACCACATGCAAGACGTCTATAGGAGAGACGGTGTTCATTTCACGAATGAGGGAAACAGAATCTTCCTCTGCAACATCAGGCTCTGCATCGGTACTTACTTATAAATGCAGAAAACACTCAATTAACACAAGGGCTCTTTTCAGAGCCACCTTATATCAAAGCACTCAAACTTCTGATTTACCTCCTTTTCCACACTCTTGTAAATAGGTGTGCGCGACCGGGTGCGCGCACCCCGTATTTTTTTTGGGGGGAAAAATTATATCTTTTTGCGTTTAAGGGCCTTACTGCACACCCCGAGAAAACCTACGCAGGAAGACAATCTCTACCTTTTCCCCTTTCCATGTTTCAACGCTTTGAAATGAACAATATATTTACTCGCAGTGACAAAATGGCGGACAAAACTTCCTGATTTCCTTCGAATCGAACGTTAACAGACATCACGCAGCAAAATTCCGCTCGCGCGCGCAGCCGCTTGGGTGCGCGCACGTGTGCGCGCCTATAGATATATAATTGACTTTAACTTTAATTTTCTCAACAACTACTGAACGGATTTACACCATTCCAAAAAAAGCGTAATCTGCGAACAAGACTCTACAGTTTTGGCAAATTTCTTATAAATTCATTCACCCGTTCGAACTGTAGCCGAGTCTAAAGGTCCTATGGAAAATAACATTGAGAAAACACGTTTTGGGACCCCCCTTATATCTCAGCCCCCACTTGACCAATCCCCCCCAAACTTTCAGGGAAGGAGTGCAGCGAACCTAGCCATCTTCTTTGAGAAATTCGCAAAGACTCATCCACCAGGGCCAAAGTTATTCCAAATAGAATGTTGAGGATTTCCAATGGAAAACAATCCTAACTATAACTACCTACTGGCGACCGCCAGTAGGTAATATATATATATAGCGACGCACCTCTGAGAACCGAAGTAAGGACCAGCAGGGGGGTAACGTCCCGTCTGTATTGGCGCTGGAAGTAGCAGGACTTAAGCACACTGTACACCGTCTGGGGCCCATTGGAGGGCTAATCAAATAATCCTAAATTGAGGCACAGGGACGGGACCCATTGGAGGGTTAACACTGCCTACAAAGACTCCACTTCCCAGCATGCAGTTGTGAAAAGAACGTGACAATCACAGCACACCGGAGGCTAATCAATTCAGCATTGCTGTGGGAGGAGAGCGGCGAAAGAACTTTCCCTGTGCTGGCCTCTGAAGAGATGCACAAAGGCATCGAAACGCGTCAGGCCGAAGGATACAGCAACTGGAGGGGATACAATGTGCTTGCAAAATAAAGGTTTGTGACCAAACTTTCAGCGGTGTGCGGCTTCAAAGCCCTGAGCTATGTTTTGGACATGTTTACACGGTTGCTCGGACCGTGGAAGCGACGCACCTCTGAGAACCGAAGTAAGGACCAGCAGGGGGGTAACGTCCCGTCTGTATTGGCGCTGGAAGTAGCAGGACTTAAGCACACTGTACACCGTCTGGGGCCCATTGGAGGGCTAATCAAATAATCCTAAATTGAGGCACAGGGACGGGACCCATTGGAGGGTTAACACTGCCTACAAAGACTCCACTTCCCAGCATGCAGTTGTGAAAAGAACGTGACAATCACAGCACACCGGAGGCTAATCAATTCAGCATTGCTGTGGGAGGAGAGCGGCGAAAGAACTTTCCCTGTGCTGGCCTCTGAAGAGATGCACAAAGGCATCGAAACACGTCAGGCCGAAGGATACAGCAACTGGAGGGGATACAATGTGCTTGCAAAATAAAGGTTTGTGACCAAACTTTCAGCGGTGTGCGGCTTCAAAGCCCTGAGCTATGTTTTGGACATGTTTACACGGTTGCTCGGACCGTGGAAGCGACGCACCTCTGAGAACCGAAGTAAGGACCAGCAGGGGGGTAACGTCCCGTCTGTATTGGCGCTGGAAGTAGCAGGACTTAAGCACACTGTACACCGTCTGGGGCCCATTGGAGGGCTAATCAAATAATCCTAAATTGAGGCACAGGGACGGGACCCATTGGAGGGTTAACACTGCCTACAAAGACTCCACTTCCCAGCATGCAGTTGTGAAAAGAACGTGACAATCACAGCACACCGGAGGCTAATCAATTCAGCATTGCTGTGGGAGGAGAGCGGCGAAAGAACTTTCCCTGTGCTGGCCTCTGAAGAGATGCACAAAGGCATCGAAACGCGTCAGGCCGAAGGATACAGCAACTGGAGGGGATACAATGTGCTTGCAAAATAAAGGTTTGTGACCAAACTTTCAGCGGTGTGCGGCTTCAAAGCCCTGAGCTATGTTTTGGACATATATATATACATATATATATATATATATATATATATATATATATATATATATATATATATATATATATATATACATTTATATATATAAATATATCCACTCCATTTCTCCTTAGTTCCTCCGCGCACAAACAGGATCACAGACTCAAACTTCGCTGAGGCCAGAATTCAATTTTATTTAGTATAAAGTGCTGGAACAGTGCATGCCTCAAGACGCGTTTCGGACACGGGGCTGTGTCCTTGCTCACTTGACAAATGGGGAAGCATGAAACATCTAATTTAAACACCCTTTTTGGCGCCAAACAATTATGTCCATTGACATCATGGACATAGAAAACATACATCAGAAGATAGACTGCGTATATAGGTCTTTTTTTAAAACAATAGCTCTATGCCAGCTCATGCTCACATTAATGTCATGAATAGAGTAAAACTGCACAATGTTCATATAATATAGTATGTTCAAAAATACAATACTTATTTTGTACAACACACGTCCAATTAATTGTAATGTTCAAATGAAGATGCTACTCGACGTGCCTTAAAAATACCCAAGCTGCCATATTATACTTTTGTATAAACTTCAGTAAAAACGCAGCTAAAGAAACATTAATTATATAAATATATAAATACATCATTTTAAAATAGATGAATGATATATGGAAATAACTGCAATTTAAAACGTTTATATATATATAGAAAAGGTATTAGGTAAAATTGTATAACCCAAAGGTCGCAACCAAAAACTGTACAAAATTGCGGAACTGTGCAATGTAAGCTAGAGTGTAACAAAGTGCGGGTGCAATATATATTGTGCAAATACGCATGGGAAAAAGGCAAAAGAGGCCATCATCCTGGTTCAACCTAATATATATGAAGGCTCTCACTATTGGGTGCAAACTTCTGCTGTGCAAATATAAATGCAATACTCACTGTGCAAATAGGCAAAAAATACTAAATGCAGAAATAAAGTGCCCCTTTCGAACTAGGTTATATCCCAGGTTTAATGGCAATGACATGTTGAACTTTAAAAACATGTGGCCAAGTCTGTCTCTAATCGATATATGCCCCAAATGGTGCCTCTCTTGTGAAACAACCTCTAAAAAGAAAATAATGCCCATACTAAAGTGCTCAATCAGTGCAAGAGAAAAAAGGATATGTCGTGTAAAGTTTATATAGAAAAAATGTCATGGGAAAATAAACAGCGGAAACCCCTTATGTGCACTAAGTGTATATATGCACACTAGAGGGGATAACTTTGTTCCTTCATCTTTCATGATCACATGATACTAAGTTCAATACAACCTTGAATGTGGACCATATCATAATTGGGCGTGATCAGATGTTATATATGCAAGCCTCCGTACAATGAGTAGCTGGGATGTTACGTTATGCTGCAATCTAAAAAGTTCAAATACAGACTATATACAAATTGGAAGAAAGCTACAGTGAACAACAAATCTATCTACATTCTCACTTAGAGACGATAGAAATGGAGCTATGAAAATACAAAGGTACAGAAAAAACGGAACACAAAAGAAACCTTGTCCAGAACACAATTCAAACCCCATGTAGGGACACATCAGGGGCTTATGTAGCAAAGATGTAAGTTAGAAAGCTGATATACAATGCTTATATTTATATTTATCTTGTGCCCCTGCAATGCACTGCTTATGACTTCATATTACATCATCACTTGTAACATGGCCAGTGACATCACTGAAGACATCACTAGGCAAATCAAGTTAAATCAACTGTCTCTGACCCTGTCATGAGTGATATGTGAGGTCAGAAGGAGTGCAGTGCAGGGGCATAAGTTATAGTTAGCTCAGGTATCTAGAACAATTGAATTTCTATGGTTTGTTACGAGTAAAATCTGAGCCTAACTATAACGTCTCTGTAACCTTTGGCTTTTTCAGAGAATTTCTAATGCTTTTTAAATTGTATTTCCTAAATATAACGTCTGTGTAACCTTTGTTTATTTGCTGGAATTTCTACGTTTTTTCATTCAATTTCCTAAATATAACGTCCCTGTAACCTTTGAATTTTCTAAGTGAATTTCTAAGGTTTTTAATTGCATTTCTTAACTTTAACCTGTAACCTTTTAGAATGATTTTGTGACTGAGTGCATGTGTGTGTGTGTGAGTAAGAGCGTGAGTTCTCAATATGTGTTTGTGGATGTGTGAGTGTCTGCATGAGCCTGGGAGTGGCTGCATACTTGTCTCACTGTCTCAATTTGCGTTTGTGGGTGCATGAGTGTCTGAGAGGGTATGCGAGTGGGTACATGAGTGTCTGAGTAGTTGCATGAGTGTCTGAGTGGGATTGTGAGTGCCTTCATGAGTGTGTGTGTCAGTCTGTGAGTGAGTGCATGAGTGTCTAAATGGGTCTGTGAGTAGGTGCGCGAGTGTCTCACTGGCTGTGTGAGTGGGTGCGTGAGTGTCTGAGTGGGTTTGTAAGTGGGTGTATGTGTCTCTGAGTGGGTCTGTGAGTGGGTATCTGAGTGGGTCTGTGGGTGGGTGAGTATCTGAGTGGATTTGTGAGTGCCTACATGAGTGTGTCAGTCAGTCTGTGAATGGGTGTGTGAGTCTCTGAGTGGGTCTGTGAGTTGGGGCATGAGTCTATGAGTAGATTTATGAGTGTATGAGAGAGAACATGAATGGTTCTGTAAGTGCATGAGTCTGTCTGGGTCCATAAGAAGGCATGAGAATGTCTGAATTGTTTAGTCAGTGTGTGCATGAATGTCTGAATGGGTTATGCTCATTCTCTGCTTTTTGTAACCTTTTTCTGCTCACTTCTGACCTTTATATTGCATCTTTCTGTTCGTTGCTGACCTTTATTTTGCCTCTTTCTTCTTTTTTCTGACCTTTATTTGATCTCTTTCTGCTTGTTGCTGGCCTTTATTATTCCTTTTCTGCTAGTTTCTGACCTTTATTTTGCCTCTTTCTGCTAATTTCTGACCTGTATTTGCCTCTTTCTGCTCTTTGTTGACCTTTATTTTGACTCTTTATCCTCATTACTGATGTTTTTGTGGGTATGCACCTGTTACAAGGCAATTTTTACTCCGCACTACCACTACAACGCAGGCATTACAACGCATACCGTTACAACGCATTGCGCTGGGGGGCGCTCTAGGATAAGAGGTAAGTTTAATTTACTATCCAACACCTTCCCTAGGGTCCACGGGGACTGGAGTTAGAATAGTAAATTATACTTACCACTATCCAGCACCCCAAAGCGCTATGCGTTGTAGCGGTATGCGTTGTAAATACCGCGTTGTAATGGTATGCGGAGTAAAAGTATGCGTTGTAACGACATACATCCGTTTTTGTGCCTCTTTCTGCTCATTTCTGACCTCTATTTTGCCTTTTCTGCTATTTTCTGCCCTCTATTTTGCCGCATTCTGTTGATTTGCCTCTTTCTGCTCATTGCAGGCCTTTATTTTGCCTCTTTCTGTTCATTGCTGACCACTATTATGCCTCTTTCTCCTCATTTCTGACCCTTATCTTGCCATTTTCTGTTCATTCCTGACACTTATTCTACCTCTTTCTGCTTGTGTTTGACCGCTATTTTGCCTTTTTCTGCTGATTTATGTCCTCTATTTTACCTATTTCTGCTTTTTTTCTGATCTTTATTTTGCCTCTTTCAGCTCTTTGCTGGCCTTTATTTTGCCTCTTTCTGCTGACCTCTGACATCTATTTTGCCTCTTTCTGCTTGTTTGTGATCTCTATTTTGCCTCTTTCTGCTCAATGGTGGCCTTTATTTTGCCTCATTCTGATCATTTCTGACCTTTATTTTGTCTCCTGCTCATTGCTGAGCTTTATTTTGTCTCCTTCTGCTCGTTTGTGACTTTTATTTTGCATCTTTCTGCTCATTGCTGATCTCAATTTTGCCTCTTTCTGCTCGTTGCTGGCCTCTAGTTTGCTTCTTTCTGCTCATTGCTGACCTTTAGTTTCCGTCTTTCTGCTTGTTTCTAACCTTTATTCTGCCTCTTTCTCCTCGCTTCTCACCTTTATTTTGCCTCTTTTTGCTCATTACTGACTTTTATTCTGTAACTTTCTACATGTTTCTGACCTTTATTCTGCCTCTTTCTGACATTTATTTTGCCCTTTTTCTCCTCTTCCTCTAGGACCGCAGGGGGCCTCAAGGCCCCCACAGTCCCAGATGGTCCCCAACTCCTACAGGAGCCACCATTGCTCCTGCAAGCAGGGAACTGCTTGAAATAGAAGATCCCTTCTTGCAGGAGCAATGTTTTCATCTGTTTCCCAGCACACATATTTATTCAAGGAAACAGATGCAAACTCAGATTTCGGCAAGCCGGAGCAGTTTGACAGCTTCGGCTTTCAAAAAGAGGAGTTATGTTTGTTTTTGCTTGGGGGGAGTTTCCACTCAGCTTTTTCGGTTGTAGTCATGTCTAAAATCTTATGGAAATAAACATGGTACACATGCAATTTTTAACCCACCTTTTTCTTGACCCCACTTGACAAAGCACCCTGAAACTTTACATGCACAAGAAGAATCACCAGGGCACTTTATTTGGACAATTTTGTAAAGATTTGTCAAACTTAACCAAATATATAGGCAAGTCAAGAAACACTTTTCCTATGGAAACAAGGTCCTAACTATAATGACCTACTGGCGACCGCCAGTATGTAATATATATATATATATATATATATATATATATATATATATATATATATATATATATATATATATATATATATATATATATATATATATATATATATATATATATATATATATATATATATATATTTATAGGTATATATTGGTAGTTATAACTAGGACCTAGTTTCCATAGGACACACATTTCTTGCATTGCCAATAACTTTGGCATCTTTTGACAAATCCTCATGTCATTTTCAAAATGAATGAGGCGCTCCGGTCAGCTCCTGTCTTGAAAGTTTTGAGGTGATTCAACAAGCGGGGTCTGAGAAAAAAGGGGGGTCCCAAAACGCATAATCTCCATGTTAATTTTAGGAACTTTAGACACGGCTTCAGACTGAACTGCTGAATGAGAATTACACCACATTTGTCAAAGCGGTAGCTGTTGGTTCAGAAAGAACTCTTTTTTTTTAATGCTGTAAATCCTTTCAGTAGTTGCAGAGAAATCAAAAAAATAAAAATGTGTTTATCTGAGCACCGAGGAGGAGTCGCGACTCCTCCCAGGCATGAGCTTCACTCTGATTGGCTGTCAACACTCCAAACCAGGAAGTGTTGGCAGCAATCTTGTGACTCGGAAACCCCTTCTTGCTTCCAAAAAGCAAAGCAGATTGCTTTTGGACAAGGGGAGCTGCATGATAGCAGCTCCTCTTGCCCAAAAGCAATTTCGGTCCGTGCATGAGGCTGGGAGCCGGCGGGTCCATGGGGGCATTGGGGCTCCCCCCACAGTCCCCAACTTGAGGGCTGGTCCAGAAGTGGCCCCGGGGGCCCCTTCCTTTTATTTATTATTATTTTTTTTTAAAAGGATGTCCGGGATGCGGTCCCTGGGCCATAATTGGCCTTAGGAGGGGGGCCAAGCGGCCTCCCTCCTAAAAAAGAGGCGGACCAGGCCACGGGGATGGGGTCACTGGGGCTAAAAGTGGCAAAGGGAAGTGGGACCACGCAGACCCCTCACATAATATTTAATTTTATTTAAATAAAAACAAGGCAATGCCCCCAGTGATGGGAACCCTGGGGCCATTATAGGCCTCAGGATCCTCTCTCCAAAATAAAATATTTAAAAATTGCTGCCCAGGCCCTGGGGAATGGGATCCCCGGGCCTATTAGCGCCCCAGGCAAGTGAGGCCACATGGCTCCCTTTTGTTTTTTTTTGTCAATGCTCAGGCCCTGGGGGATGGGGTCCACAGGGCCCAAAAAATAGTAAAAGAAGGGGGGACACACTTCTGCAAATATTTAAAAAAAAGAAAAGCTGGCATCTCACCTGAAGCCGGGCCCCTTCCTTGCACCACTCTGTAAACACGCCCTGTGGGGCAATGAGGTCCTCTTGTGTTCTGTGTACACCTCTCCTACCTCTTTCTGCACCCATATTGCCTCCTTTTACACATCTGTGTGTTTTTTCTGCACTGCTCTTGCTTCTTTTTGCACCTCACTTGCCTCTTTCTGCACTTCTCTTACCACTTTCTAAACATCTGTTGCTTCTTTCAGGAGTTCTCTTAGCTCTTTCTGCACTTCTCCATCTTGTTTCTGCACCTCTCTTGCATCTTCCTGTACCTCTGTTGCCTCTTTCTGCACTTTACTTGCTTCTTTTTGCCGCTCTCTTGCCTTTTTTGGCACCTCTGTTAAGCATGGGTTGAAAATCAGGCACATTAGCCCAAAAATCTGCAATTCGCAAACTTGCGGATTTTTATGCTTGATCGCGCTTCAAAAATACAATATCGCACCCGCGGCGTTGACTTACCGTGATTCTGAGTTCACCAAGTTGTTTTCCTCCCGTTTTGCTTGCGATGCACCATTTTGTATCTTGCTGCGTAATCGCGCGAGACTTTTCGACCGCAAGTACGTCATAGCAGGCGCAGCCCGCCATCTTGCACTGTGAAAGTTTGAGAATGCGACTACATCATAAGGGCCCACGATCACGCATCGCGGGAGTAAACAATTGCAAACACGTAGATGCGACGCGCAGCTGACTTCCGGCGCGAGATTTGAACAGCTCGCTTTCCCAAACTTGCAAAAATTGCAATTCTGCACAAGTAATGTACCGCAGGCAGCATAAACCTTCTGAAAATTATGATTTGGATCAGAATAACTCCTCAGATTGACATTTGGCTGCACTTGTTTGTGCAAGGAGTCCATTTTTGGGGGGGTGGGAGGAAGGAAGTGCCCCAGAGTCACCCACTTCCTGTTCCTGTCCAGCAAGCTCCTCCCAGTGCTTTGTCCATGTCCTGGTCACTTTTCCTTTGGATCTGGAGCTAGAAGGATTACTTTTTGTGGCTGCTGCTGGATATTTGTATTTGAGGACTTTTTGGACTTTGGATCACTTTTGGATTTGAGATTTTACAAGTAAGTTTCTGTTGTTTGTTTGGGGCATTGCAGTTGCTGCCACTACAATTGTAAAACGTTTTCACAATTTAAAAAAATATATATTATGGGTAGCCACAGTAACTATCCAGTAGGCCCAGGGTTAGTCATGGGTGCATGATACAACTGTTTCTGTGAGTTTTGTTGAAATTAAATCTCATTCATGTCATGGAATTTTAGCTCACTGTTATATGTGGAATTTTTTTTTAATGGATTGCCTGTAAAGCCACACTAGCCAGTAGGCCCAGGGGTAGTGAGTGGTGAATGGACCAAGTCTTTCTGTGGGGTGTCTTGAATTTAAACATCATTGAGGGCATGGATGGCTTTGGATTGTGGTGATTTGTGTGTGTTTTTTGACTTTTTTGGGGTGTTGTTGGGGCCTGGCCATGTGGGTGGGGGCCATTGTGAGGCTTGGTCCAGGCAGGGCCTGGCCATGTGGCTGGGGGTCAAGGGGCCATTTTGAAGCCAGGTAGTGTGCTAAGGCCTGCACCCACTTTGCTTTTATCCATTAAGCCCAGGGATAGTGAGTTGTGCATTGTCCAGGTCTTTCTGTGGGGTGTCTTGAATTTAAACATCATCGAGGGCATATATGGCATTGGATTGTGGTGATTTTTGTGTGTGTTTTGACTTTTTGGGTTGTTGTTGGGGCCTGGCCATGTAGGTGTGAGGCATTTTGAGGCCTGGTCCAGGCAGGGCCTGGCCATGTGGCTGGGGCTCAAGGGGCCATTTTTAAGCCAGGCATTATGCTCAGGCCTGCACCCACTTTGACTTTCTTTCATCCATTATGCCCAGGGGTAGTGAGTGGTGCATGGACCAAGTATTTCTGTGGGGTATCTTGAATTTAAACATCATTGGCCATATGGATGGTATTGGATTGTGGAGATTTTTGTGTGTTTTTTTAACTTTTGGGGGTGTTGTTGGGGCCTGACCATGTGGGTGGGGGCCATTTTGAGGCCTGGTCCAGGCAGGGCCTGGCCATGTGGCTAGGGGTCAAGGGGCCATTTTGAAGCTGGGCAGTGTGCTCAGGGCTCACCCACTTTGACTTGCTTTCATCCATTATGCCCAGGGGTAGTGAGTGGTGCATGGACCAAGTCTTTTTGTGGGGTGTCTTGAATTTAAACATCATTGAGGGCATGGATGGCATTGGATTGTGGTGAAATTGGTGTGTTTTTCAACTTTTTGGGGTGTTGTTGGGGCCTGGCCATGTGGGTGGGAGCCATTTTGAGGCCTGGTCCAGGCAGGGCCTGGCCTTGTGGCTGGGGTCAAGGGGCCTTTTCGAAGCCAGGCAGTGTGCTCAGCCCTCAACCCACTTTGACTTGCTTTCATCCATTATGCCCAGGGGTAGTGAGTGGTCCATGGACCAAGTCTTTCAATAGGGTGTCCTGAATTTAAACATCATTGAAGGCATGGATGGCATTGGATTGTGGTGAATTTTGTGTGTTTTTCGACTTTTTGGGGTTTTGATGGGGCCTGGCCATGTGGGTGGGGGCCATTTTGAGGCCTGATCCAAGCAGGGCCTGGCCATGTGGCTGGGGGTAAAGGGGCCATTTTGAAGCCAGGCAGTGTGCTCAAGCCTGCACCCACTTTGACTTGCTTTCATCCAGTATGCCCAGGGGTACTCAGTGCTGCATGAAACAACTCTCTCTGTGTGGTCTCTCTTCTATTAATGTAAACATCCATTTTTGATTAGAATTGCAAATTTTATTTTGTGTCTTTGGGTGTGTTGTAATAATAATAAATGCCTAGATGCAGATATTAATTGAAGCACGACATATGCAACATTTATTTAACTGATGTTTCTCTGGCTTCCTTTGCTTTTAGGTGCACAAGAGAACCACATCAGTCATTGTTCATCATCAGTGCCAGGAAGAAGTTCTGCAGCGGTGTGTGCAGCATATCACGTGACGTCACGTGTGGCCACAGACAACTCTGCAACTCGTGCAACTGCGGCCTGCTGTTCTGACACCTGAAGAAGATGGGCCCAAAGAAAGGTGGCCGTAGCGCCTCTACCAAGAAAGTTGCCAGTGCCACTGCCAGTAAGAAGGAGCAGAAGAAGCAAGTGGCGCCACTTACCAAGGAGACTGGTGTGACCACAGATACTTTTTTGGGGAAAAAGAACTACGTCTGCAGCAGCGGGGTCCACCGGCGACCAAGCTAGAAGCAGCACCTCCGCTTCGTTGGGCTCAGTGCCACCACACCAAGTTAGGTCCAAGGCCATGAGTGCTGCAGAGGCAGCCACTTTAATTGCTCAATCACCATCGACCAGTGATGTTGGCTCATCGCAAGAAAGTAGCATCCAATCAACGCAGGTTGTAACTCATCTGACGAGTGTTCAACAACCACAGTGTTAGACCCGGCCTTGTGGCGTGGTCCTCCCTGACCCGTAGCGACCTGGCCCTGACCCATGCACCCCACCAGGCCCCAGATTATCCCGGCCTACCCGGCCCACTCCCTCCATGACCCTGCAGACAACGCTGGACTTCCCCGTTCCCCCCCCATCTTCCCGGTCCCAGACGCACCCAAACCCTATCGCCCCCAAAGGCATCCGGTGACCATTTCCCTGCACCTAAGATGGCTGCCCCAGCCCCAGCGCGACCTCGGCCCTAGACGCGCCATGCCCGGGTAGAGAGCTCACAGGAAGCGAGAGAGGGACGAGCAGTTTCTATCACACCTCCAGCCTCCCCTTGAGAGATGGGTTTCGATCGACCCTCCGGCCTCCCTGAGGGCTGGCTCCACACCTTCTGGGTGTCTGGGATCCCTCCAGACCCAACTTGAAAGGATCAAAGGGCCGCGTGGCAGGAAACACCTACAAGCGACCCCCAGGTGCTAAGACCCCTGCCTGTGAAGACTCCGGACATCAAAGAGGAGCAGACCTATAACAAGCGGCGCTCTGGGACTATTGGCAGCTTGACTCCTGGAAATAAGAGAGCCCTACTGATGTCGTCGCGGCTCCCACCTGGGAGAGACGGACTTCTGCCTGTACCATTTGAGCCCTGCTGACGTGGTCGCGGCTCCCTTGCAACCTTGAGAACACCTGACCCCTGCTGATTGGATTGCAGCTCCCCAAAATACCATAAGACCTCCGACATCTTTGCCCAAGCCCTGCTGACTTGGTCACGGCTTAGAGAATGTTCTCGTCCGTCTGGACCCAAGATCGTACCGTATCCCCCGGCACGAGGATTGAGAGCTGTGCGCTGGATACGCACCTGCCTTGACCCTGATCCTTAAGACTGTCCCGCTACCCCTATCCTTACCGAGACTTTATGAGCCCTTGCTCTGCATGTAAATACGAACCTTGCGGATCATAAAGATCCTGGTATCTTGCTAGATAAAGAATACGTTCTTCAGAACCTGCGGTGTGGTGTCTCTTTGTCGAAGTAGTGCTAGCTCAGCACGTACAATCCTAGATATGAGACTCTTCGGCAGAAGAGTCTCCCGCCAGTGCTCGGCTGTATTCCTAGGAGAGGTGGGTCACAGGGTGGTCAGGTACATGTTCTGTCCTCCCCTGAGATCGCCCTTTCTAACACACAGCCACAACGACAACCACAGGTGTAACTAGTACAAGCACGAGTACATTCGCAAGGAGAGGCGCAAGTAGAGGCGCAAGTAGAGGTGCATGAAGAGGCGCATGGAGAGGCGCATGGAGAGGCACATGGAGAGGCGCATGCAGAGGCGTATGGAGAGCACAACTGCCCACAAGGCTTGTTCCTCCAGAAGTAGTGGCACATCAGGAAATCGAGATTCAAGCAGAGGTATCATCCGAGGAAGACACTCCTCCTGATGATGATCCATTGTCTTCCCGATCCCCAGCAAGAAAAAGATCAAGGAGGGCTACTACAAGTTCTTATTCAAGCCCCCTTCCTTCTGATGATCTTGATGTTGATTGGAACCCACCAATGCAGTCTGAGAGTGAGGCACCCATGAGCCAAGAAAGGTAGCTAAGCCTAAAAGGAAGGTTCCCGAAAGGCTTTCACTTATGGGTGATGAAGACGAACAAGAAGTGGTGTATTCTGCTGCTGATGAACAGTCTGATGACGATCCAGTCATCACAGTTGTCACTCCAGCCGCAGCGGGCATGCAGCAGACAGACATTTTGACCCTATCCCGAATTGCTGCTGAGCGAGATGTGGGCGGCGTGGCACTGGTACCACCACCAATGCAGTTAACTACTACACCGACACGACGTACCGCTTCCATATTTTCTCGTCCGAAGGGCCGGCGGGGACCTCCATTCAGCTCAACCTCCACTACCTCAAGTAATGGTGCTGTAAGTGCACAACAGAGTCAAATTCAGCCACGCCCATCCTCCACTTCATTGGCATTGAAAGTAGCACCTCCACCACCAGCAGACATCTCCAGTCCCCATTTTTGGACTTCTTTAGTGTTAGCAAAAAGGTGGAAAACATGGTCGTTTGTTCGATTTGTAAAACTGTAGTTAGTCGGGGTAAGCTTGGTACCAACTATGGTACCGGAGGCCAGAGAGGTTATCTCCAAAAACACCACACTATCACTTTCAGAAGCGCACCTAAGGAAGATCAAGGAAGCCAAAAGTACAACAAATACAAATGTATCCATTCATACTGCATCTGATGATGACGAGGGACCGATCGTGCAGGGGTGAAGTAAAGAAGCGACAGACATTTTTTCTGGTACAACCAGTACCCATGTAGCAGCACTGCAGTGGTAGCTCCCACGCCCTGTACCCCAGCGACATGTATGAGGCACACTAAGAGTCTGGGAGAGACACCAATGCGAAAAAGTACATCAATGAGCCTAACTGGGTTGAAGAAGTCTGCATCATCATCATCATCATCAGGTATGAAAACGGTCCAGACCACCATTAAAAGCATGTTTTGGTCGGATGTGCCATTTGAATGCAACCACCTAATGGCACGTCTTTATAATGCAATGCTGGCTAAAATGTTAACGTTGGACCTTCTACCTTTTTCTTTCGTGGATTTTTGGCACCAGTCTGCCCTAAATGGAAGGTTCCTAGCCAGTCCTATTTTGTCAGAGTTGCGGTTCCAGTGCTACATCAAGATGTGCTGGAGGTGATTGGAGAGTTTGTTTATGACTAATGTGCAATCTTTAAAGCAGAATTTCATGCTTTTTTTCTTGAAACTAGTCAACAAATAAAGGAATAGTCAGTCTCAGCATTGGCAATTGTTCTGTTCTATAACTGTATGGCTCAGCCTTGCTGAGTGAGAGCCAAGACCCATCATCACTGTTGTTAGGAGGTGATTGGGGCAGCTTTGCAGAAGAGTGCTGGTCACACTATCCACCTGACAAAAGACATGTGGACCAGTTGCCAAGCCCTTGATTACATGCGCATCACTGCACACTGGGTCTCTTTTGCAGAGGTTAGAGACAAGTTATATGCAGGTATTGACACGGACACAGTTTTTCAAGCTACTCGGAAACATGCAACAGAAGCCATGTTTGCCATGGAGAAATCTCATACTGCACTAAACCTTTTGTATGAGTTTCAGAGTAAGGTCTATGGATGGCTGCATCCAAGAAAGCGCATGATTGGTTATGTTTCCACAGATAATGGCAGTGATATAGTTAGGGCCATGTCTGATGGTGGCTATTGCAGAGTGCTGTGTTTGGCGCACAGTATTAACATTGTTGTTCAAGATTTCTTGAAAAAGAAAACACAGTCAGCAATTTACTGACCACCTACCGAAGAATCTGCACACATTTCAGCCATTCTTTTAAGGTCCAGCAGCAGCTGAGGAACATGTAACGTGACCGTAGACTGACAGTCAGAGGACTCATCCAGGAGGTGGTAACACGTTGGAACTCAACCTTCTACATGCTTGAGCGTCTGTCTGAGCAGTGCTTGGTAATCAATGAGTATGTCTTTGCAATGGGTTCTACTATGAAAGACATGAGGCTAGAGTTGGAGGAATGGAAGCTAGTTAAAAGCCTGACTGACATGCTTTGTCCTTTTGAGGTCTTCACTCGTGAAGTCAGCAGGGAGGACTGTTCTTTGGGCAAAGCTATCCCATTGTTGCGCATGCTAGAGCACCAACTGAAGGCGGTGTCTTAAACGCTCAAAGGTGATACTGGCAAGCAAGACGCATATCAGTTGGCTGTGAGCTTATTAATCCACCTAGTTGACAATGAAAGGCTTAAAAAAATACATACAGAACAACATTAAATTTTTGCCACTATTCTGGATCCACAGTACGAAAAGGCAGTGGCCAGCAAAACATTCATTTCTTTTAATGAAGCAGATGTTTCAAAGTACAAATATTGGCTAGCTCTGTCAGCCACTCGGTTCGAAAAAGAGCGGCAGGGAATTGAAGGACCTGGCAGAAGTACTACTGAATCAGCAGGCCATCCGGTGTCAAGGTCCACTTCTGTGGCCGAAGGCAGTCACTTTCCCTCACAGCCGTTACCGACACCAGCAACTGTATCATCATCCTCACCTTTACCAGGCCCAGCCATAATATTGTCGGAAGCGAATTGGCTAACTCATCAAGGGTTTGCTCGTTCCAGTGATGCAAAGGCAACAGATGGTACACAAAGTGGAGCACACCTGCATAACCTTGAGTGGATGGGGCAAGCCTATCTGTATGACCCAACAGGTCTTTTTTTAATAAGAACCCATTGGTGTATTGGTATGGGAAAAGTGGTCAATGGCCACTTATCACCAACCTGGCTCTAAATTAATTGTCTTGCCCACTCACAAGCGTGTCTTCTGAACATGTTTTCAGTGCTGCTGGTGCCATTGTAATTTCGAAAAGGACCCGCCTCTGGCCCAAAAATGTAGAAAGGTTAACAATGATCAAGATAAATCAGCACTTCATACCACCAGATTACAAAATATGTGAATGCACGCTGGAAGAAGAGGAGAACACCGACTTAGGTGATAGAAGTTCTTCTCTGTTAGCTGACCTACTCCCGCCTTAATTCACAGAGTTTGAGGACGAGCTCTACTTCCCTGACACCAAGGCCTGAAAATGACTTCCTTTTTTTCGTCCTTGTTCACTTTTATTCCTGTGTGTCTTTCTTTGTTTTACAACTTTTACCACAACAAAACGCTAATCACCTAATCAAAATAAATCCATCAGCAGCACTGTCTTCATCTTATTTCCTTATTGATTTGAAGGTGCCGCTGTCTGCATTCCTGAGGTTCACAAGTTCACAACTCAGTCATGCTCCTCTATCCTCCTCCTCCAGACTCCCCATATCCATTTCCCTAAAAGCAGGTGGCTGGATTACGCAGAATCATGAAGCTTTGACTTCGTAGATGAGTCCCCTCAAGTGGGACTGGAATTACTGACTACATGCTGAGTGCTGACAGTTACTTCTGAAATTGACAGGAGAGGCTTCCCTGTGGACCTTCACTTTCAGAACAAGATGCGAACAAAAAGTGGAACAGGTAATGAATAATGAGAAGATGGCATGCAGTGGACAGCAATGGCTGTCTGGCTCTGATGAAAGCAACTGCTGTTTGTTTGTTGTGCATGAAATTAATCATATGTCTTCTGTTATTATTTAATCTTTTTACACACTAAATGTAACTCAAGTCTACTCTGCTTTTTTTACCCTGTTTAATTCAAATTGTACTTCAACTGCAGGGGCCACTACGTTGCATTTTCCAATATGCAAAATGTCCTTGAACTCCCTGTTTGCCAATATACCATGATGATGATGAGTGTTGATGATCAAAGTTAAATAATATATCTTTTTTCTTTACAGTCACTCACTGGGATGGATAGATCAACATTATTGGTTTACGGAAGAATTATGGCAAACAGGTAAACTAGTCAACAACAACTACTACAGCAGAACTACATGTCTGTCTAGTTGTGGTATGGAGTGGTCGAGCCAGTGTAGTGTTGTTATGCTAGAGTTCAGACAGCTTTCATGTAAAATTAGGGCTATGTGGCTTGCTGCATACAATTAGATATGCTTTGTCTGTCTGTGTCAAAGAGGTATGCTACATCAGGTTGCTTCACTCAGTGGTGCCTGCCTTGACCGTCTGCATGGCCCTGGCCTGCTGTGTGCTAATTACTATCCTTGAAAAGGAGACTCAGAGTACGCACTTTAAAAATGATGCTTGTATGTCATACTGTCGCCTCTGAAACTGAAAGTGTTATTTTTGCACTACACAGCGTACCTTATATTTTTTTCTCTGTGGTGTTTTAATATCACTTCCTGTTTTTCCATCAACAATTACAGGCCGGCTTTTACCCTGTGCGATGGGAAAAATGATTAACTCAGGCTTACCATTAGCGATCCACAATTCCGCATCCGCCAGGCAGGCAGTGGACAGTGTGTCTGGTCACCAAGATTGATCGACGGAGCGTCAGATGGAATGGAGGAGTACCGGGAATAAGAGGAATGGCTGGAATCATGCAACTTCCCAAATTCAACTAGACAACTACAACATACAGTTATAGTATCCTCTTCACTTCTTATCTTTTAAATAATGTTATTGTTGTGAACTTCTATGAGTGGGACTCTGTGCATTTGCTTGCTCTCTGCTTCAAATTCATACCTCCAGCCATTGTATATGTTTTTCTTTGCTATTTTTAAAACGAATTAAATGTACTAAGTATTTATTCTCTCTGAGGGCAGATAGGCAAGTGAAATTGTGTAATTACTGCAGCCCTGTACTGTCACATTGTTTCTTCATAGTTAGTAAGTTGTAGAAAGAACTACTTTGTTTTCAGTAACCTAACCATCCATTTAGCAAACAACTTCATGCATGCAGTAGTGCATGCACTTACTTTATGTCCCTCAAAAGATTTATGGATATCTTCGTATCCAAAGATTTGTTTATCTTCATTTGTTGTTTGTCCATGCTGTGTTTTTTTTCCTCTCTCCATACAATTTTCCCAAAAAAAAACATTCCCATCCAATTTTCAAACCCTAACCCTCTTCCCCCGTGCTGTGTGGTTTTCATTGAGGTGTGACTAAATGACAACAATAATTCCACACACTTGCTGGGGAGGATAAGGTCAAAGCAACAGAAAAATCATTCAAATCAAAATTTCATGTGCGCCATCGTGGATTGATCATCAACAACATCCTCCTATACGTGACGAATCGAATGCTTAATGCTTACGCTGCTGTGTCCTTCGCCTTCAATACTATTTCTTATAGTACGCGATAATCAAAAATAGAATGGACACTGGTATCTACAAAACCTTTGGTTTGTATTCGAAAACCCTCATAGACATCCTGGTTTTATCGTTGCGGTGTATCTTTTATCCGCCCCCTCAGGAGTCATGGCGTATTCATAGGGTAGTCGATTAACGTGCTGGATGCCTGCCTCACCCGCATGTCTTGAAAAATGTTTGACACAAGACATGCGGTAATCTAGTAACACGATTACCATCATATCGCACTTTCTTTTAGCAATAGTGCCTACCCCTCTCTTTTCTAATAAATACATCCTTAGGTGAGACACTATTTTTACCCCTTTTTTTCCTCTTCCAGTATCTCTGGACACTTCTACCTATACCGGAGGTAGCCTCGGGTGAGGCAGGCATCCAGCACGTTAATCGAGGGTTTTCGAATACAAACCAAAGGTTTTGTAGATACTAGTGTCCATTCTATTTTTGATTATTGCGTGTCTGTCCAGGGGAACTGAATGGACCTTTAATCCTCTTCCCTCCACTTTGATATAAATATTTCTTATAGTAGCCATACTCCACGCAACTAGTACTTATATTTTGAATACTTTAGCACTGCTTAGGCTACAATTTACGGCACTGTTCTCTACCGTACTATCTAGCTTACTGTTCTAATGCTACGCTCCGGCCACTCAATGTTTCATTTCCTTTTTTTTCATATGCTGCTACTGCCAGTGTGTACCACTACTACTATCAGCACAACTATGACATTTCATCCATCCAGGATTCCATACGCAACCTTAATCTCCATTTGCCATGCAACAAGCCTTGTGCTTAGCCCTATTCTCAAACACGAATCACAGGTAAGATAAGCATTTTCGGGAGGTAGAATAATGGGCTAGGACTCGAAGGAGAGGAGAGACTGACAGCAGTACTAGTAAAGTACTAGTAGGGCAATTGAATTCACTAACTCTGTTAGAGGCACTTTTGTACATTTTTGGACGTTTAGATAATTCATGCTGTTAAGTTTGAGGAAACCAAACGTACAGTAACCCCCGCCCACCACCACACAAAATATTATGAACGTGTATACTATGTTTAAGTATGTAAAATAAATAAATATATTTTCCCTAACAAAAATAAAGCATTAAAAAAAGACCCAACTCACCCCCCTCTCTAACCCCAACCAATGTCCAAATGTCCTTCAAAACTCCCTTTGAATCCCCAGCACCCAATTCCCACCCCCCAACAGTCTTTAAAAAAGGGGCAAGGGACAGTCACTTTTTCCGGCGGTGTCCTGTGGACAGGTGGTCCCGCATCTCTCTGAGGAGGTCCCGGAGCTGGCGCTGGAGCATTTCTACCACGTGCTCCAGGGAGTCCACTCTCCTGCGGAGGCGGCGCTGACATGCCATCCAGGCTCTGGGGGGGCAGCTGGTGTTTTACTTGCTGCTGAGCAGCGGTGGCAGGAGGCTGTCAGACCACCGTGCCGTACTGGAGGCTGCTGGCTGGTGGACCTGGGGGCACTGTAGTAGGATGCAGTTCTTAATGCCTCCTCCTTCTCCCGAGCCCATAGCCGCCGATATTCACAAATGGCCTCCAGCCTCTGGACCCTGGCCCGGACAGCCATCTCCTTCCTGGTGAGCTTTTGTGGAGCATCTATATGAAGAAAGAAAGAAATATACCGTAACCAATACCCTTTATCATTTACAAAAAATAATTTAACAGAAAGTTGTCTCACAGTAACACTAGCAACTTGCAAGCACAGTATAATATTTTGGCATGTATCTTTCCGCCGTCTTTGTAGGCTTGTAACATTAGTGGGAGTTTCAGGAATTCTACTAGCAGCACTATGGACTCACTATATAGTCAGAGAGTCAGAGAGTACACCAGTCTTCTTCCTTTTTCTCTTGTTTTGCGAAAGAAATTATTTGTACGAGAACTTGTGGTAGCCGGCATAATGCCAGCTCACTCAGCTTGCACGCAAGAAAAACAGTCACAAGCCATGATGACGAAGACTCGGATTACTTTAAGCAGTACATGCAGGTGGGGCTGCCGATCACATGATCTTTGCTTATATGATGGATTACTTTAGGTGCTTTGTTTTGATAGATTGAGTGAACAACAGCGATAGTCCACCCATGACACAGCTGAAAGAAAATTATTAACATAGGGAGTGAGTGTGGTACCCATAATTGCCGGAGGAAGGGACTTGACCTGATATAATGTCAACTATGCAATACATACACAATATATGCTGTGCTTGCAAAGTAAACTACTGTACTGTTAGTCAAGGGAGTATTTCTGAACAATCACAACTTCTAGTATTTGAATTTCCTCTGCTTTGCTACTCTGGCACGGACATGCTATTCAAAGTAACACTCTTCATCGACTGAGCGTCTGCTCCACATACACCTCTGCTATCTATGAGGAAGAAGATACCATCCAGGATTCCAAAGTAAATGTCTATCATTCCTCTTAATGTCTCAACTGTACCAACTTTACTTTTTCTCAACAACCAACTAACACCCTTTGGTAAACCCCCATCTTGACTTGCATTTGAGTTTCACCCAAATGATAAATTGCAAGCAGTCATCTTTTCTTCCTCCTCCAACCATCCTTTCTTCAAGCAGCCATGCATCTGATACCTTTCTATCAGCCACCTCTGCCTGCATTCAAACGTATCATTCTCTACAGTCATAAATGTTACGACTCGCACGTCCTTCCTTTCACCCTTCTTTCCCTTTTCGTTCATCACATCCCTCAAGTTCATCTGATATGATTTGGCTTCACGATAAAAGTTTCCCAGCTGAGTTGAAGTCAAATAGAGGGGGGCATTGCTTACTCGAGAACTTCTGCCGCTAATGCTATTGCTAAGTCAAGGGTGACTGTCTTCTCCGTGATTGGCAAAAATGTAGTTCTAAATTAGTAACTGTTCCTAACAGTACAGTGTACTTGTACTAGTGTATTGTCTACTGTACGGTACTTCATACACTCCTTTGCGAGCATACTCTAAAATGTCAATAAGTAAGGAGAATAATAACTTACCACCGTCCACTGCTGCTGAGCCATCCCCCACAGCTCCTCCTAGCAGACTTGTGGCGCCGCCGCATCACCCCCTGGAGTAGTGGACGCCTCCGCGCTGCGGCCCCCAGCACTGGTGGTAGGAGGTGCCACATCTGATGTTGTGATGACGCCTAGAAAAAACATGTCATATTTTTAGATGCCATACACCACCCCATATTTCGTCTCGTAATGGAAGAAAATGTTAATACATAACCAATTTTTAATTATTGGGAATGAAAAAAAGTGACGGTTTTGGGGAGGGTGTTAACCTTTTATATGCTTAGCCATTACATGCTACACTTTTTGGCACAACTGATGAATGCTTGCTTTTTAACGTGCACCATTTTTCTAATTATGGACAGAAGATTCCATTGCCCTTCTGCCAACAAGAGCTTTTTAATTCACCACCTGTTCCTGTCCTCATCACCACCAGTACTTGAAGTTCAAACAAGGTGAAGGCTCCCGCACAGTTATTCTAATAATTAGATGTGTTAAGTTGAAGTATATTGATTCTAGGGAAGGGTGTTTAAACTTTAATGTCATCTATCACCACTGCTCGCTCGGAATACTGCAATATTAAAAACAAAGAAATTGTTTTTTTAATTCTTATTTGAAAATAAAACTTTAAAACTAAAAAACACTGTGGTTTTTGTTCACGAGTGAGTGAGCGGAAGGGTTTGCACTACTGCACTTTGAGGCATACTTCCGTGACTCTGATAGGTCGGGACTTGGCGGTAGTCTTCTTCTATTCTTCTGGGTCGTATAATCATTGGTCAGACACAATAGATAGTCGGTCAGGGGATTCGGGGTTCAACATCTGTTCGGACTATTATATGTTGAAAGTCGAACTGCACCTATCATCAACAATGTCCTATTTCTCTTGTCCATACTTCTATATGTGCAGAATAGTCCCTGAAACATTAGCGGTATGGTATGTGCTCCTAGCAAATCAAAAAAGCCAACTACTAGCTTATTCTTGGTGGACACATTAAACATTTTTTGTTGGAAGTTGTCAAAGCACTTAAGGAGACTGGAATAGACAGCAAGGGCAACCCAGAGGACTGCACTCAGTGCCTAGAGCTATTGCTGGATCAGAGTTTTGTTTAACACCGTTTGCCGACTGGGCAAGCTAAGCTACCTACACAGACTGAATCATAATAATAGTAAGTAGTAATAGCACAGAGAGTGATAGTAGAGGTAGGATAAGAATGTAGAAACAGTCTACAAGAAGATCAAAGACTATTTTGTAAAAAATAGAATTAGGAAACAGTTTGGAATGAATAGGCACTGTAAAAGTTAGGGAAGTATAATTATTAATATTAACAACAGAACAACTTACTGGGGCCAGCAGAAGAGACCTCTGAGGACCGATCCTGCCCACCTTGTTCCGCCGGTGTCACTGTTGTCCTCTTGCCCCTGGGAGTTGCCGATAATCATGAAATAAGCACAAACATGGATAATTGTTTTTTGGAAATATTTGATTTCTTTGTCCACAGTTTAAAATTATCTTGGGGAAACAAATTGTCAACAATTGCAGTACATGTATTGACCTATCTGATCTGGTCAACTAGGAGGATAGTACAGTATTGCTGGATTCGCAGACCGTCTACTTGGAAAGTTATGTAAATCACTAACTAAACCAACAACAAAAAGGTTCTACTACCACTACCAGCACTCTGCAGCACGCGACGTGACAGACACAGTCCGTCATCATGATTGCAGACCATAAAAAAAGTCCTACTACCAAGTCATCATAATATACTCAACCTATCAATCCACCACTATCTCTTCTTCTTAGTGGCATCAGGAGTACAAAGGAAGGACTAGACTTGAGTCTCTAGTCTCTCTAGCATTACGCAGTTCTGTAAAGTACTCCACTCAAACATAATCAGCTCAAATGAGCACAAAGTTGCAAACAAGTAAGCATAGTAGCAACGCCACTGAGCAGGAGAGCACCTGCAATCACAGAAGATATTAAGTTAAATATTAATTTACCTGCAATGTAATCAAATCAGCAGCATTCTTGCTCTTCAGGAAAAACATATATTAGCAATATAATAACACAGAGCAGAAGAAAACTAAGTAGTTATTAAATAGCTACTCACCAAGCCCAGGGATCTCCATGGCTATCAGGTCGAGCAGGTTCTGCTCCCGGTCAAGGAGGTCGGCCCACTGGTGCGTCGCCTGATGGTAGGTGCGCCGGATCCCCGACTCCCTAAACATGGCCCAGCACACCTTATCCCAGAGCTGACAATGCTCCCGGAGGCCATACCCTTCACCGGGCCTGCCGCCTGCTGTGACGGTCTTCGGGAGGTGGCGCTGAACATAAAAGATGAGTGCGGCCACCTCCACCGCGCTGAAAATCTACCGGGCCAAGACATTCTCCCCCCTTAATCGCCCGCAAGGGAGCCAGGTGCGGGGTGTGGGGCCCTTCCCCTTGTTCTTCACGGCTCCCTTTGCCATGGTCCTGGACAGGAATGGAAATAAGTAGGAAAGAGAATCGGGAAAAAGTAAATAAAAGAAAATAGTTTAAAAAAGTAGTTTTAAAGGAACCAAAAGTAGAAAAAAACACAAAATATAGACGTAGAAAAAGAGAGGGATAGATAATGAGTAAAAAAGATCCAAAAAAAGTTCAAACAAACAAACGATTGCAAAGATTGAAGCAGGATAGAAAAAGCAAGTCAAGAACCATAGCAATGAATGAAAAACAAGATCGCCACGCCGATTGAGGACCCCGTGGGTAAGTTTGCTTGAAATTTCCCCCGCGAGCACGCAAAAAGGGGCACGATGACGTAATTGCGCCCGCACATAGTAAATGCCCAACGCGAGCATGCAACTAGCGCCCGGAAACGGAAATACACAACGCGAACAATGAAAACAAAATGGGCCCGCCCATTTCAACCACATGGGTAACATCGCGGACGGCGCGCTAAATAAACCACGCAAAAACGCAAAGCGCCCTGTGAACACACAACAAAAATCAGCAAATTCCCGCAAATTCGCAGATTTTGCAGACCGCAAATTTGCTTTCGCACAAATTTGCGTCCCGCAAATTCTCAAATTTCGATTGCCTCTTTCTGCGCGCTTTGTACGTCTTTCAGCATCTCTGTTGCTTCTTTCTGCACTTGTTTTCCTTCTTTCTGCACCCCTCATGCCCCTTTCAGCATGTCTGTTGCTTCTTTCTGCACTCCTCTTCCTTCTTTCTGCACCCCTTGTGCCACCTTCTTCAGCTCTGTTGCCTTTTTTAGAGCACCTCTGTTGATTCTTTCTGCACTAATCTTGTTTTTTTCTACACCTCTCTTGCATGTTTCTACACCTCTGTTGCTTTATTCTGCACTTCATTTGCTTCTTCCTGCACCTCTCTTGCCTCTTTCAGCACCTCTGTTGCTTCGTCCTGTGTCCCTTCTGCCCCCTTTTCCCTATCTGTGCAACTCTCTTGCCTCTTTCTATACTTCTCTTCCCTTTTCTGCACCACTCTTGCCTCTTTTTGTACCTCTGTTGCTTCTTTCTGCACTTCTCGTAGCTCTTTCTGCATCCTTCGTGCCTCTTTCAGCACCTCTCTTGCTTCTTTTGCACACTTCCCTTCCTTCTTTCTGCACCCCTCGTGCCTCCTTTTGCACCACTGTTGTTTCTTTTTGCACTTCTCTTGGTTCTTTCTACACTGCTCTTGCCTCTTTCTGCATCCCTCCCTCTTCCCTCTTTGAGCACCTCTTTTCCCTATTTCTGTACTTCTCTCTCCTCTTTCTGTGCCCCTCTTACCTCTTTCTGCACCCTGTTGCTTCTTTCTGCACGTCTATTGCCTCTTTCTCCACCTCGTTTACTTCTTTCCCCCTCTTTCAGCCCCTCTGTTGCTTTTTTCTGCAGATCGCTTACCCCTTTCTGCACCCTTCTTTGGTCTTTCTGCACCTCTCGTGCCTCTTTCTTCTCCCAGTTCCTTATTTCTGCACCTTTCAAGCCTGTTTTTGTATGTCTCTTGCCTCTTTCTGTACCTCTGTTACATCTTCCTGCACTTCCCTTGCTCTTTCTGCACCCTTTGCCCCCCTTACAGCACCTCTTTTGGTTCTTTCTGCACTGCTCTTGCCTCATTCTGCATCCCTCTTGCACCTTTGAGCATATCTGTTGCTTCTTTCTGAACTTCCATTGACTCCTCCTGTACCTCTCTTGCTCCTTTCTGTGCCTCACTAGCCTCTTTCAGCACCTATGTTGCTTATTCTGCAGATCTCTTGCCTTTTCTGAATCTCACTTGCTTCATTAAGCATTTCTGTTGCTTTTTCTGCAGATCTCCTGCCCCTTTCTGCACACCTCATTTCTCTTTCAGCACCTCTCTTGCCTCTTTCTAGACCCCTGTTCCCTGTTTTTGTACCTTTCATGCCTGTTTTTGTACATCTCTTGCTTCTTTCTGTGCCTCTGTTACCTCTTTCTGAACTTCTCCTGCTCTTTCTGCACACTTTGTGCCTCTTTCAGCACAGCTTTTCATTCTTTCTGCACTGCTCCTGCTTTTTCCTGTACCTACTTGCTTCTTTCTGCACTTCTCTTGCTTCTTTCTGCACTTCTCCTAGCTCTTTCTGCACTTCTCTAGCTTATTTCTGCACCTCTCTTGCATCTTTCTGCACCTCTGTTGCCTCTTTCTGCACTTTACTTGCTTTTTCCTTCACCTCTCTTGGCTCTTTCGGCACCTTTGTTAATTCTTTCTGCACCCTTCCTGCCTCTTTCTGTAACCCCTTCCCTATTGGTGCAACTCTCTTGCCCCTTTCTACACCTCTCTTCCCTCTTTCTGCACCACTCATGCCTTTTTCTGAACCTCTTTTGTTTCTTTCTGCACTTCTCTTGCCTCTTTCTGCACGCTTCATACCTCTTTCAGCACCTCTGATGCTTCTTTCTGTACTTATTTTAATTCTTTCTGCACCCCTCGTGCCTCTTTCAGCACCTCTGTTGCTTCTTTCTGCACTGCTCTTGCTTTTTTCTGTACCTCACTGGCTTCTTTCTGAACTTCTCTTGCTTCTTTCTGCACTTCTCTTCCTTATTTTAGACCCCTCTTGCCTCTTTCTGCACCCCTCTTGCCTCTTTTTGCACCTCTGTCTGTTCTTTCTGCACTGCTCTTGCTTCTTTCTGCACCTCACTTGCCTCTTTCTGCACTTCTCTTGCTTCTTTCTAAACCTTTATTTGATCTCTTTCTGCTTGTTGCTGTTAAATGTTAATGTTAAATGTTAAAAGATTTCGAAAGCGCATGGCTGCCCGCAAGCGTCCCAGCGCTGACAGAAGTACAGGCGAGATCAAGAGGAGAAGTTTACTGGAACAGCCAGGTCTTTAGAGATTTTCGGAATGCCAGAAGATTGGGTTGTGTGCGGAGATCAGGGGGGAGGGAGTTCCACAGTTTGGAAGCGTTGTAGGAAAAACGCCGGCCTCCCGATCGCGCCTTCTTGATCCTAGGTGGCAGGGTTAGGTAGGCATTGGAGGATCGGAGGGTTCTGGAGGTGGTGTAGGGAGTGACCAGATCTTTGTGGATAGGGGGGCTTTCCCGTTGAGAATTTTGTGAGTTAGACAAAGCGCCTTAAACTGCACTCTTTCACAAAGACGGGCAACCAGTGCAGTGCTCTAATGGCCGGTTTGGCCGAGCAACGACTCCTGGTGTTGGTAAGAATCCGTGCTGCAGCATTCTGCACTACCTGGAGTTTAGTTGTTACTTTCCGCGGTGCGCCAAGGTACAGGGCGTTTCCATAATCCAACCTTGACAGGATAAGGGCCTGGATCAGGAGTTTCCTCGATTGGAAAGGGAGCAGCAGGAGGATCTCCCGGGCAGTGCGCAAGAGGCCATAACAGACTCCAGCCGTTTTCCTTGCTTGGGTGTGAATAGTAAGATTTTTGTCAAGCCATAGTCCGAGGCTTTTAATCTCGGATTTGGGGGTTGGAGGCATGACCATGCATGGGGGCCAGAGTGAGTCCGGACGGAAATAGGACTGATTCCCCATCACCAGTATCTCAGTTTTGTCACTGTTAAGTTTCAAATGAGATCTGTCCATCCAGCTGGCTATGTCTCTCAGGCAGGAGTACAGGTCGGTGGTAAGATTTTCCTGCTGGCCTTTAGTATTCCTCTTCTGCTGGTTTCTGACCTTTATTTTGCCTCTTTCCGCTAATTTCTGACCTGTATTTGCCTCTTTCCGCTCTTTGTTGACCTTTATTTTGTCTCTTTTTCCTCATTTCTGATGTTTTTGTTCCTCTTTCTGCTCGTTTCTGACCTCTATTTTGCCTTTTCTGTTAATTTTCAACCTCTTTCTGCTCATTGCTGACCTTTAGTTTCCGTCTTTCTGCTTGTTTCTAACCTTTATTCTGCCTCTTTCTGCTTGCTTCTCACCTTTATTTTGCCTCTTTTTGGTCGTTACTGACTTTTATTCTGCCTCTTTCTGCTCATTTCTGACCTTTATTCTGTGGCTTTCTACATGTTTCTGACCTTTATTCTGCTTCTTTCTACGTGTTTCTGACATTTATTTTGCCCTTTCTCTCCTCTTCCTCTAGAATCGCAGGGGGCCTCAAGGCCGCCACAGTCCCAGCTAGTCCCCAGCTCCCACAGAAGCCAATGCTGGGAACTGCTTGAAATAGAAGATCCCTGCTTGCAGGAGCAATATTTTCATCTGTTTCCCAGCACACATATTTGTATGCAAGAAAACAGATGCAAAATCAGATTTCTGCAAGTCTGAGCAGTTTGACAGCTTCGGCTTTGAAAAAGAGGAGTTATGTTTGCTTTTGCTTGGGGGGAGCTTTAACTCACCTATTTCGGATGTGGTCATGTCTAAAACTCTTATGGAAATTAAAATGACACACACATGTTTTTTAACCCCCCTTTTTCTTGACCCCACTTGACAAAGCACCCTGAAACTTTACATGCATAAGAAGAATCACCAGGGCACTTTGTTTGGACAATTTTGTGAAGATTCGTCGAATGAAACCAAATATAAAAGCAAGTCAAGAAACACTTTTGCAATTGAAACAAGGTCCTAACTATAACTACCTACTGGCGACCTCCAGTATGTAATATATATATATATATATATACAAATATGTCCGTAAATTAAAACTAGCAAAGATACATGCACGGCGACCAAAACAATCTGAAAATATGGAAGCTTTAACAATCCCCGAGGAAGAATCACCGTGGCAGATCCAAGAGGTCCCAGGTCTACAAAATATTTTTGGACTACTATATGAAGAGGACACATCACAAATATCGGGATCTCAATTGATGGAAGACTTAGATATAAGAACTGATCAGAGGATCAATAGTGGATTGAAAAATAAATCAAAATTCTGTCCAACATTGTCACCTGGTAAAAGAATTGACATGTTTTCTGAAGCGGTAATGGAAGAAATAGATAAACTTTCAAACATTCGGAAGAAAAATAACAGAGATAATCTAACTAGCAAAGAAAGAAATGCCATAAAAACATTGAATGATGACCCATGCCTAACAATAAAGCCAGCAGACAAAGGCGGCAATATTGTCTTAATGGAAACTAAAAATTACATTTAAGAGGCAAATAGACAATTAAATACCCCGACTAACTACAGCAAATTAGAAAAAAGTCCTATGAATGAGATGGTGTTACATTTAAACGGATTACTAGAGAATTGGCAAAAAGAAGGATTATTGACTGAAGATGAAAAAAGTTTCTTACAAATGAATTTCCAATAATCCCAACGATCTACTTTCTGCCAAAAGTACATAAGACATTGACTGATCCACCAGGGAGACCCATTGTCTCATCATGCTCTAGTCTATACGAAAATATCTCACAATATGTAGACCTATTCCTAGCTCCAATTGCGAAAAGCCAAAGTTCGTACATTAAAGATACCGGGGACTTTTTGCGAATATTAGAGAATATCTCCTGAAATGAGAATTACTTGATGGTTACAATTGATGCAGTCTCCCTATATACTTCTATAAAACATGAAGTAGGATTAAATGCGTGTCACTACTTCCTGAAACAAAGAAATATCAGCAATCTTAAACACACAGAAATGCTAATGTCAATGATCAAATTATGTCTCACTAATAATGTGTTCTTGTTTAATCAACAACTTTTTAAACAAGAATGTGGAACTTCCATGGGCATCTCATTTTCACCCAACTATGCTAATACCACAATGGGCTGGTGGGGAAAAACCATAGCATGGGACCCCTCAAACCAAACTGACCTGGAGAAACTGATCTTATGGGTCCGTTACATCGATGATCTGTTTTTAATTTGAAATGGCACTAAAACTGAATTTGATTCTTACTATTCCAAACTCTGTAATAACAATATCGGGTTAGATTTTGGGAAGATAGTAGGAACTGAACCAACGATAACCTACAAAAAAACTTCCTCGCTCAAAGATAAATTGGTACACAGCCATTTCAAAGAGAAAAAAACTACAAAACAAAGCGACTGGCTAACAGACCAAAGAAAAGGATTTAAAAGATGTAACGCTTGCAAGGCTTGCAAAATTGGCCTAAACAAAACTACCTTTGAAGAAACTGATGGAAAAAGTTTCCCAATCACTGAAAAGATAAACTGTTCATCCACACATGTAATATACATCATACAATGCAAATGTGGATCCAAATATATAGGAAGCACCACCTGTGCTCTAAAAAAACTTATTCTGGAGCACATCAGAGCAGTCAAAAACAAAGACATGTCTTATGCTACTGCCAAACACATGGCAACCAGTCAGAAAAGTGACTGGAGGGCCATGTCCTACTATGGGATACATATGATTGAGATGGATGAACGAGGGGGCAACAGAAAACGCAAACTATGACAAACTGAATCAAGGTTCATCATTAGAACGAAAATGCCCAGAGGGATGAACTTTGACTAAGAACTTTATGTACATTTAGAATAACATCAGTGACTAACCTAACGAACTGCGATGGTTAAAATGTAAACATATGATCTATCTAAATCGGGTACTATACCCAGTGAGATGTCAAAAATATAGAATGGAATATTGTTGACTTATGGTACTATACCACAACTGAAACTATTAGTTCTATACTGTGACTCTTAAGAACTAGATAAACATGTTATTATTGCCATAACAGTGGATTCATGACTAACACAATGTCAAAGTACCTAATGTTAATAATTAACTCCTTTGCTGCGTCGAACGTTCAGCACCCAGTGCTGAACGTTCGAATAACGAGCGCTGGCCCATCGGCCAACGGTCGTGCGCAGCACTGGCAAGGTAGTGCTTGCGACGACCGTTGGCCGACGGCAGCGATTAAGGGGTTAAGTGCTTAAATTGCTAATGTCGAAATCATGCAAAATAATTTTTCTTATCACATGAACTACAAATCCCATAATGCACCATTACAGCCAGGTGGGATAAATAGTAAACATAGTTGAGTGCTCACTTACCGTGAACAAAGCCTGTTCCTAGGCTGAAATGCGTTGGTCTGAGCTGGAGCAATAAACCCTCACAAAATCAATTTGGAACTTTGTTGTGCCGCATTCTTTGTGTAAAAAAAAATAAAAATATATATATATATATATATATAGGTAGTTATAACTAGGACCTAGTTTCCATAGGACACAAATTTTTTGCTTTGCCAATAACTTTGACGTCATTTGTCGAATCTGCATGACATTTTAAAAATGAATGAGGCGCTCGGGTCAGCTCCTGTCTTGAAAGTTTTGGGGAGATTCATCAAGTGGGGTCCGAGAAAAAAGGGGGGTCCCAAAACGCATTTTCTCCATGTTAATTTCCATAGGAACTTTAGACACGGCTTCAGACTGAACTGCTGAACGGAATTACACCACATTTGTCAAAGAGGTAGCTGTTGGTACAGAAAGCACTGTTTGTTTTTGAATGCTGTAAATCCGTTTAGTAGTTGCAGAGAAATCAAAAAAAATTCAAATGTGTTTATCTGAGCACCAAGAAGGAGTCGCGACTCCTCCCAGGCATGAGCTTTACTCTGATTGGACCAGGGAGTGTTGGCAGCAATTTTGTGACTCTGAAACCTACTCTTAGTTCCAAAAAGCAAAGCAAGTGACGGTTTTCAATTATGCAGATGATTTACAACTGCTTTTTAAGATTGACAATACCGAGAATTCAATTGCCCGCTTTCAGTCTACCATGAGGTTCATCCAATCTTGGATGGACCAAAACCACCTTAAACTAAACCCGGGAAAGACTGAGTTGGACTTGGTACTCACAGGGGACAGTCTGAAATACTGGGGACCACATTACTGGCCGTCAGAAATGGGGCCACCACCGTCTCCCACACCATTGGCTAAAACACTTGAAGTCACACTGAACAGTGACCTCTCACTAAAATTACAAGTGGGCCATGTAGTATCCAAGTGTTTTTTCAACTCAGGAAAATAAGGAAGGTACGTCGCCTCCTCACACCAGAGGCTATTGTCCAGGTGGTGATAGCTATGGTTATATCCCACCTGGACTATGCCAATTCCCTATATCTTGGCATAGCTCTTCATTTACTGAAGTGACTACAGATGGTCCAGAACTATGCAGCCAGATTGATCCTGAGCCAACCTAGAGGGCAACCTGCCACCCCACTGCTTATGAAATAGCACTGGCTACCTGTGTCCCAACGCTGCACCTTTAAAACAGGCTGCTTGATTTTCAAATCCCTGCACTGTAAAAGTCCCAAATTTATAGACAAATTAATAATTAGGCACCCCCCCACCCGTAACCTGCGTTCAGCACATCTCTCACTTTTGCACCCCCCCTGTCGTAAATATTTAATTTACCGTCTTAATTTCTATGCAGGTAAGTACTTAATCAATAATAACTCAATCGGAAAGAAAAAACAGAGTCCGTGGTGTTAGAGTTCTTAGGGGTTTTATTCCTCAAAAAGGAATGGTCATGACCTGGATATCATGTTCCTGCAACCACGAGGGTTCAGGAAGGGATAGAGCAATATTTTATTGACAATACATAGCTTATATACTTAAATCACATCATAGAAACCAATATAATAGGCGTAACAGCTGAGAGAAGACAAGATAACAGCATTCACGTGGTAGTGATACGTAATCAGAAGGCGTGAACTAGAGGTGTGTGCTAGAAACGTCACATGTAAGTGTCACGAGTGGGTGGCACAAAGCAGAAATGTTGCAATGTCAGCAGAAATCTGGGGCTTGGATGCGCGCGCAGCTGCATGACGTGTGATTGACGTGAAAACTGGAGGGTGCAGGGGACTTGACATTTACACTGGCGGAAAGAGACAGAAGTCTGGCATGTCAGATCAACTCGTACTTCTATCATATCTGATATCTGATGTTTGGGAACCATATTATCTAAACGGAAAGGTCTCTGGGGCAGAAGCTATTCTATACTGACTGTGAGTGCGTGTATAAGCGCCTAAGTGTCTACATGAGAATGCGAGGTGCTTGGGCCTTCCATGGTAACAGGGGCTATGAATTACTTGCAAGGAGACAGTGAGGCCGGGCCTTTCGCCCTGCAGCTGGGAGGATGTTTACTTAAACTAGTAGGCAGGAATGTATTTTCGAGGAGCGGAACAGATTATTCGAAGGTTGAAGTCAGTCTTGGCAGGCAGCAGGCTGAGCTGAGCGCGGTGGGCCGCGCTGGAAGTAAGTCAGAGGTCACGAGTACAGAGGCAGCCTGGGCTGAGGCTTTCAGAGTCAGAAGCCAGGAAAAAGGCTCGATGGCAGAATTCAGGGCCTACCTTGCCAGAGCTGGAAAACGTGTAAAGTACACCACAAAAAGACGTTGGCATAGCATACTTAGGAACGGACTATTCAACCCATTCAGGGTGGGTCTGAAAGAGGACATGTTAACGTTGGACGCAAATGTATTTGCGTCTTCATAGCTGGCACAGGAGGGAAGTTACATGCACTTTAAGCTGGTACATGGAGACGGTGGGGTACACGATAGGGAACACAACTTGACCATAAAATTTATATTTCCTCATTCCCTCCTTGTTCCCTACGGACCCTTCATGATATATCAATCCTCATGAATCGATCAGTTTGTTCTTGTAATATAATTTGTTCTTCTTTCTTTCTTTCACGTTTTGAGAAAAAACTGGAATGTTCAATGCATGATGTGGCACACAGTCCACAAATCGCTGGCCCACACTGTAGGCACAGGCAACAACTGAATACTAGGACTAGGCCAATGCCTAGGAAGGATAGGATCTTCCATCCCCAAGCAGTTAACGTTGTCCAGAACCAACCGGACCAAGTCCAGGTGCCTGGATTCTGATGTATCAGATTGGCAATTTTATGAAGACGTGTAATAGCTTTGAATACAGATGGCGCGTTTTCTGGAATGAAAACACAGCAACTTGACCCGATGACCTTACAAGCTCCGCCTCTATCTGCCAAGATGACGTCAATAACAAGACGATTCTGAAGAACAACAACCCGCATGGCGGACTGCTCTTCTGTTAAGTTACCTAGGGCGGAGGCAGTTTCATTTACTACTGCTTCAAGTGTTCTAGTTAATCTGCGTATTAGTTTACTATTCTGGACGGGGCCTAAGAAGAAAAAGAATCCTTTATTAAAATCTGTATATTGTTCCCATGCCGTTTCAGTGTAGTCGACAATCGGGAGATCTCTTCGGAGTCTATTCTTTACTAGATTTGTATTTCTGTGATAATCAGGAGGGGCTAGAAAAACAGGTGGCAGAAGGAATGCAATGTAACAGGTACCATCCCAATCTGGAGGTAAGCGTATGTATGCGGTATGACCACAAACAAAATAGGAATGACGGGTAGCTCTAAAGGTCGATTTACCTTGATCACTGAATTCGACCACAGTAGTACATTTACTATGACCTAAGTGTACTGAACCTTTCTTACTGACACATAATTCACCAGTGACTGGTAATACTGACATAGCAGGGAGAACTGGTGCAGCTTCGGATTCAACAGTAAGAATCATAAGGTTAATTGTGTAATTACCTAATCCATATACTTCATTTTCTAGATCAGTTCCTATTCTAGTGGGGAGTCCCTTCTTATCAGGGTAACAGACATTAAGCAGAACTAAGTTCAAGTTTCCCCAAACCCAGCTCCCTTTGAAAACAGCAATGTCAGGATCTAAGGAATTAATTATTCTAAACCATGCACCACAGGAGCCATTGTGAGTGAACGGGTACGGAAAGAGGGGCAGAGCTCCCTTGTATTTCTGGTAAGGAGGGAGTCGGCCACATATCCAGCAGTTTGTAGCATTGTTAGTCTGATGGGAGTGATGTAACATACTAATGAATGTGTTGTTGCGCAGCGCAAGTCTGTAAGAAAGTTCATGTGGAGGTAATTCACTAAAAGAATGTTCAGCAGAAATATTGTAAGCAGATTGTTCACGCTTGAAAATAGGGTAGTAGATAGGAAGCAGTATACTTGCAACAATAATCAGAAGACTTAGAAAAAACATAATCAATAATGTCACTATACAGTGACTATGGAGTGATTTGCAATATGTACGTTTCTTGAGTTGTCTCTCTCTCTCTCTATCTCGATCTAGGGGATACATGTCAGAAACTATTTAACCGATTCACCTAGGGGAGGACTTAAACAATTAAACTGTCTGACTTGCTAGATCGAAGTTTCAGTTTATACTCCTCTTGGGGAGTTTTCTCTCGTTCGGGAACTTTAAAGTCACTAGGCTCGATACAGTCTTTGGAGGGGGTGGACGAGTCTGGGTCTGGTTTCAGTTCATTGCATCTTTTAATATGACTCGTGTGTATCCACCCCTTTCTGCCTTCCACCTTTATCGCGGTCCTCGTAGTAAGAAGGACGGTCTTCGGCTCCTTCCAGCGGGGCTCCAGCGGACTTTTCCTGTCGAAGTTCCTAATCAAGACCAGATCTCCGGGACGGACATCATGCGGCTTTACATCAGTGTTGTCAGGGAAGGCTGCGGCAACCTGTGAATGACATGATTGGAGTGCAGACATCAAGGAGGCAAGGTAATCTGTCAGCATATTACAATCGACATCGGTAATTTTCTTAGGAATGGGCGTCCCCCACATATTCGGTGGTCTGCCAAAGACCACTTCGTACGGGGATAGTCCTGATCTCGAATGGGCAACCATTCTCATGTAGAACAGTGCAACTGGCAGGGCGACTATCCAGTCGACCCCTTTCTCTTTACATATTTTACTAAGGCGGGTCTTTAGTGTCTGATTATGCCTCTCTACAAGGCCAGCGGCTTCGGGATGTCGGACACAATGGAATTTCCACTGATATCCTAGCAGCAAGGAAACTTGTTTCATTAATTCGGATGAGAATGGCTGTCCGTTATCTGAGTACACAACATGAGGCAAGCCGTATCGTGGGAAGAATTCTCGAACCAGCTGCCTGGCAGTGGTCGGAGCAGTGTAATCTGGGACTGGATATGCTTCGGTCCAACGGGAAAGTGCACAAACAATTACGAGGACATATTTGAATCCTCGACAACGGTCCATCTGGATATAATCCATCTGGAGGACTTCAAAAGGGTGATCGGGAGGATGAAATCCACCTTGCTCTACGGGGACACTTTTACCTGGATTGAACTGACAACAGATCATGCAAGTACGCACTTTCTGTTTTGCTGCTGCTCGTAAGTGTTTATTGCACCAGAGATTCTGTATACTGTCTAACATCGCTTTCTCTCCTAGATGTGCTGGACTATGTGCTGTATTGATTATGACTTGAACCATAGAGTCAGGGAGAAACCATGTAGATTTTCCCTTCGTCATCCAACCTTGATCTGTCTGGATCCCTCCTAGTTCAGTCCATTTCTTTATTTCATCTGTAGTAGCATGTGTCTGAATATCGATTACATCTAGTGCGGGATCCCTGACTGTCATACAATGTGTCGGTACTATTGTCTTTGTCACGTCCGTTGTCTGGGTGTGAGTCAATGCTGTATGTTTTGCTGTCTGGTCTGCCAGGTCGTTACCCTGGGAAACAGAATCTGTAACTTTAGTATGTGCTTTACACTTCATGACGGATATGCCTGAAGGCAGATGTATTGCTTCTAACAGTGCTTGAATGAGGGGACCGTGTTGAATCTTGGCACCATGAGAGGTCAAGAAACCTCGTTCTTGCCATAACATTCCGAAGTCGTGTACAACTCCGAACGCATGACGGGAATCAGTGTATATGTTAACATTTCTGTTCTTGGCTAGTATACAGGCTCGGGTCAGAGCAATGAGCTCTGCCGCTTGAGCAGACAGTGTGTCAATACGATGTGTTTCTTTAACTTCAGTTTCAGTGGTCACGGCATACGCGGCCACTAATTCTCCTGTACTTGTTCTCATACATGAACCATCCACATAAAGTGTCAGGTCTGGATTTGTCAGTGGGACATCGGTTAAGTCTCGTCGAGGCTTTGTTACTGCATTAATGATCTCTATACAATCATGCGGGGCTGGATCTGTCATAATTGAAGGTAACAATGTTGCGGGGTTCAGAATGCTGCAGCGTCTGATTTCTATGTGTGGCTGGAATAGCGTTAATTCATAACCTGTCAGTCGTGCTATAGTCAAGTGCTGAGTCTGGGTTCTGTTTAAAAGAACCTCTACAGAATGTGGAACTTGTACTGTTAACTGATGTCCTAAAACAATTGAGTCGCTCTGTCTGATCGCTAATGCTGTCGCTGCTACGGATTTCAAGCACGCAGGGAGTGCTTGGGCTACTGAATCCAATGTACTTGAAAAATAAGCGCAAGGCTTATGTGAACCTGCTTGATCTTGGGTGAGGACAGACAACGCTGTACCATCACGTTCTGTAACAAAAAGTGTAAAAGGTTTGCTGTAACATGGTGTCGCTAAAACTGGTGCTTGGCATAAAGCTTTCTTTAATTTTTCAAAAGCTTGTGTGTGTTCCTGAGTCCAAGGGAGGACAGTCGAAGTCGCTGCCTCCTGTGTTGTTAACTGAATGAGTGGTTTGGCTAGAAATGCATACTGAGGGATCCATTGTCTGCAGTACGAGGTGAGGCCTATAAAGGCCCGCACTTCCTTTTGTGTCTGGGGTTGTGGCATATTTACAATTAACTGAATGCGATCGGGAGTGAGCTGTCTCCCCACTTTGGACAGCAAGTGACCCAAGTACACAACTTGCTGAACACAGAATTGTAGCTTCGAAGGAGACACCTTGTGTCCCTTGTCGGCCAGGAAATGTAAAACTGTCAGTGATGCTTGTTCACATTCGGGCTCACTTCGTGCGGTGATCAGCAGATCATCGACGTATTGCAGTAAAGCGGTGTTAACTGGCATTTGAATACAATCTAGTTGTTGTTTCAGTGCTTGACTATAGATGCTGGGGCTTTCTGTGAATCCTTGAGGTGCGCGGGAAAATTTGAAACTTCGTCCATTTAAACTGAATCCGAAGAGGTATTGGCTCTCTGGATCAATCGGTACACTAAAGAAGGCGTTCTTGAGGTCAATTACAGTGAAGAACGTTGCTTCAGAATCAATAGCAGTCAATAGGGAAGAGATATCGGGGACCACAGGATACTGTGGAACAATGCATTTATTCAGTTCTCTTAAATCAATCACCAGCCGATATACTGGCGGTGCATTGGGATCAGTACGTTTAAGAATCGGAATGATGGGTGAATTACAGATATTGGAGTCGGTCTCTACGACCACTCCTTGGGCAATGAGCTCTTCAATGATTTCCAGTAAAGCCACTACAGCATCAGGTGGTAACTTGTATTGTCTGATTCGGGGTAAAACAACTCCTGGCTTGAGTGTAACAGGGTATGGTGTAATGTGCATACAGCCTACATCAGTTGGGCCTTGTGCCCATAAGTGATCTGGTACATTTTTCAATCTGACATCAAACTCTCGTAATACATAATGACCTTTGAAATCTCGCAGAAAGAGTCTAACTCCCTCCGGGGAACAACATATCACTGCTCCTAGAGCCTTCAATGTTTTGATACCTAACAGATTTTCTGGACATGATTTCGTAAGTAACAGGTCTGTAACACGTGATAACGGACCCACAGCCAGGGGAACGGGTTCTGATACCTCATTTACAATAGGCTGTCCTGAAAAACCAAGGGAAACATTCTGTGAGCCTGAGAGGGGTGCCCCTGGGACTTCGTCATGGCTGATTGTTGTGCGGCTTGCCCCTGTGTCAATTAAAAACTTTCTGTCTTTTCCCAATACTTGACTGTGTACATAAGGACCCTCTTGATCTACAGGAATTTCAATAAGAGGCAAGCCCAACTCCCTCTCTAGGCTGTTTCATGTGTATCGTTGGTAATCGGGGTAAGCAGATTGGGCATACTGGTACATCTGTTGGGAAACTTGTTGAGTCGCGGCAATGGGCTGTGGCTGTGATACCGCTACTGTCTGTGCTGTATGAGGTGAAGCATGCATAGGCTGCGTATTCTGCATGGGCTGTACGTTCTGTGAAGTCTGTTGCTGGGCCTGGTCTTGTCTCGGTGGATGCGGTCTCTCTTTAGTTTTACCTGTTGCTATGTTATGTTTCAGAACTGGACATTCATGCACGTAGTGACCTGGCTGCTTGCAATAGTTGCATGTCCCTTTAACGGGAGTTGTGGCGTGACTTGTCTGGGTCGTACCCTTTCTCTGGCTGTCGGCTGGAACTGATTGGGCCACTAACATTTTCATTTTCGTGTCTTTCATGCGTTTCTGTTCATGATCCTGTTCTTCTCTAATTCTGTTCTGATGGTATTGTAACATTTGTAACATCTGTGATGGCGTATTTGCTTGCCATGTACTCTCGACTTTGTATACACGGTTTTTAACTGCTAACAGGGAATTTTCCACTAATTTTGATACAAAAAGATGCGGGTACGACTCGCTACTTGGTTTAAGACCGCTATTAATAATAAAACATTTCTCGAATCTTGAATAGAAGTCACTAGTATCTTCATCTGGTTTCTGTTTACAGGCCGAAATTGCATCCCAATCTTCCTTTCTAGTTGTCAGTAATCTTGGCAGAACCTGTACTATCAAACCTGGTAATGCTTTAGTTTTCTCCCCAAGGCCTACCCCTGGGGTACGTTTGTTCTCCTCGTCTTCTATTTCTGCCCATACAATCTTTTTCTCTCCCACCTCCCATTCTTTTTCCTTGAGTTTCTCGTAGATGCCGGTAGGCAACAATACCTTTAACATTTTCATGATATCTTCATATGTGTAATCCCCCATCAGTAACATGTCTTTAAGTTCTCTGTGAAAACCTGCAGGGTCTTTGTCATGACACGGTACTAGTTTCTTCATTTCTAACAGTTCTAACTTGGTCAGAGGCGTGTGTACATACACACGTTTCAAGTTGTGATCGGCACCCATAACTGGATGTACTTCTCGTAAGGGGTTCTGACTTTCAAGACCATGCAGACGCTCCATATGATACATTTTCCTTTCTGGGGGCGGAGCGGGAACATATTCGGAGCTTACGAAAGTGTTATATCTATGCCGTTGTTCTAGAATTATTTGTATTAACTTGGTACTTAGACCTCTCCATCTATCCATGAGTAGTGCTTCTAACGTATCGTTTAAGGGACCTGGATCAGAATGTTGGTTTCTGTATAACGTGAGAAGGTGCTGAATCATGTATACACCTGCTAATTTCTGCTCATCTGGGGAAAGGTTCAGAAATGTCTGCGCTACTGTGTCATCATTGTATATGTTCGGATTGTCAGCCCATAATACTGCTGACCGGGCTAGTTCTTGTTCATCCATAGAATTGAGTACGTGGTACCCTATTCGGTCTCGAAGCCTTTTATCAGTCTCTTGGAACTGGTGTTCTGGAGAATTCGGTTTTGTTATGCCAGAGAGAAAAACTCTCTTGCTTTCCGGACGAATGCCTTTCCTAAGGTAAGTTCCCTTACCTACAAACGCTATCGTGTCTGTAGTCCTTTCTGATTCTTCAGGTTCTTCCTCCTCCTCGGAGGAGGCCCTTTCTTTCTCTTTTTCGTGTATTTCTATCACTGCTTTTCTTATTCTCTTGTACATACTGGCTATGCAACCCCCTTTATCATGCTTTCCTTCGAATATATTTTGACCCCACTTGTTGAGCCCATCTAATTCCTCCTGTTCTGTCTCAGGCCTGTCTCGTTCTCTTATTAGGCAATTTATAAAAAAGGGTAGGATATATGCTTGAGTGTCAACTTTCTGATGCGCCATGGCATCCTTAATACTTTCAGGGTCTTTCCCAGTCTGAACAAAGTGATATATTCTATCTAGGTGCTCTTTCATTCCTGAGAATAACAGTAGGTAATCTGCAGCATGTCGTAAGCGTAGTGATGCCATCATCATTCTATCGTCTTTGCCGGGTACTGGATCATATCTGCAAACTGCAAGTGGTTCTTTGAGTATGTCGAGACGGGGTGATTTGAACGTGAAAGGACTCTGCATATCCCTAAGGTGTAATCTGTGTGTTAATGGCGGGGTCCGAAGACCCCCTATCGCACCTCCTGAGGCGGAAGCTTGGACATTATCTCTCTGTGGAGTCTGTATCTGTACTTGAACTTGTCTTTTAGTAGGATCAGGTAGAAGCGGTTTCGGTATATCAATCTTAGGTGCGGGAAGTGGTGGAGGTGGAGGAGCGACAGGCTGTCGGACGGGAAAACCTGATTGCTGTAACGGTGGGTTATGGTCTGGGGGCGGGTTGCCACCTCCGTCACCGTCAGTAGGCGGGACGCGGACAGGCAGATTGGTGTAAGCGGGTGCTACATCCTCTAGATAGGAATTCAGGAATATGTCTTTAATGGTCCTGTGAGTTACTTTAGTTGGAACCAATGGTGGCGGCAGATTTTTCGGTATTTCTGAAGTGGTCTCAGGCGAACCCTCGGCCACGAGATACATACCGTTTACGAGATTGTTTCGTGCGCGGTCTATTTGCTCTGATTTTACTCGGATCCCTTCAGTAACTAATTCATTTTCTTGGGCTTTATCTGATTCTTTAAGTCTGTCTTCTCTACGTAGTGCTTTTTCAGCACGCTTATGTGATTCTTTACGCCAAAACTCTATGGCGTCTTTCTGAGATTGTCTGGCTTTCTTTTTCCATAGTGCTTCCTCTACCTTCATGATGCACTCGGCATCCCATGTTCCGGTAACAGGCCATCTGTGTCTCTCGTCTAGATGCTTGGTATAATCGGCCCATAAATCTAGATACAATATGGCATCTAAGCCATGCTTGTGGTACATAAAATTTCCAGGAGTGTCCCTAGGGGGGATAGGAATTTCTTCCTCTAGTATCCCTTTCCTAGTTCCTATCTGCTTTAACTTGTTGAAAAACGGCATCTTGTTTACTTAATACTGAATGCTCAATCCTTGCTACTTAATTCTGAATACAGTTGGTTACACACGAACACAATAATGCACATTAAAAACAGTCACACTCATACCACAACATTAATCACATGAAAGACATTTGAGACATATATGACTACCCCCTATACCGGATGTACTGCTAAACAGCACAGATACACTGTCAGAGACAATGCAAAAACTTGAATAACTGATGTACAGCACAGATACACTGTCTAAAACAGTGCAGACCGGACTTGTGTACCCAAACCCGTCTTGATACGTCCCAGCAATGGTACTCACCGGGAAGCACGGAAACAGAAGGCCTCGGAAAACTCGACTGGACTGGACCGGACTCGACTCGACTCGACACGTGGATACTTCGGAAACTGGTGGGCCTCTTGACACCTCGGACCTTGCTTCTTTCGGCTAGGCTCTGGTCGGGATCCTCCGCACTCCTCACCGCCTCGTCTGGGTGCTGATTGCAGTCTTCGTCACCTCCGTGGGCCAGAGGGAGATACAGGAAATCCTGCCGGTACGCGTAGTTTCCGTCTAACTGATGGCAGGGGACAGAGCTTGCAACGCACCAACCGGCGCGTGGGGTGGGGGAGGGGTCCCTATTCGGGCGCCAAAATGTCGTAAATATTTAATTTACCGTCTTAATTTCTATGCAGGTAAGTACTTAATCAATAATAACTCAATCGGAAAGAAAAAACAGAGTCCGTGGTGTTAGAGTTCTTAGGGGTTTTATTCCTCAAAAAGGAATGGTCATGACCTGGATATCATGTTCCTGCAACCACGAGGGTTCAGGAAGGGATAGAGCAATATTTTATTGACAATACATAGCTTATATACTTAAATCACATCATAGAAACCAATATAATAGGCGTAACAGCTGAGAGAAGACAAGATAACAGCATTCACGTGGTAGTGATACGTAATCAGAAGGCGTGAACTAGAGGTGTGTGCTAGAAACGTCACATGTAAGTGTCACGAGTGGGTGGCACAAAGCAGAAATGTTGCAATGTCAGCAGAAATCTGCGGCTTGGATGCGCGCGCAGCTGCATGACGTGTGATTGACGTGAAAACTGGAGGGTGCAGGGGACTTGACATTTACACTGGCGGAAAGAGACAGAAGTCTGGCATGTCAGATCAACTCGTACTTCTATCATATCTGATATCTGATGTTTGGGAACCATATTATCTAAACGGAAAGGTCTCTGGGGCAGAAGCTATTCTATACTGACTGTGAGTGCGTGTATAAGCGCCTAAGTGTCTACATGAGAATGCGAGGGGCTTGGGCCTTCCATGGTAACAGGGGCTATGAATTACTTGCAAGGAGACAGTGAGGCCGGGCCTTTCGCCCTGCAGCTGGGAGGATGTTTACTTAAACTAGTAGGCAGGAATGTATTTTCGAGGAGCGGAACAGATAATTCGAAGGTTGAAGTCAGTCTTGGCAGGCAGCAGGCTGAGCTGAGCGCGGTGGGCCACGCTGGAAGTAAGTCAGAGGTCACGAGTACAGAGGCAGCCTGGGCTGAGGCTTTCAGAGTCAGAAGCCAGGAAAAAGGCTCGATGGCAGAATTCAGGGCCCACCTTGCCAGAGCTGGAAAACGTGTAAAGTACACCACAAAAAGACGTTGGCATAGCATACTTAGGAACGGACTATTCAACCCATTCAGGGTGGGTCTGAAAGAGGACATGTTAACGTTGGACGCAAATGTATTTGCGTCTTCATAGCTGGCACAGGAGGGAAGTTACATGCACTTTAAGCTGGTACATGGAGACGGTGGGGTACACGATAGGGAACACAACTTGACCATAAAATTAATATTTCCTCACCCCCCCCTTTCAGACGGAAGCGCACAGGCGGCTGTCGATTTGCGACACTCGCCCCTCGCCTCTGGAACTCTTTCCTTCTTGAGATTTGAGTCTGCTCGGACCTCATGAAATTCAGAGGAGCACGTAAGACCAGGCTCTATAAGCAAGCATACAAGTAAAAGCAAGTACACAACCATAAGCTCTGCTGCATTCGTACTCTCTCCTCTCTACAGCGCCATGAAACCAACCGGTGTAAGCGCGCTCTACAAGTAATTTTTTAACATTAACTTAACAAAGGAGATTGCTTTTGGAAAAGTGGAGCTGCATGTTGGCAGCTCCTCTTGCCCAAAAGCAATTTTGGCCCCTGCATGAGGCGGGGAGCCGGCGGGTCCATGGGGGCATTGGGGCACCCCCCACGGTCCCCAACTTGAGGGCCGGTCCAGAAGTGGCCCCGGGGGCCCCTTCCTTTTAATTATTGGTTTTTTTTTAAAGGAAGGCCGAGATGGGGTCCCAGGGCCATAATTGGCCTTAGGAGGGGGGCCAAGCGTCCTCCCTCCTAAAAAAGAGGCGTATGAGGCCACGGGGAAGGGGTCCCTGGGGCCAGAAGTGGCAAAGGGAAGGGGGCCACGCAGACCCCTCCCATAATACTTAATTTTATTTAAATACGAACGAGGCAATGCCCCCCGTGATGGGGTCCCTGGGGCCTTTATAGGCCTCAGGATCCTCCCTCCAAAACAAAATATTTAAAAATTGCTGCCGAGGCCCTGGGGAATGGGGTCCCCAGGCCTATTAGTGCCTCAGGGAAGTGAGGCCACCCGGCCCCCTTCCATTTTTTTTATGATCAGGCCCTGGGGGATGTGTAATTAAGAAAGCACACAGCCAAATGTGGTGATTCTGTTAATGAGGACAACAAAAGGACATCTAATTAGGTGCCTTTTGTTTAATTGGGTTGTACTTTTCTATTGTTTAGAGCCAGTTGCTGACATCAGATGGGGAATTTTTCCTCTCGCTAATGGGCCAACAAGTCTGCATCATTTGCATAGGTAAGGCTCAATACTATATACTTTTAAAGCATATCGATCTTAGGCCATTAATCTCCATGTACTTATTTACAAGCGCCGTCTTTCATTTTTCCATCTCTCAGGGCCCATTTGAAAAGTCTTTTAAGAAACTGCGAGCATAGCATATAGAATCATATGAACTGATCAGTTCCTTGGTAAGTTGGAATTGCTTAAACATAGCGACTTGTGTTGTCACAATAGAGTATGAGTTGCTTTAATCATTTAAATACACAAACCTATTGGGAATGACTTGTCCGAGGCTATGCACATATCCTGATATTATTTTTTAGATTTTCTCCGTATGCCGTCATACTTGGCAATTAAATGTCTTAAAGGTCAAGAAGGTAGCCTCATGACATTTCAGTTGAGACCTTATGTATATTACAGTTTTTCTATATTCACTTCTGCTTCCTTTTGTTGTTCTCATTAACAGAATCACAAAATGTGTCTGTGTGCTTTCTGAATTACCGGTCACAACCTTTATTTACATATCCAGCAATCGACACTGGCCCCTGCGCCACAATTCCTGATTTGGAATGTAAGTTTACTGACTTACAGTCTGTGACATGATTAGGAGTCAGTTTGCCTATTAATTTGGTTGTCCCCACCTTGTAACATATACATTCCTGATTCCTTGCCCTTTTATTCTTCAACAGTTTGAGACACAGATACCCCTCTTTTATACTGAAGGATTGGCGCAATCTACATTTCTGAGTCTCTGACTGGTCTCTGCCTTCACTATATATCTTCTGGTCATCCCTTTGAGACTCTTGGATACTTATATCACATGTAAGAATTTTTTAGTACTTATACGTAGACCTTTATAGCCATTGGTTGCTCATATAATTAGTCCCTTGTCTCATCCTTTTCAAGCTCCATTATCAAAATCCAGGATTTATGTTCAGCACGCCAACCTCACTATTTAGGACTTATCAACACAACTACTTGAATTAGAAACCGGTAGGTTGGCAAGCTTATCTTGGATTTTGATGTTTGTCTGGACGTTTGAGAAAAAACTACGGATAAACACTGTGAATTCATTAAATCCTAAAACAAAAGGGTCCCTGTTTTTCTTATTTCATTGACCTATTGGCCTTGATGGGTTTGCTTTTCTGATCTGTAAATATTATGTAGATCACACTACTAATCCACGACTTGCACAATTCAATATATATCAGTTCTTTGGTTTTCTAATTGCATATGCCTTTATCAAACACATCTCACTTTTCCTCCTTTTCTCCCTCTTTCTCTTACCTCCTACTTACAGGTTTTATTAGTATTGAATTATTCCTTCCTTCTTTTCTCTTAAAAATGTTACTTGTAATAGACTCTAGGAACATAAGAAATATTGAAAATAGTAGACAAACTGTCCTGAATTTAAAATATAATGATTGAACAATATGGAACATCTTCTCAAAATGTAAAATTTCAGCTACTGCCCTATTTTTGTATCTAGCTTTTGAATGTATTTTTAGATGAATCTATGTTAATACACTGGACATAAATGTTATGCCAATGTTAACTATTAGATGCCTGTCTTAAATGCTCGGCTGAGCATTGGTCATGTTTTTAATTGTATGGTTATATGTTTGTGTTCAATACAGCCCTGAAGAATTCCCAAGTAGGACGAAACGCGTCGGCTGTACAATCTTTTCCACTGCACTTTGGAATAAAAAGAAATCAAAACTAAGGAACTCTACTCCTGTGATTATTGTAGCTAGAATTTGATATATTGCTTGATTTTCTGTTGTGCACCTGTGCGTTTTTGTATATTGTTAAAGTTCTTTTTTGAACTAGCATTGTGATGGTGGGTGTCAATCAGTGTGCACACAAGCCCTTAAGTTAATAGAAAGGAATATTATGATGAAGAGTCATTCAGGTTAGGTGCTGTGATCAGGAAGGTTCCACTGTCTCCTTTGTTTCAAGCCCTGGGGGATGTGGTCCACAGGGCCCAAAAAAATTGTAAAAGAAGAGGGGCCACACTTCCACAAATATTTTAAAAAAAGAAAAGCTGGCAACTCGCCTGAAGCTGGGCCCCTTTCCTGCACCACTCTGTAAACACGCCCCGTGGGGCGATGAGGTCCTCTTGTGTCCTGTGTACACCTCTCCTACCTCTTTCTGCACCCATATTGCCTCCTCTTGCTTCTTTTTACACCTCACTTGCCTCTTTCTGCACTTCTCGTACTACTTTCAAAACATCTGTTGCTTCTTTTTTTAAAAAATGTTTTTAAAAAAAGTATTATTGCAAGAAAAACCAAGTTAGATTTATATTTCATGAGATAAGCAAGCAAAGAATAAGAAAGCAAGTCGATTAACATCAAAAACAAAATCAGAGGAAAAGCTGATACATTTTCAGATAACAAATGTAATTTTTAACAGAAAAAAAATCTCCATAGGCTTGGCCTCTTCAATCGTGGTAGCAAAGAGGTTCATATTTCAGAGCTCAAAAAAAGTTAGCCAAATTTTTTCCTTCTTTTTAAATGCCTTTGGACCTCTATGTCTTGCTAGCGAAAGTTCCATAACAGTTATTTCGTTTATCAAGGTCCACCATTCAAATATATTTGGAGGTTCTTTTGAGATCCATGATCTTGCTATGACTAGCCTGGCGCAGGCGAATATTATGGTTATTAAGTCTTTATGCTGACAATTAAAATCTTGGATGTCCAAAAAAACCAGATGTGCTGTAAGCAGTGGGGTAGTTATTTGTTTACTATTTAGGACATCTGTTATCCCCTTCCAAAATGAACGTAACCCTGGGCAAGAGAAAAGCATATGCTCTATGCCATCTGCTTCCGTGTCACATTTCGGACACTTTGTTCCATCATTTGCTTGACTCCCCTGCGCCCAACTAGATATTCTTTGCGGAGTGAAATATAGCTGCGTGATGGTTCTGTATAGCTGTAGCCTTAGATTAGAGGAATGAACTATTGAGTTTATGTGGCATAGTGGAGAAGTATGGCTCAATGGTTAGAGCGGCAGACCCTGATGCGGAGGTCTAGCCCGGGACCAGGGTTCAATTCCCCGCCTCGGCGGGTCTTGGGCTCAAAATTCCACGGACATGATAATTCTCGCCTCGGTGCCTATTCCAATCATGGAGTCACACTCTCCAACTCTGGGCAATAGCTTGCTTAATCTCCACAGCGGCCCCCACAACGCTAAGGTTGCCTGGCCTCCACCTTGGGGGTGCCCAGGAGTGGACACCTCACAGGGAAAGCCAGGATGGGTTCCACGGTGGTATTCGTACAAGCGCCTTGAGACCCTTGCGGGTGAGTAGTGCGCTATACAAGTATCAATTTACATCAATTTACAGTGAAGGTACAATCTGTGTGGGATTGATGTTCATACCCAGTCTAGAAGACCATTTAGACGCAATTTTGATGCTATCGTCAGTTTTGCCACAAATTAAGTGTCCATAGCCCAGGCTAATAAGTGATTTTATTTTGTCAGAGTATAGACATACTAATATGTCCGATTGGGCCACTTCAGATATTTTCATCTTTCGAAGCAGGTAGTCTCTTATTTGGATATATTTAAAATACATATCGTCGCTTAAATCGAATACGAGTTTTAATGTGTCAAAGTCCAAGAGACAATTTGGGCCATATAGATCTCCCAAAGTGTTAATGCCATGTCTAGCCCAAAGATTTCCTGCCCCGTCTGAGAAAATATCCGGTAGGCCTGGTTACCCCATATTCTGAGTTCGGCATTAAAAAAAGAAATCTTATTGATGATCATGATTTGATCCCAAATTTTTTTAATATGTCTAGCTGTCCTAAACTTTACTCGTTTGAAATAGTTAGGATCATGTAAACGAAATAGGAATTGGTTGCAATTGGGCCCCAGCATGTACTGATGGTAAAATAGCGAGTTCTCATTTTTCATCAGACTTCGTACACGATGAAAAAAAGTTGCGAGAAAATATAGCCTAAAGTCGGGAAAAGATAATCCACCCTTTTCGATTGGTAACTCCAGGAGTTTCATAGCCCTACGTGCTTTTTTGTAGCCCCATAAGAAAATACTACAAATACCTTCCAGTTTTTTCTAAAAAAGAGTTTGCTAGGTTGTAGAGGAATGGCCCTAAATAGATATAGTAGTTTGGGCAGAATCTTCATTTTTACAAGGTTGATACACCCCACTAAGCTAAGCGGGATCTTGTGCCATTTTTTAAAAGTTAGAGCGGTTTCCTTTAGTAGAGAGTCGTCATTCATAGTTATTATCTTGTCGATATTAGCTGCTAACTTGATTCCTAAGTATGTCGCACTTTGACATGTGCCAGGAATTGGCTCCGCTGGTTTGTAGTTAGCGATGACCTGTGTCTTGCTTACATTTAGTTTATATCCTGACACATTGCCAAACTGTGCAGCTTTTTCGACTATTTCAGGTATGGCTCTAACTAGGTCTGTGGTGTATACCACAATATCGTCTGCAAAAGCAGTTATTTTTAGACTCACCCCTCCATGATAAGTTGGGATAATATTAGCTTGTACAGAAAGTGCGTTTAAAAATGGCTACAAAGACAGAGCGAAAAGCAGAGGGGACAGAGGGCAACCTTGCCTTGTTCCCCTCCCTATCTGAAAATTCGCTGATTCCCTTCCCCCATAGCTGATCTTGGCCAATGGATTGTCGTAGAGTGAACATACCCAATCGAGATATTGGTGCTGAATGCCCATCTTCTTTAACACTTCCCACAGGTACTCCCACCCCACTCAGTCAAATGCCTTTTCTGCATCTAACATGACCATTCCAAGTTGGGTGAGAGTAGTTGAGGCTATGTCAAAAGCTGTAATTGCAGTGTTCACATGGGCCGTGGTGTCTCTTCCCATCACAAAACCGTGTTGCTGAACATTGACCAAGTCCGGCATAATGGGGGCTAGGCGATTTGCCAAAATTTTAGAAAAGATTTTTGCATCTGAATTAAGCAAAGAAATCGGCCGGTAAGAGCCACATTCCTCCGGAGGTTTGTTCTTCTTAAGAAAGAAAACGGTTTTAGCTATTTTCCAAGATGTTGGAGCCTTCCCAGACTTAGCTATATAGTTAATAACAGATTCTAGAAGAGGTAGTAATTCCTGTGCGCAAATTTTATACAATTCCAAGGGTAGGCAATCCTCTCCAGCAGCTTTTCCCAGCGGTAGAGCTGAGATAGCTGTGTTTATTTCAGTTAGTATTGTTTTTGAGCTAAGTTGTTGGAGAACTTCTATATCAATATCTCTTTGTATGGATAGATATTCGTTAAGATATTTCAATATTGTAGCCTTAGTGAGAGCATTGTCTGGGGTGTACAGATTTCAATAGTATCTAGCGAACTGGTCTAAGATCTAATCTGGCTGTTCATATTCACATAGATCAGGACCTTTTATTGTTTTAATCTTAGTTCTCGCTTTCTTCTAAGCTGCCTTGTATGCCAGCACTTTGCCGATTCTATCTCCACCTTCGTATTGAGCCATTTTATACTTATGAATGTTATCACTGTATCTCTCTCTAAGAGTCTTTTTGATAGATGATTGTAATTTGCACAGCTCTATTCTTAGCTCATCAATCTTTGATTTTGCTTGTCTAGTAGCTTCGGCAAGCTGCTGTTCTACTTGCAATATATTAGAGGTAGTTATCTTAGTGGCTCGACGATTGTCGGCATTTGACCTCAATATATATTGCTGAGCGAACCCCCTTATACTACATTTGCAAGAGTCCCAAACTATGTTAATCTTTGCTGAATTAATGTTCAGCTCTATGAATTCTTTGATGTGCTCTTTTAGTGATACGACGAAGCGAGAGTCTATAAGTAAGTATCTTGGGAATGTGAAATTTCGTGTCTCTCGCCTCTGATCCCTAATGTCGAATTCTAGTAATATCGGATTATGATCGGATGTGATCCTCGGACATAATTCCATATTACAGTTACCTGCTATTTGGTCCGTTGCCCAGACCATGTCTATTCTGGAACAGGATCTATGGGGCGCCGAATAGTAAGTATGTTCTGCTATATGAGGGTATTTAGAGCACCATACATCCTTCAGATTATGCAGTCTACCAAGTTCCAAAATTGCAGACCTAACCTTGCGCATCCTATTTAGGGAACCCTGTCCAGTGGAATCTATTTTCTAGTTGATAACACAGTTAAAATCACCCATGACCAGAACCTCCCCCTCCCACTCTAATAGCTCTATACTTAGCTGTTCACACAATTTAGGTTCGACTATATTAGGCCCGTATACCAAACATAAACACATTTTTTGCATTCAAATTGGACTTGAGTGATTGCCCACCTTCCCCGTGCGTCTGAAGCATGCTTAAGGATTTCGATCCCTAATCGTTTTTGTTTTAGAATGGCCACCCCCGAATTGAAGCTCCCAAAGTTGAGCATACCACCAGCTCGTAACCCATTTGGGATAGTAGCTTTCTTTCCTGGTAGCTAATGTGAGTTTCTGATAAGAGCGCGAAATGGGGTTTGTACATGTCAACCTCCTCTTGTACTAATCTCCTCTTTAGCTTGCTGTTGAGGCCTGTTGCTTCTTTCAGCAATTCTCTTAGCTCTTTCTGTACTTCTCTGCATTGTTTCTGCACCTCTCTTGCATCTTCCTGTACCTCTGTTGCCTCTTTCTGCACTTTACTTGCTTCTTTTTGCACCTCTCTTGCCTTTTTTGGCACCTCTGTTAATTCTTTATGCACCCCTCCTGCCTCTTTCTGCACCCCTCTTCCCTATTTGTGCAACTCCCTTGCCCCTTTATACACCTCTCTTCCCTCTTTCTGTACAACTCGTGCCTCTTTCTGAACCACTGTTGCTTCTTTCTGCACTTCTCTTGCCTCTTTCTGCACGCTTTGTACCTCTTTCAGCATCTCTGTTGCTTCTTTCCACACTTGTTTTCCTTCTTTCTGCACCCCTCATACCTCTTCAGCACGTCTGTTGCTTCTTTCTGCACTCCTCTTCCTTCTTTCTGCACCCCTTGTGCCACCTTCTGCAGCTCTGTTGCCTTTTTAGATCACCTCTGTTGATTCTTTCTGCGCTAATCTTGTTTTTTTCTACACCTCTCTTGCATGTTTCTGCACCTCTGTTGCTTCATTCTGCACGTCATGTGTTTCTTCCTGCACCTCTCTTGCCTCTTTCAGCACCTCTGTTGCTTTTTTCTGTACCCCTTCTGCTGCATTCAGCCCCCTCTTTCCTACCTGTGCAACTCTCTTGCCTCTTTCTATACTTCTCTTCCCTTTTCAGCACCACTCTTGCCTCTTTTTGAACCTCTGTTGCTTCTTTCTGCACTTCTCATAGGTCTTTCTGCATCCTTCGTGCCTCTTTCAGCACCTCTGTTGCTTCTTTTGTACACTTACCTTCCTTCTTTCTGCACCCCTCGTGCCTCCTTTTGCAGCATGGATGCATCTTTTTGCACTTCTCTTGGTTCTTTCTGCACTGCTCTTGCCTCTTTCTGCATCCCTCTTGCCTCTTTGAGCACCTCTTTATCTTATTTCTGCAGTTCTCTCTCCTCTTTCTGTACCCATCTTGCCTCTTTCTGCACCCTGTTGTTTCTTTCTGCACTTCTATTGCCTCTTTCTCCACCGCTTTTGCTTCTTTCTGCATTTCACTTGCCTCTTTCAGCCCCTCTGTTGCTTTTTTCTGCAGATCGCTTGCCCCTTTCTGCACCCCTCTTTTGTCTTTCTGCACCTCTCGTGCCTCTTTCATCACCCTGTTCCCTGTTTCTGCACCTTTCCAGTCTATTTCTGCACATCTATTGCTCTGTCTGTACCTCTGTTACATCTTCCTGCACTTCTCTTGCTCTTTCAGCACTCTTCGCTCCTCTTTCAGCACCTCTGTTGGTACTTTCTGCATTGCTCTTGCCTCATTCTGCATCCCTCTTGCACCTTTGAACATCTCTGTTGCTTTTTTCTGAACTTCCATTGCCTCCTCCTGTACCTCTCTTAATTATTTCTGCACATCACTAGCCTCTTTCAGCACCTCTGTTGCTTATTTCTGCAGATGTCTTGCCTTTTCTGAATCTCACTTGCTTCTTTAAGCATTTCTGTTGCTTTTTCTGCAGATCTCTTGCCCCTTTCTGCACACCTCATTTCTCTTTCTGCACCTCTCTTGACTCTTTCTAAACCCCTGTTCCCTGTTTCTGTACATTTCCTGCCTGTTTCTGCACATATCTTGCTTCTTTCTGAACCTCTGTTACCTCTTTCGGATCTTCTCTTGCTCTTTCTGCACACTTTGTGCCTCTTTCAGCACAGCTTTTCGTTCTTTCTGCACTGCTCTTGCTTTTTCCTGTACCCCACTTGCTTCTGTCTGCACTTCTCTTGCTTCTTTCTATACTTCTCTAAGCTCTTTCTGCGCTTCTCTAGCTTATTACTGCACCTCTCTTGCATCTTTCTACACCTCTGTTGCCTCTTTCTGCACTTTACTTGCTTCTTCCTGCACCTCTCTTGCCTATTTCGGCACCTCTGTAAATTCTTTCTAACCCTCCTGCCTCTTTCCGCAACCCCCTTCCCTATTGGTGCAACCCTCTTGCCCCTTTCTACATCTCTCTTCCCTCTTTCTGCACCACTCATGCCTCTATCTGAACCTCTTTTGTTTCTTTCTGCATTTTCTTGCCTCTTTCTGCACACTTCGTACCTCTTTCAGCACCTCTGTTGCTTCTTTCTGTACTTGTTTTAATTCTTCTTTCTGCACCCCTCGTGCCTCTTTCAGCACCTCTGTTGCTTCTTTCAGCATTGGTCTTGCTTTTTTCTGTACCTCACTGGCTTCTTTCTGAGCTTCTCTTGCTTCTTTCTGCACTTCTCTTCCTTCATTTTGCACCCCTCCTGCCTCTTTTTGCACCCTCTTGCCTCTTTTTGCACCTCTGTTTGTTCATTCTGTACTGCTCTTGCTTCTTTTTGCACCTCACTTGCCTCTTTCTGCACCTGTCTTGCCTCTTTCGGCACCTCTGTTAATTCTTTCTGCACCCTTCCTGTCACTTTCTGCACTCCTCTTCCATATTTGTGCACCTTCTTGGCCCTTTCTACACCTCTCTTCCCTCTTTCTGCACCACTCTTGCCTCTTTCTGCACGCTTCGTACCTCTTTCAGCACCTCCGTTGCTTCTTTTTGTACTCCTCTTCCTTTTTTCTTCTCCCCTTGTGCCTCAGTCGGCAGCTCTGTTGCCTTTTTCAGCACCTCTGTTGATTCTTTCTGCACTGCTCTTGCTTGTTGCTACACCTCTCTTGCATCTTTCTGCACCTCTGTTGCTTCATTCTGTACTTCACTTGCTTCTTTCTGCACCTCTGTTGCTTCTTTCTGTACCCCACCTGCCTCTTTCTGCCCCCTCTTCCCTATCTGTGCAACTCTTGTGCCCCTTCCTACAACTCTCTTCCCTTTTCTGCACCACTTTTGCCTCTTTCTGTACATCTGTTGCCTCTTGCTGCACTTCTCTTGCCTCTTTCTGCACCCTGTGTGCCTCTTTCAGCACCTCTGTTGCTTCTTTTGTGCACTTCCCTTCCTTCTTTATGCACCCCTTGTGTCTCCTTTTGCACCTCTGTTCCTTCTTTCTGCACTTCTCTTGGTACTTTCAGCACTGCTCTTGCCTCTTTCTGCATATCTCTTGCCTCTTAGAGCACCTCCTTTGCTTCTTTCTGCATGGCTCTTGCTTTTTTCTGTACCTCACTGGCTTCTCTCTGCACTGCTCTTGCTTCTTTCTGCACTTCTCTTCCTTCTTTTGGCCCCCCTCCTGCCTCTTTCAGCACTGCTTTTGCTTCTTTCTGCACTGCTCTTGCTTTTTTCTGTACCTCACTGGTTTCTCTCTCCACTGCTCCTGCTTCTTTCTGCACTTCTCTTCCTTCTTTTTGCACCCCTCCCGCCTCTTTCAGCACCTCTGTTACTTCTTATTGTACTACTCTTGCTTTTTTCTTCCCGCCTCTTTCAGCACCTCTGTTACTTCTTTCTGTACTACTGTTGCTTTTTTCTGAACTTCTATTTCTTCTTTATGCACTTCTCTTCCTTCTTTTTGCACCCCTCCTGCTTCTTTCTGCACCCCTCTTGCCTCTTTCTCCATCTCAGTTTGTTCTTTCTGAAGTGCTCTTGCTTCTTTCAACAACTCACTTGCCTCTTCCTGTACTTCTCTTGCTTCTGTCTAAACCACTGTTGCCTTTTTCAGCAATTCTCTTAGCTCTTTCTGCACCTCTCGAGCTTGTTCCTGCAGCTCTCTTGCATCTTTCTGCACCTCTGTTGCCTCTTTCTGTAGTTTACTTGCTTCTTTCTTTACCTCTCTTGCCTCTTTCGGCACCTATATTAATTCTTTCTGCACCCTTCCTGCCTCTTACCGCACCCCTCTTCCCTATTTGTGCAACTCTTTTGCCCCTTTCTACACCTCTCTTCTCTCTTTCTGAACCACTCTTGCCTCTTTCTGAACCTCTGTTGTTTCTTTCTGCACTTCTCTTGCCCCTTTCTGCACGCTTCATACCTCTTTCAGCACCTCTGTTGCTACTTTTGCGCTCCTCTTCCTTTTTCTGAACGCCTTGTGCCTCATTCTTCAGCTCTGTTGCCCTTTTCAGCACCTTTGTTGATTCTTTCTGCACTGCTCTTGCTTCTTTTCACACCTCTCTTGCATCTTTCTGCACTTCTGTTGCTTCATTCTGCACTTCACTTGCTTCTTTCTGCACATCTCTTGCCTCTTTCTGCACCTCTGTTGCTTCCTTCTGTACCCCTCCTGCCTCTTTCTGCCCCTCTTCCCTATCTGTGCAACTCTCTTGCTCCTTCCTATACCTTGCTTCCCTTTTTTTCTGCACCACTCTTTCTGTACCTCTGTTCCTTCGTTCTGCACTTCTCCTGGTACGTTCTGCACTGCTCTTATCTCTTTCTGCATCCCTCTTGCCTCTTTGAGCACCTACTTTGCTTCTTTCTGCACCTCACTTGCCTCTTTCTGTACTTCTCTTGCTTCTTTCTAAACCTCTGTTGCTTCTTTCTGCACCTCTGTTGCCTCTTTCTGCACTTTACTTGCTTCTTTCTGCACCTCTCTTGCCTCTTTCGGCATCTCTGTTAATTCTTTCTTCACCCTTCCTGCCTCTTTCCGCATCCTTCTTCCCTATTTGTGCAACTCTCTTGCCCTTTTCTACACCTCTTTTCCCTCTTTCTGCACCACTCTTCCCTCTTTCTGAACCTCTGTTGTTTCTTTCTGCACTTCTCTTGCCTCTTTCTGCGTGCTTCGTACCTCTTTCAGCACCTCTGTTGCTGCTTTCTGCACTTGTCTTCCTTCTTTCTAAATCCTCGTGCCTCTTTCAGCACCTCCGTTGCATCTTTTGCACTCCTCTTCCTTTTTTTCTGCACCCCTTGTGCCTCATTCTGCAGCTCTGTTGACTTTTTCAGCACCTCTGTTGATTCTTTCTGCACTGCTCTTGCTTGTTTCTACACCACTCCTGTATCTTTCTGTACCTCTGTTGCTTCATTCTGCATTTTACTTGATTCTTTCTGCACCTCTCTTGCCTCTTTCTGCACCTCTGTTTCTTCTTTCTGTATCCCTCCTCCCTCTTTCTGCCCCTCTTCCCTATCTGTGCAACTCTCTTGCCCCTTCCCATACCCCTCTTCCCATTTCTGCACCACTCTTGCCTCTTTCTATACCTCTGTTGCCTCTTTCTGCACTTCTCTTGCATCTTTCTGCACCCTTTGTGCTTCTTTCAGCACCTGTTTCTTCTTTTGTGCACTTCCCTCCCTTCTTTCTGCACACCTCGTCCCTCCTTTCGCACATATGTTCCTTCTTTCAGCACCTCCGTTGATTCGATTTTTACTGCTCTTGCTTCTTTCTAGACCTCACTTGCCCCTTTCTGCACTTCTCTTGCTTCTTTCTGTACTTCTGTTGCCTCTTTCTGTACCTCGTTTGCTTCTTTCTGCATTTCACTTGCCTCTTTCAGCACTTCTTTTGTTTTTTTCTGCAGATCTCTTGTCCATTTCTGCACCCCTCTTTTCTCTTTCTGCACATCTCCTGCCTCTTTCTTCACCCTGTTCCCTGTTTCTGCACCTTTCCAGCCTGTTTATGCACATCTCTTGCCTCTTTCTGTACCTCTGTAACCTCTTCCTGCACTTCGCTTGCTCTTACTGCACCCCTTGTGCCTCTTTCAGCACCTCTGTTGTTTTTTTCTGCACTGCTCTTGCCTCCTTCTGCATCCCTCTTGCATCTTTCATCAACTCTGATGCTTCTTTCTGCACTTCTATTGTCTCCTCCTGTACCTCTCTTGCTTAGTTCTGTACCTCACTAGGCTCTTTCAGCACCTCTGTTGCTTATTTCTGCAGATCTATTGCCTTTTCTGCACTTCACTCTCCTCTTTCTGTACCCCTCTTGCCTCTTTCTGTACCTCTGTTGCTTCTATTGTGTCTTTCTGCACCTCTTTTGCTTTTTTCAGCATTTCACTTGTCTCTTTCAGCACTTCTGTTGCTTTTTTCTGAAGGATCTCTTGCCCATATCTGCACCCCTCTTTTCTCTTTCGCACCTCTCTTGGCTATTTCTTCACCCCTGTTTACTGTTTCTGCACATTTCCAGTCTGTTTATGCACATCTCTTGCCTCTTTCTGTATCTCTGTTACCTCTTCCTTCACTTTACTTGCTTCTTTTTGCACCTCCCTTGCCTTTTTGGCACTTATGGTAATTCTTTCTGCACCCTTCCTGCCCCTTTATGCACCCCTCTTCCCTATTTGTGCAACTCTCTTCCCCCTTTCTCCACCTCTCTTCCCTCTTTCTGCACCACTCTTGCCTCTTTCTGAACCTCTGTTGCGTCATTCAGCACATCTGTTGCTTTTTCCTGCAGATCTCTTGCCCCTTTCTGCACCCCTCTTTTCTTTTTCTGCACCTATCTTGCCTCTTTCTGCACACCTGTTCGTGTTTCTGCACCTTTTCTGTCTGTTTCTGCACATCTCTGGCCTCTTTCTGTACCTCTGTTAACTCTTTCTGCACTTTCAACCTTTGTGCCTCTTTCAGCACTTTTGTTGGTTCTTTCTGCACTGTTCTTGCTTTTTTTCTGTAGCTCACTTGCCTCTTTCTGCACTTCTCTTCCTTCTTTTTGCACTTCTCGTCCCTCTTTTTGTTCCCCTCTGCCTCTTTCTGTACCTCTCTTGCCTCTTTGTGCACCTCTCCTACCTCTTTCTGCACCCCTCTTGCTTCGTTTTGCACCTCTGTTGGTTCTTTCTGCACTGCTCTTGCTTCTTTCTGCACCTCACTTGCCTCTTTCTGCACTTATCTTTCTTCTTTCTAAACCTCTGTTGCTTCTTTCAGAATTCTTTAGCTGTTTCTGCACTTCTCTTGCTGGTTTCTGCACCTTTCTTGCGTCTTTTTGCACCTCTATTGCTTCTTCCTTTTAAACCTCTGTTGCTTCTTTCAGCAATTCTCTTAGCTCTTTCTGTTCTTCTTTTGCTTGTTTCTGCACCTCTCTTGTATCTTTCTGCACCTCTGTTAATTCTTTCTGCACCCCTCCTGACTCTTTCTGCCCCCCTCTTCCCTACTTTTGCAACTCTCTTGCCTCTTTCTACACATCTCTTCCCTTTTCTGCACCCGCTTGCATCTTTCTGTACCTCTATTGCTTCTTTCTGTACTTCTCTTGCCTCTTTCTGCACCCTTAGTGCCTCTTTCAGCACCTCTGTTGTTTCTTTTGTGCACTTCCCTTCCTTCTTTCTGCATGCCTCGTGCCTCCTTTTGCACCTCTCGAGCTTGTTCCTGCAGCTCTCTTGCATCTTTCTGCACCTCTGTTGCCTCTTTCTGTAGTTTACTTGCTTCTTTCTTTACCTCTCTTAACTCTTTCGGCACCTATATTAATTCTTTCTGCACCCTTCCTGCCTCTTACCGCACCCCTCTTCCCTATTTGTGCAACTCTTTTGCCCCTTTCTACACCTCTCTTCTCTCTTTCTGAACCACTCTTGCCTCTTTCTGAACCTCTGTTGTTTCTTTCTGTACTTCTCTTGCCTCTTTCTGCACGCTTCATACCTCTTTCAGCACCTCTGTTGCTACTTTTGCGCTCCTCTTCCTTTTTCTGAACACCTTGTGCCTCATTCTTCAGCTCTGTTGCCCTTTTCAGCACCTTTGTTGATTCTTTCTGCACTGCTCTTGCTTCTTTTCACACCTCTCTTGCATCTTTCTGCACTTCTGTTGCTTCATTCTGCACTTCACTTGCTTCTTTCTGCACATCTCTTGCCTCTTTCTGCACCTCTGTTGCTTCCTTCTGTACCCCTCCTGCCTCTTTCTGCCCCTCTTCCCTATCTGTGCAACTCTCTTGCTCCTTCCTATACCTTGCTTCCCTTTTTTTCTGCACCACTCTTTCTGTACCTCTGTTCCTTCGTTCTGCACTTCTCCTGGCACGTTCTGCACTGCTCTTATCTCTTTCTGCATCCCTCTTGCCTCTTTGAGCACCTACTTTGCTTCTTTCTGCACCTCACTTGCCTCTTTCTGTACTTCTCTTGCTTCTTTCTAAACCTCTGTTGCTTCTTTCTGCACCTCTGTTGCCTCTTTCTGCACTTTACTTGCTTCTTTCTGCACCTCTCTTGCCTCTTTCGGCATCTCTGTTAATTCTTTCTTCACCCTTCCTGCCTCTTTCCGCATCCTTCTTCCCTATTTGTGCAACTCTCTTGCCCTTTTCTACACCTCTTTTCCCTCTTTCTGCACCACTCTTCCCTCTTTCTGAACCTCTGTTGTTTCTTTCTGCACTTCTCTTGCCTCTTTCTGCGTGCTTCGTACCTCTTTCAGCACCTCTGTTGCTGCTTTCTGCACTTGTCTTCCTTCTTTCTAAATCCTCGTGCCTCTTTCAGCACCTCCGTTGCATCTTTTGCACTCCTCTTCCTTTTTTTCTGCACCCCTTGTGCCTCATTCTACAGCTCTGTTGACTTTTTCAGCACCTCTGTTGATTCTTTCTGCACTGCTCTTGCTTGTTTCTACTCCAATCTTGTATCTTTCTGCACCTCTGTTGCTTCATTCTGCATTTTACTTGATTCTTTCTGCACCTCTCTTGCCTCTTTCTGCACCTCTGTTTCTTCTTTCTGTATCCCTCCTCCCTCTTTCTGCCCCCTCTTCCCTATCTGTGCAACTCTCTTGCCCCTTCCTATACCCCTCTTCCCATTTCTGCACCACTATTGCCTCTTTCTATACCTCTGTTGCCTCTTTCTGCACTTCTCTTGCCTCTTTCTGCACCCTTTGTGCCTCTTTCAGCACCTGTTTCTTCGTTTGTGCACTTCTCTCTCTTCTTTTTGCACACCTCGTCCCTCCTTTTGCACATATGTTCCTTCTTTCAGCACCTCCGTTGAATTGATTTTTACTGCTCTTGCTTCTTTCTAGACCTCACTTGCCCCTTTCTGCACTTCTCTTGCTTCTTTCTGTACTTCTGTTGCCTCTTTCTGTACCTCGTTTGCTTCTTTCTGCATTTCACTTGCCTCTTTCAGCACTTCTGTTGTTTTTTTCTGCAGATCTCTTGTCCATTTCTGCACCCCTCTTTTCTCTTTCTGCACATCTCCTGCCTCTTTCTTCACCCTGTTCCCTGTTTCTGCACCTTTCCAGCCTGTTTATGCACATCTCTTGCCTCTTTCTGTACCTCTGTTACCTCTTCCTGCACTTCGCTTGCTCTTACTGCACCCCTTGTGCCTCTTTCAGCACCTCTGTTGTTTTTTCTGCACTGCTCTTGCCTCCTTCTGCACCCCTCTTGCATCTTTCAGCAACTCTGATGCTTCTTTCTGCACTTCTATTGTCTCCTCCTGTACCTCTATTGCTTAGTTCTATACCTCACTAGGCTCTTTCAGCACCTCTGTTGCTTATTTCTGCAGATCTATTGCCTTTTCTGCACTTCACTCTCCTCTTTCTGTACCCCTCTTGCCTCTTTCTGTACCTCTGTTGCTTCTATTGTGTCTTTCTGCACCTCTTTTGCTTTTTTCAGCATTTCACTTGTCTCTTTCAGCACTTCTGTTGCTTTTTTCTGAAGAATCTCTTGCCCATATCTGCACCCCTCTTTTCTCTTTCGCACCTCTCTTGCCTATTTCTTCACCCCTGTTTACTGTTTTTGCACCTTTCCAGTCTGTTTATGCACATCTCTTGCCTCTTTCTGTATCTCTGTTACCTCTTCCTTCACTTTACTTGCTTCTTTTTGCACCTCCCTTGCCTTTTTGGCACTTAAGGTAATTCTTTCTGCACCCTTCCTGCCCCTTTATGCACCCCTCTTCCCTATTTGTGCAACTCTCTTCCCCCTTTCTCCACCTCTCTTCCCTCTTTCTGCACCACTCTTGCCTCTTTCTGAACCTCTGTTGCGTCATTCAGCACATCTGTTGCTTTTTCCTGCAGATCTCTTGCCCCTTTCTGCACCCCTCTTTTCTTTTTCTGCACCTATCTTGCCTCTTTCTGCACACCTGTTCGTGTTTCTGCACCTTTTCTGTCTGTTTCTGCACATCTCTGGCCTCTTTCTGTACCTCTGTTAACTCTTTCTGCACTTTCAACCTTTGTGCCTCTTTCAGCACTTTTGTTGGTTCTTTCTGAACTGTTCTTGCTTTTTTTCTGTAGCTCACTTGCCTCTTTCTGCACTTCTCTTCCTTCTTTTTGCACTTCTCGTCCCTCTTTTTGTTCCCCTCTGCCTCTTTCTGTACCTCTCTTGCCTCTTTGTGCACCTCTCCTACCTCTTTCTGCACCCCTCTTGCTTCGTTTTGCACCTCTGTTGGTTCTTTCTGCACTGCTCTTGCTTCTTTCTGCACCTCACTTGCCTCTTTCTGCACTTATCTTTTTTCTTTCTAAACCTCTGTTGCTTCTTTCAGCAATTCTTTAGCTGTTTCTGCACTTCTCTTGCTGGTTTCTGCACCTTTCTTGCGTCTTTTTGCACCTCTATTGCTTCTTCCTTTTAAACCTCTGTTGCTTCTTTCAGCAATTCTCTTAGCTCTTTCTGTTCTTCTTTTGCTTGTTTCTGCACCTCTCTTGTATCTTTCTGCACCTCTGTTAATTCTTTCTGCACCCCTCCTGACTCTTTCTGCCCACCTCTTCCCTACTTTTGCAACTCTCTTGCCTCTTTCTACACATCTCTTCCCTTTTCTGCACCCGCTTGCATCTTTCTGTATCTCTATTGCTTCTTTCTGTACTTCTCTTGCCTCTTTCTGCACCCTTAGTGCCTCTTTCAGCACCTCTGTTGTTTCTTTTGTGCACTTCCCTTCCTTCTTTCTGCATGCCTCGTGCCTCCTTTTGCACCTCTCGAGCTTGTTCCTGCAGCTCTCTTGCATCTTTCTGCACCTCTGTTGCCTCTTTCTGTAGTTTACTTGCTTCTTTCTTTACCTCTCTTAACTCTTTCGGCACCTATATTAATTCTTTCTGCACCCTTCCTGCCTCTTACCGCACCCCTCTTCCCTATTTGTGCAACTCTTTTGCCCCTTTCTACACCTCTCTTCTCTCTTTCTGAACCACTCTTGCCTCTTTCTGAACCTCTGTTGTTTCTTTCTGTACTTCTCTTGCCTCTTTCTGCACGCTTCATACCTCTTTCAGCACCTCTGTTGCTACTTTTGCGCTCCTCTTCCTTTTTCTGAACACCTTGTGCCTCATTCTTCAGCTCTGTTGCCCTTTTCAGCACCTTTGTTGATTCTTTCTGCACTGCTCTTGCTTCTTTTCACACCTCTCTTGCATCTTTCTGCACTTCTGTTGCTTCATTCTGCACTTCACTTGCTTCTTTCTGCACATCTCTTGCCTCTTTCTGCACCTCTGTTGCTTCCTTCTGTACCCCTCCTGCCTCTTTCTGCCCCTCTTCCCTATCTGTGCAACTCTCTTGCTCCTTCCTATACCTTGCTTCCCTTTTTTTCTGCACCACTCTTTCTGTACCTCTGTTCCTTCGTTCTGCACTTCTCCTGGTACGTTCTGCACTGCTCTTATCTCTTTCTGCATCCCTCTTGCCTCTTTGAGCACCTACTTTGCTTCTTTCTGCACCTCACTTGCCTCTTTCTGTACTTCTCTTGCTTCTTTCTAAACCTCTGTTGCTTCTTTCTGCACCTCTGTTGCCTCTTTCTGCACTTTACTTGCTTCTTTCTGCACCTCTCTTGCCTCTTTCGGCATCTCTGTTAATTCTTTCTTCACCCTTCCTGCCTCTTTCCGCATCCTTCTTCCCTATTTGTGCAACTCTCTTGCCCTTTTCTACACCTCTTTTCCCTCTTTCTGCACCACTCTTCCCTCTTTCTGAACCTCTGTTGTTTCTTTCTGCACTTCTCTTGCCTCTTTCTGCGTGCTTCGTACCTCTTTCAGCACCTCTGTTGCTGCTTTCTGCACTTGTCTTCCTTCTTTCTAAATCCTCGTGCCTCTTTCAGCACCTCCGTTGCATCTTTTGCACTCCTCTTCCTTTTTTTCTGCACCCCTTGTGCCTCATTCTACAGCTCTGTTGACTTTTTCAGCACCTCTGTAGATTCTTTCTGCACTGCTCTTGCTTGTTTCTACTCCAATCTTGTATCTTTCTGCACCTCTGTTGCTTCATTCTGCATTTTACTTGATTCTTTCTGCACCTCTCTTGCCTCTTTCTGCACCTCTGTTTCTTCTTTCTGTATCCCTCCTCCCTCTTTCTGCCCCCTCTTCCCTATCTGTGCAACTCTCTTGCCCCTTCCTATACCCCTCTTCCCATTTCTGCACCACTCTTGCCTCTTTCTATACCTCTGTTGCCTCTTTCTGCACTTCTCTTGCCTCTTTCTGCACCCTTTGTGCCTCTTTCAGCACCTGTTTCTTCTTTTGTGCACTTATCTCCCTTCTTTCTGCACACCTCGTCCCTCCTTTTGCACATATGTTCCTTCTTTCAGCACCTCCGTTGATTTGATTTTTACTGCTCTTGCTTCTTTCTAGACCTCACTTGCCCCTTTATGCACTTCTCTTGCTTCTTTCTGTACTTCTGTTGCCTCTTTATGTACCTCGTTTGCTTCTTTCTGCATTTCACTTGCCTCTTTCAGCACTTCTGTTGTTTTTTTCTGCAGATCTCTTGTCCATTTCTGCACCCCTCTTTTCTCTTTCTGCACATCTCCTGCCTCTTTCTTCACCCTGTTCCCTGTTTCTGCACCTTTCCAGCCTGTTTATGCACATCTCTTGCCTCTTTCTGTAACTCTGTTACCTCTTCCTGCACTTCGCTTGCTCTTACTGCACCCCTTGTGCCTCTTTCAGCACCTCTGTTGTTTTTTTCTGCACTGCTCTTGCCTCCTTCTGCATCCCTCTTGCATCTTTCAGCAACTCTGATGCTTCTTTCTGCACTTCTATTGTCTCCTCCTGTACCTCTATTGCTTAGTTCTATACCTCACTAGGCTCTTTCAGCACCTCTGTTGCTTATTTCTGCAGATCTATTGCCTTTTCTGCACTTCACTCTCCTCTTTCTGTACCCCTCTTGCCTCTTTCTGTACCTCTGTTGCTTCTATTGTGTCTTTCTGCACCTCTTTTGCTTTTTTCAGCATTTCACTTGTCTCTTTCAGCACTTCTGTTGCTTTTTTCTGAAGGATCTCTTGCCCATATCTGCACCCCTCTTTTCTCTTTTGCACCTCTCTTGCCTATTTCTTCACCCCTGTTTACTGTTTCTGCACCTTTCCAGTCTGTTTATGCACATCTCTTGCCTCTTTCTGTATCTCTGTTACCTCTTCCTTCACTTTACTTGCTTCTTTTTGCACCTCCCTTGCCTTTTTGGCACTTATGGTAATTCTTTCTGCACCCTTCCTGCCCCTTTATGCACCCCTCTTCCCTATTTGTGCAACTCTCTTCCCCCTTTCTCCACCTCTCTTCCCTCTTTCTGCACCACTCTTGCCTCTTTCTGAACCTCTGTTGCGTCATTCAGCACATCTGTTGCTTTTTCCTGCAGATCTCTTGCCCCTTTCTGCACCCCTCTTTTCTTTTTCTGCACCTATCTTGCCTCTTTCTGCACACCTGTTCGTGTTTCTGCACCTTTTCTGTCTGTTTCTGCACATCTCTGGCCTCTTTCTGTACCTCTGTTAACTCTTTCTGCACTTTCAACCTTTGTGCCTCTTTCAGCACTTTTGTTGGTTCTTTCTGAACTGTTCTTGCTTTTTTTCTGTAGCTCACTTGCCTCTTTCTGCACTTCTCTTCCTTCTTTTTGCACTTCTCGTCCCTCTTTTTGTTCCCCTCTGCCTCTTTCTGTACCTCTCTTGCCTCTTTGTGCACCTCTCCTACCTCTTTCTGCACCCCTCTTGCTTCGTTTTGCACCTCTGTTGGTTCTTTCTGCACTGCTCTTGCTTCTTTCTGCACCTCACTTGCCTCTTTCTGCACTTATCTTTCTTTCTAAACCTCTGTTGCTTCTTTCAGCAATTCTTTAGCTGTTTCTGCACTTCTCTTGCTGGTTTCTGCACCTTTCTTGCGTCTTTTTGCACCTCTATTGCTTCTTCCTTTTAAACCTCTGTTGCTTCTTTCAGCAATTCTCTTAGCTCTTTCTGTTCTTCTTTTGCTTGTTTCTGCACCTCTCTTGTATCTTTCTGCACCTCTGTTAATTCTTTCTGCACCCCTCCTGACTCTTTCTGCCCCCCTCTTCCCTACTTTTGCAACTCTCTTGCCTCTTTCTACACATCTCTTCCCTTTTCTGCACCCGCTTGCATCTTTCTGTACCTCTATTGCTTCTTTCTGTACTTCTCTTGCCTCTTTCTGCACCCTTAGTGCCTCTTTCAGCACCTCTGTTGTTTCTTTTGTGCACTTCCCTTCCTTCTTTCTGCATGCCTCGTGCCTCCTTTTGCACCTCTCGAGCTTGTTCCTGCAGCTCTCTTGCATCTTTCTGCACCTCTGTTGCCTCTTTCTGTAGTTTACTTGCTTCTTTCTTTACCTCTCTTAACTCTTTCGGCACCTATATTAATTCTTTCTGCACCCTTCCTGCCTCTTACCGCACCCCTCTTCCCTATTTGTGCAACTCTTTTGCCCCTTTCTACACCTCTCTTCTCTCTTTCTGAACCACTCTTGCCTCTTTCTGAACCTCTGTTGTTTCTTTCTGTACTTCTCTTGCCTCTTTCTGCACGCTTCATACCTCTTTCAGCACCTCTGTTGCTACTTTTGCGCTCCTCTTCCTTTTTCTGAACACCTTGTGCCTCATTCTTCAGCTCTGTTGCCCTTTTCAGCACCTTTGTTGATTCTTTCTGCACTGCTCTTGCTTCTTTTCACACCTCTCTTGCATCTTTCTGCACTTCTGTTGCTTCATTCTGCACTTCACTTGCTTCTTTCTGCACATCTCTTGCCTCTTTCTGCACCTCTGTTGCTTCCTTCTGTACCCCTCCTGCCTCTTTCTGCCCCTCTTCCCTATCTGTGCAACTCTCTTGCTCCTTCCTATACCTTGCTTCCCTTTTTTTCTGCACCACTCTTTCTGTACCTCTGTTCCTTCGTTCTGCACTTCTCCTGGTACGTTCTGCACTGCTCTTATCTCTTTCTGCATCCCTCTTGCCTCTTTGAGCACCTACTTTGCTTCTTTCTGCACCTCACTTGCCTCTTTCTGTACTTCTCTTGCTTCTTTCTAAACCTCTGTTGCTTCTTTCTGCACCTCTGTTGCCTCTTTCTGCACTTTACTTGCTTCTTTCTGCACCTCTCTTGCCTCTTTCGGCATCTCTGTTAATTCTTTCTTCACCCTTCCTGCCTCTTTCCGCATCCTTCTTCCCTATTTGTGCAACTCTCTTGCCCTTTTCTACACCTCTTTTCCCTCTTTCTGCACCACTCTTCCCTCTTTCTGAACCTCTGTTGTTTCTTTCTGCACTTCTCTTGCCTCTTTCTGCGTGCTTCGTACCTCTTTCAGCACCTCTGTTGCTGCTTTCTGCACTTGTCTTCCTTCTTTCTAAATCCTCGTGCCTCTTTCAGCACCTCCGTTGCATCTTTTGCACTCCTCTTCCTTTTTTTCTGCACCCCTTGTGCCTCATTCTACAGCTCTGTTGACTTTTTCAGCACCTCTGTTGATTCTTTCTGCACTGCTCTTGCTTGTTTCTACTCCAATCTTGTATCTTTCTGCACCTCTGTTGCTTCATTCTGCATTTTACTTGATTCTTTCTGCACCTCTCTTGCCTCTTTCTGCACCTCTGTTTCTTCTTTCTGTATCCCTCCTCCCTCTTTCTGCCCCCTCTTCCCTATCTGTGCAACTCTCTTGCCCCTTCCTATACCCCTCTTCCCATTTCTGCACCACTATTGCCTCTTTCTATACCTCTGTTGCCTCTTTCTGCACTTCTCTTGCCTCTTTCTGCACCCTTTGTGCCTCTTTCAGCACCTGTTTCTTCGTTTGTGCACTTCTCTCTCTTCTTTTTGCACACCTCGTCCCTCCTTTTGCACATATGTTCCTTCTTTCAGCACCTCCGTTGAATTGATTTTTACTGCTCTTGCTTCTTTCTAGACCTCACTTGCCCCTTTCTGCACTTCTCTTGCTTCTTTCTGTACTTCTGTTGCCTCTTTCTGTACCTCGTTTGCTTCTTTCTGCATTTCACTTGCCTCTTTCAGCACTTCTGTTGTTTTTTTCTGCAGATCTCTTGTCCATTTCTGCACCCCTCTTTTCTCTTTCTGCACATCTCCTGCCTCTTTCTTCACCCTGTTCCCTGTTTCTGCACCTTTCCAGCCTGTTTATGCACATCTCTTGCCTCTTTCTGTACCTCTGTTACCTCTTCCTGCACTTCGCTTGCTCTTACTGCACCCCTTGTGCCTCTTTCAGCACCTCTGTTGTTTTTTTCTGCACTGCTCTTGCCTCCTTCTGCACCCCTCTTGCATCTTTCAGCAACTCTGATGCTTCTTTCTGCACTTCTATTGTCTCCTCCTGTACCTCTATTGCTTAGTTCTATACCTCACTAGGCTCTTTCAGCACCTCTGTTGCTTATTTCTGCAGATCTATTGCCTTTTCTGCACTTCACTCTCCTCTTTCTGTACCCCTCTTGCCTCTTTCTGTACCTCTGTTGCTTCTATTGTGTCTTTCTGCACCTCTTTTGCTTTTTTCAGCATTTCACTTGTCTCTTTCAGCACTTCTGTTGCTTTTTTCTAAAGAATCTCTTGCCCATATCTGCACCCCTCTTTTCTCTTTCGCACCTCTCTTGCCTATTTCTTCACCCCTGTTTACTGTTTTTGCACCTTTCCAGTCTGTTTATGCACATCTCTTGCCTCTTTCTGTATCTCTGTTACCTCTTCCTTCACTTTACTTGCTTCTTTTTGCACCTCCCTTGCCTTTTTGGCACTTAAGGTAATTCTTTCTGCACCCTTCCTGCCCCTTTATGCACCCCTCTTCCCTATTTGTGCAACTCTCTTCCCCCTTTCTCCACCTCTCTTCCCTCTTTCTGCACCACTCTTGCCTCTTTCTGAACCTCTGTTGCGTCATTCAGCACATCTGTTGCTTTTTCCTGCAGATCTCTTGCCCCTTTCTGCACCCCTCTTTTCTTTTTCTGCACCTATCTTGCCTCTTTCTGCACACCTGTTCGTGTTTCTGCACCTTTTCTGTCTGTTTCTGCACATCTCTGGCCTCTTTCTGTACCTCTGTTAACTCTTTCTGCACTTTCAACCTTTGTGCCTCTTTCAGCACTTTTGTTGGTTCTTTCTGAACTGTTCTTGCTTTTTTTCTGTAGCTCACTTGCCTCTTTCTGCACTTCTCTTCCTTCTTTTTGCACTTCTCGTCCCTCTTTTTGTTCCCCTCTGCCTCTTTCTGTACCTCTCTTGCCTCTTTGTGCACCTCTCCTACCTCTTTCTGCACCCCTCTTGCTTCGTTTTGCACCTCTGTTGGTTCTTTCTGCACTGCTCTTGCTTCTTTCTGCACCTCACTTGCCTCTTTCTGCACTTATCTTTCTTCTTTCTAAACCTCTGTTGCTTCTTTCAGCAATTCTTTAGCTGTTTCTGCACTTCTCTTGCTGGTTTCTGCACCTTTCTTGCGTCTTTTTGCACCTCTATTGCTTCTTCCTTTTAAACCTCTGTTGCTTCTTTCAGCAATTCTCTTAGCTCTTTCTGTTCTTCTTTTGCTTGTTTCTGCACCTCTCTTGTATCTTTCTGCACCTCTGTTAATTCTTTCTGCACCCCTCCTGACTCTTTCTGCCCCCCTCTTCCCTACTTTTGCAACTCTCTTGCCTCTTTCTACACATCTCTTCCCTTTTCTGCACCCGCTTGCATCTTTCTTTACCTCTATTGCTTCTTTCTGTACTTCTCTTGCCTCTTTCTGCACCCTTAGTGCCTCTTTCAGCACCTCTGTTGTTTCTTTTGTGCACTTCCCTTCCTTCTTTCTGCATGCCTCGTGCCTCCTTTTGCACCTCTCGAGCTTGTTCCTGCAGCTCTCTTGCATCTTTCTGCACCTCTGTTGCCTCTTTCTGTAGTTTACTTGCTTCTTTCTTTACCTCTCTTAACTCTTTCGGCACCTATATTAATTCTTTCTGCACCCTTCCTGCCTCTTACCGCACCCCTCTTCCCTATTTGTGCAACTCTTTTGCCCCTTTCTACACCTCTCTTCTCTCTTTCTGAACCACTCTTGCCTCTTTCTGAACCTCTGTTGTTTCTTTCTGTACTTCTCTTGCCTCTTTCTGCACGCTTCATACCTCTTTCAGCACCTCTGTTGCTACTTTTGCGCTCCTCTTCCTTTTTCTGAACACCTTGTGCCTCATTCTTCAGCTCTGTTGCCCTTTTCAGCACCTTTGTTGATTCTTTCTGCACTGCTCTTGCTTCTTTTCACACCTCTCTTGCATCTTTCTGCACTTCTGTTGCTTCATTCTGCACTTCACTTGCTTCTTTCTGCACATCTCTTGCCTCTTTCTGCACCTCTGTTGCTTCCTTCTGTACCCCTCCTGCCTCTTTCTGCCCCTCTTCCCTATCTGTGCAACTCTCTTGCTCCTTCCTATACCTTGCTTCCCTTTTTTTCTGCACCACTCTTTCTGTACCTCTGTTCCTTCGTTCTGCACTTCTCCTGGTACGTTCTGCACTGCTCTTATCTCTTTCTGCATCCCTCTTGCCTCTTTGAGCACCTACTTTGCTTCTTTCTGCACCTCACTTGCCTCTTTCTGTACTTCTCTTGCTTCTTTCTAAACCTCTGTTGCTTCTTTCTGCACCTCTGTTGCCTCTTTCTGCACTTTACTTGCTTCTTTCTGCACCTCTCTTGCCTCTTTCGGCATCTCTGTTAATTCTTTCTTCACCCTTCCTGCCTCTTTCCGCATCCTTCTTCCCTATTTGTGCAACTCTCTTGCCCTTTTCTACACCTCTTTTCCCTCTTTCTGCACCACTCTTCCCTCTTTCTGAACCTCTGTTGTTTCTTTCTGCACTTCTCTTGCCTCTTTCTGCGTGCTTCGTACCTCTTTCAGCACCTCTGTTGCTGCTTTCTGCACTTGTCTTCCTTCTTTCTAAATCCTCGTGCCTCTTTCAGCACCTCCGTTGCATCTTTTGCACTCCTCTTCCTTTTTTTCTGCACCCCTTGTGCCTCATTCTACAGCTCTGTTGACTTTTTCAGCACCTCTGTTGATTCTTTCTGCACTGCTCTTGCTTGTTTCTACTCCAATCTTGTATCTTTCTGCACCTCTGTTGCTTCATTCTGCATTTTACTTGATTCTTTCTGCACCTCTCTTGCCTCTTTCTGCACCTCTGTTTCTTCTTTCTGTATCCCTCCTCCCTCTTTCTGCCCCCTCTTCCCTATCTGTGCAACTCTCTTGCCCCTTCCTATACCCCTCTTCCCATTTCTGCACCACTATTGCCTCTTTCTATACCTCTGTTGCCTCTTTCTGCACTTCTCTTGCCTCTTTCTGCACCCTTTGTGCCTCTTTCAGCACCTGTTTCTTCGTTTGTGCACTTCTCTCTCTTCTTTTTGCACACCTCGTCCCTCCTTTTGCACATATGTTCCTTCTTTCAGCACCTCCGTTGAATTGATTTTTACTGCTCTTGCTTCTTTCTAGACCTCACTTGCCCCTTTCTGCACTTCTCTTGCTTCTTTCTGTACTTCTGTTGCCTCTTTCTGTACCTCGTTTGCTTCTTTCTGCATTTCACTTGCCTCTTTCAGCACTTCTGTTGTTTTTTTCTGCAGATCTCTTGTCCATTTCTGCACCCCTCTTTTCTCTTTCTGCACATCTCCTGCCTCTTTCTTCACCCTGTTCCCTGTTTCTGCACCTTTCCAGCCTGTTTATGCACATCTCTTGCCTCTTTCTGTACCTCTGTTACCTCTTCCTGCACTTCGCTTGCTCTTACTGCACCCCTTGTGCCTCTTTCAGCACCTCTGTTGTTTTTTTCTGCACTGCTCTTGCCTCCTTCTGCACCCCTCTTGCATCTTTCAGCAACTCTGATGCTTCTTTCTGCACTTCTATTGTCTCCTCCTGTACCTCTATTGCTTAGTTCTATACCTCACTAGGCTCTTTCAGCACCTCTGTTGCTTATTTCTGCAGATCTATTGCCTTTTCTGCACTTCACTCTCCTCTTTCTGTACCCCTTTTGCCTCTTTCTGTACCTCTGTTGCTTCTATTGTGTCTTTCTGCACCTCTTTTGCTTTTTTCAGCATTTCACTTGTCTCTTTCAGCACTTCTGTTGCTTTTTTCTGAAGAATCTCTTGCCCATATCTGCACCCCTCTTTTCTCTTTCGCACCTCTCTTGCCTATTTCTTCACCCCTGTTTACTGTTTTTGCACCTTTCCAGTCTGTTTATGCACATCTCTTGCCTCTTTCTGTATCTCTGTTACCTCTTCCTTCACTTTACTTGCTTCTTTTTGCACCTCCCTTGCCTTTTTGGCACTTAAGGTAATTCTTTCTGCACCCTTCCTGCCCCTTTATGCACCCCTCTTCCCTATTTGTGCAACTCTCTTCCCCCTTTCTCCACCTCTCTTCCCTCTTTCTGCACCACTCTTGCCTCTTTCTGAACCTCTGTTGCGTCATTCAGCACATCTGTTGCTTTTTCCTGCAGATCTCTTGCCCCTTTCTGCACCCCTCTTTTCTTTTTCTGCACCTATCTTGCCTCTTTCTGCACACCTGTTCGTGTTTCTGCACCTTTTCTGTCTGTTTCTGCACATCTCTGGCCTCTTTCTGTACCTCTGTTAACTCTTTCTGCACTTTCAACCTTTGTGCCTCTTTCAGCACTTTTGTTGGTTCTTTCTGAACTGTTCTTGCTTTTTTTCTGTAGCTCACTTGCCTCTTTCTGCACTTCTCTTCCTTCTTTTTGCACTTCTCGTCCCTCTTTTTGTTCCCCTCTGCCTCTTTCTGTACCTCTCTTGCCTCTTTGTGCACCTCTCCTACCTCTTTCTGCACCCCTCTTGCTTCGTTTTGCACCTCTGTTGGTTCTTTCTGCACTGCTCTTGCTTCTTTCTGCACCTCACTTGCCTCTTTCTGCACTTATCTTTCTTCTTTCTAAACCTCTGTTGCTTCTTTCAGCAATTCTTTAGCTGTTTCTGCACTTCTCTTGCTGGTTTCTGCACCTTTCTTGCGTCTTTTTGCACCTCTATTGCTTCTTCCTTTTAAACCTCTGTTGCTTCTTTCAGCAATTCTCTTAGCTCTTTCTGTTCTTCTTTTGCTTGTTTCTGCACCTCTCTTGTATCTTTCTGCACCTCTGTTAATTCTTTCTGCACCCCTCCTGACTCTTTCTGCCCCCCTCTTCCCTACTTTTGCAACTCTCTTGCCTCTTTCTACACATCTCTTCCCTTTTCTGCACCCGCTTGCATCTTTCTGTACCTCTATTGCTTCTTTCTGTACTTCCCTTGCCTCTTTCTGCACCCTTAGTGCCTCTTTCAGCACCTCTGTTGTTTCTTTTGTGCACTTCCCTTCCTTCTTTCTGCATGCCTCGTGCCTCCTTTTGCACCTCTCGAGCTTGTTCCTGCAGCTCTCTTGCATCTTTCTGCACCTCTGTTGCCTCTTTCTGTAGTTTACTTGCTTCTTTCTTTACCTCTCTTAACTCTTTCGGCACCTATATTAATTCTTTCTGCACCCTTCCTGCCTCTTACCGCACCCCTCTTCCCTATTTGTGCAACTCTTTTGCCCCTTTCTACACCTCTCTTCTCTCTTTCTGAACCACTCTTGCCTCTTTCTGAACCTCTGTTGTTTCTTTCTGTACTTCTCTTGCCTCTTTCTGCACGCTTCATACCTCTTTCAGCACCTCTGTTGCTACTTTTGCGCTCCTCTTCCTTTTTCTGAACACCTTGTGCCTCATTCTTCAGCTCTGTTGCCCTTTTCAGCACCTTTGTTGATTCTTTCTGCACTGCTCTTGCTTCTTTTCACACCTCTCTTGCATCTTTCTGCACTTCTGTTGCTTCATTCTGCACTTCACTTGCTTCTTTCTGCACATCTCTTGCCTCTTTCTGCACCTCTGTTGCTTCCTTCTGTACCCCTCCTGCCTCTTTCTGCCCCTCTTCCCTATCTGTGCAACTCTCTTGCTCCTTCCTATACCTTGCTTCCCTTTTTTTCTGCACCACTCTTTCTGTACCTCTGTTCCTTCGTTCTGCACTTCTCCTGGTACGTTCTGCACTGCTCTTATCTCTTTCTGCATCCCTCTTGCCTCTTTGAGCACCTACTTTGCTTCTTTCTGCACCTCACTTGCCTCTTTCTGTACTTCTCTTGCTTCTTTCTAAACCTCTGTTGCTTCTTTCTGCACCTCTGTTGCCTCTTTCTGCACTTTACTTGCTTCTTTCTGCACCTCTCTTGCCTCTTTCGGCATCTCTGTTAATTCTTTCTTCACCCTTCCAGCCTCTTTCCGCATCCTTCTTCCCTATTTGTGCAACTCTCTTGCCCTTTTCTACACCTCTTTTCCCTCTTTCTGCACCACTCTTCCCTCTTTCTGAACCTCTGTTGTTTCTTTCTGCACTTCTCTTGCCTCTTTCTGCGTGCTTCGTACCTCTTTCAGCACCTCTGTTGCTGCTTTCTGCACTTGTCTTCCTTCTTTCTAAATCCTCGTGCCTCTTTCAGCACCTCCGTTGCATCTTTTGCACTCCTCTTCCTTTTTTTCTGCACCCCTTGTGCCTCATTCTACAGCTCTGTTGACTTTTTCAGCACCTCTGTAGATTCTTTCTGCACTGCTCTTGCTTGTTTCTACTCCAATCTTGTATCTTTCTGCACCTCTGTTGCTGCACCTCTCTTGCCTCTTTCTGCACCTCTGTTTCTTCTTTCTGTATCCCTCCTCCCTCTTTCTGCCCCCTCTTCCCTATCTGTGCAACTCTCTTGCCCCTTCCTATACCCCTCTTCCCATTTCTGCACCACTCTTGCCTCTTTCTATACCTCTGTTGCCTCTTTCTGCACTTCTCTTGCCTCTTTCTGCACCCTTTGTGCCTCTTTCAGCACCTGTTTCTTCTTTTGTGCACTTCTCTCCCTTCTTTCTGCACACCTCGTCCCTCCTTTTGCACATATGTTCCTTCTTTCAGCACCTCCGTTGATTTGATTTTTACTGCTCTTGCTTCTTTCTAGACCTCACTTGCCCCTTTCTGCACTTCTCTTGCTTCTTTCTGTACTTCTGTTGCCTCTTTCTGTACCTCGTTTGCTTCTTTCTGCATTTCACTTGCCTCTTTCAGCACTTCTGTTGTTTTTTTCTGCAGATCTCTTGTCCATTTCTGCACCCCTCTTTTCTCTTTCTGCACATCTCCTGCCTCTTTCTTCACCCTGTTCCCTGTTTCTGCACCTTTCCAGCCTGTTTATGCACATCTCTTGCCTCTTTCTGTAACTCTGTTACCTCTTCCTGCACTTCGCTTGCTCTTACTGCACCCCTTGTGCCTCTTTCAGCACCTCTGTTGTTTTTTTCTGCACTGCTCTTGCCTCCTTCTGCATCCCTCTTGCATCTTTCAGCAACTCTGATGCTTCTTTCTGCACTTCTATTGTCTCCTCCTGTACCTCTATTGCTTAGTTCTATACCTCACTAGGCTCTTTCAGCACCTCTGTTGCTTATTTCTGCAGATCTATTGCCTTTTCTGCACTTCACTCTCCTCTTTCTGTACCCCTATTGCCTCTTTCTGTACCTCTGTTGCTTCTATTGTGTCTTTCTGCACCTCTTTTGCTTTTTTCAGCATTTCACTTGTCTCTTTCAGCACTTCTGTTGCTTTTTTCTGAAGGATCTCTTGCCCATATCTGCACCCCTCTTTTCTCTTTCGCACCTCTCTTGCCTATTTCTTCACCCCTGTTTACTGTTTCTGCACCTTTCCAGTCTGTTTATGCACATCTCTTGCCTCTTTCTGTATCTCTGTTACCTCTTCCTTCACTTTACTTGCTTCTTTTTGCACCTCCCTTGCCTTTTTGGCACTTATGGTAATTCTTTCTGCACCCTTCCTGCCCCTTTATGCACCCCTCTTCCCTATTTGTGCAACTCTCTTCCCCCTTTATCCACCTCTCTTCCCTCTTTCTGCACCACTCTTGCCTCTTTCTGAACCTCTGTTGCGTCATTCAGCACATCTGTTGCTTTTTCCTGCAGATCTCTTGCCCCTTTCTGCACCCCTCTTTTCTTTTTCTGCACCTATCTTGCCTCTTTCTGTACACCTGTTCGTGTTTCTGCACCTTTTCTGTCTGTTTCTGCACATCTCTGGCCTCTTTCTGTACCTCTGTTAACTCTTTCTGCACTTTCAACCTTTGTGCCTCTTTCAGCACTTTTGTTGGTTCTTTCTGAACTGTTCTTGCTTTTTTTCTGTAGCTCACTTGCCTCTTTCTGCACTTCTCTTCCTTCTTTTTGCACTTCTCGTCCCTCTTTTTGTTCCCCTCTGCCTCTTTCTGTACCTCTCTTGCCTCTTTGTGCACCTCTCCTACCTCTTTCTGCACCCCTCTTGCTTCGTTTTGCACCTCTGTTGGTTCTTTCTGCACTGCTCTTGCTTCTTTCTGCACCTCACTTGCCTCTTTCTGCACTTATCTTTCTTCTTTCTAAACCTCTGTTGCTTCTTTCAGCAATTCTTTAGCTGTTTCTGCACTTCTCTTGCTGGTTTCTGCACCTTTCTTGCGTCTTTTTGCACCTCTATTGCTTCTTCCTTTTAAACCTCTGTTGCTTCTTTCAGCAATTCTCTTAGCTCTTTCTGTTCTTCTTTTGCTTGTTTCTGCACCTCTCTTGTATCTTTCTGCACCTCTGTTAATTCTTTCTGCACCCCTCCTGACTCTTTCTGCCCCCCTCTTCCCTACTTTTGCAACTCTCTTGCCTCTTTCTACACATCTCTTCCCTTTTCTGCACCCGCTTGCATCTTTCTTTACCTCTATTGCTTCTTTCTGTACTTCTCTTGCCTCTTTCTGCACCCTTAGTGCCTCTTTCAGCACCTCTGTTGTTTCTTTTGTGCACTTCCCTTCCTTCTTTCTGCATGCCTCGTGCCTCCTTTTGCACCTCTCGAGCTTGTTCCTGCAGCTCTCTTGCATCTTTCTGCACCTCTGTTGCCTCTTTCTGTAGTTTACTTGCTTCTTTCTTTACCTCTCTTAACTCTTTCGGCACCTATATTAATTCTTTCTGCACCCTTCCTGCCTCTTACCGCACCCCTCTTCCCTATTTGTGCAACTCTTTTGCCCCTTTCTACACCTCTCTTCTCTCTTTCTGAACCACTCTTGCCTCTTTCTGAACCTCTGTTGTTTCTTTCTGTACTTCTCTTGCCTCTTTCTGCACGCTTCATACCTCTTTCAGCACCTCTGTTGCTACTTTTGCGCTCCTCTTCCTTTTTCTGAACACCTTGTGCCTCATTCTTCAGCTCTGTTGCCCTTTTCAGCACCTTTGTTGATTCTTTCTGCACTGCTCTTGCTTCTTTTCACACCTCTCTTGCATCTTTCTGCACTTCTGTTGCTTCATTCTGCACTTCACTTGCTTCTTTCTGCACATCTCTTGCCTCTTTCTGCACCTCTGTTGCTTCCTTCTGTACCCCTCCTGCCTCTTTCTGCCCCTCTTCCCTATCTGTGCAACTCTCTTGCTCCTTCCTATACCTTGCTTCCCTTTTTTTCTGCACCACTCTTTCTGTACCTCTGTTCCTTCGTTCTGCACTTCTCCTGGTACGTTCTGCACTGCTCTTATCTCTTTCTGCATCCCTCTTGCCTCTTTGAGCACCTACTTTGCTTCTTTCTGCACCTCACTTGCCTCTTTCTGTACTTCTCTTGCTTCTTTCTAAACCTCTGTTGCTTCTTTCTGCACCTCTGTTGCCTCTTTCTGCACTTTACTTGCTTCTTTCTGCACCTCTCTTGCCTCTTTCGGCATCTCTGTTAATTCTTTCTTCACCCTTCCTGCCTCTTTCCGCATCCTTCTTCCCTATTTGTGCAACTCTCTTGCCCTTTTCTACACCTCTTTTCCCTCTTTCTGCACCACTCTTCCCTCTTTCTGAACCTCTGTTGTTTCTTTCTGCACTTCTCTTGCCTCTTTCTGCGTGCTTCGTACCTCTTTCAGCACCTCTGTTGCTGCTTTCTGCACTTGTCTTCCTTCTTTCTAAATCCTCGTGCCTCTTTCAGCACCTCCGTTGCATCTTTTGCACTCCTCTTCCTTTTTTTCTGCACCCCTTGTGCCTCATTCTACAGCTCTGTTGACTTTTTCAGCACCTCTGTTGATTCTTTCTGCACTGCTCTTGCTTGTTTCTACTCCAATCTTGTATCTTTCTGCACCTCTGTTGCTTCATTCTGCATTTTACTTGATTCTTTCTGCACCTCTCTTGCCTCTTTCTGCACCTCTGTTTCTTCTTTCTGTATCCCTCCTCCCTCTTTCTGCCCCCTCTTCCCTATCTGTGCAACTCTCTTGCCCCTTCCTATACCCCTCTTCCCATTTCTGCACCACTATTGCCTCTTTCTATACCTCTGTTGCCTCTTTCTGCACTTCTCTTGCCTCTTTCTGCACCCTTTGTGCCTCTTTCAGCACCTGTTTCTTCGTTTGTGCACTTCTCTCTCTTCTTTTTGCACACCTCGTCCCTCCTTTTGCACATATGTTCCTTCTTTCAGCACCTCCGTTGAATTGATTTTTACTGCTCTTGCTTCTTTCTAGACCTCACTTGCCCCTTTCTGCACTTCTCTTGCTTCTTTCTGTACTTCTGTTGCCTCTTTCTGTACCTCGTTTGCTTCTTTCTGCATTTCACTTGCCTCTTTCAGCACTTCTGTTGTTTTTTTCTGCAGATCTCTTGTCCATTTCTGCACCCCTCTTTTCTCTTTCTGCACATCTCCTGCCTCTTTCTTCACCCTGTTCCCTGTTTCTGCACCTTTCCAGCCTGTTTATGCACATCTCTTGCCTCTTTCTGTACCTCTGTTACCTCTTCCTGCACTTCGCTTGCTCTTACTGCACCCCTTGTGCCTCTTTCAGCACCTCTGTTGTTTTTTTCTGCACTGCTCTTGCCTCCTTCTGCACCCCTCTTGCATCTTTCAGCAACTCTGATGCTTCTTTCTGCACTTCTATTGTCTCCTCCTGTACCTCTATTGCTTAGTTCTATACCTCACTAGGCTCTTTCAGCACCTCTGTTGCTTATTTCTGCAGATCTATTGCCTTTTCTGCACTTCACTCTCCTCTTTCTGTACCCCTCTTGCCTCTTTCTGTACCTCTGTTGCTTCTATTGTGTCTTTCTGCACCTCTTTTGCTTTTTTCAGCATTTCACTTGTCTCTTTCAGCACTTCTGTTGCTTTTTTCTAAAGAATCTCTTGCCCATATCTGCACCCCTCTTTTCTCTTTCGCACCTCTCTTGCCTATTTCTTCACCCCTGTTTACTGTTTTTGCACCTTTCCAGTCTGTTTATGCACATCTCTTGCCTCTTTCTGTATCTCTGTTACCTCTTCCTTCACTTTACTTGCTTCTTTTTGCACCTCCCTTGCCTTTTTGGCACTTAAGGTAATTCTTTCTGCACCCTTCCTGCCCCTTTATGCACCCCTCTTCCCTATTTGTGCAACTCTCTTCCCCCTTTCTCCACCTCTCTTCCCTCTTTCTGCACCACTCTTGCCTCTTTCTGAACCTCTGTTGCGTCATTCAGCACATCTGTTGCTTTTTCCTGCAGATCTCTTGCCCCTTTCTGCACCCCTCTTTTCTTTTTCTGCACCTATCTTGCCTCTTTCTGCACACCTGTTCGTGTTTCTGCACCTTTTCTGTCTGTTTCTGCACATCTCTGGCCTCTTTCTGTACCTCTGTTAACTCTTTCTGCACTTTCAACCTTTGTGCCTCTTTCAGCACTTTTGTTGGTTCTTTCTGAACTGTTCTTGCTTTTTTTCTGTAGCTCACTTGCCTCTTTCTGCACTTCTCTTCCTTCTTTTTGCACTTCTCGTCCCTCTTTTTGTTCCCCTCTGCCTCTTTCTGTACCTCTCTTGCCTCTTTGTGCACCTCTCCTACCTCTTTCTGCACCCCTCTTGCTTCGTTTTGCACCTCTGTTGGTTCTTTCTGCACTGCTCTTGCTTCTTTCTGCACCTCACTTGCCTCTTTCTGCACTTATCTTTCTTCTTTCTAAACCTCTGTTGCTTCTTTCAGCAATTCTTTAGCTGTTTCTGCACTTCTCTTGCTGGTTTCTGCACCTTTCTTGCGTCTTTTTGCACCTCTATTGCTTCTTCCTTTTAAACCTCTGTTGCTTCTTTCAGCAATTCTCTTAGCTCTTTCTGTTCTTCTTTTGCTTGTTTCTGCACCTCTCTTGTATCTTTCTGCACCTCTGTTAATTCTTTCTGCACCCCTCCTGACTCTTTCTGCCCCCCTCTTCCCTACTTTTGCAACTCTCTTGCCTCTTTCTACACATCTCTTCCCTTTTCTGCACCCGCTTGCATCTTTCTTTACCTCTATTGCTTCTTTCTGTACTTCTCTTGCCTCTTTCTGCACCCTTAGTGCCTCTTTCAGCACCTCTGTTGTTTCTTTTGTGCACTTCCCTTCCTTCTTTCTGCATGCCTCGTGCCTCCTTTTGCACCTCTCGAGCTTGTTCCTGCAGCTCTCTTGCATCTTTCTGCACCTCTGTTGCCTCTTTCTGTAGTTTACTTGCTTCTTTCTTTACCTCTCTTAACTCTTTCGGCACCTATATTAATTCTTTCTGCACCCTTCCTGCCTCTTACCGCACCCCTCTTCCCTATTTGTGCAACTCTTTTGCCCCTTTCTACACCTCTCTTCTCTCTTTCTGAACCACTCTTGCCTCTTTCTGAACCTCTGTTGTTTCTTTCTGTACTTCTCTTGCCTCTTTCTGCACGCTTCATACCTCTTTCAGCACCTCTGTTGCTACTTTTGCGCTCCTCTTCCTTTTTCTGAACACCTTGTGCCTCATTCTTCAGCTCTGTTGCCCTTTTCAGCACCTTTGTTGATTCTTTCTGCACTGCTCTTGCTTCTTTTCACACCTCTCTTGCATCTTTCTGCACTTCTGTTGCTTCATTCTGCACTTCACTTGCTTCTTTCTGCACATCTCTTGCCTCTTTCTGCACCTCTGTTGCTTCCTTCTGTACCCCTCCTGCCTCTTTCTGCCCCTCTTCCCTATCTGTGCAACTCTCTTGCTCCTTCCTATACCTTGCTTCCCTTTTTTTCTGCACCACTCTTTCTGTACCTCTGTTCCTTCGTTCTGCACTTCTCCTGGTACGTTCTGCACTGCTCTTATCTCTTTCTGCATCCCTCTTGCCTCTTTGAGCACCTACTTTGCTTCTTTCTGCACCTCACTTGCCTCTTTCTGTACTTCTCTTGCTTCTTTCTAAACCTCTGTTGCTTCTTTCTGCACCTCTGTTGCCTCTTTCTGCACTTTACTTGCTTCTTTCTGCACCTCTCTTGCCTCTTTCGGCATCTCTGTTAATTCTTTCTTCACCCTTCCTGCCTCTTTCCGCATCCTTCTTCCCTATTTGTGCAACTCTCTTGCCCTTTTCTACACCTCTTTTCCCTCTTTCTGCACCACTCTTCCCTCTTTCTGAACCTCTGTTGTTTCTTTCTGCACTTCTCTTGCCTCTTTCTGCGTGCTTCGTACCTCTTTCAGCACCTCTGTTGCTGCTTTCTGCACTTGTCTTCCTTCTTTCTAAATCCTCGTGCCTCTTTCAGCACCTCCGTTGCATCTTTTGCACTCCTCTTCCTTTTTTTCTGCACCCCTTGTGCCTCATTCTACAGCTCTGTTGACTTTTTCAGCACCTCTGTTGATTCTTTCTGCACTGCTCTTGCTTGTTTCTACTCCAATCTTGTATCTTTCTGCACCTCTGTTGCTTCATTCTGCATTTTACTTGATTCTTTCTGCACCTCTCTTGCCTCTTTCTGCACCTCTGTTTCTTCTTTCTGTATCCCTCCTCCCTCTTTCTGCCCCCTCTTCCCTATCTGTGCAACTCTCTTGCCCCTTCCTATACCCCTCTTCCCATTTCTGCACCACTATTGCCTCTTTCTATACCTCTGTTGCCTCTTTCTGCACTTCTCTTGCCTCTTTCTGCACCCTTTGTGCCTCTTTCAGCACCTGTTTCTTCGTTTGTGCACTTCTCTCTCTTCTTTTTGCACACCTCGTCCCTCCTTTTGCACATATGTTCCTTCTTTCAGCACCTCCGTTGAATTGATTTTTACTGCTCTTGCTTCTTTCTAGACCTCACTTGCCCCTTTCTGCACTTCTCTTGCTTCTTTCTGTACTTCTGTTGCCTCTTTCTGTACCTCGTTTGCTTCTTTCTGCATTTCACTTGCCTCTTTCAGCACTTCTGTTGTTTTTTTCTGCAGATCTCTTGTCCATTTCTGCACCCCTCTTTTCTCTTTCTGCACATCTCCTGCCTCTTTCTTCACCCTGTTCCCTGTTTCTGCACCTTTCCAGCCTGTTTATGCACATCTCTTGCCTCTTTCTGTACCTCTGTTACCTCTTCCTGCACTTCGCTTGCTCTTACTGCACCCCTTGTGCCTCTTTCAGCACCTCTGTTGTTTTTTTCTGCACTGCTCTTGCCTCCTTCTGCACCCCTCTTGCATCTTTCAGCAACTCTGATGCTTCTTTCTGCACTTCTATTGTCTCCTCCTGTACCTCTATTGCTTAGTTCTATACCTCACTAGGCTCTTTCAGCACCTCTGTTGCTTATTTCTGCAGATCTATTGCCTTTTCTGCACTTCACTCTCCTCTTTCTGTACCCCTTTTGCCTCTTTCTGTACCTCTGTTGCTTCTATTGTGTCTTTCTGCACCTCTTTTGCTTTTTTCAGCATTTCACTTGTCTCTTTCAGCACTTCTGTTGCTTTTTTCTGAAGAATCTCTTGCCCATATCTGCACCCCTCTTTTCTCTTTCGCACCTCTCTTGCCTATTTCTTCACCCCTGTTTACTGTTTTTGCACCTTTCCAGTCTGTTTATGCACATCTCTTGCCTCTTTCTGTATCTCTGTTACCTCTTCCTTCACTTTACTTGCTTCTTTTTGCACCTCCCTTGCCTTTTTGGCACTTAAGGTAATTCTTTCTGCACCCTTCCTGCCCCTTTATGCACCCCTCTTCCCTATTTGTGCAACTCTCTTCCCCCTTTCTCCACCTCTCTTCCCTCTTTCTGCACCACTCTTGCCTCTTTCTGAACCTCTGTTGCGTCATTCAGCACATCTGTTGCTTTTTCCTGCAGATCTCTTGCCCCTTTCTGCACCCCTCTTTTCTTTTTCTGCACCTATCTTGCCTCTTTCTGCACACCTGTTCGTGTTTCTGCACCTTTTCTGTCTGTTTCTGCACATCTCTGGCCTCTTTCTGTACCTCTGTTAACTCTTTCTGCACTTTCAACCTTTGTGCCTCTTTCAGCACTTTTGTTGGTTCTTTCTGAACTGTTCTTGCTTTTTTTCTGTAGCTCACTTGCCTCTTTCTGCACTTCTCTTCCTTCTTTTTGCACTTCTCGTCCCTCTTTTTGTTCCCCTCTGCCTCTTTCTGTACCTCTCTTGCCTCTTTGTGCACCTCTCCTACCTCTTTCTGCACCCCTCTTGCTTCGTTTTGCACCTCTGTTGGTTCTTTCTGCACTGCTCTTGCTTCTTTCTGCACCTCACTTGCCTCTTTCTGCACTTATCTTTCTTCTTTCTAAACCTCTGTTGCTTCTTTCAGCAATTCTTTAGCTGTTTCTGCACTTCTCTTGCTGGTTTCTGCACCTTTCTTGCGTCTTTTTGCACCTCTATTGCTTCTTCCTTTTAAACCTCTGTTGCTTCTTTCAGCAATTCTCTTAGCTCTTTCTGTTCTTCTTTTGCTTGTTTCTGCACCTCTCTTGTATCTTTCTGCACCTCTGTTAATTCTTTCTGCACCCCTCCTGACTCTTTCTGCCCCCCTCTTCCCTACTTTTGCAACTCTCTTGCCTCTTTCTACACATCTCTTCCCTTTTCTGCACCCGCTTGCATCTTTCTGTACCTCTATTGCTTCTTTCTGTACTTCCCTTGCCTCTTTCTGCACCCTTAGTGCCTCTTTCAGCACCTCTGTTGTTTCTTTTGTGCACTTCCCTTCCTTCTTTCTGCATGCCTCGTGCCTCCTTTTGCACCTCTCGAGCTTGTTCCTGCAGCTCTCTTGCATCTTTCTGCACCTCTGTTGCCTCTTTCTGTAGTTTACTTGCTTCTTTCTTTACCTCTCTTAACTCTTTCGGCACCTATATTAATTCTTTCTGCACCCTTCCTGCCTCTTACCGCACCCCTCTTCCCTATTTGTGCAACTCTTTTGCCCCTTTCTACACCTCTCTTCTCTCTTTCTGAACCACTCTTGCCTCTTTCTGAACCTCTGTTGTTTCTTTCTGTACTTCTCTTGCCTCTTTCTGCACGCTTCATACCTCTTTCAGCACCTCTGTTGCTACTTTTGCGCTCCTCTTCCTTTTTCTGAACACCTTGTGCCTCATTCTTCAGCTCTGTTGCCCTTTTCAGCACCTTTGTTGATTCTTTCTGCACTGCTCTTGCTTCTTTTCACACCTCTCTTGCATCTTTCTGCACTTCTGTTGCTTCATTCTGCACTTCACTTGCTTCTTTCTGCACATCTCTTGCCTCTTTCTGCACCTCTGTTGCTTCCTTCTGTACCCCTCCTGCCTCTTTCTGCCCCTCTTCCCTATCTGTGCAACTCTCTTGCTCCTTCCTATACCTTGCTTCCCTTTTTTTCTGCACCACTCTTTCTGTACCTCTGTTCCTTCGTTCTGCACTTCTCCTGGTACGTTCTGCACTGCTCTTATCTCTTTCTGCATCCCTCTTGCCTCTTTGAGCACCTACTTTGCTTCTTTCTGCACCTCACTTGCCTCTTTCTGTACTTCTCTTGCTTCTTTCTAAACCTCTGTTGCTTCTTTCTGCACCTCTGTTGCCTCTTTCTGCACTTTACTTGCTTCTTTCTGCACCTCTCTTGCCTCTTTCGGCATCTCTGTTAATTCTTTCTTCACCCTTCCAGCCTCTTTCCGCATCCTTCTTCCCTATTTGTGCAACTCTCTTGCCCTTTTCTACACCTCTTTTCCCTCTTTCTGCACCACTCTTCCCTCTTTCTGAACCTCTGTTGTTTCTTTCTGCACTTCTCTTGCCTCTTTCTGCGTGCTTCGTACCTCTTTCAGCACCTCTGTTGCTGCTTTCTGCACTTGTCTTCCTTCTTTCTAAATCCTCGTGCCTCTTTCAGCACCTCCGTTGCATCTTTTGCACTCCTCTTCCTTTTTTTCTGCACCCCTTGTGCCTCATTCTACAGCTCTGTTGACTTTTTCAGCACCTCTGTAGATTCTTTCTGCACTGCTCTTGCTTGTTTCTACTCCAATCTTGTATCTTTCTGCACCTCTGTTGCTGCACCTCTCTTGCCTCTTTCTGCACCTCTGTTTCTTCTTTCTGTATCCCTCCTCCCTCTTTCTGCCCCCTCTTCCCTATCTGTGCAACTCTCTTGCCCCTTCCTATACCCCTCTTCCCATTTCTGCACCACTCTTGCCTCTTTCTATACCTCTGTTGCCTCTTTCTGCACTTCTCTTGCCTCTTTCTGCACCCTTTGTGCCTCTTTCAGCACCTGTTTCTTCTTTTGTGCACTTCTCTCCCTTCTTTCTGCACACCTCGTCCCTCCTTTTGCACATATGTTCCTTCTTTCAGCACCTCCGTTGATTTGATTTTTACTGCTCTTGCTTCTTTCTAGACCTCACTTGCCCCTTTCTGCACTTCTCTTGCTTCTTTCTGTACTTCTGTTGCCTCTTTCTGTACCTCGTTTGCTTCTTTCTGCATTTCACTTGCCTCTTTCAGCACTTCTGTTGTTTTTTTCTGCAGATCTCTTGTCCATTTCTGCACCCCTCTTTTCTCTTTCTGCACATCTCCTGCCTCTTTCTTCACCCTGTTCCCTGTTTCTGCACCTTTCCAGCCTGTTTATGCACATCTCTTGCCTCTTTCTGTAACTCTGTTACCTCTTCCTGCACTTCGCTTGCTCTTACTGCACCCCTTGTGCCTCTTTCAGCACCTCTGTTGTTTTTTTCTGCACTGCTCTTGCCTCCTTCTGCATCCCTCTTGCATCTTTCAGCAACTCTGATGCTTCTTTCTGCACTTCTATTGTCTCCTCCTGTACCTCTATTGCTTAGTTCTATACCTCACTAGGCTCTTTCAGCACCTCTGTTGCTTATTTCTGCAGATCTATTGCCTTTTCTGCACTTCACTCTCCTCTTTCTGTACCCCTATTGCCTCTTTCTGTACCTCTGTTGCTTCTATTGTGTCTTTCTGCACCTCTTTTGCTTTTTTCAGCATTTCACTTGTCTCTTTCAGCACTTCTGTTGCTTTTTTCTGAAGGATCTCTTGCCCATATCTGCACCCCTCTTTTCTCTTTCGCACCTCTCTTGCCTATTTCTTCACCCCTGTTTACTGTTTCTGCACCTTTCCAGTCTGTTTATGCACATCTCTTGCCTCTTTCTGTATCTCTGTTACCTCTTCCTTCACTTTACTTGCTTCTTTTTGCACCTCCCTTGCCTTTTTGGCACTTATGGTAATTCTTTCTGCACCCTTCCTGCCCCTTTATGCACCCCTCTTCCCTATTTGTGCAACTCTCTTCCCCCTTTATCCACCTCTCTTCCCTCTTTCTGCACCACTCTTGCCTCTTTCTGAACCTCTGTTGCGTCATTCAGCACATCTGTTGCTTTTTCCTGCAGATCTTTTGCCCCTTTCTGCACCCCTCTTTTCTTTTTCTGCACCTATCTTGCCTCTTTCTGTACACCTGTTCGTGTTTCTGCACCTTTTCTGTCTGTTTCTGCACATCTCTGGCCTCTTTCTGTACCTCTGTTAACTCTTTCTGCACTTTCAACCTTTGTGCCTCTTTCAGCACTTTTGTTGGTTCTTTCTGAACTGTTCTTGCTTTTTTTCTGTAGCTCACTTGCCTCTTTCTGCACTTCTCTTCCTTCTTTTTGCACTTCTCGTCCCTCTTTTTGTTCCCCTCTGCCTCTTTCTGTACCTCTCTTGCCTCTTTGTGCACCTCTCCTACCTCTTTCTGCACCCCTCTTGCTTCGTTTTGCACCTCTGTTGGTTCTTTCTGCACTGCTCTTGCTTCTTTCTGCACCTCACTTGCCTCTTTCTGCACTTATCTTTCTTCTTTCTAAACCTCTGTTGCTTCTTTCAGCAATTCTTTAGCTGTTTCTGCACTTCTCTTGCTGGTTTCTGCACCTTTCTTGCGTCTTTTTGCACCTCTATTGCTTCTTCCTTTTAAACCTCTGTTGCTTCTTTCAGCAATTCTCTTAGCTCTTTCTGTTCTTCTTTTGCTTGTTTCTGCACCTCTCTTGTATCTTTCTGCACCTCTGTTAATTCTTTCTGCACCCCTCCTGACTCTTTCTGCCCCCCTCTTCCCTACTTTTGCAACTCCCTTGCCTCTTTCTACACATCTCTTCCCTTTTCTGCACCCGCTTGCATCTTTCTGTACCTCTATTGCCTCTTTCTGTACTTCTCTTGCCTCTTTCTGCACCCTTAGTGCCTCTTTCAGCACCTCTGTTGTTTCTTTTGTGCACTTCCCTTCCTTCTTTCTGCATGCCTCGTGCCTCCTTTTGCACCTCTCGAGCTTGTTCCTGCAGCTCTCTTGCATCTTTCTGCACCTCTGTTGCCTCTTTCTGTAGTTTACTTGCTTCTTTCTTTACCTCTCTTGCCTCTTTCGGCACCTATATTAATTCTTTCTGCACCCTTCCTGCCTCTTACCGCACCCCTCTTCCCTATTTGTGCAACTCTTTTGCCCCTTTCTACACCTCTCTTCTCTCTTTCTGAACCACTCTTGCCTCTTTCTGAACCTCTGTTGTTTCTTTCTGTACTTCTCTTGCCTCTTTCTGCACGCTTCATACCTCTTTCAGCACCTCTGTTGCTACTTTTGCGCTCCTCTTCCTTTTTCTGAACGCCTTGTGCCTCATTCTTCAGCTCTGTTGCCCTTTTCAGCACCTTTGTTGATTCTTTCTGCACTGCTCTTGCTTCTTTTCACACCTCTCTTGCATCTTTCTGCACTTCTGTTGCTTCATTCTGCACTTCACTTGCTTCTTTCTGCACATCTCTTGCCTCTTTCTGCACCTCTGTTGCTTCCTTCTGTACCCCTCCTGCCTCTTTCTGCCCCTCTTCCCTATCTGTGCAACTCTCTTGCTCCTTCGTATACCTTGCTTCCCTTTTTTTCTGCACCACTCTTTCTGTACCTCTGTTCCTTCGTTCTGCACTTCTCCTGGTACGTTCTGCACTGCTCTTATCTCTTTCTGCATCCCTCTTGCCTCTTTGAGCACCTACTTTGCTTCTTTCTGCACCTCACTTGCCTCTTTCTGTACTTCTCTTGCTTCTTTCTAAACCTCTGTTGCTTCTTTCTGCACCTCTGTTGCCTCTTTCTGCACTTTGCTTGCTTCTTTCTGCACCTCTCTTGCCTCTTTCGGCATCTCTGTTAATTCTTTCTTCACCCTTCCTGCCTCTTTCCGCATCCTTCTTCCCTATTTGTGCAACTCTCTTGCCCTTTTCTACACCTCTTTTCCCTCTTTCTGCACCACTCTTCCCTCTTTCTGAACCTCTGTTGTTTCTTTCTGCACTTCTCTTGCCTCTTTCTGCGTGCTTCGTACCTCTTTCAGCACCTCTGTTGCTGCTTTCTGCACTTGTCTTCCTTCTTTCTAAATCCCCGTGCCTCTTTCAGCACCTCCGTTGCATCTTTTGCACTCCTCTTCCTTTTTTTCTGCACCCCTTGTGCCTCATTCTGCAGCTCTGTTGACTTTTTCAGCACCTCTGTTGATTCTTTCTGCACTGCTCTTGCTTGTTTCTACTCCAATCTTGTATCTTTCTGCACCTCTGTTGCTTCATTCTGCATTTTACTTGATTCTTTCTGCACCTCTCTTGCCTCTTTCTGCACCTCTGTTTCTTCTTTCTGTATCCCTCCTCCCTCTTTCTGCCCCCTCTTCCCTATCTGTGCAACTCTCTTGCCCCTTCCTATACCCCTCTTCCCATTTCTGCACCACTCTTGCCTCTTTCTATACCTCTGTTGCCTCTTTCTGCACTTCTCTTGCCTCTTTCTGCACCCTTTGTGCCTCTTTCAGCACCTGTTTCTTCTTTTGTGCACTTCTCTCCCTTCTTTCTGCACACCTCGTCCCTCCTTTTGCACATATGTTCCTTCTTTAGCACCTCCGTTGATTTGATTTTTACTGCTCTTGCTTCTTTCTAGACCTCACTTGCCCCTTTCTGCACTTCTCTTGCTTCTTTCTGTACTTCTGTTGCCTCTTTCTGTACCTCGTTTGCTTCTTTCTGCATTTCACTTGCCTCTTTCAGCACTTCTGTTGTTTTTTTCTGCAGATCTGCACCCCTCTTTTCTCTTTCTGCACATCTCCAGCCTCTTTCTTCACCCTGTTCCCTGTTTCTGCACCTTTCCAGCCTGTTTATGCACATCTCTTGCCTCTTTCTGTACCTCTGTTACCTCTTCCTGCACTTCGCTTGCTCTTACTGCACCCCTTGTGCCTCTTTCAGCACCTCTGTGGTTTTTTTCTGCACTGCTCTTGCCTCCTTCTGCATCCCTCTTGCATCTTTCAGCAACTCTGATGCTTCTTTCTGCACTTCTATTGTCTCCTCCTGTACCTCTATTGCTTAGTTCTATACCTCACTAGGCTCTTTCAGCACCTCTGTTGCTTATTTCTGCAGATCTATTGCCTTTTCTGAACTTCACTCTCCTCTTTCTGTACCCCTCTTGCCTCTTTCTGTACCTCTGTTGCTTCTATTGTGTCTTTCTGCACCTCTTTTGCTTTTTTCAGCATTTCACTTGTCTCTTTCAGCACTTCTGTTTCTTTTTTCTGAAGGATCTCTTGCCCATATCTGCACCCCTCTTTTCTCTTTCGCACCTCTCTTGCCTATTTCTTCACCCCTGTTTACTGTTTCTGCACCTTTCCAGTCTGTTTATGCACATCTCTTGCCTCTTTCTGTATCTCTGTTACCTCTTCTTTCACTTTACTTGCTTCTTTTTGCACCTCCCTTGCCTTTTTGGCACTTATGGTAATTCTTTCTGCACCCTTCCTGCCCCTTTATGCACCCCTCTTCCCTATTTGTGCAACTCTCTTCCTCTTTCTGCACCACTCTTGCCTCTTTCTGAACCTCTGTTGCGTCATTCAGCACATCTGTTGCTTTTTCCTGCAGATCTCTTGCCCCTTTCTGCACCCCTCTTTTCTTTTTCTGCACCTATCTTGCCTCTTTCTGCACACCTGTTCGTGTTTCTGCACCTTTTCTGTCTGTTTCTGCACATCTCTGGCCTCTTTCTGTACCTCTGTTAACTCTTTCTGCACTTTCAACCTTTGTGCCTCTTTCAGCACTTTTGTTGGTTCTTTCTGAACTGTTCTTGCTTTTTTTCTGTAGCTCACTTGCCTCTTTCTGCACTTCTCTTCCTTCTTTTTGCACTTCTCGTCCCTCTTTTTGTTCCCCTCTGCCTCTTTCTGTACCTCTCTTGCCTCTTTGTGCACCTCTCCTACCTCTTTCTGCACCCCTCTTGCTTCGTTTTGCACCTCTGTTGGTTCTTTCTGCACTGCTCTTGCTTCTTTCTGCACCTCACTTGCCTCTTTCTGCACTTATCTTTCTTCTTTCTAAACCTCTGTTGCTTCTTTCAGCAATTCTTTAGCTGTTTCTGCACTTCTCTTACTGGTTTCTGCACCTTTCTTGCGTCTTTTTGCACCTCTATTGCTTCTTCCTTTTAAACCTCTGTTGCTTCTTTCAGCAATTCTCTTAGCTCTTTCTGTTCTTCTTTTGCTTGTTTCTGCACCTCTCTTGTATCTTTCTGCACCTCTGTTAATTCTTTCTGCACCCCTCCTGACTCTTTCTGCCCCCCTCTTCCCTACTTTTGCAACTCCCTTGCCTCTTTCTACACATCTCTCCCCTTTTCTGCACCCGCTTGCATCTTTCTGTACCTCTATTGCTTCTTTCTGTACTTCTCTTGCCTCTTTCTGCACCCTTAGTGCCTCTTTCAGCACCTCTGTTGTTTCTTTTGTGCACTTCCCTTCCTTCTTTCTGCATGCCTCGTGCCTCCTTTTGCACCTCTCGAGCTTGTTCCTGCAGCTCTCTTGCATCTTTCTGCACCTCTGTTGCCTCTTTCTGTAGTTTACTTGCTTCTTTCTTTACCTCTCTTGCCTCTTTCGGCACCTATATTAATTCTTTCTGCACCCTTCCTGCCTCTTACCGCACCCCTCTTCCCTATTTGTGCAACTCCCTTGCCTCTTTCTACACATCTCTTCCCTTTTCTGCACCCGCTTGCATCTTTCTGTACCTCTATTGCTTCTTTCTGTACTTCTCTTGCCTCTTTCTGCACCCTTAGTGCCTCTTTCAGCACCTCAGTTGTTTCTTTTGTGCACTTCCCTTCCTTCTTTCTGCATGCCTTGTACCTCCTTTTGCACCTCTGTTGTTTCTTTCTGCACCCCTCTTCCCTATTAGTGCAACTCTCTTGCCTCTTTCTACACCTCTCTTCACTCTTTCTGCACCACTCTTGCCTCTTTATGAACCTCTGTTGCTTCTTTCCACACTCTTCTTCCTTCTTTCTGCTCCCCTTGGGCCTCCTTCTGCACCTCTGTTGCCTCTTTCAGCACCTCTGTTGATTCTTTTTTCACTGCTCTTGCTTCTTTCTGCACCTCACTTGCCTCTTTCTGCACTTCACTTACTTCTTTCTAAAACTCTGTTGCTTCTTTCAGCAATTCTCTTGCCTCTTTCTGTACTTCTCTTGCTTGTTTCTTTACCTCTCTTGCATCTTTCTGCACCTCTGTTGCCTCTTTCTGCACTTCACTTGCTTCTTTATGAACCTCTTGTGCCTCTTTCGGCACCTCTGCACTTCTTTCTGCATCCTCCATTCCTATTTTTGCACCCCTCTTCCCTATTTATCTAACTCTCTTGCCTCTTTCTATTCCTCTCTTCTCTCTTTCTGCACTAATCTTGCCTCTTACTGAACCTCTGTTGCTTCTCTCTGCACTTCTCTTGCCTCTTTCTGCACCCTTTGTACCATTTTCAACACCTCTGTTGCTTTTTTCTGAACTCCACTTCCTTCTTTCTGCACCCCTCTGTCATGACCGACTTTTTCGGCCCTTCCTTGAGGGAAGGTGATTGGAGGTGACTTCAGTCTACTATCCTTCTATTGGAGGAATTAGAACCGTAAATGGAGCCTATTCACAAGGCGTGTTGATATAATTCCGTACCCTTTTCCTTAGATCAGGGCGTATAAACTTATTTTAGGGAATAGATTCATTAGTATTAGTGATAATCCGTCCTTTTGTAAGAGTATTAGTATACCTTCTATGGAGTTATGCTTATTTCGGGCCTTGTAGGCCTCAAACGGGAGAGACTCCATCTTTCTTTCTGCCCCGGCAGCTTGAGATGCTTCTAGGTCAAATGTAATGTTTTAGTTACGAGGTGTTGTTCGCTTGGAGAGAACCGGCTCAGGCTGGCCCTTATCGAAAGACTGTATTTTTCTCCATTCCGAAGACACAACATCAGGCCGGCCGGCTGGGAAAGTGTCCTTGGTACGGGGAGGTACAAGAATTTGGTGGGCGGCAGGTTACTGGCCGTAACTTTCCATGAAGGAACAAGCTTCCATATTAGTGAAAGCATGAGGCAGTGAATGAGTCAGTCTGTAGGCGGCAGCTAGCCGTTAGCATCAATGCCATTAATTATTTCAGTCAAAAACAAAGAAGATGCCCACACCCTCTTATCTTGATGTATAAATCAATCAATAGAAACCAAGTACAATTTTATGAAACTTGGTAAGGTACTTTTATTTATGCCTGTTACTCTCGATTTTTTTAAATTATTTTTTATAAGAACTTTCTTTGGCAAAAATAGATACACATTACCACATTGTTCTACAATTATGCAATTTTTCAAAGAAAAAACAAATTTAACAAAATACCGCAATAACACAGAACAATACACATTATCAACAAACAATTCATGAGTTTTTGTCAAATTGAATTCATACTTGTGGACAAAACAAAGCAAAGTACAACCAAGAGCAAAGACAAAAATGTATAAATCTCAATGGATCACTCAATGATACTAATAGCTCTTGTAAGTATGCCGACGCGTTTCAGGTTCGAATGGTGAGTTTTCGAACCCTCATCAGGGCTTTGTTATTTGTCTGTGTGGAACACAAAAAAATAATAGAGTTTTATTAAGACTCTGATTGCCTCGTTTGTACCATCTCATGTTCACAGAAATGATAGAAAAATGCCTGTATCTTTCAGGGAGTGCGTTTTAATTACATGGATCGGGGGGGGACAATGCTTCAAGAATGCGATCTAGAATGGGTGAAGCATAAATGAAGTCAAAACTTTATACTTGTTTTGATTAGAGAATATCAAGTGGTTTGGGAACACGTCCCTAAAATCCACCCTCCTCACTGCGCATCATCCGACACCTTGTGAAGGGAGGAGGTTGTGGTCATGAAATGAATCGACCTGATTGAACAAAGAGTTGAGATTGTTGCATGGCCGTGTGACGTGGCGAAAGCGTATATAAAACATGACTGTATGAATCCCATACCTTGTCTTCTACTTCATGAAGGAGTATGAGATTTCCTTAAAGTGCTGGCACTAAACTTCAGTGGGAAGACCTATTTGGAGAAATAATGACACGATCTTAACATCAAACCAACGGCCGGGTGAGTCCAGCGCTTATTGTCGGTAGATGCGAGCACGTCATGTAATAAACTGAAAACGTACCTGCGATCCGGTCTGGATTCAGGTACTCGTTTGTGCGACCCACAAAATGTCTGTGTAAATCTTTACGGCACACTACAAAGTGGAAAAGGGAGAGGAGGGTCCCCGTGAGTTTGCGGAATTATCATGCATATTTAACTCCATACCGGCAAACGCCGATTCTCTACGGACTGACCTGAATGTGCGTATCTCCAGGTGTCACTCGCAATCCTCACTCCAAAGACTCCCACTCTCATGAGTAGCAGCGAGCGGTTGCCATCTTAATTATTTAAACAGGGGCGGTGACTTCCTTATCCCTGTGCATTATGGGACATGTAGTCCCCACTCATTCTAAAGCACGATTGGACCCTTTCCTCCAAACCCGATATTTGATATTGTCACTAAGTCATCTCTGATACTGAAAAAATTACCACCACATTTATTGATGAACAACGGGGCAGATATTCGTCTTACAATACGGCTACATGCCACTGCAGATTACAAAGCCATCACAGTCTAGATAATTCAGACATGGTATTCAAGCCTGTCAATGTACTATTAAATTTCAGGATTAAGTAGGCTTCCTTTTGGAGTAACAACCTGTCGACATCCGTCGAGCACTGCACTGTGTTTATAGTGAAAAGTACTGTCCATTTGAACTCGTGTTCAGAGTGCGATTTTTCCATGAAATGCTCAACCATGGGCGCAGTATGGATCTTCTTCTTGATCCGGGACCTATGCTGACTAATGCGTAGATTCACTTGTTGATTTGTCTTGCCAATATAAATTTTGTGGCACGGACACATTATTACGTATACCACGTTTTTGGTCTTACAGTTGGAAAACCCTGTGTGTTTCCACTTGACACCCTGATGTTCAAATTCTTTCCCCTCAATTGTGCTAGAGCACGCAACACAATTCCCACATCTATGATGGCCTTCAATCGGCTTCATATTCCAGCAGCTCAGAATGTCATGTTTGAGTTTGGCTGTGTCAAATTCGCTCTCACGATTTGCTGTCCAATGCTTCTATTCTTTTTATAAGCAAAGATCGGGCGGGGGAACGGGCATTCCAATCCTTCTAACACATGCCAGTTCTTTAAGATCGTTTGTCTCATTCTGTGGGTGTCAGGGCTGAAAGTGGTCCCACACACTGGGCGGTCAAGTTCTTTCTTCTCCTTAGCCTCTAGCAAGCTTTCACGTGGAGTGTATCGTGCTCTTTTGTAGGAGTGTTTAAGGAGTTTTTTTGGGTACCCTCTATGAGTCATCTCCTGGCAAAAAGTCTCTGCATGATGGTCATAGTCACTGATTTCAGTGCAATTTATGCGTATCTGCAGTAGTTGCCCGTAAAGTAAGTTGGCTTTTAGGTTCCTCGGATTGTAACTCTTGTGGTATAAGATGGTGTTCTTATCGGTCTTTTTCTTGTATAATGAGGTTTTGAGGACCCCATCCTTACAAAAGACCTCCACATCTAGAAAGGTCATTTTGGTGGAGCTTGATTCAATTGAGAATTTGATGTCATTATGCCTTGTGTTGATCAGCTCATGGAACAGTACTAGATCGGTCTGGCTCCCCTGCCACAGGAGCCAGACGTCATCTATATAGCGCCACCACTGTGTGATATTCCCAATGAAGGGGTTGTTGTTGTCCACAAATCTCAATTCATACTGTGTCATGTAGAGCACTGCCATTTCCGGGGCATAAGGACACCCCATGGCAGTGCCCTTCACTTGCATGTAGAATTGAGCATTGAATATGAAGTAGTTCTTCTTGAGAGCTATTTCAGCAAGTCGCAGAATGAAGCATGCTTCATTCTGCGACTTGCTGAAATAGCTCTCAAGAAGAACTACTTCATATTCAATGATCAATTCTACATCTAAGTGAAGGGCACTGCCATTGGGTGTCCTTATGCCCCGGAAATGGCAGTGCTCTACATGGCACAGTACGAATTGAGATTTGTGGACAACAACAACCCCTTCATTGGAAATATCACACAGTGGTGGTGCTATATAGATGACGTCTGGCTCCTGTGGCAGGGAGCCGGACCGATCTAGTACTGTTCCATGAGCTGATCAACACAAGGCATAATGACATCAAATTCTCAATTGAATCAAGCTCCACCAAAATGACCTTTCTAGATGTGGAGGTCTCTTGTAAGGATGGGGTCCTCAAAACCTCATTATACAAGAAAAAGACCGATAAGAACACCATCTTACACCACAAGAGTTACCATCCGAGGAACCTAAAAGCCAACTTACCTTACGGGCAACTACTGCGGATACGCAGAAATTGCACTGAAATCAGTGACTATGACCATCATGCAGAGACTTTTTGCCAGGAGATGACTCATAGAGGGTACCCAAAAAAACTCCTTAAACACTCCTACAAAAGAGCACGATACACTCCATGTGAAAGCTTGCTAGAGGCTAAGGAGAAGAAAGAACTTGACCGCCCAGTGTGTGTGACCACTTTCAGCCCTGACACCCACAGAATGAGACAAACGATCTTAAAGAACTGGCATGTGTTAGAAGGATTGGAATACCCGTTCCCCCGCCCGATCTTTGCTTATAAAAAGAATAGAAGCATTGGACAGCAAATCGTGAGAGCGAATTTGACACAGCTAAAACTCAAACATGACATTCTGAGCTGCTGGAATATGAAGCCGATTGAAGGCCATCATAGATGCGGGAATTGTGTCACGTGCTCTAGCACAATTGAGGGGAAAGAATTTGAACATCAGGGTGTCAAGTGGAAACACACATAGTTTTCCAACTGTAAGACCAAAAACGTGGTATACTTAATAATGTGTCCGTGCCACAAAATTTATATTGGCAAGACAAATCAACAAGTGAATCTACGCATTAGTCAGCATAGGTCCCGGATCAAGAAGAAGATCCAAACTGCACCCATGGTTGAGCATTTCATGGACAAATCGCACTCTGAACACGAGTTCAAATGGACAGTACTTTTCACTATAAACACAGTGCAGCGCTCGACGGATGTCAACAGGGTGTTACTCCAAAAGGAAGCCTACTTAATCCTGAAATTTAATAGTACATTGACAGGCTTGAATACCATGTCTGAATTATCTAGACTGTGATGGCTTTGTAATCTGCAGTGGCATGTAGCCGTATTGTAAGACGAATTTCTGCCCCGTTGTTCATCAATAAATGTGGTGGTAATTTTTTCAGTATCAGAGATGACTTAGTGACAATATCAAATATCGGGTTTGGAGGAAAGGGTCCAATCGTGCTTTAGAATGAGTGGGGACTACATGTCCCATAATGCACAGGGATAAGGAAGTCACCGCCCCTGTTTAAATAACTAAGATGGCAACCGCTCGCTGCTACTCATGCGAGTGGGAGTCTTTGGAGTGAGGATTGCGAGTGACGCCTGGAGATACCCACATTCAGGTCAGTCCGTAGAGAATCGGCGTTTGCCGGTAGGAAGTCAAATATGCACGAAAATTCCGCAAACTCACGGGGACCCTCCTCTCCCTTTTCCACTTTGTAGTGTGCCGTAAAGATTTACACAGACATTTCGTGGGTCGCACAAACGAGTACCTGAATCCAGACCGGATCGCAGGTACGTTTTCAGTTTATTACATGACGTGCTCGCATCTACCAACAATAAGCGCTGGACTCACCCGGCCATTGGTTTGATGTTAAGATCGTGTCATTATTTCTCCAAATAGGTCTTCCCACTGAAGTTTAGTGCCAGCACTTTAAGGAAATCTCATACTCCTTTATGAAGTAGAAGACAAGGTATGGGATTCATACAGTCATGTTTTATATATGCTTTCGCCACGTCACACGGCCATGCAACAATCTCAACTCTTTGTTCAATCAGGTCGATTCATTTCATGACCACAACCTCCTCCCTTCACAAGGCGTCGGATGATGCGCAGTGAGGTAGGTGGATTTTAGGGACGTGTTTCTAAACCACTTGATATTCTCTAATCAAAACAAGTATAAAGTTTTGACTTCATTCATGCTTCATCCATTCTAGATCGCATTCTTGAAGCATTGTCCCCCCGATCCATGTAATTAAAACGCACTCCCTGAAAGATACAGGTATTTTTCTATCATTTGTGTGAACATGAGATTGTACAAACGAGGCAATCAGAGTCTTAATAAAACTCTATTATTTTTTTGTGTTCCACACAGACAAATAACAAAGCCCTGATGAGGGTTCGAAAACTCACCATTCGAACCTGAAACACGTCGGCACACTTACAAGAGCTATTAGTATCATTGAGTGATCCATTGAGATTTATACATTTTTGTCTTTGCTCTTGGTTGTACTTTGCTTTGTTTTGTCCACAAGTATGAATTAAATTTGACAAAAACTCATGAATTGTTTGTTGATAATGTGTATTGTTCTGTGTTATTGCGGTATTGTGTTGAATTTGTTTTTTTCTTTGAAAAATTGCATAATTGTAGAACATTGTGGTAATGTGTATCTATTGTTGCGAAAGAAAGTTCTTATAAAAATAATTTTAAAAAATCGAGAGTAACAGGTATAAATAAAAGTACCTTACCAAGTTTCATAAAATTGTACTTGTGTGACGCGGGGGACCCCGACGAGGGCCCCCCTGGTATGCCTAGTAATGTGTCTGCCTTTTCTTTCCAGAATACAGAAGCCTGGAATACCCCCGAAGTCGTACGAAGACGGCCTGGAGCTGTACACCTGCGGGACTACTCCTTTAAGGGGGCGGAGTCGGACTGGCGCCACACCCTTCCTGACGACGTAAAGCCCGTCCCGGAGTCCAGCCAGGTGTGCGAGTCACCCGGAGGTGGAGTTGGAGGTTGGTGGAGCGAGTGGAGAGACAGCGGAGCAGAGTGGACGGAGGAGGAAGAAGACGAGCGGAGGACGGAGGAAGATCAGAGGTCAGAGGACGAGGAGGACGGAGAGAGTCGGACGGAGGTGGAGGCGAATCAACAAGGGGATCACCGGCACGGCGGGGACAGCGGAGAAAGATCAGGAAGGTGGACCCGGACGGAATCGGAGACGAGGCCGTGCTACAAGACGACTCGAACTGGGAAGGAGGCGGCGGGACCTGACAGCGACCCTGAGGTGGATTACCGCGGGAAGCCAGGGGGCTCTGCGGGACGCGCATCGCCCAGCCACACTAACACGGAAGTGTGGCTCACCCAGGTACGGTCCGATAACACAGCGTGGGGAGGTAGTAGACGAGGGAAGCCCGCCTAAAAAGAAAGCACCCCTGCACACCCTTGATGGTTTCACAAGGGTTCACGTCCCACATACTAGGTTGGAGGTTGCACGTGTGATTCCCCTCACTCCCTTCCCTGAGAGTCGTTCATCCCAGCACCTGTACTGAGACGGACATTTGTTTCTTTCCTTTTTCTCTGGGGTACCTGCGACAAGCGACCAGCGAGACGGCGGGGAAAAGGCCTACGACACCCAGGAGACCTTGGGACAGGAGAGCAACAGGAGGGCGAACCAGGACGGAGGAGGCGGACCCACCCCTACCATTCTATAGAGTGCCTGTTCGCAAACGTCGTTTGTACAAAGCAATAAAACCTGCATTACCCAGAGAGCCCGTGTGTGCGAATCTTTTCGAGAACCCCGCAGTACAGACACAACCCCGGTCCCCAGTCTCACAACTTGGTTTCTATTGATTGATTTATACATCAAGATAAGAGGGTGTGGGCATCTTCTTTGTTTTTGACTATTTATGGTCCAGCCCCGTCCCTCAGTCCCACCAAGGACCTAAATCCCTTGCTTCCATTAATTATTTCAGGGCAGACAGTCGCCATTTTAAAGTACGAGACAGATCAAGAAGCTGATACTCTCTTAGAAAGATTGAAGTTATTTTAGCTGGAGCAGCTGGAGAGCTTTGACCTTTAGATCAGAGCATTCAGAGTGAAGCAGTTAGTTAAGGGAACGAATACCAGAGTGGCTGAAACTGAGTTATAAGATCGAAGCCGAGAAGTGAAGATGGTCCGCGATTGAGAGGAGAGAGGAGTAGTGCAGAACAGCCAGAGAGAAAGCAGCTGATGAGAGGAAGGTTCCAGTGACTTGGAGGGAGGCGAAGGAGACAGAGCATAGCGGTGCAGACGTGTATCCGTGACTGCAGAGGTGTGACCTTAAAGACGAGCCAAGGCACAGATGAGAAGGGAACCCAGATGACTGCTGAGTCCAGACTTCATATTAATAAGGTGACGTTGACCCTTTCATATTAGCGTGCACATTCTAACCTTTCATTTTCCTTTGCAGGCTATATGTTATAGTATAGTGTTATATTGATATTGTTGTTCTGATAAATAAAGTACCGCAGTTCTTAGTGAACCGGCATGTGCCTCTTATTCTTATATGAAAAGGTAACCTGTTCTTCTAGTCAGGTACTACTGTTTGAACAGACGCTACCCCTGATCAGGTAAGTAGTAACTGAATAATTAGGGAGAGAGGAGCCCTTGAACTGGAGGATAAGTTGTACATCATCTAATTTGGCTATCATTGTGTGATTCATAATATCGTAGTATTGTACCTCTAGTGAATAGTGAGAGAAACTTCCCAACATAGAGAGAGAGAGCTGAAGGTATTCATAGGAAAGTGATCGTCGTTGTGATGCGGCATTATACCCACAGGATTGTGGCTTGTAATGTAAGTAAGTGAGCACCAGGGGGGATACTGGTATATATACCCACAAGATTGTGGCTTGTACGTAGATAAAAGAGAGTACCAGGGAGGATACTGGTATTTATAACCACAAGATTGTGGCTTGAGTGAGCACTGGTTGCGGCCAGTGTGTAATGGTATATGATCAGAACTGCCCCAGGGTAGAACAGTCTGGGCCTGAGTTGCCGCAAGACTAGTTGGTATGAGTGTGATATTATCGAAAACTTAGGCATGTACATTGCTAATTCCCCATCCTTGGGTAGGAGAAATAGATACCTGTTGTAAATAGGTCCTAAGGAGGGAGGTGATTACGTTGGGGCTGGGTTGGTTGTGCTCTGATGAGCTGATTCCATCTGGTCCGAGTATCCGGTCGTTACATCTGGCGTCACGAACTGTTTACGAAGCCTGTGTGCGCTGTATTGTTTTTATCTTGTTGGTTTGCGCTCGGCTTGTACGTGGTTTATTTTGTATATTATTTGTTAATAGTTGTATATATCTATTTGATTTCTCAAAATGTTTTTGCGAAGGTCGAAAGCTACTTTCAAATTGCCTGTTGAAATTCCCGGCTGGGAATCAACGCCTTACGAGGCCTTGGCCCGTGAGTGGGCCGATTCTACTGGTTTGAGTGAGAATTGGAGTTCTTGTTTGGAGCTGGCGGAGCCGGCTACTGTGATTTCTTGCTTACAGAAAGCGCCAGTAGTGAAGGGTGAGGAGCTTCCTATTTTAGGACGCAGAGGTTGGATTGTTTTAACTGCGTACAGGATTGTACATGAGAAGCTTTTAAACTTGCATAAACAATATGCTGACATGGAAGAGAAGTTTGTTGAAGTGCAAAATGCTCATACTCTTTTGCGATGTCAAAATATGAAAGTATGTTGGACCCCTCCTGAGGCGGATAGCCGGGAGGTAGTAGCGATTTTTAAAATTGTTATCTTGTTGTGTGTTACTTTGCTTATAATTTCTATTTTAACCTGTGGAAAGTGTGATTGAATTCTATTCACCTCTCCCTAAGGAATCTCCTCAGCGCTACTGCACGCGCACTGTTTCCCAGCCTCCCTATGCACTGCTAAAATTAACTTTGCTGAACTCTGTGGCATGCGGGTTTGAAAACGAAACTCCGCTACCCATCAGCTTCCCCCAGCGCTAAGAACGATCGGCTTGCTACAATAAGCCCCTCGCACCCCGCACTCACCTATACTGTCCCAGCTGTCTAAGAGCTGAAGGCACCTCGTCACTTCAAAAACGCGGTGGCCATCTTAGCTTGGGAATAGCCTCAGGGCACCCCAGTGGACACTATAAAAGGGAAAGGCATGACTCCGCGCAGCGGACGCGTACAACGGGCGCGACGGGGCCGCGCCGGAGTCAAGCCAGAGTCCTGCCCGTCTGCGCTCGTCAGTGCCGAGACAGCGCCAGACGCCAGACACCATGACCTACGCCAAAGTGGTAAGACAACATACCCTAAATCTGGGCTCATTAATTTACGGCACCCCAAGCAAGGATGCGCTATCCTCAACCCTGCCCATATAAACACGCCCCAAGTATGCTCATGTGGGTTCTCCCTTCCGAATCCACACCGGCAAACTTCCCACTTCATAGCCAAGTGCTCAGTGATCAAAATCGGCCATTTGAACGTTCGATCTATGCCAAAACATCACGCTGAAATCTTTGATCTGGTCACTAACCATGCCCTGGACATTCTATTTCTAACTGAGACGTGGCTCCAAGATGACATGGACACCGTCCTAAACCTGGCCACCCCAACAGGATATACTACTCACACTCTCAACAGAAATTCCAGAGGCGGTGGTATTGCCGTAATGACCAAAACTCATATTACGTGCCAGCTAACTAAAGCTGACATCAAAGATAGCGAATGTGCACGCTACAACATTAAAATCAATCCCCAGCTTAGCTTGGTAGGACTCCTGATTTATAGGCCCCCAGGAACAGACGGTAAATTCACTGACTCACTCCTTGAGAACCTATGCTCTCAGATGACTGATACTGCCAACTTTACTATTATTGGAGATTTGAACATCACCTTTGATCGGACGGAAAAGTCTAAGATTAATACTCTACTAGCTGGTCTGGCGGCGTTACAATTAGACCAACTTATAAAGGGCCCCACCCACAGTGGCGGCCATCTCCTGGACCCCATTTTTTCGAATATCACTAATGCGCAGGTCGAAATGCCCATCCCCATGACCTGGACTGATCACTATCTAGTAACCATGTAAATTCCCTGTAAGAACATCCTGCTCAATATACCAGTCCAGCAGGTCCGGAAAAGACCCTGGAGAAAGCTCCGTATTGAGGACTTTCACGCCCTCCTCACTACGTGTCCTCCCCCACCTAGTGAAAACCCTGACCATGGATACGACCAATTTTGCAAATGGATCAGCCAAGCCCTATACACTTTAACCCCTTCGCTGCTGGGCCTTTTCCCCTCCTGTGCTGAGCCCTTTTTTGGCTATTTGGGGTAGTGCGCGCTTAGGCCCCTGTAACTTTTTGACCACATAAGCTATCCATGCCAAATTTGCGTCCTTTTCTTCCAACATCATGTGGATTCCAAAGGCGCCCAGGGTTTGTGGATTCCCTTGGAGGGGTCCCAGAAATTAACCAAAATATAGTGTTTTTTTTGTTTTTTTCAGAAAAACGGGAAAAACGGGCTGCAAATGAAAGCCTCTGGGTTTTTCCCTGAAAATGGTATCAAAAAAGGGTTTGTGGGGCTGAAATCTCCGTTTTCTCAGCTTTCAGGTAATGACAGTCTTTTATCAGGGAACCAACATTTTTCACACAGTTTTGGCATTTTTCTGGGACATAGCCTATTTTTGCTATTTTTAGAGCTTTCCACCTCCTTCCAATTAATGGTAGAAAAGAGTTTGAAAGCAATAATTGATCCTAGAAAGCTGTACATTTTCGGAAAGTAAACAAAATTCTGAATTCAGAAAGGGGTCATTTGTCTAAATCCATGAAGGATTCTTTATCGAAAGTAACAGTTAAATCTTGGAATAATAGAAAATTTGTTGAAAAAAACAGCCTTTTGTCTCAACGTTTTCACCTATAGCTTTTTCTAATCTTGACAGCTCTTGGAAAGCAATATACTGTTACATCCGTTAGACCTTCCTGGTTGTGGGGATATATAGGAGTTGTAGTTTCACCAAGAACCCAATGAACCCAGATCCAAAAACTGAGCAGCAACTTGCAATGTTTTTTTTTCTTTTACTGGGTATAGAGCACTTTGTCTTAGAAAATGTATACATGGAAAAATCTGTATGAAAGACACCTATGTATTTCTGATTTGGGTACAAAATATAGAGTTCAGAAACAGTATATAATTGCACATTTTCAAAATTGGGAATACCCATACTAGCTTGAGAATTATTGGTCATTTTTCAAAAACATTTTTTTTTTACACAATGTCTGTCATTGAAAGGGAGAAATGCTAGAAAGCTCATTAGGTAATAACAGTTGATTTACAAATCTGAATTACCCGAAGTCTCCCGATAAAAACGGTACCTCACTTGTGTGGGTCGGCCTTGTGCCTGCGATAGGAAACGGCGCAAAATGCAACGTGGTCACACCTCAATTTTGCAGTTAGAAATTGACCCTTTTATGGCAAAGTGCCTACCTGTAGTTTTTGCACCCTAGCTCTGCCGGCACCTAGGGAAACCTAGCAAACCTATACATTTTTGGAAAGTAGACACCCTGGGGAATTCAGGATGGGGTGACTCGACTGCCTACCACCAGGCTTTGTTACCCAGAATCCCTTGCAAAGTTTAGAATTTGACAAAAAAAACACATTTTCCTCACATTTCTGTGGTGGAAAGTTCTGGAATCTGTGTGGATTAACAAATTTCCACCCACCCAGCGTTCCCCCAGGTCTCCCGAGAAAAATGGTACCTCACTTGCGTGGGTAGGCATAGTGGCTGCGACACGAAACAGCTCAAAATGCAACGTGGTTGCACTTCAATTTCCCAGTGAAATCTTGTGCTATTTGGACAAAGAGACTACCTTTTGTTTTTGAGTCCTAGCTCTGCCAGCACATAGGGAAACCTAGCAAACCTATACATTTTTGAAAACTAGACACCCAGGGGAATTCAGGATGGGGTGACTCGTCTGCCTACCCCAAGGTTTTGTTACCCAGAATCCCTTGCAAATCTAAAATTATGACAAAAAAAACACATTTTCCTCACATTTCTGTGGTGGAAAGTTCTGGAATCTGCGTGGATTAACAAATTTCCACCCACCCAGCGTTCCCCCAGGTCTCCTGAGAAAAATGATACCTCACTTGCGTGGGTAGGCATAGTGGCTGCAACACGAAACAGCGCAAAACGCAACGCGGTTGCACCTCAATTTCCCAGTGAAATCTTGTGCTATTTGGACAAAGAGACTACCTTTTGTTTTTGAGTCCTAGCTCTGCCAGCACATAAGGAAACCTATCAAACCTATACATTTTTGAAAACTAGACACCCAGGGGAATTCAGGATGGGGTGACTCGTCTGCCTACCCCCAGGTTTTGTTACCCAGAATCCCTTGCAAAGCTAAAATTATGACAAAAAAAACACATTTTCCTCACATTTCTGTGGTGGAAAGTGCTGGAATCTGCGTGGATCAACAAACTTCCACCCACCCAGCGTTCCCCCAGGTCTCCCGAGAAAAATGGTACCTCACTTGCGTGGGTAGGCATAGTGGCTGCGACACGAAACAGCTCAAAATGCAACGTGGTTGCACTTCAATTTCCCAGTGAAATCTTGTGCTATTTGGACAAAGAGACTACCTTTTGTTTTTGAGTCCTAGCTCTGCCAGCACATAGGGAAACCTAGCAAACCTATACATTTTTGAAGACTAGACACCCAGGGGAATACAGGATGGGGTGACTCGTCTGCCTACCCCCAGGTTTTGTTACCCAGAATCCCTTGCAAAGCTAAAATTATGACAAAAAAACACATTTTCCTCACATTTCTGTGGTGGAAAGTGCTGGAATCTGCGTGGATCAACAAACTTCCACCCACCCAGCGTTCCCCCAGGTCTCCCGAGAAAAATGGTACCTCACTTGCGTGGGTAGGCATAGTGGCTGCGACACGAAACAGCTCAAAATGCAACGTGGTTGCACTTCAATTTCCCAGTGAAATCTTGTGCTATTTGGACAAAGAGACTACCTTTTGTTTTTGAGTCCTAGCTCTGCCAGCACATAGGGAAACCTAGCAAACCTATACATTTTTGAAGACTAGACACCCAGGGGAATACAGGATGGGGTGACTCGTCTGCCTACCCCCAGGTTTTGTTACCCAGAATCCCTTGCAAAGCTAAAATTATGACAAAAAAACACATTTTCCTCACATTTCTGTGGTGGAAAGTGCTGGAATCTGCGTGGATCAACAAACTTCCACCCACCCAGCGTTCCCCCAGGTCTCCCGAGAAAAATGGTACCTCACTTGCGTGGGTAGGCATAGTGGCTGCGACACAAAACAGCTCAAAATGCAACGTGGTTGCACTTCAATTTCCCAGTGAAATCTTGTGCTATTTGGACAAAGAGACTACCTTTTGTTTTTGAGTCCTAGCTCTGCCAGCACATAGGGAAACCTAGCAAACCTATACATTTTTAAAAACTAGACACCCAGGGGAATTCAGGATGGGGTGACTCGTCTGCCTACCCCCAGGTTTTGTTACCCAGAATCCCTTGCAAAGCTAAAATTATGACAAAAAAAACACATTTTCCTCACATTTCTGTCGTGGAAAGTGCTGGAATCTGCGTGGATCAACAAATTTCCACCCACCCAGCGTTCCCCCAGGTCTCCGGAGAAAAATGGTACCTCACTTGCGTGGGTAGGCATAGTGGCTGCGACACGAAACAGCTCAAAATGCAACGTGGTTGCACTTCAATTTCCCAGTGAAATCTTGTGCTATTTGGACAAAGAGACTACCTTTTGTTTTTGAGTCCTAGCTCTGCCAGCACATAAGGAAACCTAGCAAACCTATACATTTTTGAAAACTAGACACCCAGGGGAATTCAGGATGGGGTGACTCGTCTGCCTACCCCCAGGTTTTGTTACCCAGAATCCCTTGCAAAGCTACAATTATGACAAAAAAAACACATTTTCCTCACATTTCTGTGGTGGAAAGTTCTGGAATCTGCGTGGATTAACAAATTTCCACCCACCCAGCGTTCCCCCAGGTCTCCTGAGAAAAATGATACCTCACTTGCGTGGGTAGGCATAGTGGCTGCAACACGAAACAGCGCAAAACGCAACGTGGTCACAACTCAATTTTTCTGTGAAATTGTGGCCTTTTTGGGCAAAGAGACTACCTTTTGTTTTTGAACCCTAGCTCTGCCGGCACCCAGGGAAACCTAGCAAACCTATATATTTTTGAAAAGTAGACACCCAGGGAAATTCAGGATGGGGTGACTCGACTGCCTACCCCCAGGTTCTCTTACCCAGAATCCCTTGCAAAGCTAAGAAATTGGAAAAAAAAATGCATTTTCCTTACATTTCTGTGGTGGAAAGTTCCGGAATCTGCGTGGATCAACAAATTTCCACCCACCCAGCGTTTCCCCAGGTCTCCCGAGAAAAATGGTATCTCACTTGCGTGGGTAGGCATAGTGGCTGCGACAGGAAACAGCGCAAAACGCAACGTGGTCACAACTCAATTTTTCTGTGAAATTGTGGCCTTTTTGGGCAAAGAGACTACCTTTTGTTTTTGAACCCTAGCTCTGCCGGCACCCAGGGAAACCTAGCAAACCTATATATTTTTGGAAAGTAGACACCCAGGGGAATTCAGGATGGGGTGACTCGACTGCCTACCCCCAGGTTCTCTTACCCAGAATCCCTTGCAAAGCTAAGAAATTGGAAAAAAAACGCATTTTCCTCACACTTCTGTGGTGGAAAGTTCCGGAATCTGCGTGGATCAACAAATTTCTACCCACCCAGCGTTCCCCCAGGTCTCCCGAGAAAAATGGTATCTCACTTGCGTGGGTAGGCATAGTGGCTGCGACAGGAAACAGCGCAAAACGCAATGTGGTCACAACTCAATTTTTCTGTGAAATTGTGGCCTTTTTGGGCAAAGAGACTACCTTTTGTTTTTGAACCCTAGCTCTGCCGGCACCCAGGGAAACCTAGCAAACCTATATATTTTTGAAAAGTAGACACCCAGGGGAATTCAGGATGGGGTGACTCGACTGCCTACCCCCAGGTTCTCTTACCCAGAATCCCTTGCAAAGCTAAGAAATTGGAAAAAAAAACGCATTTTCCTCACATTTCTGTGGTGGAAAGTTCCGGAATCTGCGTGGATCAACAAATTTCCACCCACCCAGCGTTCCCCCAGGTCTCCCGAGAAAAATGGTATCTCACTTGCGTGGGTAGGCATAGTGGCTGCGACAGGAAACAGCGCAAAACGCAACGTGGTCACAACTCAATTTTTCTGTGAAATTGTGGCCTTTTTGGGCAAAGAGACTATCTTTTGTTTTTGAACCCTAGCTCTGCCGGCACCCAGGGAAACCTAGCAAACCTATATATTTTTGAAAAGTAGACACCCAGGGAAATTCAGGATGGGGTGACTCGACTGCCTACCCCCAGGTTCTCTTACCCAGAATCCCTTGCAAAGCTAAGAAATTGGAAAAAAATCGCATTTTCCTCACATTTCTGTGGTGGAAAGTTCCGGAATCTGCGTGGATCAACAAATTTCCACCCACCCAGCGTTCCCCCAGGTCTCCCGAGAAAAATGGTATCTCACTTGCGTGGGTAGGCATAGTGGCTGCGACAGGAAACAGCGCAAAACGCAACGTGGTCACAACTCAATTTTTCTGTGAAATTGTGGCCTTTTTGGGCAAAGAGACTACCTTTTGTTTTTGAACCCTAGCTCTGCCGGCACCCAGGGAAACCTAGCAAACCTATATATTTTTGAAAAGTAGACACCCAGGGGAATTCAGGATGGGGTGACTCGACTGCCTACCCCCAGGTTCTCTTACCCAGAATCCCTTGCAAAGCTAAGAAATTGGAAAAAAAACGCATTTTCCTCACATTTCTGTGGTGGAAAGTTCCGGAATCTGCGTGGATCAACAAATTTCCACCCACCCAGCGTTCCCCCAGGTCTCCCGAGAAAAATGGTATCTCACTTGCGTGGGTAGGCATAGTGGCTGCGACAGGAAACAGCGCAAAACGCAACGTGGTCACAACTCAATTTTTCTGTGAAATTGTGGCCTTTTTGGGCAAAGAGACTATCTTTTGTTTTTGAACCCTAGCTCTGCCGGCACCCAGGGAAACCTAGCAAACCTATATATTTTTGAAAAGTAGACACCCAGGGGAATTCAGGATGGGGTGACTCGACTGCCTACCCCCAGGTTCTCTTACCCAGAATCCCTTGCAAAGCTAAGAAATTGGAAAAAAAACGCATTTTCCTCACATTTCTGTGGTGGAAAGTTCCGGAATCTGCGTGGATCAACAAATTTCCACCCACCCAGCGTTCCCCCAGGTCTCCCGAGAAAAATGGTATCTCACTTGCGTGGGTAGGCATAGTGGCTGCGACAGGAAACAGCGCAAAACGCAACGTGGTCACAACTCAATTTTTCTGTGAAATTGTGGGCTTTTTGGGCAAAGAGACTACCTTTTGTTTTTGAACCCTAGCTCTGCCGGCACCCAGGGAAACCTAGCAAACCTATATATTTTTGAAAAGTAGACACCCAGGGGAATTCAGGATGGGGTGACTCGACTGCCTACCCCCAGGTTCTCTCACCCAGAATCCCTTGCAAAGCTAAGAAATCGGAAAAAAAAACACATTTTCCTCACATTTCTGTGGTGGAAAGTTCCGGAATCTGCGTGGATCAACAAATTTCCACCCACGCAGCGTTTCCCCAGGTCTCCCGAGAAAAATGGTATCTCACTTGCGTGGGTAGGCATAGTGGCTGCGACAGGAAACAGCGCAAAACGCAACGTGGTCACAACTCAATTTTTCTGTGAAATTGTGGCCTTTTTGGGCAAAGAGACTATCTTTTGTTTTTGAACCCTAGCTCTGCCGGCACCCAGGGAAACCTAGCAAACCTATATATTTTTGAAAAGTAGACACCCAGGGAAATTCAGGATGGGGTGACTCGACTGCCTACCCCCAGGTTCTCTTACCCAGAATCCCTTGCAAAGCTAAGAAATTGGAAAAAAAATCGCATTTTCCTCACATTTCTGTGGTGGAAAGTTCCGGAATCTGCGTGGATCAATAAATTTCCACCCACCCAGCGTTCCCCCAGGTCTCCCGAGAAAAATGGTATCTCACTTGCGTGGGTAGGCATAGTGGCTGCGACAGGAAACAGCGCAAAACGCAACGTGGTCACAACTCAATTTTTCTGTGAAATTGTGGCCTTTTTGGGCAAAGAGACTATCTTTTGTTTTTGAACCCTAGCTCTGCCGGCACCCAGGGAAACCTAGCAAACCTATATATTTTTGAAAAGTAGACACCCAGGGGAATTCAGGATGGGGTGACTCGACTGCCTACCCCCAGGTTCTCTTACCCAGAATCCCTTGCAAAGCTAAGAAATTGGAAAAAAAAACGCATTTTCCTCACATTTCTGTGGTGGAAAGTTCCGGAATCTGCGTGGATCAACAAATTTCCACCCACCCACCGTTCCCCCAGGTCTCCCGAAAAAAATGGTATCTCACTTGCGTGGGTAGGCATAGTGGCTGCGACAGGAAACAGCGCAAAACGCAACGTGGTCACAACTCAATTTTTCTGTGAAATTGTGGGCTTTTTGGGCAAAGAGACTACCTTTTGTTTTTGAACCCTAGCTCTGCCGGCACCCAGGGAAACCTAGCAAACCTATATATTTTTGAAAAGTAGACACCCAGGGAAATTCAGGATGGGGTGACTCGACTGCCTACCCCCAGGTTCTCTCACCCAGAATCCCTTGCAAAGCTAAGAAATCGGAAAAAAAAACACATTTTCCTCACATTTCTGTGGTGGAAAGTTCCGGAATCTGCGTGGATCAACAAATTTCCACCCACGCAGCGTTCCCCCAGGTCTCCCGAGAAAAATGGTATCTCACTTGCATGGGTAGGCATAGTGGCTGCGACAGGAAACAGCGCAAAACGCAACGTGGTCACAACTCAATTTTTCTGTGAAATTGTGGCCTTTTTGGGCAAAGAGACTATCTTTTGTTTTTGAACCCTAGCTCTGCCGGCACCCAGGGAAACCTAGCAAACCTATATATTTTTGAAAAGTAGACACCCAGGGAAATTCAGGATGGGGTGACTCGACTGCCTACCCCCAGGTTCTCTTACCCAGAATCCCTTGCAAAGCTAAGAAATTGGAAAAACAAATCGCATTTTCCTCACATTTCTGTGGTGGAAAGTTCCGGAATCTGCGTGGATCAACAAATTTCCACCCACCCAGCGTTCCCCCAGGTCTCCCGAGAAAAATGGTATCTCACTTGCGTGGGTAGGCATAGTGGCTGCGACAGGAAACAGCGCAAAACGCAACGTGGTCACAACTCAATTTTTCTGTGAAATTGTGGCCTTTTTGGGCAAAGAGACTACCTTTTGTTTTTGAACCCTAGCTCTGCCGGCACCCAGGGAAACCTAGCAAACCTATATATTTTTGAAAAGTAGACACCCAGGGGAATTCAGGATGGGGTGACTCGACTGCCTACCCCCAGGTTCTCTTACCCAGAATCCCTTGCAAAGCTAAGAAATTGGAAAAAAAAACGCATTTTCCTCACATTTCTGTGGTGGAAAGTTCCGGAATCTGCGTGGATCAACAAATTTCCACCCACCCAGCGTTCCCCCAGGTCTCCCGAGAAAAATGGTATCTCACTTGCGTGGGTAGGCATAGTGGCTGCGACAGGAAACAGCGCAAAACGCAACGTGGTCACAACTCAATTTTTCTGTGAAATTGTGGCCTTTTTGGGCAAAGAGACTATCTTTTGTTTTTGAACCCTAGCTCTGCCGGCACCCAGGGAAACCTAGCAAACCTATATATTTTTGAAAAGTAGACACCCAGGGGAATTCAGGATGGGGTGACTCGACTGCCTACCCCCAGGTTCTCTTACCCAGAATCCCTTGCAAAGCTAAGAAATTGGAAAAAAAAACGCATTTTCCTCACATTTCTGTGGTGGAAAGTTCCGGAATCTGCGTGGATCAACAAATTTCCACCCACCCAGCGTTCCCCCAGGTCTCCCGAGAAAAATGGTACCTCACTTGCGTGGGTAGGCATAGTGGCTGCGAAAGGAAATGGTTCAAATTGTACGGTGGTGAATTTACAATACCAAATTGCTAAACAACCTTCATTTTGGGGGGGGGCACCTGAGTTTTTGGCCCGGGGCTCGGTGGTATTCTTTGGAAAGTACCAAACCCAAACAGATCTGAAAAGTAGACCCCCGGGGGAGTCCAGGGAGGTATGGCATGCGTGGGTCCCCGAACGTTTTCCTACCCAGACCACCTTGCAAACCTTAAAATTAGGTAAAATAATCACTTTTCCAAACTTTTTTGCGTGGGATCACCGTGCCGGCAAAAATGTCCTACCACCCAGCGCTCCCCCTGTTCTCCCGAGTAAAAGGATACCTCACTTGTGTGGGTGCCCCAAAGCAAAACAGGCCAAAAATGAATGTTGAAAAAAGTAGTATTTCAGTGTTGCAAATTAAGCCCCCCTGCCTTAGTCACAGGCCTTTGGCCCACCCACACAAGTGAGGTATCATTTTACTCGGGAGAACAAGGGGAACGCAGGGTGGTAGGACATTTGTGCCGACACGGCGATCCCACGCAAAAATGTATGGAAAACTGTTTTTTTAACCTAAATTTATGGTTTGCAGGGATTTCTGGGTAGGAAAACATTGGGGGACCCACGCATGCCATACCTCCCCAGACTCCCCCGGGTGTCTAGTTTTCAGAAATGTTTGGGTTTGGTAGTTACCAAAGATGCCCGCCGAGCCCCGGTCCAATAACTCAGTCCCCCCCCCTAAAAAAAGAAGGTAATCTTGCTATTGGTTATTGTAATGTCTCCACCGTACGATTTGGACCTTTTCCTGTTGCCGCCACTATGCCTACCCACGCAAGTGAGGTACCATTTTTATCGGGAGACCTGGGGGAACGCAGGGTGGGAGGAAATTTGTGTGAGCCCAGTGACGCCACGCTTTCCCACGCAAAAAAAGTGTGTAAAAAATGATCTTTCCAGCAAAAATTGAGGTTTGCAAGGGATTCTGGGTAAAGGAACGTTGGAGGATCCACGCAAGCCATACCTCCTTGGAAGCCCCCGGGTGTCTACTTGTCAGAAATGTGTGGGTTTGGTAGGTTTCCCTACATGGCCGCCTCGCACGGGGCCAAAAACCCAGGTAACCCCTCTTGCAAAAGCTGGTGGTATTCAATGTGAATACCACCAGCTTTTGAAAGAGAGATTACCTGGGTTTTTGGCCCCGTGCGAGACGGCCATGTAGGGAAACCTACCAAACCCACACATTTCTGACAAGTAGACACCCGGGGGCTTCCAAGGAGGTATGGCTTGCGTGGATCCTCCAACGTTCCTTTACCCAGAATCCCTTGCAAACCTCAATCTTTGCTGGAAAAATCAGTTTTTACACACTTTTTTTGCGTGGGAAAGCGTGGCGTCACTGGGCTCACACAAATTTCCTCCCACCCAGCGTTCCCCCAGGTCTCCCGAGAAAAATGGTACCTCACTTGCGTGGGTAGGCATAGTGGCTGCGAAAGGAAATGGTTCAAATTGTACGGTGGTGAATTTACAATACCAAATTGCTAAACAACCTTCATTTTGGGGGGGGGGGCACCTGAGTTTTTGGCCCGGGGCTCGGTGGTATTCTTTGGAAAGTACCAAACCCAAACAGATCTGAAAAGTAGACCCCCGGGGGAGTCCAGGGAGGTATGGCATGCGTGGGTCCCCGAACGTTTTCCTACCCAGACCACCTTGCAAACCTTAAAATTAGGTAAAATAATCACTTTTCCAAACTTTTTTGCGTGGGATCACCGTGCCGGCAAAAATGTCCTACGACCCAGCGCTCCCCCTGTTCTCCCGAGTAAAAGGATACCTCACTTGTGTGGGTGCCCCAAAGCAGAACAGGCCAAAAATGAATGTTGAAAAAAGTAGTATTTCAGTGTTGCAAATTAAGCCCCCCTGCCTTAGTCACAGGTCTTTGGCCCACCCACACAAGTGAGGTATCATTTTACTCGGGAGAACAAGGGGAACGCAGGGTGGTAGGACATTTGTGCCGACACAGCGATCCCACGCAAAAATGTATGGAAAACTGTTTTTTTAACCTAAATTTATGGTTTGCAGGGATTTCTGGGTAGGAAAACATTGGGGGACCCACGCATGCCATACCTCCCCAGACTCCCCCGGGTGTCTAGTTTTCAGAAATGTTTGGGTTTGGTAGTTACCAAAGATGCCCGCCGAGCCCCGGTCCAATAACTCAGTCCCCCCCCCCTAAAAAAAGAAGGTAATCTTGCTATTGGTTATTGTAATGTCTCCACCGTACGATTTGGACCTTTTCCTGCTGCCGCCACTATGCCTACCCACGCAAGTGAGGTACCATTTTTATCGGGAGACCTGGGGGAACGCAGGGTGGGAGGAAATTTGTGTGAGCCCAGTGACGCCACGCTTTCCCACGCAAAGAAAGTGTGTAAAAAATGATCTTTCCAGCAAAAATTGAGGTTTGCAAGGGATTCTGGGTAAAGGAACGTTGGAGGATCCACGCAAGCCATACCTCCTTGGAAGCCCCTGGGTGTCTACTTGTCAGAAATGTGTGGGTTTGGTAGGTTTCCCTACATGGCCGCCTCGCACGGGGCCAAAAACCCAGGTAACCCCTCTTGCAAAAGCTGGTGGTATTCACATTGAATACCACCAGCTTTTGAAAGAGAGGTTACCTGGGTTTTTGGCCCCGTGCGAGACGGCCATGTAGGGAAACCTACCAAACCCACACATTTCTGACAAGTAGACACCCGGGGGCTTCCAAGGAGGTATGGCTTGCGTGGATCCTCCAACGTTCCTTTACCCAGAATCCCTTGCAAACCTCAATTTTTGCTGGAAAAATCAGTTTTTACACACTTTTTTTGCGTGGGAAAGCGTGGCGTCACTGGGCTCACACAAATTTCCTCCCACCCAGCGTTCCCCCAGGTCTCCCGAGAAAAATGGTACCTCACTTGCGTGGGTAGGCATAGTGGCTGCGAAAGGAAATGGTTCAAATTGTACGGTGGTGAATTTACAATACCAAATTGCTAAACAACCTTCATTTTGGGGGGGGGGCACCTGAGTTTTTGGCCCGGGGCTCGGTGGTATTCTTTGGAAAGTACCAAACCCAAACAGATCTGAAAAGTAGACCCCCGGGGGAGTCCAGGGAGGTATGGCATGCGTGGGTCCCCGAACGTTTTCCTACCCAGACCACCTTGCAAACCTTAAAATTAGGTAAAATAATCACTTTTCCAAACTTTTTTGCGTGGGATCACCGTGCCGGCAAAAATGTCCTACCACCCAGCGCTCCCCCTGGTCTCCCGAGTAAAAGGATACCTCACTTGTGTGGGTGCCCCAAAGCAGAACAGGCCAAAAATGAATGTTGAAAAAAGTAGTATTTCAGTGTTGCAAATTAAGCCCCCCTGCCTTAGTCACAGGCCTTTGGCCCACCCACACAAGTGAGGTATCATTTTACTCGGGAGAACAAGGGGAACGCAGGGTGGTAGGACATTTGTGCCGACACGGCGATCCCACGCAAAAATGTATGGAAAACTGTTTTTTTAACCTAAATTTATGGTTTGCAGGGATTTCTGGGTAGGAAAACATTGGGGGACCCACACATGCCATACCTCCCCAGACTCCCCCGGGTGTCTAGTTTTCAGAAATGTTTGGGTTTGGTAGTTACCAAAGATGCCCGCCGAGCCCCGGTCCAATAACTCAGTCCCCCCCCCCTAAAAAAAGAAGGTAATCTTGCTATTGGTTATTGTAATGTCTCCACCGTACGATTTGGACCTTTTCCTGTTGCCGCCACTATGCCTACCCACGCAAGTGAGGTACCATTTTTATCGGGAGACCTGGGGGAACGCAGGGTGGGAGGAAATTTGTGTGAGCCCAGTGACGCCACGCTTTCCCACGCAAAAAAAGTGTGTAAAAAATGATCTTTCCAGCAAAAATTGAGGTTTGCAAGGGATTCTGGGTAAAGGAACGTTGGAGGATCCACGCAAGCCATACCTCCTTGGAAGCCCCTGGGTGTCTACTTGTCAGAAATGTGTGGGTTTGGTAGGTTTCCCTACATGGCCGTCTCGCACGGGGCCAAAAACCCAGGTAACCTCTCTTGCAAAAGCTGGGGCTATTGAATGTCAATAGCACCAGCTTTTGAAAGAGGGGTTAACTGGGTTTTTGGCCCCGTGCGAGACGGCCATGTAGGGAAACCTACTAAACCCACACATTTCTGAAAAGTAGACACCCAGGGGCTTCCAAGGAGGTATGGCTTGCGTGGATCCTCCAACGTTCCTTTATCCAGAATCCCTTGTAAACCTCAATTTTTGCTGGAAAAATCAGTGTTTACATACTTTTTTTGCGTGGGAAAGCGTGGCGTCACTGGGCTCACACAAATTTCCTCCCACCCAGCGTTCCCCCAGGTCTCCCGATAAAAATGGTACCTCACTTGCTTGGGTAGGCATAGTGGCTGCAAAAGGAAACGGTCCAAATTGTACGGTGGCGAATTAAGTTTTCAATTTGAGAGCGTGTGATTCAAGGAAATTTTGACCGACAATTTCAAGTTTGCAGGAGATTGTGGAAAAAAATCAATAAAATTCACCAGAAAGACATGACCATATACTTCCATGGTTTAACAATAAAATCGAAATTTAGTAAGTTATTTATAGCTATAATGTACACCGTAACAGAGTTACTCAAAAGTCAAACATTCAAGCACGGATAACTATTCCTCAAAGACACACACATACAGGTTGGATTTGGCACGAGGGCGAGTGCTGGTTCAGTACATAAAATTTTATTAACAAGATATTTCAAAAAATGAAATGCTCTGTCAATAAATAAATGCATAAAAACCAAACCAGTGACTCCCAACTCGTGAGCTGTAAAGCCACGACAAGGCACCAACCGTTTTACAGGCCATTCACGCACCTTTCATACCTGTTACACACCAGACCATTGACACCATCCGGAAGGAAAAGCAACACATTACAACATTCACAAAAAGGGACAAGGTACACCCTACTTCTAAAAGGGAAAACAAAAACAAATATTACTGGACAGCCATCTAAACCGCAAACACACACACATACTGGTTGGATTTGGCACGAGGATGAGTGATGATTCAGTACATACAATTTTATTTGCAAGTAATTTCACAAAAATGAAATACACTGCGTATAATTGAAAGTATGATAAACTGAACCACTGACTCACAGCTCGTGAGCTGTAAAGCCACGTCAAGGCACCAACCTCTTTACAGGCCATTCATACACCTTTCGCACGTGTGACACATACAAAACATTCACGCCGCCAGCCGCGGACCCATCACATTACAACACTCACACCAGCAGACAGCGCCATTCAAGGGCCCATCACTTTCACACGCCCATATATCTGCCACAGCAACTACACAAAATGATGGACTGCGTAGAGTGTCACTCAACTAGCAGTGTATGTAGTGACTAACAGAAAGTTAGTACTCACACACCGCCAGCCGAGCGCCAGACCACCCACACCACCATCCAAGCACCAAACCATGCACACAGCCAGCCAAACATCACTCAGCGCACACAGACAGCCAAGTACCACACCACGCACACCGCCAGCCAAGTACCACTCCACGCACACCGCCAGCCAAGAACTACTCCAAGCACACCGCAAGCAAAGCGCCACTCCACGCACACCGCCAGCCAAGCACCACTCCGTGCACAGACAGCCAAGTACCACTCCACGCTCACCATCCAGCCAAGCGCCACTCCACACACACCGCCAGCCAAACACCACTCGACACACACCGCCAGCCAAGCAGTACTCCATGCACAGACAGCCAAGTACCACTCCATGCACACCATCCAGCCATGCGCCACTCCACACACACCGCCAGCCAAGCACCACACCGCAAGCCAAGCACCACTCCGTGCACACCGCAAGCCAAGCACCACTCCACGCACACCATCCAGCCAAGCGCCACTCCACGCACACCATCCAGCCAAGCGCCACTCCACACACACCGCCAGGCAAACACCATTCCTTGCACTCCACCAGCCAAGCACCATACACTCACACTGCCAGCCAAGCACCTAACCATGCACTCCGCCTGCCAAACAAAAATCCACACACACCACCCGCAAAACACCAAACCATGCACTCTGCCAGGGAGGCACCAATCCACACACACCTCCAGCCAAGCGCCAGTCTACGCACACCGCCATCCAAGCGCCAGCCTGCACACACCACAATCACATTTAGAATTATTCTTTTCAAAAAAACACTAAACAAATGGAAATACCTACAAATCAACTTACACAAATTCTAAAACCAAACACATTGCACTAAAGCCAAACCTTGAAACAAACCAAATTTTTTTACAGAATACAGACCAGGCAATTCACTTCACAGCTCATTAAAACTCCCAATACTTCTTTTTCGTGTGGTATGATTTAAAACAAGCTGACAGACACAATCCAGGCTTAGAAGGACAGTCAGGGCAGTACATACGAGACTCCTTCCGCACGCCTCTACGCCAACAGACTCTGCATCTTCTAGTCGGAAAGTCTTTTGCGGTAGTGGGAGGAATGAATTCAGCAAAGTGGCGATCTTTCAATCTAGCCACCTCCTCCACCACTCCAAATCTAGGAACACTTGCCTGCTCCACTAGTACAAGGCTGGCTATTACAGACTCCTGAAACTTAACAAAAGGCATCTTCGACTCAGGACAAGACTTCTGGAACACAACAAAAGCATTGAAGGATGCCAAATGGAAAAGATGAATAGCCAATTTCTTGTACCAAAAGTAAGCCTTTCGAATAGCATCATAAGGTTCCAACCTCTGATCTACTCGGTCAACACCACCCATGTACTTATTGTAATCTAGAATGCACACAGGTTTGCGCACTTCAGCAACCTGACCCCAAACAGGCTGAGGTACAGTACTTTCGTCATGGATAGTAGTCAGCATGTACACATCTCTCTTGTCTGAAAACTTCACAGCCAGAAGCTCCCCACATCGCAATGCAGTAGACTGTCCCCTCACAAGCCTTTTGCAAACAAGTTCCTTTGGGAAACCTTTCCGGTTACTGCGCATTGTGCCACAAGCAACAGTGCCCACTTTGGCCAACTCCTTGAACAACCGCACACCAGTGAAGAAGTTATCTACATACAAATGGTGGCCTTTGTGAAATAATCCTCTACCTAGTTCCCATACAATCTTCTCAGTCACTCCAAAAGTGGAAGGACAACCAGGAGGGTTAATGCTGGACTCCTTACCAGTGTACACCCTGAAATTGTAGACATATCCAGTCTCACTGTCACACAACATATACAGTTTGATTCCATAGCGTGCCCTCTTACTAGGAATGTACTGCCTAAAAACCAAGCGGCCCTTGAACAATAGCAAAGACTCATCCACTGCAATTTCTTTTCCAGGAGCAAAGATCTCAGAAAAACGATCAACAAAGTGATCAAGGACAGGCCGAATTTTAAACAGACGGTCACAATCAGGGTGATCGCGTGCCAAGGCTAAACCATTATCAACAAAATGCATCATCCGAAGAAGAAGCAAAAACCGATCACGACTTATGACTGCTGGATATATAGCTGTTGTCATCAAGGGACTAGTGGACCAATATGAAGACATTGATGGCTTCCTTAGCAAGCCCATCAAAAAAGTTAAACCCAAAAACTTCTTCATCTCTTCAACATTTGTGGGAGTCCACAGAGTAGCTCTAGAATGGGGCTTAAGCCTGGCACTATTGTCCCTCAAAAACTGTTCTGCATACAAATTGGTTTGGTCAACAATATTTTGCAAAAACACATCGTCCATAAACAACTGAAAAAAATGTATTGGCTGAAAATTCTCAGTATTCACTCTACACCCAGGAACACCAGTGAACTCTGGCAATGCCGGCTGCACCATGCCAGGGGGAACCCAGAGGCCATCCCCATGAACGGGGGGAGCAGCCACCTCAGCCTGCAGACCAGAAGCCACTTGTTGCTGTACACGTACGGGAAGCCTAACATCCACAGATACTTCTGGCTGCACATCACCAACAGAAAACATAGCATCCCCAGAAGACTCTTGCTGCACTACACCACCGGGAAACAAAGCAGGTCCAGATGCATCTTGCTGCTCTACAACAATGGGAAGCCTACCAGCCCCAGATGCCTCTTGCAGCACTTCACCAACGGGAAGCCCAGCAGCCTGAGAAGCTTCTTGCTGCACTACACCACCGGAAAACAAATCAGACCCTGATGCACCTTGCCGCTCTACAACAATAGGAGGCCTAACAGCACCAGATGCCGCTTGGCACACCACAGCAATGTGAAGCCTTTTGGGCGCAGGCTGTAGCCCACCTGCCTCATGCCGACGTAAAAAGAAAGGATACCTTGCAGCCCTAGGAAGTAGCACAGCTGCCTCTTGGTCCACTACCGGCGCAACAATGTCCTCCGCTACCATAGACACTTCATCAGCACTAGAAGAAGATTCTTCATCCGATGATGATGAATGCAGGCAAAGAGAAAACTCACTGCCTGAATCTTCTCCACCAACCTCCAAATCCGAATCAGAGTCAGTCTCTGAACCATGGTCAGAGGAAGACTCAAAAAGCAAACTAAGAACCTGCTGAGCAGTAATCCTGCGACTAGCCATTATCCTTACAAAGAAAGACAGCACACACAAGTGAACAACAACCTACACTGTGCAAAGTAAGAAGTAAACAAGGTAAGGCTTTCACACAAAGATCAATACAATCCAAAACAATTTCACTCTTACCAAATACAGCTACACTCACCAGCACCTACTCTGCTGAGACACAGCAAAAAGAAATGATATCCCACTAGAAAGAAAAGAAAAAAACAAATTAGAAATCAAAGTGCACATAAAACACTAATGCTGAAGAAAAAAAGAAACAGAGCCACACAAAGTGATATAAGTACAACCTTTTTCAAAAAGACAAAAAACAAGGGAAAGTAGTACAAAATACATTCACTTACCAAGCACAAGCAACTACACAAGCTGCAAAACCAACAGTAACGGACCCGCAACCTACAACAATCCAAACAGCAAAAGCCTGGAACAAGGCAAAAATGGAGAAGATAAAAAAATTACTACCACATTTCACAAACAATATAACAATTGAAAAAACCACACACAAATTTGCCCCCCAAATTTACATTTGCACAGAGGGGCCATCAAATAGGGCAAAGACCAATTGGGATTAGATGAGGTTTAACATCAAGACACTGGTTAATTTTTTGAATTTATTTTACTGCCTAACCCCTTTGGTGCCAGTCGGTCTTCTGCTCCTACCAGTACCCCCATCACACGGGGGCAGTAAGGACATTCATACACCTTTCGTACGTGTGACACATACAAAACATTCACACCACCAGCCGCAGACCCATCACATTACAACACTCACACCAGCAGACAGCGCCATTCAAGGGCCCATCACTTTCACACACCCAAATATCTGCCACAGCAACTACACAAAATGATGGACTGAGTACAGTGTCACTCAACTAGCAGTGTGTGTAGTGACCAACAGAAAGTAGGTACTCACACACCGCCAGCCGAGCGCCAGTCCACCCACACCACCATCCAAGCGACAGACCATGCACACTGCCAGCCAAACACCACTCCACGCACACCGCAAGCCAAGCACCACTCCACGCACACCGCAATACACAGCGCCACTCCACGCACACCGCAAGCCAAGCGCCACTCCACGCACACCACAAGCCAAGCACCACTCCACGAACACCATCCAGCCAAGCACCACTCCGTGCACAGACAGCCAAGTACTACTCCACGCACACCATCCAGCCATGCGCCACTCCACACACACCGCCAGCCAAGCACCACACCGCAAGCCAAGCGCCACTCCATGCACACCGCAAGCCAAGCACCACTCCACGCACACCGCAAGCCAAGCGCCACTCCACGCACACCGCAAGCCAAGCGCCACTCCACGCACACCGCAAGCCAAGCACCACTCCACGCACACCATCCAGCCAAGCGCCACTCCACACACACCACCAGCCAAGCACCACTCCGTGCACAGACAGCCAAGTACTACTCCACGCACACCATCCAGCCATGCGCCACTCCACACACACCGCCAGCCAAGCACCACACCGCAAGCCAAGCGCCACTCCACACACACCGCCAGCCAAGCACCACTCCACACACACCGCCAGACAAGCAGCACTCCATGCACAGACAGCCACGAACCACTCCACGCACACCATCCAGCCAAGCGCCACTCCACACACACCGCCAGCCAAACACCACTCCATGCACAGACAGCCAAGTACCACTCCATGCACAGACAGCCAAGTACCACTCCACGCACACCATCCAGCCAAGCGCCACTCCACACACACTGCCAGCCAAGCACCACTCCGTGCACAGACAGCCAAGTACTACTCCACGCACACCATCCAGCCATGCGCCACTCCACACACACCGCCAGCCAAGCACCACACCGCTAGCCAAGCGCCACTCCACGCACACCGCAAGCCAAGCGCCACTCTATGCACACCGCAAGCCAAGCACCACTCCACGCACACCGCAAGCACAGCGCCACTCCACGCACACCGCAAGCCAAGCGCCACTCCACGCACACCGCAAGCCAAGCACCACTCCACGCACACCGCAAGCCAAGCACCACTCCACGCACACCATCCAGCCAAGCACCACTCCGTGCACAGACAGCCAAGTACTACTCCACGCACATCATCCAGCCATGCGCCACTCCACACACACCGCCAGCCAAGCACCACACCGCAAGCCAAGCGCCACTCCATGCACACCGCAAGCCAAGCACCACTCCACGCACACCGCAAGCCAAGCGCCACTCCACGCACACCGCAAGCCAAGCGCCACTCCACACACACCGCAAGCCAAGCACCACTCCACGCACACCATCCAGCCAAGCGCCACTCCACACACACCACCAGCCAAGCACCATTCCGTGCACAGACAGCCAAGTACTACTCCACGCACACCATCCAGCCATGCGCCACTCCACACACACCGCCAGCCAAGCACCACACCGCCAGCCAAGCACCACACCGCCAGCCAAGCGCCACTCCACGCACACCGCAAGCCAAGCGCCACTCCATGCACACCGCAAGCCAAGCGCCACTCCACGCACACCGCAAGCCAAGCACCACTCCACGCACACCGCAAGCCAAGCACCACTCCACGCACACCATCCAGCCAAGCGCCACTCCACGCACACCATCCAGCCAAGCGCCACTCCACGCACACCATCCAGCCAAAGTCCACTCCACACACACCACCAGCCAAGCACCACTCCGTGCACAGACAGCCAAGTACTACTCCACGCACACCATCCAGCCATGCGCCACTCCACACACACCGCCAGCCAAGCACCACACCGCCAGCCAAGCACCACACCGCCAGCCAAGCGCCACACCGCCAGCCAAGCGCCACACCGCAAGCCAAGCGCCACTCCACGCACACCGCAAGCCAAGCACCACTCCACGCACACCGCAAGCCAAGCACCACTCCACGCACACCATCCAGCCAAGCGCCACTCCACGCACACCATCCAGCCAAGCGCCACTCCACGCATACCATCCAGCCAAGCGCCACTCCACACACACCGCCAGCCAAGCACCACACCGCAAGCCAAGCACCACTCCATGCACACCGCCAGCCAAGCACCAGTCCACACACACCGCCAGCCAAGCACCACTCCACGCACAGACAGCCAAGTACCACTCCACGCACACCACCAGCCAAGCACCACTCCACGCACACCGCAAGCGCCACTCCACGCACACCGCCAGCCAAGCACCACTCCATGCACACCGCAAGCAAAGCACCACTCCACGCACACCGCAAGCAAAGCACCACTCCGTGCACAGACAGCCAAGTACCGCTCCACGCACACCATCCAGCCATGCGCCACTCCACACACACCGCCAGCCAAGCAGCACTCCGTGCACATACAGCCAAGTACCACTCCACGCACACCATCCAGCCAAGCACCACTACACACACCGCCAGGCAAACACCACTCCGATTTGCCCCAAGGGGGGGCAGAAATTCAAAAATATTATTACTTGCCACCAGGAAGAGACCCTTGCCCAAGGGGTCGCCTCCAAAACATATACATTGCCTCAAAACAGTTCCCTGGTGCCAGTGGGGAATTTCTGCCCCCACCTGGGGGCAAAGCAACTAAAAAAACGGGCTGATTTGCCCCCCGGGGGGGCAGAAAAACAAAAATATTATCACAGCCCACCTGGAAGCGACCCTTGCCCAAGGGGTCGCTTCCTAAAAGCTAATTTCAAGATCCCTGGTGCTAGTGGGCATTTTCTGCCCCCCCCCCCCCGGGGGCAAAACGGCAAAAAAAGGCCCTATTTGCCCCAAGGGGGGGGGGGACAGAAAATAAACAACAAAATCAAGGCCCCCTGGAGGCGACCCTTACCCAAGGGGTCGCTTCCCAAAACAAACATGCACTAATAAAAAATCCCTGGTGCCAGTGGTTTATTTCTGCCCCCCCCGGGGGCAAAACGGCCGAAATAACGGCCCGATTTGCCCCCAGGGTCAGCAGAAAATCGAAAATAAAATGGCTGCCCACCTGGAAGCGACCCTTGCCCAAGGGGTCGCTTCCTAAAAGCTAATTTCACGATCCCTGGTGCTAGTGGGCATTTTCGGACCCCCCCGGGGGCAAAACGGCGAAAAAAACGGGCCGATTTGCCCCCAGGGGGGACAGAAAATAAACGACAAAATAATGGCCCCCAGGAAGCGACCCTTACCCAAGGGGTTGCTTCCCAAAACAAACATTGCCAAAACAAATAATCCCTGGTGCCAGTGGTTTATTTCTGCCCCCCCTGGGGGCAAAACGGCCGAAATAACGGGCCGATTTGCCCCCAGGGGGGGCAGAAAATCGTCGAGAAAATGTCTGCCCACCTGGAAGCGACCCTTGCCCAAGGGGTCGCTTCCGAAACGCTAAATTTACAATCCCTGGTGCTAGTGGGGGCATTTCCGCCGCACGATCGCGACGCTGTGCGCGATCGTGAGGCAGAAATGCCCTGCAAAGAGACTTCAGGGGAAAGGAAAATCTCTTTCCTCTCCCCTGATGCCTCTTTGCGGCCCCAAACCCCCGCCGGACACGAGAAACTTACCTTTCTCCTTGGCGCGCAGGAAGCAAATGGCTTCCCTAGCGCAGGGAATCCCTGATGATGTCAGCGCGCGCTGTGCGCGCTGACGTCATCAGGGATTCCCGGGGGGGGGGGGGCGGGGGCGGCAGCGGAAGCTCTTCCGCTGCCGCCCCGAGCAAAACAACGAAGATCAGAGAACCTCGGGGGGAGCGCCAGCGCTTCCCCCGAGGGTGGGGCTCATGACGAGCTGGGCTCGTCATCAGCACACGACCACCGTGCACCATGACGAGCCCAGCTCGTCATCAGCATCGAAAGGGTTAATCCCAACCAAATGGATCAAAGCACGTGCCCATGAATCCAGTCCCTGGTATAACAAAGAACTCTCCGCATTGAAAAAAGAGTGCAAAAAAGCCGAAAGATGCTGGAGAAAAAACTACGACCCCGCCCTCAAGATCCTATACACAAAATCTCAAAAAAACTACCATCGTAGTATATGCAGGACCAGGGCAGCCTACTACGCCATGGAGATCAAGAACAGCCATAATGCCTCAAAAACCATCTTTAAAATTCTTAAAGAACTCAGGGGCATATTATCAAGGGGGTTTATCTCCGCTTTTTTGGCTTTAAAAGCCAAGAAAGCGGAGATAAAATTATCTCCCTATTACCTAGCTGCCGCTAACACCAGTTAGCGACAGCTAGTGGGAGATATCGACCATCTTGGGCCCCACTTTGCATGTCAGTGATATTTATCACTAATGAGATGCAAAGTGGGCGTGCCAAGATGTTAGAGACTGAAAACAGTAGCTAACATCGCTATCTCCTATTACCAACTTTTGGAGATATTCGCGCTAAGCGGGAATATCTCCAAAAGCTAACACCTGCCCTGAGCAGTTCTTAGCCATGTTATCCAATGGGAGGTGGATAACATGGCTAAGAGCATTAGCTCGCTAATGCATGAATATCGCCGACTTTTCAGCGATATTCATGCTTTGCGGCGATTTTTACCGCATTTGCGTTAAACCTTGGTAATACCAAGGTTTATTTGCGGTAAAAATCGCCGCAGCGCTGCGGTAAATTTTTGTCTCTAACCAAGCAATAGCGATAATTATCGCTATTGCTTGGTAATATGCCCCTCAGTGCCAAAAAAACCATGGCTAACCCAAATTCCTCACCTGCATTATGTGACAATATGGCCTCATTTTTCTTGGAAAAAATTCGAAAAATCTACAGCACCTTCCCCCCCACCTCAGACCTTATCCCTTCGAATGACCCTAACAAACCTAACCTCGCTAACATTCCGGCCCTAAGCCAAGAAGACTTTACTAAAATCTGCAATAAAATCAAGTCCGGCTCACCGGCAGACTCTCTCAAACCAGAAACCTTCAGAGAAGCTGACGAAATTGTTCTGGGCCCTCTACGAGAGATTATTAACAAATCCTTCTCTACTGCTATAATTCCCTCCAAATGGAAACAAGCCTGGATATCACCAATCATTAAGAAACCTACGCTGGACCCTAAAAAACCCGAAAATTTTAGACCAATATCCCTCCTCCCATGGCCAGCCAAGGTAGCAGAAGCCCATGTAAACACCATCCTGACCAAATACCTGTCATCTAATAACATCTTAGACTGGTCACAACATGGCTTCAGGGCTGGTCATAGCACTGAGACAGCCCTACTAAGTGTGACTGAACACCTCCGCACCATTTTAGACTCCGGTGGAACGGCAGCACTGATTCTACTTGATCTCAGTGCTGCCTTCGACACGGTGTCACACGAGGTTCTGCTGTTTAGGCTAAAAGAGGTCGGGGTATCAGGACTAGCCCTTGACTGGTTTAGAGACTTTCTATCTGGTCGGTCCTTCCGAGTCTCCACCCCCCCCCACCTCTCCAGGGAATGTCCCATTAAACAGGGTGTACCCCAGGGCTCAGCTCTTAGCCCCACCCTGTTCAATGTGTATGTCCAGCCCCTGGAAGAGGTAGCCAGGAGACACGGACTGTCCCTCGTATCCTACACTGATGACACTCAGCTGGTGGTGGCACTAAGTGATGAAAGTGGTCTTAGCACCCAGAAATTCCAACACACTCTCGTTGACATCACAGAATGGATGACAGCGAACTACCTACAGCATAACGCCGGCAAAACCGAGGTGTTGGTGGTAGGAAAAAAGACTAACACTTGGGAGGACAACTGGTGGCCAGCAGACCTAGGACAACCACCGGAACCCAAGGACTGTGTCAAAAACCTGGGAGTCTGGGTAGACTCTGCCCTTAAATTTGCTCATCATACTAAAAAAGTGGCAGCAACCTGCTTCGGCATTTTACGGAATCTCATACCCATCCTAGGATTCTTCGACAACCAAACCCGTCAGGCGATAGTCCAGGCAACCATCCTCTCCAGGCTGGATTACGCCAGCTCCCTTTTGCTAGGAACGAACGTAGCTGAAAAAGCTAGACTCCAGCGAGTGCAGAACGCCGCCGATAGAGCGCTGGTAGGAATCCCCCGCCATGCGTCCGTAGCCAATGTTCTCACCAAACTCCACTGGCTCCCAATGGAGAAAAGAATTCATTTCAAAACGCTGTGCTTAGCATTTAAAATCCTAAAGATGGCTTCCCCACCCATGCTCTGCCCACTTTTGTCAACATACGTCCCTCGACGTACCCTACGTTCAGAAGGACAAAATCTCGCAACGGTACCCCGTATTAAACTATCCAGGATGGGCGGCCGCTCCTTCAAATACTTGGCCGCCAAGCTCTGGAATGACCTCCCTGATCCGATCAGAGGGATACAGGATCTGCAGACCTTCAGGAAAGCAATAAAAACTCACCTCTTCTGCTAAACTTTCTTTCTCCCTTCCTACCTCCCTGATCCCACCATCTGTCCACTCTTCATACAGTAAGCGCCGGGACGCCCCTTGGCTGGGGCAGCTGCGCGCTATACAAGCTCATATGACATTAACATTAACATTAACAAAATAAATTGCTTGCCGACAAACTTGAAACTTATCAGACTATAGCCGAAAGGGCTGCTGGTCGAATTGCGAAATACAAATATAAGAATCGTCCTGGTCGTGTCTGTAAGCAGAAGGTGCGTCTAGTCGTGGCGAAAGCCGGGCTGGACTGGAATCCTGATGAATGGGATGGTAATATCTGGGACTCGAATGATTCTGGTTCCTCGGCTGAGGAATCTGACAGGCGCGAGTTTTCTCGCTCCGGACGTGACTGTAAATCTGCTTCCTGTGATACACATGATGATTCCGGCGACCGTGGTCGCTCTTCCCGTTCTAATGACGTTTCTCTTTCTGATTGTTCTTCTAAATCTATGGATCGGGCTTCTTCGGATGCTCGTCCGGAGGTTTCTGCGCATCCGGTCTTTCGACGTAAATTACAACAAACTCCTGCTAATCCAAATGGTATTGCTATGGATAGTTTGGAGGATTTTACACAACAGGAGGTTAGTGATATTTTGCAACGATTTCGGCAACGGCCTGGTGAGGCCTTGCTTACGTGGATGGTGCGCCTTTATGAGTTAGGCGCTGCTGGTATCATGTTAGATGCAGGAGATGCCTTGAAATTTTGCTCTTTAAGTTCCGATTCTACTGTACAAGATCATTTCCGGAATTATAATGCTGCTGGCCAAATTTGTCTGCTCCAGTTAGCGACTGATGGCTGTAACCACAAATACCCTACTGAATCTGATTGGCCTGTGAATGACAAGCCGTGGTATACCTTGCGCGATGCGGCGCAACGGCTGAAAGAGGAGGTGATGAAAACTGCGATTTTTTTGAGTACTGCTGACAGATTGTTGGATGGTTTGTTAACATCTTCTGTGCGTAATCGCATCATTCGTTCTTCCCTCGTTGCTTATAAACAGGTTATGATGGCTTTGTTAGTCAATCAAACTGGCAATGCTTTGTCTATGGTGCTTGAATCTGTTCGTCAGCTTGGTGAGTTAGGTGACTGGTTTAAACCTGAGAGGCAGTCCAGACCCGAAGGTCGTACTCCTGGTGAGCATAAATTCTCTAGACGTGATATGTTTTTTGCACTGTTGGCTGATGGTGTGAAACAGGAAGACATTGATGGTGAACCTAATAATCGCTTGTGGGACATGTTTCGCAAGCGTGGTTTGGATCGAAAGGAGGGTGCCCGACGTGTGCGAAAGAATGATTGTGATCGTGGATATTCTGATGACAGTGGAGATGAAAGACGTCATGATGATTCTGATCGTCGTGGTGAACGACGGCATGAGCGTGATGTGTCCCCTCGCCGTGCAAAAGAGAGGGGGCGAGATGGGGAAAGAGAAAGGGGGAGAGATGACCGTGTTAACAGCAGATATAGAGAGGAAAGGGATCAGTCCCCTGAGTTGAGGAGAAGGGAGGACACAGACTTTCCGATCGAAATTCACAATACCATACAGATGACAGGAATCCATTTCGTAATGGAGATGGATATGAACATGATGTTTTAACACCCAAGAAATATGAGAGCATTTATCCTGATTTGTCCTGGTTGACAGAACGCAGTAAAAATGACTAGGAAATAGGTCAAGCTCCAGTACGCAGGTGGGCTCATAAAGACAATAGACCCTATGTAGATATTGAAATTTTCTGGAAACATCGTAATATCCAAAGGGCCCGAGCATTGGTAGATACGGGAGCGGAGGCCACTCTTATTCATGGAAAATCAAAGAAATTTAAAGGCCAATTTTTCAGAATTACTGGTTTAGGTGGAAAGGAAACCCTTGCAGTGCAAACTGCACTTGAAATGAGAATAGGCAGAATTCCCCGAAAAGAATATTCTGTATTAGTTGTACCACTTTTAGAATACATAATCGGAATTGACATTTTAAAAGGAATGACTTTGCATTTAGATGACGGCTGTTATCAATTTGGAGCTAAACATTATATATCATCCAGACCTGTACGGGTTGGTTGTTTAAGAATGCCCCCATAAAAATTCCCCAGGCTACAAAAATTGTTTCTCAAAAACAGTATCGTATTCCAGGTGGCCATGAAGAAATTAGTGCTACTATTCAGGATTTGGTGGATGCAGGAGTTATAACTCCGGTTACTTCTACTTGGAATAATCCTGTTTGGCCCGTGCGTAAAAGTGATCATTCTTGGCGCATGACTGTTGATTACCGTGAATTGAACACACACACACCCCCTTTGACTGTTGCGGTACCAGACATCATTACTTTAATTGAAAGAATTCAAAAACATCCAGGTACATGGTATGCGTCCATTGATATTGCCAATGCTTTCTTTTCAATTCCGATTGCCCCTGAGTGTCAGGAACAATTCAAGTTTACATAAATGGACGTCAAATGACGGTCAGAAGTCTTCCCCAAGGCTATGTACATAGTCCTACGATTTGTCACCGGCTGGTGGCGGAACATTTGTCCGAAGTACCTGTACACCCGCAAATCCAGATATGTCACTATATTGATGACATTTTAATTCAAGGTGAGACACAAGACCAAGTTCAGACCCAGTTAGATCAGATTATTGATTGTTTACGCGAAAAAGGTTGGGAAATCAATCCCAATAAGTTGCAAGGTCCATCTCAAAATGTAAAATTTTTAGGCATCAATTGGCATGAAGGTCACAGAGAAGTGATTCCAGAAGTGAAACAGAAAATTCTTGATTTTGCAGTCCCAAGAAACAGGAAAGAAGCCCAAAGCTTCATTGGCTTATTTGGAATTTGACGCCAGCATATTCCACATTTGAGTCAGATATTGGCCCCTTTAAACCAAGTCACTCGCAAAAAGAATGTGTTTGAATGGGGTAAATTACAGCAGGATGCGTTTAATTTGGCAAAAGAAGCGATCCAGTATGCTTTGGATTTATGGCCCGTGTGCGATGGTGATGTGGATTTAACTGTGTCCGTGCAAGGTCTTAATGCAAATTGGAGTTTGTGGCAAAAACAAGGCAGAAGTAAAGTGCCATTAGGTTTCGGGACTAAAAAGTTACCCGATGCTGGTGAGCGTTATACACCTTTTGAGAAACAGTTAATTGCATGTTATTGGGCCCTGGTGGATACCGAGTAATTGACTTTGGGACATGATGTGATTTTGAGACCTGAAATTCCTATTATGCAGTGGGTTTTGAGTTCGCCGAAAACTCATCGAATTGGACATGCTCTAGAGGCGAGTGTGATTAAGTGGAAGTGGTACATACAAGACAGGGCACGTGTGGGACCGAAAGGTGTAGCATCCTTACATGAGCAAGTGGCGCAGGCGCCATCGACTGAGACTGGGAGTGATTGCTCCGTACCTGTAGTACAGGAATCTCCTGTTAAGTGGGGTAAGCCATTTGATGATTTGTCCGCGGAGGACAGAAACCATGTGTGGTTTACGGATGGTTCAGCGATGTACATAGGAGAGAAACGGCATTGGAAGGCAGTGTCCTATAATCCCATCACACAAAAATTGCTGAGTACAACTGGTGAGGGAAAGAGTAGTCAATTTTCTAAATTATAAGCTGTTTATCAAGTTTTGAAACAAGAGTTACCTGGCACATGTCATATTTTTACTGATTCCTGGTCCACTGCTAATGGACTGGCGGTCTGGTTACCGACTTGGCATTCTCATAATTGGGAATTGCATTCAAAAGAACTGTGGGGAAAAGAATTATGGCAAGAAATTTGGGAAATGCTCCCACAAAGTACTGTTACAATCTTTCATGTGGATGATCATACCCCGATAGACTCCCTTGACAAATTCTTTCATAACATTGCAGATGAGAAATCTAAAATTGCTGAGGCAGTGGTGGACATGCAAGATTCTGATTTGGCGGGATTGGCGAAGTGGGCCCACCAGAAAGCAGGACATTTTGGAGAGAGAGCCACTAGCAGGTGGGCCGCCGATCGAGGAATTTATATTCCTTGAAATTTGATTAAAGACACCATTTTGCATTGTCCTATTTGTCAACATTCTAGACAACGAAAAGTACCTCAACTTGTTAAAGGTCATTTACATCGAGGAAAATTGCCCGCTCAAATTTGGCAGATTGATTATATTGGCCCACTCCCTATGAGTAAAAACTGCCAATACGTTTGTACCATTGTTGATACATATAGGGGCCTTTTAGTGGCCTTTCCCTGTAAACAAGCTACCCAAGTGAATACCATTAAAACAGTGGAATTGATTATGCTCTATTATGGTGTTCCATTTCAAATTCAATCTGATAATGCATCCCACTTTCGTGGAAGATTGGTGCAGGAATTTTGTGTGAAAAATAACATTGAATGGGTGTTTCATATACCATATTATCCACAGGCATCATGCCTTATTGAAAGAATGAATGGTTTGCTGAAAGATCAATTGCGAAAATTAACTGACAATAAATATAAGAATTGGAGAGATTATTTGTTTCAAGCACTGTTAATTCTAAATAATCGTCCCTTTATAAATGCTGTATCTCCATTAATGCGTTTCTTTCCTCCAGTTATTGATGCAAAGCCAAACACCGTTGGCAATACTGTAATGTACTGGGAAGTTTCCCCCGGAGCACTGGCTCCATGCAGAGCAACCCCAGGTTCCGCAGGCTTGGACCTGCATGCCATGAATGATACCACTATTAAAAGCAGAGATCGAGTTATCATTGAAACTGGTGTTGGTGTCTGTATACCAACTGGAAATTTTGGACTGATCGCCCCCAGATCAGGCCTGGCCTTAAAAGGCATTCAAGTACTCGGAGGAGTCATTAACAGTGATTATCAGGGAGAGATTAAGGTGCTCCTGCTGAATAGCAGTGAGGTTGATTAATTAATTCACAAAACGGACCGAATTGCTCAGTTGCTGATAATGCCTGTTTTCAGTGGTGAGATTCAAAAAGGCACTGCCCCAAAGTTACTAACTGTACGAGGACAAAAAGGTTTTGGCTCCACGGATAATCCTGGAGCTAGAGTATGGGTGCAATCGCCTAAAATTCCCCCTGAACAAGCTGAAATTATTGCAACCGGTCATGATAATACGATCCTAGTCATGAGACCAGGGAAAGATAGCTGGGAAGCTGTCCCGGCTGACAAATGTTACTTACGAGAATGAATAATGCCTGTATTTGATTTTCTTTCAGATCATTCTCTGGACTGTTGCTGCAGGATGTGCCGGCGTTGGACTCCTTTTGGTCTGCTACGTCGGGAAAGGAGGGAACCCAAAGACTTTGGTTGATTCGATAACCTGAGTACCGCGTTCCTTTGCTGCGTGGGATTCATCATCCAATTTTTGGACTACTTTAGCTAAACGAGTTACCAATTCTCCACATTTCTGCTTGACACCGATGCTTTCGGTGACTGACATTCTAGCGACCTGTTTGGTTGCTGTCCCCGCTTCGTTGGAGACTTTAACCCATATCTTTAATATATCAAATGCCCGCCCCAACGTGATCCTTGGTGATTTCGCAACCCATGAGTATTGTCCTTTATGCACTGTACTTTTAGATCCAATACCACCGATTCATTCCCAAATAACCACATATAATATTACTCAAGGAGATTTATGTGTCTTCCTTACATGTGATCCCAATGCAATTACTGAATGTATGCGTTTGAAGCTAAAGGCGGCCACTTCTTTTTCAGCTCATGAACTAACTTTGTGCACCCGAAGACCTCCGAAATCATGTACTTCTGTTAAAAATAATATGACCTGTAAAAGTTTAGTAGTTGCCCCTAGCCATTATCGCACAATGTTGTTACCTTCTGGATGGCTTTTCTCTTGTGGTAATACCTCCTGGCCCTACATTCCTGCAAACATTTCCCGAGGCCCTTGTGCCATCACTAGACTAAGCTTATTGATGTTTTCTTCATATCCTAATACATATTCCCGAGTGGTTCGTGATGCTATGATGTTACATGAAGACTGTGATTCTTCCCTGCATTTATATTCCAAATCTGAATACCTTAGTTTAGCTATTTCAATTATTGGTGTTCCAGCCTTGGCTGTCTATAATGCTAAGTCTATTGGGAAGATGGCCTGCTGGATGGTTACGTCTATCAATCACACTTCTACAATTTTATCTGACATGTTACTAGATGCCCAGGGTGAACGCAGAGCTATCTTGCAGAACCGACTGCCATTGATTATCTTTTACTCAAACATGGACATGACTGTTCTGACTTTGAGGGCCTTTGCTGTTTCAATTTATCGGATCACACTGAATCCATTCAGGCTCATATTGACAAACTTCATGACTTGACTGAAGAGGTTAGAAAACACATTGACCAGGGCTGGTTTGACTGGCTCTTCAATTGGTTACCTGACTTACATTCTCTACGGCAAATATTAGGGGGTATTATGATTACTATTAGCATTTTAGTAGCTATTTGCTGTTTTATTCAGTGCATTCCTTCTTTACTCCAGTACTGTAGATTTGGTACGAGAAATAGATCAGTTAGTTTTGTTTCATATTATTCTTCTACAGATGTTAGTTCCATTTAGCGAATGATTAGTAGCCTAAAGTCAAGGGTGAAATGTTCTGACCGACTTTTTCGGCCCTTCCTTGAGGGAAGGTGATTGGAGGTGACTTCAGTCTACTATCATTCTAGTGGAAGGATTAGAACCGTAAATAGAGCCTATTCACAAGGCGTGTTAATATAATTCCGTACCCTTTTCCTTAGATCAGGGCTTATAAACTTATGTTAGGGGATAGATTCATTAGTATTAGTGATAATCCGTCCTTTTGTAAGAGTATTAGTATACCTTCTATGGAGTTATGCTTATTTCGGGCCTTGTAGGCCTCAAACGGGAGAGACTCCATCTTACTTTCTGCCCGGCAGCTTGAGATGCTTCTAGGTCAAATGTAATGTTTTAGTTACGAGGTGTTGAACCGGCTCAGGCTGGCCCTTATCGAAAGACTGTATTTTTCTCCATTCCGAAGACACAACATCAGGCCGGCTGGCTGGGAAAGTGTCCTTGGTAGGGGGAGGTACAAGAATTTGGTGGGCGGCAGGTTACTGGCCGTAACTTTCCATGAAGGAACAAGCTTCCATATTAGTGAAAGCATGAGGCAGTGAATGAGTCAGTCTGTAGGCGGCAGCTAGCCGTTAGCATCAATGCCATTAATTATTTCAGGGCAGACAGTCGCCATTTTGAAGTACAAGACAGATCAAGAAGCTGATACTCTCTTAGAAAGATTGAAGTTATTTTAGCTGGAGCAGCTGGTGTGCTTTGACCTTTAAATCAGAGCATTCAGAGTGAAGCAGTTAGTTAAGGGAATGAATACCAGAGTGGCTGAAACTGAGTTATAAGATTGAAGCCGAGAAGTGAAGATGGTCTACGATTGAGAGGAGAGAGGAGTAGTGCAGAACAGCCAGAGAGAAAGCAGCTGATGAGAGGAAGGTTCCAGTGACTTGGAGGGAGGCGAAGGAGACAGAGCATAGCGGTGCAGACGTGTATCCGTGACTGCAGAGGTGTGACCTTAAAGACGAGCCAAGGCACAGACGAGAAGGGAACCCAGATGACTGCTGAGTCTAGACTTCATATTAATAAGGTGACGTCGACCCTTTCTTATTAGCGTGCACATTCTAACCTTTTATTTTCCTTTGCAGGCTATATGTTATAGTATAGTGTTATATTGATATTGTTGTTCTGATAAATAAAGTACCCCAGTTCTTAGTGAACCGGCATGTGCCTCTTATTCTTATATGAAAAGGTAACCTGTTCTTCTAGTCAGGTACTACTGTTTGAACAGACGCTACCCCTGATCAGGTAAGTAGTAACTGAATAATTAGGGAGAGAGGAGCCCTTGAACTGGAGGATAAGTTGTACATCATCTAATTTGGCTATCATTGTGTGATTCATAATATCGTAGTATTGTACCTCTAGTGAATAGTGAGAGAAACTTCCCAACATAGAGAGAGAGAGCTGAAGGTATTCATAGGAAAGTGATCGTCATTGTGATGCGGCGTTATACCCACAGGATTGTGGCTTGTAATGTAAGTAAGTGAGCACCAGGGGGGATACTGGTGTATATACCCACAAGATTGTGGCTTGTACGTAGATAAAAGAGAGTACCAGGGAGGATACTGGTATTTATACCCACAAGATTGTGGCTTGAGTGAGCACTGGTTGCGGCCAGTGTGTAATGGTATATGATCACAACTGCCCCAGGGTAGAACAGTCTGGGCCTGAGTTGCCGCGAGACTAGTTGGTATGAGTGTGATATTATAGAAAACTTAGGCATGTACATTGCTAATTCCCCATCCTTGGGTAGGAGACATAGATACCTGTTGTAAATAGGTCCTAAGGAGGGAGGTGATTATGTTCCGGCTGGGTTGGTTGTGCTCTGATGAGCTGATTCTATCTGGTCCGAGAATCCGGTCGTTACACCCTCATGCCTCCTTCTGCACCTCTGTTTCCTCTTTCAGCACATCTGTTGATTCTTTCTAGACTGCTCTTGCTTCTGGATCACTGACATAATATTGATTACACTAATATAGAATTACACAAATATCGAGGATAAAATATTGAATACAAAAATATCGAATTCCTATCTACAATCAAAACTTTTGTTTAAAAACATAGTCAAAATATCGAATTTTTTTAAATGTCTTAAAATAATTTAAAATCAATGACATATTAAAAATAATTAACTAAAATATACTTAAAAATACTTAAATAACCTTAAAATTATAAAATAATTAATTTAAGTTATAAAAAACATACAATTTTATTTTTCAAAACACATATATATATTAACATAATATTAATAAACAAATATACAATAGTTTTACCGTAGGATAGTGGGGGGGGGGGGTAAAATTTACTATTACCACTCCAGTGAGTACAACAGTAGGGAAAACCTTGGATAGCGTATGGGTAAAAATTACTATTCCCCCTCCAGTGAGTGCAACAGTAGGGAAAGCGTTGGATAGCGTAGGGATAAAGAATATTATTCCCACTTCAGTGAGTGCAACAGTAGGGAAAGCTTTGGATAGCTTAGGGGTAATAATTACTATTCCCACTCCAGTGAGTACAACAGTAAGGAAAGTAAGTACTTCATATATTAATAAAAATAATTTAAATATGAATACGAATAAAAAATTAATTAAAAGTAATTACTAATTTAATATAATATAATAATCAATTAAAAATACAAATAAAAATGTATTATTAATATTCATTACCTATTAATACAATTTAATTACCAATTAACAATTAATTAATTAGCAATTGAAAATTAATTAACAATTAATTCAAAAATACATACCAATAAATAAATTAAAATATTGAATTAATTACAATTAAATTACTTCCCACCCTATTCCCTTATAAACTCACAACCCGCTACAGGAAATACATTTATAAAATTAACATAATTATCAATTAATCAATTACTAAAAATTAATTACCAACTAAAATGTAATTAATTACCAATTAAAAATTATTAACAATTCATTCAAGATAAATACCAATAAATAAATTAAAATATTTAATTAATTATAATCAAATTACTTTCCACCCTATTCCCCTATAAACTCACAACCCGGTACAGAATTAAATTACGCAAAAATTAAATAACATAAAATTCATTACTTAAAATAAATTATAAAATAAATATATACTTTTCACACATATACTAACATACAAAACACTTTAAAAAATGTGATATTATTGAAAATTCGATATAATTAATACCTATATTATATACTTTGATATTTTGACTTTCTATATTTATGAAAATCGATATTAAATTACTTACCTTAAATTCAATATTTTTGTTGACTATATTCTGTCCATTCGATATTTTGTCCATTCTATATTTTGACTTCGATATTAGTGCTATTCTATATTTTTGATTTGATATTTTGTCTGTTTACCCCTGCTTCTTTCTGCACCTCACTTGCCTCATTCTGCACTTCTCTAGCTTCTTTCTAAACCTCTATTGCTTCTTTCAGCAATTCTCTTGCCTCTTTCTGGTCCTCTCTGGCTTGTTTCTGTACCTCTCTTGTATCTTGTTGCACCTCTGTTGCCTATTTCTGCACTTCACTTACTTCTTTATCCATTTCTCTTGCCTCTTTTGGCTCCTCTGTTGCTCCTTTCTGCACCCCTTCTGCCTCTTTCTGTACCCCTCTTCCCTATTTGTCCAACTCTTGCCTCTTTCTAGACCTCTCTTCCCTCTTTTTGTACCACTTTTGCCTCTTTCTGTACCTTTGTTGCTTCTTTCTGCACTTCTCTTGCCTCTTTCTGCACCCTTTGTGACTCTTTCAGCACCTATGTTGCTTCTTTCTGCATTTCTCTTGCTTCTTTTTGCACCCCTTGTGCCTCTTTCTACACCTCTGTTGCTTCTTTCTACACTTCTTTTGATTCTTTCTGCACTTCTCTTGCCTTTTTCTGCACCATTCATGCCTCTTTCAGCAACTCTGTTGCTTTTTTTCTACACTTCCCTTCCTTCTTTCTGTACCCCTCTTACCTCTTTCTGCACCTCTGTTGCTTCCATCTACAGTTCTATTGCCTTTTTCTGTACCTCCCTTGCTTCTTTCTGCGCCTCTCTTGCCTCCTTAAGTCCCTCTGTTAATTAGTGCTATTCTATATTTTTGATTTCTGCACTTCTCTTCCTTCTTTCTATATCCCTCTTACCCCTTTTTTTGCACCTCTGTTGGTTCTTTCTGCACTGCTTTCTACTTCTTTTTGCTCCTAACTTGCCTCTTTCTGCACCCCTTTCCCTGTTTCTGTACCTTTCCTGCCTGTTTATGCACTTCTCTTGCCTCTTTCTGCACCTCAGAGTTAGATGTAGTATTTATCCCTCTGTCTTATTATGTACTAGAGCCTTACAGGGAAGGTCGTGCCAATCACAGGGATACCCGAACCCATAGTGTACCTAGTGTATGTAGGCATTTTCACTGTATTCCATGGGGCAGATTTATGTTGGACTTGCAAAACGTTTACGCCGCCGTTGCGTGACGCAACAGCGGCATAAATGTGGCACATCCCTGCGACCCATTTACAACATTACGCATCTAGGCAGATGCGTCACTTTGTAAAGCCCTGCGCCACATGTGGGCGTTCCGGTGCAGGGTGGGCGTTACAGGGCAGGTGCGCCTCGCAAAAGTGCCTGCGTGAAATCTACAAGATTTCACGCAGGCACTTGTGCGACGCTGCTACGTCAATTCCTTAAGCCTGCTTGAAGCAGGCGTAAGGACTGATGCAGCACGTTAAGTATAGGGCACACCCGAGCATAGTTGGAGTCGCATCGTGCTTGCGACTCGACTCCAGCGATGCGCTGCCCTTACATCACAAGATGCGTCACGCATCTGCCTACCCTTGCGTCACGGTGCGCCGCATTGTAAATGCGGTACATCAGCCATGACGCAAGGTTAGTTTTGCGTGACGCATTTGTTCTGGTGCATCCCTGCTGATTTGCAGAGATGCGCCAGAACTCATAAATATGCCGCCAAGTGTCTTTCAGCATAGCACTGACTCTGGGCCTTGTTAGTCATAGTCAGTTACCACGAGTACCAGTCAGTAAAAAGTTGGGGCACAGGATGACTTTGAAACAAGGCCTCTTTTAGTACCTCTGTTGGTTCTTTCTGCATATCTTTTACTTCTTTCTGCACTTTTCTTCATCTTCCTCGACTTCTCTTGCCTCTTTCTGCATTGATCTTGCTACTTTCTGTACCTTTCTTCCTCTTTCTTCATGTGCCATTCCTCTCTAGGCATAGTTAGAAATTATCATTTAAAAAACCTTAAAAATTAACTGAAAAAAACATAGATTTCAAGGATGATATAGTTAAAAATTATCATTTAAAAATATTTGAAATTCACTGACAAAACCATAGGTTCCATGGATGTTATATTTAGAAATTATCATTTAAAAAACCTATGAAATTTACTGAACAAAACATAGGTTTCATGACTTTATAGGTAGAAATTAGCATTTAAAAAAAATAGAAATTCACTGAAAAAAACATTGGTTTCAGGGATGTTATAGTTAGTTGGACATTTCACCCATACAAAGCCAGAGAAATTTGGCTGTTATAGTTAGTTGAACTAACTATAACTTGCGCCCCGCAATGCACTGCTGATGACGTCACATATTACATCATTCATGACATGGCCAGTGACATCATTGATGACATCTCAAATGACATAATTGATGACATCACTGACGTGTGAGTGCATGTATGAGTGAGTGAGTGGGTCTCTGTGTGGCTCAATGGATGAGTGAGTGGTTGCCTGAGTACTTGCATGGGTCTGTAAAGGGGTATGTGAGTGGTTGTGTAGATATCTGAGTAGGTGTATGAGAGATTGTATAAGGTGTGAGTGAGTGTGTCAGTGCTTCTGTGGATGATGTCATAAGTGATGGCATCAATGATGTAATTTGAAATGTCATGAGTGATGTTACTGACTATGTCATGAGTGATGTAATATGTGTGATCATAAGCAGTGCATTGCAGGTGTGTATGTCATGGTTAGCCCAGGTAACACTAACTGCTGAATTTCATTGGTTTTGTATGAGTGAAGTGTGAGCCTAACTATAACATCTCAGTAAGCTTTGTTTTTTCAGTGAATTTTTAAGTTTTTTAAATTCTATTTCCTAAAATAATGTCCCTGTAACCTTTGTTTTTTTCAGTGAATTTCTAATTCTTTTAAAATGTAATATCCTAACTTCAACATTCCTATAACCTTTGATCTTTTCAGTGAATATCTTAGGTTTTATTAATTCTGCTTCCTAAATGTAACCTTTGAAAATGAGTGTGTGAGTGAGTGCAACAGTGTCTCAATGGGTGTGTGGCTGAGTGTGTGAGTGTCTCAATGGATGTATGACTGTGTATTTTAATTTCTGACCTATATTTTGCCTCTTTCTGTTTGTTTATGACCTCTATTTTGCCTCTTCTGTTAGTTTATGACCTTTATTTTGCATCTTTCTACTCTTTTTCAATCTATATTTTCCCCCTTTCTGTTCAATGATGGCCTTTATTTTGCCTCCTTCTGCTCATTTCTGACCTCTATTTAGCCTCTTTCTCCTTATTTCTGACTGTTATTTTGCCTCTTTATTTTTGTCTATGATCTCTATTTTAACTCTTTCTGCTTGTCTCTTACCTTTATTTTTCATCTTTTGGCTTGTTTTACACCTTTATTTTGTCTCTTTCTGTTCATTTTTCACCTTTATCTTGCCTCTTGCTGCTTGTTGTTGACATTTGTTCTGACTCTTTCTTTGACTTTCTGACCTTTTTTGTGCCTCTGTCTACACTCTTCTGACCTTTCTTTACTATTTTTTAATAGAAATTCACTGAAAACAGAAAAAAACAAGAGACATTCTAGTTAGGAAATTCAATAAAAAAAATGGAAGGTTACAGGGATGTTATGGTTAGGTTCATCTTTTACACACATAAAACCATAGAAATTCAGCAGTTATAGTTATCTCAAGAAACTATAATTTGTGCACTATGGTAACTAGAACTTGTGCCCCTGCCGTGTACAGTTTTTCATCAATAATTTTATTACAAATGTTGCATTGATATGGCTAATGATGTCATAGAAGATATCATGACTGATGTAATATGTGGAGTTCATGGCACGGGCCACTTTTGGCCCCAGGGACTCATACCTGGGGCCCAGCACCATGTTTAATGAGGAGGAGAACCACGCGTACCCCCCTCTCCAGAATATTATATGGGATTATTGTTACTCCCAGGATCTGGCCCACCTGGTGGGCTTAAACAAAAAACAAGCATGGGAAACTGCACCGTTACTTTTGCTGCAGCAAAAGGTAAAAAAAGGTTTTTGGTTTTAGACGGGCTATGTGGGGTCTGCATGTCAGCAGCTCTCCTTGTGCAAAAGCAATGCCTGCTCCCGCTGGAGGCGGTGAGCCGGCAGGATCATGGGGGCATTGGGGCACCCCCACGGTCCCCAACGGAGAGGTCAGACCCTGGGGGATGGGGCGCCCGGGGCCAGAAGTGGCCCGGGAGGGGGGCACGCGGCCCCCTTCCCCTCTAAATTAAAAAAAGAAACACGTAAAATCCAGCCCCAGGGGATGGGATCGCTGGGGCCAGAAGTTGCCCCCTCCTCTTTAGTTAAAAAATAAATAAATGGCCAAGCCCCGGGGGTGGGGTCCCCAGCCAAAATCAGCCTGTGGAGGTGCACATACACCGGCCCTCCCTTCTTTGATTTTTATATAAAAAAATAGGCCATGCCCCAGGAGATGGGGACCCCGAGGTGAAGACAGAATAATGAAATTGTACCATTTTTTTCTCAATCAAGTTTGGAGACGCGACTCCAGCGCATCGCTCAGCGTGGCCCCCCTGTGTAAGTAACATCACACTGGATTCTTGAATTCACCTTGAATAAATAAATACGTAGTATATAATATAGAAGGTAGTGTTGCGTTTGTGAAGTTGTTTTAAAGACAAGATTACAATTGATAGAGTTGTTAAAATATATAAAATGAAAATGTGTGGGCGTGGCTTGGATGGCAAAGGGCACCGTCGCCTAAATCCGGAGCTCCGTCAGACCCCGGGAATCATAACGGAATAACCAGCACAAAGACTTCACGGAAAACCCAACGGAAAGGTGTGGAGTAAATGGGAAAGGAACGGAAACTGGCATGTGGTGACAGAACGTACAAAGAAGGACCAAAAGAACGATAAACCACAAGTTTCCGATGGAGCACCGAGAAGCAGACAATAAGAACAAAATGGCGCAGACGAGAGTCGCCGCTGAATAAGCGACCCACCGCAGAGAATAACAACAAGGATATGAGAACCAGCATTCAACCCTCAACACACACCTAAGGTCAGTGAACGGCAGTCCACCACAACAAAGTAAAAGATTTACCCCCGCTCGCAACCCCCGCTAAATAAAGAAAATCCACGCACAGGCAAGCAAAACGGAAACCCACACTCCCCTGGGTGGCGCCATTTTAGAAGAGGAAAAGAACAGCAACGAACTGCACCACAAAGTAGCAGAGAAAGAGGGGCAAGAAAGGGGTCACGGGGTAGACAGCCAGCAGACGCGAGCGCATACGCGGTGCTGCCACCCTTCCAACGCCCTTACAGTAAACCAATCCCCAGCCAATTAAGGAAATCAGCGCACAGGCGAACGAAACTGAAACCCCCCTGGGCGGCGCCATTTTAGAAAGAGGAACAAACGGCAACGCCCAGCACCACAAAGAAGCGGAGAAAGAGGGCTAAGAAAGAATTCGCAGTTGTGAACTGCCAGCAGACATGAGCGCCTTCGCTGGACTGCCACCCGCCCAACACCCTTATAGGAAACCAACCCCCTTCCAAATAAAGAAATTAGCGTGCAGGCGAACAAAACTGAAACCCCCTGGGCGGCGCCATTTTAGAAGAAGAAACAGAACGGCAGCACGCGGTACTCCAAAGAAGCTGAGAAAGTGGGGTGTGAAAGAAATCGCCATTGCGGGACGGCCAGCTGACGCAATTGCCTATGCTGGTGTGCCACTCATATCACCATATTTCCAACAGGTACTCAAACGGCATAGCCAAGAGGCAAAGAAGGCCACCTGGGGGATGCGAGGACTCAAACCTGTCCTGAGTATGGTTGCCCACACTAAGTCAAGCGAGCCAATCAGGAAGTGCCACCTCCCCCCCAGAAAAGCCACACTGGAAAACAGATCAGAAAAAAAAGAAAAGAAACTTGGCAAGCGGGAAAGTGAAAACGACACTGTCTCAACCGCCACACACCGCCATCTTGGTTGGGGACAAAATAGAAATGCGTGGCACTACTAAGGAGAAAGCCCAAACACACATCAAGGGCTAGCAATCCGAATTAAAAGCCTCACACGGCAGCGAACGAAACCGAAACTACCACTACCAGGCACGCAGCGCCGCTAACACGGAAGTGAATAGTAACACTAAGAAGAAGCTGAGAAAGGGGACAGGATCAAAAAGACCACTGAATACACGGCAAAGAAAGCCGTAAGAAGGGAGACAAGTAAATCGAGCTTGTACATGCCGCTCCAGCGCCGAAACTCACAAGAGAGGCACAATCGCTGAAGGAGCTAACAACGAGTGGCAGTGAAGGACACAAAGGAAGCTGAGGAAGGTGGAGCAGCCAAACAACACAGATCACGACACCAGACTTGACACCGCAACGGGGCTGCGGAAGAGAAAAGTCGAGGAAGTAGCCGCAACAACAGACTAAGGCACCTCAACGGGGCACAAAAGAGATGACGGAAATGGCAGGCAGGGAAGATAAACTGGCACAACAGCAAAAGAAAAATAGATTAGAGTACAATGCATAATCCCCATTAAAACTAAAAGCGGACATCAGTAGCACTTTAGACAGCATCCTCAAAAAACTGGCCAAAGAACACGACCTTGCAAAGTCCACAAAAAAAACAACAGCTACGATACAACTAGAACTAGCAGCAATTAGGGCAGACATCCACGCAACAAACAACAAGATAGAAGTAGTGGAACAAAGAGTAAGTGACATAGAGGACAGATCCCAACTCACAGGGAAGGCCATAGGCAACATCGCCAAGGCAACGGCCGAACTACGCAGACAAGCAGCAGAGTTCGAAGATCGCAACAGGAAAGGTAACATAAGAATCCTAGGAGTTCCAGAGGGAGAAGAAGACAAAGCCGGATCATGTGTTACACTCATGCAGAACCTCATACCCGACCTGACAAAACTCAAATTCGACAGCCCCTTCGAGGTGGACAAGGCGTACAGAGTCCCAGCCAGCACATAAGCGAGCAGAGCAGGTCCCAGACCTATAATATGCAAACCTATTCGATCACACCAAACGTACTCCATCTTTGGAGTAGCGAGGAAGAATCCCAATCTGCTATGGAACGGACACAAGATCATCCTCACCTAGGACTATTCCAAACCTACAGTGGACATTAGAAAAGGCTTTCTAGCCCAGAGAGACAAGCTGAGAAGAGAAAACATTGCCTTCTCCTTTGCAGGCCCCACAAGTTTCAGAATAAACAACAAGGGGGTCATGCTAACCTTCGAGGATCCAGCAGAACAGTCATGATATCTAAAGGGCCCACCGACACAGGACATGGAAGCTTCAGCACCAACGGCCAAAAGAGGTGCCTCACCCAATCCACACGCGGACTAAAGGTATAGCGGCCAGAACTAATGAGATGGATAACAAAGAAACAAGCTCCTAAAGCTACCTCCGAAAATGACTTTCCACGCCAAAGACCTGCAACGAAATCTACCTCAGACTACAGTGACTTTATCACAGAGCTATATATCCTTTAACTATATCAAAATGAGATTTTATATCAGAATGCTACAAACTACCTCAGCCCTAATATCCCGGGGTCAAGACGGGGCGGGGGGGACCTTGCTGTCGCATGCCCACAGTACAAAGGAGTAGTGAGAGAGGGAGGGGGTTGGGTAGGGGGGTGGGAAGAGGGAATTGAAGGACGGGGAGGGGGTTGTCCGTCCTGTATGTCATGTTTGTCTTGTTTGTCGCGTACATGTCTTCGATGCATGAAAACACCTTAGATAGACCACCAACAACACTGGGAACACTGGATTCTATATACGCAGCGAGCTCCCAGCACAGACCGGTCAGAGTTATGCTATCCCCAGAGAGACCAGGCTTAGCGCACAGCAGTATTAAAAATTACGCAGTCTAATAACACGACACTGTCATCAGACCTTAAGATCATCTCCCTGAATGTTAAAGGTCTTAACCATCCTATCAAGAGGAAAAAGATACTAGACTACTTAGCCAAGACCAAGGGGGACATTATCTTGCTACAAGAAACCAAACTCTCTACAGAGGAAGCAGGTAAGCTCAGAGCCAAATGGATAGGTCAGGTTGCCTGCTCGCCAGCAATGGGTAAAAAGAGGAGGGTCATTAGCCTGACCAACAGCAAATCAAACATAACGATAGAGAATGTACAGCATGACAATGAAGGCAGACTACTGACTACGCTGCTTAAAAGATGAGATGAGACAATACTAGTGATAAACATTTATGCACCAAACACCGACGACACACCATTTCTGGGAGGAGGTAGCGAAGGAGCTAGAGACCAACAGTTCGCACAACATGACGGTTGTGGCTGGTGATTTCAACTTGGCGTTGGACCAAACGCTTGACAGGCAATCAAAAACTAAAGCAGGCACCCCGACGTCCCACAAGACACTAACAAACCTATGCATCAGATTCCACTTAGTTGATCCGTGGCGACTACTACACCCCGACACCAGAGACTACACCTTCTATTCGAACCCACACAACTCATACAGCAGAATAGACTACATTCTCATATCAGGAACGCACACGCACCTAACAGAACACACAGACATCACTGCCAGAACCATATCGGACCATGCCTGCATTAGCCTACACCTCACAGAAAAACACAACGAACACACAACCCGTAGATGGCGACTTAACTTCACTACCATCACCAAGCAAGAAGATAAGAGTAAAATACAGAAAGCCATTGATGACTACATCAAAGACAACAACACACCAGACGTAGACCCTAAAACCCCGTGGGAAGCACTCAAAGCTTCCTGGTCATTCGGTCATCAGGGTGGACCCCGATGATGAAGCATGTCACCACCAGGTTGGTGAGTGAGGGGTTTTTATAAAAGGAAGAATTTTTCCTTTTTTCCTTTTTTCCAACATACATCCCATTAAGATTCTTTTGAATCTGTATGGTGATACTCCCCTTTTTTGTTTGCTACAAACACTCAAAGCAACCATCAGAGGTGTACTAATAGAAATCAAGGCCAGAACAGACAGGGAGGCGAAGGCCCAACTGTCTCAGCTAGAAAAAGACATCAAAAGGCTAGAGACACGACACATAGGAGACACCGCAAACCAACAAATACTGACAGAACTCACAAAGAGGAAGTACGAATTCAACAGAATCCTAAGCAAACGGGCAGGGTTATAAATAAAAAAGTATAAAGAAATCAACCTATGCGAAGAAAACAAGGCAGGCAAAAAAAACTTGCGTCATACCTCAAGCACAAGCAAAGACAACACCATATCACCTCAATCACAGACACCAGCAGCAAAACTCATACCCGCCACAAAGACATCATACACACCTTACCAGAATTCTACAAAGAGCTCTACAACAAAGATGAGAACATAGACAATGAGGGAACAAAGACCTACCTTGAAAACCTAAACTTACCTAAGATATCGCATGAAGAAGCATTGGCGCAAGGCCAAGACATCAAAACCCTCAAAGTTAGGACAGCCATTAAGACCCTTAAAGACAACAAGGTCCCGGGGCAAGACGTATACACAGCACCATTCTACAAATCCTTCCATGACCAACTAACACCAATCTTAACAAAAGTCTTTAATCACTTGAGGGAGGTAGGGGAAGTAACAGAGAAAATGTCTCAGGCCAACATCATAGTCATCCCCAAAGAAGGCAAAGACCCACAATGGCCAAAAAACTACCGGCCAATTTCACTCATAAACCTAGACTGCAAAATATATGCAAAAATTCTACCAACAAGACTCAATTGATTGCTCCCACAGCTGATAGGAAACACACAGGTAAGATACATGAAAACACGAATGTCAAGTGACAACACGAGACTCCTTTGTCAAATCACAACTCGGCAGTCACAATCACGCTCGATGCAGAAAAGGCCTTCGACAGAGTCTCCTGGCACTTCCTAAGAAAATGCATGCAGGCATACAACCTGGGGGAGAACTTCACAAAGAAGGTCATGGCCCTTTACAAAAACCCCAAAGCACAGATCGCTATCAACGGCACAACCTCGACCCCTTTCGACCCACTAAGAGGGACTAGACAAGGCTGCCCACTATCCCCACTGTTGTTCCTACTAGCGTTAGAACCACTGATGAGAGACATCCTAGCAAATGAGAACATAGCAGGTATAACAATAAACAACGCCACAGCTAAACTAGCTGCCTACGCAGATGACTTACTAATTACAACAGAAGATCCTGGCAAGTCCATACCTGCTCTCATTCACACCATAGGCATCTCACTCCGGTTACAAACTAAACAGAGTGAAGTCAGAATGTATGCCACTAAACATACACACAACTAAAGAGGTATTGGGTAACTCAGGGCTAGCATGGCAAATGAGATCCATCAAATACCTAGGCATTAACTTCGGGAGGAACCTAAAAAGCACCCTCGAACAAAATGAGAAAAATACCCTAATCAAGATAAAAAGGCTGCTGGAAAACTGGTTGCCCAAGTATATCACCGGGTGGGGAAGAATAGAAATAGTCAAAATAATGACCCCCCCAATAGTGAACTACCTAGTCAGCATGCTTCCCCTAGCACTAACTAACGACTTCCACAAGAAAATAGACCAAATCCTAAACAAATGCTTCTGGACAGACAAAAAACCGAGAATAAGCCTCCCAAAACTGAGATTAAGGAAAGAACAAGGGGGCCTCAATGTAGTAGACCCTAGAACCTTCCAGACTGCCATGGTAGCCAGGCAGGGGATGCATTGGGTCCTCCAAAATCAACAATACACTCCGACCTGGCTATTACTAGAAAAAAGCCATCCTCAGCAACACCGACCCACTTACTCTCCTAACCACCAACAAAAAGTCACTAAAAGGGAACTCAATACTCAAAATAACAAAACAGGCTCTCCTCAAGGTAGACCAAAAACTAGAGATAAGCATCAAAAACTCTTTATGGGTAGAACTCTGGGCAAATCCCAAAATCAAATATAGAAGCATTCCCCTAGCCATAACAACATGGAAACAAACAGGCCTCTCGTACCCAGCTCAACTGGAGGAGAAGGACATGCCCCTCACGTCCAACAACATGAAGGAAAAGCATGCTCTCCCTGACTTAGAGCTATACAATTTCCTGGCTATTAAATCTGCCATCACAAAAGCAAATCTAAACAGGCTGACTCTCTCAATATTCCAATACATGGAAAACATAAACATGACCGGCCACCAAGTATCGCAGCTGTACAAACTCCTCCGCCCAACATCCACAAAACTCAACGCCAAAAACACAGACTACTGGGAAACACAGATAGGCTTGAAACTTACAGACCAAGAATTGCAGACCATGTGGAGGGCCTCAACACGCTACATAATATCACCGGTACTAGCCCAAACAAAATTCTGGCTGCTGTATCAAGCATACTTGACACCAGATAAACTAGCGAAGCTAGGTCTAGGAGAGAATAACCGCTGCTGGAACTGTGATAGAGAAATAGGGGACATAGCCCACCTTATCTTCCACTGCAGCAAGGTCAGCAAATTCTGGAGGAGGGTGTTCGACTATATTACCAAGGTCCTAGGCTGCACCCTGAAACAAGAATTCGGCACTATAACCACAGCACACCTCAACACAGATGTTTCCTGACAACAAGACAGAAACCTTCTTGACTTCCTCCTAACTAGTGCAACAAAAACAGTGCTAGCCAAGTGGAAAGACACCACCAAGGTCACCTTCAAAGAATGGCTGAACTGGGTAACGTACCTAAGAGGAGCCGACTCAACTGCACTAAGACACACACCCTGGAGAAAATCCAACAGAGAGATGTAGCCATCCTTAGATAGCTTCTTTGACCCATACAAACCACCTTAGACAGCAGCGGGTAAGCAAAAACAGCAAAAACCACCCACGGTGTTTGACGGTCGATCCTCAACCAGTAGCCAAACGCCTATATGTTATAGGTATACGTTATCTGTTAAAACTAAGCACATGACTGAAAGATGAGGGTCCTGTGCAACGGAGCCATGAAGGCCGCTTGCTCATAGGGACATTTCAAATGCCACCCAAGAACCATCTACCAAACGCTTTTATGTAATATGTGTATGCCAAATGAAACAGCGAACTGTTCTAAATGTTACATGTTTATCTGTATCTTGTTAAAGAAAACCAATAAAAAATATATTTAAAAAAAATAAAATTAAAATGTAAGATCAAAAGTTGAAAAGTGTGTTGTGTTGTAGTACATTGAGTTTGTGCTTTTGTTTTGTGCTCGAATCCCCAAAAATTGTCCTTGTTTTCATTGTTACTTTGCTGTAGCTACGTGTAGGTGCTGATGCAGAGCTTTAGGTTGTTAGGATAGACTGTTTCCCTGATCTATGAAATATACTCCATCACTCCTGTAGATGCCATCCATATCAAAACGCAGATTGTTTTTATATATGGAGCCCATGCTATGGTCTCTGAGGTAAGCAGAAACAGCTTTATTGACATTTTTTCTAGATTTCTCAATCTGTGGACAGAATTGATTTGACCACTTCCATTTCTGTCTTTGGCATATGTTAGAGTATACAAAGACAGTATGAGGTAAAAGCAACATCAATTGTGCAAAGGTGTCCTTCATTGGCATTTTCAGACCTATCCCAGTCAATGTGCCTAAGTAATTTCCTCCACAGTGCACAATCATGATGTCAGGGGGTTGGAGATGTAAAAGGTTTTAACCAAAGGCAATATTTGGAGCCACTTTAATCCTCTTTGTGTAACTCATTTAATGTCCACATTTTGCAAAGCTAGGTCTTTGTCAATACCTCTGCGTTCTACATACCTTTTGCATCAGAAGACATAGCTGTGTCCAACAATCCACACTGAAAGCATCTTGAAGGGATGTCTGGAACTGATGAAAAGATGTCTGTAGCTGAGGAAGTCAGTTGGTAGAATGAGGGGTATCTAAAATGGTGGACACAATGAAGTTTTTTAAAAAGTAGAGAATTGATTGGGTGTTTAAGAACATTGCACATTCAAAAATAGGGTGCAAGTTTCTGTCTTTAAAAAGCATGTTTCTTATTGGTCAGTAAAAAATGTCTGGAAGGTACAGTATATCGAATAAGCTCATATATTGCAAAGTCAACCACACCTGCTGTTTGCATTTGCAACATTGTGCGGTGAAGTTGAAAATATGCTGAACTTGGGACATGTCAGTTAAGTTGAATGTTCCATGAACTGTTGCTATGGAAACAGGCATTAAGCAGAATGGGAGAAGGATTGGATTTTACCTGTGGATTTACAATGTGAAATTTTTATGTAAATGTATGCAAAATTTCATTAAAGTAAGATTTCCCAAGTCAAGAGTATCTTTAGAAGTGGTGTGTTCTTTACAAATAGTTGATTTTTTATTTGTAATATGTTTTTAAACTCAAATATGGATTTGCGGTTCCATCGCAATGATCCACGGTGGAGTCGCAACGTAAAAAAATTCCAGATTCACTCTGGGTACTTTTAGAAGTCAGTTGGTAAGGGTTAATATGTCTAACCAATAGAAATGTGTTTTCAAATTTGCAATTATTGAGGAAGGCATGTGATTTGTTACTTACATGTATTCATGTGGAGAAAGAGAGGGAAACATTGCCATTACTGGTTTTACCTTGCTGAATCTGGTGCAACATATTTATTATGTGCAAAAGAAAATCCTGTAAGAGTGAGATAATTTTAATTCAACAAATCTATTTGTAAGGTGAGTGATAAATTTGTGAGGTTCATTTTTAAACTTTTAAAATTATTTAAAAACGGTGTTGTTTGAAAATAGATTATTAAATGTGGAGATGTGTATAGTAGTTTGCTTTATTGTACATGAATGTTTTTTAAAAAACAATCTGTATAGTAGTATGTGTATTTTGTAAGATGGATTACTGATGTTCTTATAAGGTGTTATTAATTAGGCTTCTTTTTTCTAGTGTGTACCAAGGTATAGTTGAATGAGGCAGCAGAATTTGAGATAGTTTGGTGAATATGCAGCACAAATGTGTAGTTTTAAATATGTTCATATAAGGGGTTATTAATTAGGCTTCTTTTTTATAGTCTGTACAAAGGTATAATTGAATGATGGCGCATCATTTTAGATAGACTGGTGAAGATGAAGCACAAATGTGTAGTTTCAAAGATGTTTACATATTGTTTTATTATTTAGGGTTATTTTTTCAAGTCTGTACCAATGTATAGTTAAATGATGCCGCATAATTTTAGATAGAATGGTGAAGCTGCATCACAAAAGTGTGGGTTGAAGTATGCTCACATAAGGTATTAATAATTAGGCTTCTATTTTCTAGTCTGTACAAATGTATAGTTGAATGATGACGTATAGTTTTAGATAAAAAGATGAAGATGCAGCATAAAAGTGTGATTTGAAAGATGCTCATATAAGGTGTGGTTTATTTGACTTATTTTTTCTACTCTGTACAAAGGTATAGTTGAATGATCCTGCATAATTTTAGATAGAAAGGTGAAGATGCAGAATAAAAGAGGGGTTTGAAAGATGCTCTTATAAGGTGTTGTTAATTAGCCTTCTTTTTTTAAGTCTGTAGAAAAGAATAGTTGAATGATGCTGCATAATTTTAGATAGAATGGTGAAGATGTAGCTCAAACGTAATTTATAAGATATTACCCCTGCATGCATGTTGCACTTATCTCTTCGCCTAGGTAATATGTAATGACTCATCTATGCCTTCAGATGGTATTTTTACACTTATCTGTGCACTCAATTTCTATGTCTGCACTTATCCAAGCATTACCCATGGAATTATAGAATCACTGAAGCACATCTATTATATGCCTCTGCTATTAGATTTCACTAAATTCCAGTAATATTGTATACATGTTTGTTTTAGACATCATGATGATTCGGAGAGGTGGACACATATGTATGTGTGCTTTTAAGAATATTGACAGTCTTATAGATAAGATGTAATAGTCTGCTGCTTTATATTTGGCTAGGCGCAACTCTCATGCACTTATAAAAATACCCAAGTACTCGTCATGCACTCTTACAATGATAGAGGCAGTCCTTATGCAGTACTGTAATCACTCAGCCATTGCTGTTGCACTGATGCAATCATTTAGGCACTATCTATGCAGTTAATCAATCACTAAGGTATAACCCGTGTGGTTATATAATTATCCAGGTACTACTGTTGCACTCCTTGAATCTTGGAGGCACTACCTTTGTACTCATGTTATCAATCAGACAGTAGTCATGCTGTTATGTAATCACTGAGGCACTACTTTCTCACTCTTTTATTTACTCAGGCTCTACCTCAGTAGTGCATCAATCACCCAAGAAGTTCCCATGCACTTATGAAATCACCCAGTCCCTTGCTATGTAGTCATGTTAATCCCCATACATTCTCCCTCTAGTCACGCAATCAGTGAGATGTTATCTATGTGGTCCTTTAATCCCCTTGTACTCTTTCAATCACATATACACCTTTCTTGTACTTATGTAATCATTCAGCCAGTACTCATGTTCTTTTAAAATCACCCAGTCACTACCTTTGCACTCCTGTAATCAGTCAGGCATTATCTTAGTAGTTCAGTAATCACCCAGGCGGTACTCATGAACTTATAAAATCACCCACTCACTTGCTATCTACTTCAGTATTCCCCCAGATATTATCCATGCAGGCATGGAATCACTCATGTTGTAGTTATGTACTACCCCTACAGTTATACAATCATGCAGGCTGTTGCTGTGCAGTCATGTAATTACCCGCATACTACCCTTGCAATTGTCGAATCACCCATGCCTTTCTGTTGCATTCATTTATTCACCTAGGCAGTACTCAATGACTCATCTATGCTTTCAGGTGCTAACTATACACTTATTCATGCACTCAATGTGTATTTTTGCACTCATGAAATTAGCCAGTCTCATTTCATGTTGTTGTGTACGTACCCAGTGACTACCCTTGCACTCATACAATTACCCAAGGAGCACCCATTAAGTGTTGCAATTACTTAGTGAGATCCATTACTTGTCTCAGTTTCTAGGTTTCAACATATTTCAGAAATACTATATACAAATTTCTTTTATATATATCATGATGATTTCATAACGTAGAGATATATGTGTGTGTCCTTTTAACAATATGGAGACACTTATAGTTGAGTTATGTAATAGTGTGCAGCTTTATATTCGGCTAGGCCAAACTGTTATGCACTCATAAAAATGCCCAAGTAGTCAACACGCACTCATACAATGATGCAGGCCTTGCAAATGCAGTGCTGTAATCACTTGCTTTCTTTTGGAGAAAGGAGTACCAAGCCAGAGGTGCTCCTCATTAACATGTGCTATTATAGCTCAAGGATGCACCTAAATTTGGAACTGAATCTGATGAGTCTGTTTTATCTTTCATTTAAGACTAGATAAAATGTGTTATTCCAAAAACAGGAGCAGAAAATACCTTAGCACAACAAGTTTTATGACTTCAAACTCTTCGATGTGGGAAATATTGTCAACGGAAATACAAGTAAATGGAAAAATCTTATACAAAATGTAGTTTTTGAATCCCACGTCCAGTAATTTCCAAAGGAAGAGTCAATAGTTTCATGTCAGCAGTGAGGCATACTATAATTCAAAAATCTCCAAAGAATACTTCCAACATAAAAAAAAGTGAAGATTCAAAGCATAATAATGATTATAATCCAGTGATTTTGACAATGTGGAATGCAAATAAGGATATCCAGTATGTTGCAGATAATTCAATTGCTGTTGCTCGCTATGTTACGTCATACATAACAAAATCTGAAAAGACAGAGTTGAAAGACATGTAGGAAGATATTTCACAAGAGAAGACTCTTAGTAACAAATTATACAGCTTTAGTTTGACGATGCTTTCCCAACGAGAGATTGGATCCTATGAATATTCGGGTTGGTTGACATCTGCAAGTTTATATTCAAAGTCAAGAGGAATCATTGGGGTAAGTCTTGGTCTTGCTGCAACAGGAAATCGAGTATTGAAATCTGTACAAGAAATTAAATACTTCACATGAAATGAACTGGAAAGCACAGATATTGTTAAAAAAAAACATGTTGGATATGTACCATCCTAAAAGAAGCCCACATCTTGAAAACATATCTCTATGAAGTACTGCAATATTACAGATTTAAGAGAAAAATTACAGAAAATGTAAATGAAGAAAAATATGCAGTAATTGGATGTGATGGATGTTTGGTGAAACATACCAAAGGAAATCTGATTAATCCCAGGAAACTCAGTTGTGATACTCCAGATAAAAGGGATTTTTTCTATTTAGCACTTCTGCAACTCTTTAAGCCTTGGTGTACTGAAATGGAATTACTTGGAGATTTTCAGAGCTATGAAGATTCTTTTAATGCATGTAAAGATAGCATTGAATGCACAGTTTTTCCAAATTATCTACAAATGTTGAATGAAGAGATTGAACAAGAAACTACTATTGCAGTTGAAATTGCTAGAGACAGTTCTCAAGATATTCAAAGTTCTGCTCCACTCAGTCAAGATCCACTAGGAGAACCAATTCTTGAAAATGAAGCAGCAATAGCCATGAGTGAAGTAGAAGCAGCAATGCAACAAGCTCAACAGGATATTATGCAGTCGTGAAACTTGGAAGTACAACTAAATATTGAACAGAAAGAAATATATCAGCAAGTTACACAACAGATCGACCATATTTACTTAATGAAAAAAAATGCACCTGCACATCATTTAAACCTATTTGAACGTAAATCAGTGGTCTGCACTCATTCAATCACCCAGGCATTAACCATGAACTTACAAATTCACACAGACACTACTCATTCACTCCTTCTATTATCCAGGCAGTAGCCATGCAGTACTCTAATCACCCAGACACTACACATGCACTAATGCAATCACCCAGCCATTACTCATACACTCGTGCAATCACCCAGGCACTATCCATGCACTCGTGCAATCCATGCACTCGTGCAATCACCCAGGCATTATACTTATACTCATGCATTTACCCATGCACTCCCTATGAAATCATCCAAACACAGAGTCAGTACCTAAGTACTCATCCAATCACTCTGTCACTATCCAAGCACTTATCCAAGCACTACCCATGCGCTCCTCCAATTACCCAGGCGTTACCCATGCACTCAGGCAATCACCCATGCACTATCTATGTACTCATGCAATCACTCCACCACTACCCATGCATTCATGAAATCACTGAAGCACCACCCATGTACTCTTCCAATCACTCAGTGACTATCTTGCAGTTCTCCAGTCATCCACACAATACCCATGAAACCATGTAATCATGCAGATATTCTCCTTCATATAACAAATACAAATTCATCTTTTTTAACATAATAGATGGTTCTAACAAGAACAGTTTCTTTCTTCTTTTAAGTTTTATATTTTTTAACTCTTTTTCAACTTTTGTTGTTGTTTTCTTAAAAAGAAAAAAATAAACAACAGGAAAAACTGACACAACTGGTGTCACAACTTTTGCAAAGAAAAACAACATTGCAAAAGAAATAAAATAACAATGATGGCTGTGAGCAGAAAAAACAATGGCATTAATAGACTGCTCCCCGTAGCACAAAATCTTCTTGCATTTGATGTCTGGTCCTCTAGTGGAAGAGCCAGCACCGTAAGATGTGCTTAGTCCTGGTTGCTGGTCATCCTGGATGGCTTGTTGCTCGAGTTCCCTCTTTCTTTGCTCTCGGGCCACTTTTTATGAAAGCCCCTTGATAAAATGTGGTGACAGAGGTTACAGGTCACCCTGCGGGCGTTTACCTTTTTCTCATCCTCTGGGAAAGTAAAAAATGCCCACACAACACTTTCTTTTTTTGTGTGGAGGTTCCTCCAAATCTTCTTCTTCTTCGTGAAGGTCCACTGCTGCAATTGAAGATGCCATATTGCCAAACTTGCTGCAAAAAACACACCAAAAAGATCTAAAAAAGAACAAAAAACAACAGGTGTGTCTCCAGCCAAGGTTCATCAAGGAATGACAAAATTAGGTGGGGTCTTGTAACTTCTAGAATGAAAAGCGATCCAGCCAATGAAATTATTTGTTTTTTAAATTCACATGGATTCGCGCACCCAGTGAGCACCCATTGTGAATCCGTAATAATATATTTAAAAATATTTATCTTTATTCTACTTATAAATAAATTAAATGCTTTAATATACAGATAAAATGTATATATATAGTTTTAAAACTTAAAAGTTTGTCGTGGATTTGTGCACTCGGCGTAACCCTCCAGAACTACGTACGTAACGTTCAGAGGGGTCGTAATTCACTCACCCGTCGCTTACAAACCAAGCATCTTACATGACTTTATCAATATGGCGGATTGGATTCGAGCACTAATCGAGACAGTTAAACGATTGGAACAGAAATCCACTTTTTAATTTAAAAAATGTAATAAAAATGTAGATGTATTTTTTAGAAATTAGAAAATAATACTTTATTCTAATATGAAATAAAAAAATTATTTAAACAATTTGGGGACATTATACTAAGAAATTAGCATTTGAAAATCCATAGAAAATCACTGAAAAAACACAGGTTTCCGGGATGTTATAGTTAGTTGGACATTTCACTCACACGAAACCAGAGAAATGTGTCAGTTCAAGTTAGTTGAGCTAACTATAACTTGCACCCCCGTAATACGCTGCTGATGATGTCACATATTACTTCATTCATAACATGGTCAGTGACATCACTGATGACATCACTGATGGCATCTCAATTGACATCACTGATGACATCATCCCGTGACTGTATGTTTCTGTAAAGTTTAAATATGTTTTATATATATATGTATATGTGAACAAGCTCCCCAGTGGAGCGAAACGCGTCATTTATTTAATAAACGTTTATTCCTGCTACTCACTTGAGTTGGATCCTTTGTGAGCTCCGTTTTGGCTGTCTGCTGTGGCGTACTGAGGTCTGCACCCTGATGTTGCCTGTCATCCACTGACGGGTTGGGATTGCTTTTATATATATATATATATATATATATATATATATATATATATATATATATATATATATATATATATATATATATATATATATATATATATATATATTGCCACGAAAGTCCGCCCCACAAGAAGAAGACTTGAGGCGGCACTCGAGGTTCGTTCAATCCTTTATTTTCAGTTTTCAACCATGGGCATTGACGAGTTTCGGGGGTTTACTTTCCTTTATCAAAATGCCCCCCTGGTTGGTAAGTCGCCACTGCTGCTAACAATCCCTTCTTAAAAAGAGTGTGTCCTTCCCACCACCTGAAGTAGCGTGGGTTACCTCCAAAACACGGTCTGGAATCGCCTCTGTGCTCGCAGGTGAACCACATTTCCCAACATGCAACGTCCTTCTCATGTTGGCGGCGACCCCATCCATCGGTGCGGTTATCTGGTGAGTGACCGATAGATTGTGTAGGCAGGCAGGGAATGTAGCAAGTATTCTCGGCATTTTCAAAAGTCAATCACGGTCCTCTCCCCCTCCCATGCACTTCCATCTGTCGTGGTGCAGAGAACACCGTTGAAGTAAGGGTGTAGTCCCATAAAGTATGGACTGCGCATCCGCAGCTGTATCCACTCCAGATTTCGTGCGGGGCAGTCAGAGGGTCTTCCATGTAGCGACCCCCTTAACACTTGCGGGGGGTGCCAGCCCAGCGCGCAGCCACACGAAGGATCGCATAGCTAACCACGCCATATGTTGCCACGAAAGTCCGCCCCACAAGAAGAAGACTTGAGGCGGCACTCGAGGTTTGTACAATCCTTTATTTTCAGTTTTCAACCATGGGCATTGACGCGTTTCGGGGGTTTACTTTCCTTTATCAAAATGCCCCCCTGGTTGGTAAGTCGCCACTGCTGCTAACAATCCCTTCTTAAAAAGAATGTGTCCTTCCCACCACCTGAAGTAGCGTGGGTTACCTCCAAAACACGGTCTGGAATCGCCTCTGTGCTCGCAGGTGAACCACATTTCCCAACATGCAACGTCCTTCTCATGTTGGCGGCGACCCCATCCATCGGTGCGGTTATCTGGTGAGTGACCGATAGATTGTGTAGGCAGGCAGGGAATGTAGCAAGTATTCTCGGCATTTTCAAAAGTCAATCACGGTCCTCTCCCCCTCCCATGCACTTCCATCCGTCGTGGTGCAGAGAACACCGTTGAAGTAAGGGTGTAGTCCCATAAAGTATGGACTGCGCATCCGCAGCTGTATCCACTCCAGATTTCGTGTGGGGCAGTCAGAGGGTCTTCCATGTAGCGACCCCCTTAACATTTGCGGGGGGTGCCAGCCCAGCGCGCAGCCACACGAAGGATCGCATAGCTAACCACGCCATATGTTGCCACGAAAGTCTGCCCCACAAGAAGAAGACTTGAGGCGGCACTCGAGGTTCGTTCAATCCTTTATTTTCAGTTTTCAACCATGGGCATTGACGCGTTTCGGGGGTTTACTTTCCTTTATCAAAATGCCCCCCTGGTTGGTAAGTCGCCACTGCTGCTAACAATCCCTTCTTAAAAAGAATGTGTCCTTCCCACCACCTGAAGTAGCGTGGGTTACCTCCAAAACACGGTCTGGAATCGCCTCTGTGCTCGCAGGTGAACCACATTTCCCAACATGCAACGTCCTTCTCATGTTGGCGGCGACCCCATCCATCGGTGCGGTTATCTGGTGAGTGACCGATAGATTGTGTAGGCAGGCAGGGAATGTAGCAAGTATTCTCGGCATTTTCAAAAGTCAATCACGGTCCTCTCCCCCTCCCATGCACTTCCATCCGTCGTGGTGCAGAGAACACCGTTGAAGTAAGGGTGTAGTCCCATAAAGAATGGACTGCGCATCCGCAGCTGTATCCACTCCAGATATATATATATATAAGGCCAAGGTATATTGAAGAATGAGTGGCTGTGTAGCTGTCTGAATGGATGATTTAATAGGTGTGTGACTGACTGTTTAAGTGAGTGATTAAACATGTCTTTACTGAATGCATGGGTTAGTGACTAAACTGCATGAATGTGTGTATCAGTCTGTCAGTTGGTGTGTAAGTGGCTGCATAGGTTGGTGAGTAGCTACACGAGTGTCTATATGGGTTATTGATTGGTTGTCTGAGTATCTGTAAGGGTGCCTGAGTGTCTCTGTGGGTGGTTAGGGGTATGTGACTCTGTGCATAGATGTGTGAGTGGGTAATTCACTGGGTGTATTGGTTCAACAGTGTATCTGTGAAGTGCTGTATGGGTGGGTGAGTGTGTGCATGGGTGTGTTGGTGCATGAATGGTTGACTCAGTTGTACATGTGTGTGTGTAACTATATATGTGTAAGGCAGTATATGTGAGTGTTGGAGTATATAAATCACTATATGTGAGAGTGAGTGATTGTGAGATTGGCTGTATGGATGAGTGTGTGCTTGCATCAGTGATTTTACAAGAGAGTAAGTATGTGTTAGCATCTGTATGAATAAGTGAGGTGGTGTGCGTATGACTCTATAGGTGCGTAAATGTAAGTGTGATTAATTCTTTCCATGACTGACAAGGTGTGTGAGTAACTGTATGTGAGTGGTGGTTTGTGAGTGTCTGTATAAATGTATGAGTGCATATGATAGTGCTATACTGATGAGTGACTGCATGTATGAGTGACTCTCTGGGTGAATGAGTGGATATGTATGGAGACCTAGGAATCAGTGAGGGGGTATGTAGTAACTAGTATTGGTGCGTCTATGGTTTCGGAAATGGTAGTCTGTATTTTAGAGTTGGTGGATCAAAGGTTAAATTAGGGTGTGAGGAGCTACATCAGTTTATCACATAGATGATGTCATCAGTGATATCACTGACCATGTCTTAAATGATGTAATATGTGACATCATCAACAGTGCATTGCAGGGGCGCAAGTTATAATTAGCTCAACTAACTATAAATGCCTATTTTCTCTGGTTTTGTACAAGTGAAATGTTCAACTAACTATAACGTCCCTGAAACCTGTGTTTTTTTCAGTTAATATATATTAAAACACACAAGATGATGGACGGAATGTTGCACAATGGCAAATCATTCGCCCCCAGTCACAGATCTGGGTTTAATCCATTGTTATTTTGCTCACCAAGCCACCCCAGTTCAGACATGGCCATATGCAAATCAGTCTTGACCCTGTGCCTCATGGGAACAGTCCAGCCCGAACTGCCAAGCCATGTCTTCCCTGGACCGGAATCAAGCATCCTAGGACCGGTTTCTGGCTATCAGCAGTCTTCAGCCAGGATAGCTTGACTCCAGTGGCGTAGTGAGCACGGGACCCACGTCTGGGCATACCCTTCCCACATGGGGTGAACAGCAAAACACACAAGATGATGGATGGAATGTTGCACAATTGCAAAGCATTCACCCCCAGTCACAGATCAGGGTTTAATCCATTGTTATTTTGCTCACCAAGCCACCCCAGTTCCGACATGGCCATATGCAAATCAGTATTGACCCTGTGCCTCATGGGAACAGTCCAGCCCGAACTGCCAAGCCATGTCTTCCCTGGACCGGAATCAAGCATCCTAGGACCGGTTTCTGGCTATCAGCCGTCTTCAGCCAGGATAGCTTGACTCCAGTGGCGTAGTGAGCACGGGACCCACGTCTGGGCATACCCTTCCCACATGGGGTGAACAGCAAAACACACAAGATGATGGATGGAATGTTGCACAATTGCAAAGCATTCGCCCCCAGTCAAAGATCTGGGTTCAATCCATTGTTATTTTTCTCACCAAGACACCCCAGTTCAGACATGGCCATATGCTAATCAGTATTGACCCTGTGCCTCATGGAAATAGTCCAGCCCGAACTGCCAAGCCATGACTTCCCTGGACCGGAATCAAGCATCCTAGGACTGATTTCTGGCTATCAGCCGTCTTCAGCCAGGATAGCTTGACTCCAGTGGCGTAGTGAGCACGGGACCCACGTCTGGGCATACCCTTCACACATAGGGTGAACAGCAAAACACACAAGATGATGGACGGAATGTTGCACAATGGCAAAGCATTCTCTCCCAGTCACAGATCTGGGTTTAATCCATTGTTATTTTGCTCACCAAGCCACCCCAGTTCAGACATGGCCATATGCAAATCAGTCTTGACCCTGTGCCTCATGGGAACAGTCCAGCCCGAACTGCCAAGCCATGTCTTCGCTGGACCAGAATCAAGCATCCTACGACCGGTTTCTGGCTATCAGCCGTCTTCAGCCAGGATAGCTTGACTCCAGTGGCGTAGTGAGCACAGGACCCACGTCTGGACATACCCTTCCCACATCGGGTGAACAGCAAAACACACAAGATGATGGATGGAATGTTGCACAATGGCAAAGCATTCACCCCCAGTCACAGATCTGGGTTTAATCCATCGTTATTTTGCTCACCAAGCCACCCCAGTTCAGACATGGCCATATGCAAATTAGACTTGACCCTGTGCCTCATGGGAACAGTCCAGCCCGAACTGCCAAGCCATGTCTTCCCTGGACCGGAATCAAGCATCCTAGGACTGGTTTCTGGCTATCAGCCGTCTTCAGCCAGGATAGCTTGACTCCAGTGGCGTAGTGAGCGCGGGACCCACATCTGGGCATACACTTCCTACATAGGGTGAACAGCAAAACACACAAGCTGATGAACGGAATGTTGCACAATGGCAAAGCATTCGCCCCCAGTCACTGATCTGGGTTTAATCCATCAGTATTTTGCTCACCAAGCCACCCCAGTTCAGACATGGCCATCTGCAAATCAGTCTTGACCCTGTGCCTCATGGGAACAGTCCAGCCCAAAATTCCAAGCCATGTCTTCCCTGGACCAGAATCAAGTCAAGTCAAGTCAGAGAATTTATATAGCGCACTACATACCCAGAGGGTCCCAAGGCGCTTAGAGAGGAGAGGAGGATTATTTGTCAAATATCCACGTTTTAAGTTGCTTTCTGAATGCTAGGTGGTTCTGGGTAAGGCGAAGGTAAGCGGGGAGTGAGTTCCAAGTTTTAGCTGCCAGGTATGAGAAGGATCTGCCTCCCATGGTGGTCTTGTTGATGCGAGGTACAGTGGCGAGGGCTTGGCTGGAAGAACGTAGTTGGCGGGACGGGGTGTAGAAGGACAGTCGTGAGTTGAGGCATTCTGGTCCGATGTCGTAGAGTGATTTGTGTGCGTGGGTTAGCAGTCGGAAAGTGATCCTCTTATTGACGGGTAGCCAGTGGAGGTCTTTAAGGTGACCGGAGATGTGTTCGTTGCGTGGGATGTCTAATATGATCCTGGCTGAGGCGTTTTGGATTCGTTGGAGTTTCTTCTGGAGTTTAGCGGTAGTGCCTGCGTAGAGTGTGTTTCCGTAGTCCAGTCGGCTCGTGACCAGAGCATGGGTGACCGTTTTCCTTGTTTCGGTGGGGAGCCAGCGAAATGTTTTTCTAAGCATGCGAAGAATGTTGAAGCAGGAAGAGGATACGGCGCTGACTTGTTTATTCATTGAGAGTGAGGAGTCCAGGATGATGCCCAGGTTCCGTGCGTGGTCTGTCGGGATGGGTGCCTTTCCGAGGGCTTCCGGCCACCATGAGTCGTCCCATGCAGAGGGGGAAGTACCTAAGATGAGGACTTCTGTTTTGTCTGAGTTCAGTTTCAGACGGCTTTGTTTCATCCATTCGGCAACTTCTTTCATTCCTTCGTGTAGGTTAGTTTTGGCGGTGCTGGGGTCATTGGTGAGAGAGAGGATAAGTTGAGTGTCATCCGCGTAAGAGATGATGTTGAGGTTGTGTTGGCGTGCGATGGTCGCGAGGGGGCTCATGTATACGTTGAAGAGGGTGGGGCTGAGTGAGGAACCTTGAGGTACTCCACAGATGACTTCGGTGGCTTCGGACTTGAATGGTGGGAGGCGGACTTTCTGAGTTCTTCCTGTGAGGAATGAGGTGATCCATTCAAGTGCTTTTCCTTGGATTCCGATGTTATTGAGGCGTTGTAAAAGGGTGCTATGGCAGACTGTGTCAAATGCTGCCGAGAGGTCGAGGAGGATGAGGGCGACTGTGTCTCCATTGTCCAGTAAAGTTCGAATGTCGTCTGTTGCTGCGATGAGGGCGGTCTCAGTGCTGTGTTTTGCTCGGAAGCCAGATTGTGAGGAGTCGAGGGATTTGTTGGCTTCGAGGAAGGCGGCGAGCTGGTTGTTGACAGCTTTCTCGATGACTTTGGCCGGGAATGGAAGGAGCGAGATGGGGCGGTAATTTTTGAGTTCGGTGGGGTCCGCTGTGGGTTTCTTCAGGAGGGCGGTGAGTTCAGCGTGTTTCCAGTCTTCCGGGAAGGTGGCGGAGTTGAGGGAGCTGTTGATGACGTCTCGGAGGTGCGGTGCTATGATGGAGTCTGCTTTGTTGAAGATGTGGTGAGGACATGGGTCTGTGGGGGATCCTGAGTGGATGGAATTCATCAGGCGGATTGTGTCCTCAGTGGAGATTGGGTTCCAGTCGTTAAGGGTGTTCACGGGGGGAGAATGTTCAGCAGATGGTTGGGTGGGTTGGTCTCCGGGATGGTTGTCGAAGCTGTTGTGGATGTCTGCAATCTTGTTGTGGAAGAAAGAGGCTAGGGAGTCGCAGAGGGCTTGAGAGGGGGTGATGTCGTTGGAGTTGGCCGAGGGATTGGCAAATTCCTTGACGATGTTGAAAAGTTCCTTGCTGTTGTGGGCGTTGTTGTCAAGACGGTCCTTGAGTGCTGTTTTCTTGGCCTTTCGGATTAGTTGGTGGTGAGTGCGGGTGGCGTTTTTGAAGGCGTCCTTGGTGCTAGTAGTTGGGTCTTTTTTCCAGGCCTTTTCGAGGGAGCGGCAGAGTTTCTTGGACTTCTTAAGGTCATCGTTGAACCATGAGGCCTTTTTGTTGGCAGGTTTGTTTTGCCGTTTCTTCAGTGGTGCTAAGGTGTCGGCGGTGTTGGATAACCATAAGGTGAGGTTGGCGGCGGCTTCGTTTGCGTTAGAAGAGTGGGCTGGGGTGTTTAGAAGGAGCGATGCGGAGATCTGGTCCGTGGTGATTTTGTTCCAGTTTCTTTGCAGAGTTGGTTGGAGGTGGTTGGTGGGTTTTGGTTTGTTGTAGGTGAAGTGAACGCAGCTGTGGTCAGTCCAGAGGAGCTCCGTGGTGTGGCTGAAGGAGACATGATTGGCAAAACACACTATGATGGACGGAATGTTGCACAATGGCAAAGCATTCACCCCCAGTCATAGATCTGGGTGTAATCCATCGTTATTTTGCTCACCAACCCACCCCAGTTCAGACATGGCCATATGCAAATCAGTCTTGACCCTGTGCCTCATGGGAACAGTCCAGCCCGAACTGCCAAGCCATGTCTTCCCCGGACCAGAATCATGCATCATAGGACTGGTTTCTGGCTATCAGCCATCTTCAGCCAGGATAACTTGACTCTAGTGGCTTAGTGAGCACAGGACCCACGTCTGGGCATACCCTTCCCACATAGGGTGAACAGAAAAACACCCAAGATGATGTACGGAATGTTGCACAATGGCAAAGCATTCGCCCCCAGTCACAGGTCTGGGTTTAATCCATCGTGATTTTGCTCAACAAGCCACCCCAGTTCAGACATGGCCATATGCAAATCAGTCTTGACCCTTTGCCTCATGGGAACAGTCCAGCCTGAACTACCAAGCCATGTCTTCCCTGGACCGGAATCAAGCATCCTAGGACCGGTTTCTGGCTATCAGCCATCTTCAGCCAGGACAGCTTGACTCTTGTGGCGTAGTGAGCACGGGACCCACATCTGGGCATACCCTTCCCACTTAGGGTGAACAGCAAAACACACAAGATGATGGACGGAATGTTGCACAATGGCAAATCATTCGCCCCCAGTCACAGATCTGGGTTTAATCCATTGTTATTTTGCTCACCAAGCCACACCAGTTCAGACATGGCCATATGCAAATCAATCTTGACCCTGTGCCTCATGGGAACAGTCCAGCCCAAACTACCAAGCCATGTCTTCCCTGGACCGGAATCAAGCATCCTAGGACCGGTTTCTGGCTATCAGCCATCTTCAGCCAGGATAGCTTGACTCTAGTGGCGTAGTGAGTACGGGACCCACGTCTGGGCATACCCTTCCCACAAAGGGTGAACAGCAAAACACACAAGATGATGGACGGAATGTTGCACAATGGCAAAGCATCCGCCCCCAGTCACAGGTCTGGGTTTAATCCATCGTTTTTTTGCTCACCAAGCCACCCCAGTTCAGACATGGCCATATGCAAATCAGTCTTATCCCTGTGCCTCATGGGAACAGTCCAGCCAGAACTGCCAAGCCATGTCTTCTCTGGAGCGGAATCAAGCATCCTAGTACCCGGTTCTGGCTATCAGCCGTCTTCAGCCGGGATAGCTTGACTCCAGTGGCGTAGTGAGCACGAGACCCACATCTGGGCATAAACTTCCTACATAGGCTGAACAGCAAAACACACAGGATGATGGACGGAATGTTGCACAATGGCAAAACATTCACCCCCAGTCACAGATCTGGGTTTAATCCATTGTTATTTTGCTCACCAAGACACCCCAGTTCAGACATGGCCATATGCTAATCAATATTGACCCTGTGCCTCATGGAAATAGTCCAGCCCAGACTGGCAAGCCATGTCTTCCCTGGACCGGAATCAAGCATCCTAGAACCGGTTTCTGGCTATCAACAATCTTCAGCCAGGATAGCTTGACTCCAGTGGCGTAGTGAGCACGGGACCCACGTCTGGACATACCCTTCCCACATCGGGTGAACAGAAAAACACACAAGATGATGGACGGAACGTTGCACAATGGCAAAGCATTCGCCCCGAGTAACAGATCTGGGTGTAATCTATCGTTATTTTGCTCACCAAGCCACCCCAGTTCAGACATGGCCATATGCAAATCAGTCTTGACCCTGTGCCTCATGGGAACAGTCCAGCCCGAACTTCCAAGCCATGTCTTCCTTGGACTGGAACCAAGCATCCCATGACTGGTTTCTGGCTATCGGCCGTCCTCAGCCAGGATAGCTTGACTCCAGTGGCGTAGTGAGCACGGGACCCACTTCTGGGCATACACTTCCTACATAGGGTAAACAGAAAAACACACAAAATGATGGACAGAATGTTGCACAATGGCAAAGCATTCGCCCCCAGTCACAGATCTGGGTTTAATCCATCATTATTTTGCTCACCAAGCCACACCAGTTCAGACATGGCCATATGCTAATCAGTCTTGACCCTGTGCCTCATGGGAACAGTCCAGCCCGAACTACCAAGCCATGTCTTCCCTGGACCGGAATCAAGCATCCTAGGACCGGTTTAGGGATATCAGTCGTCTTCAGCCAGGATAGCTTGACTCCAGTGGCGTAGTGAGCACGGGACCCACGTCTGGGCATACCCTTCCTTCATAGGGTGAACAGCAAAACACACAATATGATGGACGGAATGTTGCACTATGGCAAAGCATATGCCCCCAGTCATAGGTCTGGGTTTAATCCATCGTTGTTTTGCTCACCAAGCCACGCCAGTTCAGACATGGCCCTATGCAATCAGCCTTAACCCTGTGCCTCATGGGAACAGTCCAACCCGAACTGCCAAGCCATGTCTTCCCTGGACCGGAATCAAGCATCCTAGTGCCGGGTTCTGGCTATCAGCCGTCTTCAGCCCGAATAGCTTGACTCCAGTGGCGTAGTGAGCACGGGACCCACGTCTGGGCATACCCTTCCCACATAGGGTGAACAGCAAAACACACAAATGCAAATCAGTCTTGACACTGAGCCTCATGGGAACACACCAGCCCGAACTGCCAAGCCATGTCTTCCCTGGACCGGAATCAAGCATCCTAGGACCGGTTTCTGGCTAACAGCCGTCTTCAGCCAGGATAGCTTGAGTCCAGTGTCGTAGTGAGCACGGTACCCACCTCTGGGCATACCCTTCCCACATAGGGTGAACAGCAAAACACACAAGATGATGGACGGAATGTTGCACAATGACAAAGCATTCACCCCCAGTCACAGATCTGGGTTTAATCCATCGTTATTTTGCTCACCTAGCCACCCCAGTTCAGACATGGCCTTATGCAAATCAGCCTTGACCCTGTGCCTCATGGGAACAGTCCACCTGAACTGTCAAGCCATGTCTTCCCTGGACCCGAATCAAGCATCCTAGGACCGGTTTCTGGCTATCAGCCGTCTTCAGCCAGGATAGCTTGACTCCAGTGGTGTAGTGAGCACTGGACCCACGTCTGGGCATACCCTTCCCACATACGGTGAACAGCAAAACACACAAGATGATGGATGGAATGTTGCACAATGGCAAAGCATTTGCCCCAGTCACAGATCTGGGTTTTATCCATCGTTATTTTGCTCACCAAGCCACCCCAGTTCAGACATAGCCATATGCAAATCAGTCTTGACCCTGTGCCTCATGGGAACAGTCCAGCCAGAATTGGCTAGCCATGTCTTCCCTGGACCGGAATCAAGCATCCTAGGACCGGTTTCTGGCTATCAGCCGTCTTCAGCCAGGATAGCTTGACTCCAGTGGCGTAGTGAGCACGGGGCCCAAGTCTGGGCATACCCTTCCCACATCGGGTGAACAGCAAAACACACAAGATGATGGATGGAATGTTGCACAATGGCAAAGCATTCGCCCCTAGTCACAGATCTGGGTTTAATCCATTGTCATATTGCTCACCAAGCCACCCCTGTTCAGACATGACCATATGCAAATCAGTCTTGACCCTGTGCCTCATGGGAACAGTCCAGCCCGAACTGCCAAGCCATGTCTTCCCTGGACCGGAATCAAGCATCCTAGGACCCGTTTCTGGCCATCAGCCGTCTTCAGTCAGGATAGCTTGACTCCAGTGGCGTAGTGAGCACGGGACCCAAGTCTGGGCATACCCTTCCCACATCGGGTGAACATCAAAACACACAAGTTGATGGACGGAATGTTGCACAATGGCAAAGCATTCGCCCCCGGTCACAGATCTGTGTTTAATCCATCATTATTTTGCTCACCAAGCCACCCCAGTTCAGACATGGTCATATGCAAATCAGCCTTGACCCTGTGCCTCATGGGAACATTCCACCTGAACTGCCAAGCCATGTGTTCCCTGGACCCGAATCAAGCATCCTAGGACCGGTTTCTGGCTATCAGCCGTCTTCAGCCAGGATAGCTTGACTTCAGTGGTGTAGTGAGCACTGGACCTACGTCTGGGCATACCCTTCCCACATACGGTGAACAGCAAAACACACAAGATGATGGATGGAATGTTGCACAATGCAAAGCATTTGCCCCAGTCACAGATCTGGGTTTTATCCATTGTTATTTTGCTCACCAAGCCACCCCAGTTCAGACATGGCCATATGCAAATCAGTCTTGACCTTGTGCCTCATGGGAACAGTCCAGCCCGAACTGGCTAGCCATGTCTTCCTGGACCGAAATCAAGCATCCTAGGACCGGTTTCTGGCTATCAGCCGTCTTCAGCCAGGATAGCTTGACTCCTGTGGCGTAGTGAGCACGGGACCCAAGTCTGGGCATACCCTTCCCATATTGGGCGAACAGCAAAACACACAAGATGATGGACGGAATGTTGCACAATGGCAAAGCATTCGCCCCCAGTCACAGATCTGGGTTTAATCCATCGTTATTTGGCTCACCAAGCCACCCCAGTTCAGACATGGCCATATGCAAATCAGCCTTGACCCTGTGCCTCATGGGAACAGTCCAGCCAGAACTGCCAAGCCATGTCTTCTCTGGAGCGGAATCAAGCATCCTAGTACCCGGTTCTGGCTATCAGCCGTCTTCAGCCGGGATAGCTTGACTCCAGTGGCGTAGTGAGCACGAGACCCACATCTGGGCCTAAACTTCCTACATAGGCTGAACAGCAAAACACACAGGATGATGGACGGAATGTTGCACAATGGCAAAACATTCACCCCCAGTCACAGATCTGGGTTTAATCCATTGTTATTTTGCTCACCAAGACACCCCAGTTCAGACATGGCCATATGCTAATCAATATTGACCCTGTGCCTCATGGAAATAGTCCAGCCCAGACTGGCAAGCCATGTCTTCCCTGGACCGGAATCAAGCATCCTAGAACCGGTTTCTGGCTATCAACAATCTTCAGCCAGGATAGCTTGACTCCAGTGGCGTAGTGAGCACAGGACCCACGTCTGGACATACCCTTCCCACATCGGGTGAACAGAAAAACACACAAGATGATGGACGGAACGTTGCACAATGGCAAAGCATTCGCCCCGAGTAACAGATCTGGGTGTAATCTATCGTTATTTTGCTCACCAAGCCACCCCAGTTCAGACATGGCCATATGCAAATCAGTCTTGACCCTGTGCCTCATGGGAACAGTCCAGCCCGAACTGCCAAGCCATGTCTTCCTTGGACTGGAACCAAGCATCCCATGACTGGTTTCTGGCTATCGGCCGTCCTCAGCCAGGATAGCTTGACTCCAGTGGCGTAGTGAGCACGGGACCCACTTCTGGGCATACACTTCCTACATAGGGTAAACAGAAAAACACACAAAATGATGGACAGAATGTTGCACAATGGCAAAGCATTCGCCCCCAGTCACAGATCTGGGTTTAATCCATCATTATTTTGCTCACCAAGCCACACCAGTTCAGACATGGCCATATGCTAATCAGTCTTGACCCTGTGCCTCATGGGAACAGTCCAGCCCGAACTACCAAGCCATGTCTTCCCTGGACCGGAATCAAGCATCCTAGGACCGGTTTAGGGATATCAGTCGTCTTCAGCCAGGATAGCTTGACTCCAGTGGCGTAGTGAGCACGGGACCCACGTCTGGGCATACCCTTCCTTCATAGGGTGAACAGCAAAACACACAATATGATGGACGGAATGTTGCACTATGGCAAAGCATATGCCCCCAGTCATAGGTCTGGGTTTAATCCATCGTTGTTTTGCTCACCAAGCCACGCCAGTTCAGACATGGCCCTATGCAATCAGCCTTAACCCTGTGCCTCATGGGAACAGTCCAACCCGAACTGCCAAGCCATGTCTTCCCTGGACCGGAATCAAGCATCCTAGTGCCGGGTTCTGGCTATCAGCCGTCTTCAGCCCGAATAGCTTGACTCCAGTGGCGTAGTGAGCACGGGACCCACGTCTGGGCATACCCTTCCCACATAGGGTGAACAGCAAAACACACAAATGCAAATCAGTCTTGACACTGAGCCTCATGGGAACACACCAGCCCGAACTGCCAAGCCATGTCTTCCCTGGACCGGAATCAAGCATCCTAGGACCGGTTTCTGGCTAACAGCCGTCTTCAGCCAGGATAGCTTGAGTCCAGTGTCGTAGTGAGCACGGTACCCACCTCTGGGCATACCCTTCCCACATAGGGTGAACAGCAAAACACACAAGATGATGGACGGAATGTTGCACAATGACAAAGCATTCACCCCCAGTCACAGATCTGGGTTTAATCCATCGTTATTTTGCTCACCTAGCCACCCCAGTTCAGACATGGCCTTATGCAAATCAGCCTTGACCCTGTGCCTCATGGGAACAGTCCACCTGAACTGTCAAGCCATGTCTTCCCTGGACCCGAATCAAGCATCCTAGGACCGGTTTCTGGCTATCAGCCGTCTTCAGCCAGGATAGCTTGACTCCAGTGGTGTAGTGAGCACTGGACCCACGTCTGGGCATACCCTTCCCACATACGGTGAACAGCAAAACACACAAGATGATGGATGGAATGTTGCACAATGGCAAAGCATTTGCCCCAGTCACAGATCTGGGTTTTATCCATCGTTATTTTGCTCACCAAGCCACCCCAGTTCAGACATAGCCATATGCAAATCAGTCTTGACCCTGTGCCTCATGGGAACAGTCCAGCCAGAATTGGCTAGCCATGTCTTCCCTGGACCGGAATCAAGCATCCTAGGACCGGTTTCTGGCTATCAGCCGTCTTCAGCCAGGATAGCTTGACTCCAGTGGCGTAGTGAGCACGGGGCCCAAGTCTGGGCATACCCTTCCCACATCGGGTGAACAGCAAAACACACAAGATGATGGATGGAATGTTGCACAATGGCAAAGCATTCGCCCCTAGTCACAGATCTGGGTTTAATCCATTGTCATATTGCTCACCAAGCCACCCCTGTTCAGACATGACCATATGCAAATCAGTCTTGACCCTGTGCCTCATGGGAACAGTCCAGCCCGAACTGCCAAGCCATGTCTTCCCTGGACCGGAATCAAGCATCCTAGGACCCGTTTCTGGCCATCAACCGTCTTCAGTCAGGATAGCTTGACTCCAGTGGCGTAGTGAGCACGGGACCCAAGTCTGGGCATACCCTTCCCACATCGGGTGAACATCAAAACACACAAGTTGATAGACGGAATGTTGCACAATGGCAAAGCATTCGCCCCCGGTCACAGATCTGTGTTTAATCCATCATTATTTTGCTCACCAAGCCACCCCAGTTCAGACATGGTCATATGCAAATCAGCCTTGACCCTGTGCCTCATGGGAACATTCCACCTGAACTGCCAAGCCATGTGTTCCCTGGACCCGAATCAAGCATCCTAGGACCGGTTTCTGGCTATCAGCCGTCTTCAGCCAGGATAGCTTGACTTCAGTGGTGTAGTGAGCACTGGACCTACGTCTGGGCATACCCTTCCCACATACGGTGAACAGCAAAACACACAAGATGATGGATGGAATGTTGCACAATGCAAAGCATTTGCCCCAGTCACAGATCTGGGTTTTATCCATTGTTATTTTGCTCACCAAGCCACCCCAGTTCAGACATGGCCATATGCAAATCAGTCTTGACCTTGTGCCTCATGGGAACAGTCCAGCCCGAACTGGCTAGCCATGTCTTCCTGGACCGAAATCAAGCATCCTAGGACCGGTTTCTGGCTATCAGCCGTCTTCAGCCAGGATAGCTTGACTCCTGTGGCGTAGTGAGCACGGGACCCAAGTCTGGGCATACCCTTCCCATATTGGGCGAACAGCAAAACACACAAGATGATGGACGGAATGTTGCACAATGGCAAAGCATTCGCCCCCAGTCACAGATCTGGGTTTAATCCATCGTTATTTGGCTCACCAAGCCACCCCAGTTCAGACATGGCCATATGCAAATCAGCCTTGACCCTGTGCCTCATGGGAACAGTCCACCCGAACTGCCAAGCCATGTCTTCCCTGGACCCGAATCAAGCATCCTAGGACCAGTTTCTGGCTATTAGCCGTCTTCAGCCAGGATAGCTTGACTCCAGTGGTGTAGTGAGCACTGGACCCACGTCTGGGCATACCCTTCCCACATAGGGTGAACAGCAAAGCACACAAGATGATGGATGGAATGTTGCACAATCGCAAAGCATTCGCCCCCAGTCACAGATCTGGGTTTAATCCATCGTTATTTTGCTCACCAAGCCACCCCAGTTCAGACATGGCCATATGCAAATCAGTCTTGATCCTGTGCCTCATGGGAACAGTCCAGCCCGAACTGGCTAGCCATGTCTTCCCTGGACCGGAATCAAGCATCCTAGGACCGGTTTCTGGCTATCAGCCATCTTCATTCAGGATAGCTTCTTCAGCCAGGATAGCTTGACTCCAGTGGCATAGTGAGCACGGGACCCACGTCTGGTCATACCCTACCCACATAGGGTGAACAGCAAACCACACAAGATGATGGACGGAATGTTGTACAATGGCAAGGCATTCACCCCCAGTCACAGATCTGGATTTAATCCATCGTTAATTTTCTCACCAAGCCACCCCAATTCAGACATGGCCATATGCAAATCAGTCTTGACCCTGTGGCTCTTGGGGACAGTCCAGCCCGAACTGCCAAGCCATGTATTCCCTGGACCGGAATCAAGCATCCTAGGACCGGTTTCTGGCTATCAGCCATCTTCAGCCAGGATAGCTACACTCCAGTGGCGTAGTGAGCACGGGACCCATGTCTGGGCATCCCCTTCCCACATAGGGTGAACAGCAAAACACACAAGATGATGGATGGAATGTTGCACAATGGCAAAGCATTCGCCCCCAGTCACAGATCTAGGTTTAATCCATCGTTATTTTGCTCACCAGTAGGTAGTTTTAGTTCTAACCTAGTTTCCATAGGAAAATTATTTTTCGATTTGCTTATAACTTTGGCGTCGTTTAACAAATCCTTATTTAATTTTCCAAAAAGTTGCATTTTTTAGGTCAGCTCCTATCATGAAATTTTGGGGGTGAATCGTCAAGTGGGAGCTGAGAAAAAAGGGGTCCCAAAAAGTGTTTTCCCGATGTTCATTTGCTTAGGAAATTTTGCGACGAGCTACAGCACGAACAGCTGAAAGGAATTACCCCAAAGTTGGCAGAAAGGCTGAGCTTGGTTCAGAAAGCAACATTGTTTTTAAATGGTGTAAAATCCGTTCAGTAGTTTTTGAGAAATTAAAAAAATAAGAGTCAAAAAATCTATTTCCCATAGGAAACTGTGTGCAAGGCTACAGCTGAAATTACTGAAGGAAATTACCCCAAATTGGCACAAAGGTAGTGTGTGAGACAGAAAGCGACGTTTTTTTAAAATGGTGTAAATCCGTTTAGTAGTTGCTGATAAATTGGAAAAATAAAAGTTTCGATATCTGGGCGGAGCCTAAGTTCTGTGCACTAGCTTCACTGCGATTGGCTGAAAAAAAACTCCAAACCAGGAAGTGTTGGCAGTCATCTTGGGGCTCGGTTGAAGCGAGTAGAAAACAGAGAAACAAAGGTAGAAAACAAGAGAATGGGGCAGGGTAGAAACAGGGGGTTGCAGAAGGACCCCCAAGCCCCTCCCCAATTTTTTTTTATGTAAAATCAGCGTAATTTGTGCTGGGGTTGCGGGTTCCCGTGTTTTATTTTAATGAGACCCCGAAGTGATAGGTCCTGGGGGCATTTCTTAAAAAATAAAAGCAGGGGCTCGCTAGAGTCCCCGCAGTCTCGGGGCTTCACTTATGTTGGGAGAGGTTTGCGTGGCCCCCGTCCTGGCGCTCTCCATCTGCTTATAACTTTGGCGTCTTTTGACAAATAATTAAGAATTTTTCCAAAACTTTTCTCTTTTTTGATGAGTTGCTATCTTGAAAGTTAGGGGTGATTTGTCAAGGGGGGACTGAGAAAAAAAGGAGGGTGAAAACATGTTTTCTCAATGGATTTTCCATAGGAAACTTTAGACAAGACTACAGGTCAAACTGCTGAACGAAATTATGCCAAATTTGGCAGGGAGAAAGGTTTAGGTCCAGAAAGCATGCTTTTGTAGAAATGGTGTAAATCCGTTCAGTAGTTATTGAGATATTTAAGGAAAAATATATATATATATATCTGGTCAGTGCCTAACTCCCGAGCACAAGCTTGACTCTGATTCGCTGCTAACACTTCAAACCAGGAAGTGTTAGCAACCATCTTGTGCCTCGCATCGAGTGAAAATATAAAAGAAAGGTCCCAGGGACAATTTAATGTAGCAGAGCTCTCTGTAATGGTGATCTGGACGCAGTTAAGGTTTAACATTCATTACCAATAAAGGAGAAACAGGTGAGCGCCAGGCAGCACGACTTCCACTCCAGGACACCAGTAGGAAGATAACCCTTTCACACTCCCTATGCCCAACATCACCACTGTGCAACTATGCCTTTAGAAGCCAGTCCGTCGGTACACAGCTCTCTACCTTTGCGAGCTAGTATGCTTCTGTACCGCTACGTCTGCGAGCTACTATGCTGCTGTTCCATTGGGAGCGGCGGCCCGTCGTTCTGCCTCTGTGAGTCGAGTGCACGGGCCGCAGAGAAAGAGAGAAAGAGTGAGATACAAGGAAGAGAGAAACCGTATGAGAGAGAGGAAGACAGAGAAAGAAAGAAAGAAAGAAAGAAAGAAAGAAAGAAAGAAAGAAAGAAAGAAAGAAAGAAAGAAAGAAAGAAAGAAAGAAAGAAAGAAAGAAAGAAAGAAAGAAAGAAAGAAAGAGGGAGATACACGGAAAAGAGAAAGAGTGTAACAGTGTGAGAGAGAGGAAGAGAGAGAGAGAGGAAGAGAGAGAGAAAGAGTGAGAGAGGAAGAGAGAAAGAGAGAAAGAGTGAGAGAGTGGAAGACAGACAAAGAAAGAAAGAGTGCAAGAGTGAGGATTACAAGGAGAGAAAGAGAGAAAGAGTAAGATAGAAGGAAGAGAGGAAGAGATAAACAGTGTGAGAGAGAGGAAGCGAGAGGAAGCGAGAGAGATAAAGAATGAGAGAGAGGAAGAGACAGAGAGAAAGATTTAGAAAGAGGGAGAGAGAGAGAAAGAGTGGGAGAGAGGAAGAGAAAAAGTAAGAATGAAAGAGACAGGAAGAGACAGAGAAAGTGTGAGAGAGAGAAAGGAAGGGATGGAGAGGGAGTGTTGACACTGGAGAAATGTCTTGCTGCTCAACTTTGTACCATTGGTGTGTCATGTGCCGGAAGATAGTGCACCCTCAAGTCTAGTGATCTGAAAGATAGTATAGAATTAGTAGTTGCAGAGTACATTCAACTGCACACATATAATTCTCTGTTTCACCAATGCGCAATTAGGCTGCTGCACACTATTCACTCCCGCAGCCCAGAGGCTATTGCCCGCTGCTGCAGAAAGAAGTCTCTCTGGTCACCTTCCACCACCAGCATGTGTGTAAGAGGGTCACCTTTTCGCTGTTAGGGCACCCTCGACATCATGCAACTCCATTCTGCAAGCTAACAGGTCTCACGTTTGGTACTGAGTCTTGATATCGCCATGATAGAGGACATACTAGTGCACCTATCATCATCTCAGGTTGTACACCAGCTCAGTGCTCGTGTCGCGACTAACTCAGTAACAAGTGAGGAAATACACGTGGCGGTAGGCCCTCGCTGTTCGGCTCAGGCCTACACTGCGGTGCAGCAGAGCAAACAAAACATGAGATGTCCGGACCACCGCGATGGGCCATCACCATGATGGTGTACCTGTGCCAGCCGCAGTTCATGAGTTGCGAGCAACTCTCAAATGGCGTAGAGCAAGTGTGCCCAGTCTTTTACATTAGCCGGGTTACGTGTCCTGTGACGCCTGTGCTGGATGGGTGTGGTGTGGGTGTATGCCAGCCGAAAGGTAGTGGCTGTGGCAATGGCATACTAAGAACTCGACCTGTGATCAGCAGATCACTACAATAAAAATTTGGGCATGTAGTGTTGTTGTCCTCTGTGAGCGTAAGCGGAGTGGGCTGGCCTGGCGTATGCCAGTCCAGCGTGAGGCTCTGGAGAATGATTGTGGTGCTATGGGCGTGGCTCCATCGTGAGCTCTATGAGGAACAAACTGATGCGGGCAGTGTTGCCAGATGGGCTACATCATGCACAATCTGGCAATATTTTTCAAGGTTGTGCGGTAAAATTTGGGTTTGTGCTAGTTGCCAGATTATAAATACATATACAGCGCTCCAGCAAAGTAGTGTGTTAAAGCACTTTATTAGATAAATATTTACTTGGCAGACTGCTGCAACATCAGTTCCAATGCATTCATCACCTGCTTGACACTGTCCCTGCACCACCTTCCTTAAAGTAGCAATATTGGTCTACTTTGGGCTACTTTTTGGTTGGCTTTGGGCTATAGAAAGCTTAAAAAATCTGACAACACTGGATGTGGGTATTCGTGTTGGAGTGCTGCCATCACCTGGGTTGCAAAAGCCAAAGTGTCACTCTGGGAGCCAAGTCCCACAACATGGCCAACATGGAAGGTACAGGGAATCACTGACCCTATATTCATCCATAGTTCCACACAAGAAAGATGGTGGGCATGAGACATCTGTGTGGATAGGAATGTTTATTGCACATTCAGTGGAGTGTTGCAGCTGTAGCAATACAGGGCCATGGAAAGTTGAAGTTTCAGTTTTTGGAACATGGAGGGCAGCCAATTAGAGTCAAGCTCATTGTCAGAGTTAGGCTGCACCAACATATGTACTTATACAATCACTCCGACGATCCTCATGCACTTATATATTCACTATACACTCTCCTTGCAGTACTCTAATGATGCAGTCTCTATGTACGTACTTGTACAATGACCGAGACAAAGTTACAGAACTAAAGTTTTCAACTGCTGTCAAAGGTAAGATGGTTACATACGCTGTCTAGAGCACTGTGTAATGTGGTAGGGCCCAGGTGCAGCATGTTGCATACAAAATGAACACAAGCATACAGATAGATAGTGGAACTGGGTACGGGCACGTGTGCTCTACTCCTTTTTATTACCAGGGTCACATGTCCAGTGACGTCTGTGGTGGATGTGTGTGGGGTGATTGTAAGCCAACCCTCCAGGAATGGTTGGTGCTGGCAACAAGTACAACAGTAATCATTGGATCAGATACAGAGATTTAATCATAAAGGGTCAATAATTTGTGCGGCACTAAGGCACGGGCACCAGAAATGAAATAATACAAAAACTATTCTATTGTAAAGGGTTCATGACTTGTGGTACACTGAGGTAGGACAGCAGATGTTTAATTATACACAAAATATTGTATTATAAAGGGTCCATGAGTTGTGCAGCACTGAGATAGGGTCATCAGAATCATTTAGCCTCTGCGCAGCCAGCAATAATGCGTGGTGCGGGCGAGCCTCACTGGAAACAGTGCCTGTTGCCTACTATACTGCATTATCTGCAATCGCGACTCGATGTTAATTGTGAGCCTTGCTATCGGTAGTGTACATCGAAGGAAGTAGTCAGCACAGACATTGAGGAATGATTTTAGTCACTTCCTCTTTACAAAGTTCGAGGACAAAAATTACATTCTCGCTGTAATAAATAAATCATTTCTCCATTTAAATTGTGAGCTCTTCTGACACACCTACACTTCCAGATCCGCACCGACCCGAAGACCACCCTCAGAGGCACCCTGATCTACCGACCCCCGGGACCATGCACACAATTCAGCGAGGACATCGCCGACTTTGTCAGCCCGCATGCCCTCCCCTCCGCTGACTACATCCTCCTGGGGGACCTCAACTTCCACCTGGAGAACAACAACGACCGCAACACCACCACCCTGCTCGACAACCTCGCCAACCTCGGACTCAAGCAGCTGGTATCCACCCCCACCCACCTCGCCGGACACACACTCGACGCCGTCTTCTCATCCAGCAAAGACATCGCCTTCAGCCACGCCACTGGACTCCACTGGACGGACCACAGCTGCATCCATTTCACCTTCAGAAGAACGACGATCCACCACCACCAGCAACCGGGTGCTCGTAGAAGCTGGAACAAGATCACAGCTGACCAGCTCGCCGCTTCCCTGAGCCAGCACCCCCCCGCCAGATCAGCGAACCCCAGCCAGGCCGCCGACAACCTCACGAAGTGGATCAACAACTGCGCTGACGAACTCGCCCCACTGAGGACCCCGCCTAGCAGACCCGGCAGCACGAAGGCCCCATGGTTCACCGACGAACTCAAGAGCTCCAAGAAGAACTGCCGAGCCCTCGAGAAAGCCTGGAGAAGGGAACCAACACCGGACAACATGACCGCCCTCAAGCTTGCCACCCGGAAGCACCACCAACTGATCCGCGCCACTAAGAAAACTGCATTCAAGGACCGGCTGGACAACAACGCACACAACTGCAAGGAACTCTTCAACATCGTCAAAGAGCTCTCCAACCCCAACGCCGGAAACAACGACATCACCCCATCGCAAGACCTCTGCAACTCCCTCGCCTCCTACTTCCACAACAAGATCGCGGACATACACAACAGCTTCAGCACTCAACCGACGCACGCCACAACCGAACCACCGCCCCCCACCACCACCCTCCGCGCCTGGACTCCGATCAGCACCGAAGACACCATCCGCTTGATGAACTCCATCCATTCCGGATCTCCGACCGACCCCTGCCCTCACCACGTCTTCAACAGGGCCGATGCGGTCATCGCACCCCACCTGCGGGACATCATCAACACCTCCTTCGACACCGCCACCTTCCCGGAGAGCTGGAAGCACGCCGAACTCAGCGCCCTACTCAAGAAACCTACAGCGGACCCCACCGAACTCAAGAATTACCGCCCCATCTCGCTCCTCCCGTTCCCAGCCAAAGTCATCGAGAAGACCGTCAACAAGCAGCTGGCCGCCTTCCTCGAGACAAATTGATCCCTTGACCCCTCACAGTCGGGCTTCCGAGCCAACTACAGCACCGAGACCGCCCTCATCGCTGCCACCGGTGACATCTGAGCCCTGATGGACAACGGAGAAACAGCGGCCCTCATCCTCCTAGACCTCTCCGCGGCATTCGACACTGCCTGCCACCGCACCCTAGTGCAGCGCCTCAGCAACGTCGGAATCCAGGAGAAGGCACTGGATTGGATCATCTCCTTCCTCAACGGAAGAACACAGAGAGTCCGTCTACCACCGTACAAGTCAGAGGCCACCGAAGTCATCTGCGGCGTCCCTCAAGGATCCTCGCTGAGCCCCACCCTCTTCAACGTCTACATGAGCCCTCTCGCGGCCATCGCACGCCAACACAACCAGAACATCATCTCCTACGCTGATGACACCCAGCTGATCCTCTCCCTGACCAACGACCCCGCCGCCGCCAGAGCCAACCTTCACGAAGGGATGAAAGACGTAGCCGAGTGGATGACGACCAGCCGCCTGAAACTGAACTCAGACAAGACGGAGGTCCTCATCCTGGGCTCCTCACCCTCCGCCTGGGACGACTCCTGGTGGCCCCCCGCCCTGGGCAGCGCACCCAAACCGACAGACCACGCACGCAACCTGGGCTTCATCTTGGACTCCTCCCTCACCATGGCCAGACAAGTCAACGCCGTCTCCTCGTCATGCTTCAACATCCTGCGCATGCTACGGAAGATCTTCCGGTGGATCCCCACCGAGACCAGGAAGACGGTCACCCAGGCCCTTGTCACCAGCCGACTGGACTACGGCAACGCCCTCTACGCCGGAACCACCGCCAAGCTCCAGAAGAGACTCCAGCGGATCCAGAACGCCTCAGCCAGACTCATCCTCGACATCCCACGACACAGCCACATCTCCGGACATCTGAGAGACCTGCATTGGCTCCCCGTCAACAAAAGAATCACCTTCCGCCTCCTCACCCACGCACACAAAGCCCTACACGATCAAGGCCCCAGCTACCTCAACAACCGCATCAACTTCTACGCTCCCAAACGACATCTCCGATCAGCCAGCCACGCCCTCGCCGCCGTCCCCCGCATCCGAAGAATGACAACGGGAGGAAGGTCCTTCTCCTACCTCGCCGCCAAGACCTGGAACTCCCTACCGACCGACCTGCGCCTGACCCAAGACCACCTCTCCTTCAGGAAGAAGCTCAAGACCTGGCTATTCGAGCAGTAGCAGCACTCCCCCCCCCCCCCCCGAGCGCCTTGAGACCCTCCGGGTAAGTAGTGCGCTATATAAATGCCTGTGATTGATTGATTGATTGATAGGTGTATGGAACAAAAGATGAAACGTTTATGGAATACACTGAGGACATCTTGGTTCTTCTGAGTACAGTTGTAAAGTACGGTATTCTGAAGCTAGAATCTGAACTGGTCATTCATCATATCGTCCATTTTTTCCAGTAGGGAACAGCTGTGGAAAACAATGAGCTTCCAAACTTGTTTCCTATATACTCATGGGTGTTCCTTTTGCTTTTTCATCTGGAACAATTCAATAGTATATCCTATCAGTTCTTTTGAATGTAGAGGATGTATAGTATAATGTTCATAAATTTCTTCTTTTCTTGAATTGTCCACTTTTTCTATTTGTCCACTTGAAATATGTGTTTCATTTTCTAAAGTCATTTCTTCTTCTTCTACATTTACAATTGTATAGTAAATATTGTTTTGCACCAGATATAATGTAGCCTTTTGGACTTTCGGGATATATACTAACTCTTGCCATATTTTCCGACTCTTTGTGGGTACCCCATTAACAAGAATGACTACAGGTTCAGTATCCTCTCTTTCTATGCTAACAGTTTAAACATTTTTCCTAAAATATAAAGGTAAATACACAACTCTTCCTTTTAAACCTCTTTGTAGATCTATTGGAGGCAGCTTACCTGTTTTAGACTGAATAGGGTGCACAGATTGTATAAGGATGGCCCCATATGTATTTAAATCAGTAAGTTTAGGAGGTATAGCAACTAATTCTAATTCATTATGGACAGATCTAGCTGGCATTTTATTATTTTCTAATTTATTGTAACAATATTTACAAATACATTGTGCAGTACGTAACTCAAAAAGAGCTTCCACAAACAGATAAGCAGGAAATTATTTCTATTTATCATTGTTTTCCTTTTCACTTATTAAAAACACATCTACATTCCTAGTTTGAATTTTGTAATGAGTACGTCGTGAACAAATACAAACATGGTTGGAATTTTTACTAGAAACTACTTTAAACTTTGTTATTTCTTTTTCAAACTTCACATCAGTACTATCTTCCATCTCTTCTTCAACAAGTACACCTATCAAACTGATATTTTCTGTACTCTTCTCTTGACTAGCAAAGAAACGTTACTCTATATCATCACAAACTTGTTTTACATCCAACACTCAGCCATGCAAAAGAGCTGTACTAATTTCATTTAGACATAATGCAGGAGTTTTCACATAGTATAATCTTCTAACTAACTTTCACATTTCTGAATGATGTAGTGCTAACATTGTTAAATGATGAAAACAACTTTGGCACACTTTCCTAGAAAGACAAGCCAAAGAATGACCTTGCAACCCTGTATTTTTTCTCACTTTTGAAGGATCTAGTTCTTGTAATATCTTAATCTACTGTTTGACAGTTTTTTTTCTATATTGTCTTAGGAAATTTAGTAAAATATCAATAGATTATTGATATATACTACAAATACTACTACAATCCCATATAAACACTGGAGCCTGGGTACGTCTCCCTTGAAGTTCTTCAGCCATTAATTGTTCAACATTTCTAGGAACTATCTTTTCTTTTTCAATTGGAGAGACATTTTTCACTTCAAAAGAACGACCAGAGGTATCAACTGCATGCAGCAATCTATTTTGTTGAAAATAACAAAATATTGTCTCATAAAGGGTCCATGAGGTGTGCTGCACTGAGTTAGTAGTCTTGAAGCACTCAGTGTGTGTGCACCCTGCGATGATGCTATAATTGATATTAAAAATTTAGAACACCAAAAGGATATTATATAGATTTTAGAGACGTTGTAGTTAGTTGCCTACTCCACTCTGTAATTACTGACTGAAAATTAAATTTTAATTGTGAGCCCTGATGAAAGCAGTGTAGACAGGAGGCAGTGGTGAGCAGGGGCACACAGCCACATGGCGCTGAGTAGAGCTGCAAAGTATTGAAAAATCAGCGTGCATGCAACCAGCGGTGATAAGTGGTGCACTGAGTTAGTGGCACCTAAAGCAACCAGGGTATGGGCACCCTGTGAAGATGCGTGGTCCGGGCGCGCTGCACTGGGAGCAATCTCTTTTGTCTATTGAATTCTGCCTTAATAAGGCTATGTGGCAATGACTTATTGTGCACTGAGTTAGTAGTACCTTGGCACTGAGCGTGTACGTAAACTGCGATGATGCGTGGTCCGTGGGAGCCGCACTCGGAGCAATGTCTTGTGTCAATTGAATTCTGCCTCAATAAGGCCACGAGGTGATGACTTATGGTACATTGAGTTAGTAGTACCTTTGGCACTGAGTTTGCAATTACCCTGCGATGATGCGTGGTCCAGGGGCCCGCACTCGGAGCAATGTCTTGTGTCTATTGAATTCTGCCGTAATAAGGCCATGTGGCAATAACTTATGGTGCACCAAGCTAGTAGTACTTTGGCACTAAGCGTTTACGTACCCTGCGATGATACGTGGTCCTGGCGCGCTGCACTGAGAGCAATGTCTTATGTTTATTCAATTCTGCCTTAATAAGGCCAAGTGGCGATGACTTATGGTGCACTGAGTTAGTAGTACCTTTGGCGCTCAGCATGTACCTACCCTGGGATGATGCGTGGTCCGGAGGGGTGCACTCGGAGCAATGACTTTTGTCTATTGAATTCTGCCTCAATAAGGCACATAGCGATGACTTATGGTGCACTGAGTTGGTAGTACCTTTGGTGTTCAGCATGTACATACCCTGCAATGATGTGTGGTCCAGGGAGGCGCACTCGGAACAATGTCTTTTGTCTATGGAATTCTGCTTCAATAAGGCCATGTGGCAATGACTTATGGTGCACTAAGTTAGTAGTACCTTTGGCGCTCGTGTGTATGTACCTTGTGGTGATGCGTGGTCCGGGGGCCGCACTGGGAGCAATGTCTTTTGTCTATTGAATTCTGCCGTAATAAGGCCACGTGGCGATGACTTATGGTGCACTGAGTTAGTAGTACCTTTGGCAGTGAGCGTATATGTACCCTGCGATGATGCGTGGTCCGGGGGGGGCGCACTTGTGGCAAGGTCTTGTGTCTATTGAATTCTGCCTCAATAAGGCCATATGGCAATGACCTATGGTGCACTAAGTTAGTAGTACCTTTGGCGCTCGTGTGTACGTACCCTGTGGTGATGCGTGGTCCGGGGGGCCGCACTTGTGGCAAGGTCTTGTGTCTATTGAATTCTGCCTTAATAAGGCCATGTGGCGATGACTTATGGTGCACTGAGTTAGTAGTACCTTTGGCACTGAGTGTGAACGTACCCTGTGATGATTCGTGGCCCGGGGGCCGCACTCGGAGCAATATCTTGTGTCTATTGAATTCTGCCTTAATAAGGCCATGTGGCGATGGCTTATGGTGCACTGAGTTAGTAGAACCTTTGGCACTGAGCGTGTACGTACCCTGCGATGATGGTTGGTCCAGGGGGGCGCACTGGGAACAATATCTTCTGTCTTTTGAATTCTGCCTTAATAAGGCCACGTGGTGATGACTTATGGTGCAGTGAGTTAGTGACACCTGAAGCACTCAGCTTGTGTGCACCCTGCGATGATGCGTGGTCTGAGACGGCCGCACTGGGAGCAATGTGTCTTGCGTACTGGACTGCGTCATCTGCAATCGCTACTCCAACTGAATATTGAGGCCTGCTGTCGGCAGTGTAGATTTAAGGCAGTTGCATATACAGATATAAGTCTGCGGTGCTGTGCTGCAGGGTTCGCAGGGGGCCTGTGTAGAGGAGGCCCGCGGTCATGGCGGCAGCCACATGCCAGGGTGAAGCCCGCCACTCTGGCAGACTTGTTGGCCTTCAAAGCTCACAAGTGAACCATGCCCAGAGCCTCGGCTTATTTGTTCATGCTCCTAAGCTGGAGTGGCGTACATTGGACCAGCCCACTGCGCTTCCGCTTCTAGGGGAGGAAAACACAGCTACATGTCCGATATCTTCCCCACTGCCTGAGGTAACATGGTTGCATCTATTGTGCACAACACTACAAGCACCAGCAGTATATGTACACATGGAGAGGTTTGTGCTCTGCATAGTGAGGTCTGTCCAGCACATCACCACTACATGTGTCCATTATTATTATTGATGGGTGAGTTGCGTCCTTCACACATACTTCCTTGCCATATTTGTCAACATTCAACCATTTTTTGGCTGAGGGACCATACCGTTTTCTGAAGGTCTGCTGTCTTATTCTGCGCTGCCACGGTGGTAGTAAGGAGGGGGGTGGTCCAGGGGGGACGTCCTGAGGCTAGTGTCAGTGAGTGTTGTGGCCTTCATGGGTATCTGAGCTGTGTGATCAGTAACTCAATGACATATGTTGGTCTTCAGATGTGACTCTGGGCTGGGCTCCCTTTCACATTGTAGGTAGTCGTCCTGGTTTACACCAGTAAAATGCAGAATTTAGATTCCTACTGTAAACGCAGCTTATTGCCTGTTTTTGTATCGCACTCACTCTAAAATACAAACTACATTTTTTAAATAAGAGAGCCACCAATACCAGTTACTACGTATGCATTCACGGATTCCTAGGTCTACACACACATCATCTCATTCATCCGTACAGTTAGTCATAGCAGAGCCGGTCCTAGGAATTGTGGGGCCCTGGGCGAGATGGAAGATGCGAGGCCCCTCTAATTTGCATGTGACATTACAAGAAGTGACATCATAAAAAAAACGACATCCAGTGGCGGAGGAGGGTCGCCCCACTGCTTTTAAGCAGTGTCACTTAAGGAAAAATAAAATTATAATAGCTAAGTTATTATGTAATTTTTTCATTATTACTGCAGCTTTGCTGGAGGGACGGTGCGTGGCTGCTCTGCTGACAAAGCAGGGGACTGGAGGAGTGCTTTGCACACCCTAGCGTGCACATGAATGTTTGGCAGGCCATTGGGGCCGGCCTAACATTAATGCGTACTTTGCAAGTTCTCCTTGCAGGCTGCATTACAGCCTGCATGGAGAACATGCCCAGACTCCCATTATCTGTCTGAGCGCCGATCCATGGTGCTCAGACCAATCACAACGCTGCATTGTAGATTTGGGATTGGCCATCAGGAGACTGGGAGCGGGATGCATCCTGCTTCCTGCCCTGGAAGCGGGGAAGTAGACCGAGAGGAGGCGGCGGTGATGGCGAGCGGCAGACAGGTAAGTGTGGTTTTATTTTTCATTCCCTCTCCCCCACTCCGTAAAGTGTGTTTGTGCTCTGTACATGCAACAAACAAGGCTAAATAAGTGCAAGGCCCGGATCCTTGTGTGTGGTCGTTAATAATTGAGTAATTGGATTGGATAGTAAATCTGTTGACCAACAAAGCCTGGAGAGGAGGCAAGCAAAGGCCTCTGTTTCTTCACAGATGGTAGCAGAATAGTTGAGTGAGTTGCACCCTGGCTGTATAACTACAGATCAGTAGTTTGAATCTATGTGATGCACAATCATCCTTCTAGGGTCCATTATCTGAGCGTCATTATATAGTATAATAGCAACTCCTTAGAAAAAGTGGAATGAAACACTTTTATATGGTAGTGGTAATTCAAATGACAGGCAAAGGCTCAGAATAACATCGCCATTAACAAGCACTGGCAAAGCCAATAGGTCTCGCCTATGAGAGCAATTGGCTTTGGCAATGTGTATTTGGCATGTTGTACACTAGCGTGGCTGCTGTTCAGCACGGTTAAAAGTTAGTGGCACAGAGTGCCCTTGAATGGAGTGGTGAGAGTAAAGTGTCATAGACTGGATTTGTTGGAGTATAGTGTTGCAGTGTGGAGTAGGGGGGAGTACAGTGTCATACAGTTGAGTAGAGGGGAGTAGAGTTTAGTGGAAGAGTACAGTGTCGTATAGTGTAGTACGATAGAGTGGAGTGCCGTAGAGTGGAGTAGGTTGGGTTGGAATCGGGTGGAGTGGGGAAGATAGGGGTGGATTGGACTGTAGAGTGAGTTTGATTGAGTGGAGTGAGTTTGATTGAGTGGAGTGAGGTTGATTGAAGTGGATGGACTTGATTGGATTGTAGAGAGGTGGATTGAAATGGGGTGAGTTGGATTGGATTGAGGTGGATTGGAGTAGGGTGTATTAGATTGGTTTGAGGTAGGGTGGATTGGCTTGGGTGGATTGGATTAGAGTAGGGTGGTTTGGAGTGGGGTGAATTTGAGTGGACTGGAGGGAGTGGATTTGACTGTACGGGAGGAGGTGGATTGGACTGGTGTAGTGGGGTGGATTGGACTGGATTGGGGTGAATTGGAATGTGGTGGGCTGGAGTGATTGGATTTTGTGGGTGGATTGAACTGGGGTGGGGTCGATTAGATTGGGGTAGAGTGAGGTGGATTGGAGCAGATTGGGGTGGATTGGACTGCAGTGGGGTGGACTGATTGGGGTGGATTGGAGTGGGGTGGATTAAAATGGGGTGGGTGGGGTGGAGTGGAGTGAACAGGAGTGGGATGGGGTGGGGTGGTCTGGAGAGGGGTGGATTTAAATGGGGTGGGGTGGATTGGAGTGGAGTGTTGTGCACAGGAGTGGGGTGAACTGAACTGTAGTGGGGTCGAATGTAGGGAGATGGGGCGGATTGGAGTGTGGCGAATTGGAGTGTGGCAGATTGTTGTGGATTGGAGTGGGGTGAATTGGAGAGGGGTAGATTGTTGTGGATTGGAGTGGGGTAAATTGGAGAGGGACAGATTGATGTGGATTGGAGTGGGGTAAATTGGAGTGGGGCAGATTGTTTTGGATTGGAGTCGGGCAGATTGTTGTGGATTGGAGTGGGGCAAATTTTTGTGGATTGGAGTGAGGCAGATTGTTGCGGATTGGAGCGGGGCAGATTGTTTTGGATTGTAGCAGGATAAATTGAAGTGGGGCAGATTGTTTTGGATTGGAGTGGGGTAAATTGGAGTGGGGCAGATTGTTTTGAATTGGATTGGGGTAAATTGGAGTAGGGCAGATTGTGTTCTATTGGAGTGGGGTAAATTGGAGTGGGACAGATTGTGTTGGATTGGAGTGGGGTAAATTGGAGTGGGCATAGTGTTTTGGATTGGAGTGGGGTAAATTGGAGTGGGGCAGATTGTGTTGTATTGGAGTGGGGTAAATTGGAGTGGGACAGATTGTGTTGGATTGGAGTGGGGTAAATTGGAGTGGGGCAGAGTGTTTTGGATCAGAGTCGGGTAAATTGGAGTGGGGCAGATTGTTTTGGATTGGAGTTGTACAGATTGTTTTGGATTTGAGTGGGGCAGATTGTTTTGGATTGGAGTGGGGTAAATTGGAGTGGGGCAGATTGTTCTGGATTGAAGTGGGGTAAATTGGAGTGGGCAGATTGGGGTGGGAGGATTTGAATGTGGCGGAGTGGGGTGGATTGGTTTGGTGTGGATTGTATTAAGTGGAGTGGATTGGTGTGGGGTGAGGTGAAGTGGGGTGGGGTGGATTAGAGTGGGGCGGATTGGGGTGTACTGCACAATTACGTGTCAAAGCATAATTTCAGAAAATACACATAAGAAAGAAACAATGTTGTGCTTTGCAATAAAATAATCCTTATATTTTGAGAACAGTGTCCACAAGCAAATACAAAAGAAAGCATGAGTGCAAATTAAGAAAAGAATACTTGGCAAAATAAAAGAAACTTGACTATAGAAAATAAATCTTTGCAATTGTTTGTCCTGCTGGGCATGTTTATGCCAGTCACATGCCTTCTACTTGCAGGGCGCTAAAAGTTAAACAGAACAGAACAGTACCTCAATGATGTCCGGAGCAATGGACGGGCACTTATTAAGTTGACTCAATCAGTGCTTGGTCACTCATCATATCAAGGAAGATGCTTGCTATTTCTACATTTGAAAAGGCAGGTTGCGAGGTTTCGTGGCTGCTGTCTGACAGCGTGTCGCACTCTTCCACAACGAGAAACCTTGTCTAGCTACAGCAGATCCTTTCTGTCTACCCCAGCACCGCACCCTCACTGCCCTGTTAAACAAGACCCAGGAGCAGCACTCGCTATGGGCTGTCAAAACTGTATCATGAAATCTCCTACAAGTGATTATATGGACAAGAAATTACTCATTTACAGTCCCTGGGACATAAGTGGGCCGGGGAACTCAAAGTGTGTCATGGAGCAGTTAATCTGCTACAATCATGAGAAGAGGTGCCACAGAGCTCCCTGTTGGGGAATTGGGTGGTTATCAGGTTTTTTGCACTTAGCTGCATTACCTCTCTAGCCCTCTAATTCTAGCACTGGTGGCATGCTCTGGGAAGCTAACATACTAGTCCCTCTGTGGAATAAAATGTAGTGATCTCACAGTATAGCGCTGCGAGGCCAAGGACAGGGCCCTCCTGCCCTGGGCCTCCCAGCACTACATAATGGATACAAGGTCCTGCAAAGGGGGCCCCACACCAGGACCTTGCAGCCTAATTGAATGCTGTGAGGCCTACTTGCCCTGGGCTTCGCAAGTCCCAGTGAAAGGGGCCCCAACAGATGACCTTGTAGCCTGATCCAGTGCTGAGGCCCATGGAATGGAAAACACCTCCCCTGTGCCTCAAAGCATTAGCAAGACACTTTGCTAAACACTGCCCTAGTGTGCCCTGCCAGTCTGATCTGGATGCTCCCTCCTCCCCTCAGCCACCTCTCCTTACTTGTTAATGTCCAGCTATTCCGTAAAACAAAAGAGCCTTCTGTTGCCGGGTAAACGGAATACACAAAGGGCAGACAGGTTTTTAACAGAGGTGCTGCCCCGCCCTTTAGCCTGTGAGGAGGCATAATTGCTGGCCTTGCTGCTGTCACCTCCTATACCCAGTCTTTCCCACCCCCCACCACTGCACCTCTATGAATGACCCCACGCCGTGAGCAGGGAAGTCGAAGTCGAGACACCTCACTTGAAAACACTTTAGCAGAGTGATTGCTTTGGGAAGGGGAGCCTGAAGGAGCAGGTGGGCCGACTAGGAAAGTGCGACCTTTCACACATAAAGTGGCCCCCATGTGCCTGAGCTGAGCGCGAGGCCCTGGGCAGCTGCCCACACTGCCCATGCCTAGCGCCTAGTCATAGATGCAGTGACTCATTAATACAACACTATAATAGGCACTCACACACCTATACAAACACTCACACACCACCACTCATCCAGGGTTACTCAAACACCTAATCAGTAATGCAAAGAATCAATCACACTTCTATGTACTCACCTATACCGTTATACACACACTACCTCACTTATTCATACAGATATTAACATATATTTACTCTCTTATATAATCCCTGATACAAGTACAGACTAATCAAATACAGCCACTCTCACAATCACTGGCTGTCATTTATAGTCATTTATATACTCCAACTCTCACAATCACTATGTTTTACATATGTAGTTACTTGGACATGTAGCACTCATATATGCATTCACTCACCACCACACCCATACACACACTCACCCACTCATACAGGTGTGTCCACCTGTACTCTTGAACCCATACACCCAGTGAATGAAGCACTCTCATATCTATACACAGAGTCACACACCTCCCATCCACCCACATCTACACTCAAGGACCCATACAAATACTGACACACCCAAATAATAATCCATATAAACACTCATGTAGCTACTCACCAACCAATGCAGCAGCTTATACAGCAATAGATAGACTGATACAGACACTCACACAGTTTAGTCACTAACCCATGCATTCACTAAGATACATTTAATCACTTGCTTGTACAGTCAGTCATGCACCTACTAAATCCTCCATCCAGACACGTATGCACCCACTCATTCTTCAATACTACTTAGCATATATATATATATATATATATATATATATATATATATATATATATATATATATATATATATATAAAAACATTGAAACTTTACAGAAACACACAGTCACTGGATGATGTCATCAGTGATATCATTCATTCATTAAATCTTTATTTTGACATTTTTCAGTCATAAAAGATTACACTAAAAACAGTATACATAAAAAGCATAAAATGAATTAGATAAAAATGAATTTGTCATGAAATGTACAGTTGAGATGTCATCAGTGATGTCATCAGTGATGTCACTGACCATGTCATGAATGATGTAATATGTGACATCATCAGCAGTGGATTGCGGGTGCGCGATATATAGTTAGTGCAACTAACTATATATGGAATTTCAATGGTTTTGTGTGAGTAAAATAAGGTTTTGTAAATGCGAATTCCTAACTATATATGGTCTATAACCAATGGTTTTTTCAGTGAATTTTTAAGGTTTTGTAAATGCTAATTCCTAACTATATATGGTCTATAACCTATGGTTTTTTCAGTGAATTTTCAAGGTTTTGTAAATGCTAATTCCTAACTATATATGGTCTATAGCCTATGGTTTTTTCAGTGAATATATATATACATACATATATAAACATATATCATCTGTATATCTATATAAATACAAACATAAATGCATGCATACATATACTTATATGCATACAGATGCATGTTATTTACATGAAAGTTGAAAAAACACTAATAAAAGCAAAGCTAAAAAGCCACCTCATTACAAACAGAATGGCTTTAACTTAAACGAGGGCGAAATCTATTGCATTTTCAATGCTTGTTTACTTTGGTTCCATCAAGAAGGCATTCAGATGTGTCACACATTTGCCATAAATTCTGAATGTTAGCACTCAAGTTGCACATTAGATCACTGTAGTAAAGCTACTGCTCACCAGGGACGTCTGCTGCTGGTATTCAAAGTGCATGTTTCAGTCTGCATGTCAGAATTTTTTTAATGAAATAGAAGAGGATTTGAGAAGTCACTCAAAATGATCCCTACTTTTTATTTCTGAAGCACTAATCATACTTTCTATGGCAAAATTAACCCCCTCATGTTGTTCCTTTTTAAATTGAGTGTTTTCAGACTTACCACTTCATTCCAATCAAGATGGCTTCTGGTGTGCCATACTTTTGTCATAAGTAAGACTGTTAGCGCTCTAGTTGTTCTTTAGAACACTCTGGGACATTCTGTCATTGGGCTATACTTGGGGTACATCTGGGTGATATTTGGGCTACATTTAGGCTCTTTTGTCTCTGGTGGCCATCTTGGGAGACTGTAAGTCAGAATTTTTTAATGAAATTGAAGAGGATTTGAGAAGTCACTCAAAATGTGCCCTAATTTTTCTTTCTGCAGCACTAATCATAATTCATATGGCAAAATATACCCCCTCATTTTGTTCCTTTTTAAATTAAATGTTTTAAGAGTTACCACTTTATTCCAATCAAGATGGCTTCAGGTGTGCCATACCTTTGTAATAAGTAGGACTGTTAGCGCTCTAGTTGTTCTTTAGAACACTCTGGGACATTCTGTCATTGGGCTATACTTGGGCTACATCTGGGTGATATTTGGGCTACATTTGGGCTCTTTTGTCTCTGGTGGCCATTTTGGGAGACTGCATGTCAGAATTTTTTAATGAAATAGAAGAGGATTTGAAAAGTCACTCAAAATGTGCCCTAATTTTTCTTTCTGCAGCACTAATAATACCTTCTATTGCATAATATACCCCCTCATTTTGTTCCTTTTTAAATTAAATGTTTTAAGAGTTACCACTTTATTCCCATCACGATGGCTCCAGGTGTGCTATACCTTTGTAATAAGTAGGACTGTTAGCGCTCTAGTTGTTCTTTAGAACACTCTGGGACATTCTGTCATTGGGCTATACTTGGGCTACATCTGGGTGATATTTGGGCTACATTTGGGCTCTTTTGTCTCTGGTGGCCATTTTGGGAGACTGCATGTCAGAATGTTTTAATGAAATAGAAAAGGATTTGAGAAGTCACTCAAAATGTGCCCTAATTTTTCATTCTGCAGCACTAATCATACTTTCTATGGCAAAATATACCCCCTCATGTTGTTTCTTTTTAAATTAAATGTTTTAAGAGTTACCACTTTATTCCAATCAAGATGGCTTCAGGTGTGCCATACCTTTGTAATAAGTAGGACTGTTAGCGCTCTAGTTGTTCTTTAGAACACTCTGGGACATTCTGTCATTGGGCTATACTTGGGCTACATCTGGGTGATATTTGGGCTACATTTGGGCTCTTTTGTCTCTGGTGGCCATTTTGGGAGACTGCATGTCAGAATGTTTTAATGACATAGAAAAGGATTTGAGAAGTCACTCAAAATGTGCCCTAATTTTTCATTCTGCAGCACTAATCATACTTTCTATGGCAAAATATACCCCCTCATGTTGTTTCTTTTTAAATTAAATGTTTTAAGAGTTACCACTTTATTCCAATCAAGATGGCTTCAGGTGTGCCATACCTTTGTAATAAGTAGGACTGTTAGCGCTCTAGTTGTTCTTTAGAACACTCTAGGAGGCTGCAGTAGAACACAAAGGAATCAACTGACAGTCTCTGTCCTTGTTGGGTGTACATGTTTTACTGAGAATGTCAGACTTCATTTTCACATGACTGAGAAAGATAATGTGAATTTACAGAAAATATGTTTTCAGTTTAGCTTATAGATCCCCTTCCAAACCACTGTGGGAAAATCATGAGATATTAGTTTTCTTTCAAACAATATTCATGATATCACAGCAGAAGGTTTTTTCACATGGTAAAATCACCTTAGAACCCACCACAATTCCTAAAACGAGTATGGTACCATCAACAAATGATTTATAATGTAACTAAAGTCCTAAAACCTCTATTAACTACAATGCTTTTTAATGAGGTGCTATCATGTATATTGGTCCCAAGATGGCTGCCAGCACTTCTTGGATGAAGTGCTGACAGCCAATCAGATCAGATGTGTGGTTAGGCTCCGCCCAGATATATATCTTTTTTTGAACCTAAATTACTCAAAATCCACTGGAGCACATATATTGAGACCTAGCAAAGGCACATCAGGCTAACAGTCCCTACAATTTTGCCAAGTTTCGTGCAAATCCATTCAGCCGTTCAAGCTAAAAGTGAGGCCAACCGCCCTATGGAAATTAACATGGGAAAAACGCGTTTTGGGACCCCTGTTTTTTCTCGGCCCCCCCTTGATGAAACCCCCCCTAAATTGTCAGGGGCTGCTCAGAAACAAAATGTTCCATTTTCCTGAAAATTTCAGCCAATTCCGTCCACAAACGCCAAAGTTATTAGACATAGAGAAAAAATCCTAACTATATATACCTACTGGCGACCGCCAGTAGGTAATATATATATATATATATATATATATATATATATATATATATATATATATATATATATAAATATATATATATATATTTATATATATACTAGCAGCCCGCCCCAGCATTGCGCAGCAGAGCGGCCGGGAGCAGCAGAGTGCATTTACAGTGTTTCCTTGCTCCGGTTTTGTTGCTCCTGGCCGCTTCTGCCCACGCTCATGTCCGCTGTTTCCCCCGACGTCCCGACTTTGAGGAAAAGGCTTCCGAACACTTATTACCCCCGCCCGTCCCTCCGCCCGTCCCTCGGTGCGCACCCGCGGCTCTTGTCCGCTTTTTCCCCCAATGTCCCGACTTTGAGTAAAAGGCTTGCAAGCACACATGGCCCCCGCCCGTCCCTCGGTGCGCACCCGTGGCTGCTTCACTTACCTCAGCCGCCGCTCCTCCCCGCGCTGCTGAGTTTACCGCTTCACTGCTCCTCTGCTTCTCGCCGCTCCTCACCACTTGTCTGCCGCTCGCCACTCCTCCCCGCCTGTCCGCAGCTCCTCCCTTCTCTCATGTCTGCCGCTCTTTCTTTTGCTCCTGAACGCCGGTCCTCCCCGCACTCCCGATGTCATCACACACGTCGCGGGCGGCGCTACTTGCAAGTGACTACTTTTTTTTTTATTCCTAAATTTTTTAAAGAATGTATATTTTTTATTTTTATATAGACTATGTCCTTCTGCTTGCCCTGAGGTTTTCAAATATGTCTTGGGTGTTTGGATTGGTGGTGTACTTTCGAGTTTACCTGGCTCAAAGGACACAGTTATCTCTTTATAATAGTAGTATAGATTTTTATATATACTGTTTCTGCCTCAAAAAGATACACGAACCACTGAAACTGCAGGCAAATTAATTATTTATTCTTGCTTCCTAGTAATGTGTTTCGGGCAACACTTGCCCTTGGTCACACACTGTGAAAGCTAGAAAAGCCATTTTTTTATATATGTGAATGCAACACCACGTGATCAGGCACCATAAATAGAAATCAAAGAAGTACATATACTTGTATGAGTCCACTTTGAACACAAAGTCTTTCTTATTTTTCCCACAACTAAATTGTTATTATATAAACACGGAATGCGTTCTCATTTCTGTTTAATTTATGTCTTATTTTAGTTGTAGGTGTGTCCATTTGGTCTGCGGTCATCTCTTTTGCGATGATAGATCCTTGAAACAATTAGTTATCCCCGTGTAAATAAATTGGTGATTTTCTTTTTCCTTTTTTCACGTTATGAACTGCCAGGAATTCTAAATACAATATAAATATACTTATTAAAATACATAAATATATAAATAAATAAATAAAATACCATTTATATTTAATTCATTATAAATTGTGCAACATATCGCTATTGCACTATTTGTTAGAATTCTACATTTCCACATGTTCACTTCCAGCTTCAATGCCACTGTCTAGTCTTGTTACATAAGGTATTGATAATACCATATTCCTTAGTACATACTAGTCTTATGAGACCCCATGTCATCTTACTCTATATAAAAAAATCTTCACAATAAATATAAAGTGCCACCTAAGATGCATTAACAATGTTAAAGTGCTAATACTAGTGGTGTTATACTACTCCCCAAATAAAAAAAAACACACCATTTGATTAAAAAAAAGACGTTTACATAGTGCAGGTCCCTAGCAATGGAGTATACCTGGACACAAATAAAATCCACATCCAAATGTTCCCCCATTGCTAAAAAATCATCATATTTGCAGCAGAATTTCATTAATATATTAGAAATGTATGCAAAGATAAATTGATACCAAATTTCATTTCTTTACCTATAGATGCAAAAGTGATCATCCCCAGGCGGCCTATATGCTGATATACTCTACCTCTGGAAAGGAAAGGGGGGATCGACTATAAAAAATGATGTAAGTCCTCTGTGTTGCTTAGCCCATGCGGATGCTTAGAATCCAGTTCTAAAATCAGTCCGGACTCAAGCTACCTGAGGGTTTTCTCTCGGTCACCACCCCGTCTGAACTTGGGAACGGTGGCTCCCACAAAATAACTCAAACAACTCAAGTCATTATTGTGTGTCTGTTTAAAGTGGCGAGCCACAGGATATGTAGGGTCATTATTGACAATTGCACGAAGATGCTGCAATATCCTGACATGCACCTGTAACTTTGTAATACCCACATATTGAAGTCTACAGGTGCATGTCAGTACATATACTGCAAATTCTTTTTCCCTGATGGCTATTTCTTCTGGACAAAATGGAGATGTGCAGTGTGTAGTATTTTTACCAAACTTGCATGCTCTGCATGTGCTGCATTTTGGGAAGCCATTTTTGAGTTGCAACCATGTTTTAGCCACTGCTAACTCTGGGCAAGCCTTCCCTCTCTGCGTACGCATAGAAATGCCCTTTCTATAGGTGACCATGGGTTGAAGTGTAATCTGGTGGACAAAACACCGTCATTCAACACAATGGGCCAATGAAGTTTGATGATGGCTCTCACTTTTCTCTCCTGCTTGCTAAAGGCAGTGATCATTCTTCATTCTTGGGGCAGAATCTTTTTCTTCAATATTATCCTTGTTAATACAAAATAAAGATTCCCTTGGTCTTTCATTGGTCTTATTTAAAGCCATTTTTAGGAGCTTATCACTATAGCCCCTTTGTACAAATCTATGATATGCCTCTTCAGTGCATCTATTTAAATCTTCATTGTTATTGCATATTCTTTTCAGATTCAAAAATTCCCCATATGGAATGTTGTTTATCATATGTTTGGGATGAGCACTGCTGGCATGCAAAGTTAGATTGCCAGCAGTGTCTTTTCTATACAAAGTAGTGCACAGTTATCCTTCCTTTTTGTACACCTAAACGTCTAGAAAGTCAATGCTATTTTCACTGATATTGGAAGTGAATTTAAGATTAACATCATCGATATTAATCTGTTCGATAAAATCAGTTGCACTAGAGTGAATACCTTGCCACACAATAAAAACGTCATTGATAAATCTGAGCCAATGTAAAATGTGTTCATTAAAAGCGGTAGCATGTGTCACCTTGAGAGCCTGCTCCTCCCACCAGCCAACATGCAAGCGTAGCAGGGGGAGGAGCAAGATCCCATGGCGACACCGCATTTTTGCTAATAAATATCATTGCCAAATAAAAAATAATTGTTATGCAGACACCACAAGATGAAACTTAAAATCATCTTATGTTGATAACATTCAATCGGTCTAAAACCCAGGAAGTACTGTATAGCGTTCAGGCCCGCGGAATGCTCTATACTGGTGTATAAGGATTCAATGTCTAATGTTATGAACAATAAATCCTCTGACCATTCAATCCCTTCAATTTTTCTTAAGAAGTCACCAGTATCCTTCACATAACTAGGTAGTCCTTTTACAAAATCTTTAAGAAAAAAGTCCACATATTGTGTGATTGTTTCCCCTACACTGTTAATGGCCGATATGATGGGTCTTCCTGGAACCGGTTTGGTCTTTTTATACACTTTGGGAATGAAATATAGTTTTGCTACAACCGGATGTTCTATTTTCATGAATTTAAATTCTTCAATTGATATCACTCCCTCTCTTTTCCAAGCCATCAACTCTTTTCTCAAATTTTGTTTTGCCATATTATATTTCGTATATGTAGACTTTTCATAACATTCACTGTCTTGTAAATGTCTATTAGCTTCCACAATGTATTCCTTCTGGGGCCAAATAACCATATTCCCTCCTTTATCCGATTTTGTTACTATAATCTTGTGTCTGCTCCCCAACTTTTTTATCAACTTGGCATATTCAATCTCTTTTTTGCTTTTAAACCGCCTTTGGTGCCTGGTACGGTGGTACAATTTCTTAATGTCCTCAGTGACAACCTCATGGTAAATATCTATTGCGTCCTTTGGCATGATAGGCATAAATTTTGATTTTGGTTTGAGGAACTAACACCTGCTCCCAACTGCGCAATATTTTCTGTTCGCAGTCCCTCCTGTTTGGAGCAAGATTCCTCAGCTACATCCGTGCCCATGCCACTCTCCTTATTCATGTTTTGAAAATCACGGAACAGTATTGCATCTGAGGCGTCCAAATGTACAGAAGTCCCTTCTGCCCCGGATCCACTTAATTCAACAGTTGTTTCCATCTCCTTCAGCCCCTCTTTAATGGCAAAAAACTTTTTCAATTTTAATTTTCTAATAAAACAGAAAACATACACTCTGGTCTGGTAATAATTGGAATCACTTACCGGGCAATATGAAAGTCCTAAGCTGAGAAGTTGCTCCTCTGCCTGTGAAAGTGTAAAATCGGAGAGGTTGACAATGGTATTGTCTGTATTTTCGACTTTTTCCGCCAGTATAGTTTTTTCAGCGGCGCTCTTTCGTTTCTTGCGCCGCTCCCTTCTCCTTGCATTTTTAGGTCTCGCCTGTCGATGCGCATGCGCATCGAGCAAGCGAGACTATGGGGGCTTATCCACTCTTTGTCCAACTTGCAAGGAATCGTGGCGATTCCTTGCAGTGCCCGTGACTTTTAAGCTCAATGCGCATGCGCATTGAGCTTAGAAGCGCGTGCACATGCCCCCAGCCATATTTTCCCTCAAGGCGCACTCCTCCCACACCCCCGCTCCGCCCCCCCCCTGCCCGCCGTGTCGCATTTCTCCTCCCCCTCCCCTTCCCCTTCTCTGCCTTTGCCGTGCCTACCCTACTCTCCTCCCCCCTCCTCCTCTCCTCCCCCCTCCTCCTCCTACTCTCCTCCCCACTCTCTCTCTCTCCCAGCACTCTTCTACAGTCTTTCCGCTGCAACCTTCCATCGAATCTCTTCCTCCTACTGCTCCCAATACTACCTTAACTGTTCTTCTCTTCACTCCTAACACCGTCCTTCTTATGTTCGTAAACCACCCGCTCCTCAGGTTTCCCCGTCCGCCTTGATCTCGGAGCCGATCCTTCTCCTTCCCTCCCCTGATTATGTTTCTCCTTCGTGTCGCTTTGAGATGTGTGACTACATTCGTTTCCCTTCACTAGATGTCCAGCTTGCCTAAGTGGCCGTGATGGGGCGGTTTCTGCTTTGCTAATAAGATTAAATTGCTTCTAATCGTGCGTTTGAGTCTTGCAGTTTCACCTTGGCAGCATCCAGCACTCCGCTGCTAAACAAACGCTACCCCTGCAGTTCAAGGTTTCTCGCTGCCCTCCCAGCCCTGAGTGCGTCTGCATGAAGCTACTTCATTGTAGATATCACCTATTCAGTGCGTATGATGGGCCTCAGCGAGAGCAGCACCCCACCGAGAAACCCCCATTTTACATGTCTGAAAGCATCCGCTTCCACGACAATATGTATATTTAATGCCACTGCATAACAGGCTGAATTATATGCTGCGCACTGCCAGTCCAGATCGGCTATGCTCTTAAGGCATTACCGCAGATTCCCTTTCAGTCGTGCATTATTATTATTATTATTATGCCATCACGTTGAAGAGACCCCTTGAATATCTAACTTTCCACTACAGGGGATGCAAAGGCGCGCTCCTGCTATGCAATTCAGACCAGACGACACGTGAAATTCATGATTGCCTGTCGTAGCGTTTGTAGCTCTGTTGGTAAGAGGGAGAGAGGTCAAACGGATCTTTGTTTAAACCACCAACTTCACTGGATCAATATGGTCATTTTGTTAAAGGTATATATTTTGCAATCTTTGCGGCATCAAAGGCTTTCACGGCCGGCCGGCCATGCTTTCAGTTTCACGACCGGCCGGCCGTGTGAAGTACATTTCAAAGCCCGCTCTCCCTGCTCCGCCCCCTGCTCCGGCCGAGACGCATTTCTCCTCCCTCCTCCCCCCTCCTGGGTCAGGTTACCCTGCTTTCTCTTTCGCTTTTTTTTCACCCGGTGACATTGTTGCCTTTAGCCCTTCCCTCACCTCCTCAAGCCGTTACTCGTTGCCTCTTACTCTCTCTCTCACACATGCACACTCTTTTCCCCTCTCTCTCGTCCCTCACTTTATGCCTCTCTCCCTCCTTCTCGTTTTGTCTCTCTAAATCTCTCCTCTGTTCTCTCTCTCATCTACTTCTTCTCTGTTCACCTCTCTCCTTGCCGTCTCCTTTGTCTCACACTCTAATATCCTTCACGATAAAGTCTCCTATGCCAGATGCACTTCTCTTTCCCCTTCAGACTGCAAGGGCTCTTTCCCAACACCCCACCCCCACACCTTTACCCCCCACCCTCACCTGTCTTAACTCACTCTCTATTTGATCTTCTTCCTCGTACTCATACACTCGCGTTCAGGAGTCTCGCCTTCTCTACACCGCGGAGCTTTCTGTGTCAGTCCAGCCGCTTCTTTCCGTCTTCATTTACTGTCTCCTGCACAAAACGGCTTTCCTCTCATTGGCATTGCTTTTCTGCTCTTTTCAACCTTGGTGGTGCTAATAACTAAGATGGTTGGGGAGAGGGGGTACGTGAGGAGCACGGCATGCATTTTTTCCCCTTTGAGAGCAAAACCTCTGTGCTGACACTGTGTATGCAACGCATGTTATTTCTAAAGACATTATCAGCCGTAAGCTAACGAATGCCAGCGTAAAGTAAACGCCTCCCTTGTGTGTTCTGTTCACAGTAATCTCTGTTGTATTGATGTAAATATTTAAATAATGGAGAGGGAAGGAAGTCCTAGCCCTAACCCCCAACCACCCCTCCCCCCGCCCCACCCCCGAAGAGCATTTCTAGACTCAGCCCGCCTAACACTAATGCACCTTTAATTAATCCAACTCAGTTGTAAATTATATAAAATCTACTTCAAATCCTGCCCAAATCGCACTATTTGCATATTTATTGCCTAATGGGAGTAGAAACTCTAGTTATAGTGAGTGAATGGTAAAAAAAAATGCATGATTGACCTAATACTGGCGGGCATTTTACTCTCAATAGGTAGGATATTTTACATTATACACCACTACCTGTAAACAAATGTGACAGAAAGGTAAAATAAAGTCACGTTCCAATTAGGAAAAACATTAGCTGTGTGCAGCCAAAAATCAGTGTTGGCAGGACCTAGGTCACATACTTAAATCTTAGGCTGAACATGTCATCAAGACTCTGTTTTCCCAGTTATGGGCTTTTTTTTACCAGTACTAACGTTCAGATGTATTAGTGCAACCGGCTTACTAGTATCAAATCCCAAGAGTGGAAAAAGTGTTCGGGTGACAAGGAGTCACAAAGGAGCTACTCTGCTATAAAACTCACCCACCCTCACCCTCACTCACCCTCAACCCCTCACTCACCCTCACTCACCCTCAACACCTCACAATGACTCACACTCACCCTCACACACCCTCACCCTCACACACCGTCACACACCCTCTGCATAACAACACCTCTCACACCCTCACTCACCCTCACACACACTCACACTCACGCAACGTCACACACCCGAAGCCTCACACCCCCTCACTCACACTCACCCTCACACCCCTAACCCGCACACCGCCTAACGCTCACACCCCCTAACGCTCACACCCCCTAACAATCACCCCCTAACCTTCACCCCCTCACTCTCACCCCACACCCTCACCCCCTCACTCTCACCCCACACCCTCACCCCTCACCCTCACCCCTCACCCCCTCACCCTCACCCCCTCACCCCTCACCCTCACCCCTCACCCCCTCACCCTCACCCCTCACCCTCACCCTCACCCCCTCACCCTCCACCCTCACTCACCCTCAACCCCTCACCCTCACACCCTCAACCCTTCGCCCTCAACCTCTCACTCACCCTCACTCACCCTCAACACCTCAGCCTCACCCTCACTCACCCTCAACCCCTCACACTCACTCACCCTCACCCTCACTCACCCTCAACTCCTCACCCTCACTCACCCTCACTCACCCTCACTCACCCTCACCCACACTCACCCACACTCACCCTCCCTCAACCCCTCACCCTCACTCACCCTCAACCCCTCACCCTCACCCTCAAACCTTCACCCTCAACCCCTCACTCACCCTCACTCTCACTCACCCTCACTCAGCCTCAACTACTCTCACTCACCCTCAACCCCTCACCCTAACTCACCCTCACCCTCACTCACCCTCAACACCTCACTCACCCTCACCCTCACTCACCCTCAACACCTCACCCTCAACCTCAACCCCTCACCCTCACTCACCCTCACCCTCACTCACCCTCACCCTCACTCACCCTCACTCTCACTCACCCTCAACCCCTCACCCTCACTCACCCTCACTCACCCTCACTCACCCTCACTCTCACTCACCCTCAACCCCTCACACTCACTCACCCTCACTCACCCTCAACCCCTCACCCTCACTCACCCTCACCCACCCTCACCCTCACCCTCACTCACCCTCAACCCCTCACCCTCACACAGTGCAATAGGTCTCAGACCATTTCAGTTAGAGCTTTAAGAAATGTTTATGGCTTTTTTTATTTGTAATTCTTTAGCATTGGCTACAGGAAACAAAAATGCTAAACATTTACAAAAAAAAACCATAAACAATTCTAAAAGCACTAACTCTAATGGTGCGAGACCTATTGCATTTCCAATGCTTGTTCCTTGTTCTGTTCTGTTTTGCTGGTTCCGCAACCTCAGAGTTTGCCGCCAGTCGAAGGATAAAAAAATCAACCTCCTCTCCCAAGCTCAAGGCTTTCTTCTTCTGGCCCGTGGTTTCCAAACTGATTATACTCTCCCCATCTGATGATAGCTCACTTGTTAAGGAATCACTTTCCACATCTTGATTTTCCGAAGTTCTTGTTCCTGGCATTGCTGGTGGCCCTGTCTTTTGAGTATCCTGAGAGCCCCTCGCAAAGGCTGCTTTCTTTGCATTCTCATATTTTCGAGCAAAGGAAAAATGCGACCTTCTTCATAGTCGCATTTATCTCTAAAAATCGTTTGTGCTTTGCGAGGTTTGATTTTCTCTTCTTGTTTCATCAGTCTCTCTTGGATGTCATGTCGAGTTTTAGTAATAAAATCAGTTGGCTCTAGTTTACTCAAAGCTTCATTAATCTTCAATATTTCTTCAAGCAGGGATTGCCGATCTATTTCTGCATACTTCACCAAAATATGCACCAGGTTCATTGATGCATGCAAGTTACTCTCTCCCCATTCGCGTAACATACTTGGATTGGGCCTCTCAAAACTTGGGGCTAAAAGTATTCGTAGGCCCCTTGGAATGCGGCCCACTTCAATGTATTTAGACAGTGATTTATGCTCCCACCATTTCGTTGTTTCTGTTTTAATACACTTCTCCAGCCGTTTAAGCAGGTTTTTTGCATCCATTCCTTTATTTGTTTCCGTATTCTTTGCAGCTCCCACTTTATATATATATATATATATATTAGCGCTTGCGTTGCACCTAAATGGAAATCACGCACAGACGGGTGCTCTTTGTGTGTGACGGTACGTTCCACAAATTATTTCAGCTCCCATTCTCCAATTCCAAGAGAAATAAGCACTCACAGGTGACGTTTACTCGACTTCTTTATTTGAATCAAACAAAAGCGTTTCGGTGACCTGCCTTCCTCTGTGTTTGTCGACACACCGGGAAGCCGCCATGTTTTTAAACATTACATGAGTGTATTTCACCAAAAAATTGATAAGATGAAAAGTTTGACAAATTAATTTTTAATAGGCATAGTATATGTGCATTTGATTGTTTCGAAATTCTTTGAATTTGTGGATGAATAACCGAGTAACTGTTGATTATGTATATATAAATGGTGTTAAATAATTGCATGAAATACTTGAATATGCCATAATGATGAACTGTGTCTCTACTGCAAAAGCAATAGGGAATTAAGCCGATAAACAGCATGACAGAAACTAACTGCGGTAACAACAGCCCACATGGGTGTGTAAAGGACTTCCAGTACCAGAATGCTTAGCAATGTACCCACCTAAGAATTATATTCCAAATAAAAGGGAGTGGCCTGGAAGGTTTTGTTTGTTGTTACTTACAAGCAGCGTGCCTTTGAGAAAGTGCGCTAGCAAGAAAAGCGTCAGGAGAAGCTGAGGTGGGCTCATAGCAAGGACTTTCCCTGATCTTTTCTCTACCTCCTGCGAGTGCATCCCAGTTGGTAGGCACCTCCTTTTCTCTCAATATTTGCGGCCAGCCCAGTCACGGGACAGCACCGCCGCGTCATTGCGGTTCCGCCCCTGTGTGCAAGTACAGTGGAACACGGAGCAGGAGGCCATTCTTTGTGCACTGTGGGAGGTGCCTTGTGTGAGCTCTACATGACGGAAGCCAACTTCGGTAACAACAGCCACATGGGTGTGTAAAAAACTTGCAGTCCCAGAATGCTCAGCAATGTACCCACCTGAGAACTATATTCCTAATTAAAGAGAGTGCCCTGGAAGGTTTTGTTTGTTGTTACTGACAGGCAGCTTGCCTTTGAGAAAATGCGCTAGCACGAAACGCGTCAGGAGAAGCTGAGGTGGGCTCATAGCAAAGACTTTCCCTGATCTTTACTATCTCTCCTGTGAGTGCATTCCAACTGGTGGGCTCCTCCTTTTCTTACAATATTTGTGGCCAGCCTGGGTCGCAGGACAGCACCGCCGCGTCATTGCGGATCCACGCCTGTGTGCAAGTATAGCGGAACATGGAGCAGGATTCGCCGCTGTGTGCAAGTACAGCGGACCTTGGAGCAGGAGGCGATTCTTTGTGCACTGGGGGAGATGCCTTGTGTGAACTCTACATGAGGGAATCCAACTGCGATAACAACAGCCCACAGGGGTGTGTAAAGGACTTCCATTCCCAGAATGCTCAGCAATGTACCTACCTGAAAACTATATTCCAAATAAAAGGAAGTGGCCTGGAAGGTTTTGTTTGTTGTTACTTACAAGCAGTTTGCATTTGAGAAAGTGCGCTAGCACGAAATGTGTCAGGAGTAGCTGAAGTGGGCTCATAGCAAGGAATTTCCCTGATCTTTACTTTACCTTCTGGGAGTGCATCCCAACTGGTGGGCTCCTCCTCTTCGTTCAATATTTGTGGCCAGACCGGTCGCGGGACAGCACTGCCGCATCATTGCTGATCCGCCGCTGTGTGCATGTACAGTGGAGCACGGAGCAGGAGGCGCTTCTTTGTGCACTGGGGGGTGCTCTACATGACGGAATCCAACTGCGGCAAAAACAGCCCACATGGGTGTGTAAAGGACTTCCAGTCCCAGAATGCTCAGCAATGTACCTACCTGAAAACTATATTTCAAATAAAAGGGAGGGGCCTGGTAGGTTTTGTTTGTTGTTACTTACAAGCAGCTTGCCTTTGAGAAAGTGCGCTAGCACGAAACGCGTCAGGAGAAGCTGAGGTGGGCTCATAGCAAGGACTTTCTCTAATCTTTACTTTACCTCCTGCGAGTGCATCCCAACTGGTGGGCTCCTCCTTTTCCAACAATATTTGCGGCCAACCGGGTCGCGGAACAGCACCGGCACGTCATTGCGGATCCGCTGCTGTGTGCAAGTACAGCGGAACAAGGAGCAGGAGACGATTCTTTGTGCACTGGGGGAGGTGCCTTGTGTGAGCTCTACATGACGGAATACAACTGCTGTAACAACTGCCCACATGGGTGTGTAAAGAACTTCCAGTCCCAGAATGCTCAGCAATGTACCCACCTGAGAACTATATTCCAAACAAAAGGGAGTGGCCTGGAAGGTTTTGTTTGTTGTTACTTACAAGCAGCTTGCCTTTGAGAAAGTGCGCTAGCACGAAACGCATCAGGAGAAGCTGAGGTGGGCTCATAGCAAGGACTTTCCCTGATCTTTTCTCTACCTCCTGCGAGTGCATCCCAGTTGGTAGGCACCTCCTTTTCTCTCAATATTTGCGGCCAGCCCAGTCACGGGACAGCACCGCCGCGTCATTGCGGTTCCGCCCCTGTGTGCAAGTACAGTGGAACACGGAGCAGGAGGCCATTCTTTGTGCACTGTGGGAGGTGCCTTGTGTGAGCTCTACATGACGGAAGCCAACTTCGGTAACAACAGCCACATGGGTGTGTAAAAAACTTGCAGTCCCAGAATGCTCAGCAATGTACCCACCTGAGAACTATATTCCTAATTAAAGAGAGTGCCCTGGAAGGTTTTGTTTGTTGTTACTGACAGGCAGCTTGCCTTTGAGAAAATGCGCTAGCACGAAACGCGTCAGGAGAAGCTGAGGTGGGCTCATAGCAAAGACTTTCCCTGATCTTTACTATCTCTCCTGTGAGTGCATTCCAACTGGTGGGCTCCTCCTTTTCTTACAATATTTGTGGCCAGCCTGGGTCGCAGGACAGCACCGCCGCGTCATTGCGGATCCACGCCTGTGTGCAAGTATAGCGGAACATGGAGCAGGATTCGCCGCTGTGTGCAAGTACAGCGGACCTTGGAGCAGGAGGCGATTCTTTGTGCACTGGGGGAGATGCCTTGTGTGAACTCTACATGAGGGAATCCAACTGCGATAACAACAGCCCACAGGGGTGTGTAAAGGACTTCCATTCCCAGAATGCTCAGCAATGTACCTACCTGAAAACTATATTCCAAATAAAAGGAAGTGGCCTGGAAGGTTTTGTTTGTTGTTACTTACAAGCAGTTTGCATTTGAGAAAGTGCGCTAGCACGAAATGTGTCAGGAGTAGCTGAAGTGGGCTCATAGCAAGGAATTTCCCTGATCTTTACTTTACCTTCTGGGAGTGCATCCCAACTGGTGGGCTCCTCCTCTTCGTTCAATATTTGTGGCCAGACCGGTCGCGGGACAGCACTGCCGCATCATTGCTGATCCGCCGCTGTGTGCATGTACAGTGGAGCACGGAGCAGGAGGCGCTTCTTTGTGCACTGGGGGGTGCTCTACATGACGGAATCCAACTGCGGCAAAAACAGCCCACATGGGTGTGTAAAGGACTTCCAGTCCCAGAATGCTCAGCAATGTACCTACCTGAAAACTATATTTCAAATAAAAGGGAGTGGCCTGGTAGGTTTTGTTTGTTGTTACTTACAAGCAGCTTGCCTTTGAGAAAGTGCGCTAGCACGAAACGCGTCAGGAGAAGCTGAGGTGGGCTCATAGCAAGGACTTTCTCTAATCTTTACTTTACCTCCTGCGAGTGCATCCCAACTGGTGGGCTCCTCCTTTTCCAACAATATTTGCGGCCAACCGGGTCGCGGAACAGCACCGGCACGTCATTGCGGATCCGCTGCTGTGTGCAAGTACAGCGGAACAAGGAGCAGGAGACGATTCTTTGTGCACTGGGGGAGGTGCCTTGTGTGAGCTCTACATGACGGAATACAACTGCTGTAACAACTGCCCACATGGGTGTGTAAAGAACTTCCAGTCCCAGAATGCTCAGCAATGTACCCACCTGAGAACTATATTCCAAACAAAAGGGAGTGGCCTGGTAGGTTTTGTTTGTTGTTACTTACAAGCAGCTTGCCTTTGAGAAAGTGCGCTAGCACGAAACGCATCAGGAGAAGCTGAGGTGGGCTCATAGCAAGGACTTTCCCTGATCTGTACTTTACCTCCTGCGAGTGCATCCCGACTGGTGGGCTCCTCCTTTTCCTTCAATATTTGCGGCCATCCTGGTCGCGGGACAGCACCGCCGCATCATTGCGGATCCGCTGCTGTTTGCAAGTACAGCGGAACAAGGAGCAGGAGGAGATTCTTTGTGCATTGGGGGAGGTGCCTTGTCTGAGCTCTACATGACGGAATACAACCGCGGTAACAACTGCTCACATGAGTGTGTAAAGGACTTCCAGTCCCAGAATGCTCAGCAATGTACCCACCTGAGAACTATATTCCAAATAAAAGGGAGTGGCCTGGTAGGTTTTGTTTGTTGTTACTTACAAGCAGCTTGCCTTTGTGAAAGTGCCCTAGCACGAAACGCGTCAGGAAAGCTGAGCTGGGCTCATAGCAAGGACTTTCCCTGATCTTTACTTTACCTCCTGCAAGTGCATAACAACTGGTGGGCTCCTCCTTTTCTTTCAATATTTGCTGACAGCCCGGTCGCGGGACAGCACCGCCACGTTATTGCGGATCCGCCGCTGTGTGCAAGTACAGCGGAACATGGAGCAGGAGGCGATTCTTTGTGCACTGGTGGGGGTGCCTTGTGTGAGCTCTACATGACGGAATCCAACTGAGGTAACAACAGCCCACATGGGTGTGTAAATGACTTCCAGTCCCAGAATGCTCAGCAATGTTCCCACCTGAGAACTATATTCCAAATAAAAGGGAGTGGCCTGGAAGGTTTTGTTTGTTGTTACTTATAAGCAGCTTGACTTTGAGAAAGTGTGCTAGCACGAATTGCGTCAGGAGAAGCTGACGTGGGCTCATAGCAAGGACTTTCCCTGATCTTTACTCTACCTCCTGCGAGTGCATCCCAACTGGTGGGCTCCTCCTTTTCTTTCAATATTTGCTGACAGCCCGGTCGTGGGAAAGCACCGCCGCATCATGGCAGATACGCCGCTGAGTGTAAGTACAGCGGAACAAGGAGCAGGAGGCGATTCTTTGTGCACTGGGGGAGGTGCCTTGTGTGAGCTCTACATGACAGAATCCAACTGCGGTAACAACAGCCCACATGGGTGTGTAAAGGACTTCCATTCCCAGAATGCTCAGCAATGTACCCACCTGAGAACTATATTCCAAATAAAAAGGAGTGGCCTGGAAGGTTTTGTTTGTTGTTACTTACAAGCAATTTGCCTTTGAGAAAGTGCACTAGCACAAAACGCGTCAGGAGAAGCTGAGGTGCGGGCAAGATGGCCGCTGTAGCGCTGTAGGTGCAAGTCGCATCCAGACCCCTCTCTGACCCATGGAGGTAACAGGATCCTGATCGGCTGCTAAAGAAGCATGCAGTGGTGGCTATGCCGGCAGATGCTGGAAGGGAATAGCGGTGTCTTTCACTACCTTAAAAAAAGTTTACTGCAATTGAAATCGCTCTTTGGGGAGTTCCGAAAGGCTTGTTCTCCTAAAATGGCAAACCGGGCGAAAGACAAACAGGCAGTGGTTTCAAGCATCGGACCTGCAAAAGAGATAGGCCAGAAGGATCCGGGAAGGACTGGCACAATCCCGAAAACCAAGATGCCCCCACCCAGCAAACGCTCTACACCCACGATCTCGACGGCGACCAAGGCGCAGCAGCGCAAAATCGAGAAGGCTGCAGAGAAAGATAGAGGCAAGGTACTGAATCCAAATGATGACACGCGCAGCGGCAGCGGCAGCGGCAGTCACAGCGTGCAGCCCGGCCAAGCGGGGAAACTCACCACGGAGAGAAAGAAGGGCGACCTCACCTTCCGTCAGCCCTCAGTAATCGAGATCTTCAACAGCAAGGCACCCCCGCCAGCCCCAACGGAGGATGCAGAGGCAACCTTGGATACGGAGAACTCTCTGGCAGGCGGACCTGGAGGTAGCGTCCTCGTGGACGCAAGCATAGGCGTTACTAGGCAACCGACGCGAGCGGAGCAGGCAGAGCTCACGCTTACCGCGGAGCAAGCTGCAATTGTGTCAGCTACCGCCGGAGAGGAGGCTGGGCGGACGACCACGGAAAAAGAGGTGAGAGCGATAAAAGAGGCGATTGCAACTAAATCTTTAAATACAGACCCTTTATTAGAAGCGCTTCAAGAGGTGGAGGCAGGATTACTGCAAGGGCAAAAGGAACAGCTGGGTATTGGATATACAGAGGGCACAGAGAGTGCAGAGGGAGCGGAGGGGGACAGAGAATTCTTCTCTGTCCCTGAAGAGTCAGACTCCACTATCACCAGCAGTGAAGAGGAGAGAGAAACGGGAGACTCATTCTCCAGCACTGAAGATACAGGGGGCTCCAAAGAGAGAGACACACAGAAAAAACGCAGGCCGACTAGCAGGAGAACAGGCTCCCCCACAATACTGCACAAGAGCTCTCATAAAAAATTGATTTGGGACTATTCCGCTACTTCAAACCTTTACAAAGAGGATGGGCAAGACCCCCAGAATGAGGATGGGAAACTAGACTTAATATTTACAACTCTAAAACAAATCCAAATGGAAGCCAGAGCAGAGAGTAGAAGAGCCAGGCATGATACGAAAAAAATTCAAGCCTCCATTAGGAGAATAAATAAAAAATATGAGGAAGTGAGCGAAAGAGTTACCGAAGTGGAAGAAAGGACTGGCAGGATTGAGGAGGAAGTGACGGACTGGCAGACTAACAGAGAAGAGCATTCAAAGGCGATGGAGGATCTGCAATGGAAGGTCGAAGATTTGGAGAATCGCCAGAGGCGAAATAACGCACGCCTTCTTGGAATAGAAGAAGGGACAGAGGGGCAAGACCCCAGAGGCTTTGTGATAAAGTTGCTAAAAGGGGCCTTCCCGGAGACCCCATGGCAATGGGAACAAGAGGTGCAAAGAGCACACAGGTTTCCGCTCACGACAAAGGGGAAAAAAAGAGGGGATGGCTCACTTCCAAGAGCGATGTTAGTGTTCTTCGGGAATTTTCTGGCGAGACAAGAGCTGATGGATAAAGCCAGACCTGACTCTAAAAAGACGGTGGATGGAACTACATTCTTTGCAAGACCGGACTTTTGCCACGTTACAGTGGAAAGGAGGTGGAGACTCAGGCAAATGATTGCTGCATTTCAGAGTCAAGGCGCTGAAGCCTATTTGATGTTTCCGGCAAAACTAAAAGTCATTGTTGGGGGCAGAGTCAGAATGTTCTTTTCAGAGATCAAGGCTGGAGAATATCTAGAAGAATTGAAAGAGATGAAGGGTAAAGGTGGAGCTAGTAGATAGTATTATTAAGCAGATACATGAGAATAGGGTGGGGCAGAGGAGTAAAAAGTTAAAAAAGAAAAGAAAAGTAGAGGAAATGAAACTGGGGAGAAAACAGTAATGCCCAGTAAAAAGGGGTAACTTGGAAAACAGTACAAAGACTAGTGAGAATAGGAGTTGTTCTGGGATTGGATTTTTCTTTGCCATTGGGGTAGGGGAGGAGAGGGGGGCGACGCTACAACGCACAGTGGTCACGCATAGGTCAGCTCTGACCTATTTGCCTGTCACAGGGGGGGGGGGGAGCTGCAGGGGAGGGGGGGTACAGAAGGGGAGGGTGGTGGGGGGGCACGTTTTATGGTTGGAATAAAAATGCAGTACAGATTGATAAAAGTCATTATGTTTTCAAGAGGGAAAAGTGGAAGTAATGGGAGTGGAAAGTTGGGAAAAAGGAAGGGGGAGAAAAAACATGTTAGATGGAAACTAAGATAATTACGTTGAATATATGTGGTCTAAATAACAGAGAAAAAAGACAAAAATTGGGAGCTCTACTGCGATTCTGGAAAATTGACATTGTCTGTTTGCAAGAAACACACATAGCCGTTAATGAGATTTATTTGTTGGAGCAAATGGGGTATGATGTTTTAACTTATACAGGCCAGATAGAAAGGTGTAGGGGGGTTGCAGTGCTGGCAAGGAAAGGCTGCACAATAGTCAAAAGGAAAAAGGAGGACAGCGAAGGGAGGTGGGTGATGATTGAATTGGAAACAAATGCATCTCGATTTACAATTATCTCTGTGTACGGTTCAAATGATGATGATCCGGATGTTTTTGAATTTGTGGACAGAGAACTAGCAATATGGCCAGAGCCTGTGATATGCTGTGGAGATTTTAACATCAATGGGCTAAATGGTTTGTTTGAGAAGCATGGGGAGAGCTACACGGGAAGGAAGAAAAAGGTATACAGATCAATACAAAATCTTGCTAGACACAATGCACTAAGCGATATGTGGGCGGAAAAAAACCCAATGGGTTCAGGTAGCACATTTTATTCTGCACACATAAGTCGATAGCTAGATTGGATTATTTTCTTATATCTAGCTCTCTTGTTGGTATCTCCAGTATAGATCGACTCCCTAGGATTGTGTCGGATCACAACCCCCTGTTTTTAAGTATAAGAACCGCTCAAGTTAAAGAGAGATTAAACTCTACCTGGACGTTTGAAAGAGGGCTATTAAAGGAGGAGGAGTACATCATAAGTATGAAAGCATGGATAAGGAATTTTTGGGACATTAATAGATACTCTACATCGGCAGACGTAGTATGGGATAGCTTCAAGGCAGGTATAAGGGGGGAGACACTAAGCTACACAATTGCTAGAAATAGAAGGGAGAAGGAGAAAACAGAAGAAGAGATTAGAATTCTAGCAACAATAGAAGAGGCTTTGGTAGAGGCAATTAGTAAGAGGGAACCTTTTGAATCGATATTACTTGAATTGGAAACTCAAAAAGCAGAAACAGGGGTCTCGCTAGCGCAGAAGCTAGCTAGGAATTACTTAGCAAAAAAAGAGCTGTGCTATGAATTCAATGAAAGAGTCGGGCACCTCCTGGCAATAAGAACAAGACAAACGATGGCAGCAGGGGAAATAAAAGAGGTCAGGGATAACACTGGGGCAATCGTGAATAAGGTTGAGGAGGTACAGGAGGTATTTAGGAGGTACTATGAGGTATTATACGAGAAAGACGAAAATATGAGCGAGTCTGAGTTTGAGGAAGAAAGCATGGCCTATTTAACTCCTAGACCACAGACAGAATTTAGTATAGAGCAGAGAGACAAATTAGATGAGGTGTTAACTCTTCAGGAGATCGGGGATGCTGTCTCTGACCTTCCAGCAGGTAAAGCAACAGGACAGGATCAGATACCTGGTGAGTTTTATAAAATTTTCTGGGACGTCATAGGCATAGATTTGTGGGCGATATGTTGTCTGGCACAGGGGGGTAGGATTGTTCCAAAGTCATGGTCGGGTGCAGACATCATTGTGATATTAAAAAAGGACAAACCACCAACAGAACCAGGGTCATATAGACCAATCACTCTACTCAATGCCGATGTGAAGATATACGCTAAGGCCCTCGCTAATAGACTGAGCAAGATCATTGAGAAAGTGGTGTCCCCGGAACAACATGGGTTCATACCTGGTAAAGGGACTACCCAACATACCAGACAAATGATCACTGTCCTGGATGCAGCAGAGGCCTTGGGAGACCCAGTTGCAGCAATCTTTTTAGATGCCGAGAAGGCCTTTGACAGGGTCTCCTGGGCCTACCTATGGAAAGCGATGGAGTGGGCAGGAATAGGTAAAGGATTTATGGCAGCAATCCAGGCTTTATACAGACAACCTACAGCTAGGATAAGAATAAACAAATCCTTTTCAAAAACGGTACAGATTGGGAGGGGGACAAGACAGGGGTGTCCAGCTTCTCCGTTGCTGTTTGCCAACTATTTGGACCCCTATCTGAGAAGGTTAACAGCGAATTGCAGGATTAGACCTGTCACACTGCATGGGAAAGATTATAAATTATTTGCCTATGCAGATGATGTAGCGATTGTCACTCCAGAGCCAGCACAAGCACTGACCGAAATTGAAGACGAGGCAAGGAAATTTGGTATATTCTCAGGATACTTAATAAATAGAGGGAAAACACAGATAGTGCAGAATAAGTATTCCACCTTTAGTGATATTAGAGTAGTTCAAGAAGCAACATACTTGGGAGTTAAGGCGACGGCCAATTTAGGGAAGCTGGTGGAAATAAACATGGGGCCATTATTAGGGAAAGTTAGGAGAAATTTGGAGAGGGTCAATAATTTACATCTGACTTTAATGGGGCGTATTAACTTTATCAAAATGGTCACATTCCCCAAATTTCTATATTTCTTTAGGGCGATTCCTTTACTGTTTGATGGGATATGGTTTAATAAAATAGAAGCAACACTGAACAGGTTAATATGGGCACAAGGAAAGACACGAAGAGCATACAGATTTCTGACACTACCACGGGAAAAGGGAGGTTGGGGGGCACCAGATTTCAGATTTTATTATAGGGCTGCAGTACTGCAGTACTCTAAAGCGCTACTAGGTGGTGGTTCTTTTCACGAGGAAGGGATAGGTATAGAGAATACTTATAAAGCATTATTAGGAGAAAGGGCTGAGAATGCCCTGGTTAATACAGTAGAGTTTACATATTTCAAACATACTAGATTTAAAACCTTGGAGGCAGTATATAAAATTTGGAGGGTTATTATGAAGAGAGTAGGGCTAGGCAGATTTAACAGATATCTGAGACTATACCTAAATGCCGATTTACCAACAGAAATTTGTTGGGATAACACAATGAAAACCTGGAATGACAAAGGGGTTAAGAAAATAGGTGATTTGTTGGATGGGGAAGGGGGTTTTTTGTTATTCCAAGATATCCAACATAGATTTGAAATACCCGGAAATAATTTCTTTAAATACCTACAAATAAGAAGTTACTTTCATCTAAAACAGGGGGGGCCAGCTGGTATGCCAAGTTGTAGGATTATGGAATATTTAGGGAGCGGTCTAAGGGGTGCAATCAGACAATTGTATATAGAATTACAGGAGTATAAAACCGATGATAGGGAGAAATTTAGTAAGAAATGGATTGAGCAGGTTGGGGCTCACCCGGAAGCTTTGCAAGCCTCCTTAGACTTTGGAAGAACCATACTTTGTTCTGCTACACTGCAAACACAACATTATAAGACTATTTTTTCGCTATATCACACACCAGCCAGAATAGCACAATGGGGGGGCAACACTGGTATAACTTGTCCACGCTGTGACTCATCAAATGCTAATATTACGCACATGTTCTGTCAGTGCCCTCAGTTATGCACACTAAAAATTGCAATAGAGGAGTTCTTGGAGAAATCTTTAAGATTAAAGGTGAAATTCACAGACGAGCTGATTATATTAGGAATTAGCATAGGCGATAACAACAACTATCCCGAATTTGTATTTTTGGCCACAGCAGTTTACAGACTAATTATTGCAAAAGCCTGGAAAGATAAATCTGCACCATTATTTCATATCTGGATGGCAAGGTTACTGCATATATATAATTTGGAGAAAGCCATTTATGATAGGAAAGGCAAAAGGGCAAGAATATTGGGGAGGAAGATATGGCGTCCTATAGAAGAGTGGAAGAATAGCAAGACATGAATTGGGTTTTTTTTTTCCTTCTTATTTTTTCAGGAATACTTTAGGTTATGAATTATTTTGTTGTATTTCTTTAGATCTCGTTTTTCTTTCATGGCTTTGTTTGTATGATAATATATATGACTGTATAATTGTAAGAAAATTCTGTACTGTATATACTGTAATGTAATCTACGGAAAAAATGGGAGAAAATAAAAAATAATTAATAAAAAAAAGGAGAAGCTGAGGTGGGCTCATAGTAAGGACTTTCCCTGATCTTTACTTTACCTCCGGTGAGTGCATCCCAACTGCTTGGCTCCTCCTTTTCTTTCAATATTTGCAGCCAGCCCTGTCACAGGACAGCACCGCTGCGTCATTGTGGATGTGTCGCTGTGTGCAAGTACAGCGGAACACGGAGCAGGAGGAGATTCTTTTTGCACTGGGGGAGATGCCTTGTCTGAGCTCTACATAACTGAATACAACTGTGGTAACAAGAGGCCATATGGGTGAGTAAAGGACTTCCAGTCCCAGAATGCTCAGCAATGTACCCACCAGAGAACTATATTCCAAAAAAAAGGGAGTGGCCTGGAAGGTTTTGTTTGTTGTTACTTACAAGCAGTTTGCCTTTGAGAAAGTGCACTAACACAAAACGAGTTAGGAGAAGCTGAGGTGGGCTCATAGCAAGGACTTTTCCTGATCTTTACTCTACCTCATGCGAGTGCATCCCAAATGGTGGGCTTTTCCTTTTCTTTCAATATTTGCGGCAAACCCGGTCACGGGACAGCACCGCCACGTTATTGCGGATCCGCTGCTGTGTGCAAGTACAGCGGAACATGGAGCAGGAGTCGATTCTTTGTGCACTGGTGGGGGTGCCTGTGTGAGCTCTACATGACGGAATCCAACTGAGGTAACAACAGCCCACATGGGTGTGTAAATGACTTCCAGTCCCAGAATGCTCAGCAAAGTTCCCACCTGTGAATTATATTCCAAATAAAAAGGAGTGGCCTGGAATGTTTTGCATGTTGTTACTTACAAGCAGCTTGCCTTTGAAAAAGTGTACTAGCCCGAAACGCGCCCAGGAGACGCTGAGGTGGGCTCATAGCGAGGACTTTCCCTGATCTTTATTCTACCTCCTGCGAGTGTGTCCCAACTGGTGTACTCCTCCTTTTCTTTCAATATTTGCTGACAGCCCAGTCGTGGGACAGCACCGCCACGTCATTGCAGATACGCTGCTGTGTGCAAGTACAGCGGAACAAGGAGCAGGAGGCGATTCTTTGTGCACTGGGGGAGGTGCCTTGTGTGAGCTCTACATGACGAAATCTAACTGCGATAACAACAGCCCACATGGGTGTGTAAAGGACTTCCATTCCCAGAATGCTCAGCAATGTACCTACCTGAGAACTATATTCCAAATAAAAGGAAGTGGCGTGGAAGGTTTTGTTTGTTGTTACTTACAACCAGCTTGCCTTTGAGAAAGTGCGCTAGCACGAAACGCGTCAGGAGAAGCTGAGGTGGGCTCATAGCAAGGACTTTCCCTGATCTTTACTTTACCTCCTGCGAGTGCATACCGACTGGTGGGCTTCTCGTTTTCCCTCAATCTTTGCGGCCAACCCGGTCGCGGGACAGCACCACCGCGTCATTGCGGATCCGCTGCTGTGTGCAAGTACAGCAGAACAAGGAGCAGAAGACGATTCTTTGTGCACTGGGGGAGGTGCCTTGTGTGAGCTCTACATGACGGAATACAACTGCGGTAACAACTGCCCACATGGGTGTGTAAAGGACTTCCAGTCCCAGAATGCTCAGCAATGTACCTACCTGAGAACGATATTCCAAATAAAAAGGAAGTGGCCTGGTAGGTTTTGTTTGTTGTTGCTTACAAGCTGCTTGCCTTTGAGAAAGTGCGCTAGCATGAAACGCGTCAGGAGAAGCTGAGGAGGGCTCATAGCAAGGACTTTCCCTGATATTTACTTTACCTCCTGCGAGTGCATCCCGACTGGTGGGCTCCTCCTTTTCCTGCAATATTTGCTGACAGTCCGGTCGCAGGGCAGCACCTCCACATCATTGCAGATACGCTGCTTTGTGCAAGTACGGCAGAACAAGGAGCAGGAGGAGATTCTTTGGGCATTGGGGGAGGTGCCTTGTCTGAGCTCTACATGACGGAATACAACTGCGGTAACAACTGCGGACATGGGTGTGTAAAGGAATTCCATTCCCAAAAGGCTCAGCAATGTACCTACCTGAGAACTACATCTATACTACTATTATAAAGAGAGAACTGGGAACCTTTGAGGCGGGTAAACTCGGGAACCACAGCGCCAATCCAAACACCCGATACATCATTGTAATTGTCAGGGTCTGCAGATGGACATAGGCTATATTAAAAAAAAAGATATATATATATACGTTCGTTACAAAATTTACGATAAAAAAAAGTAGTCCCTTTGAAGTAGCGCTGGCCGCGACGTGCGTGCTGACTTCAGGAGCGCGGGGAGGAGCAGCGTACAGGAGTGCGAGGAGGAGCTGCGGACATGAGCGTGGGGATGAGTGGCGGACAGGCGGGGAGGAGCAGTGAGGAGCGGCGGACAGGCGGGGAGGAGCGGTGAGGAGCAGCAAGGAGTGGCGGACAGGAGGGGAGGAGCGGTGAACTCAGGAGCGCGGAGAGGAGCGGAGACGATGTCACGCCAGCTCACTGAAGCAGAATATGGCACTCCATTAAACAGCAGCGACGAGAGTGACTACGCCCACAAGGGAGGGATTACCACCGGGTAAAATTGTGCCGAAATGCTGTGTCATTTCATCTCGCAGTCCATGCCTCCGAAGAAGTGCAAGACATGAAACGCGTCAGGCGAAATGGATTTTACTTTCTGTGATGTTCTGCTGAACCCCGCTGCAGCATGCAATAAAGATTGTTGGATATTGACCCACCTGAGTGAGGCCCTCTCTACAGCAGGTAAACCTTTGATTTGAATGTTTAGCAGCCCCGATGAGCCGCAGAGAGAGCCCAGATGCCGCTTGCGGTGTTCCTGCAGTGACGCCAAACGACGACGCTGCCATGGGATCAGGTACCTGTTATTGCAAGGTAAAAAGTGCAAACGGGACTTTAAGCAGACACCAGAACCCACTTGGGTTTTATTGCATTATAGAGACGATGTCACGCCAGCTCACTGAAGCAGAATATGGTACTACATTAACCAGCAGCCACGGGAGTGACTACGCCCACAAGGGAGGGATTACCACCGGTTAAGTTGCGCCGAAATGCTGTGTCATTTCATTTCGCAGTCCATGCTTCCGAAGAAGTGCAAGACATGAAACGCATCAGGCGAAATGGATTTTATTTTCTGTGATGTTCTGGTGAACCCCGCTGCAGCTTGCATTAAAGATTGTTGGATTTTGACTCACCTGAGTGAGGGCCTCTCTACAGCAGGCAAACCTTTGATTTGAATGTTTAGCGGCCCTGCCTGACCTGCAGAGAGAGCCCAGATGCTGCTTGCGGTGTTCCTGCAATGATGCCAAACGACAACGCTGCCATGGGATCAGGTACCTGTTATTGGAAGGTGAAAAGTGCAAACGGGACTTTAAGCAGACACCAGAACCCACTTGGGTTTTATTGCATTATAGAGACGATGTCACGCCAGCTCATTGAAGCAGAATATGGCACTACATTAACCAGCAGCCACAAGAGTAACTACGCCCACAAGGGAGGGATTACCACCGGGTAAAATTGTGCCGAAATGCTGTATCATTTCATCTCGCAGTCCATGCCTCCGAAGAAGTGCAAGACATGAAACGCGTCAGGCGAAATGGATTTTACTTTCTGTGATGTTCTGCTGAACCCCGCTGCAGCATGCAATAAAGATTGTTTGATATTGACCCACCTGAGTGAGGCCCTCTCCACAGCAGGCAAACCTTTGATTTGAATGTTTAGTGGCCCCGCCTGAGCCGCAGAGAGAGCCCAGATGCTGCTTGCATTGTTCCTGCAGTGACGCCAAACGACGACACTACCATGGGATCAGGTACCTGTTATTGGAAGGTAAAAAGTGCAAACGGGACTTTAAGCAGACACCAGAACACACTTGGGTTTTATTGCATTATAGAGATGATGTCACGCCAGCTCACTGAAGCAGAATATGGCACTACATTAACCAGCAGCCACGAGAGTGACTACGCCCACAAGGGAGGGATTACCACCGGTTAAGTTGCGCCGAAATGCTGTGTCATTTCATTTCGCAGTCCATGCCTTCGAAGAAGTGCAAGACATGAAACGTGTCAGGCGAAATGGATTTTATTTTCTGTGATGTTCTGCTGAACCCCGCTGCAGCTTGCATTAAAGATTGTTGGATTTTGACCCACCTGAGTGAGGGTCTCTCTACAGCAGGCAAACCTTTGATTTGAATGTTTAGCGACCCCGCCTGACCTGCAGAGAGAGCCCAGATGCCGCTTGCGGTGTTCCTGCAGTGATGCCAAACGACGACGCTGCCATGGGATCAGGTACCTGTTATTGGAAGGTAAAAAGTGCAAACGGGACTTTAAGCAGACAACAGAATCCACTTGGGTTTTATTGCATTATAGAGACGATGTCACGCCAGCTCACTCAAGCAGAATATGGCACTACATTAACCAGCAGCCACAAGAGTGACTACACCCACAAGGGAGGGATTACCACCGGTTAACTTGTGCCAAAATGCCGTGTCATTTCATTTCACAGTCCATGCCTCAGAAGAAGTGCAAGACATGAAACGCGTCAGGCGAAATGGATTTTATTTTCTGTGATGTTCTGCTGAACCCCGCTGCAGCTTGCATTAAAGATTGTTGGATTTTGACCCACCTGAGTGAGGGCCTCTCTACAGCAGGCAAACCTTTGATTTGAATGTTTAGCGGCCCCGCCTGAGCCGCAGAGAGAGCCCAGATGCAGCTTGCGGTGTTCCTGCAGTGACACCAAACGACGACGCTGCCATGGGATTAGGTACCTGTTATTGGAAGGTGAAAAGTGCAAACGGGACTTTAAGCAGACACCAGAACCCACTTGGGTTTTATTGCATTATAGAGATGATGTCACGCCAGCTCACTGAAGCAGAATATGGCACTACATTAACCAGCAGCCACGAGAATGACTACGCCCACAAGGGAGGGATTACCACCGGTTAAAATTGTGCCCAAATGCCGTGTCATTTCATCTCGCAGTCCATGCCTCCGAAGAAGTGCAAGACATGAAACGCGTCAGGCGAAATGGATTTTATTTTCTGTGATGTTCTGCTGAACCCCGCTGCAGCTTGCAATAAAGATTGTTGGATATTGACCCACCTGAGTGAGGCCCTCTCTACAGCAGGCAAACCTTTGATTTGTTAAAGGACATCTCTTTAATAAAGTGCATCTTTGTATCCTCTGCATGGGTAACTGTTTCTTTTCATCGGAGAAGAACTTACACTCATATTTTCATGCGACTGCCAGGGCGCATTGCAGTTTACCCCCGCAGTACTAAGAGGTCAGGGCGTTCTGGCTTGCTCATCCGAGCACTTCCTCACTTCGATTGCGTTAGCAATTCTGCCCATGAACCCACCAGGACACCGGGACGACGCAGCGGTTAGGATGTATTTACTTCCTTTCTGGGGGACCAGGACTCCTGTGCACACCCCCGAAATGAATTCCCGGCTGAGAGGTGACTGCGGATTCCAATGCAGGGGACCCGAGGGGGCGCTGGTTTATCGTTTTGCCCTACCTGCCATCATGCTTGGAGTCTGTGCCTGCCATCGGTTTCCTCTCCGCAAACGCAACCCCGACAAGCATCTCCTTCCCCAGGTTACGCCATACCGCTGCATTCTGGGATTTGCAGTCTTTCCCTATAGGACTGCACGTGGGAGCTTGAAACCATCTAGGGGGCGGAGCAATATGGATTTTAACAACATCGAGGCAGGTCTGCCTACGCCACAGCAAAGCAAGCAGATGGGATGGAGCGCTGAAGAAGGCACACATGCCGAAATGCATTCGCAAAGGACATCTCTTTAATAAAGTGCATCTTTGTATCCTCTGCATGGGTAACTATTTCTTTTCATCGGAGAAGAACTTACACTCATATATATATATATATATATATATATATATCTATACTACTATTATAAAGAGAGAACTGGGAACCTTTGAGGCGGGTAAACTCGGGAACCACAGCGCCAATCCGAACACCCGATACATCATTGTAATTGTCAGGTTCTGCAGATGGACCTAGGCTATATAAAATAAAAAAATATACGTTCTTTAAAAAATTTACGATTAAAAAAAAGTAGTCCCTTGGAAGTAGCGCTGGCCGCCACGTGCGTGCTGACATCAGAGGAGCAGCGTACAGGAGCGCGAGGAGGAGCGGCTGACATGAGTGAGGGGAGGAGCGGCGGACAGGTGGGGAGGAGCGGTGAGGAGCATCGGACAGGCAGGGAGGAGCGGTGAGGAGCGGCGAGGAGCGGCAGAAAGGCGGGGAGGAGCGGTGAACTCAGGAGCGGAGGCTGTGGTAGGTGAAGCAGCCGTGGGTGCGCTCCGGGGGACCCACGGACCACGTCGGGGCGGGCGGGGACCCTGAAGCCTGATTGCGCCCGGACAACTTCGGGACGGGCTGCTAGTTCCAAATAAAAGGAAGTGGCCTGGAAGGTTTTGTTTGTTGTTACTTACAATCAGCTTGCCTTTGAGAAAGTGCACTAGCAGGAACCTTGTCAGGAGAAGCTAAGATGGGCTCATATCAAGGACTTTACCTGATCTTTACTCCACCTCCTGCGAGTGCATCCAAACTGGTGGGCTCCTACTTTTCTTTCAATATTTGCGGCCAGCCCGGTCGCGGGACAGCACCGCCGGGACATTGCGGATCTGCCTCTGTGTGCAAGTACAGCGGAACACTAAGTAGGAGGTGATTCTTTGTGCACTGGGGGAGGTTCCTTGTGTGAGATCTACATGACGGAATCCAACGGCGGTAACAACAGCCCACACGGGTGTGTAAAGGACATCCATTCCCAGATTGCTCAGCAATGTACCTACCTGAGAACTATATTCCAAATAAAAGAGAGTGGCCTGGAAGTTTTTGTTTGTTGTTACTTACAAGCAGCTTGCCTTTGAGAAAGTGCGCTAGCACAAAATGTGTCAGGAGAAGCTGAGGTGGGCTCATAGCAAGGACTTTCCCTGATCTTTATTCTACTTCCTGCGAGTGCATCCTAACTGGTGGGCTCCTCCTTTTCTTTAAATGTTTCCAGCCAGCCGGCCGCGGGACAGCACCGCCACGTTATTGCGGATCTGCCGCTGTGTGCAAGTACAGCGGAACACGGAGCAGGAGGTGATTCTTGTGCACTGGGGAAGGTGTCTTGTGTGAGCTCTACATGCGGAATCCAACTGCGGTAACAACATCCCACATGGGTGTGTAAAGGACTTCCAGTCCCAGAATGCTCAGCAATGTACCCTCCTGAGAACAATATTCGAAATAAAAGGGAGTGGCCTGGAAGGTTTTGTTTGTTGTTACTTACAAGCAGCTTGCCTTTGAGAATGTGCGCTAGCAGGAAACGTGTCAGGAGAAGCTAAGATGGGCACATAGCAAGGACTTTCCCTGATCTTTACTCTACCTCCTGCGAGTGCATCCCAACTCTGGGCTCTTTCTTTTCTTTCAATATTTGCGGCCAGCCCGGTCGCGGGACAGCACCGCTGCGTCATTATGGATTTATTTATTTATTTATTTTTAGAGTTTTATATAGCGCGAACAAGATCTTTGCAGATATCAGAGCGCTTTACAGAAACAGTCGGTAGGGTAAAACAAACTCTTGAAAACAATATAATATTCGGAAGTGAGTGAGTTGCAAGATAGGGTAGCAATCGCACCAGAGTATGCACACTAATAACAATCAAGAAACAATCATATAGAAGCCGTGCAGTGTCGACTCGAATAAGATTATAGTACCCCAGAGGGTGAGTAAACACACTATTGAAAACAGAATAGTAGTCAGTAGTGAGTCAATTGCAAGTTAGTAAAGCACTCAAGTCATAGTGTACAGCCCTACTAAAAAATCTGGAAACCAATAATATAGCATCCGTGCAATGATTTTGATCCAATAGCAGTCATAAAAGAGTCTAACATAGATACACATTCAGGTAGCCGATAATATAGGAGCCATGTACTGTCATTGTTCCAGTAGCAATAGGGTTCAGGTGAACTTAGCCATAAGGATGGCTTTTACCTCTTTCTTGAAGAGTACAGTGGAGGGGATAAGCCTAGTTTCTGGTGGGAGTGCATTCCAGATCCTAGGTGCCATTCCTGAGAAGGAGCGTTTGTATGTTTTTTCCTTCCGGAATCTACGAGGTTTCAGGAGGAGATTCTTTGTGCTTCTGTTGGATCTTGAGCCTCCTGATATAGTCAGCTTGTGAGTGAGGTAGTTGGGTGACTTGTGGTGTACGGCCGAGTGTATCATACAGGCAATTTTCAGCTGAACTCTGGCTTCAAAAGGCAGCCATTTCAGGGCTTTTAAGTCAGGGGATATATGCGAGTGTTTTCTTGAACCAGTGATGAGTCTCGCGGCCGCGTTCAGGGAGGCTCTTAGGGGAGCCGTTGTTGTTAGGGGGAGCCTGCTGAGAGCCACAATTCCGTAATCTATGCGAGGAATGACTAGGGCTTGTACAACAGTTCGGAAGTCCTTGGGTGGTAGGAAGGGTTTGAGTTTTCTCAGCGTGTTGATTTGGAAGTTGGCTCCCTTAGTTGCTTTGCTAATGTGCTGCTGCATGTCGAGGTTGGAGTCAAGTTTGATTCAAAGGGATTTCGCAGAGTCCACAATGGTGGGCTGGACATTGAGTGCGGTTAGATGATTGAGCCAGGTTTGGGTGATGGCCTTTTTCGCAGGAGGTGAGATCAGAAGGAACTCAGTTTTCAGAGCATTTAGTTTGAGGTGATTGTGGGCCATTCATGCTTGGGTGTTTCTTAGTGTGGCATTCAGAAGTTTGATGTCTTCAGGGGATTGAAGCTTGAGGTAGAGCTGAGTGTCATCGGCGTACATATGGAAGTTTACATTTGAAGCTTGAAGCAAGGTGGTGAGTGGTTCCATGATGAGGTTGAACAATGTGGGGGATAGGGAGGAACCTTGAGGGACGCCTAGTGTTACGGGCACAGGCGAGGACAATGCGTTGTTGATCTTGAACTTCTCAGACCGGTTGTGCAGAAAGGACGTGAACCATTTGAGAACAGTCCCGGATATACCCATTCTGGTATTTAACAGCTCCAGTAGATTCTCGTGTTTGACCGTATCAAATGCTGAGGAGAGGTCAAGAAGGATGAGGAGGCAGGACTCATTGTAATCAAGGATTTGGAGGGCGTCATCAATTATGTGTGTCATAGCCGTTTCCGTGCTATGTTTTGCTCTGAATCCTGATTGGTGAGGGGTGAGGAGGTCAAACTGCTCAATGTGTTTTGTCAGTTTGAGTTGTACGCATTTTTCTAGCAATTTGGCCAAAGTGGGGATATTGGTGATAGGTCGGTAATTGTTAAGGTCGGCCGGGTCAGCTGTGGGTTTCTTGAGTATAGGCGTGACTTGCCCTATCTTGAGGGAGTCTGGGATGAGTCCCTGTTGCAAGGAACAGTTGATGATTTTAGTCCAGAGTGGGAGGCGCAGGGGGGTGAGGGCTTTAACAGAATTGGCAGGTAGTGGGTCTGTGAGGTGATTGGCGGGTTTCAAGGTGTCGAGCAGCTTGTGAATTGATTCTTCAGTATAGGTGTCGAAGGACGTCCATGAAGCGTTGTCTTTAGGTTGAGTGTTAGTTATGCATATGGAGCAGGAGTATTGACTTACATCCTTGAGGAGATCACTTCTTATATTGTCGGTCTTTTGCTTGAAGAAAGCAGAAAAGTCCTCGCAACTTGGAATATCCTTTGTTGAGCAGTTAGGTTGTAGAGGTTGCGTCTTGGTTTGGGTTTTGACTAACTCGAACAGTTTTCTTGATCGGTTTTTTGCTTGATCCAGCTGTTGGCTAAAGAAGACTGATTTTGAGCGTTTGATTTTTCTGAAGTAAGCGTTTCTCTTACTCTTAAGCGCTCTAAGGTGCAGTGCTGAGGGGTCAGATCTCCACGTGCGCTCTGCCATGCGCATAGCACGTCTGTCTTCATTGAGTCTACCATCATACCATGGGTTCGAGATCTTGGTGGCGACTCTCTTCATTTGCAGGGGTGCGGCTTCATTGATTATTGCAGACATAGTGTCTAGATAGAGGTCGGTCAGTGAATGCACATCAGAGACGCCCGTCGGGAGAAGAATGAGACTGCCTGTGTGGGCAGGCAAGGAGCTTGGGTTAAGATTCTTCATGTTCCTCTTCCAGATCTTGGTTTTGGCAGGTTGAGCCGGGTTAAGTTTGACCTTTTCGTTGATGAAGAAGGTGATGATGTGGTGGTCTGATCAGTCACAGGGTTCGATTGCCTCCAGCTGGGTAGAGTCTTCTTTGGCGATGATAAGGTCAAGGATAGAGCCTTTTTCATGTGTTGGACGGTTGCAGATTTGGGTGAGGTCAAGCGCGTAGAGGAAAGTCTTAAGGCTATTCACCACAGTGTCTTTCTGGTCGTTCCAGTGGAGGTTGAAGTCTCCCAAGTAGATTTGATTGATCTGTCGACCGGTGTTGGTGGATATCGTGTCCATGAGTTGTTGGGAGAAGGTGAGGTTGTACCCGGGTGGGTGGTAGATAACATGAAGGGAGCACACACGTTTGCCCTCGCTAGTAATGTTGAGGCAGATGAGTTCGCAGGAGGTGAGGGAGGGGGAGGGACCTTCAGTGACAACGAGGTTGCTCCTGTAGATGCATGCGATTTCCCCGCCCGTCTTGCCATTTCTGTCGAGTCTAATAATGTGATAGTTGGGGGGCACTAGTATGTCCATTATAGGTGTGGAGGCTTCAGTTAGCCACGTTTCAGTCAGAATGGCTAGATCGAGGTCCATTGATAAGATGAGATCCGCGATGCCGGAGGAGTGTCTCGGGCCGATCTGCAGTTGAGCAGGATACACTTTAGTCGGGGGGTGAGGAGAGTGGGTGAATGTTCTAGGGAGAGGGGGACTTTTCTGAGATTACAGGGGACGGAGCTTCTATTGCTCAGTGTGGGGGGCCTGAGGGGATTTGTGAGAATCGTGGGTAAGGGAAGGTGTGTGGAGGGTGGGAGTTTTGTGTGACCTGTGCCATATGAGCGGAGTACAGTGTGTAAGTCTCGGTCAGAGAGGGGGTTTAGGGTGCGACGGGGGCGGCCGGTGGCCTTGCGGTCAGGGATAGAGGGCCAGCGCGGGGAGTGATGAGTGAAGAGGTTTGAGGGGCGAGTGGTGTACTTGTTGGGCGCGGAAGTGGAGGGTAGGGGGTGTCTGGGGTGTGTGAAAAGAAGTTCTTTGATGGTGTGAAGATCTTCTTTGACTTGTAGGAGGGTGGATATGATCATGTCCAGAGTTGGATTGGGGATGGTATTGGGAGTGAGAACAGTGGGTGAGTGATTGAGTGGGGCAATGGGGTGGGCACTGGCTCGACTGGGGCGGGATGTGCACGCGATGGTGCAGGGCTCTGCGGCCGTAGTAGGTGGGGTGGCATTAGATGGATGAGAGAGTTTGTGAGCAAGGGGCGTGGATGGCATGGATGAGGACAGGGGGAGGTTGGTAGCGTAGGTGATGGCGCTGGTGGCAGGCGGCACAGGTGAGTTGAGGATGAGTGTAAGCTGGAGAAGGAAGGAGTCACAGTAGGATGGTGGGGGCTAAGAATGGGGGGATAGAGGATAAGGGGTTGGGTTGAGGGAGGTGGTGTGTTCCGTGAGTCTGGCCGGTAGCGTGGGGTAGTGGGGAGTGAGAGTGGGGGGGGGAAAGGGTGAGCGTTGGTCATGTCGCGGGGCGTGGGAGATATGCACCGTGCGGTGGAGGTGGGTTCTGCGAGACTCGTGTGAGGTGTGGGGTGGGGGGTGAGGAGGGTGGGGGTATAGGGGATGTGTGAAGGGGGTGATATTCGCCAGCGCATGAGGGGTGTGGGGAAGTGAGATCGTATGGGTGATTGATTACAGTGGGATCTGCGACGTTCGCAGGAGTTGTGAGGTGGTGGGTGAGGAGGGTGGGGGTATGGGGAATGTGCGAAGGGGGATGATCTTCGCCAGTGCATGGGGGATTTTGGGAAGTATGATCGGGTGGGTGACTAATTACTGCGCTGGTCAGAGGGGAGAGGTATGAGATGCTCCTCTGCTGTGATGGTTTAGGCAAGAAGTACTGACGCTTGGAGTTAGGGGGTGTTGTGTAACCCGAGGTGTTAGGCGTGGCGGACCGTCTGATGGAGATATGATTTAGGATGGTGGGGAACAGATTGTCGAGTAGGTCAAGGTTCCTATCTGTGGATTGGAATAGGATAATCCCATTGTTATAGATGGAGATGGTCGCTTTGCCCGGAAAAAGTTGGGATGGTGTAATAGAGAGTGTTAGGCCATGAGCAGTTTTTCTAGAGGTGGAGATGGTGAGGGTGGCGAGGAGCACTTTCTTCCACTGTGCTCTGCGTAGGGTGTAGAAGATGATGTCAGTGCTCGTGGCCCCATTAGTTAGCGAGAAGTAGGTGTCCACAAACGGGGTTTCGGGGTGGGCCTTCAGGAAGTTCTGTTTGAAGCGTTTGGCGTTTTTTTGGGTGAGCTCGGATGGATAGTTAATCTTGTACGTATGCTTGCCCATGCGTTCCATGATGGAAGAGGTGTAGGTAGAAGAGGTAGAAGAGAGGGGGGGGTGGAGTGTGTGGGTGGGTGGACGCGGTTATAGGGCGGGAGGCATGGAGAGAATAGAGGAGCGAAATAAAAGGTAGCTATAGGTGTGGACGGGAAGCGTGGAGAGAATAGAGGAGAGAAATAAAGTACAGTTATAGGTGTGAGTTACTGAGGATGACTGACTAGTCTAAGATGGCCACCGCAGTGGTGTACTAGTCTAAGATGGCCGCCAAATAGAGAATAGGGAGGCAGGAGTATAAGTCCTTTGTCTGTTGTTGTTGGGTTAGCAAGTCCAGTTTTCCTTTCTATTAATGGGCAGGTCCAGTTGGTCCAGCTTCTATGTTGCTGCTTCCATGTTGCTGCTTGGTGAAGATGAGGGAGGAGGAGGGAGCCTTATCTCAGTGCAGGTGACCCCTGACCGAATTGGTATGCAGCCTCATGGTCAACTGTGGGCAGTGGGGCGATTTATTACTCTAGTTTATAGCCCCCGCCATTTTAGCCAAAAAGAGTCTCTGCCACATCGACACAAAACCCTTTGTTAGGGGGAAATTTTGATTAGGTCAATCCAGGTAGCGATGGGGGAAACCAGCAGGGAAAACCGGCATACATGTGTATTATGGTGAAAGTGTTAAAAAGTTATGAGCACACACCTTTAGGGCTGCAGGCGGCCACTCGTAGCACCCCTGCATACACCGCAGCTCCGTGTTCGCCACCTCCCGGCAGCAGCAGGGGGGGGGGGGGAGGGTGCGGGGAATGGCCGATGTCTCGATGAAGTGTGCTGCAGCTGCCGAAGGAGAGGGGGCAGAGGACGTCCCTTCAACAGGCTCGCGCCTGCAGTCGCCGATGTAGATGGGAGGGAGGTCCCCGGGGGGGTGAGCCCCAGTCAAGCTCCGCAGAGCCAGCTACCTCGTTGCCTATGAGGGGGGGAGGGGGCGCCGCGGTGAAAAGGAGCCTGCTCCGGTGGATCCAATCGTCTGCACTCCCGGTGCCCTCCAACCGCGCCCGACGGCGCCACCCGCTCCGCCGCAGGCGATGTGCATATGCAGGCGTGCTGCTCCCGGTCAGACCCGCCACCGCAGGAGCGCGCCGATATCGACTGGCGAGACCTCAAACAGCCAGGAGCCCTCCCGTGTGCAGCACAGCGCCCGCGGCACCATACGAGGCCAGCAGCGCGAGACTCCCCAGTCCGGTGCAGTCCCGGGAGCCCTCCTGCGGCTCGCGCCCCTCAGGACCGCTCCGGTGGTGACAGGCAGGCCCCCAGACCGTCGAGAGCCCTCCCGTGGGCAGCAAAACACTCACTGAGCGGCCGTGGCGGTGTGGGACTCCCCAGCAGAGCCACCCCAGGACTGGTGTGGCCACGGGTGCTCTCCGACCTCCAGGCGATCCCGGATTCCGACTGCACAAATGTCCAGGGCCAGTGTTTAGCGCCAGAGCAGCAGCCCTCCGCCCAGCAGCCGGGCCACAGGCAGCTCCCACGATGAACAGCGGTGCGCGGCTCCACAGTGAAACCAGCACAGGTCCGGTGCAGACACGGGAGCCCTCCTTCAACCCCACGGCGATCCCGGACTCCAGCACCTCCGAAGTCCAGCGCCAAAACAGCAGCCGTCCGCCCGGCAGCAGCTGCCAATCCCAAGGCAGCTTGCACGATGACCAGCGCCTGGGCAGCAGCTGTCCTCAAAACAGGTACATAAAATATCTTGCATCCAGTTACTTGTTGTAGTAAGAATCCTCGGAGATGCGCGGGTGCTAACAGGGATTAAATCCAGATTTGGAATCCCAAGCACTCGGAGCTCTAACCAGGAGCTCCTACCCGGCGGCCATCTTCATAAACCACTGTGTGCAGGTACAGGATACACCACTGTGTGCAGGTACAGCGGAACACAGAACAGGAGGCGATTCTTTGTGCACTGGGGGAGGTGCCTTGTGTGAGCTCTACATGACGGAATAAAACTGCGGCAACAACAGCCCATAAGGGTGTGTAAAGGACTTACATTCCCAGAATGCTCAGCAATGTACTCACCTGAGAATTATATTCCAAATAAAAGTGAGTGGACTGTAAGGTTTTGTTTGTTGTTATTTACAAGCAGCTTGCCTTTGAGAAAGTGTGCTGGCACGAAACGCTTCAGGAGAAGCTGAGGTGGGCTCAAAGCAAGGACTTTCCCTGATCTTTACTCTACCTCCTGCGAGTGCATCCCAACTGGTGGGCTCCACCTTTTCTTTCAATATTTGCAGCCAGCCGGCCGTGGGACAGCACCGCCACGTTATTGCGGATCTGCCGCTGTGTGCAAGTACAGCGGAACACGGAGCAGGAGGCGATTCTTGTGCACTGGGGAAGGTGTCTTGTGTGAGCTCTACATGCGGGATCCAACTGCGGTAACAACATCCTTCTAGTCCCAGAATGCTCAGCAATGTACCCACCTTAGAACGATATTCCAATAAAAGGGAGTGTCCTGGAAGGTTTTGTTTGTTGTTACTTACAAGCAGCTTGCCTTTGAGAAAGGGCGCTAGCAGGAAACGTGTCAGGAGAAGCTAAGATGGGCTCATAGCAAGGGCTTTCCCTGATCTTTACTCTACCTCTTGCGAGTGCATCCCAACTCGTGGGTTCCTCCTTTTCTTTCAATATTTGCGGCCAGCCCGGTCGCGGGACAGCACCGCCGCGTCATTGTGGATCCACCGCTGTGTGCAAGTACAGCGGAACACAGAGCAGAAGGCGATTCTTTGTGCACTGGGGGAGGTGCCTTGTGTGAGCTCTACATGACGGAATACAACTGCGGCAACAACAGCCCACATGGTTGTGTAAAGGACTTCCAGTCCCAGAATTCTCAGCAATGTACCCACCTGAGAACTATATTCCACAAAAAAAGGAGTGGCCTGGAAGGTTTTGTTTGTTGTTATTTACAAGCAGCTTGCCTTTGAGAAAGTGCGCTAGCCTGAAACGCGTCAGGAGAAGCTGAGGTGGGCTCATAGCAAGGACTTTCCCTGATCCTTACTCTACCTCCTGCGAGTGCAACCCAACTGGTGGGCGCCTCCTTTTCTTTCAATATTTGCGGCCAGCCTGGTCGCGGGACAGCACCCCCGCGTCATTGCGGATCCCCCGCTCTATGCAAGTACAGTGGAACACGGAGCAGGAGGCGATTCTTTGTGCACTGGGGTAGGTGCCTTATGTGAGCTCTACATGACGGAATCAAACTGCGGTAACAACAGCCCACAAGGGTGTGTAAGGACTTCCAGTCCCAGAATGCTCAGTAATGTACCCACCTGAGAAGTATATTCCAAATAAAAGGGAGTGGCCTGGAAGGTTTTGTTTGATGTTACTTACAAGCAGCTTGCCTTTGAGAAAGTGGGCTAGCACGAAATGCGTCAGGAGAAGCTGATGTGGGCGCATAGCAAGTACTTTCCCTGAGATTTACTATACCTCCTGCGAGTGCATCCCAACTGGTAGGCTCCTCCTTGTCTTTCAATATATATATATAAACTAGCAGCCCATCCCGACGTTGTCCGGGAGCAATCAAGCTTCAGGGCCCCCGCCTGCCCCAACGGCGTCCTTGGGTCCCCCGGAGCGCACCTGCGGCTGCTTCACCTACCTCAGCCTCCGCTCCTCCCTGCGCTCCTGAGTTCACCGCTCCTCCCCGCCTGTCCGCCGCTCCTCCCCGCCTGTCCACTGCTCCTCACCGCTCCTCCCCACCTGTCCGCCGCTCCTCCCCACACTCATGTCCGCCGCTGCTCCTCGAGCTTCTGTACGCCGCTCCTCCCCGCGCTCCTGATGTCAGCACGCACGTTGCGGCCGGCGCTACTTCCAAGGGACTACTTTTTTTTATCGTAAAGTTTTTTAAAGAACGTATATCTTTTTTATTTTATATAGCCTATGTCCATCTGCAGACCCTGACAATTACAATGATGTATCGGGTGTTTGGATTGGCGTTGTGGTTCCCGACTTTATCCGCCTCAAAGGTTCCCAGTTCTCTCTTTATAATAGTAGTATAGATATAGTTATATATATATTACCTACTGGCGATAGCCAGTAGGTATATATAGTTAGGATTTTTTCTCTATGGAACTTTTGAAAATTCTATGTCTAATAACTTTGGCGTTTGTGGACGGAATCCGCTGAAATTTTCAGGAAAATGCCACATTTTGTTTCTGAGCAGCCCCTGAAAATTTGGGGGGGGGCCGAGAAAAAAGGGGGGTCCCAAAACGCGTTTTTCCCATTAATTTTTCCATAGGGCCTTTGGCCTCACTTTTAGCTCGAACGGCTGAATGGATTTGCACGAAACTTGGCAAAATTGTAGGGACTGTTAGCCCGATGTGCCTTTGCTGGGTCTCAATATATGTGCTCCAGTGGATTTTGAGAAATTAACGTTTAAAAAAACAGATATATCTGTGACAGCGTCCCAGATAGCGCACCAGATCGCGTACTTTTCGCGTAACGGAGCTTTGCGTAGCGAAGCTGATTGGCTCTCCGGCGTCTGTCAACATTCTAAACAGTCCTGTGCGGCCGCCGTCTTGTCTCTCGGTAGGATCGAGAGACAAGAGGAGGAGAAAAACGAAGGGGGAATTTAATGAAAGGGGGCAAGTAGATCCTTCTTGACCCCCTAGGAATGATGTTGGGGTTATTAAAGGGTCCCGTGGGGCAAATAAAAAAAAATTGATTTTTCGCGGTAGAAGCGCTTCTCGGTTCGCAAACCGGGTCGCAAACTGGTAGCGAAACGTGAATTTGCTATTTTGTGTTTCGGTTTAATTAAATTACTAGGTATAAGGGGGTACGGGAGACGTATCCTGACCCCTTATGTTTTCTGAGGGTGGCTGAGGAGGCTCATATATGTTGATACATGTCTTCCAGCGGCTGTGCGTGAGCGTTTTTTTTTTTTTGCTGCGTGACGTCTGTTAACGTTCGATTCGATGGAAATCAGGAACTGTTGACCGCCATTTTGTCACTGCGAGTAAATATTTTGTTAAAAATAATTGTTATAAATTAATCCTTATTGATAAACATTGTCTGCGCCATCTTGCCTTTTTTGCAATGCCACACTTTTGTTGAGCACGGCAGCCATTTTAGATGCCTTGACCAGACCCACTCTCTGCACGCCGCCGATCCTCAGCATGGCTCCCCACCCTCGCAAGCATCTCCCCCACGCACTGGTCACCCCCGCTCTCTCTCTCATGCATGGGCCAGAAACCTCCTCCCATCTGCGCTGTTCGTGAGCGTTTTTTTTTTTTTGCTGCGTGACGTCTGTTAACGTTCGTTTCGATGGAAATCAGGAACTGTTGACCGCCATTTTGTCACTGCGATTAAATATTTTGCTAAAAATAATTGTTATAAATTAATCCTTATTGATAAACATTGTCTGCGCCATCTTGCCTTTTTTGCAATGCCACACTTTTGTTGAGCACGGCAGCCATTTTAGATGCCTTGACCAGACCCACTCTCTGCACGCCGCCGATCCTCAGCATGGCTCCCCACCCTCGCAAGCATCTCCCCCACGCACTGGTCACCCACGCTCTCTCTCTCATGCATGGGCCATAAACCTCCCCCCATTTGCGCTGCTCTTCCCTGAGAATCACACCCTGTGCCCGCCCGACACCTCCCTTTCACCCTATTCACTACTGCACCCTCTGACACTCCTCTTCCTCTGTGTCTGATTGTCCAGGCCGGTCCCAGGCTATCACTTAGCCCTGCAGATGTAGTTTATGGCTCCAGCTGTAGAGAATCACCCCTCTTCAAAGGAGTTACAGTAGATCAAGGCCCCCACCCGATGAGATCCGTCACACCACACGCGTTCCTACTATCTGATAACGATCCTGTATTGTGATTGGTGAGGGGATTCTCACTGTGAGGGTGTGTGGGTCCGAGCCTGAAGCGGAAGATTCCAGGGATGCCTCTTTGTACATCAAAGTTTTTACAATTATGTGTCACATTAAAATATATAGCACTCCAACAAAGTAGTAGGATTATAAAACTTTATTAACTTATAAATATATACAACGCAACAAAAACAGTAAATACATTTAAACATTTTTAAGAAAAAAGAAGCAACAATGGTCAGTAGCTGTCTTTTGTGCGAATAGTCCCAAGGCAGCACAACGTGCTGAGTTCTGGACGGCACCCAGGTGATGTTACCTGGGTGCCGCACTGGTTTTTGGGATCCTACAATGCAGCTCCGAAAAACGGCGTGGGGCGTCCCGGGTGGTGCGGGGGGAGGCCTCGTCAGTAGTGGTCTGTTGTGCGAATAGTCCCAAGGCAGCAGAACGCGCTGAGATGTGGATGGCAACCAGGTGATGTCCAGTAAGTTGCCGCACTGGTTTTGGCATCCTACAATGCTGCTCCGAAAAACGGCGTGGGGCGCCAGGGGGGGGGGGGGGGGGGGGGGGCGGCGTGAACGGGCCTTCCCAGGTGGAGGCTCGTCTGCTGTACTGGGGCGCCCCTTTACCGTTTCAGTTGCCATTCCGCCCGCTTTTGCTACACTGTGCCTCATCCTCCATTCAGCTGTTTATCGCCCGCTCTTGCGGCTACAGCGTCTCGCTCACCATGTAGTTGAGTTGCGCCCACTCTTGCGGTGCAGCGATAGGCGGCTGCCACAGGACTCTTAAAATGATGGACGGCTCTTCGGATTTGGGCCTGGTCCACTAAAATTGTCCTGGGACACCTTGGAACTCGGATGTCCCCTGAGCCTTGAAGATTTTACAAAAGTCTTGGGGGCCCCCGACTCCTGCAGGCTTCCGGTGGGGAGTGGCTGCCATGATTGCTCGCGGAATGACCACGACAGAGCCACGAGATGGTGGTGCTCTCATGCTGACGCCAGCTTCAGTCTGAAACATCCAGAAACAAGGTGGGGCTTTTATCGTTTGGGAAAAAAAATGTTTTAATCCAATGAAAAGTGTTATTTTTAGGTCACATGATCAAGCTTTCTATCATTAGGAAACCAAAAGTAAAATGAACCAATGAAAAGTTTTATGAACAAGTCACATGACCTGTTATGCTTACGTTACACGCTGCTATAAAAAGTGTAGAAAATCCGTTGGCAAGTGAGGCGGCGTCAGTAGCGGACCGATGTGCGAATAGGCCGAAGGCAGCACAACGCGCCAAGATCCGGATGGCACCGAGGTGGTGATCAGCAAGTTGCCACACTGGTGTGGCCATCCTACAATGCTGCGCCGAAAGTCGGCGTGGGGCGCCCCGTTGGCCTGTGAGGTCGCTTCAGTCAGTGGGGGCTGTTTGAGGATCTGACTGCATTGGAAAGCAATGTGATGCTGTGCGTCGCCCCCAAGATGGAGGCTCCTCGGCTGCAGTGGGGCGCCCCTTGGTGTTTCACTCGCTATCCAGCTGAGTTGTGTCCGCACTTGCGGCTACAGTAGGCCGAAGGCAGCATAACGCGCCGAGATCTGGATGGCACCGAGGTGGTGTCTAGCAAGTTGCCGCACTGGTGTGGCCATCCTACAATGCTGCACCGAAAGTCGGCGTGGGGTGCCCCGTTGGCTTATGAGGTGATGTCAGTAGTGGACCGATGTGTGAATAGGTCGGAACCAGCACAAGGCGCCAAGATCCGGATTGCAAGTCCTGGATGTTGAGTGCCATAGTTGAGAGTTCTTAGCAGTGCTTGTAATACTGTCTGAAGCTTATTTGCAGCTGCTGCAGCTTCACTATTGCTCTGGTGTGGGCAAAGATCGCCCATGACATAGGCGGCCGGCTCCCGAGGTCCGGCGGAACTTTTTTCCTTTTCCTTTCTGCATCTTGTCCCACAATCCGTTTGACCTGAAGAATCGACCAGGTCCCTGAATGTGTGCAGGGGGACGCTATTGATTGAATCAAAATGGCGGCTTCACACAAAGCTGACTCAAGCGTTGCTGGTGATGCTATACAGTCAAAAACTGGTTTTCAGTTTGTACATTCTTCAGGATTTTTCCATCCAAGGCTGGTTGAGAGTTTGTAGAACAATGGCTTTAGATCTTGCCCTCCCCTCTTTTGACTGTTGGTTCTTGTTGCCTATCTCTTCTGTTGTCATTTAACTGAACCTTTTTTGACTGCCGAAAGGGGTTCTGGTCCGACCGCTGGTTGGTGGAGACATTTTGACTATATCCTGGACCTGCCCGGCCTCACCCAAAATGGCGCTGGTATAAATGGGACTCGTAACTCCTTGTTGTTTACTGGTTGCACAACCTTGATATCACGAGATACGTATGCAGTTTTGAAGCACATGGCGGGCGGGGACGAGAATTGATTGAATATTTCGACATCCTTATTGATATTAAGTTCTGATGTGTTATTGATTACTGTACTATTGTAAGTTCGAATTAACGTCACCCATGGTACTTGCCCGCAAATGTATATCTAGAAAATGTTATTGTAAGTGGCCCTGTCGTATTTTAATTACAAAATGTACGTCCACCGATTCCGCAACTGTTAGACACCTTAGTTCTTGCAACCTAATGGCCTGCTCGTTACGTTCCTCTACAGTGTAAATGTCTCCTCATCATATACGATTCCAGTTTGCTCCGTGGCCGGCCCACGTGGTTATAGGCCCGTATTTGTATACTGACATTTTCACAATAAAGGTTTTTAAAACAAAACATGGTAGTAGTATTTACATTGGTAAAGTTTTTAATTTTAGTCACTGTTTTTGAATCAGTAAAAGGCAAGTGAAATAAAGCAGTCCAATTACATGACGGATAAAAGGTATAATACGCAGGAACACAGTTAAGATAAATGGTCAAGGGCTGTTGTGTTTTTTACTCCTGCAACATAAAGTGATCGATAAGAATCTGATATTCAGGTGTATCGGCGACTAAGACAGCAGGCCGAGCATCTTTTGCTCAACGGCTCCGTCATGGGATGAAGAAACGCCCTTTTGCTAGAAAAAGGAATATATTTTACTTGCAGGACAGTTGTAAATTTTCCGGGAAAGTACATTAGCCTGGAACATTATAACATACATGTTTAAGAAAAAATAATGTTCGAAAGCAATAAAAAGCGTAATTTTTAGGTCATATGACCAAGCCTTTCATCATTAGAATAACAAAAGTAAAATGAACCAATGAAAAGTTTTATAAACAAGTCACATGACCTGTTATGCTTACGTTACGCGCCGCGCCCCGGATCGCTTCCGGGTGCGCTAACGCGGCGCATCATATGACGCATTACGCGACAACGTAGGTCCAGAATATAGTCAAAATGTCTCCACCAACCAGCGGTCGGAACACAACCCCTTTCAGCAGTCTAAAAAGATCTGTTAAATGACTAGAGAAGGGACAGGCAACAAGAACCATCAGTCAAAGAGGGGAGGGCAAGTTCTTCCCTACCGGGTCACGTTGGGGCACTACCGGAACTGATCGAATTGGTAGTCTACAGTGTTTCTGGATGTTTCAGACTGAAGCTGGTGTCAGCATGAGAGCACCACCATCTCGTAGCTCAGTCGTGGCCATTCCACGAGCAATCATGGCAGCCGCTCCCCACCAGAAGCCTGTGGGAGTCGGGGGCCCCCAAGACATTTGTAGAATCTTCAAGGCTCAGGGGACGCTTTCGAGAATGGGGCCCAAGCCCTAGCAGACAAGCGTCCGAGTTCCAAGGTGTCCCAGGGCCATTTTAGTGGACCACGCCCAAATCTGAAGAGCCGGACGCCATTTTGAGAGTCCTGTGGCAGCCGCCTATTGCTGCATCGCAGGAGCGGAAGCAACTCAACTACATGGTGAGCGAGACGCTGTAGTCGCAAGAGCGGGCCGTAAACAGCTGAATGGCGGAAGAGGCACAGTGTAGCAAAAGCGGGCGGAATGGCAACTGAAACGGTAAAGGGGCGCCCCACTACAGCGTGTCTTCAGGTCAAACGGATTGTGGGACAAGGTCCAGAATGGAAGAGTCATCAAAAGGCAAAAAGTTCCGCCGGACCTCGGGAGCCGGCCGCCTATGTCGGGGGCGATCTTAGGCCACACCAGGGCAACACGACTTGGGGAGGGGGCAGGAGCCAAGCGCCCCCTCCCAGTCCGCGCCACCACACCGTATGTTGAAAATCTGAAGCCATCGTTCTACAAACTCTCAACCAGCCTTGGATGGAAAAATCTTGATGAATGTACAAACTGAAAACCAGTTTTTGTCTGCATAGCATCAGCAGCAACGCTTGCTATCAGAGTGCATGAGTTTCATGCTCGATCGATTGAGCTAGCCGGATCAGGCAACAAAAAGTATAAAATAGTTATGTAAATAGTTATTTAATAAAATGTTTTACCCTGTTACTTTGCTGGTGTGTTGTATATATTTATAATATTTGCATAGAGTTTATCGTTATTTTGGGCGGGGTGGGTGACGGAGCCGAGCTGTCTTGCAGCCCTCATGGTGTGGAGCTCAGTTCATCTCACTATTTTCGTATTTCTCATGAAGGGTTGTTCCTAATGTTTCTATTTTAGCGAGGTCAAAAAGAGATCCCATTAGTGGCCTACTGATTTTGCTCGATTACTTTTGTTTTTTTACACGATTTTTCACTATCTGCAAAGACTAAACAGAGTATTGCGACTTTGTGCTTTTTTGTAAATAGAGAATGAACCAAAGAGAATCAATTCTAAAACAGTAAATGCTTGGATAACAATCAATCAAATGGAGAGACAAGCAGGCACGACGGATTACAACGGGGGCAAAGGCCTGCGTTAACTACCCTTCACTATCTGCAAAGAGAGAGTACTACTAAGAGAAAAGAGGAGAGGGGGGGGGCAGCCTTCAAAGCACATCAGCGTGCATAAACACGAAAAAGTTTTGACCTATCACATACTTGACATTTGACAGCTTTTGATATTTGCTATTAAAAAACCATTGAAATTCACAGAAAAAAACAAACATAGGTTTTAGGCTATATATAGTTAGGGATTAGCATTTACAAAACCTTAATTTACTCGCACAAAACCATAGAAATTCGCATATATAGTTAGATGCAATAACTATATATCGCGCACCCGCAACCCACTGCTGATGATGTCACATATTACATCATTCATGACATGGTCAGTGACATCACTGATGACATCTCAAATGACATCATTCATGATATGGTCAGTGACATCACTGATGACATCACCGATGACAACTCAAATGACATCACTGACGACATTACTGATGACATCATTCATGTGATAATACGATGAACCTCTTCAGACTCTAATATAACCTTAGATACACTCATTGTAAACAGACACTCACAGATTGTCACTCATCCATGGAGTTACTCATACACCTAGTCAGTCATGCAAAGAATCAATCACATCTCGATTTCCTTAACTATACAGTTATACACACCTTACTTATTCAAACATATTCTAACACATATTTACTCTCTTATACAATCACTGATACAAGTTTTCAATGATCCATGCAGCCACGCACACATTCACTAGCTCTTATACACAGTAATTTATATGTCAACTCTCACATGTACTGTGTTTTACATATGTACTTACTTTGACATGTAGCACTGAGATATCCATTCACTCACCAATACACTCATGCACACAGTTAACCACCTATACAGCTGTTTCCACATGCAGTTTTGAACCCATACATCTAGTGAATCAACTGCTCACACATCTATGCACAGAGTCACACACCTCCCAGACACCCACACACACACACTCACTCTCCCATACAAATTCTTGGGTAACCAATCAATAACCCATATAGTTACTCATATAGCTACTGATCAACACATGCAGCAGTTTACAGAACAACAGATATAATGATGCACAAATTAAGACAGTTTAGTCACTAACCCATGCACTCAGTGAGACAAATTTAATCACTCACTCATACAGTCAGTCATGCACCTACTAAATCCTTCATCCAGACACTTATACATCCACTCATTCTTTAATATGTAAGACATATTTTAACTTTACAGAAACATACAGTCACTGGGTGTTGTCATCAGTGATGTCATCAGTGATGTCACTGACCATGTCATGAATGATGTAATATGTGACATCATCAGCAGTGGGTTGCGGGTGCGCGATATATAGTTATTGCATCTAACTATATATGCGAATTTCTATGGTTTTGTGCGAGTAAATTAAGGTTTTGTAAATGCTAATCCCTAACTATATATAGCCTAAAACCTATGTTTTTTTCTGTGAATATATATATATTTATATTCAAATCAAAGGTTTGCCTGCTGTAGAGAGGGCCTCACTCAGGTGGGTCAATATCCAACAATCTTTATTGCAAGCTGCAGCGGGGTTCAGCAGAACATCACAGAAAATAAAATCCATTTCACCTGATGCGTTTCATGTCTTGCACTTCTTCGGAGGCATGGACTGCGAGATAAAATGACACGGCATTTGGGCACAATTTTAACCGGTGGTAATCCCTCCCTTGTTGGCGTAGTTACTCTTGTGGCTGCTGGTTAATGTAGTGCCATATTCTGCTTCAATGAGCTGGTGTGACATTGTCTCTATAATGCAATAAAACCCAAGTGGGTTCTGGTGTCTGCTTAAAGTCCCGTTTGCACTTTTCACCTTCCAGTAACAGGTACCTGATCCCATGGCAGCGTCGTCATTTGGCGTCACTGCAGGAAAACCGCAAGCGGCATCTGGGCTCTCTCTGCGGCTCAGGCGGGCCGCTAATTATTCAAATCAAAGGTTTGCCTGCTGTAGAGAGGCCCTCACTCAGGTGGGTCAATATCCAACAATCTTTATTGCAAGCTGCAGCGGGGTTCAGCAGAACCTCACAGAAAATAAAATCCATTTCACCTGACGCGTTTCATGTCTTGCGCTTCTTCGGAGGCATGGACTGCGAAATGAAATGACACGGCATTTCGGCACAATTTTAACCGGTGGTAATCCCTCCCTTGTGGGCGTAGTCACTCTCGTGGCTGCTGGTTAATGTAGTGCCATCTTCTGCTTCAGTGAGCTGGTGTGACATCGTCTCTATAATGCAATAAAACCCAAGTGGGTTCTGGTGTCTGCTTAAAGTCCCGTTTGCACTTTTCACCTTCCAGTAACAGGTACCTGATCCCATGGCAGCGTCGTCATTTGGCGTCACTGCAGGAACACCGCAAGCAGCATCTGGGCTCCCTCTGTGGCTCAGGCGGGGCCGCTAAACATTCAAATCAAAAGGTTTGCCTGCTGTAGAGAGGGCCTCACTCAGGTGGGTCAATGTCCAACAATCTTTATTGCAAGCTGCAGCGGGGTTCAGCAGAACATCACAGTAAATAAAATATTTCGCCTGACGCGTTTCATGTCTTGCACTTCTTTGGAGGCATGGACTGCGAGATGAAATGGCACGGCATTTCGGCACAATTTTAACCAGTGGTAATCCCTCCCTTGTGGCTGCTGGTTAATGTAGTGCCATATTCTGCTTCAGTGAGCTGGCGTGACATCGTCTCCGCTCCTCTCCGCGCTCCTGAGTTCACCGCTCCTCCCAGCCTGTCCGCCGCTCCTTGCCGCTCCTCACCGCTTCTCCCCGCCTGTCTGCCGCTACTCACTGCTCCTCCCCGCGCTCCTGAAGTCAGCACGCACGTCGCGGCTGGCGCAACTTTCAAGGGACTACTTTTTTTATCGTAAATTTATTAAAGAACGTATATTTTTTTATTTTATATAGCCTATGTCCACCTGCAGACCCTGACAATTACAATGATGTATCAGGTGTTTAGATTGGCGCTGTGGTTCCCGAGTTTACCCGCCTCAAAGGTTCCAAGTTCCCTCTTTATAATAGTAGTATAGATATAGATATAGATATATATTTATATATATACTAGCAGTCCGTCCCAACCTTGTCCGGGAGCAATCAGGTTTCAGGGCCCCCGCTCGCCCTGGCCCCCGCCCTCTCCTACATTGTTCGTGGGTCCCCCGGAGTAGCAGCCCGACCCGACCTTGGCTTCAGGGCCCCCGCCCGCCCCGACATTGAGCCTTACCTCATCCGCCGAACCTCCCCGCGCTCCTGAGTTCACCGGTCCGCCGCTCCTCACCACTCCTCCCAGCCTGTCCGCCGCTCCTCACTGCTCCTCCCCGCCTGTTCGCCCCTCCTCCCCGCGCTCATGTCCGCCGCTCCTCCTCGCGCTCCTGGACGACGCTCCTCCCCGCACTCCTGATGTCAGCACGCACGTCGCGGCCGGCGCTACTTCCATGGGACTACTTTTTTTTCTCGTAATTTTTTTAATAACTTATTATTTTTGTAATTTATATAGCCTATGTCCATCTGCACATACTGACAGTTACAACGATGTATCGGGTGGGTGGATTGGCGCTGTGGTTCCCGAGTTTACCCGCCTCAAAGGTTCAAAGTTCTTCCTTTATAATAGTAGTATAGAAATAGAAATATATGCATATAAGGAGGGGGCGTCAGTAGGGACTCCGTTCATTTGCTAAGTCAAAGTATATGTGAGTATATATATATATATATATATATGTATGTATATATATGTATATATATATATATCCAAACTACTTCTGTCTCTCCAATACGGCACCACAGAATCACGGACCACCAAGCACCATAGAGTATTTGGGGTAGGTTTATTATCCCTTCTTTATTCACTCTCAGCATGACGCGTTTCGGGTAATGAATACCCTTGCTCACATAGCCTATATATATATATATATATATATATGAGTTCCTTAATTTTCGTTACATTGTAAGATGATGTTGTACTAAGAGCGATATTAATGTCTAATTTGCTAATTTGTCGTTGATTAAATCAGTTTCGTTCATATTGCAGTTACCTTTAAATGTCTCAATGAAACTTTTAAATGTACTGATAGGTGACTAATTGAGGCAAACTTGCCAGAGACTGGGCACCCCTTTAAAGATGAGATGGCGTAGTAGTATCCACTAACCACGTGACCCTCTGTGTTTCCCTTTATAATGAAAACAAAGCCCCCCCCCCCCCCCCCCCACACCCCCCAATATGGTGAAGCGGTGACACAACCTGGAGTCTCGAGCTGCATGTCACGGCTCTCACCCAGCCTCCAGCACCACAAACACTGACGCTGCGCAGGAGAAAGGCTATACCAATGCACTTGTTTAACCGACACTCAATTTGTTTGTTTATTTGTTAGAAAGACATTTAAAACAATAAACACTTCACGCATCAGCAGGGACTGGCTCGCTGCCACTCCAAGGTCAGTTTACAATGTCATCATAAATATTTGATGATGGCCGCTGGGGTGCAGGGCCCGGCGGGAGCACCGGACAGCAGCTCGCGTTAAGCCTCTCCTTATTATTAATAATAACCCTTCCAGGAAAAGGTGCGCGTTGGGGGGATCCGACGGCGGCCGTGCACGCACCTGCCAGGCGCTGCTCCGGTTTCGGGAGCAGGCTCATTGGCGGGGTGATTAATGCTGAGTGCGCCTCGCACGGGATCCACTCACGGCGGCCCTTGCTCCGTAAGGGCCCGGGCCGAGGCTCAGCCAGACAGCTGGGGTGCATTTTTAGCACCCTTCGTTAATTAACAGCGCCATTCCTGGGATTTGATGATTCAATAAAGGTCGGGCCTAGAGTGCTGCTGCACTCTAGGCCCCGCCGGTCCCAAGGCAGTGAGGATTACTCTAGTTCGTCCCCGGGAGTGGAAGGAAAGCTATTGACTCGGAGCCGAGCGTCAAAGATCATTTGGGAAGTGCCACGCGCTCTCCTGCGGCAGTGTGCCACTTTTTTTCGACATTAATATTTCTTGTCCTTTTTTTAGTTTTCTACAAAAACTTTGAGGGCATTGAACTACCATATTTCTAATTTATCTAAAAATGAAATATATTTGCTCTGTGTTGTGACATATGGGTTAAACTTAAAACCAAAGCTCTCCTGGCTAATCAGGTTGTGTGGCAAATAGGGCCAAGTTAGGAGGTGGTAGTTGATTTAAAGGAAATAGCGATATTTGTCAAGAGGCCAGGGCCTTTGCAAAGCCTATCCAGATCCTTTGCAGGAGCATAACATCATAGGGGGTGTTTGGGGCGTGACAGCCCTCAAATGAATGCATTCTTGGCTTGGCAGTTGGTTAAGGTGACTCTGCGTCAGGCCTGCTATGTCTGAGTTGGTTTTTCACTTTGTCCTGATTGAAGTAATAGGTTTTAACTTGTTTGTTTTTTGGATCAGAAACGTGAACGTAGATAGTTACTGGTTTATCAAGAGTTGCAAATCTGCTCCCATAGAGGTACTCTTTGAATGGTTGCAAAGTTGCTACGTTTTGGGATTCACAATCATTGGCACTAGTAGGTTTGTTACGCTGAGTCAGTCTCGAATTTCCAGGTATGCTCTGAGACCATTGATTTTCTCCCACTGTGCCACTTTAGACAGAGTTCCTGATTCAGGGTTTGGCAGACAGAGTTAAGGCACACAGCGTGGTGGAGGACTTTATGTCTACCACCCAACTTTTACTCTGCACATTAAATTAAGAGCGGTCCACCAGCCTGCAGTCAGCTCTATATATTGTCAGGAACCAATTGTATGGCAGTTCCTGTCAATTTATAAAAAAGATGATGGAAGGACATCAAACATGAAGGCTGGCCATCAAACTTTTCCAAAGCTTATTTTCCAAAAACAAACTCCCAAATTGGGAGTTTGTTTTTTAAAATAAAAACCTGATAACTCAACAATGGAAGTTTTTTCCTATGGTATGAAGGTCATTTTTCTTTTTTTAAACTGTCCCTCACCGCCAGGGTCTGAAGAAGCGGATGGTCTGATGGATAACCTTTGGCGGCATCTACTCCATCCTGCCTTCAGATTAAGTTTTACAATGAGGAAATATGTTTTACTCATTTGGCATAAAACTATTGGTCCTGCGACTCAAAATCAAGCAGGTGGACCTTTAGTTTGGCAGACACGTGGCTGGATTAACCATTAAGCAAAATATGCACATGCTTAGGGCATTAAGGGAAGGGGGGACACCACAAATTTTTATTCGCTGGACTTACTATGGACCATTTGGTGCAAAACTGCAAATGTTGTCATTAGAAAAAGTAGAAAACTTTTCAAATATAAATAGAGTGGAAGTATACAAAAAGAAACATCAGTTTCCATCTTAAAGTAACTTTTGTTTCATTACGAAAAATACAATTTTATTTGACTATTTATTATTGTTTATATTTTGAATTAGACAGGATACTTTGTTACCATTGCAATTAAGTACCTGTCTTCCAAACTCTAAATCAACCTCAGAGTCCCACCTACTGCAAATCTGTACTGACCTCACACCTCATGGGAACAGTCCATCCCAAAACTTGGCCATCTCACCCATTCACCCTACGGCACTGCTTTTTTCTAGGGAAATGAGAGAGTCACACTTCCCCCCAAATCTCACTGGCTAAGCTGCACCTAGGATCCTAGGTGCATTTGAAAGATCAGTGAAACTGTGGACCTCACAATGCTGGAGAGATGCCAGTTAGCCTGGACAGAGCCTTTTGAAGAAGTCCCCCTTGAATTGTGTTGTAGAGGGCAGGGTCTCCCCACAAGAGTCTGGACCAACTGAGATAGGAGTTAAGGTCTTTATTACATGTTAGGCCCTTAACCTCATCGATGTTCATGATGGCTCCCGGCCGTCATGAGTCACAGTAGACGTGTTCTCATGATAGCCGGGAGCCGTCCGACCGTTGCCTCTCCGCCCATGTGCGGTTAAATCCCCTCATGTGCGGACCAATTAATTGGTGGGCAGAGTTCGGATGGCTCCCGGCCATCATGAGCACACCCCCACTGAGATTTATGATGGCCGGGAGCCGTCCTGGGTACCTGAGCGCCACGCCCAGCCCTGTCCCCCCCCCCTCACACCAAGGCGGAATTTGCCACGCGGCGAAGGGGTTAAGCTACTGCAACAGCAGCAGGTCCTGTCAGGGCTCTAGCCTCTCTCCACTTGTCACTCTCCTATCTTCCACACCAGACCACACCATTCAAGTGCTGACTCCATTGAATGCAAACTGGTTAAAAGTGCACCACAAGACAATCACAAGTGTACTTTGTCTTCCTGCACACCATTCAACTCTATTACGTTGTAGGGAATGACAATTGGTCCTAAAGCACAGGCAAAACTTTCGGCTATCACCTAAAACACCAGAGAGTACTACACCTCCCCTCATTTTCACTTACGGGGTAATTGCCCTTGCAAACTCTTGCAACATGGTGCTTCTTTTATCCCACATCACACACCATAGGATACTTCCCCATGCAACTTCTCACAACATGGTACGTCTCTTCCCCTGTTTTGCATAGCATTAGATACACCCCATAGATCTTCGAGTGACAAGGTACTGCTCTTCCCCAGATCGCAACAACACACACAAGTGGACTACAATTGTACCTCTCACAACAGGGTACTACTATTTCCTACATTCACAGCAATTGGAAATGCACAACCAGCAACTATCTACACACTAATATATAGATGGGTACTTCATTGTTTTACTAAAATTACTAAGCAGACTCTAAATATCAAAACATATGGAGTCAAAAGCAAATGCTCACAATGTACTCTGAAAACAACCCACAGGTGGAAAATTAAACTTCCCAACTTTTGTTGTACCCAAAGCAATCGGCATGCATAAACATTATCAAAAACTGAAATTCCCAAAACAACAAATCTCTAACTGACATAGAAACTTAATAAACCCAATGCATACATCAAAACAAGATGTGTGAATAACATGTGAAACAGTAATAGTTACAAACAAATGTTTCCCAACCTAGCGAAGCTCACAGTAAGTGGAAAACAAGGCATATGTATTAACAGAATGACAGAATAATAAACTCCAAGAATGAAAAATAACCCCACTAATAATCAACTCTGTGTCACATTATAATATTTCTATTACCCTAATACCAGGTGATCTTTTTACTTCCCATGACTGCAGGAGACAGTATGGCCTTGAAAAACAGACTCATTTTATCTTCACTATCCTTGGAGATAGTCCTGCTTCTCTTTCTAAATTGTCCAGGAGGCTTTGTAGTTTTTCTTCAGTGTCTCAAGACCTGTCCCATTCAAACACCCGCCCACTGCTCTCCTTCATGATGTCAAATCTACATAGCCAGTGCCTCCACTTTGACACCCAGGTCTGTAATCGGAGACAGTAATGAGGCTCTTAAGAGCAAGTTGCAGTGTTATGCCACTAATCACCACACCCTCTTTTTCTAGAGCTGACTAAGTTACAATGTACAGGAAAGTCTCCATTTACCTGGTGGTGCATATTGTTGCAAGATCTCTGTCCATTGCTTTGATCGCTCTGCTGGCAGGAGATGTGCTATCTTCTCTGGTTATTCCACACTAGACACCATAAAATGCGTGAAATGCGCACCGTACCCTCCAAAGGTATGGACAAGCCTGTTGCATACTCGATTGAGAACTAATAATGCGCACTCACCAAACCTGCTCCTTATATCACTGTTTCATCTATTACTGCCAGAAGTTTCATTGGTCATTTCAGAGTTATGCTTACTGTAGAGGACATTTCCTGCCTCTTCACATCGTCTCCACAGCCCTTTCTCTAAAGCGCTGTCCTATATAAACTATCTTCCTAGCATGGTCCCAAAGCTTAGGACACTTCCCTGGGATACATCTTCTCAGTTTATCACTCCCCTGAGGTGGCTTCTTGTCCTCACCAAATCTTGTCCACTGTCCTGACAGGCCTCTTCCTGCCCAGAAGCTTGAGCTGACACCACTTGCTGGTGGACTTGAGAGTGGGTGGCCCGAGACCAGTCCTCCATGGCCAAGGGGCTATCTTCCCTCAGGCAACAGGCCTCATCTATCAGAGATGGCTCCCAACTGCCACCAAAAGTCTTGCTGCATTTCCGTACAGGTCCTTTAAGAACTCATAGCCAAAATGTTGTAATTGGAGGGCGCGTCTTCATACAATTGTCTGGAGTCACTGAGGTAAGAGTTAAGTTATTTATCACATGGTAGGTCCTTAGTCAACCGCAACAGCAGGTTGCCTGTCAGGGCTCCAGCCTCCCTCAAAATATACCACTCTCCTAGCCTCCATGGCAGACCACACATCAAGATTATTTTGCATTATTCTAGACACCAGTTCAGATTTAGACGGAATTGGGGGACACTGGACTCTGCAAATTAGGGTTGACTGAAATTAGGCTGAGCGACAGGGCAGCCTCTTCTGTGGCTCACACATCACTTCAGGTTCTAGCATATCTGTTGCTGACGTTGCCAAAAAGGGAACATAGAATCTATGATTGCAGTTCTTCATCGCAGGAGGGAGATGGTTTAAAGGGCTAGTGATGGTCTACCAGGGCCTTTTTCTCCTTCTAAGTGACACAGGCCTTGAAATTCCCACCCTCTGAACCTTAGACTATGGAATGGGGTAGCAGTGCTTAATTGGAGCTGGTGATTGCTGGAGGGGCCCACTAGTACTCATTTTTGGGGACTAGTACTTATTTTTCCTCAACAAACTTTCATCAAGAGCAACATAAATAAAAACACAAATGAGGTAAAAAAAAAAAGAACATACAGACAGAAAACTAGTGATAAGGGGAGAAAGCAGAGATGAAAAGGCAGGAAGTGTCTTGTGGTGGATTTAAAGGTGCAACAGGACCTCACAGTTTTGGCATTCGGTACTCTGACATCTAGTAGCATCACCTTGGGAATCTGAATACAGCTTTGGGCCCCAGTGCTTATTTTTTTACAATATAAGCACTGTGGAGCAGGTGGTTCATATATCTCTGTTTCATCCAGTCATTTAAAACTAGGGTTTGGATGACTCTGGAGTGTCTGTGCAATTTTATTATTTGGGAATAATTGAGTTTTAGAGGTAGGGGGCTGCGAGGTGCCCTATAGTGATGGGGACATGGGGCTCCTGATACTGCCCTCTTTACTGGGGTTGAACCTCCTCAAGATCTGGTGATAGTGGGGGTAGGGACAGGAATAGTTGGGGAAACAGCCATTACAACGCGGCTGTTTCCTCGCTTACCATTACATAGAAAGCATTACCACGCATGCGATGCAACAACGCGTAGTCATTACTATACATTTTTTTACATTGCATGTGCTTTTACCTCGCACGCCTTTACAACGACTTTTGTTGTAAAGGCATGTGTGGTAAAACCACATGCCTTGTAAAAAAATATAGGTGATCCACCTTGTTGTGAGGAAACAGAGGTTATTCTGTTTCCTCACAAGGATGTGCACCACCCCTCAGACCCGATGTGCAACAGGAATCAGGAAGAGAGAGAGGAACCAGGAGGAGAAAGAGGTATGGGGGATTGGGCCTGGGGTGGGGGGTTACTTTTTTGGGGTAAAAGGGGGTCGGCGGGGAGTGCCTGTGTGTAGTGCAGGGTACTGTTTTAGTGTAGTGTTGGGAAGGTTGTGCAGGGTAGTGTTTTAGGGTAGGGAGAGGACTGGTGTCGGGGAGGGTTGTTCAGGGGTAGTGTTTAAGGATTTAGGGTAGTGTCTGGGTTGTGCAGGGTAGTGTTTTAGGGGAGGGAGGGTCATACGGGGTAGTATTTTAGGGGTCAGGGTCGGATCAGTGAGGGTCGTGCAGGGTGGTATTTTAGTGTAAGGAGAGGACTGGGGGTCGGGGGAAGGTCATGCAGGGGATAGTGTTTTAGGGTAGGGTTGAGGTCGTGCAGGGAAGTGTTTTAGAGTAGGGAGAGGACTGGGGTCGTGGGAGGGTCATGCAGGGGGTAGTGTTTCAGGGTTTAGGGTACAGTCGGTGGGGTCGTGTAGGGTAGTGTTTTCATGTAGGGAGAGGACTGGGGTCAAGGGGAGGGTAGTGCAGGGATACTAAATTAGGGTTTAGGGTAGGGCAGGGTAGTGTAACTTACCTTAGATACTTTTACCAAGAGTATACCTTTACCTCGCATGCCTTTGCGTTGTAATAGCATGCGTGGTAAAGGCATATTTGTGGTAAAAGTATGCGATGTAACGGTGGTAAATGACAACGCGTAGTAATACCTGCGTTGTAATGACACACGTGGAATTAGTACATGTTGTAATGTGTCATATTCAAATAGTTGGAAATTTTGGTTGTGGCCTGTGATAACTTCTTTTACATGTGAGTGGTTCACTCACGTGATTTTGGGTGGGAGGGCTGAGATAGGCTCGAAGTCTGTGAAAGGTACTTACTTCGCAAATTTACGAATTATAAATTGACCTACTAAGGTCTAGATTCGTTCTTGGTGTTAGAATAGTGTGATACGTGGCGGAGATATTCTGTTTGACTAAACTGGTTGCAAAAACAGCTTATGAAACTGTACAATATCTGTTGCTGAAATTCAAGAAGGATATTTTTATTGTGTTTTTATTAAATATGGACCTGTATTCTAACCAAAGGGGCTGTAGAAATGTGTCATTGCCTCGTACTGGTGGGAAGGGTGTGTACCTCTCTGGGTGCAGCCTGAGTTTATGTAATGGGTACAGGGTGCTGCAAATGGCTGTTGGATGTGAGGCCAAAGGCAAGCAGGGCTGGCCCTGGGACAGCAAATGTCAGGTGCTACTGTTTGCCTTTGAGAACCCGATAGTCCTGGAGCTGAGACATTCACTTTCCAAGTGAAAGGTGAGCATAAATCAGGTTCATTCATGCTGCAATTACGCCATTACATGGCTGTGGCTTTTTCCCATGAAATTATGAATGTGGGGCATTTGTCTCAGAATCTGTGGTGGGCGTAACTCGTGTAATTTGATGTACCGCAATTATGCAAATGTATCACAAAAGTACAAAATAGTATGCAGAATTCTGCAAAGATCTCTGCATTCAGTGCAATTTTGTTAGTGCAAAATGCACCCTCACATCCAAAATGGACCCGTGGATACATTTTGCGTTAAGAAAATAGTGCTAAATGCAACAGAACACGAACAGCAGCAGCCAGCACCTGCTCGTAGTCTGTTCCTATGCTCTTGCAGTGGGTATTTATGCCTCAAATTACTCTAAATTACACAAGCAGGCCTATGTGCTTAAATTGTGATTTTGTACCACGAGGGTGACGCAAAATTACCTGAATTACTCAGATGACTCTGGCATAACTGCTCATAATCCACCAGCTGATACATAGTTTGCTGGTTTCAATTAATGAAAAAAAATCTTTTTTTTTGCTGAAACGAGACAAACGTACTAAAACTTAGCAGTGGAACGTAATATGTAGCCCATCATTTTGTAAGTTGCTGATTACTTTTTTGAGGCATTAAAATGGCTAGAGTGTAGCCCAGGTGTTTGGTTTCCCAATTTCTTGGTCAGTGCAGGCATCTTTTTAAGCAGGAGCCAAAACAGTGGACATTTACATGCAATTCAAACAGGGTGTAATCAGACCCACTCCTTTTCAAGAAAACGTTTGCTTCCCTGTACATGCGAAGACCATGCCTGCATGACAGTCTTCTCAATACAGCAGCTGTTGCAGGAAGGGCCCTCTGAGTTTGGATGCAACCCAAATATTCTGAGTCTTCAGCATCAAATGAGATCTGGGTGAGTTGCATGGATGATAAATAGATTATACACAATAATGCTGGGCTAGAATTCTTTGTGTTGTACTGCTCCTAGCACCAACTATTGATGCTTCATGGTCAGATCACGATCAGTCAGGGCACAAGTCGTAAAAAAAGAAGTGGGGGACGCTGTCACCGGAAGTGACATCACAACAGGAAGTGACGTCACGAAACGTGCCGAGCTCCTCGTCCCAGAGAGGCCAAAGAGTGAAGTCCAGCTGTTTGGCAGGGGGGACGGCATCCCCCTGGTAAAATAAGTGGGGGGACTCCGTCCACCCGCGTGGTACCCCGACTCGAGCTCTGCGATCAGTAATGTGTGTTTATTAGTATAATATGCAACATAATGTGTATTCCCTCGCCACTGCATAAGACCTTCCTTTGTCAAGCAAGTCCCAGGAGTTTAATTCTGGGACAGTCAGTCGGATTGCACGCAGTGGCCCTGTGAGGCTGATGGCGCTGGGGCAGAGTCAGTCATGCGTCAAATGCTCCGTGTTTCCCAGTACAGTTGATTTGAGTGGGGCAGAGTGATTGAAAGGTAACCGGATCTGCAGGTTTTTCAGATACAAGGTCCCTCTGGGGTCTTAACGCCCTGCCCCCCCCCCCCCCCCCCCCCACCAATATGCCTGCAGCCCGAGCAAATGATAAAGACCAGGGCACAAGTCCTAAAAAAAGAAGTGGGGGAAGATGTCGTCATGACAGGAAGTGACGTCACGAAAGGTGGCTTGCACCATCAGACTCATTGCCTCCCCTTGCTCACCCCTCTTTAATGCGATTGCATCAGAGAAGCCAGTGCGTGAGCAGAGTTCTAAATGAGCTCCGATCTCGCCCCAGAGAGGTCAAAGAGTGATTGTGTGGCTCCATTTGCTCCAGTTATCGATCTCCCGGTAAAATAAGTGGGGGACGCCGTCCACCCGCATGGTACCCCGACTCGAGCCCTGAAAGACCCCTTTATATACATTAAGGCCGGCCCTTTCTGCACCAGATCCCGCTGAAGAACCAAGAGTCGTCTGTGATTTTCCAGCGTATAGTCATTCACTGTGAGCTGAAACTTTAGATGTGGGCCAAAACTACCATTAATGGCCCAGCCGCTACTCAGTGTCATCCGAGCTGGTCCCTGTGATTGAATAACTCGTTCTCTCCGATCATCTGATTGGCTTCTGGGGTTGGGCGTTGCTAGCATCACGAGGCTCACTTAAAAGGACATTCAACCGTCTTGACCTATGGAGACTGCTCTTTATAGAATACCTTTCAGCCAACCAACGTTAACTTAAAGGTCACACTCCCACCACAAAATGAATCTCCGTTTGTTATTGGCTCCCAGCATCGCCTAGCACCATAGTCCCTTGGCCACAAATCTTAGACACCCCATACACACACACCTTCGATTCTACTCAGAAACATCATGAACCTGTCTATGTGTAATTTCTTCACGTGGCATACAGACAGGCCAATGACTTCAACATATAGATTCAAATATGGGTTTTGCTCAAGTATACCCATTCATATAGGACAGGGTACGTCCCAGGGAACATATGTCCTCGGGAGGTAGGAGCTTTGTGATCAAAGTATCTAAAGCTTGGAACTAACTCCCTCTTCAGCTAAAAGCCGTGTCAAACCTATTAGCCTTCAGAAAGGCTCTGAAAACTTGGCTGTTCTCAACATAATCTGAGATCGCAAGGATGGAATAAACATGCGGTCAGTTTCCCTTTCGGATCACATGTATGGGATAACACGCGGCAGCTTTCAGCTAGCGCCAAGACGCCCTATGGGTAATTGAGCGCTTTATAAAAAAATACTAACATAACAGTATTAGCATTAAAATATGTTTGTTATTGCACCAGACCACGTTTAATCATGCAGCTCACGTGTAAACAGAGCTGTGTCATTGACAGAGCTAAATAGCTGAGGGGTGGGGGTTATATTTAAGGGGCGTGTCCTTTCATGGAAGAGCTATAAGGACATTGGTCAGCTTTCGGACACATGCCTCTAGTCTGCAGTCTCCTGATACCTTCCTCGGTATGTTTGTGAGACTGTCCTTGAGTTCCCATTACTTGGGGTAGAGGCCCGCCCCCCGCCCCCCCCCCCCCCCCCCCGTGTGTCTGAGTGCCCTTCTTCAGAGAGCACAGACAAGAGCACATGAACTATATAGCTCCTACCAGACAGTGAAGAGGGGGGCTGCGAGGCTTACTGTCACCACCAATAAATCTCGAGCAGTGGGACATGCCACCAGCATAGCCGGGCCGAGAAGTCCCGCTTACTGATACTGCAGAGCATAAACTGTCTAGAAAAAGCTATTTTTTTATACTTGAACTTTTACTACACGTACGCCATATTTCTAGCACACACACAAAACATTTCAACAAGATAGCATTTTAATTGCAGGTCCAAGGCGATATCATTCAACAGGACATCTCCGAAAAACAGTGCCAGCTCAAAAAAATATTGTGCCTTTAATTCACCAGCATACTGACAAGTCAGCGAAAACATAATACCCACCTGACAAAATGGCAGCTTGATCTTTTGGTGCACTCAATATGAGACCACATTTGTCTGTGTTTATCCTCCAAATAATCCTATTTAGGATCGGGTTGGCCTTTGACTGACCCCAGATTCTTCTACAGAGTTTGAAAAACAAAAAGTCTCACGGTCGCACGTGGGCGGGGGTAGAAAACAAAGTATTTCTCATCTGACGGTGACGTCAGAACCACCTTCTTCTGAGAGAGAACGTTTCACATCCGGCCAATCCGCGGAACTTCCGGTGTGTTTTGCACATGTCGCAGTTTTGCCGTTGCCCACATACCCTGCACCCCTTGCCTCCCTCACCCCAGAGGGGAGGAGGCCTTGAGCGGATGGAGTGCAGTCACTGGCCCCGGTGACATTAGTAGGCCGAACAGGCCTTGCCGCTTCATCAACCCCATGTGCGCTCGATTTGTAGGCCATTTAATAAAAAAAACCTGCAGTAATCACTCGAGAGCCGCGAGAATGTGTAACCTGCTTTTATTCACAGCCGGCTAATGTACTGTCCAGGGGCACTCAGGCGGCACCTCACCTGAAAAATGAGCCTGGCTTCGGGGAACACGGGGATACTTCAGGGCGCAGCCTTGTGTGAGGTGCATATTTCATAGCACGAAGAAAGGTCGTTCTATGCCGAGTGCGGTTCTTGCTAATGCAGAAAACCTTCGGCCTTGGGATAGTTTTACACCCGGCGCAGTAGTAAGAGGCAGGCAGTGTCTACTTTCATGAGTAAAAGGTTCTTGATTAATTGCACAAATGCCCCTCGTCCCCTGCAGCATGCCTATGCTTGAGGGGGGCACGAGTCTACTGCACACAGGGTGCAGGCCCCAGTGGGCAGTCAGAGCCACAGCAACGTCAGCACCCTCTGAGGGCAGCAACACCCGCTCTCTGTGCATGTAGAATCGTGTGCCCACATACTGCCAGACTGTGCATGCAGATGCGTGTGCCCAAATACTGCCAGACTGTACATGTAGATTTGTGTGCCCACATACTGCCAGACGGTACATGTAGATTCGTGTGCCCACATACTGCCAGACTGTACATGTAGATTCGTGTGCCCACATAGTGCCAGACAGCAGATGCGTGTGCACAAATACTGCCAGACTGTGCATGCAGATTCGTGTGCCCACATAGTGCCAGACAGTACATGCAGATGCGTGTGCACAAATACTACCAGACTGTACATGCAGATTCGTGTGCCCACATACTGCCTGGCTGTACATGCAGATGCGTGTGCCCAAATACTGCCAGACTGTACATGTAGATTTGTGTGCCCACATACTGCCAGACTGTGCATGTAGATTCGTGTGCCCACATACTGCCAGACTGTACATGTAGATTCGTGTGCCCACATAGTGCCAGACAGCAGATGCGTGTGCACAAATACTGCCAGACTGTGCATGTAGATTCGTGTGCCCACATAGTGCCAGACAGTACATGCAGATGCGTGTGCACAAATACTACCAGACTGTACATGCAGATTCGTGTGCCCACATACTGCCAGACTGTGCATGTAGATGCATGTGCCCACATACTGCCATACTGTGCATGTAGATTCGTGTGCCCACATACTGCCAGACAGTACATGCAGATTGGTGTGCCCACATACTGCCAGACTGTACATGTAGATTCGTGTGCCCACATAGTGCCAGACAGCAGATGCGTGTGCACAAATACTGCCAGACTGTACATGCAGATTCGTGTGCCCACATACTGCCAGACTGTGCATGTAGATTCGTGTGCCCACATAGTGCCAGACAGTACATGCAGATGCGTGTGCACAAATACTACCAGACTGTACATGCAGATTCGTGTGCCCACATACTGCCAGACTGTGCATGTAGATGCATGTGCCCACATACTGCCATACTGTGCATGTAGATTCGTGTGCCCACATACTGCCAGACAGTACATGCAGATTCGTGTGCCCACATACTGCCAGACTGTACATGTAGATTCGTGTGCCCACATAGTGCCAGACAGCAGATGCGTGTGCACAAATACTGCCAGACTGTACATGCAGATTCGTGTGCACAAATACTGCCAGACTGTACATGCAGATTCGTGTGCCCACATACTGCCAGACTGTGCATGTAGATTCGTGTGCCCACATAGTGCCAGACAGTACATGCAGATGCGTGTGCACAAATACTACCAGACTGTACATGCAGATTCGTGTGCCCACATACTGCCATACTGTGCATGTAGATTCGTGTGCCCACATACTGCCAGACAGTACATGCAGATTCGTGTGCCCACATACTGCCAGACTGTGCATGTAGATGCCTGTGCCCACATACTGCTAGACTGTGCATGTAGATTCGTGTGCCCACATAGTGCCAGACAGTACATGCAGATGCGTGTGCACAAATACTGCCAGACTGTTCATGCAGATTCGTGTGCCCACATACTGCCAGCCTGTGCATGTAGATGCCTGTGCCCACATACTGCCAGACTGTACATGTAGATTCGTGTGCCCACATACTGCCAGACTGTGCATGTAGATGCCTGTGCCCACATACTGCCTGGCTGTACATGCAGATTCGCGTGCCCACATACTGCCAGACTGTACATGTAGATTCGTGAGCCCACATACTGCCAGACTGTGCATGTAGATTCGTGTGCCCACATACTTCCAGACTGTACATGTAGATTCGTGTGCCCACATACTGCCAGATGGTAGGTATTAATTATTACCAGATTGTGTACCATAAGCTAAAAAGGTGGCGGCTCTATTGCTAAAGACATGCTCTCACAAGGACACCATCGCTAGCAGAATATGTATCCTCGTCAATATAGGCTCGTGAAGCATGGCGTACATATCTTTTACAGGGTTCGCACGTCACATCCACCGCATACAGGTCCGCGTGCCCCCAACACGCTGAAATGGTTCATGCAACAAGAGAAACACAAGCTGAAAAGCAGCCTGGTGTTCAAGTCGACATTGTGCGTTGCCATAAACTGGCACCACATTGGCAACAAAATGGCGGTTTTTTACTTCTTCAATTTGATACAGAATAGCACGTCGTGAACGTTCAAACTTGGAAGCATTATTTGGCGCAGATCATGTAGATGTAGAAACTCCCTACATTCATATTACTACACAAGAATCAACACAACATTATCACAACACACACAACCTGCTGCTGGTTTGAAACCAGGCAATTGTGCAATTATGGCGTTTTCCTTCACTTCTAAGAAAATATGTGTATTCGTGTGTGCACGTCAAGCTTGTGAAAATGAAGTGGTCCAACGTGCACGTTCTAATAAACGTATTTCCATCCATTTATTACACAAGTGAAAGATCGGAGACCGTGTTATTACCAAAACATGGCCTAGTTAATGTGAAAAGTGTTTCTTCCTCACATGGCAACACGCACCCAAACTCACATTACTTATTGTGATTTAGATCTCCATGCATGAATTTAACCCTTTGTATCCATGCCTTTGTTTGTAAACATTGTACACGAAGAGCCAGCATGGTATAAGCACTGCAGGCAGATAGATACATCAAATAAAACGCTATTTTTCCCTACTCTTATCTTTTGGAGGGGCCGTGATTTGTATGAGGAAAACTTTAGGGGGGGGGGGGGGTCATCGGCCGGCCGCTCCTTTAACAGTGTTGGTATATTAGGTGTATATAACTTTTTTTATAACCCATAACTAAACATCCACGGGGCTACATATGGGATAATGCGCCCGCAAAGGTAACATATAAGATATAACATTCACTTCGAAGTGGGCTGGCACAGTTTCAGCCATTCTGTTTTTTCATGCCTGAAACTTATCAATAAAGGCCATTTGACCAGAGCAGTAACAATGAGGTACATTGTCCTTCCCATAAACAGGATAGATTGTCCTTACAGCGGCCATAGTTTGCCTGCAATAGAGTCATAATTTTCAATTCGTCCTTTACACTATAGTAGCACATGTGCAAACACTAGTTTATTGGACTGTGTCGCTATTACCACACCGAACAAATCACTTCTCACGTTTCCACTTTTGTAAGTTGCCTCGAAAGTGACAGAGTGTTTAAATATGGCACTAAACACAGGGCATGCTTTTGAAGGTGACTGTGCGTCTGTAGTTATCTATAATATATATATATATATATATATATATATATATATATATATATATTAATGGAAAAGGTCAGTTCAAATTCCTCCCAGCTATTCAGCTGTTTAAACAAAGACCAACGAGTCCCAAAGTTTTTGGCAAAAGGGTTTATTCCTGCAAACTCAGCAGCGCAGTAGATGACGCGTTTCGGGCAAAAGCCCTTGATCACATCAGATTTAAATTCCCACAATGCCCTCTTTAAATGCTTGTGAATACACCATGTGACTAGTGAAACTAGATATATATATATAAATATATACATATGCGCATATATGTATGTATGAGTATATATATATCTCGCTGAAGCGAGCTACGGGGTAGCGTTACTTCGGAGTTCAGTGGCTGCACTGTGAACTGTCCCAATTAAGCGCTCGGTTTAACGCGCTCATTCGGCTCGAGGGACGCTTCAGAGCACTTAATTGCCTCGCCTTCTGTCCGCCTTGCGGTTCCTAATAATCACCTTCAGGTCTCGCGAGCAGAGACCACCTCCCCACGTATTATTCCATTGACCGATCCCCACGTCAAGAGTATCGCTTCAATTACAAGAAAAACACTAGAAAGGGCTCAGTCCGTCCTCAGAGTTATCTGTAAAAGCAGTGGCCAGGGAGTGACCCGGAAGTACTTATTCCCAGCAGTGATTTCCAATATGTATTGAGGGGTGAGGGAGTAAAGGGCTGTTTTCTGCACTGCAGGCATTTGTTAAAATGCTTGCATTTTTCAGAAATGATACTAAAAAAATGACAAATGCGGTACACATTTAAACTTTTTAAAAAACGGCGTCGTTTTACCGGACATTGATAAAAAAAAGGCTGGTAAATGTTACGCTAAATTAATTTAAGTTTCTTGTATTTCTTTAAAGTTTAAAAAGTGATGTTTGGACTGTACTACCATAGGGCTCAGCTGTAATCGCTTAATTTACATATATAAAAAAATAACGCAATACATATATTTGTATGCTAAACCAAAATATGTGACATGAATGGTTTATAGAGGGGCATCCGGGGAAGCCGCAATTACCCATTGAATATAGACTTTCTCTTCTGGTGGGAATATGGCGCCTTAATTCGAAATGTGTGAAAATCACACACCATTTTAAAAGCAGAATCAATCACGTGCGTTCCGTACTGACATACAAGTAACCCTTCTTTTAAAGGTTCAGTAGGAATACTTGGCATATCTCTCACTTCTCAGGGACATTTTAGTACAACAGTCACCCTAAAGCTTGTGTCCTAGTGAGTACATAGGTAGAACCTGTAGTGCGGGGCACGACTGACTCCAAGAACCATTCCCAGTCCTTCTTGGCACAGAAATGTGGCAGAGGAAGGAACCCCAAAACGCTGTTGCGGAAGACCTCGTCCGTGGCTTTGTCTTCAATTTCCAAGACCTTGCTTTCAAACGTTCCCTCGTTTTTAATGTGGACTTAAAATGTCGATTCTGCGTGCACGCGCGCAGGGGAAAGACAGGGGCGCGCATCTCTTCCAGATTTGTCAGCGTTTCCCATTTGAGATTTCCAGAACCCGGAAGTCGGCTTATTTCGATTGGTTCTTGTTTTGGTGCATGGGATAAATCACTGCATGCAGAGCTTAATGACTTAAACTGAACCGGACTTAAACCGACGTTAGTACATTTTAAATTTGGCTTTGATTTATGCAAAACGATAACAGCGTCTTGTTAATTTCGGGTGTGCTCAGCCTGGCTGCTTTCTGCAGTGGCCCAGCACATGTTTTTAAAGTGTTGACACTGTGCTTGCCGCGATAGCTTAAGGCACACAAACGTCCCAACACTCTACCAGAGAGGCCCGCGGCTCGCTCGTGGTCCCTGAGAGTACATACTTCACCCGACAAGTACTGCACAATTGTATCTTTTACCCCTCCAATACTTACCTTTAGCTGTAGAACATGACAACATGTTTTTCTTTGGGGGGGGGGGGGGGGGGGAGATGCAGCCTGAATAAGTAATTATTTTCAAAACTGACAATATCAAACCAGCCTTCTTTTGATCTCAATGTGCACAATTAGTCCATAGAACACGTGTGCACAGAGTTCTATTATTTATTCATAGACACATTGGTGACAACGGGGCGGCGCACTTCCTTCCCATGGTGCACTGCTCGCGGTCCTTTACCGAGGGACCCCACTTGTCCTTGCGAGTACCCCGGTGAGTCATTTGTCATGATTACCCCCATTAGAAGAGGTTTCAAGGCACGGACTTTTCCCAACCATAACTCGCACTCACAGCTGAAGCAAATCCTCCCACAAAACTCCCGAATCCGCGAATCTATTCCGATATGCGAATAAATCGGACGAGTGGAGACAGATGAGGCTGTTCTGTCATCATGGCATAGAAACGTCACTCCCATATTGCAGACCTTGCACCGAACAGCACATGAGAAGCGTGTATTATAGAACAATACACACACCAACTGGTTTGATGCGAGGTATCATTTGTGAAAACACATGAAGTCCGAAGTTGTGCCTAGAAGCCTGCCGCCAGCGCTGAGGAATGCTGGGATTGCCAGTCTTGCACCTACTTTTCGTCTCTGCTGTCTCACGGCATCACTATCTCAGTATAATTCTCTTTATCTGTCTGCCTTCCTTTTTTGACACTCTCCCTTACTCTGGATAACGGCCTGAAGAGCGCCCCCCTCCCTCCCCACTCACCTGCAACCGTCGACACAAGTTAAGTATTTGCTGGGTGCTGTTATCTCGCTGACATACAACTATATTTAAGAATACACAAACTACTCATAAGCACAGTTTACTTTCCTGCTCGGTGTAAACAGGGCAGTGACCCGGAAGTGACGTAATCCGTCCAGTTAATTCTCTTCACTCAAAGGAGGCATACCAGCAGAGTTAAAGCCCCCGTGACCCATACGTTCGCTCGTCATCGAGTCACGTGGTAAAAAACAGGACGTCACTCAAGTGACACCAATAAACAGACATAGGGACACACCTGATTAGGCGCCTTCCTTAGTTTACTAACAAGGGTGTGCGTGCGCGTGCCTCCGCCTCCCGCCATGCAAACTAAACTTGACGATATCAATTCTCAAATTAATTTATTAGCAAGAGGAAGTACCACAGGACGAGTCTTCTGTCCATGTAAGTAGGTGCGTTCTTGTACATACTCTTTCTTACATGACTGCAAGTCGGGCCTAATTGTCCACCTCTTCATTTGTAAGAATGCCACTAGGACAAAGTACCTTCTATGTCACTACTTTTATATGAACATCCCACGAATAGCTACATTTTAGATGAGTGGGGAAAATTCACAAAGGCATTTCAGAGAGTGTAAATGTGTAGTACAATACTACTTTACTACGCCAAAGTGTCTTTGTGAATACGCCTTAAAATATCCGTGAGAGTCCGACAAACGAATGTATTGGCCATGGTAGCTTAGAAACGAACTACTTTGTTGGTGACCCCAGTTTTTTCTGGGTTACATATTTTCACACTTTTTTTTAAACTGATATAACCGTGTGACACAAATGTTCCTTTAACATATTTTTCTCCGTGTTATTCCGTTTTATTTTCGTACATCCGTATTGTAAAAGAGTCAATGCCCTTGGCAGGCACCGTCCTTTCGAGGTGCGACATTACACGAGTATTCACTGGTGTGTATAAAACCTCGAGTGTCAATGTCTGCACTGTACATACTGTGCAGTTTTAGTTACATCGGATGCGCCGAGCTCTCTCTAATGCAGGGCGCTAGCTTCGAAACGCAGGACAACAGTGACCTCTACCTGTCAACGTGGGAACTGACGTCAGAGCAGGCCTCACGGAGAAGGCCCCAGGAGTAACCAGGCCCCACTGACGGAAACCCAAAGGTACAAAATGAGGGACTTGCCTTCCAAAGCTGAATAACGATAAACGGTGCAGACGTGCTTTCAGATTCACAAGAACCCTGGCCTTTTTCTCAACGAGCAACACTTTACTCCTGTAACAATACTGAGCACAAGAAAAATCCGAAGAAGAACTACACAGTTCACCCTCTCAGAAACATGTCCAAAACTGGCACTAAAACAGAGAGAAGTAAACGCCTTACCCAGTTTTCCCGGAAGTAAGCGCCTTAACCCGAAACCCCGGAAGTAAATGCCTTAATCCCTACCTTAAAGGTGTTTTGATACCTCCTTTTCATTGTCACATTAAAAAAACATAGAATTCATCAAATTTGGTCTAAGGGACTTTTTAAAGTATTCGCCCCTTCATCCTTGTACATAGTCTAATGCCAACGCACCCAGAAAACCACAACTTCAGAATACGTGGAACTGACTATTTTCGAAACCCAGCAGAACAAATAACTGAAAAAGCTCAAACTGTGCTTCACGCTTTTAACGTCAATTTGAGGAAAAATCACAAAGTTTAGACGATAAACGCGGAGTATTCTGTGCAAGAATGCAACGATTGGATTTCGCATATGTTAACATCTCTTTTAATTCAATATTTACATTTGAACAAAAGGAGGCTGCAGTTTTTCCCTCTCTTCGGTCTGGGCTAACTTATTCCTCTGGCTCTGAGGCAAATCGGTTGGCTGAATAAAACAAAGACGAACATTTTTGATGAAAACCATTGCTGGTACCTGTGGGAAAGATCGGCACATGTATGCAAACTACGAAAGACAACAACAATGCTGGAACAGGTGTCTCAAGATTTATAATTTACTTCAAAGATCCGATAGTATCCATTTAAATACAAAACTGCTACATTTAAATATACAGCGGGCGATTCCATACAAATCGGCTTTGGGGGTGGGGTGCTGCTCCCAGTTGTTAAGACATTGGTAACCTTCCGTTGAGGATATTGATGTTCATCTCTGAAGACTGTGTTCGTGTGGTGGGGAGAAAAAAAACTGCAAAAGCAATGTAATAAATAAAAATAAAAAGAGTCCGGCGGGTGTGGGGGCGAGCGGTATTAAAGGCTGGACGTACCTTTCTTCAGTTCATAGGGCGAGTCTTTGCAGAGGTCTGCCTGGGCCTGGTGCCTCAGCTTGCTCTCTTTGGCCAGCGCCTCGGCCCGGCTCAGCAGTGTCTGGTTCAATCCATTGAAAGGCGCGCTGCCGCCCGGGGAGGGCGCCGCCGAGGCCGGGCCGGGGCTGGCCCCGTGGTGGCCGTGCAACTGGCCGAAAGTGCTGTAGTTCGTGTAGCCCGGGTAGAAGGGCGAGGCGTAGTACAGAGGGCGGGAGAGGACGGCGCTGTTCGGGAAGGGGCACTGCGAGGATGGAGGCCGGGTGGGGGAGGCGCCGCTGCCGGCCAGGGACTGTCCCTGCGGCGGCCTCGTCCCCGGGGATGCCTCGCTGCTCTCTTTGGATTTGTCCGAGGAGGTGGCAATCTCAGCCAGGGACCACAGTTTGGGTTTGGGGGTGACCGTGGGGGGCGAGTGGATGACGGAGGTGGCCTGGCTGCTGGGCTGCGCCAGATCGATGGGATGCAGCTGGTGAGGGTGGTGGTGCTGGTGCAGCGTGGGCAGGCCGTGGCTGGAAGGGTGGTGGTGGTGGTGGTGAGCCGGCTGCGGGGGTTCCTCGGCCTCCTGTAGGGTTGGCGCTCCCTGACACAAGGCTGGAGAAGGGGACGCGGGGGTCTTGGATGAGGAGCCGGACAGCGGGTTGCTTCTATCGTCCGGGTCTTTCAGGACCGACTCGCACCTGGCGGGGTCCACCTCCTTGTCCAGCGGGCTTTCGGGGTCCAGGCGGTCGAAGTCACTCTCAGACGGGCTTTTTAAGTCCCCTGCAGAAAAACAAGACAAAGTTACCACAAACGCTCGTGGGAAAACCATACAGGCACCCCATTGGGGAACTATGCATAACTCTTAACACACGGGGGGCTTATTTACAAGCCCCTTGCGCCACTGTTGCGTCACTTTTCCTATGTTAAAAATGACGCAAAAGCGGCGCAAGAGGCTTGTAAATAAGCCCCACGCTGCCTTACGACACACCACTCTCCGGCAAAAGCGGCTTCCTTTACCCAATAAGTAGCATCACATAAATCACAATCGCCTCCTTAAATCCTGCAATTTACAAGTCAACTAAAAAGAAAAGTGATTACACCGGTACGTTTCAATTTTAAAAGACCAAGTCTTTTTTTCTATCTAACTCAAATTCCTCCCACAACGGTGACGTTTTTATTAATTTAAAATGTATGCTCGTTTTTGTAGCAGCCCAAACAGAATACACAACGTTGAGTGTTGCAGTCACCTTTTATTGGAATGTCACAATAAGTGCAAGTCGGCTCTCAAGGAAGCACTGACAACAGGACTAATGCAGCCTAGATCACTAATTTATTATTCCAACTGCACACATATTGTGTACATTTTTAGATTAACCCTTGATATTTTAAATTGCCAACTTGCAGCCAATTGGTTACATTTCCAGAGACGATGCAAGTTACGCAAACTGTCTCTCTATTGCGTTTCCCGCCTTTTTTTCCTCGTTTTTGTGATGATTAAAATTCACCCGCTGGAATAGGAATAAAAACGCCTTCCGTGCACCCACCTGCTTCCGCCTCGACGTCGCCCTTGTCGTCCAGCTTGTGCGTCACGTCGTCGTCGTTCTTTTCCAGGTCGATGTTCTCGTCCTCCTCCTCGTCCTCGCTGCGGTTCCGGGGCGTCCAGGTCATCTTGTTCTCCTTCTTGAGCCGCCGCCGGGCGTTGGCGAACCAGGTGGAGACCTGGGTGAGGGTCATCTTGGTGATGATGGCCAGCATGATCTTCTCGCCCTTGGTGGGGTAGGGGTTCTTGCGGTGCTCGTTCAGCCAGGCCTTCAGCGTGGCCGTGGCGTCCCGGGTGGCGTTCTTGCGGTAGGCCGGGTCGCCGTAGGGGTAGGAGCCGAGCGGGGCGGCGTACGGGTGGTACCCGAGGGAGCCGGCCATGCCCGTCGTGTGGTCGTAGGGCGAGCCCTGTAGGAAGAGGAGAGAGGAGGGGGTGAGATGGTTCCACTCAGAGAGAGGCCTGAGAAGCACAGGTGACTCTCCTAGTAGGATACTGACAATAATCCAAGCGCTAATTATACAATTAATAGCAAGCACAATACTAATTCTAATAATCACCCCTGGCACATGTCAGGGTGTGTTTTCACCACGTCTGCACACAACACACGGCCTCGAATCAAACTGGGAAAGAAAGCTATAATTAGCGGGCGCATCCCTGCAATTGTCCAACAGGCAAATGACATAATTTGGCCAAATCTTATTTTCAATACCTATTCTTTAATAACATCCACAAAGTATACAAATCACACGTGTTCTTTAAGTGAAAGCTCGATTTAACAACCACATACAATATTTGACCACAAAATGCGTTCGCCGTTAGACCAAAAAAAACAACTTCTAATGTGCCTGCGCTAATTGTATTTGAGTGCGACATATACCTTTACGATTCCTGTTTATACATCGGGTTGGTAGAACGAGTAATATATGATCGAAAAAATAAAAACAAGTTCCCCTCATTAAGGTAAGTAGCTCCAATGAAAAATGAAGGCTGAGCGGTCGAGTTGCTGCATTAAAATGGGTCGCTCGCTCCGCGAAACAATGTCGCTAGGGTCGAGGGTGGATCGTTTTATATCGCCCCCTATTTAATGCCCACGTGGTTGGTGTGAATGGTAAGCGCTTAGGGTCTGGCTAAGGGTAAGAAGGCGCTATATAACTAGCAATATACTATGCGCCCATCACACAGCTCCTTTGCAGCGCGTGCATTTGTGAGACAAGCTACATTTTCTAAAACCATCACAGCGCACAGGTCGGCCACACCCCCGGTCACAATTCCTACAGTCTACCGGTATTAAATACATTATTTTCCTACCAATTTTTCGCACTTGTCAGCAACAACATTTTGCACAGTGTGAAGGAGGGTTACGCCTCGCAAGTAAGGAGTATGCGCCGCAGTAAATCGCACCAAATTACAAAGGCGCATACTTTTAATTCTCTGCTCTTTTTTTTTCTTTCATTTAAATATAAATTACACATCTTCTTGAGGCATGCGTAGAATGAGGCTAAGCAGTGTCTGCGTTCATCTATCTCACACAAAACTTTCGTGTCTAATAAAAGCTCTTTAAAAGTTCCATATATTAGCTGGTTTTTAAAACGAGTCACGCGCCATTAAGTCACAGTTTGCATTCATGCGGTAACATCAAATATGGCATTTATGAGGTAACATCAAACATTGTATTTGTGCGGTGACACCAAACTCAAGCCTAGCTTCTATAATAAAATCTGCCGGGTCCTGTTTCTTTGCAGAATCCCTGCGCAGCCGACAGAAGTGCAAACATACTTCGGTTTCGCCTGCACGTTCAACACTTAATTACACGTGTACACACAAGGAGAGGGGGAGTTCACAAGAACTGCTAATGCACGTGGGTTTTCCCCCTCGGAGAATGCATTTATAACCCCCCTGGGTATTAGCAGCGCCGGCTACCGGGCTGGAGAAGGGGACTCGGGCCCGGGTCGTGTAATCGGCACAACGTAGAGATTATTAGGCCTCCCTGGCGACTAATTGACTCATGTTGGTGTAAGAAGCCGAGAGAAAGTGCAACCAATAATGTTACTTTCCTATAATAATAATACTTTAAAAAACGCCGGGTCCGTCAGATTCCGGCCCTCGGGCATCATAAGATCTCCGTAATTAAAAAGTATATACAATCTATCGTGTTTCCATTTATTGAATCAGTTCAAGAGCGGGGATCTGAACCGAACGCGTTTGGATCTAGAGAGGAGAAAGCAGAACGAAGCGTGGAGGACGAAGGGCCTTGCTACCACCGGGGAGGTGGCGGTACGGTACCGGAACCCAGCCCTGTGACGACTGGTCTGTGTGTGCATAAAAGTGAAATATTTCAAGACTAAAGGCGCTGCTGAGGGATATGAGTCTGATGGAGACGCGATTCTAGTCCGACGGGTTGTGCGGCTGCACACGAGGTGAACACGAGGGTCGTTGGTAGGATGGATGGAACCACATGTTAAACGTGTAGGGGAGAACGCGGATTGTATATAAGTGGGTCTGCGGGAAGGGTCGACCTATGTTGAGGTGCGCATTAAAATAACTTCCAGGTTTTCTTTAAAATGCCTCGGTGTTCCCGGGAGTGCACTTGTAGGGCACGGATGCCAATGAAAAGTTCTGCCTGTGCTCTCAGATGTCACCAGTACCCGGGCTCTGGGAGGGTACAATCGCCGGTGTGAGGAGTGACCCCCGGGCCCTTTCTCCGGGCTGCCTGGGACCCACGGCGGGCCGAGGGACACCGGCTGGCAGGGTTCTTCGTTAATGGGGTGCACGGGGAGGGGAGGTAGTCCGTAGAGTGACAGGTGGCACACAGCAGCAATGCCACCGGGAGGCGGGCTGACGTGCCAGGGTACAGGCGGCTGCAGAAGCACTCACGGGGTCCCAGCTGGCACAGAGACACTAATGAGGGTCGCATGGAAGCTGTCCTGCTGGCTGGTTCATGCCATGTGTCAGTAATGTTCACTCCTTTCTGGGCTGGTGCAAGGTACTGACATGTCAAGGTCTCGGGGAAGCGTGTGTGCATGTAAGGGCTGAGATGCATGTACCCAGGGCCAAAAAGAGAATACAAGCTTTAGGAGGACTGAGGGCCCCGTGGCAGTCAAAGACAAAAGTGCTCCCCAGATACAGGTGAGCCGTAGACACACATGTGACCTCATGCTCCCAGGAGAGTGTTTTATTTGATGGACGGACTGCTATGTGCCCAGGGTCACTCAGCAGTGGCATACTATGCATAGAGAACATGCGCTTCGGGCATGCATTAAAGGGCCGGCGAGTCACCGCTACAGAAGCATCAACAGATGCGCTCGAGTCCCTATGCACGCCGGAGATCTCAGATGAGTGGGTATGTAGAGCTTGCAATGGTAGCGCAGGCCCTTGGTAACACTATGACTAAGGACAGGGGGCTCTGCCGGTCAGGGCAGAGATGCTTACAAGTTCAGAAGTTGGTAGAGAGCTTGCTGGAATCTTAAGGTACCAGTGGTACGTGTGTGCACAGAGTCAGTAGCTGAACACTCCGCACCAGACCGTGGGGGTTCACAGGCAAGCGTTTCTGAGCTGCTACCCAGATATCTGGGATCTAGTGGTCTCGGGCTGGTGTGTGTGAATATGCAAGGACTGGGAAGTGCTCACGATCACACGTGTCACGTTGTATACCAGAGAATAAACGGCCTCGAATGGGCGAGGGATCCCGTTAGAAGCAGACTCTCGCATGTTCTTGGCCTGGTATGTAATCGCCATTAGGATCTGTGGAGCTCAGGGCAGTGTACAAGGGGTGTAGTGTGCCCAGGGTCACACGGGCACAAGGGAACAAACACTTTGCAATGGGTGAAGGGGGCCCATTAGCACCACACTGTCACAAGTTACTGAATTGCTGCACAGATATATGTGGGATCTGTGGATCTCAGGGTGGTGTGTAAGTCTGCAAGTGTTGGAGAATGCCCAGGGTCACAAGTGGCACACTGCCACCAGGGAACAAACGCGTTGGAATGGGCGAGGGATCCCCCTTATCTGCAGACTCTCACACGCTCCTCAGCTGGTGTACAGATATAAGGGGCCTCATGGTAGAGGGTAAACATGTAAGGGTTGGATGTTCCCAGGGTCAGTATTGGCATCCTGTGCACAAGAAAATATTTGTTTTTACAAAAGCAGAGTGTCCCGTGTCAGTCAGATGCAGTGCATGACTTCGACAAATTCCTGACATAGTATACGGATATCTGGGGTCTCAGGATAATCCGAAATTATGCACGGATGGGAGTGTGCCCAGGGTCACACTTGGCACACTGTAGACGAGGGAACAAACTATTTCGGTGGGTGGGTTATCCCAGTCCGCAGTAGACGCTCGCAAGTTCCTGAACCGGTGAACAGAAATCTGGGATCAGGGTCTGAGAGCAGTGTGTAAGTATGGAAACAGCTCGGATGTGCCCAGGGTCACAAGCGGCGCTCTGAACGCGAGAAAAGACATGCTCTGAAAAGTGTCAGCTGGCTCTCTTACCACGTAGGAGGCGGTGAAGGCGGCCGCCGCCGCCGCTGCCGCCGCTGCCGGGTCCGAGCTGTAGGGCAGGTGCGAGCCGTAGCCCGGGGAGGGCGCCGAGAAGGCGGTGGATCCGGCGTAGGGCGAGAAGGCAGAGCCGGAGGAGGAGCGGCCCAGCTCATCGGTCCGGGGCCCCGAGAGGACGCTGGTGCTGTACGCCGGGCACGAGTAGAGCGCCAGGGACGCCGAGGGCTGGTACAAGTAACCCTGAGGATAGGACATGGCCAGGCACATGCATGCAGCCGGTCTGCGCGGCTCTCGGAGGCAGGAAAGGATGAGGCGGCCGCCTGGGCTGCAGCGCCGGAGTGCCCTGTCTGCTGCGCGCCGCCCTGCGCTCTCCTCGCTGCTGCCTGGCTCTGTCTCTAGCTCTGTTTTTTTGCCCGTGGACTGAAGGATAGGACGGGGGGAGGAGGGCGGGCGCTGGGGAAAGGTCCTGCCAAGATGCTAAGTTGGAAATTGAGGATTCTGACGCCTTCTGCGCAGCGACGCTCCGCCTCCTCCCGGGGTGGTGTCAGTCTGGAAGGAACTGCGAGATCCTGCTGGCTGCGCAGACCGTGGTCGCGCTCACTCCGCGCTCCTCGGCTCGGGAGCAGGGCTGGGGCTCCGAGCCGGCCCCTGCCTGGAGGTAGCGCCAGCCTGGGCCTCTGCATCGCACGGGCCTCGGCCCTACATCGCGTTGAACCCCAGCACCGTCCTTGCAAGGACATTGAATCCGATCAGGTCCCTGCACTGCCATTATACCCAGTCGGGTCCCTGCATTAGCCCAAGAAGGCATCTGCAAGGCGATTAACCCTATCCTGGCCCTTGCATGCATGGACATTAAACTCAGCTAGGTCCCTGCACGGCCATTAACCCTATCCTGGCCCTTGCATGGACAATACACCCAGCCGGGTCCCTGCACGACGATTAGTCCCAGTCAGGGCCCTGCATGGCCAACAGCCCCAATCTTGCCTTTGCAAGACGATTAGGACCAGCCAGATCCCTGCACGAGGTTTAGGGTCCGGAGATCCCTCTCTGCGGCTGTTAGCCCAAACCCAAGGGCCCAAGCAACGAATACCCCCAGCGCAGGACACTGCGCAGCCATTAGACTCAGCCCGATACTGCATGGCGACGAGGCCCGGGCCCTGGAGGCGACTAGCACCTTGCCGCGGCCCTTGGACGGGTCCCTCGACTGCCGTGACTCCACGCACCTGTGAATGTCGATCCCCACCTCATGCCCCGGAGAGCGAATACACCACTCATGCCCCAAGGGTGGGGAATACACAACTCATGACCCAGGGTGGGGAATACAGGACTCGTGCCCCAGGGCAGGTGAATACACATCTCATGCCCCATGGGGGGTGAATACACATCTCAAGCCCCAGGGTAGGGACACACAAATGATGGCCCTGGTCGTGATCGCCATCAGCCCAGGAGCTGAGCACACGCACCCACCTGCTGAGCGCTGGGCCGGAGCCGTTGGGGTTAGCTCTGATTTAAAGTCTGCAGCGCCAACGTAAGCCAGTCATTTTAAGGAAATGCGGGAAATTTAAGGCCCGCTCCTACCCACCATCCATCCTCCGCTCCAAATAAGGCGTCCCACAGATCCTTTAACCGCCCAAATAAGCATCAGAGGGAATTGCTTTGAACGGTGTTTGGAAAACATTTCTGAAAGAAGCCGCGTCATCAGACTAGATTAGAAATATTGCTCATTCCATCAGATTCTCTCTCTCACTCTGAATGTGTTTGTGTATGTGTGTGTGTGTGTATATGTATATATATGTACATATATATATATATATATATATATATATATATATATATATATATATATATATATATATATATATATATATATATATATCCACATAATATTATATTAGACATTCTATTTTAATATTCACCCAAACACATTTAATAAACTATTAGAAAAAAGACACTTTATACAAAGGAATTGCTTTCCATAGATGGGGCAAGCCTACAAACTTTGGAGACGATACGCTGCCACTCCCCACCAAAATACACAAGTTTGCACAACCGAGGTGTAAAGTTCTCCGACTCAGAGATATGTCCGCTGCCTCTCCCTTCCCAGTCTCCGACCAAAGGGAGACGAGCGAGAGAGAAAACTCCCGGAGAGAGATTTTACCAGCAGATTAACTAGGTTCGCCTTTCACTCTGAAACCCATAAAAGGGTTTGTGGCGAAAGAAGATTAAAACCATATGAAGCGGGGCAAATCCCAGCCGATCTGGGGATGTAATCTTTTCAGATTTCTGCAGCTAGGTTTCCCAACGGGAGCACGTCGCGCGCGGAGCGTCTCCCTCGTCCACTAACCCACCCTGTCCCCTGCCCCGGATCTCAGATCTTACAGCACCCCTCGCACAGGGGCGGTCACTGCCTTCGTGGCTGGGGACAAGCAGATGGTCTGCCTGTTACCTGAATGCCTGTCTTTGACGCCTCGTGTTTAGCCTGTATCTGATACACATTGCTGGCGATGACAGACAGCTATATTCCTTTAATTACGTCTACACCCCCCTTTTACCCTAATGATTGTCCATATCGACCAGTGCCGCTCTGGCTGGTCAGTCAATATCTCTTTGCAACAAATATCTGCGCGTGCTTTTTCTCGCAAGAAGACTGGTGCACGCATGCAACAAACGCGTTTGTAATAAGACATCGGTCAGCTCTGTTAGCCCCGTCATGTGTGTTTTGGACAGAGGGACATAACTTGACTTCGCGCGGTCTTCCAGCCTGGACATTACAATACATGGGAAGGCAGGGATGGACTTTCCCTAGAAGTGGGTGCCTCCCCGGAGTCACGTGCTCCCGTTTTGTTTTGAAAGGCTCCCTGACTCAGTACTTCTACCCAGATGTCAAGCAAATGTTTTGTTTTGTGCGCGTTCGCTTTTTTTGTGATTGGTGATGGGGATGGTGGGCGGGGGGAGGGGTTGTTGAAGGGATCGAGGAGAAAGGGAGAGACAATTGCGGTGCTGTGCACGGATGAAACATCTTTTGTGAATAACACCAGCGCCAAAATCCGTTCCTAATTCTCCGTGTTCGCTGCTAAGCCCTTGCGTTTTTTTTCTCTCCCTGTCTAGAGGTCTAGAATCCGAGCATGCCGTGTTTATGAAAAAGTGCAGCGTAGGTTAAAACAGTGCCATTAAGATTTAATGGTGGAGCAGAGGAAGCGTGCTACTTAAATTAGTGCATCAGTGGGACGTTTCTTAGTGAATGTAATTTAATGATTTTTACACACTGACTCACATTTTATAAACGGAGGTTTCTTTTTTCCCAAGTGATACATGTGAAGCGTCTGCTGGAGGATTTTCACATTCACAAATCTGATTTAATAAGGATCGTTTTCGCTAATTCCTTTAATTCTTCAGGGTGACTGCCCAATGACGTCAGCGTCAGTCATGCATGTGACAATATGGTGATGTAAAATAAGCGTTCCACATGGGACACAGTCCCAGAAATATGTGAAATAAGATGACATGGGGGTTCCCCGTACTGGAGCACCAGAGCTGTTTTCATTCAGACATGCATCTTCTCGCCCGCCCTGCATAACGATAAAAAAACTTCCAAGAATACAAACCTGTCACGTCCACTAACGAATGACAATCAGGTTCCAAGCAAGTAATCTGCATAAACCTCTATTATAATGAATTGCAATCAATGCGAGTTTGGGTGTGTAATACCTCTCAAAGCTCTTGAACAATGGCATTTAGATGCCAGATTTACGTTTCATTCTGGATCTGTATAGTTGCAGCTCTACTGGCGAAAAATTCAACGGGTTGTCTTTTGAAAGCAGAATCTCATAGCAATGTAAAGTGGAATTTAGCTCATTTGTATATGAAATTGAAACTGTCAATGCTGACCGTTTTTATTTTTATTTTTTATATATGACACCCCTTTTAACATCGATGCAAATTAAATGCACGAGTATCGTGATTTGCCGTGTCTGGAAGTTACTGGGTTCTTGGGTGCCAGCTCCCGGACTACCCCAAGTACCTGCCCTACTTTGCATTGGCTCCTCTCGCGTATTCTGCTCCTGATTGGTCCTAAGGATACGTACCCGCCTGCAGTCAGCACCTTGACAGATGCGGCAGTGGAACTACGAGACTCGAATCGGTGACGTCATTCCGCATCACGTAAGCCTGTTCGTCCTTCCCCACTATTAGCGTAGGCGGAAGTTGGGGTATCAAACCGTGTGTGCGGAACGAGGTAGGGCTCGCTTCCACTTTTGTCCTGAAGGTGGCGACCTCGACTGCAGAAGCTGTACTTTCGAGAAGTGTGAAGACGGCAGCGAGCAATGGCGCTATCTTTATTACCGTCGGTTTGGGGGTCTCACCGTAGCGTGCTAGTAACCAGGGTTGTGTGAGTTGTTACGCCGCGCTACTACCCCTAGAGGGAGGCCCGTGGTGGTGGTGGGGATGGGAGTGGGTGGGGGAGTTTTATCGGCTTCGAAACCCGCAATGTGACCACTGGCCCTTGGAGAACTGAAGGAGACATCAGACCCCGCTCGTACCAAATGCAGTCTGCAGATAATGATTCAGCTGATGAAAGGTGGCAGCAGGGGCCACGGGCAGTCTAGGACACGAGATGGAACAATGAAGAGGCAGAATTTTGGGGGTAGAAAGACACTAAACCACTGGATATGAAAAAGTTGGGTCGTGGGGGAGGGGGGCATGGTCATAATTAAACTGGAGGAAATGAGTTGAAAACAATATCAAAAGTGGGATAACACCACGTAATATACTGAGAGTGTACGGGAGAAAGGAATATAAGGAAAAACACAGGAAGTTCTGTCACACGAAGAAGGAATCTAGGTGAAAAGACCATAAAAGACCGAGAACGAGTCGACTTAAGTGAGACCAAAATAAGAGCAGAGGGATGGGTGAGTCTTTTAAGAGGGGGCTAGCAAGGCACAGATTAAGAGGCAATACAGAATGCAAACCAAGAGCGCAGATGAGAATTAAGAATGTATGTAAGTGATGGGGCATGGACAAGGAAACTGAAGAAAGAAGAGCTAGGGGTAGATTTGCAAGCCCCTTGCGCCACTTTTGCGTCACTTTCCCAGTGTTAAAAGTGACGCAAAATTGGCGCAAGGCAAGGGCCTTGTAAATCTGTCCCCCTAGAGTCTAAACCTGTTTTAAAATAAAGATTGGGTGTGGGACACGGCGAAAAGAAACGAAGAGACACATTCATTGTACATGGCACAAGAAAAAGAGACGTAGGGAGAGGGCTCGTGTGAAAAAGGGTGTTGAATGGGACTAGCGATTGAGGAGCGGCATGGGAAAGAGTTACTGAGTGAGAGCCCCTGGATGCTTAAAATTGGTGTACTGAGGAGTTCACAAAGCCAGCTTGAAAGGGAGGCCAAGAGGTGCAGGAGATGGCGAGGGAGAGTCGGAAAGGGATAGTGAGCAAGGAATGCGAGCGGTATAGGAATCTCACCCAATATGTGTCCCGGGGGTGGGGGTTCGGGTCTCATTTCTGTGTTGAGGGTTACAGCAATTATACTTACAATAACCTTCAACCAAGCCTTACCATCAGTTAACTTGTTGCAAACTGAGTATTTCCGATGCCCCTGTGTAAGTGAGCGAGAAAGTGTGCGTGTGTTTGCGTGTGGTTGTGGGGGGTGTGGGGGAGGGGGGGGGGTGTTACAGCTTCTGCTTCCAGCAAGTTGAACAAGACACATATTGAGAATGACGCTGTATTTATATCTTGTCTCTTTTGTCCATACGGGAATCGAGCGTGGACAAAAATTAACTTTTATAGGTGCGTCCTGATGGCTTTCCCAAAAGAAACACAGTGGACGCATCCCCCCACCCCTTTCCTCCATCTTCCAAACTCCCCTTCTAAAAAGCACATTCTCCTCCAATCCGTGATTGCCCTCCCATGTGGCGTGACTATTCTCATAATAGGCGAGGGGCACTATGAAGCATCCTTGGAATATACTGAAAGACTGGGTCACATGGCAGTTAAGGTATGTGTCGACCAAAGATTAGTCCACATTGGTTACTTATGGCATGTCCCTGCGGACTTTTTTTACAGGATGTTTGATAAAGATCTGGGTTGATAGTACAGGTGGAATGTATTTTTAATCTATCTGAGAATAGACAACATTTTACAGTAATCCTTCCAGTGCTTGCAACACAGTTGACATTTGCTCTGCATCAACATTATGATGTAGCCGGATCTAGAAGGCAAACAATGATGGGAGATCGTAGGATCTTTCTAGAAAAGAACGAGAGAGGTGCACTCGAAGTCATAAACTATTTACACCCTGCTTAGCTGTGAGATCAAGGCTTACGTGCATACTCATTGCATTGGCTTGTAGCTGTGCAAGTTCACGGTTAGATTTACATCCCCACAAAAAAAGACAACTTTAGTGTTTGCATGCTTGCTTGGGTTTGTGCATCGTTCGCGTTTTACAGTGTGTATTTGGTTGACATCGTCTTCCAAACCCTGATTGCATGCCTTTATATGGCTTTATTTAAATTGCCACTGACTTTCCACGACTTGCAAAGCGTCTGAAGCTCTCAGCGTAGACTACCTGGCAAGGGTGCTGTTTTAGAGACGTGTACCCTTACCTCTTTAGTTTTACCAGTGGTGTTTGCATGCTAAAAGCCTGGGACATTTGTAGTGTTTTCTGCACAATCATCCTTACTTCTTCAAACCACACAGGTGTGCACTTTCACCAGTTTTGCTCTGTGCAGTGTGATGTACTTTAGAGTGGTCATTTTACTCTTTGCTTTTGAAAACACAGTTGCACTTGCAAGCATACGTGTCTACCGAAAGACAGGCAGTGTGCAACAGTGAAAAAATAAATAAATAAATAAATAAATACATAAATAAATAAAATAAAATAAAATGCTGTTTTTATTGTTGGCTATAGGGTGTACAGCGTTTTTCGCTTGTGCTGGATGAATGTCTTGCATATAGACCCACAGGTTGCACTCAGCTTCTCAAACAGGTATAGTTTACACCCTTCTAATCTAATTAATATTGATCCCAAAGACTAGCTGTTTCCACATTATGCTACTTTTACCCATGACTTCTTGCATAACATGCCTGACCCATGGATGCCTTTGTTTTTTTCTACTACAAGCTAATTACATGCATGCCATTTTACTATAGTTAATGTTTCATGAAATATTTTGATGTTAATCAGTTAAATGGTTGTCTCAACAGGTTACCTTAAAGGGGCCTGTTAATGAGTGGCATCACACCATATCTCTAACCCAGCTAGAAAGTGCAAGAAAGGAGACAGTTGAAATCTTTATTTTTAAGGAATATTGAGTGGTTTATCACCATCAGCCTGATTCATGTACGGGCCGTTTTGCGTGTCCCTAATAGCGAATCATAGCGATTCGCTATTGAGGACACGCAAAACGGCATTCATGTAGGAATTGCTACTTAAATAGCGATTCCTACATGTTCTTTATTTGCGAGTAGCAGTTTGCTACTCGCAAATACTCCCCATTCATTCCTATGGGCCAAGAGGCCCATTGGAATGAATGGGGATTTGCGAGTAGCAATTTGCTACTCGCAACTGAGATAGCGATTTTAAGGGTGACAGGGGTGTCCAAAGGACGCCCTGTAGCACCCCTAAAATGCACTTTTGGACAGGTGTTGCGCACACACATGTCCAAAGGACATGTGTGTGTGCTACATGCAACTTTGAAAAATGCTTTTAAAAGCATTTTTCTGAGTTTTTGCTATTTACCGACAGGTCTGACCTGTCGGTAAATAGCGGCCCCAAAAGTCCAAAATCGCTATTTTGTTGTGTGTCATGAATAGCATTTAAGGAATCTCTATTAGAGATTCCTTAAATGCCATTCCACGCAAATATGCGAATTCTTAAATAGCGATTTTTGCATTTGGTATCATGAATACCAAATGCAAAAATTGCGCTCGCAAAGGGCCAGATTCTGAGAATCTGGCCCTTTGCGAGTGCAATTTAGCTACATGAATCAGGCTGCATGTCTCTAATCCAGCTAGAAAGTGCAAGAAAGGGGATTTTTTGAATCTTTATTTTTAAGGAATGTCGGGGATGCAGGATTGGATAAAAAAAGGCCACTTGTTTTGTTGCACTTGGTGGCCACGCAAAAGAATGATGCACAGTATGAAACGGTGACTTAGAACTTGATTTTGAGTTTGACAGACACCTTATTGCAAGTGCATTATAGTCAGAGGCACTTAGAATAAAGTGGGCAGGATATCCATTACGTTTGTAACAGAATAACACGTCTACCAACAGCTAAATCAGGCCCTTAGTCTGTATGTTCATTTCCTGCTACATTATGTCGTTTATGTAGCTCCTTCTTGTAAGAAGGACAACTGAAAGAGCTTGAATCATACTGATTAGTGTATGCAGAGCTGCACAGACCAAAACTCAAACTCTCATTTTTTTGTTTCTTTTGTCTTTGAATAAATATCACATCTACAGTGTCATTCAGAGTCGACATTTGAAAGAACTACAAATAATCCTGCATGTTTTATTTAAACCATCCACAAAAGTTGAACATTCAGACAACATAGGCTTCTACCAGTTTTGTGTCACCGCCCAAAATACTGTGTATTTGAAGATACAAGTCATATAGATCCCACTTGCAGTGGTGTTTTTATGTATCAAGTTCCTCTCGAGTCAGAGGACATTACAGCTGCTACTATCTCACACTTAATATGACAAATGGTAAATGTTGGCTGCAAGCTCAAACATGTCAGTTGTACTTTGAGTATTTCTGCTAGGAAAGGAAGGCAACAGACTAATATTTAGTGATATTTAGTGGTGATTTTTAGCTTCCAACAAAAGATTTGTGCATTGTAACATTGATGGTAAGCCAAGCATTTCACAAGGTGCTTGTGAGAGGTTGTACAAGATATATCCCAACCCGATGCTCTTTTCGGCTTTTATTTAATCCAGTGTATGCAATTAGGAAGATTGTTAGCCAGCAAGCCATGGCTTCTAAAGTACCCTGCTACTGGTTATGGAGGAGTTTCCACATTAAGGGGGTTCGCCTGCAAGGGGGAGGGGGTGGTGTGGGTAATACCCTTCACTAAATACTGGCTAGGATAATTTTTTAATTTTTACTTTTTGCTTTCTGACAAATCAATTTAACAGTTTAATATAGGATATTCAGTTTTCCCTTCATCTCAATGCGTTGCCAAGTTCTGTGTCACTAAAATCACAGTATAACCCCCCCCCCCAACAATTTGAAGATCACCACTGCCTTATCTTCTTTAAAACGGTTCTCACGAACTGCTTTACCCTTAGCCCTGTTTTATCTTTAACGTCTTCTAGTTACTAGCGTCTTTATGCACAAGTAACATCAGTGGTATTTTATATGGCATTTTTATGCAAATGATAGAAATCCAATAAGTGCATTTGAAACAGACATTCTTATGCACCCTAACTAAGGGACCCCACTGTGCACACCATATTCATCTTTCTTTTCATCGCTGTTATCAGCACAGTCGTATTTACTATTTACAGCACCACGTCCAAATCATAAAAACAATAGTGCTGACAATGTTAGATTTTTGGTGTGTGTGCATGCTTGCGTATAAAACACAGGTAAAACGTTGTAACACATTACAGGAGGATGAAAACGTAATTGTGTTTACTGTGTATTAAATGTTACTTTAAGGACCATGTTAGGCTTAAGCCCATCTTCTAAACACAAATTACACAAATGACAGGACTGTATTTATTCCTTATTTTTCGAATATGGCCATGCATTACAAGAACACCTGCCACCACAAGCTGCAGCTGAGTTCATTTGGAGAGATCAGATGAAAACACATAATGTGCCAGACCTGCACGGTATAGAAATGTATAATTTGTCATTGTCATGCAGCACTCTACGCCTTTGTTTAATTACATTCACAGCTGTCTTTGCTTTGAACTTTGAAACCGGGTTGTCTACTTTTATTGCAGTTTTTAAATATCTAATTATTATTCTGCTAACAGACATTAAAGTAGCTCGAGAAATACAGCATTTTGTTTGCTTCATATTCTCTGCCGTCTTCAAGTGTACTTAAAAGGATTACCTGTCTCGCCAAGTAATGCCTACACAGGTGTTTATTGTTACTTTAATTAAGATGGTGAAAAAATGTTTCATTCGGAATATACTATAAAAGGAGATGAATTTGAATATAATAGTGTATTTTAGAGGGGATGAACTCAAATGTAAGCGTTCTCAACAATATACTTTTTGCCCGAAAGCTTACCTAACTGATCACATTTAATATATAAACTTATTTTCTTTGCAAGCGACACAGTGTTGTTCACCATCTTTTAACACCTATTGGCCGCTAAATGATCATTAAAAGAAAATGTGTAAATGTACTATTGGAAGAAAGCATAATATATTTACTTTGTTTCGCTTTAATTTTATTAAAATAAAAAAATTTATTTTAGAAATGTGTAGCCCTATCCTTTTTTAATTTTTACCCACTTTAAACAGAGAGGCGTCTCGAAAACACGATGGGCCTCATTTAATATATTTTTTTGACTAAATGTTTTTTGCCAGTGTTATTTAATATCTTCTTCAAACAGATGAAATGATATAGCCCAAGTCTGCTTCCCAAACTTTTATTTGAAGTGACTTGAATATTATGAAGTTCTTTGATTCACCACAAACAACCCCACCATTTCACAATTTAGGTTCTTTGTACATATTAATGAGGTGGTTCAACTTTCTGCCAGATTCTCTTCATAGAAATCTCATCTCTGAAAAGGAAATATTCGGACTGAAAAAACAATACTGTGGCATTAGTTGAACCACTCTGATTCCTCCTACCTTCGGTTTCTCTGAACCATGACCATTAAGAAACAAAAAAAGTCACAGACTTTAGCCAGAAAGACTAAAGTGGTTAACTTAACAGTCTTTCAAAAAGTTTCCTTACAAAACTACCTTCCCCTTACTCCAACCAGTAGGTAAATTACTCAGAACCCAATAAAATTAAAAAGGGTAAAAGCAAAAATCTATTTGGCTGTCTTTAAAAAGAGTGATGTCTAAGGTCTCCAAATAAAAGGTCTAGAAGGAGCTAAATATAGAAAGAAAAGGTCTCATGGCTATTGCATGAAAATTGCGACAAATCTCACAGTTCCTCACCTATGAAATTTATTTTCGAACGTAAAAACTTACAAGAAAAACATCTTGAATTCCATGGTCAAATTTTTAGGTGCCCAGATTGATTTAGCTAATAACACAATTATTTCTCCAACCCACTTCCCCTTTCCGTGATTTACCATTTTGCTAATGTGAGAACTTGCAAAATACTTTGAAGATGAAGACAAAGCCATTGAGCTTTCTTTTAAAGTTTTCAATATTCACACATGCCTACCTATATTCAGCATGACAACTGAATACATTCTACAAAAATCTTTGAAATTGAGCTGATCAAGCCTATTGACAAGCTTTAACCTTTTAACAAACTCATTGACACTGTAGCTGTCATCTGGAAACAGGCATGAGAGATTACTATGGCAATTTTTGTTCAGATTTACTAAACTCATCAATTGGTAAAAGTGATTTCTCTGATTGTGTGAAAAGTGGTAAAGTCTCAGTGCTACAGAGGGAAACTTTGTCAGACCATGAATGCCTTATTCTGGCCCTGTTATCAGACACATTTTCTTGCTAAAAGATACTAGAAACTGCATTGGCGCCAATTACATGGCTGCTAGTAAATCCACAGCTTACCAAAATGGTACTGAATTGATTAATTCTCAGGTGACACCAAATGCTAAATTACTTTGTTTCACCCGTAACACTGACATCTCCTTCAAAGCATATCTTACCAAGAAAACCAAGACAGCACAGTACAAACTCTTCCCTGAAGAAAGTGAAACCTTACTTCTTGGAAACAGACAGATATTGACCTCAAATTTAGAGTTTAATGGACAGGGACTCACACATATGGAGGATTTACAGTAAACTGTTAAACAAGTTCCATCGACTTTAATGCACTTGAATCAGCAGACCCCACATCTGCCACTTTTTTGATGGGGTATATTGTCAACTAAACTCTAAATTAGGTCCTTAGCCCTCTTGCACTTTAGATTAAGGCAACACAATTTTCTGTGGTCTCCCTGATACCATATTTGATACCCTGAAAGGGTGACGTACATGAGTAAGAGAATCTCATAAAATAACTGAAGAAGTCGAAATGAACCAAGACAACAATTTTGGAACTACACTGGCTCTTCCTCAAAGTTTGTACCATTCCCAAAATAAGCTGTACCAGATTCAAGATGTCCAGTACCAGCACCCCTCCATATCTAGAAAAAAATAACTACCTCAGGTGGACAGTGCCAAGCTGAAAGCAGGACTTCCACAGAATGGAAACTAAAACTACAAAAAGCTAAAAATTGGATCTGCCCAATGATCTGAAAAAAGTTTTCAATGACAGAACTTACTCAGCCATTTGCAGTTCAGAAAAGAGCTGAAGGCCAAACTGTTCAGTTAACACTACTTCTTCACATGATAGACTTGAGGTTCCGTGAATTCTGAACCCGATTTATAAAGGTCATGGTTTTGTTACGAATTTGATAGTAGCGAACCGTAACTAGTGAGTGCAGCAAGTACGAGTGATTTCGCCATGTTAGACTGATGGATTCACTATGTATTTAGGGATTTCGTTCTGAACCCTTGGCTTCCATTTTGTGTATGGCAGCCATTTTGTGGTTGCCCTCACATAGGCCGATGACTATGGCCGAACGAGTCTTTAGTACACGTACATGTTAACTGACTACTGAATGACCTGAGCGAACTGACCCCGTTGCCTGAAGCTGACCTTGTTAAGCTAGTTCCTTCCCCGGTAGCTGATCGAGATTAAGGATCAAAGAACAGGACATTGTTGAGTTTGGTATGCACATACACACCCCTTATCCTACATCTCATCTGTTTCTGTTCCTTCTTTTATGGCCTATTTATGGTATGGGTTGTGGTCCTTTATTATGGGTTTGTCCGGCCTGTTCGAGAAAGAATGTTGGGCTTTCTTGTGTAATTGATGATGGGCTGGACAATTGAAAAGTGGGTTTGTCGTCATGTGATACCTTTTGCAATGTTACCTTTAATTGGACAAACTGTAACTAGTGGGTGTTTGTTCAGAAAGTGATTTTTAGCATAAAAGACGATGTCTCGCAGTACGACAATTGAGCAGTATCTGACGAACCTACCCGTGTTGTACTTCGTAGACTTCTGTTCCTGGTTGCAGCCAATAAATTTGATCTTTGACGTCACCATGAAGTATCCAGTGTCTCTGTATTCTAAGACAGGTGAACCCGAAGACTTTGGGCGTGCCCCTGGCGCCCTGGGTTCTAAAACCCGGTTCTTCAGTTGGCGCCCAATGTGGGGCTCGACTTCAGTGGTACCGGTCCAAGCCTGAAGATCGTGAGGAGCTTTATGAGGAAATTCTGGAAGACGGCCCCCACTTCATCGACCCCTGCATGTCGAACGTGGACTGAAGGTTTTTGCTGCAAGGCTTCCCACTTTCCGATGGCTACGAAGGACTGCTGCCCTGACTGTCGCCCTGTCTTGGACCCTTCGTGATGATTTGTAGAGCGAGACGATAGACGGGTCTTCTGGTGACGTGATCGATACTTCAGTTAAGTATAAGTGGGTCGCTCCCAGTCCTTAGTTTTGGGTTTCCTTCGGGATCTTTGATTTGTAACTTGCAAGTGCCAAAGCCGAGGGACTCGTATATTTGCGAGACTATCGTTTTTGTTAATCCCTTGAAGTTTGAAGCTAGATTAGTGAGCGAAGATGCCTGGTGTTAGCAAAATTAGAAAGATATTTTGTTGTGGTTGTAATAGGGATTCCCGATTGGAGGACTCGTGTCCGATACCTCCGGTTGGCACTCCGACTTATGAGCTCTATTCTAAACACGGCCTGGGCCCTATTACGTTTAATGAAGAATGGGTCCGATACACTAGGAAAGAGGGTGTTTTAAAATGGCCCCAATATGGTGGCTATGACACAGAGATTTTAGATAATTTGGAAGTTAAACTGTTCAAGAAGAAAGCCCGGCCGGCGATGTTTGACTCTTTCCGCCTCTGGCGTAAGGAAGCCAAACAGAAAGCAATTAAACAAGCTAAAAGAGATAAGAGAGAGAAGGGTATATCGATAATGCAAGCTGCTAGGCAGTTTAAAGATAATGAAGAAGATCAAGCGAGTGAAGAGTTGCATAGGCAACATAAAATGGCCATCGATAAATGTTATCCAGCTTTGCCACCTCTTCTACAGGGTGTAACGAAGGACCCTGAAAAGGATCCTTTGATGTCACATTTGTTGAGTTCACCACCCCCTTATGTGCAGAGTGCTACGGCACCTCCGCAACCTCCAGCTGTTCAGCCTTTGGTTGTTGCACAGCCGCCAGCTCCTCTTCAGCTGGTTCCTCCTCCTCTGGTGCAGCCTTCTCTAGGGCCGCCGACTTTGCTATCAATTCCACCTCAAATTCCTATGACTTTTTCTCCTGTACTCGCTGCTTCTTCTGTTTCTACTCCTACGTTTGTTTCATCTCAGTCTGCTTTGTCTCCTGTCCTTCTGACAACTTCTCCTGTTCGACAGAGAATGACTAGTACTGTTACTGGTCTTTTGTCTCCTTTCTTTGGGTCATTGAATGTGACCCCTGTTTCAGCGCGTAAACAATTGCGTAGCCAGTTTCCTGGTCCCGAAGAGCGGGCAATATTTGATCATTTGGCTCGTAAATGGGTTACAAATTCTTTGAGATATGATTTGGAGTTTGTTATGGATGTCTTCCGTCAATGGGAAGCACCGAAGCAGAGATATATCTTCGATTATTATTATTATGTTTCTTATATAGCGCCTGAATCGACCCCCGAAGGGGTATCTCCGCGCTTGCCTTGGGAACCCGTCCTGGCTTTTCCCTGTGAGATAGCCCCTACAGGGCATCCCCAAGGTGAAAGCGAGGCATCCCGCCGCGGGGGGGCCGTTGTGGAGATTAAGCAAGCTTAATGCCCAGAGTTGCAGAGTGTGAACCCATGATTAGGTCAGGCACCGAAGCGAGAATTATCGAGTCCATGGACATTTGAGCTCAAGACCCTGCCGCGTCAGGAATTGAACCCTGGTCCCGGGTCTGACCTCTGCTTCAGGGTCTGCCTGCTCTAACCAGTGAGCCACACTTCTCCACTCATGTGTACTTTCCTCCGTGAGGAATGGGAAGATGGTGAGTTGGGTCAGACCCCATTGGAGTTGTTTAATGTACAGTCCGAGTTTGCGAAAGGGACAATAGTGGGTTCCGATGTTGAGAAAGCAGTTGCGCGTTGCTTGCATTTAGGAGTGTGTTTCCTTCTCAGTCTTTGTTTGAGCCTGATCCTTCTGGTAGGAGGAAAGCGAGACAGTATCCAATGAGAGAAGTTCTTCCGGTATGGAAAGAAGCAGTACCTGCTGGCGCGAATATTAATCCTCCAGCTGTAGAAGCTCATTTTCAGCGTGTTTGGGTACATGTTCCGTGGAAGAGAGCTCAAGTATTGGCCCTTAAGCAGACTCTACCTGACCCCCACAAGAATCCTGCAGGGTATTACAAAGAGTTGTCAGAGACAGCTGACGCATGCATTATGAATTTAGCTGATATAGACATGTTGTTTGGTAATGTGGTTCCTCAACCTTTGTGGGGAAAGATTCGTCATGTGGATCATGCGCAAGAGTTAGGTGACACATGGGCTAACATTACAGCTGCAGATGGTCTTCAAGGTGGTGGAGCTAAACCTGAGGCTTTAGTTGCGGAACTTCCCGGTAGGATTATTAATTATATGAAGACTTTAATGCCTGCGATGCAAGTGAATTGGGATAAGTTGTCTGCATGTAAGCAGAAGAAAGATGAAAGTGTGTCTGATTTCTTCACTAGGTTTGAAGAGACGTTTATCGATCACAGTGGTCAAGATATGAGTACGGAAGGTGGCCAAAGGTTGTTCGTGGATAAGTTTGTTCATAATTTGCTTCCCGAGTTGTGCAATAAGTTAAAGGATTCAGAGAGTTCATGGGCTTTTTCTTCGTCAGCCCAAATATTGGCTACTGCACAATATTACGAGAATAGAGATAAGGATGAGAAAGAGAAAGCAGAGAAAAAGACCAAAGATTTAAAGACGAAGGTTCTTTTGCAACAGGCGTATCCGCCCGTTATAATCAGCGTGAGTTTCAGCAACCTCAGCAGTTTCAGAGAGGATCTCAAAGGTCCGTGTCTTTTTAGCAGCATGTTCTTGTAGGCCCTAATCAGTGTGCATATTGTAAAGAAGAAGGGCACTTCAAGAGTATCTGTCCGGTTCTGCTGCAGCGTACGAATAGTGTGTCTGGTGTGAGAGGTCGAGGTGTTCAGCAAGCTCCTAGAGGTAGAGGACGTGGTGTGTTCCCCCAGAATGCACGTTCCTTTCCTCCACAGAATTCTATAAATTGCTTTGATCAACAGAATGTTGCGTCTGATCAGTCGACTCAGTACTATGCTGACGATTACTATGTTGAGAGTGAGAATGCTGACGGTAATGATTGCCAGGACAGCCATAGACAAAGAGAGGGAGTAGTGTCAGTTCCAGTAGATCAGAGTGGACCTTATGTTGAAGTGATTACATCAGGTGTGTCAGAGCCTTTTGTATTGGATACTGGTGCAGCAAAGAGTTCTATCATGCACTCTAAACTCCCTGGCGCAACTTTGTCTGGCTTGATGAATGTTTCGGTACGTTTTTCTGGCGCCCCAGTTCGTAATCCAGTTTCTAGTCCTTTGTCTCTTTCTGTTGGACCTTGTGAATTGGAAGCACCCCTCATTCTGACGACAGGTTGTGGTGAGAATTTGTTGGGATTGGAATTGTTGAAGAGATTGTATGCAACATTACATTGTTCTCCTTTAGGAGTACAGCTTACATTGGGTTGGAGAGTGATCTCTCCGATGTATTTGTCTAAAGATCGGCTTCCATTGGAATTGCGTTCTCTCCCTGATACTCTTTGGGCAACTGGTCCTAATGACGTGGGTCTTTTGGAGATTCCACCATACGTTGCGAAGCTGAAAGCGAATGCTAGATTGCCACGTATTCCACAATATAGGATTTCTAGTGATGGTGACAGAGCGCTTTTAGCGATCATCTATGATCTGACTGAGAAAGGTGTGATAGAAGAAACGAGAGGTAATGTGTGCAATAGTCCGGTTTTGCCTGTCCTGAAACGTACTGATTCTTCTCAGCCGCCTGTGTATAGGTTTGTGATTGATCTTCGAGAAGTGAACAAAATTGTTGTGCCACAGTTTCCTGTTGTTCCAGATATTACTGCTTTGTTGACTATGATTCCTGCTTCAGCTACCTGGTTTTCAGTGATTGATCTGAAGAATGCTTTCTTCAGTATACCGATTGCTGAGGAGAGTAGAGATATTTTTGGCTTCTCTTTAGGAGGCCGAAGCTTCCGGTATAAGCACGCTCCTCAAGGTTATTGTGAAAGTCCCTCCATCTATAGTCAAGCTTTGAAAACACAGCTTGATACGATTGTTTTACCTGATGGTGCTGCTCTTATTCAGTATGTAGACGATCTGTTAATTGCTGCTGACGATGAGGAGATTTGTATAGAAACTACTCTTTCTTTGTTGCAACATTTGTCTGACCTTCATCATAAAGTGTCACCTTCGAAGTTGCAGTATTGTCGACAAGAAGTGACCTACTTAGGTCATCTCTTATCGAAGGAGGGATGAAGGTTGACTCCAGAACGAATTCAAGCGATTGCGAAAAGGAATGTGCCAACTACACAGAGAGAAGTGCGTGCTTTCTTGGGTATTACCTCGTACTGTAGACAGTGGATTCCGAACTTTTCATTACTTGCAAAACCTTTGTTAGCACTTACTCTTAAGGATACTCCAAATCCTCTTCCTTGGTCTGACGAATGTCAGAAAAGTTTTTCTGAATTGCCTAATGCATTGTGTTTGGCTCCGGTGGTGGGTACCCCTGACTACAGTAAGCCTTTTACGCTTTATGTCCACAAGAGAGAGGGATGTGCATTGTCAGTCTTGACACAGCAGTTCGGTGATAAACAGCGTCCATGTGCGTATTTCTCATCGACTTTGGATCCGGTAGCTAGAGCGTTGCCGAGTTGTTTGAGAGCTACAGCAGCAGCGGTTGTTTCTATTCGACAGTCTGCTGGTTTGGTAATGGATAATATGTTGATTGTGATGGTTCCACATGCAGCGGATACTTTATTGAACAGGACGAAAACACAGCACTTGACTAGTGCTCGATTGTCAGGTTACGAGTTGACGCTTTTGGCGAGTCATGTGCATATAAAGCGATGCAACACATTGAATCCAGCTACGTTGTTGCCGATTTCTGTAGAGACAGATGTTCAGGAACAGCATGATTGCTTTCTTAGGACAGAGAAAGAAACAAAGGGTAGAATTGATTTGAAAGATACTCCTCTTGCGAAGTGTGATGGTACCTTATGGGTAGATGGTTCATGCTTTAAGCTTCCGAATGGTGATACGACTGCAGCATATGCGGTTACAACTTTGCATACGATTGTTGAAGCTGCACGTATCCCACAAAATTCAGCTCAAGCAGCGGAGTTGATTGCACTGACAAGAGCGTGTGTGTTGTCAAAAGGAAAGAGAGTGACTGTGTATACCGATAGCCAGTATGCATTTGGTGTGGCCCATAGTTTTGGGCGGTTATGGAAGGAACGTGGGTTCCTTACGTCTCATGGTACGAAGATCCAGCATGGTCAGTTGGTGAATGAGCTTCTTGAGTCACTTACGTTGCCAACGCAAGTTGCGATTGTGAAATGCAGTGCACATAAGAAGGTTACCGATGACGTTGGTCGTGGTAATGCATTTGCGGATGAAGTTGCGAAAGAAGCGGCGAAAAATGTGACGAGTCGAATGTATGTTATGGGTCCAGCAAGATGGGTTCCGGATAGAGGAATGTTTGAGGATATGATAGAGAGTGTGAAGTGAATTCAGGAAAAGCAACGGAGAAAGAATTGAATGTATGGAGAGAGAGTACGGGAAAATTAGATTCGACTGGGTGTTGGATTGAGTTGTCGGAACATCAGCGATGGTTGTTACCTGATGCATATGTGCTTGCAGTGGTTACGATGGCGCATGGAATAGCGCACATTAGTGCGAAAGGGATTTGTAAGTTGTGGGCTCCAGTATGGCAGAATGCTGGAATTCCTAAGTGTGCGGAGAATTTGGTTAAGAATTGTATGGTTTGTCTGATGTATAATCCTCAATGTAAACAATGGTTCTGTTGGGAAAAAGATTTCTTCTAGTTTTCATGTATTATTTCATTGGTTTCTTAAGCTGCAGTATTAACTTGCTTTCAATTTATCAAAAAACGAATATGAAAACGCAAATCCAAAACAACCAATAGGGTATGAAATGATTATTTTATGATTTCAATGTCATTCATAGTAACCCTGCATTCAATACATACATTTATAAATTCTACAAAAATGGCGCATCAGAGTAAGGTGATAGTGACATATTAGTGCAGTGATTTATCATGCAGTGAGGTTATAAACAGTGAAATATGTACAAGTGAAGGAACAATTGTTTTTTTTAAATTTTTTAAAAAAGGTGGCCAAAACAGTATTCAATTGGAAATATTCCTATGTGCCACTACAGTTGACAATTGTTGTGGAATATTTCATGTTGGACCACAGACTTCTTTATCCATTGACGTTTCGACCCTAATGACGCCTGATTTGTGGGTCACAGCGGGTCTTCATCAGGACTGGGGGGATTATAGTTGGGTAGGACTGATGTCGCCTCTGGGGTGCCTCTATGTGATATGGGGCACAGGCCCAGACTTCCACCGGTTCAATGACAATGTACTCTGGTTCCAGTGGGCATCCTAGTTCGTAATTCAATGGCGCAGACTCTTCATGCGAGTGTCTTCTTTTGCGATGTACTTGGTCCGACTAGCGTTGCAGCGTCCCGTTTCCTTCTCGCTCACAGCGCGATGCATCCGTCATTCGGCTCTTGGCTTGTGAAACCAGTCAGTTGATGTATAATCCTGGCAAGGGAACTCCAACTCCAGCTGTTCACTTTGCGCCTCTGACGTATCCGTTCGAGGTGCTGCAATTGGATTTTATCCATATGGAGAGATGCAACAACTTAAAATACGTCCTTGTAGTTGTTTGTGCCTTTTCAAGATGGGTAGAAGCTTACCCCCTGAAAGATAATACTGACTTGTCCACAGCCAAAGGCCTACTCAAGGAATTCTTTCCTAGATTTGGTTTGCGAAGGATGGTGTGGAGTGATAATGGAAGTGAATTTGTGGGTCAAGTCATGAAGAAAGTGTGTGAAGGTTTGGACATTAGGCAGAAATTCCATGCTGCAAATCACCCCCAATCAGCTGGTTTGGTCGAATGCTACAATGGCACTCTGAAGCTGAAGTTAGCCAAGATTCAGGCGTGCTCTGGTCTCCAATGGCCCGATGCTTTGCCATTGGCACTTTTGTCAACTAGAACTACAGTGCATTCTCGAGTAGGCCTTAGTCCATATGAAATAGTTTTTGGTCGCCCGGCTAATGTATGGGGAGTGCCGAGGCCAACAAAGTTTAGCGAGATTGAACATCCTGTGCTGATCGACTATTTGTATGATTTGACGGCTAAATTGCGTGTCTTCCACCAACAGGTTCACGACACACTTCCACAAGCATCTGAAGATCCAGGACACGCCATTGATCCTGGTTCCTGGGTTTTGGTGCGAAACTTTCAGCGGACGAAGAACGATCAGCCCCGCTGGACTGGACCATTCCAGGTCCTTTTGTCGACGCGTACCGCAGTGAGAGTTCACGGCAAGAAGAACTGGATCCACGGCGTACATTGTAAGAGGGTCCCTTTGCCTCTGCCGTACGACCAGTGGGTCCAGGAGGGTATTGGTGATTCAGAGACTGAGACTGTGCCAAGGTTCGTTCCATTCAGTGACGCTCGTTTGATTGGGACAAGCTCTGAGCGTGAGGACGATGATATTTTGCAAGCAGCTGTGTCTTCTTCTTTGAGACTGGAAACTACTGAGCCTGAGTTGTTGTTTCGTGATCAGACATTGCCTGGTAAAGGCCGCTATAATTTACGACCGAGAGTCCATGGACAAATAAAGTGATTTCTTTCTATTTTTGAAACTAGGCTCTCTCATCCGAAAAGCTTTTTTGACCTATTTTTCTTTTTCGAACCGCCATCCGGGTTCAGCTGTAGGGCGGTATAAAGCCTTGGAGTCTACAACCGTGTAGACACGAGGTCGACGGTTCTGGTTTGTTCTAGGGCGTTCCCTGGGACATTCAGACGTACATCTAAGCAGAAGAGAACCAACTGCCGCGAACAGCACGGTTAGAGGATGGAGATTTTTGAGATCGAGAGAGCTGGTGTGGAAATGAACTTTAAGACGAGACTGTGTAAATTAATGAGTAGCAAATGTCTTTTGATAACGTGTCTTTTTATGCTACTTAGCATGATGATGTTTCTGGTAGGATATGTTGTTTTCTCTTTCCAAGTGACGTTTGCACCCACCACACAACCTATGTTTTTTCCTACTATTTCTTCGCATTCTTTTCATCCTTTGCCTGAATATGAATCTATTAGAAGATCAGAATTCATTAATAATTCCTTTGTGCAACTTTTGCATCAGCATCAGTCAGTAGTCAACACCACTAATTGCTGGGTGTGTGGTCTTATGCCTCATAAAGGTATTTGGTCCTGCCATTCAGCTATAATGGATCTGTGTGGGCATATAGGACAATGTTTATTTATGCTCATGAAGTCTACCCCCTGCGTTCCATGAAAGATAGTCTGAGTATAAGTGCTCTAGTGAAGGGAATAGTTGATATGATTAGAGGTATAAATTCCTATGAGACTATTCCACAGAAGAGACACTAGCTTATATTGGATGGAACGTGACTGGGTATGGTGTTAGTCTGAGTGAAAAGCAGCGAGGGGAAAGGTCATCCCCGATTTGGATCGTACCCCATCGTGGTCATTTTTGTCTGCAAGGTAATGGCAAGAATCCGAGAGCTCAGTTAGGGAAGAGTGCTTGCACTGAAATGTATGTTTTTGCGTCCCAGACTTCCCCACCGTTTTTAGCAGCTAAGGGTACATATTTTGTCTGCTATGATAGAGCATATACATGGTTGCCTCCTGATTTTTCGGGAACATGTTATGTTTCATTTCTGTTGCCCCCTACGTATACTGCAGCGGCAGATTACCATAGAACGAGAATAGTTAGAGGTGTCTTCAGTAAGGAAGATACTGCAGGACAAGATTTGGGAGATTTTCTTAAGGGTTTCCTGCCGTTTTGGGGACCTATGGTGAACAGTAGGAACATACAGCAGTTGACGAGAGTGGTTGAGTCCACCATAGTTGCGACTGCCGGTGCCCTTAGTAACTTGACTGCTGAGCTCCAATCAGATTGTCTTATGACGTTGCTGAATCGAATTGCGTTAGATGTCATACTTGCAGATAGAGGAGGGGTATGTAAATTGATTCAATCGAGCTGCTGCGTTTTCATTCCAGACAATGCTCCGACAGTGTACCAGGCCATTTCCAAGCTACATAAGATCTCCGAGTCTGTACATGTGGACGAACGAGATTGGTCGTTGATGGGATGGTTTTGGGGATTGCTATCCACTTGGGGATGGAAGATTCTGATGATCATTGGGATGGCTTGAGCTATTCTTTTCCTGTTCTGTCTTTGTGTACAGTGTGCTCTTGCTATATGTGGCCTTTGCACTACCACGTGTGAGAGGAGACCTGTCCCGAGAGAGTTACTAAGTAATAGGATTATGCTCCAGCAACATCTTGATGATCTGATGAATATAGACCTGGATTCAGATTGACGTGAGTTTAGGTTATTGCCTGTGTAAGGGCAAAAAGAGGGACTGAGGTTCCGTGAATTCTGAACCCGATTCATAAAGGTCATGGTTTCGTTACGAATTTGATAGTAGCGAACCGTAACTCGTGAGTGCAGCAAGTACGAGTGATTATGCCATGTTAGACCAATGGATTCACTATGTATTTAGGGATTTCGTTCTGAACCCTTTGGTTCCATTTTGTGTATGGCAGCCATTTTGTGGTTGCCCTCACATAGGCCGATGACTACGGCCAAACGAGTCTTTAGTACACGTACGTGTTAACTGACTCCTGAATGACCTGAGCGAACTGACCCCGCTGCCTGAAGCTGACCTTGTTAAGCTAGTTCCTTGCCCGGTAGCTGATCAAAATTAACCCTTTCGATGCTCATGACGGAACGGTTCCATCATGAGCATCGGTCGAGTTGTGCTCATGACGGAACCGTTCCGTCATGACCACGCCCGTTTTCATTAGGGCCCAGCACCGGCGGTAAATCGGGGCAGCACGGATGAGGTTAAGGATCAAAGAACAGGACATTGTTGATTTTGGTATGCACATACGCACCCCTTATCCTACTTCTCATCTGTTTATGTTCGTTCTTTTATGGCCTATTTATGGTATGGGTTGTGGTGCTTTATTATGAGTTTGTCCGGCCTGTTCGAGAAAGAATGTTGGGCTTTCTTGTGTAATTGATGATGGGCTGGACAATTGAAAAGTGGGTTTGTCATCATGTGATACCTTTTGCAATGTTACCTTTGATTGGACAAACTGTAACTAGTGGGTGTTTGTTCGGAATGTGATTTTTTAGCATAAAAGACGATGTCTCGCAATACGAAAATTGAGCAGTCTCTGACGAACCTACCCGTGTTGTACTTCGTAGACTTCTGTTCCTGGTTGCAGCCAATAAATTTGATCTTTGACGTCACCAAGAAGTATCCTGTGTCTCTTTATTCTAAGACAGGTGAACCCGAAGACTTTGGGCGTGCCCCTGGCGCCGCTGGGTTCTAAAACCGGGTTCTTCAGACTGCACAACACATAAACACCCTGCTTCACTGTAAATAATTCAAAATCATACCTCAAGATTCCTCTGTTATCTAGCAATGTTCATGATCTAAAAATAGTTATAGAAACACAAACATAGATAGCGAAAGATTGTACCAGTCACTACTTAAACACATGCTTAGAAAAAAACAGTCTCCTGTTTTAGGATGTACCTTGAAGGTAAATCCTTGTGTCGGAAATAGATGAAAATCAAGATGTCAAAGCCCATGAGATCACATCATTTGTCGGGAAGGACAGTGACCGATGTGAGACAAGGTGGGCAGCAGGGGCCTTTGGGAGGTGTCAAGGATTACGTTTGGCCGACTTTGGATATTGCTGGTTGGCATTTTTTTGCATGTCTAAACCTATTTTGAAAACAGATCTACTCATTTTAGCCCATCACTTTAAAATGAGTCTGCACCCACAAATATTTGAAGATACTATGTATCTCTACGTGCATATTAAGAACCGAAAACAGCATTAAGGGATTAGTGAACAGTCAGTTGCCAGACACTGTTAAACTGTGAGTGTGCTAAATAATGCTAAGAAGACCTATTTATAACCAGTGCCATGTATTAATATTTTTGAATCTTTTACCCTATTTTGTAAAATTATTTCTTTGACTAATTTGATAACATTTTCACATCTTGACTTACATAATGGCTAATTATTGAGAACCATATCAGAAAAACATGAAAGGATTGAGCCACTTCATTATTGTTTATATTGTATTGTTATGATATGGCTGTTAGCCATGTTGGAACATGGAAGAGTAGAGTAGGTTTACATGGGTACAGACAATGGCTGTCTTGGAATGGTATAAGAACTCATTCCTAAATATCAGAATAGTACATAAAAATAATGTATCCATGAAAATTTCAAAGAATAATTAATTTAAAAAGGAACTCAATGTAATGATCAAAATGCCACAAAAATAAGGAAAATCTGACTTGGGGAGCAGAAGGTATAACAATTCCAAAGGTATAATAGGGTCTCAAAATCTTATGCAATTTAAGTGATATACTTGATCTGGAACCAGGATGGCCAGTGATTGAGTGAGATCAAATGCAACCACTTGGTTCACCCTGGATGTACAACGTAGAAGAGGTTCATACGGGAATGCATGGTCAAATTCTTTGTCAATATTTGGAAGCTTATTTGAGCTTATTTTAATTTAACTGGGAAAAAAACGTTACCACAAATCATTCTGAGAAGATAGACGCCAAAATTCAGTGCAAGGATGGAGGTGAAAGGTGCGAGGATGGTGCAGATGAGAGGGCTCCAAGCAGGCAGACACAGCCCGTGCCGTGCGGCTGTGTGTAAAGCTCACTTAAGCCCTTGACGATTCACTGCTCAAGGTGTTCACCTGTCAAGGAGGTGCAGCTCCTTTTGTATTTGCCTGCAGCGCTCCGAAACTCCATGGCATTGGTTGTTTCCTCGCCCCAGCTTTCGGTCACTGTCCCGGGATATCGGCCCAGAGCATCCTGTTCCCCAAGCTCATCTCCCAGGCAACTCACCTTGGTTCCCTGGCTACCTGGCTTCTACAGCTTTGCAGGGTGGTTGGTGGAGTATTAACAACATAATGCGAGTAGGCTCTGTTTGCAGTGTTTTTGTTTAAATGTGTCTTTGTGCCAAAAATTCATGCAAAGATGCATTTCACTCTAAAATATAGGCCAAAATGGCAGATTCGCATTTTGTGTAACTGAAAAACTTTGTGTAATTTTGCGTGACTACGTAAAAGCTAATTCCAACACCCCCTAGACTTGAGATTCAGTGTAAAACTATGGACACTCCCTGTAATCCTCCTGGTATATAGAAATTCTTACAGCAAGTAGGAAGTATTTTCTCTTATTTGATAATCCCTTCCCTTTGAGAGGCCTGTGCATCCGTTTTTAAAGGGGTAATTCAGCTTTGATGAGCAATGACCCCACAGCAAATCAACGTAAAGGTTTTGCATTAGTAAACTTAAGTTTGAATGCAATATGAGTCTTTTCCTACCTTGTAAAGGTGCCATTCTATACAAGCAATCCTCAAGCGCCTAATGTTGTAGTTCCCAAAATTGCACCTTTAAGACTTGCCCTGACGGCAATCCACTCTTGCCCCTTGAGGAGCAAAGAAAAATCTCTATCCTCCCAGAGAACCCCTATTTCCACTCATGCGTTGGTGGGCCCCCTCAAGCCTGCAAATCACCTTTCTTTCAAAGGAAACAAGTGTTCTGGAACTTTTCGATAGACAGGTGTGACATGAGTGTATGCAAAACCAACAGCTAGGACTTAGTATATCATACTGTAAAACTGGCACTTTACAACAGTGCCCTAAGGTTGAAGAGCTATGAATGATGCCAGTTATCTTGAGCTTTTGGCTTCTCTGTTATGATGAAAATAGTGGGGAATCTTTTCACACTGGTTAAACCTCTAGGCGGGGTTTGGGAAAACTCTAATGCTTTAATTGCAGAAGAGTACCTAATAAAAATCCAATTTGATAATTGTGTGTTTTATATATCACATTGCAAAAATGATGTGTAGATTTCTGAACAGCAATTCGCTAAAATAGCTCTTAGGTCACAAAGTTACTTTAAAACTCTTACTTATACAAAATACGTTTTTTAAAACTTTTTTATTGAACAAAGACACAGAGAATACAAAGAATTACTACATACGATTTGATAACTAAGTATCCTTGTATAAATACACAATTCAACCACCAACATATTTAAAGTGCAACATACCATATTTAACCACTATATGTCATCCAATACAATTTAAGTTAGCTTCCATTGGTAGATCTTACGAATAACAGTACATTATGCCAATTTACCATCTAGACATAAAGGTAGAAATTAAACTTGACAAAGTGTTATTCAGAGAAAGCAACCATGTATAAAGTGCCGGATGCAATATTTAACAAGTATGTGCCATTCCTGTCCAATTAACATTGGTTTTGTATGGGTACATTTCTCTCTAAAGTGCCATGTGCTGATTTACCATCTAAACATGATGTTAAAAATTCATCTTCCAACCACACTTGCCAAAGTGCAGCCAATGCAATTTGCTACAGTAGTTTCCAAACAAAAATGTACTAAAGTGCAGTGTTAAAGTGCAAAAAATGTATTTTTCTTTTTTTATACATTCGGCCCTTCTTCTCAAAGAAGGTCTCTAACCTCTCCATATATTTCCATGTAGCATTACATCTTTTATTGGCACCTACTCTCTTAGCATATGTTTTTCAAATTTCCTAGGATGAATCAATTTATTCAACCATTCCAAATAAGTAGGTATTTTTTGGGACCTCTAATTCTGAAGTATCAGAGAACGTGCCACGAGGGAGGCAATTACTACACACGTCTCCTCCCCTCTCGACATTCCAAATTTTGTCTCTGGCTTGCAAGACCAAAAAGTGCAATCTCAGCATCAGGACCCAAACTTTTCTGAACTCCCCAGCTTAAAGCCGAAAGGATCTTCTCCCAGAAATGTCCTAGCTTTCGGCAGGTAAAAAAACATATGGAGCCAACCTCCCTCGCCTGGCACCTGACAGCGAAAACTTTTATTTTCTAATTCTGAACATATCTTGTGAAGAGCTTGAAGTATGATACACCATCCAGGGTGACAAAAATGCCATTCTTTTAAAATGAGCCGCTCTTAGGGCCTTGATACCTAGCTGTGTGATAACTTGCCAATCCAGATTTGAGAACCTGCACTGAGTCTCCTGGGTCACTTTTTCTAAGAATTTATTGACCATGATTAGCTTCCCTTAAGACCGTATACAACGATACAAATTGCCCACCACTCTGAACTTTGCTCTAAATAGAGCAATAACAAGTGGAGTTGGGCCGGAACAGGGTGAGAGACTGCACTTTTTTAGTAGCTGTGAAATATGAATATATTAAAAAAAATTGGCTTTCTTTGGTCGCCTCGCTTGGACCTCTTGCCAAGTAATGCCCTACCACCCACTAAAAAGTGCCCTATCTCTTTAAATCCCCAATTGTTCCAAGACCTTAGATGGCTGCTCTGTGTTTGGAGGCCCACGCTCTTGCATTTGGCTACTTTTAAGAAAAACGATCCTGTGGAGCTAGCCTACTTCGAATAAAAAGTCTGGAGTCTGTAAGTGTACTTCTTCAAGGTCTTATACCTCATTTTTTGGGGAGTTTAGATGTTTTCAGAAATGCAAGAATCTGTGAACCAGCTTCTTGCACCATCTTCTCTAAAACAAACTCATCAATGGATCCCTTACGGTCAAGTAAATGAGCTATTAAATCTAAAAAGGCTGCTTCATAGTATGTACGAAGTTGAGGAAGTGCGAGCCCCCCACCACTGATGTCAAATTGGAGCACTGAGAGTTTTACACTTGGAACCTTCTTAAGCCAAACAAACCTTCTAAAATAAAATAGGTCATATTAATTTATAGAGACATTTACAAACAAAAACACAAGTAAAGGTAAAAAGGAGATTTTTATAAGAGCCACAAGGCTATCAATGTGAGCAGTAGTAATGACCACTCTTCTAATAGCTTTATATTTTTTTTCCGCGTGACTTCATTGTTTAATTTATACATTTCGGTGTATTGACTGGTGATGTAAAAATCCCTAAATATTTGATTGACTTGGGAATAAGGGTTTGTTGTTTAAAATTTTCGAGAAGAAAATAATTTGAAGTATTCATTGTCAGTCTTGTTACAATTAATTTTGTAACCTTCAATTAATTCAAATTGTGTCAATTCGGCTAATATTAAATCAATATTCTGTCTTGCTGGGCTAAGATAGAGGATAATGTCGTCTGCAAACAGCTTCAGTTTGGCCATTCCTGGTATTGGTGTTTTTATCTCCATATTGTTGTAAATTCTAGTGGCTAGGGGTTTGATTAAAAATGTAAAGAGCACAGGGAAAGTGGGCACCCTTGCCTGGTCCCCGATTAACATTAACTATCCCAGCTAAGTTAGAATTAATAAACACCTGTGTGATAGATATCACAAAGCATTTTTATAACCTGGGAGGGAATCCGATACCTACTCAGACCATAAAAAAAGGGCATCCCAATTCACTAAGTCAAACACTTTTTCTGCATTGACCATCATAATGAGTACTGGAGTTGATTACTGTTAAAAAAGTCAAGTGCCTGTACTAACTTGCTAATCATGATTTGAGAACCTCTGTGCAACGAACCCCGTCTGGTCTCTATGGATCACTTTTTTTGCTAAAGGAACAAAACACAGCATCCAGATTTTCATTAAAATGTTATATTCCGAATTAGGTAAACTAATTGGTCTTTATGAATTAATATCGCTGGGGTTTTTCCCCTTCTTTACAAAACTGACGATGATGGATTCCTTAAAGTCTGTAGGGTCCAGACCACCTATTTTCACATAATTAAAAAGCTTACCAAAAAAGGTGCTAATTCCTTGGCAAAGACTTTATAACGTTCTGTGGACAGCCCATTGTTACCACACACTTTTCCTCCTGACATTGAGGCAAGGTCTAGCTGAATTTCAGCTGCTGAAATGTCAACATGAACCTCCTCTGCCTGGCTATTTGATAGCTGAGAATGAGAATGATGTCCTCAAAGTATTGTTTAATTGCTTCTTGCCCAACCATATATTTAGTTGTATACAACTGCTCATAATGCTGCAAAAAACTTTAGGAATCTTTTCCTTATCAATCACTAGAGTTCTTGTGTTAGGTTCTAATACTTCAGTAATTAGGGCTGCTTCCTGTTTAACCTTGGGAGACCAGGCCAGCAGCTTGCCTACCATTTGGCTCTATTCGTAGACTTGCTGCTGAAATGTCCTGAAACTATTAATTTCCTCTAAACAAAAAAACTTCTTTAACTCCTGCTTAGATTTTTTAAGCTGCCCTCCCACTGGCTCATTTCCTCTTAAAGAGGCATTTTTCTGGAGCAAAGGCAGAATCAACGGCCAACTGGAGTTCATCTATATGAGTCCTCCAAATTTTGGACTGTACATCCATAAAGGCGACCAGCTCCCCACGAACTGTGGCCTTGAAGGCCCCCACACTGAAAAAAGTTCTGCTGTACCCTTATTGACCTTAAAAAAATCCAATAATCATTTTATTTTTTCAACTACCCATTGTTGATTTGAAAGAAGGAGTTGATCCATCTTCCAACTGGACCTCAGTGAGATTGGAATTCGGCCTAAATGACCAAACTTGTGCAAGGAAAGGAAACATAATTAAAGTGTGGAACAGAATAAAAAACGATTACGACAATGAAATGTCTTGTCTACTTTGGCAAGAAATAAGTCATAACTGCTCCTTAACTACCGCTTCCTATTTAAATCTAGCAATTAATGAGTATGGTATAGCTCCTATCTGGGACTCCATGGTTAAGCAGGAGAGTTTTAAAAAGACAGTAAATAAAATTAAGGACTATCTCTCCTTGATAAAGGACAAAGATAACTTTGTTAAAAGACAGCATGCGAGGACAGTCGTAAATGGTTTTAAGAAAAAGAAGATACAAACCTATCTGGAAACATCTTGGTCGAAAAAAAGCAAAAGACAACAACAGAACAGTTTAAAGAGGGTCCAAGGGATCTATAGTTTAAAGACCCGTACCTGATTATTATCCCCAGCTCCTACTATATGCCTCCCCCAAGACTCAGATGGGAGCTTGAGGTACCGACGGATAGTGCGGGGCCTCGTACAACCTGAGCACGGTCCAGGTGAGGTGAGGTCCATTCCCCTACCATTAAGGAATTCATATTTCCCAATTGATATGGAGGGTTAATGTCTTCGGTTGTTACAGGTTGTACCGTATTCAACCATTTTTTACCATTTTTTACTCTTTTTCTTTGGTGATGGTGGTGTTTCCTTTGTTTCACTACTAGGAGTGCAACTATTGAAAGAACAGAGGCTCTGACGAATGCCAAGGGATTAAATACCCGTTAGGCAGAAACATGTTGGCCCGTTACTAGACAGATATTTGTTGACTGTCTCTCTTGCACTGTTCTGGTTTTTTAATTAGGAGGCGTGTCTCGTCCGTAGAATAAAGTTATTAGTAGGAGGGCACTCCATCCTATTTTAAAGTCACTATATTTTCTGTTGCACTGTTGTTTACTTTACCATCAAAGATCAGCCATCACGGACGGTTCGTTTATGTTGGTGGACCAAATCCTTTACCAGCAACAAATGGTGAGGTGTTTGATGTCCCAATGATCAGGGGACTAGCCTGACATGCACCAGGGTTTGGCCAAATGATAGGACTGATCATTGAGTCAATTTGATGGGAACCCTTTGCTAACTGCTTTGGATTTGTCAACCATGTATGAATTAGCTATTCTGTGCCGGCTTCTCCTATGCATATAGTGTTTACCTTTCTATTGAAATACGCTGTCTTCATGTGATACATACACCCCGAGATCCTGGTGACTCGAAAAATGACAGTGCAGCCTCATAATCAAGCTGGTAGACCCCCCTGTGTTTTTTGTGTTATACGAAAAAAAAAAACATTTTTATCAATGCTAGGTTTAGTATCTTTCCAGGCTAATGCCATTTGGCACCATGGAAAAGAACGGATGATATCTGTTTGTGTAGGCTATGTAAATCTGGTCAAGAAAACCTTACACTTAATGTGCCTTTGCCCGAACCTGGAAGTGGAAAAAAAAGTATACTTAAGAAACTGTTTAAAGAAGGAGGAGTAAGGACTTGTAGACAGGCTCTAATGACAACCTGACAACCTTAGATCCAGAAGACCTATCAATTAATTCAGCTTTCGTGAAATTTCTCATATTGGTTCAAAAAAAGTTGGAAGCCTGTCTTTGAATAGACTATAATCAGTGTCAAGATGGTTCTACTAAATTAATAATTTTAAGGACAGAATATTTTATTGTCTTATTAGTAGTATTTGAATATATGCATTGTGTTAGCATTCTATATTTGTATAAGTTTTAGCTGTTTTGTAGGATTTTAATTAATCAAACAAATAAAAACAAATTGAATTGAATTGAATTGAACTGGACCTCATCCTCCTAGCCTCATCTATTTCTCTACCTACTTTGTCCAATGAAAGGTCTGAAAATGAACTAGCCCCCGTTTCTGATCCAGAATATTTCAAAGAAAGAGATATTAGAAAAAAGTCAATGCAGGAACCTGATTGAAATTGTCGGGAATAGCAAGTATATTCTCGTTTTTCCTGATGGACTCTACGCCATGGATAAACTAACTGATAATTTTTTGTAATAACATTGAGTACTTTTTTAGTCTTCGGCTTCAGCTGTTTTGTACTTTTATTCAAAGTATCCTTTGTCAAATCCTGAATATAATTAAAATCCCCACCAAAAATAATTAGTCCTGTAGCTCCTCTGAGTATCTCATTGATCTGGACCATAGATGTAGGGTCACCAACAATTGGACCATTATAATTAATAAAGTTTAAAGTTTTCCTGTGTAGGCTTGCTGTGACCCATAACCATTGACCATGTGGATCCCTCTGTAATTAGCAAAATTCCCAATCAACCGCTTACTACAATATATAGCAACCACCCTTACTGCCATCACTGCTGATGCAAAAAAGACTGTAGAAAATAATTTAGGTATAAAAAGCTTTGGAGTATTTGTTTTCAGATGCATTTCCTGAAGAAAAAGAACTTGTGGTAAAAAGGAAACTAACCATCTTATTATCCCTCCATTCTTTTGTTCGTTCAGAACACCGTTTACATTGGCCTAAAATTATCTGACATTTAAATTCCATTTCTATACTTCATACCTAAGTATTGCAATTATCCTTTCAGCGCCATAAACTGTTTTCCCACCACCTCACCCCTGTGATTCTGCTAATTTTCTTCCCCTTTGTACCCCAAACCCACCTGCTCCTAACCCCTCCCCGTAACTAACCCCAAGAAGATTGGAAAATGCCCACTGCCCCATCTCCACCCTCCCCAAATGCCTGTCCTGTGGGATGCTATTGTGCCTCACCCTGGGTGATCCCTACCTCGATCTTTGAGAGGAATTGATGAAGGGATGCTATCTCATTGGCTTGTGTTGTATTAAGCTTTCATAGCTCATCTAAAATGAGATTCAGCATATCTTCTCTATCACATTGTAGGAGAGTTCTACCTTCTTGGAGTTGCATCTACGGACTGCTTTGTAAGACCGTGCTTGGTGTCCTGAGTGGTCTAATCTTGCTTTACATGACATCTGGGGCTGATGTTCGGACTGCAGAGATGACGAGTCCAGCATTCACTGCTGAAATTGCAGCTGCAGTGATAATGGTCTTAGCAATGCCTGCAACTTTACCTCCCCGGAGAGGCCGTTGTCCTGTTGGAGGGGGCTGCATTCAGGTTCTTTGTTAAGAATGACTAGTTGACTAGCAGAGGGTTGAGCTATTTGGTAGGAGCTGACTTGTGGCTCAGCGGTTAGCGCTTGTAATAGCACTAACGGAGCCGGCGTGGCCAAGGATGTTTTGACTTTAGAAAATAGCGGGTACTCCTTAGTGTTTTGGTTGTTGGCATTAGCCGTCTTCTCTTTTCTAGTTTTTCCTTGTGGAGAAGGAGAGTTTACTTTTCTCTTCCCACTCTCCGGTGCCCTTGCCCTTGAGTCATGTTCTTCTGATATTTCGTCATGTGGGCCTGACTCTTGCTCTTGGCTTGTACTTTCCGCTGGCCCTCCTTGTGATATACTCTCTATCCGAAGTCCTGGCTAGTTTCTGGCAGCTCCTCTTCTGCTCTCACAAAGCTAGATTCTGTGATCGAGCCGGTTCGTGTTTTCCGACTATACTCCGCTCTTTCTGCCACAGATGCTGCCTTCGCTTGAGCTGCTTGTGTTTTGGCTTTCAGGCCAGCAGCTGAGTCCACCTTAGCCATTAGAGTTTTAAATGCTTCCCCATTTTTTCACCTGGAAGGACCTCCATTGCGAACAGAGCTAACTTGAGCTTGCCAAAAACATGCTCAGACCTCTGAAGTCCCACCTTCCTTTTTTATTTATGTCTTCCCTCTCAATTTAGTTATTTGTCATCCTTTTTCACTCTCCCTCTGCACTCTTTTACATCAATTTCTTGAATTCAGAACGTGGCAAGAAAGAAAGTGTGTTTTTTTAAAATTGCAGTTCGCAGGCCAATGGGTTTAGAGTCTTGATGTGTGCGAGGCACTCTAATGGGGGGGGGGAGGGTCCAGAACCACTGGCTGCGCTTATGTGAAATAAACTTACCACACTCCCCTCTCCTTCGCAGCCTCTCGGACCCTGACAGTATGCAAAAGTCAGTCTTAATCTGTGTGACTGCCCCACACAGTCAGCAATTTGCAGGAAAGCTCACCTCTAGTCTCCTCCTCTCCTGTTCTCCTCTTATAGAGAACTCAGAGTTTCTTCGGGTTGCTTTCCAGTTGGTCCGAGCCTTCTAGCTATTTACCGTTGCAGCATTCAGCCACCATCCTCATATTGTGCTTCCAGCACGGAGCTATCTTTTGCCAGTTATGCCTCCAGGCACAGGGAGCCACAAGAAAGAGCTGAAATTCCTGTTCCCCGTGGTCAGAGCTGAGCGTTAGCCTTCAGCCGAACTTCGGAAAGTAAACCACCACCTTTTGGTGCTTTCATCCGTTGATTTTTCCTCCATAGGCAGGAATCCGTAAGGAAAACAAAAGAAGGTCCTGGATCCCCACGGATCACACCGCACGCCAGCTGAGCCTTGGAAAGCGCCCACATGAGGCTGTCATCACCTGCAACAGAAACAGCCTCAAGGCAGGGGGAGGAGCAAGTGGTCACAGCAGGGGCGGCTCTAGTCTCATGGTGGCCCTGGGCAGGGAGCGAAGGTAGGGGGCCCGGAAGAGGGGTCGGGTGGAGCACGGAGGCCAGTGAAGGGGGGGGGGGGTGTCAGGGTGTTTGGAAGTGGAACAGAGCCGGAGGCCGCCAAATCCCTGCCAGGGTCCACCACACAAATATGTATCCATCCTCTGAGGATTATTATATTAAGGATATATATTGGCGTGGTGGCCCATGGAGTTTGGTGGCCCTGTGCAGGTGCACAGCTTGCACATGCCTAAGGCCGCCCCTGGTCACAGAGCAGCTACGGTCTTGCGGGCATGACATATCTGCTGATAAACATGGGAATTAAAAATTTATAACTTATTACTTTTAGTTGCAAGCATTGTAACATTTTACCTATCAAGGTTACACTCTAAGCAGCTCTGTCTTTAATGGACATTTATATCTAGAGTACAAACGTGGTACATCTGGGATTTCAAATACAAAAGTAACACATGTGTGGCCTAAATGGCTGTGTTTAAACCCTTGTCGCATTGTTTCCATAAGATGTTAATTAATTAATGTTTGAGCTTGTAAAGCGCACTGCTACCCGCAGGTTTCCTGGCGCTGTATAATGCTGGGGAACCCGTCCTGGCTTTCCCTGTGGGATGGTCCCTGCTGGAAGTCCCCAAGGTGGAGCCAGGAATCCCCGGCATTGATGGGGCCGTTGTGGAGATTAGGCAAGCTAATGCCCAGAGTTGCCGAGTGGGACCCCTAATTAGAGTGGGCACCAAAGCGAGAATTATCGAGTCCGCTGACCCAAGTCCACGACCCTGTCGCGTCGGGAATTGAACCCTGGTCCCGGCCAACTTCTGCTCCCAGGTTTGCCGCCTCTAACTAGTGAGCCACACCACTCTAGAGGCAATTTATTTGTAGGCTTAAAGTTGGAGCTTGAGCTTTGAAATAAACATAAACATGCTTTTGTGTAGGTAGTAGTTTTAAATAACACTTTGCCTAGCTAATTTTTTTCAGAAATATATTTAATTTATTATTTGACGTTACCAATGACATTATCAGTTACATCACAGGAGACATTACCCTTGATAACACCAATAACACTCTCACTGACAACTTTGCAGACAATATATACCCCTCAACTTGTAACAATTTACTTGATCCTCATCACCTTAAAGGTTTCCAGCTCTATAGCTTGATTTACCACAACTGAATTTTATGTACAATGCACGCTATTAGCCATGGCCAGACTCACAATACCTTTTACATACCTTAGTGTAATTATAGAAAGTGTCTTTTGCACCTGCAGGTGATAGAGTCTGGCATACAGAATTATGGGCCAGATGTAAGAAGGCTTTTTGTGGTTGCAAATGCCCTGATTTGCAGAATCAGAACATGTGGACTCACAAAAAATCCTTGCCAGATTGCAATTTGGGTTTGCGACCAAATACCATTTTGGATTTAGAAGAGGCATGCTTAGGGCGTTCCTTCCAAATACAAACTCTGAATGGTAGGTATTAATGTTTTGCAATAGAAATCTGGTCGCAAAACATTAATACTCTATTGACTACAAACCTGTAGTGCCAAGCCATTCACAAATGGGAATGGACTTATTCAAGAATGATGACAAACATTTTTAAATTAAATATATATATATTTTTTAAGAGCAGCCAGTGATCCCATGAGCCATTGCCTACTCTTAAAAATGCTAGTTACAAAAACAAAAAGCAACCACAGACATGTGGTTTGTTAACCCCAGCAATGCACCACCGCTGTGATGGCTGCGATTTTTAGTGGGTCACAAATTGTGATCTACCTCATTAATATTAATGAGGTAGGTTGATTTACTACCCACTAGGCCGTAGCTTGACCTACTGTTTTTTGCGACCTGACCCATTCATATATATGTTCATATGGGTGAATACGAAGTCAATGTATACCATGATGTATGCAGTCCCAACACTGACAATACCAATAAATGCAATGTCAATATATGCCATAAATATGCCCGCATAACAATGTCGATACCAGTAGAAACAATGTCAATGTATGCCGTAATCTATGCACACATATCAATGTTGATAACAGTAGAAACAATGTCAATGTACTCCATGATCTTCGCACAAATAACAGTGGCTATATCCGTAAAGACAGTATTGACGTATGCTAAGCCAACTGTAGGCACAATACTGAGGATGTTGGTAAAAATGATATCAAAGGCCACCACATTATTTGTAGAAGTGCTAACAAACCTGTGTCATTGCTGTCTATTTAACCAAAGTGATCTCTCCATCAACCCGAGTCAGAGACATGTGGTCAGACTGGTCCTGTGAACCCAACCGATGCTTATTCAATGACAGGTCACTGGTGGGGTCTCACTTAGCCCAAAGACAAACGCGCACCCTGGGTAAACCCTGATCGATCACACAGATAGACATTTGCACCACAAACTGATCAGAGGAAATTGGCCCCAATGTTTGCCCCGAGGCGCGCGCCCCCCAAAATACCACAGAGCTAGATGCCACGTGTAGTTAGGAACACTCAGTGAATCAGGACACAACATGCACACCATACGTAGTGATCACACACTCCCCAGACCAGACATCTGGACACGTACACACTCGCCCACACTAGCTCTTCTCGAGGTCGAGAGCCACATGTGTCCCTTATCAGATGACTGTACTTATTATTTACGACTGACATGATTTTCTAAGAATGCATAATTGGTTGATTGAGCCTCATGAGATGTATATATTGTCGTCCGAAACTCTGTACACTGAGAGACTTTCTACAAACGCAACTGTGTTGATACTCTCCTGGCTGCTGCTTTTAATTAAACCAACTTGTTCCTATTTTTCCAAATGCCTCTTCTCTTTTCATTTCTTTAAGTAAAATTCGTAAACAAGCAACATATAGGTCAGTTCGCAAAACACCACACTGGTTGCAAAAATACTGGTCTCAAATTACAACCAATGATTTTTTACCCATGCTTCATATATCTGGCCCCTGAATCTTAACCAATCTACCAGTGCAGATTCCACTTACAACACACTTACCCTTACCGTATTTGGATTTCACTTACTTTATTTGTTAAGTTGATATTGGAGTAGGTCTCTTGACCTCACAATAGATTTATACACTTTTCATGTCTTGCAAGCTTTTTCTGCTATGATAAGTAAGTTCTCCTCATTCCTTTTTGTTTTAACATTTTAGTTTGGCTCTGTTCTCTTAATTGTATCCTAATTATCTTTTAATTTTGTTGTTTGTACTTTGATGGACTTTCCTGTCTTTGATAGTTGTGTTTATAAGTGTGAATTACTTCACCTACACCTTCAGGTATTTATCATTTTTGGCCAGTTGAATTACCAGCGATATTCACGCTGGATATCGCCGGATATTTTACTGCTTTGGAGATAAACGTTGCTAATAGCACGTTATCTCTGTGATAAAATCCAGCGATGCGCAGCGCTAAAAAAATTTTGCTAAGCTTATTAAGCGATAAATATTGCTAGTTGTTGATAATATACCCCATGGTTCTTTAATGCAGACTATAACATAGATTCATGTCTTTGTAATTATTGTATGGCACCTGAATTTCACCTACTCTGCACTGTGTCACCACACCTTTTGTACTGCGCCATTGTAATAATTTGTTATTGTGATTCATGAATTGAAGTTTATTCATTTAACTTATGATGTCTGCATTTATTTGTATTATTTGCACTTTGGCTTACTGGTTCCTTTTCCCTCCTTCTTCCTTGGAGAACCATTTTTGTTATATGTTGTTCCTACTTAAGAAAGCAGCGAACAATGTGGGTGATGTAACTGAGGTGATTAAAGTTGAGACCTTGATGTAGGTTTGTGGGTATTATTCAGTAATCGGGCACAAAAGGTTAATTTCATAGAGCCAAGAAAGTAGGAGAAAGTGAATTGCAATTGTAAAAATTGTGAAATGACAGTATAAAGTTTTCTGTTATTTTGTGTGGGCTGCATATTGCATTCATTCATCATGAAATGAATGAATGAAATGAAATGAAATAAGGATTTATAAAGCGCATGGCTGCCCTTGAGCGTCCCAGCGCTGGTGGAAGGTAGTAGAAAGAGAGTGCGACGGCAGAAGGAATCAGGGGAAGAGCCCGGTTTTCAAGCTCTTGTGGAACGTGAGATGGTTTGGTTCTGCTCGCAGAGTGAGGGGAAGAGAGTTCCACAGTTTGGGAGCGATGTAGGAGAAAAGGCGACCTCCTGAGCGGGCTTTTTTGATCCTGGGTACAAATGCCAGGTGAAGGTGAGCAGAGCACAGATTTAGAAGGATAGAAGGACAGTTGTTGTGGAGGATTTTGTGGGTCAGACAGAGTTTCTTAAAATTGATCCGTTCTTGCACTGGGAGCCAGTGAAGTAGCTTAAGGGCTGGTTTTGCAGAGCTCCTACGTGTAGTGCCTGTAAACAGCCTCTACCAACTTGGTAAATACACTCCTCTTTTGGGATGCTACTACACACGATTGAAAAGTTTCCTTGTCTAGACATTACTTGTTGTGCCCCTTACCCCGTCATAATATGCCTTTGAGAACATTTATACATTTCAAATCAGCATTTCTTGTTGTTGTCAATGCCATGACTTTACATTTTATTAATGCATTTTCCCCTTTTTTTGATAAACCTTTTTCCGAAATAGGGTGAGACATAACAACTAGGTGCCTTTCTAAGCGTTCTTTGCAGCATCAAAACGGAAGGGCTGTATTGCGCATGACTGGGTCTTAGGAAATTATGTTTCTCGTCATCCTAGTAGGCGAATGATGCACTAGACTCCTACCGTCACTTCCTTCATTCCCTTCAACTTGACAGTGCTTCCTTCTCCCGCTAGGACCCTGTCTATATAGGAGGAACTTGGACTGTACAACAGGTGAGTTTGAAAGCTCCAGCACGAGTCATGAGCATACAGATAGATATAATAATCCATTTGGGGTCTTCTTAGCTGTATATTTGAAGTCCTGCATATACTTCATTGAGTCTGGGGGTGGCTTAATTGGCTATTTGACAGTGGGTTTTAGCCTCTGACCCTTATTGATGTGATATTAAAAGAATATTATGCTTGATACGAACTGCAGCATATCCTTCCCTTCCATTTTCCACATAGAGGTTGCAGATCAAATCTTGTTTAAACATTCAATACCAACTGCTAAGTCGTAAACTGACCTCAAAATTATGCAACGTTCGTACATAACTAGTTCATGAGCAATACCTTCTCCTCCTTTTTGAAATCATGAATAGGGTTCACTTTATACCTGAGACTTGAAATAACCACTGTTCAGGTGCATTGATTTTAATTTCAATATGGGTTGCTTTTCATGTCACATTATTACTGCCATGTTTTCTTGGACTTTCCTTTAGACAAGTTTCAAGTGGGGTACCCTTTGGCTGAATAATGGCTATTGAATGCCTTTAATCAGGTAAGATCAATGTTATTATGGCATTCATACATTCCTGTGTACAATTGATGGCTAGATTACCTTTGGTTTTTGTGTTTCTGTTTATTTTACAGATGAGACAGTGCATTTTCCACAAGACATATGCACAGGCTATAAAATCTTAATGGCCAATGTAAACATCTGTTTTTGTTTAATACTTTTTGTATGATTTATATGCGGAGTGACTAGTCTTCTTTTTGGTCCTGAAGAACACCCATGAATACCAGCTGGGGTCGGTGTAGGTCGGAAACATGTTGACTTCTAGCAGGGGTATATCTGTTGATAACTCTTTATCTTCTTTGTTTTTAACCCTGTCCTAGGACACCGCACAATAAAGTTATTAGGTCCCCTGGAGACAGTTTTATATCTTCACTTAATTTTTGTCTACACTCTGCCCCTCACTCATTGAGTCCTTTGGTTACCTCTATACAAAACACCTCAGCTCCTTTTCCATTTTGAAAGAGTTGGAGCCCACACCTGGGACCTTGCGGCCCTGGTGTGAGGAGGGAGCCCCATGATGAAGCATGTCACCTTCGGGTAAGTGAGGGTTCTTGTCCTTAATTGATCTCTCCTCATTCATAACAAGACACAACCTTCTGATCTAATGATTTTCATCATTGTTTTTGGCATTATTAGGAGGTTTCCCATTATAGTTCATCATGTATGACATAAACCATGTCTTAAAGTTTTGAGAACATACTTTTTGTGAGTTATAATTCAGATAGGGAGTAGTAAGCTCTCTTTGGGGGTTTCTCCCTTTGATCCTTTGTGTGTACTATTATACTGCTCACTCAACAATGTACAGATTTGTTTGAAAATACAAGTAATGCGAGCCCTATTCCCAAAGAATATATGTAAATCTACACCCTTTCACAAACTCCGATGTGATAGAGCAGGGAATCTAGCCTGAACATTTATTAACAGAACTGATAATTTGCCTTAGAAATTAACTTAAAAATACACAGTAGAGTAACACAGAGGAAAATGTGCCTTTATTAAACCCACAAAAGCTTGGGTGCAGAGTTAACGTACAACTTGTTTTAAAATTGACATTTAAAGAATTGGTGCAAAAACACACTAAGCTTTCATTTCTTTAATATTTCCATTGCAAGTCCCAGACAAGACCTTATTCCTCTTTCTAGCTTTCCTTATTGTATTTCTTTAATGAATAAATAACTTTAAGAAATGTGAAATCATGCACAAATGTGTTTGATGAATGACCAAAAGTGACTTGCCTAGACTTGTCATTGCAGGAGAATGTGTTGACTTCATAAAATGTATTTCTATTTCTAAGCTACATGTTCTCAGTGTATTTAAATAGTTTTAGCTTTAACATACTCATACAAAGCTGAATAGCAAACAGTATATTTAAACAATAATGCTTACTTAAAGACAGGATTTCTCATCTTTTAACCTGGATGCTGCAAATAAAATGTTTCTGTCTTTAGATCAGTTCATTGAATAGCTCATAGACATTTCTGAAGTGTCTCATGGGGAATCTAGGCAAATGTTACAAGTACAAGAATGTCTATCAACTAACTGATTCTTTCAAGTAGTACCATATCAACAATGTGTATTTACAGTGGAAATGAAGGAAGAAGCTGCAGTCCGTCGGACGGTTTCCATTCATTGATTTGAAATAATCTAAAACCAAAACGGATTGAAACTTATTTTTGTGTTTTATATTAGTGCATGTTTCCTAGTTAGACTGTGCGCTATTCCTGAGCTAGTCCTGCTGTTCGTTTGAGGGTTCTTCTACTGGAGACCCTGAACACTTGCTTTAACTACTGCTGACAGCTTTTTTTTACTTGCCATTTTGTAAGTGAACTTTCCAGATTTACTGCTCTTCTCATACTACTGTAGCTACCACAGCACCTGTTGCTCACCTATAGAGGTTAGGTGTAGTTGTCTTGAACTACTCTTTATAAGGAGTTTAACTTATAAAATGCTCAACTGATCTCGCTCTTTTCAAAAACACTTCATGGGTCTGACTAAATTCTGAACTGATCTATATAGAATAAGGACTAAATTCGTTTATGGAAAACAGATGCCATTCACTGCATTATTTGACTTTAACCATGACTTTCTTGATATTTCTGTAAACAGATATATCTGACCTACTAACTGAATAAATTCGGGAAAACAACCCACTAATCTAATAATGAGAAATAAAGATTTTGAACCCATTCTAAACTCTCATCATTGACTGAACTAAACAACTATAATGATGATGTCTATTAAGATGTTTTCAATTTATGCTCCATTTTAAAATGGTGGCAAAGATCCATTGGCATGAAGAAGAACATAGCACGGATTGAGACCACTTTGTAAGTCACAAGTTTAACTGATTACATTTAATTCACTTCCACGCTATCATATGCAAAAGTGTAGCTTTAAGGATTTTGGGAATTTACATACATTTCCATATAATACCTGAAATCCGTACAATAACAGAATTTGAGGTATACTTTTGGGAAAGCTATGTATCATTTCCTATTTCCCTAATATGGAGTTATACGCACAGTTACCTCCAAACATAGGGGAAACGCTGCCGGCTGTGCTCATGCATGCATTTCTTTTGCTATTTTTTTTCTCTGCACTGGTAAAGAAGTACAAGTGAGGCAACCCTTTCCCCTACTGCTCACCGAAGTTCAGCAGTTTTGCATTCCCCTTCCCTCAATCCCTGGAGTAAATCTCTGTCAATTTATAAGTGGGGAAAGGGTTGAGGAAGCATTTATATATAAACGCCATCAAACTCACAGGGCTATGGCCATTCACAATCTCTTGTGAAAAATCATTTATTGATCTGCCTAGTCCCTACACATTTCATTTTTTTACTACTCCCTAACTGTACACAGTAGAGGAGCTCAATCACACAATATTGAAAACCTTTATGCCTGCCAGGTATAATATTATGAATACTTGACACACATAAATGGGTCCGTTTTTCAACTGTGGCATGGTTTAGACCGCAAATGTCTTTGTTAATAGAACAAACTCTGCATGTTTGTGTAGTATTTTCTACTTTTTCACATAGAAAATATAAAAATTTTCCTTAAAGTTTCTTCTTAAACCAAGAATTATGTGACTATAATTAGGACCATATAAATTACATCTGGTGAAAAGGAGAAAACATTAATTGTATTATTTTTCGTACCTATTGAATGAAACATGAATCAAATGGATATGCAAGGTTTTTTTTTGCTTTTCCATGCCTTTGTCTATATCTTAAGCTGTTTTCTCACTCAAATGCAGAGGGAGCTTTAAGCAGTTGGAATGTAGTTCCCTGTAATTCTCAAAAGAAAACAGATTATGTTGCAACATCTTTCCAACAAGAGCATAAAAAAGTGCACTATGAAAAAAGTAATGAAAGGCAATAATGAAGTAGGAAATGAAAATAATATGTGTCCTAAAATAGTGATAGAATGTGCTACTCAAATTACTTATTAGCCTAAAGTATTTATGATTATGGTAGAAAGTTGGCTCAAAACTTACTCCACAGAGAAAATTATTAGCCAACAATGCCACATGATGTTCCTCCAGAAAATGCCCTCAAGGAGGAGCAATATCTAAAAAAAGGCTTTGAATTTGGTAGCAAACATATAAAACATGGTGCATGTTTAATTCTAGATTACCTCACAATATATAAAATGCAATGAATTCGTTATTATAAAATAACTACAAGCTTTATTTAGGCTTCTTTCTTCCTTTCACTTGATAGTACTTGTAGCGTCTTTCCCGGCCTGGGTAACCACCAATCAATACACCACATATGGTGCTCAATATTACACAGCTTTATTTGTCTGTGTGTAACTGCGAACTCAACATTCTAAACCATCCTTCATTGCAATTCTTTGCTAACATGTATGTCACAGTTCTACGGATTCCATCTGTAACCAAAATGATTTAATCATTTCTAACTCGCAAGACATTACAGTGCGTACTGAATAGTTGTTAAGTATTGTAATAGCATTCAGTATTTTAATGGTCTAATCAAACTTTTTTTCCATAGAAATGGAACTGAAAGAGAAATCAACACTTATATGCGTAACAAAAGATGTTGATTTCTATTTTAAGAAATGGCCCATTAACCGCATGCGCACTAGCGGAATTCCGCTTGCACGCTGGGTTTTTTAAAAACGCACTTTGCGTGACGAGCTGGGCTCGTCATCAGCGTGCGAGGAGGCTACGCGATGACGAGCCCAGCTCGTCATCAGCGTCGAAGGGGTTAATGTCAAAATAATGCATTAATACAACACTAGCAGCCCGCCCCAGCGTTGCCTGGGGCAGAAAGGGGCTGGGGGCAGTTCACCCGCTCCCGCCCCGACCCCCTCCCGCACCGACTCCCTCCCGCCCTGACTCACTCCCGCCCCCCTCCTGCCCGGACTCACTCCCGCCCCCCTCCCGCCCCGATTCACTCGCGCCCCCCTCCCGCCCCGACTCACTCGCGCCCCCCTCCCACCCCAACTCACTCGCGCTCCGACATTTTCCTTTACTGCTGCCTCCTTCTTGCCTCCCCCTGCATCACACAGTCTCGCACTGAACTTTCCCTTTCCTTACCTGTGCCGCCGCTCCTCACTGCACAGCCGCTCGTCACTGCACCGCCGCTTCTCCTTCGTCGTCATGACGCACGTCGAGTCACAGTCATGACGCACGTCGCGTCGCGGCCAGCGCTAGGTCCCGGCCGGCGCTACTTCCAGGGGACTACTTTGTTTACAAACTTAATTTTTTTAATTTACTTTTTAAAATTTTATTTATATAGCCTATGTCCATCTACACACCCTGACATTTTCATAGATGTATCGGGTGTGTAGATTGGCGCTGTGGTTCCCGAGTTTACCTGGCCAAAAGGTGCAAGTTCTCTATTTATAATAGTACTAGCACCCCGCCCTGACGTTGTCCGGGAGCAATTAGGCTTCAGAGCCCCCGCCTGCACGTAGAAAAAGGGATCGGTTAAGCTCTGGGTGTATTTAAACCTTTTCTTTCAGACCATGATTTGGGTTTGCATAAGAGCCCACTTTTCCACATCCTGGTCCCCTTTTTAGATGCTAGGGCAGCATTCTTTCAACTTCTGTAGACACATCTTCATCATATCCACTCTTGTTAGTTTGCTCACTGACTTTCTGACTGTGCTGAAGGATGATCGTACTGTAAAAGCCGCTATTTGGTTCTCTCTACGCATACCAGCCCTCTCTAGCCTTCTGCCATATCCCTTGCGCTCCAGCTGGCTGTATACATCATACCTGTTCCCTTCCCACGCGGCATCTACTACACCTTGTCACAGCACCCCTTCCCACACGGCATCTACTACACCTTGTCACAGCACCCCTTCCCGTGCACTCGGCCTTTGTACCTCAATACCTGCTCCCTGGCGGCCTCAGCATCAAGTCACTACGCACCCTTCCTAGCGCTGTTGCCTTGTGACTATCACACAAGTGAGTGTCCCCTTTCCTGACCCTCTCTGCTACTCGCCACACGTCTCTCGTTTATCGGGTCCCCCTTTCTTTGCCTCTCGGTTGCTTCAATCACGTCTCACCAGTCCTCCAGTCTCCGCTCTTTGCAATCGATGCTCGCACGTCAGCGTCGGTTGCTCCAATCACGTCTCACCAGTCCTCTCAGTCTCCGCTCTTTGCAATCAATGCTCGGACGTCCGCGTACGCCACTCCTCCCCTCGCTCCTCATGTCATGACGCACCTCGTGGCCGGTGCTACTTTCAAGGGACTACTTTTTTTATGTTAAATTTTTTTAATTACGTTTTTAAAATTTGTATATAGCCTATGTCCATCTCCCGGACCTCCCCTTTCCAACGCTGTATTGGCCTGTTGCGATTGGTGGTGTACTTTTTGAGTTTACCTGGCTCAAAGGACACAGTTCTCTCTTTATAATAGTAGTATTGAGTATAGATGTCCAGAGATAGGGATAGATGGTTCTGCTCAGAAATAATATTAAGCGCACCAGGTGTATCCTAGGCATGCCCCACAAAGTAGTGATTTCTCTTGTTGAGCTGTCAGAATCAGGCCCAGACAAAACAGCATCTTGTCTGACATAGGGTAGGAAGACGGCAATTAATATTCATGTGCTCAGTGCTTAATTTGTGCAGATGTGTGCAATTGGAAGGCACCAACTCTAGTCTTTGGGACTGGGACTTGATCTAGAAAATAGCAGAAGGAAAAGATAAAACAGTGATGACAATAGGAGAAATCAGGGAAGAAAAGTAACCTGCAAGACTGAGATAAAGAGACATGAAGTCCCTGGCTTTCATCAGGACTCAGTCGGTTTTGGGATCTTTTTTCTTCAAGATGTTTTCTTCCCAGGTCCAAGAATGGTCTGAGGAGGTGATAAAGGGGTACCTGTAGTTTCCTGTGATTTGGAAATTTCCTACATATAATTATAACCACTCTCTCACACTAGCCCAACCTCATTGTTGAACACTTTCTCTTTGTCTTTGGTTCACTACAAAAATTCATAGATTCAGTGAATACAAGATGACTATCCTCTTCCTCTATGTCTAAGCACTCTGATCCTTCCATAGTTACTCTCCTCTTCAGAGGAGGTTCCCTCTCTGTTAGGGTCCCTACTGTTTTTCTATCCTGCTGGGGTTTGAACTAGAAAGTTTAGGTTTCTCAGGGAATAAAAAGGAGCAGTTCCTACCAACCCCATTTGGCATGACCGACCTGAAAGAAGTGCTTAGGCTGTCTTTTGTTCTTCCTGCTGGTCCTTTTTCTCTTTCAGATGTTCATTCGCTGTTAAGCAGCTAGGTATGGCCTTCACCAATGACTTCCTGGGCCCAGCAGCCAAGTCAGTATCCTGTGAGAGCCAAGTTATGTTCCAATCCAGTGATGGAGCAAGATTTTGTGACAAGAATCCTGCTCGAGTGAACACCCCTATAATACGTACTAACAGTAAGCAGTGTCTAAAACGACTAATGTGCACATTTACACTACACGTGGGAAGCTTACTTTGTGAATATGCACAACTAATCCCTATTAATATGTAAATAACCAGAATTGTAATAAACTTGTGTTTAGAATGGATAAAAGGATGTTGCTTGGCAAGGCTGCATGTATGATTCGTAAAATGCATGGTGTGTATTGCATTAAACTCACAAATAACACTGTTTCTGCATAAAGCTATGCTAGACTGACACATTAATAATGAATTAATGCTGGGTAGTAAACAGTGAGAATTGTATTATCGTTTCATGAACAAATGTCTATTTCCTATTCATTTAGTGATAAACAAGTCCTCCATATTCTTAAATTGTCCAATCTAGATGGAGGGTGGATTTGTGTGCGAGCAAAAATCATGTGACCATGTGACTGAACTGCCGTGCTAAGCTCAAAAAGACTGACCTGGTGAAGGACAAAGACGTTGGCTGCCAGCCAAACCAGTGTAATCATGAGAAACTAAACAAGTAGTTACTGAGTTTTATAAATTGTATACAAAAATGTAATGTGTACTCATGAGAGAGAGGCCTTATTGATGACTATGGGAAAGTTATTTTGAACAATGGTATAGTTGAAAGAAGAATGATTTCCTAATGGGGTGACACCCCTAGAAGCCAACCAGTCACGTACTTAGAAAATGTGAAGATCGTAACTATTGTGGGACGGACATGTAATTTTAAAGTATAAGAATAGTTTCTTTGGGGGTGTGGTTTAGATGATGCCGTCGGGAGAGAGATTGCGTAGGTTGAGGTGTCTGAGAGAGGGGTGCAACGCTGTTCATCGGTTTGCTGAGAGGCCTAGCAGTTCCTGTTCAGTCCCTGTCCTGAAATCCTGAATCTTTGATCCTTGACTCTTAGTTCAGGGGTCCCTCACTACTGCCTAGGCCTGGGTGGGGGTTTTGCCCTTTACAGATCCATTGGGTTTGTATTAATTAACATTTCAGAATTATATTTGCCATGATTATATTTTCTTCTGTGCTTTTGTCTTTTCCTCTATCCTTCTGAAATTGATGGTTAAAGTCAATATATTTTATGTTTGCGTCTAATGTGTTTTCATCTATCCACTCTTTGCAACATATATTTGAGATGTTATTTCTGTTATTACTATGATTAGTTTGTTACTCTCGCATGAGGTTTCCAGTGTTTGAGTTTTATAACGTTTGCTTTGAGCATTTATGTTTACTAGATAAAATTACTAAAATTTACTGAGAGTCTGTGGTTCTTTTAGGCAATTATTAATTGTTAATGTTCTTAGAATTTCTATTGCCATCAACTCTTAGGCTAATTGGTTCATCGACCAACTAGATGAAAGGTTGATTACATATGTTAAATATACATAAAATACAGGATGTTTGAATATACATTTTAGTAGTAAGGAAGGTAGGAGAAGGATACATAAACTTGACCCCAGCGCATTAGGGATTTTTGTGAATGTGTATGGGCCAGAGTAGAAAATGTAAAGATTTTGAGTATTATCCCTGATCATTTTTTGGGTTAGCGGTAAATAAGTTCAATTGTAGCAGAGGATGGTTTAATTACTGATTGGTTTGGTAATGGTTATTGAATATTGATTATATCTTTTAACATTAAGAGTTAGAGTCTTGTTCTATTTTGTCTAGAAGTACAGGTACAGGAGTTGCCTGGGGAATCCCGGGAAGGAATTTGCCTGTAATAAGCAGTAGAAGAGTGTGGTAAAGAAATTACACTGCAGATGTACTTTGTCTGTTGTAATAATACTGAAAATCTACGTAGGGCTGTCAGTGTTATATCTAGGAATATTTCACTTGTAATTTGAGTGTCTGAAACAGCGAAGGGTCCACTTTTGCAACTATTTTGTAGTATCCCAGAGAGGAATAACAGGACACCTTTTTATGCCAAAAAGTCCTCTCGTGAAACCTCGGCTTTATCCCTAGAGGAGTAACACGTCTCCCCAGAGTTTGTTAGAGAAGTGAGATAACGCTGGTCATTATTATTGCTTGCAGAGTAAGGATTTCTTGGAAAAGGTGAAAACTATCTCTTTATTTACAGGAGCAGACAAGGTAACATTCTCTTTTTATGTTGTTACTAACAGAATTTTGATTAAGAAAACTCAGAAAATTTGTTGTAATTTTTTTTGTTAAGGAGGGGTCAGTTGAAGGAGTGATACTAATGTCAAAAAGTGCTGCGCTGGTATTGGACAAAGAAGTAGGCGTGTATCAAGAGCAAATTGTAAAGGAAGGGTCAGTAGAAGAGTAGAAACTGACATCACAAAGTGCCGCGCTGGCATTGGCCATAGAACGGCTGTGAACAAAGACCAGATTGGTTGATTGGTGTGAGTCACGTAGATATTCGTTAAGATAGTGGTGACATGGTGAGCTGTGATTGGTTGGTTGGTGTGAGTTGTGGTGGTATAGAGCAGAGATTAGCAAATTGGGAAAGGAGAATTAGGGAGAAGTTTTTGTTGTTTCGTGAGTTGCAATACTAGTAAAAGAGTCCGAAAATGAGTTTGCTAAAGATAATAAAGAGTTTATTTAAGAAAGACAAACCAGTTGTGACAAGAGAGGGAATTCCGATTCCTCTCCAAAAATGCCTGCCTCCTATATAATGATGGAGTGAGGGTTATAGAAAACAACAAGGGCACCCGAATGAGTCAGCACGGGACCTCGGGGAAGATTCGGGCCAGCTGGTATCCTGGGGGGAACTCGAAGTTCCGGAAAGCGTGTGTTTCCGGAACGTGGACCTAAGAAGGAAGACTCCAACATAGGAGGCTCCTCCCCGTGCGACTGAGCGATCTGCTGGTGCACCCTTTTGCATTACCTGCCGTTCTGCGGGAGATTGTTCCCCGCCCAACCAATCCCTCGGAACTCTACACACTTCGAGTTCCCCCCAGGATACCAGCTGGCCCCGAATCTCTGCGGCCAGCCCCCGGCTTTCATGGCTTGTTAAAATTAGGCAACATTTTTGTCCTGATGATGATCCCTATGACTCTTTAAAAGGGATCGAAACGCCGTCGACTGTATAAAACACCATATACTGTGTACTATATTAACTGCCTAGGTTGGCGAGTAATGGTGTTTAATGGAATTTCTGGTATTGAAGCATTTACAGGAAATAACAGCTTTTGCCTAATCACTCTGGTCTACTTTCTAACCTTTTCTTCTTTATGTTAAATTGTATATGTCTGGGTACAGGCGTGTGCCCTCCTCTGTGGAAATGTTGAAGGTATTCAATCAGAATATTCTTTTCTAAAGTAAAAATTGGACCTCTGTCCGGCTGGACAAGTCATTACTTAATATAGTGCCATTGTGTCTATATTTATTTTGTGCCACTATTCTCTTGTGCTTGGGACCACTGATGGAGTGAGGGTACCATACATGTGTTTGGTTAGCGAACTGGAGAATATATACAAAAGATGTTAGCTTTCCCTGAGTTTGGTAGGTTTAATTTAAGGATTTTACAAAATTTGAGTAATAGGATGAACTCATTGGAGCCAAATCCTAGACTTACACAGTATGAAGCATTTCTAGAATGGGAAAAAGAAGCCTTTTGCGCAGAGAAAGATAGAAGTGGTAGAAGATATAGAGGGTTTTTCCCAAGATATCCATTTGAGAGGTGAGAAGATCTATCAAAGAGCTGGAGAAGAGCGGTAGTGACCGAGGGTCTATATCCAGTTTTAACAGAAGGGAGTCAAAGAGGTACAAAGTGCAAGGAGAAGAAGAAAAATATAGAACTGTCCAGAGAAGGTTTGGATGAATCTGATGATGAATTATTAGAAGATATTATGACGAAAAGGCTTCCACCATATGAAGAAAATTTAGGAGAGGTGACTCCAAGTGCCACAGAATTAGTCACTGAAATAGAATAATAAGAGAAAATGAAGTAAGTCTGTTGAATAAAGCTAGATTGGAACAAGTACAGTAATGAAATCAATTGAACTTGAATGCAGAAGCTTTGACAGTACCAGTGATAATCGGTCCTGTTTGAAAAAAAATCGACATTACAAAAAGTATTAACATTGACAGTCCCGAGACATATTGTAAGAAGTGAAATAGTATCAATAGCAAATTAGAGTAGACAAGATGGCCAAAATACCGCACTGTTTGACCTACAGGTCAGTGATTTATTGACCGAGACCCAGAGGAGGAGTATCCAATTAGACCCAAGAAAAACAGGGCCAAAGACCACTCCAATAGCGGGGAGTTTGGCAGGTCCCTCTCCAGAGGAATTAAATAATTGGATAAAAGAAATGACCAAGCCAAAAGCTCAACCGCAGAGTATAAATGTGAGTCAATTAGAAGTAGACTTAGAAGAGATGATTAGTGGAACAGTAATGTTGTGTGGCGTTTAGAGCTCCGAGTGAATTTTCCCGATTCATTCCCTTATATAGGCACAATTCACATTGCCCTTATATAGGCATAGAAATTTCTCCCTTATTTAGGCATAGCCCATGCTACCCAAATACAGGTATGGCTACTTCCACCTGTACCAAACGTCACAACGATTTCTTGGAAAATCGGCTTAAGAAGTTAGGTAACTTCTCCTTGCTTTAATATTGATTTGTCCAAAAACTCATGCACTTTGCAAAGAACAACTATTCCCTAGGGGTGCTTTCCTGACGTTCATATGCCCAACTTTACGTCAAACTATGGCATTCCTAAACACATTCAAGGTATAAATATACCTTCACTTGCTATAGCAAGAAACCGTGGTTTAGAGCAGTTCAAAGACCTACTTGCCAGACGCAGCTCACTACTGCAAGTGCCGAAGGAAGGCGACTCTTCAGCTGATGCACTGATCAAGAGCTGCCCTTCTCCGGCCGAGAATCCAGCTCCAGTGTTTCCAAGCTCCCTTGCGGGGTGTTTGGAAATCGAGTCCCGAGACTGAGATACCAGACCTCCTTCATTCTAACTAAGGTATGGAGCTGATTAGAACCTAGAGAAACCTTTGGTAGATTCTGGGCAAAAACAACTAAACGTATGCTACAGAATACTTACTTCTTTCCGCGTACTAGACTTAGGTTAGGTACATTGGGGTAGGCGTATTTTAGAAGCACCAGTTGAGTACTTTAGCCTGTATATTTAGGTATGTATTTCTATATGGCTTAGAAACCATGCAATGCTTCCACAGTATTATTTTATAATACCATTCTTGCTGTACGCATTATACTTTGCAGTCTGCATAACGATTGTAGCAGTTCACTTCTCTTGTATAAGAAAGAAGACTGTTTAATAAACCTTTTTATTGAAAACGCCCTTTTCTCTATTTCTCTACAACTCTTTTGAAATGAAGCATGCACGGTTGACTGAGTGAAATACTTATCTATTGTTTCCGCGACTCTGAGAGATATATTTCTTATTCTTGGGAAACAAAGTTGTCATGTTTATGCGGTTGTCAGCAAGAACCCCTTCTTGTGAATTTGAGAAAGTTTCTAGTGACCTCTGAGCTAGCTGGTGCTCATTATTAAGTTTAGTATATTCAATAGAGACCTAGTCTACCTCAGTCCTACGTCAAATCTATAGGATATAATATTCAAATGCGCAGAGCCTTATGAGAGTATAGGAACTACACTTCAGTAAGTCCAGATAGACTAGGGACTTATAGTGATGAAGAGCTACTGTTTTTGTGTAAAGGTATTACTTGGAGAGAGAAGAATTTTCATGAGAAATTATCTGAAGTAGCTAGGGAGTTTGGTGTGGATGTAGAAAAATTAAAAGTGTTTCAGAAAATATGTAGAACGGCTTTTAGTGACAAGGATTTAGAGAGTTTGAATGTATCAGGAAAAAGGTTACCGATAAAATAATTAATTAATATTCTGAAGAGATGGGGAACTATAGAGCGTTGGAGGAGTAAATGGATGAAAAAGAAGGAAGAAACCGCTGGTAAAGGATCTTCCATGTTTCCGTTAAAAAGGAAAACAAGCAAGTTGAAAGAGCATGTCCTATGAGAGTGGTTCCAGGTGGTGGATATGTTCATGTACCTTGGACTAGACAGGATATATTATCATTCACCAATGATTTTCCCAGATTGCGAGAGAAACCTGTTGAATGGTATAAACAGGTGGACAGATTCGTAAAGGTGTTGTTGAAAGATTTAGATGGTCTTTTTGAAATAGTAGTTCCGGCTGATTTGTGGACAGAGTGTAAAATTACTGTCAACTGGCCAAAAGATGAATATCCCAGGGATGCAAAAACAGGTGCTTCATCTGAAGAGGTGATAAAAAAGTATCATCAGGTCATTACTTTCTTAAAAGGAAAAAAATCCCCTAAGGAAACAGTTTAGGCTAAGATTGATAGGACGACACAGGAGCCATCAATAATCAGCGCATGTATATTAGGAGAGTTTACTACAGGTTTTTAAGCAGTATAGTGGGTTTGAGACTATCGGAGACAATGGATTGAAGCCTGAGATTAGTGCAATGATACAGCAGCATGTACTCTGTTGGCAGAGCAAATCAATAGATGGAATTCTGAGATATGCAAAGTACGGTATGACATTGATTCAAGGTGTAAAAAGTTAAAGGAGATAATTATGTGGGCTCAAGTGAAGATGGCAGAACAGCAACAAGTAAATAGTAATGTGCAACAAAGTCAGAATCTGGTCAGTCAGGTAAACAGTGGAGGTAAAGGAAAATTTAAAATGAGTGAGGAAGAAGCTAAAAAGCAGTTTCCTTCTCATGCGTGTGGAAAGTTTGGACATTGGAAGAATGAGTGTAGATCTGGTCAAAAGGGTAATGAAGTAAATTAAAATTTAAATCCACAGATGCAGAATGAGGTGGTGGGAAATCAACAGCAGCAGCAGCAGCATGAGGTAGTTACTCCACCGTTATAAGTGCCACAGCCTCCTATAACTCGTAATTTGAATGCTTATATGCAGAAGTACAGTGCAAGTTCTGGATTCCACAGAGAAGAGCAGTTTGGTGAGAATCCGCTAGTTTTGCAGTATTTAGTGCGGTGCAGGGAGAGTGATTCGGATTCATCTCAATGACAGTGTCTGAGGGGGGAGGAACAGTGCATACTTGGCATATCTTTAGTGGTAGATCAGTCGGTTCCATTTGTTGATGGAAAGGTAGAAGGTAAAGATATCACATTCTTGTTGGACACTGGTGCTACCCGTTCTACTGTGAGAGCAGCAGAAATCCCAAACCTTCCCCTCTCTGTAGAAACTATCCAAGCTGTAGGCATTGCAAATAAGTATATTAGACCCCTGTCACAGCCCAGATAGAAGTTCATATTGGGAATTTAAAAGACATGCATCGGTTTGTAGTATGTGATTCCAGTCCTGTTTATCTTTTAGGCAGAGATTTGTTGTGCACACTGTGAGAAGTTGGCCTGGTATATGATGCTCACTAGTTCTAGTGATCACCTTGTACCATGCCAAGCAACCCTTATGATGATTGGTTGTAAGTCAACCTTATAGACCAGCTATCCTAGTAGCGTGGACAAAGCAGTCTTAGGCTAAACTCTGTAAAGGCATGTGAAGCAAGCTGTTTTACCATACACAATCCCCTTGAATGCCAAATGAAAGGACACCACACAGATATATATTGAAAATATATATATATATTTATTTACTACAAATATCCCCTATACTCTTTATGAGCACAGAAGCAAATGCGTTAAAACAAAACACAGTTTAAATACACAAAAGCTGCACCATATGGATGAGCCCTAGGGGCCACCTAAACCATATACTAAAATAGTGGTATAAGAACCACCTAGCTGAAAGGAAGTAGGCCTAGGGCCTGGGGAATCGCTGGAGCTGTTCGGGACTAACAGTGAAGAAGTCGGGAAAGCCCCCCGGGACTCGGGTGCAGCGCTTAAAGCACACGCATGCACCAATGCAATGTCAATGGTGCGTAAAAGTTATGAAGTTACTGTTTAAGGAACCTTCCTAGTGACCTAGAAGGACAAAACATAAGACCTAGACACTAGAGGTGTGTACCAGTGTAGGAACACCGGCGTTGCTGAGTTACCTCACCCACTGGAAGCGGGTGCACAGGTGCAAAGTAGTGTCGGGTTTCGTCACGCAGGTCGATGGTGCCTGAAGATGAAGATGCTGCAGGCGGATCGTCAAGGAGAGTTCCGGTGGATACAAGGGTGGATCTGAAGTGGTGAAGACCTGAAAGCAGAGGGGACAATGTTCAAAGTCACTAGCCAGTGACTACCGTGGAACCAGGATGGAACCAGGCGATGTCGAGTGGAAACAGGCGATGAGGTGTAGCTTGTCCACAGCCACGTGGACACGAAGAGGTCGAGGATGTCCAGGCGTCGATCACGAGCTGTCCCACAAAGGCTCTAGCTGATGGCGGTGTTGGCAACTTGATTGGAGCAAACAGGCCTTGGCTAATGCAAGCCACGCAGGAAGAGACAAAAGCTTATCACTCGGAACAGCAAGGTCAGAGCGGGTGCTCCTTTTTACAGGAGCGAGGGCAAGTCTGGAGCAACCAGACCCGCAGTGTTGATTGTAGGTTTTATCGCCAAGATGGCCGCTAGCCACGTGGCAAGTGGCTGGGATGGCCCGTCAAGTGGCAAAGTGCAAAAGGGCCCCACGCAGATCGTGGAGAAGCAGGGGTCTGATCTTCAGTGCAAATGCTGCTCGGTGTTGGGGCTTCTCAAACCCCAAAGCACAGCATCGAGGGTGCCTTGGGTGCTGCGCAGTGTGCTTCTCGGGGGTCTTTCAAGATGTCTGGTCCCACTTCTCTCGGTGCCTCCACGGGCCCCTTCTTTGCAGGGACTGTGGATCAAGCTCTGAGAAGTCTGGGAGTCTGGGTCTCGTTGGTCTCTGGGCTTGGGCTCCAGCAGGAGGCGGCAGCAAAGCAGATGTCAAGTTGCTGGATAGTGTTCACAGGGTGGCCACTCCTAGGCCACAAGGGAGATACTCTTCAGTCTTCTGTGCAGCAGAATGTCGAAGTCGTCTTCTTCTTTGTTTCAAGTTGATTTCAGGATGATCTGAAGTGCTATGGCACTGCTCCCACTCTTATTCCCAATCTGAGGGGTGGATAATCTGCTAGGTCCCTCCTCTGGGTGGGACCAGGAAGGGGGGCGGTTACACCCCCTTTCCTTTGTCCAGCTCCACACCAGGACTGGGGCTGGAAAGCCCCAGCACCGGTTTGGACTCTTTGTGTGCCCCAGGCATGTCTCAATCTATTCAGCCCTGTCCTACCCAATACACAAAATCCTGTCTGGGGTGGTGCTCGCACCTCCCAAGGCAGGAAACCCTTTGTCCAAGTCTCCCTCGCTGGAAGGACTCCCAGCAGCAGGAGGTCAGATTTGTGTCTGTGGGGGCAGCATCCATTTTGTGATGCTGAGGCTCGAGTTTAACTTTAACCAGGGTTCAGGTTATGTACATGTCGTGTCCCTCTAGAAGGGTGGAATGCTATTCCCGTCGACAGGACTGTCGAGGGGATAGTATTCCAAATCGTATGACACCTTACTCGACATGTTTTGATAAAGCCAAACCAAAGTTAGCATATAACCGTGAGTATTATAATGCACTCAAGAGTATATGGTATGGCAATATCCCGGAACAGCTAAGGGAGTTGTTCCCGACAGCTGCAGACGGGCTCAGCTCATGCCAGAGCACCATCTCACATGAAACCAAGCACTCTGCCTCCAGGATTGCTGAGGCCTTCCATAGGAGTGGCTTATAGGTTAACATGTGTCCAGTTGGGGTTAGATATAGGGATACTATATCTAAGTAAGAGGTGATTACACCAACTTACCCCAGCTGAGTGATCAGCCAGTTGTGTCAAATATGGAGGCCAGGCCAGGGCTGGCACAATACATGCTGCAGCCCCTGGTAGGCCTTGGATACACCTACGCCCTGGGTACCTGGAGTACACTGTTACAGGGGCCTATAAGGTGAACCAGTTCCCATTGTGTATGTACCTAGGGTACATGGAGTCCATTTTAAGGAGAGAGCAATTAGCCTGGGGCCCTGAATTGCAAGATCCCAGGCCAACTAAGTAAAAAACCAGCTAAACACCAGGCAAAAAAGTAAGGGGGTAACCATAGTCATATATCCACCTTCCTACACACACTGAATTGCACTATTTATTGTACACCAGATGGTGTTGCATTTATGACTCCTGATGAGGATGTTGAGTATAAAATTATGATGGCCCAACAAGAGGCCGAAGTTCGTGATTTATATTCACTACTGACTTAGGAGGATTTGCCTTAAGAATTAAAAAGTACAGTGAGATCCGAAGTGTGGGATATCACAGGAAAAGAAATTGGGTTGATGTTAAAATGTAGACCCCATTCAGATTACAGTCAAAGATGGTGTAATATCTCAAAATACCCCACAGTTCAAAATAAGTCCAGATGTGATTGCTGGACTCACACCAGTGATTGACCAAATGAATGAACAAGGAATTCTAAAAGAAATAATGGGCAGTCCCTGTAACTAACCTATTATTGGAATTAAAAAGCCCAACAGAAAATATTGAATAGTACAGGATTTGAGAAATGTGAATAAAACTGTAGTGCCATGTTGTCCAGTAGTGCCAAATCCAGCTGTAATCCTTTACTAAATTCATTGTGATGCAGAATGGTACACCGTTATTGATTTGTGTCAGGCATTTTTCTCCATTCCTTTGCATCCGGAAAGTCAATATTTGTTTGCTTTACGGTTCGGAAACTGTGTTTTGGCATGGCGCCAAGTTCCTCAAGGGTACACTGAGAGTCCTTCCATCTTAACATGTTTGGAGACTTTAGTTATGCCTGGCAATTCAGTATTGGTTCAGTACATTGATGACCTTCTTGTGGCATCAAAAACTTAAGAAGCATGTGTAACAGACAAAATTTCTTTACTGAACCATTTAGCAGAAGGGGGATATAACGTGTCACATCTAAATTGCAATACTGTAGACAGGAAGTTCAGTACTTAGGTCACAGAATTGAGAAAGGGTTCAGAAAGGCGACCCCTGAAAGAATCAGTATAATCAAGAAAATGAATATGGCCAGAAATCAAAAGGAAGTGCAAATGTTTTGGGGAAAGGTTGGATACTGTAGACAGTGGATTTGTGGTTTCTCATTGATTGCAAAACCTCTACAGAGGTTGACTCGAAAGGATATGGAGCATCCAATTCTTTTGAATGAAGAAAGTATGGAATCTTTCTCGAGATTGCAGAACAGTCTTCGTTGAGCACCTGCTTTGGGAATGCCAAATTATTCTAAAGAGTTTGCATTGTACTGTTGTGAGAAAGACAGATGTGAACTTGCAGTTTTAACTCACAAACATGGAATGGCACGACATCCAGTGGTATACTTTTCTGCTACTTTAGACTCAGTGGCTGCAGCATTGCCAGGCTACTTAAAAGCAGTAGCCGCCACTTGTGTAGGTTTAGAACAAATTGAAGGAATTGTGATGGGATATCCAGTAAAGGTGTACATGCCACATCCTGTTGAGATCCTTTTAACCCACACCTGGACTCAACATATGACTTCTAGTTGGCTGACTAAATATGAAAGAGTCATTCTCGGTGCTGAAAATGTGACTATAGTGAGGTGTACTACTATAAACCCTGCTCATTTATTACCGAATTCAAGATGTGAGTAAGTGAGAGAGGAAGCAGATCATGACTGTCTGGATGTGACAGAACTCTGTACTAAGCCTAGTCCTGACATTGAGAATGAGCCCTTGGATGAACCAGATTGTGAATTGTTTGTGGATGGATCTTGCTCGAGGAATGAAAACGGGGAATTGTGTGCTGGTTATGCTGTCTGTACCTTATCTGGAGCATTAGAAGCATCTTGTCTGAAAGGAGTAAATTCCGCTCAGGTTGCAGAATTAATTGCTCTGGCAAGGGCTTGTAAATTAGCAAAAGGTCTGAAAGTAACAATTTACACTAATTGTCAGTGCGGTTTTGGTGTTGTACATGACTTTGGTCAGATATGGATGAAGCGAGGATTTTTGAATTCCTCCGGTTCACCAATTCGGAATGGAAAAACTATTAAGTAATTATTGGAAGCTTTGCAGTTACCAGAAAGGATTGCAGTTGTAAAATGTGCTGCACATCAATCAGGAGATGACAATGTGACAAAAGGCAACATAAACGTGGATCAATTAGCGCGTTACTGTACACAGAATACATTGTCCATAAACAGATAAATTGAAAGAATAAATACCGAATGCCACCTTATGTTCACAACTACATTTGAGACTTGGGATGAGGTAAGGAAAATGCAGGAAGAGGTCAGTAATAAGGAAAAGGAAGAGTGGAGGAGAACGGGTTGTTTGAAAAATGCAGAGGAAGAGGTATGGATTTACCTAGCTGGAAGACCAGTACTACAAGATCATTGCTTTCTCACATGGCCAGGATGCACCATGGAATGAACCATATTAAAAGAGATGCTATGATTAGACTCTTCCGGCACACATGGTAAAATCCAAAATTCAGGGTCATCTAAGAAAGTTTATGTCAAAGATATGCCATATGCCAAACACAAAATCCAGGAATTAAGGCAGTTGTAAGTTGGGGTGTAATTGGGAAAGCAGGCGGTCCTTTCACCTGTCTTCAAGTTGACTTTATCGAATTACCAACATGTAATGGGCTGAAATATGTCCTTGTCATTGTTTGTTTGTTTTCTCGCCGTGTAGAACCCTATCTAACGAGAAGGAATGGCAGTCTCACTGTGGCAAAACTGTTGTTGAGAGAATTGATCCCTAGGTTTGGTTTTCCAGTCACTTTTGAATCAGATAGAGGACTTCATTTTAATAATGAAATAATTTGAATGATTTGTGCAGCATTGCAAATTGAGCAGAAGCTGCATTGTGCCTACCGACCAGAAGCATCTGGTATTGTTGAGCAGATAAATGGCACAATAAAGTCTAGATTAGGAAAGGTATGTGCATCACGACACTGAAATGGCCTGACACTTTACCCCTTGTATTGATGAGTGTTAGAAGTATTCCTGACAAAAAGACTGGATTAAGTCCCCTCGAGATGATAATGAGAAGAGCCATGAGACAAGTATACATACCTGGAAACAAACTGATCAATCAATGAATCAATCAAGAAATTTATATAGTGCGCTACTCACCCGGAGGGTCTCAAGCGCTTGGGGGAGGGGAGTCTGCTACTGCTCGAACAGCCAGGTCTTGAGTTGCTTCCCGAAGGAGAGGTGTTCTTGGGTCTGAAGGAGGTGGATGGGGAGGGAGTTCCATGTCTTGGCTGCCAGGTAGGAGAAGGATCTTCCTCCCATGGTGGCTCTTCGGATGCGTGGAACGGCGGCGAGGGCATGGCTGGTCGATCGAAGCTGGCGGGTGGGAGTATAGAAGGTCAGGCGGTTGTTGAGGTACCTGGGGCCCAGGTCGTGGAGAGCCTTGTGTGTGTGGGTGAGGAGTCGGAACGTGATTCTCTTGTTGACGGGGAGCCAGTGCAGGTCTCTCAGGTGTCCGGAGATGTGGCGGTGATGGGGGATGTCCAGGATAAGTCGTGCAGAGGCGTTCTGGATACGTTGGAGTCTCTTCTGTAGTTTGGCTGTGGTTCCGGTGTAGAGGGTGTTTCTGTAGTCCAGTCGGCTGGTGACGAGTGCCTGGGTGACCGTCTTCCTGGTTTCGGTGGGGATCCATCGGAAGATCTTATGGAGCATGCGTAGGATGTTGAAGCATGAAGATGAGACGGCGTTGACTTGTCTGGTCATCGAGAGGGAGGAGCCCAGGATGAAGCCCAGGTTGCGTGCATGGTCCGTTGGTTTGGATGCGCTGCCCAGGGCAGGGGGCCACCAGGCAGAGGAAGATGGGCCCAGAATGAGGACTTCCATCTTGTCTGAGTTGAGTTTCAGGCGGCTGTTCATCATCCACTCGGCTACGTCTTTCATCCCTTCGTGTAGGTTGGTTCTGGCAGTGGCTGTGTCGTTGGTGAAGAAGAGGATCAGCTGAGTGCCGTCTGCATAAGAGATGATGTTGAGGTTGTGTTGGCATGCGATGGCCGCGAGGGGGCTCATGTAGATGTTGAAGAGGGTGGGGCTGAGCGACGATCCTTGTGGTACGCCGCAGATGACTTCGGTGGCCTCGGATCTGAACGGGGGAAGGCGGACTCTCTGAGTTCTTCCGGCGAGGAACGAGATGATCCACTCCAGAGCCTTCTCTTGGATTCCGATGTTGCTGAGGCGTTGTGCTAGGGTGCGGTGGCAGACAGTGCTGAACGCTGCAGAGAGGTCCAGGAGGATGAGGGCAGTTGTTTCCCCGTTGTCAAGCAGGGCTCGGATGTCATCAGTGGCTGCGATCAGGGCGGTCACGGTGCTGTGGTTGGCTCAGAAGCCGGACTGCGAGGGGTCGAGGCATCCGTTCATCTCGAGGAAGGCGGCAAGCTGTCGGTTGACGGTCTTCTCGATGACTTTGGCAGGAAAAGGGAGGAGCGAGATGGGGCGGTAGTTCTTGAGGTCGGTGGGGTCTGCTGATGGTTTCTTCAGGAGGGCGCTGAGTTCGGCATGCTTCCAGCTCTCCGGGAAGGGGGCGGTGTTGAAGGAGCAGTTGATGACGTCTCGGAGTTGGAGTGCGATGCCCCCACCACGTCTTGTTGAAGACGTGGTGGGGGCATGGGTCGGTTGGTGATCCGGAGTGGATGGTGTTCAATGTGTGGATGGTGTCTTCGGTGTTGACCGGGGTCCAGGCGCGGAGGGTGGTGGGGGGGGCATCGGTTCGGTGGTTGGGTGCGTGGGCTGTGTGCCAAAGCTGTTGTGTATGTCAGTGATCTTGCTGTGGAAGAACAAGGCGAGCGAGTCGCAGAGTTCTTGCGAGGGGGTGATGTCGTTGGTTCCGGAACGGGGGTTGGAGAGCTCTTTGACGATGCTGAAGAGTTCCTTGCTGTTGTGTGAGTTGTTGTCTAGTTGTTCCTTGAATGCTGTCTTCTTGGTGGTATGGATCAGCTGGTGGTGTTTGCAGGTGGCGTGCTTGAGGGCGGTCATGTTGTCTGTAGTCGGGTCTTTGCGCCAGGCTTTCTCGAGGGTGCGGCAGTTCTTCTTGGAGTTCTTGAGATCGTCGTTGAACCAGGAAGCCTTCTTGCTGCCGGGCCTGCTGGGATGGTTTTTCAGGGGTGCGAGGTCGTCAGCGCAGTTGGTGATCCACTGGTTGAGGCTGTCGGCTGCTTGTTTGGGGTCCGTTGATCTGGCGGGAGGATTCAGGTTCAGGGATGTGGAGAGCTGGTCGGAGTTGATCTTGTTCCAGCTCCTACGGGGAGCCTGTTGCGGGTGTTGGTGTGTTGTGGTCCTTCTGAAGCTGAAGTGGACGCAGCTGTGGTCTATCCAGTGGAGTCCGGTGGAGTGGCTGAAGGCGATGTCCTTGCTGGAGGAGAAGACGGGGTCAAGCGTGTGTCCGGCGTAGTGGGTGGGGGTGTTCACCAGTTGCTTGAGTCCGAGGTTGGCGAGGTTGTCCAGCAGGGTGGTGGTGTTGCTGTCATTGTTGTTCTCCAGGTGGAAGTTGAGGTCCCCTAGGAGGATGTAGTCAGTGGAGGAGAGGGCGTGCGGGCTGATGAAGTCTGCGATGTCTTCGCTGAATTGTGTGCGAGGTCCCGGGGGTCTGTAGATGAGGGTGCCTCTGAGGGTGGTCTTGGGGTCGGTGTGTATCTGGAAGTGAAGATGTTCGGCGGCTGTGAGGGTGTCGTCGGAGTTGGTCATGATGCGGATGACACCCAGCTTGTGTTGGCGGTACACAAGAACGGTCCAGTGGTAGCAGCTAAGTTTCAGGAGGGGTTACTGGATGTACAATCATGGATGCACAGTAACTGCCTGAAACTTAATGCAGAGAAAACCGAAGTCATGACTTTCGGTAAGATCTCTCCCGAACGGTCCCCAACTTGGTGGCCCAGTCAGATGGGCCCCCCCCCCGATTCCAGCTGTTAAGGTTAGGAATTTGGGAGTAATCTTTGATAACAGGCTATCTTTTGGTTATCATGTCAACAAGGTGGTCTCTGCTGCATTCTTCGTGCTGAAGAAAATAAAAAAAACTCATGCCATACCTACCTGCTTCGGCAGGGAAAACACTGATCACCACCTTAGTGTTTTCGAAGCTGGACTATGGAAACGCCCTCTTCCTTGGCACACACAAATACATCCTGAACAAACTACAGTCTGTGCAAAATATGGCAGCACGGATTCTGCTTAATATTCCTTGGCGACACTCCACTTCAGTAGCCATACGCCATCTACATTGGCTAAGAGTGGAGAGCAGAATCAAATTCAAGGCTCTCTGCATCGCCTATAAGGCCATTCATCAGACTGGACCAAAGTTCTTAAAGGAAGCTTTTCAGGTGTACATACCTGGAAAGAATCTAAGATCAGCAGCAAGCTACCTATTGCATGTTCCCCGAACAAGAACAGCCATATGGGGAGACAGACGTTTCCTGGTAGCGACTCCCATACTGTGGAACACACTCCCCTTGTATATTAAAACAGCACCAACACTCATTGCCTTTCGTAAGGCCCTGAAAACTTGGTTATTCAATCAATAAGTTCGTGCCCTGAATTCTGTGTATCCTAGAGCATCTCACTGCGCCTAGACACCCTAGGGTATTAGTTGCGCATTAAAAATCCCATAAATAAATAAAATAAATAAATGGTGTTCTTGTGGACGATGGCGATGCCTCCTCCAGTCTGGTTAACGCGGTCCCTCCGGGTGATCTTGTATACGTCCGGGATGGCAATGGCGATGTCGGGCGCTGAGGAGGCGTTCATCCAGGTTTCCGTGAGGAAGGCGACGTCTGGAGATGTGGTGTCGAGCAGGTTCCAGAGTTCCACGGCGTGTCTGTGTACGGAGCGGGTGTTGAGCAGGATGCACTTCAGGTGGTTGCTGCTGGTGCCTGGCTTGGCGGGTGCGGTGCAGGTCCGGATGCAGGAGAACTTGCAGGAATGGCAGGTGAAGGGTCCGTGGGTGCGTTTTGGGTGGCACGGTAGCATCCGGGGATCCGGCCGGTGTTGAGTGCATTGAGTGTGGGGTCGTTGAAGTCCGGCAGGTGGATTGGCGTCTGCGGTGGCGAGGGGTTCTGGCACTGGGCGCGGTCCAGGCGTGGACGGGCGCAGACGGGCTTGCCTTTGGCGCGCGTTCAGTGCACAATCAGCGCACCCGCTGCGCGAGCGCGGGGGCGTCATAAGTAGGGAGCCGGGAGAGAGGGTCAGCTGGGTGGCCAGGGCAGCGAATGGGCTGGCGGGGGGCGGGGCTGCAGGGAGGCAGCGGCGGGAAAGTCTGGTGCGGGCGGGCGGCTCAGCGGCGGCTGGGTTGCCCAAGGCAGGACAGGAGCGAAGTGGCAATCAGCGAGGAGGCTAAGGGGAGCAGGCAGCAGGAGGAGCGTGGGGGCGACCAGGCCTGGGCACAGGCACAGCGTTCGCTGATGAATATGTCTGATGATTGTGTGCTAGACTATTGTAAATGACTGGATGACCTGGTGTGTTCTGTGTCCCGCTAGGTTGGGGTAGATACCACAACAACACCGCGGGAGCAAGCACATGATCTTAATCCTGGTGAGTGGGTCCTAGTCAAGAAGAACATAAGGAAAACGTGCCTTGAGCCCTATTGGAGCTGCCCGTACCAGATTATATTGGTGACAACCACAGCAGTGAAGTGTTTTGGCTTGCCAAACTGGATACATGCCAGCCATACTCACAGAGTCCCAAGTCCAATCGAAAGACCTGAAGAACAGCTACTGGCAAATGAAAATCAAGAACCAGCAGCTGAAGTGTGCAAAGCTGATTAGTCTGGAGTGATAGATTCTGAAAACATTTTGATAATGAACAGTTAAGCACCAGTCAAGTAGAGTGGGCACCAGATACTGGGACTGAAAAGACTGCTGTGAATGTGAGCATACTTTCCAACTTACTCACGGGTGGGGATTAAAGGGTGGAACTGATCCTGTTTTCCAGGGTATATATTATGTGTGTGGTAAGAAAGCCTACTATAGGTTACCTGCACATTGGTATGGAAGCTGTTATTTTTGGATTGTTTTTCCAAAAGTGTATCATATGGACCGAAAGAGCAATAATGCCAATGAAGTAAACCAAGGACCAATACGTAGTAAAAGAGCAAGTTTTTCAGAAATCGTGGGTGATATTTTTGGTGCACTGAAACCCTCAGTTGGAGTTGTTCTGAATTTGCACAAAATTAAACACATTTCCACAGTGGTTGATCGTTAATTAACAGATACTGCTGGTGGTTTCTTGATGATTGATGCCGAAATGGTGGCAATCAGATCAATGGTTTTACAAAATCGACTTGCCCTTGATATACTTTTAGCAAAAGAGGATGGAGTCTGTGGCATGTTGAAAGTTAAGCACTGCTGTACTTATATCTTGGATAAAAATAAAGGGATCAAAGGATATATAGGAAATATTACAAAATGACATAGTGATTTAACCCAGCTGGAGGTTGACGGTGTGTGGCAGAGACTTGGTAACAGTTTCTCTGTGGTGAGTAAATGTTTTTCTACATTTGGAAGTAGTTTATTAGGAAAGTTAATAATGCCAATACTTTCAGTAACAATAATAGGTTTAGTAATATTAATAGAATATAAGTGTTGTAAATGCATAAGAGAAAAAAAGGGTAAAAGAGATAAAAAGAACAAAAGAAAGGGAATAAAAAGAAAGAGAGAAGAAATAGAACTTGAGGAAAAAAATGAAGAATACTATGATATGATGAAAAAGTGAGACAAGGGTGCCATAAAAGAAGAAGGAGAAAGTGAATTTTAAATAAAAGTGTGGCACTCGGTATGTTGAGTACTTATGATGGCTCCTAAAAGCCATCAGAGTGGGGATTGATGGAGCAGGATTTGGTGACAAGAATCCTGCTCGAGTGAACACCCCTATATTATGTACAAACAGTAAGCAGTGTCTAAAATGATTAATGTGCACATTTACACTACAAGTGGAAGCTTACTTTGCGAATATGCAAGAACTAATCAGAATTAATATGTAAATAACTGGAAATGTAATATCTTGTGTTTAGAATGGATTAGAGGGTTTTGCATGGCAAGGCCGCATGTGTACTTTGTAAAATGCATGGTGTGTATTGCTTTAAACTCACAAATAACACTTTTTTCTGTTTAAAGCTATGCTAGACTGACACATTAATAATGAATTAGTGCTAAATTGGGTGGTAAACATTGAGAATTGTATTATCGTTTCATTAATACATGTCTATTTCCTATTCTTTTAGTGATAAATGAGTCCTCCATATTCTTAAGTTGTCCACACAAGAAGGAGAGTGGATTTGTGTGCGAGCAAGAATCATGTGACCATGTGACTGAACTGCCGTGCTAAGCTGAAACGGCTGACCTGGTGAAGGACAAAGACTTTGACTGCCAGCCAAGCCAGTGTCATCATGAGTAACAGAACCTATGTCGCTGAATTTAATAAATTGTATACAAAAATGTAACATGTGTACTGATGAGAGAGAGGCCTTATTGATGACTATGGAAACATTATTTTGAACAATGGTATAGGTGAAAGAAGAATGCTTTCATAATGGGGTGACATCCCACCCCTAGAAACCAACCAATCACCTACTTAGAAAATGTGAAGATCGCAACTATTGTGGGACGGACATGTAATTTTAAAGTATAAGAATAGGTGCTTTGGGGGTGTGGTCTAGATGATGCCATCGGAAAAGAGATTGTGTAGGTTGAGGTGTCCGAGAGAGGGGTGCAATGTTGTTTGTCAGTTTGCTGAGAGGCCTAGCTGTTCCTGTCCTTTCCCTGTCCTGAAATCCTGAATCTTTGATCCTCGACTCTTAGTTCAGGGGTCCCTCACTACTGCCTAGGCCTGGGTGGTGGTTTTCTCCTTTACAGATCCATTAGGTTTGTATTAACTAACATTTCAGAATTATATTTGCTGTAATTATATTTTCTTCTGTGCTTTTGTCTCTTCCTCTATCTTTCTGAAATTGTTGGCTAAAGTCAATACATTTTATTTTTGCGTATAAAGTCCCTTCATCTATCCACTCTTTGCAATGTATATTTGAGATGTTATTTCCGTTATTGCTATGATTAGTTTGTTACTCTCTCATGAGGTTTCCAGTGTTTGAGTTTTATAAAGATTGCTTTGAGCATTTATTATTACTAGATAAAATTACTCAAATTTACAGAGAGTCTGTTGGTTCTTTTAGTCAATTATTGATTGTTAATGTTCTTAGAATTTCCATTGCCATCAACTCTGCAGCTAATTGGTTCATTGACCAACTAGATGAAAGGTCGATTACATATGTTAAATATACATAAAATACAGGATGTTTAAATATAAGTTTTAGTAGTAAGGAAGGTTGGAGAAGGATACATAAACCTGACCCCAGTGCATCAGGGATTTGGGTGAATGTGTATGGACCAAAGTAGTGTGAAGATTTTGAGTATTATCCTGATCAACTTATTGGGTTTGCTCTGCATCACTAGGTTCCAGATTGACTTGTAATGAAAATATTAAAACTGTAGAAATATGAAATATTCCTGGGGGTGGCCACTGACACGGACATTTCACAGTTTTTAGGTAATAAGGAAGCTGAATCTTACACTTAATGCCGTCTTGATGAATGACAAATTTCCTCTGCAGTTCACTTTTATTTATCGAATACAGTGTGCATACATTGATACATATAAGCATGTCTTTAATAATGGCCAGCCTGTCTCTGATGAAATAAAGGTATGCCAAATGTGAGATATAGAAAAGTACTACCTTTTTGGTTCTGATTACGCCTCATTTTAGAGGATGCTTATGCGCTACACCAGGAGAACTTTGTCTCCTCCTCAATCTCCCACAGACAAAAACACAACACACATCATTTCGTATACAACAACACACAGACTATGGCACAACATCAGCCTCATGAACAGCAGTGTACCCTTTGTCAAACAATAAAAAAAACAGTAGGCTCCTGAATACAGCTTCCATTGTCAATGTCATGTCAAATATTTACTCCTGGCTGCCGTAGCAGTGCATCTATATCCAGTGTGCAGAGAGACTCACAAATGCCCTATCCCCACAGGATAAGACACTGAAACAAAACATCACTCATGAGCGGCACACCTCGTACACATCCATCCATATTAAAGGAATGGGTAAAACAGAGATATCTTGCAAATTAAACATCTCAGCATGATGCACCGCAGCGTAAAGAATATATATTCTTGTCTCATTTACTGACAAGCAATTCTTAGAAACAACATAATGGTATGATATCTGGAGCCATATGAAATAGAAATATGTTTTCATACAAAACCTGTGACTGATAGTAGTGGCATATTCTCACTGCAATGCAGGGAGAAAGAAATTGAAGGTGTGTCCACCAACATGAGCTAGATGAACTGTCGCTATCATGCTCAGAGGGACCTTGCTTAGAAAATAAATATACTCTTAAGACAAAAAGCAGTGTGAAAACCCAGTTCATCAGCTGTGCAACATTTAAAACAATGTCTATAGACAGCATTCAACTAAAGCACCAAGATCTTTCTCCTCTTCAAGCACAAAAGTGGTCAGCTTAGTATTCCAAAGAGTTTCTGTATTCAGGTACACCACCAAAACACCTTATCTTCAGTATCTGCAGAAGGTTAGCCATTTATCAGAGTATGCAACACTGCTTTGGGTTTCTGATAATCTTTACCCGACAAACATTTAAGACAGATCCAAAACTGCATCCTCTTCTTACTTGACACTAGCCAGGCATGGAATTGTGCCCATTTCCTAGTCAATTCAATTCAATTCAATATCAACTTTATTCGGTAGTTTCATAAAAACACCATAAAAGTTCAGAGAAAAAAGGTCAAAGTTACAAGTTTATCAGAAAAAGTTAAAAGCTGTTAAGTGTACATTTTGTTTAAAAGAAGGGATAAAAGTGACAAGTGCTTCTCAGTTCCGTTTGCGCAAGTTTTCCTATTATCTCTGTTCCTTCGTTAGTGCAAAATAACAATGTTGTTCGTACTTATAAGTTTGTGCGATGACGTATACAAAATTTGAGGTAAAGTACAATCGCTTTAGCATAATTTTCATTTTCAAGATACTGTAATGCCAGATACGCTGGGCGACATTGACGAAAACCCCAGAACTTCAAAATAGGCAGTATCCAACGCTTCCGGGGCTCAATGAAGAATTTGCAGAATAGCATTGTGTGTATCGTTGATTGTGTGGACACCAAATCACAAGGGCACATAGGAAGGGTAGATGTCCTAACATTTTGTTCGGGAAATGCAACTAATAAATGGAACAGGTCAAGTCTAAAACGGGTAAGCAGCATTCTTTCAAACTGTGTTATTTTAAAATTCAAGTAGGGTTCAGCAGTAAACACAGTTTGGACTAGTAAGGAGTGTTGGACTGATGGCTTGTGGACCTCGGATAATAAGCGTAGCTGACGTAAATGAATTAGACACTCCTTTTTTAAGGTCTTTTTTGGGATTACCTTTATCTGCGATGGATGGTCAAAGTACCTCCTGTATCCAAGATCTGTTAGTAACGCTTTGACATATGACAGCCATTTGATCTTCTTAGAATAGTCTAGCGTTAAAATGTCTTGAATAATCGTCCTGGTCAAATGGCATTGCTCGGTAGCCCATATTCTGCGCCACAGCATTATTGGTTGCAATTTTATAATGTCTGTGATGTAATCAATGCCCAGCTCAGTGTGGCAGGCATAGGTGGAACAGGTTTTAGGGACCGCCAACAGATATCTGAGGAAAGAGTTCTCTATTCTTTGTATTGAGTCCACGTTTGTGAAGCCCCAGATCCCCGCCCCATATGTTGCTGTGCTTACACATTTTGAATTAATTATAGATTTGTACTAGTTCTTTAATTGGTCTCTGCCCCAGTCTCTGCGAGAAGGTTTTTAGCGAGGATGTCTCTCGGAGGAATACCAATTTTCTTGCGTTGATAGCCGGGGTCCATTTGAATTTTTCGTCGATGACGATCCCTAAATAGGGATAGGTTTTGGTCCTATCCAGATGTTCGCCCTGTACCAATAGCTTCCTATATTTTGCACTTCTTTTCTCCCCTGCGTGCATTGTGTACGTTTTTTTTGCGTTTAGTTTCAGATTTAGGCTTGCCATAAAGTCACAGTATCTGTTCAAGGCCCTTTGTAACTCATTTGGTGTTCTTGCTAAAATAACAGCATCGTCGGCATATAGGAGTGCTGGTATATGCCGGCGAGCTGTTACCGGGAGGTCCTTGCTGCCCTGTAGCATGGCAGCCTCCAAGCCATTCGTGTAAAGGGTGAATAGGAAGGGGGCCAGTACGCACCCCTGCCTGACCCCCTTTTCCACCCTAAAGGAGTTAGTGAGCTCACCCTTTGTCCCAAATCTTACCCTACCTGTGGTACCTGTATACAATTCACGAAGAAAATCCACAATTGGCGTAGGAACTCCCATTTTCAGGATTGTGCTCCACAGCGTTGAGTGTGCCACGCAATCAAACGCTGCGGAGAGATCGACGTATGCCATATGGAAAGAAGACCCTTTAGCTTCCAGATATTTGCCCGCCAGTAGGGACAGGTTTAGGGCCTGATCAACTGTTCCTAGTCCCTCCCGGAAGCCATATTGTAGGTCTGAGATAATTTTATGGTCGGTAGCCCACTCCTGGAGGCGGTCGAGGAGTATTCGTCCTGCCATCTTGCCTAGTGAGTCCAGGAGGGAGATCGGCCTGTAGCATGTTGGACTGTTTCGATCTCCTTTCTTGAAAATAGGTACCAACGTTGATGTTTTCCAAGACTCCAAAATGCCTACTTCAATGGTGGCATTCAGGACGTTGGTTAATAAAGGGGTCCAGAGATCTGGGAGGTGTTTAAAAACGTCAACCGGAACGCCATCCGGGCCTGGTGCTTTAGCTGATTTTGAGGATTTTAGGGCTTTTTGGACCTCTTCATGGGAAAAGTGAAGATTTAACGGATAGGCAATGTGTGGCAGAAATTCAAGCTGGTCTGTGTCTTCAGTCGAATCTTTCGCAAAGACTTTAGTAAAATGGCTCACCCATTCGTGTTGACTTATGGCTACATCAATTGATGGAGAGTTGGCTTTCTCTGTTAAGAATGGGGAGCGAACTATCTGCCAGAACAAGGCACTATTATTTAGTTCCGAGCTTTGAATCAATTTTGACCATAGTTCAGCTTTCACTTCTTTTTTCCTGGTGTTTAAGGCAGCTGTGTACTCCTTTCTGAGTCTGATGATTTCGGCTCTGTCCCTGTGATCACTATTCAGAGCTTCCTTTAGGCGTGTAGATGCTTTGGTGCATGCTGAATCGGACCATCCTTTCTTTGGCTGCGGCCTTTGTTTGTGCTTTTTAGTTAGTTCTTTTTGTATACTTGTTGTAATTGACAAGAAGTTTACTATGGTTTCACTAGGTTGTGTGGTGGGATCCAAGCAGTTTATAATATCCGTTTGGTTATTTGTGACTATTCTTTTTGTTGTTGCTTCTTTGTCAATATTGCCCCACTTCAGTGTAAACCCATTCAGAGAGCCTAGTTCTAGATCACTTTGATTTAGTGCGGTCAGGATGTCATATGGTTTGTTCGTTATTATTTCAGCAAGAACCATAGTGATGGGAAAATGATCACTTAGAGGATTGCTAGGGACCTTGAAGTCTTCTATGGTGAATGCTATGGGTGGTGAGATCAGTATAAAATCAATTAGGCTTATTAGACCTCTTCCGTTGAATGTGGGCTGGAATTGAACAGGTGGAATCTTTATTTCATTAGCGAAACTTAGTTCTAGTTCAGCCATGATTTCATTCATTGTTTCCCCCACATTAGAATGTGTAAAGTGCGTAAGGTTTGTGTCAGCCTCGTCACTAATACCGCATTTATTGTTGTCGCTATTACTACATAGATGGAGATTAAAATCTCCTCCCCAGACTATTGTGCATGTCTTTTTGATGTGTTTAGTTCGTTGCTCTTGTAATATTGCGGAGATCTCTGGGAGTAGCGTACTCATATCGGAGTGAGAGAGGTTATTGTAAAAGTTTATAATGAAGTATAGTCTTTGTTTGGTGACCTTTACCGCTAAGATCTGAAAGTTTGTGTCTAAACTTAAGGGGATTATCTCATCCACGGGAAGGGTATTTTTAATATAGGTAGCTAAGCCTCCGCTATTTCTGCCAGAGGTTGATTTCGTCGCAGGTGACCAAAAAGTTTTAAAGCCTAGTATGTGTATTGGCCTTATGGCCCATGTCTCCTGAAGGCAGATACAACCGCTCAAATTGATCTGGCTCAGGAAATCGGGGACAGTCTTCTTTGCGGAAAGACCTGCGATATTCCAGAAAGTAAAATGGATCTGCAAAGTATCTGAGATAGGGTCAACAGAATTACCTATGTTAGCCCACCGTTCAGCGGCTTCCCGGTTAGTTGGGGCCGGTGTTGCAGTTGGGATAACTTCGTGATTAGTTGTTGAACAGTTGGGATTAATGAGTGTTAGAGGCGGGTACTTTGGAGTTGTTACAAGGATAGGGCGTGAGTTAAGTGATGGGGTTAGGTCCGATTTGGCTGATTGTGAGGGTTCCCTAGTGGGATAAGAATTGGGAAGTCAATCATTAAAATCTAGGCCAGAGAGAGCATTAAATCTATTGAATGTTGGAATATTAAAAGGAGTAGCTAGTGGGGGGGCTACTTGTCTCCATCGATTATCTCCAGTCTCTTGGTGGGGGGTTTCAGAGAGATATGGATGGGTAGGTGGCGGTATGGGCGTTTGGCTCTGATGCCACTGTACCGAGCCTGTTGGGTATAGGAACTTAGAATTCTGGTAGGTAATGGGAGGGTAAGAAGTGGAAGGGTACGACCTTTCTGGGAAAGGATTCATAGAGGCAGGCGGAATATTGTTGTTTGTATTTAATAAATGCCTATAGAAATAGCCCAATGGAAGAAGGGTTGTATTGAATTCCCAAGTGGAGGGTGGTGGTGCCTTAGCTAGTGTCTTTTCGGCCCACTGGGGGTTTCTGAAGGTGATAGCGACACAATCCCCCTCAAATTTTTTACGTAAGGGGCCTATCCAACCTACTCTTTGCGTATGGGAAATTTCCCCTGCGCATTCTATTGGGAAGTTGCAATTCAGGCTTAACCAATGGAGTACCTTGTTTTTCAGGGATGATGTTGTTTCACTCTGTTCTTGTTTAAGTGTTGGTACATTTACCAATACAAGGACGTAGGCTCCGCATTCGGGTGGAAGGGTAATGCGCGCCGGTATCTGTCTAGACTTATATGGTTGTTCGTATGGTATCTTTGGTTGCTGAGATTTTGCGTTGGACTGATTAAGTTGTGTAGGTTTCTGTGATGATTTCTGTGGTCCTTTTTGTGATGGTACTTGAATGCTCGCCGGTTGTGCATTGGCTGATTGGGTGTTTGCGTTAGTAGTAAGTGATGTAGTGTTAGATGTTGAGGGTTTGTTTGCAACGGTTGTGCTATTGTTGTGGGGATTTTGTTTCGGGAGAGTTTTTGGCGTCGGTGTGGATTTCTTTACTGTGGCTGTCTTAGAATGGGTGGCAGTCGTGGGAGCCAGAGAAGCTAAGGTGGTAGTGGGTGGTGTGAAATGGCTAGTATTATTGATTAGTCTTGCCATCTGTTTTTCGATGTTATTTAGGGTTCGCTCTATTGGTGTTAATTGAGTTTTTATAAGGTCCTTGATTATATCTAGTACTTGTGAGTTAAGCTCAAGATAGTTTGAGTTGGCAGCGCCATGACCCCTGTGGACGTCATGAGCCGGTACAGCTGAAACAGAGGGGTCATCCGCGTTAACCGATGATGAGTTGCTTGCGTTGTTCCGGTAGTTATTGCAGGGCGTCTTTTTGGACCTTGTGCGCCTTGGTAGATTTTTTTGCTTGGTCTTATTCTTGACTGCTGGTCTTGTGCTGTCTTGGTTAAAAAGAGGACTCTCCCTTATCTCTTTGTCGATTTTTGGTGGAGAAACTGCTACTGGAAGTGGGGACTGGGATGAGGATTGTGACCCGGTCAGGGTTAGCAGGGGAATTTGGGTTATTTGGGTGGGGCTAATCACCAACGTGGGTGTTTTTTCGAGGTCGTCCAGGGTATCTTCTCCAAGTGATAAATGGGTGACAGATAAATCAACACTTGTTGGTATTGTTTGAAGTTCAGCATGGGTTTCGCGCAATAATGGGACATTTATTTCCTGTTGTGTGGGTGTTTTGGCTAGGGCCAGAAGGCCCATTGAGGATCTTCGTGCTGCTGCGAGGTCCTGGGAGACGCGCCTTTCTAGGAGTACTATCCCCTGATTGATCGCGTCATTAGCTTTATTGATAAATTGGTCAATCGGCCCAATTATCGGACCCGCTCCTTGTGCCGTTTTGTTTCTCATTGCCCTGGTTGTCATAGTGGCGCTGTAGCACAGATGTAGTCTTAAGTATTGTGATCAAACCGGGACCAAGATGCAATATAGATAGCGATGTGTAAATGGGGATGTAAATGGGTTGGCCCAGACCAGACTTGCCCAGGCTTGAACGGGCTTAAACGGGCCCGCCCTTGTCCCGGGCTTCTCCCGGCGCCCTCCCGCGCGCTCCCGCGCAGCGGGTATGTCCACTCCTCTTTATAGGTGGGCTTGAGTCACCAAGGGGGCGGGGCCGGCAGGGAGAGGAGCCCAGCTGGGAACGGGCGCGCGGGGACTCCTGGTCCGTGGAGTCCACCCGCAGTTCCCTCGCAGCCCTGCCGGTCACCAGGTGATGCCCCTTTTGAATAAGCAATTAACAGCCGCTGTAACCGCGAAGCGGGACCCGCGCAGCGGGTCCGGCGAGCAGCAGCAGCTCAGCAGGCTGGATCACGGAGTGTGAGGAGTAAGTAGCGTGGCTTGCAGGAAACAAAGAAATCCGCCGGTGAAGGGGCAGGGAGCCTCTTGAAGATTGCAAAGATGGAGGCGGGGCCGGCAGGGAGAGGAGCCCAGCTGGGAACGGGCGCGCGGGGACTCCTGGTCCGTGGAGTCCACTCGCAGTTCCCTCGCAGCCCTGCCGGTCACCAGGTGATGCCCCTTTTGAATAAGCAATTAACAGCCGCTGTAACCGCGAAGCGGGACCCGCGCAGCGGGTCCGGCGAGCAGCAGCGGCTCAGCAGGCTGGATCACGGAGTGTGAGGAGTAAGTAGCGTGGCTTGCAGGAAACAAAGAAATCCGCCGGTGAAGGGGCAAGGAGCCTCTTGAAGCTTGCAAAGATGGAGGCGGGGCCGGCAGGGAGAGGAGCCCTGCTGGGAACGGGCGCGCGGGGACTCCTGGTCCGTGGAGTCCACCCGCAGTTCCCTCGCAGCCCTGCCGGTCACCAGGTGATGCCCCTGTTGAATAAGCAATTAACAGCCGCTGTAACCGCGAAGCGGCACCCGCGCAGCGGATCCGGCGAGCAGCAGCGGCTCAGCAGGCTGGATCACGGAGTGTGAGGAGTAAATAGCGTGGCTTGCAGGAAACAAAGAAATCCGCCGGTGAAGGGGCAGGGAGCCTCTTGAAGCTTGCAAAGATGGAGGCGGGGCCGGCAGGGAGCGGAGCCCAGCTGGGAACGGGCGCGCGGGGACTCCTGGTCCGTGGAGTCCACCCGCAGTTCCCTCGCAGCCCTGCCGGTCACCAGGTGATGCCCCTTTTGAATAGGCAATTAACAGCCGCTGTAACCGCGAAGCGGGACCCGCGCAGCGGGTCCGGCGAGCAGCAGCGGCTCAGCAGGCTGGATCACGGAGTGTGAGGAGTAAGTAGCGTGGCTTGCAGGAAACAAAGAAATCCGCCGGTGAAGGGGCAAGGAGCCTCTTGAAGCTTGCAAAGATGGAGGCGGGGCCGGCAGGGAGAGGAGCCCAGCTGGGAACGGGCGCGCGGGGACTCCTGGTCCGTGGAGTCCACCCGCAGTTCCCTCGCAGCCCTGCCGGTCACCAGGTGATGCCCCTTTTGAATAAGCAATTAACAGCCGCTGTAACCGCGAAGCGGGACCCGCGCAGCGGGTCCGGCAAGCAGCAGCGGCTCAGCAGGCTGGATCACGGAGTGTGAGGAGTAAGTAGCGTGGCTTGCAGGAAACAAAGAAATCCTAGTCATTACAGCACCAAAGTGCCGTCTATCATTCAGTCATTAGCCACTCAAGAGATGTAGATAGTATTGCTTCTTTGATGGTTAAAAAGTATGACTCAAAGAAGTAAGTAAATGCATGCTACAATGTTTATAGGCCATAACCAGCAGCCCTGGTCTTGTTCTAAATACAGCTCTTTCCCTATCAGTTTGTCGCCTCCTCTGAGAACACTTTCTTACACAACTGTTAATGCAGGTTCATCATGCAGGCACAGCTTCATGCCAAAAATCAGCAGGGAGATTACTGTTCGATGCCTTTTCCAAAACATAACACACTTGACACCATAACCAACGATATCCAGACCAAGATACAACAGGCACTGGCAAAGACAATAGGGCAAGTTTTAATGTTCAAATACATGGAAACACAGCATTAGCACATTACAGTCAGGCACATGGGGTGGAATTAGTATTGGCAGGGAGCGGGGAGGAGGGGGGCGGATGTTTAGTCAGGGCATAACTCATTCAGGACGCGGACATTGGGTAGTTGGCGTAGAGACGTAGGGTGAGAAAAAGTTGTGGAAGTGGGCAGAAGTGGATACTGGCAGCAAGACCAAAACTTACGAGGGACTCCAGAAATGGGTGTAGCAGAGTGAGAGTGAGCCAGCACATCTTCTGAGCGCTGAATAATCCTGCTGGTGGGATTGTGCATCTGGAGTGAAGAAGAGAAACAGCACCTGCTCAGAATTGTGCAAACGATACCCGGAAGCAGGACGCTAATGCTTATGGAAAGTTGCTCAGATGGCAGTGTGCGACTAGTCCTTGCAGTAGAGGCAGAATGGTGCTCAACCTCTAGAGCGCTAAAGATGCTGCTCCAGTGCCAAGCCAGATCATTTTAGCTGGAGTACCCCTTTTAGCTATGGCTACATGTGATGAAGTCTTACTTTAAGTCAGGTCCTTCACTCTCTGGAGGGTCACAACCAGCAGAAAGGGAAAAGAGCAAGCTTGGTTCAGTATTGCCACTGCTGCAAGCTGTTAGAGACTGGGGTGGGAGGAAGCGGACATATGAGCTGAAAAACCAGCTAGGCACCTACAGACAATTTCTTTTGTAGTGAGTGCTAAACAAATACATATAAATAAATAAAAAATCAACCAGAGGAGCAGGAGTGGTACATTTACAGCAACTGATACTAACATCAGATGGAACAGCTTAAACCCACCAAATGCAGGATAAAGCAGTTTAGTTCCCTAAAACAGACCACATCTAAAGTAGGAGAAAAGCAGGCAGGCATTAGTTTGAAAAACTTCCATATCTAAGCCAAATGCCCCTGGGAGAGAGCAGTGTATATTTGAATGCACAATTGACTATTCTCTATAAAAGGATTCCCCTGTCTTCATCTCTGAATACAAAAGGTGAATATGCAAGTCATTAGATGCACATGTAGCATTTTCCTGATAAGCCTGGGACCTCAGCCTTAAACCCTCCAACTACATTGTGTAGTAAGTTAAGCCACTGTGTTTACTGGTAGCTACAGCGTTGAATTCAGATGTAACAGGTTCAGCTGTCAGCAGTGTGCTTGCAGAGGAGTCTTTTTTTAAAATAAAATCTGCATAATTGAGCTGGTAACTGTAAAACCAGTTATCAGTATTAAGAACAAATAACTGTTCACTATGGGGCATTACAGATATTAGTAACTGAATCAATTTGTGCTTCTGATACCCATTCATTGGGCCTGATTATGAGTTGCTCATTAATTCCGACCCCTGGTGGAAACCCCTGTTTACGCACAGGTTGGAATTACGATTTGTTAGGTATTTTTGTACATCCAGTAATTTTTGGATACGTTAAATACCCTAACCTTTATTAAATGTTGGCTGGCCAAGCCAGCTGAAATGTAATGGCGTAAAAGCATATGACATTTACCATATCATGCAGATTTTTGTGCTTTAAACACCAAAATCTGCAGGTTAATCCCCACCAACTTGAACTAGATGTTATTTATCACACCCGATAAATAACATGTCCCACTTTATCATTATCTATCAGGTACGATAAATAACACCTAATTGAAGTCATGCTGCAATAACATTTTAAAACTTTTATGACCAATGCCAATATAGGCCCGGTCTGTTTTGGCTTTCCAGTGTTATGGAGGCATTTATAATACAATATGATCCGAAATATTTATAAAAGGATGAGTGAGATGTTTCCAATTCTGCGATAAATAACACCTACACTCGTAATCAGGGCCTTAAGTGTTTCATTTTGGGCAATGGGAGTCCCTGGGCAATGAAATTGATATACATTTCTGACCACTGACAACAAAGGCCAAGTCTGTCATGGGTTTTCCTGTATTATGAAATCATTTATAACCCCAAAAATCTGAAAAATACATAAAACCATGAGTAAGATGTTTCCAAATCTTAATTTTGGTCCAATGTAGACTGTTCCTGCACAAGCACATGCCAAAGGCCACACCCTGTTATTGCACTGTACAATACAGATAGGCTACAGTACTGAACAGTGTGCGCAGATTGAATGTGCATGCTTAATGTTTGACTGTAGGGGCAAAAGTCATGGAGGTAACAGTGCTTTGAATACTGAGAGCTAGGGTTGTGCCCTACAAATACCACACATAGATGCATACATACAGATACATACAGCTCATTGGGAGGCGTTA